>NW_028126517.1:1449860-2899721 GCF_965194825.1 Balaenoptera physalus
AACATGACTGAGGCGTGATTCTGGAAAACTGTGGCCTGGGAACATGACATCTGTTTAGATTGTGGAATACTGTGCCCCGGGAACCTGACTGAGCCTTCGTTCTGAATCCCTGTGGACTGTGAACATGACTGATGTTTTATTCTGGAACCCTGTAGCCTGGAACATAACTGAGGATTGATTCTGGAACCCTGTTGCCTGGGAACATGATATCGGTGGATTCTGGAACACTGGGGACTGGGAACGTGACATCTGTTTAGGTTGTGGAATACTGTGCCCCGGGAACCTGACTGAGCCTTGGTTCTGGAACCCTGTGACCTGGGAACATGACTGAAGTTTGATTCTGGAAACCTTTGGTCTGGGAAAATGACTGAGGTTTCATTGTGGAAATATGTGGCTGAGACTATGACTGAGGTTTGATTGTGGAACACTCTGGCCTGGCCAAATGACTGAGGCTTGATTCTGGAGCCCTGTGGCCCGGGAACATGAGAACGGTTTGATTCTGGAACCCTGTGGCCTGGAAACATGACATCGGTGGATTCTGGAACCCTGTGGCCTGGGACATGAGAACGGTTTGATTCTGGAACCCTGTGGCCTGGGAACATGCGTGAGGATTGATGGTGGAAACCTGTGGCCTGGCAACATGACTGAGGTTTGATACTGGAAGACTGTGGCCAGGAAACATGATATCGGGTTGATTCTGGAAACTTGTGTCCTGGGAACAAGACTGAGGTTTGATTCTGGAAACCTGTGGCCTGGTAACATGACTGAGGTTTGTTTCTGGAAGCCTGTTCCCTGGGAACATGACTGAGGTTTGATTCTGGACACCTGTGTCCTGGGAACGTGACTGAGGTTTGATTGTTGAAACCTGTGGCCTGCGAACATGACTGAGGTTTGATCATGGAACCCTGTGTCCGGGGAATATGACTGAGGATTGATTCTGGAAAACTTTGTCCTGGGAAAATGACTGAGGTTTCATTGTGGAAACATGTGGCCTGGGATCATGACTGAGGTTTCATGGTGGAACACTCTGGTCTGGCATAATGACTGAGGCTTGATTATGGAACCCTGGGTCTCGGGAACTTGACTGAGGTTTGATGGCAGAAACCTGTGGACTGGCAACATGACTGAGGTTTGATTGTGGAACCCCGTGGCGTGGGAACATGACATTGGTTTGATTCTTGAGCCCTGTTTTCTGGGAACATGACTGAGGTTTGATGGTTGTACCCTGTGGCCTGGCAACATGATTGAGGTTTGATAGTGGAACCCTCAGGCTTGAAAACCTGAGTGAGGCTTGATGGTGGAACCCTGTGGCCTGGCAACATGCATGAGGTTTGATGGTGGAACTCTCTGGCCTGGGAATATGACTGAGGTTTAATTGTGGATCCCTGTGGCCTGGGAACATGACTGGGATTTTATTTCTGAAACCTGTGTCCAGGGAACATGACTGAGGTTTTATTCTGGAACCCTGTGTCCTGGGAACACGACTGAGGTTTCATTCTGGAACCATGTGGCCTGGGAATATGACTGAGGTTTGATTACCGAAACTATTGGCATGGGAACATGACTGATGTTAGAGTGTGGAATCCTGCGGCCTGTGAACATGACATCAGTTTGGATTCTGGTACCCTGTTGCCTGGGAATATGAAATCGGTTTGATTCTGGAAACCTGTGGCCTGGGAATATGACAGAGGTTTGATGGTGGTACCCTATGTCCTGGCAAAATGACTGAGGTTTGATTCTAGAATCCATTGGCCTAGGAACATGACTGATGTTAGAGTGTGGAATCCTGTGGCCTAGGAACATGACATCGGTTTGGATTCTGGTACCCTGTTGCCTGGGAAAATGAAATCGGTTTGATTCTGGAAACCTGTGGCCTGGGAATATGACTGAGGTTTGATGGTGGTACCCTATGGCCTGGCAACATGACTGACGTTTGATTCTGGTACCCTGTTTCCTGGGAACATGAAATCGGTTTGATTCTGGAAACATGTGGCCTGGGATCATAACTGAGGTTTGATGGTGGAACACTCTGCCCTGTCAAAATGACTGAGGCTTGATTCTGGAACCCTGTGGCCTGGGAACATGAGAACGGTTTGATTCTGGAACCCTGTGGCCTGGCAACATGACTGAGGTTTGATTCTGGAAGACTGTGGCCTGGGAACATGACATCTGTTTAGATTGTGGAATACTGTGCCCCTGGAACCTGACTGAGCCTTGGTTCTGAAACCCTGTGGACTGGGAACATGACTGAGGTTTCATTCTGGAACCCTGTAGCCTGGGAACATAACTGAGGATTGATTCTGGAACCCTGTGGCCTGGGAATATGATATCGGTGGATTCTGGAACCCTGGGGACTGGGAACGTGACATCTGTTTAGTTTGTGCAATACTGTGCCCCGGGAACCTGACTGAGCCTTGGTTCTGGAACCCTGTGGACTGGGAACATGGCTGAGGTTTTATTCTGGAACCCTGTAGCCTGGGAACATAACTGAGGATTGATTCTTGAACCCTGAGGCCTGGGAACATGACATCGGCGGATTCTGGAACCCTGTGACATGGGAACATGTCTGAGCTTTGATGGTGGAAACCTGTTGCCTGGCAACATGTCTGAGGTTTGATTCTGGAAGACTGTGGCCAGGGAACTTGATATCGGGTTGATTCTGGAAACTTGTGTCCTGGGAACAAGAATGAGGTTTGATTCTGGAACCCTGTGGCCTGGGAACATGTCTGAGGTTTGATGGTGGAAACCTGTGGCTTGGCAACATGACTAAGGTTTGATTTTGGAAGACTGTGGCCAGGATCCATGATATCGGGTTGATTCTGGAAACTTGTGTCCTGGTAACAAGACACAGGTTTGATTCTGGAAACCTGTGGCCTGGGAACATGACTGAGGTTTGTTTCTGGAAGCCTGTTCCCTGGGAACATGAGTGAGGTTTGAGTCTGGACACCTGTGTCCTGGGAACATGACTGAGGTTTGATTGTTGAAACCTTTTGCCCGTGAACATGACTCAGGTTTGATTCTGGAACCATGTGTCCTGGGAACATGACTGAGGTTTGATTCTGGAAACCTTTGGCCTGGGAAAATGACTGAGGTTTCATTGTGGAAACATGTGCCCTGGGATCATGACTGAGGTTTGATGGTGGAACACTCTGGCCTGGCAAAATGACTGAGGCTTGATTCTGGAACCCTTTGGCCCGGGAACATGAGAACGGTTTGATTCTGGAACCCTGTGGCCTTGAACATGTCATCGGTGGATTCTGGAACCCTGTGGCCTCGGAACATGAGAACGGTTTGATTCTGGAACCCTGTGTCCAGGGAACATGACTGAGGTTTAATTCTGGAGCCCTGTTTACTGGGAGCACGACTGAGGTTTGACTCTGGAACCATGTGGCCTAGGAATATGACTGAGGTTTGATTCTGGAATCCATTGGCCTGGGAACATGACTGAAGTTAGAGTGTGGAATCCTGTGGCCTGGGAAAATGACATCGGTATGGATTCTGGAACCCTGTTTCCTGGGAACATGACATCGGTTTGTATTCTCGAAACCTGTTTCCTGGGAACATGAAATCGGTTTGATTCTGGAAACCTGTGGAATGGGAATATGACTGAGGTTTGATGGTGGTACCCTATGTCCTGGCAATATGACGGAGGTTTGATTCTCGATCCCTGTGGCCTAGGAACATGACTGAGGCGTGATTCTGGAAAACTGTGGCCTGGGAACATGACATCTGTTTAGATTGTGGAATACTGTGCCCCGGGAACCTGACTGAGCCTTGGTTCTGGAACCCTGTAGCCTGGGAACATAACTGAGGATTGATTCAGGAACCCTGTGGCCTGGGAACATGACATCGGTGGATTCTGCAACCCTGTGGCCTGGGAACATGAGAACGGTTTGATTCTGGAACCCTGTGGCCTGGGACATGTCTGAGGTTTGATGGTGGAAACCTGTGGCCTGGCAACATGACTGAGGTTGGATTCTGGAAGACTGTGGCCAGGAAACATGATATCGGGTTGATTCTGGAATCTTGTTTCCGGGAACAAGACTGAGGTTTGATTTTGGAAACCTGTGGCCTGGGAACATGACTGAGGTTTGTTTCTGGAAGCCTGTTCCCTGGGAACATGAGTGAGGTTTGATTCTGGACACCTGTGTCCTGGGAACATGAGTGAGGTTTGATTATTGAAAACTGTGGCCTGCGAACATGACTCAAGATTGATTCTGGAACCCTGTGTCCGCGGAATATGACTGAGGTTTGATTCTGGAAACGTTTGGCCTGCGGAAATGACTGAGGTTTCATTCTGGAAACATGTGGCCTGGGATCATGACTGAAGTTTGATGGTGGAACACTCTGGCCTGGCAAAATGACTGAGGCTTGATCCTGGAACCCTGTGGCCCTGGAACTTGACTGAGGTTTGATGCCAGAAACCTTTGGATTGGCAACATGACTGAGGTTTGATTGTGTAACCCTGTGCACGGGGAACATGACTGAGGCCTGACACTAGAACCCCGTGGCGTCGGACGATGTCATTGGTTTGATTCTGGAGCCCTGTTTACTGGGAACATGACTGAGGTTTGATGGTGGAACCCTGTGGCCTGGCAACATGATTGAGGTTTGATAGCGGAACCCTTAGGCTTGGGAACATGAGTGAGGTTTGATGGTGGAAGCCTGTGGCCTGGCAATATGCATGAGGTTTGATGGTGGAACCCTGTGGCTTGGCAAGATGACTTAGGTTTGATTGTGGAACACTCTGGCCTGGGAACATGACTGAGGCTTGATGGTGAAACCGTGGTCTGGCAACAGGACTGAGGTTTGATTGTGGAACCCTGTGTCCTGGGAACATGACTGGGATTTTATTTCTGAAACCTGTGTCCTGGCAACATGACTGAGGTTTTATTCTGGAACCCTGTGTCCTGGGAACACAACTGAGGTTTGATTCTGGAACCATGTGACCTGGGAATATGACTGAGGTTTGATTCTGGAAACCATTGGCCTGGGAACATGACTGATGTTAGAGTGTGGAATCCTGTGGCCTGGGAACATGACATTGGTTTGGAATCTGGTACCCTGTTGCCTGGGAACATGAAATCGGTTTGATTTGGCAAACCTGTGGCCTGGGAATATGACTGAGGTTTGATGGTGGTACCCTATGGCCTGGCAAAATGACTGAGGTTTGATTCTGGAATCCATTGGCCTGGGAACATGACTGATGTTAGAGTGTGGAATCCTGTGGCCTGGGAATATGACATCGGTTTGGATTCTGGTACCCTGTTGGCTGGGAACATGAAATCGGTCTGATTCTGGAAACCTGTGGCCTGGCAACATGACTGAGGTTTGATTCTGGATCCCTGTAGCCTGGAAACATAACTGAGGATTGATTTTCGAACCCTGTGGCCTGGGAACATGACATCGGTGGATTCTAGAACCCTGTGGCCTTGGAACATGTCTGAGGTTTGATGGTGGAAACCTGTGGCTTGGCAACATGACTAAGGTTTGATTCTGGAAGACTGTGGCCAGGAAGCATGATATCTGGTTGATTCTGGAAACCTGTGTCCTGGGAACATGACTGAGGTTTGTTTCTGGAAGCCTGTGCCCTGGGAACATGACTGAGGTTTGATTCTGGACACCTGTGTCCTGGGAACATGACTGAGGTTTGATGGTGGAACACTCTGGCCTGGCAAAATGACTGAGGCTTGATTCTGGAACCCTGTGGCCCGGGAACTTGACTGAGGTTTGATGGCAGAAACCTGTGGACTGGCAACATGACTGAGGTTTGATTGTGGTACCCTGTGCACAGGGAACATGACTGAGGCCTGACACTAGAAACCCGTGGCGTGGGAACATGTCATTGGTTTGATTCTGGAGCCGTGTTTACTGGGAACATGACTGAGGTTTGATGGTGGAACCCTGTTGCCTGGCAACATGATTGAGGTTTCATAGTGGAACCCTGAGGCTTGGGAACATGAGTGAGGCTTGATGGTGGAAGCCTGTGGCCTGGCAACATGCATGAGGTTTGATGGTGGAACCCTGTGGCTTGGCAAGATGACTTAGGTTTGATTATGGAACACTCTGCCCTGGGAACATGACTGAGGCTTGATGGTGAAACCGTGGTCTGGCAACAGGACTGAGGTTTGATTGTGGAACCCTCTGGCCTGGGAATATAACTGAGGTTTAATTGTGGAACCGTGTGTCCTGGGAACATGACTGGGATTTTATTTCTGAAACCTGTGTCCAGGCAATATGACTGAGGTTTTATTCTGGAACCCTGTGTCCTGGGAACACGACTGAGGTTTGATTCTGGAACCATGTGGCCTGGGAATATGACTGAGGTTTGATTCTGGAAACCATTGGCCTGGGATCATGACTGATGTTAGAGTGTGGAATCCTGTGGCCTGGGAACATGACATTGGTTCGGAATCTGGTACCCTGTTTCCTGGGAACATGAAATCGGTTTGATTCGGCAAACCTGTGGCCTGGGAATATGACTGAGGTTTGATGGTGGTACCCTATGGCCTGGCAAAATGACTGAGGTTTGATTCTGGAATCCATTGGCCTGGGAACATGACTGATGTTAGATGGTGGAATCCTGTGGCCTGGGAACATGACATCGGTTAGGATTCTGGTACCCTGTTGCCTGGGAACATGAAATCGGTTTGATTCTGGAAACCTGTGGACTGGGGATATGACTGAGGTTTGATGGTGGTACCCTATGGCCTGGCAACATGAGTGAGGTTTGATTCTGGAATCCATTGGCCTGGGAACATGACTGATGTTCGAGTGTGGAATCCTGTGGCCTGGGAACATGACATTGGTTTGGATTCTGGTACCCTGTTGCCTGGGAACATGAAATCGGTCTGATTCTGGAAACCTGTGGCCTGGGAATATGACTGAGGTTTGAAGGTGGAAACCTGTGGCCTGTCAACATGACTGAGGTTTGATTCTGGATCCCTGTGGCCTGGGAACATGACTGAGGCGTGATTCTGGAAAACTTTGGCCTGGGAACATGACATCTGTTTAGATTGTGGAATACTGTGCCCCGGGAACCTGACTGAGCCTTGGTTCTGAAACCCTGTGGACTGGGAACATGACTGAGGTTTTATTCTGGAACCCTGTAGCCTGGGAACATAACTGAGGATTGATTCTGGAACCCTGTGGCCTGGGAACATGATACCGGTGGATTCTGGAACCCTGGGGACTGGGAATGTGACATCTGTTTAGATTGTGGAATACTGTGCCCCGGGAACCTGACTGAGCCTTAGTTCTGGATCCCTGTGGACTGGGAACATGACTGAGGTTTTATTCTAGAACCCTGTAGCCTGGGAACATAACTGAGGATTGATTCTCGAACCCTGTGTCCTGAGCACATGACATCGGTGGATTCTAGAACCCTTTGGCCTGGGAACATGTCTGAGGTTTGATGGTGGAAACCTGTGGCTTGGCAACATGACTAAGGTTTGATTCTGGAAGACTGTGTCCAGGAAGCATGATATCTGGTTGATTCTGGAAACTTGTGTCCTGGGAACATGACTGAGGTTTGTTTCTGGAAGCCTGTGCCCTGGGAACATGACTGAGGTTTGATGGTGGAACCCTGTGGCTTGGCAAGATGACTTAGGTTTGTTTGTGGAACACTCTGGCGTGGGAACATGACTGAGGCTTGATGGTGGAACCGTGGCCAGGGAACAGGACTGAGGTTTGATTTTGGAACCCTCTGGCCTGGGAATATGACTGAGGTTTAATTGTGGAACCCTGTGTCCTGGGAACACGACTGAGGTTTGACTCTGGAACCATGTGGCCTAGGAATATGACTGAGGTTTGATTCTGGAATCCACTCGCCTGGGAACATGACTGATGTTAGAGTGCGGAATCCTGTGGCCTGGGAACATGACATCAGTTTGGATTCTGGTACCCTGTTGCCTGGGAATATGAAATCGGTTTGATTCTGGAAACCTGTGGCCTGGGAATATGACAGAGGTTTGATGGTGGTACCCTATGTCCTGGCAAAATGACTGAGGTTTGATTCTAGAATCCATTGGCCTAGGAACATGACTGATGTTAGAGTGCGGAATCCTGTGGCCTAGGAACATGACATCGGTTTGGATTCTGGTACCCTGTTGCCTGGGAACATGAAATCGGTTTGATTCTGGAAACCTGTGGCCTGGGAATATGACTGAGGTTTGATGGTGGTACCCTATGGCCTGGCAACATGACTGACGTTTGATTCTGGTACCCTGTTTCCTTGGAACATGAAATCGGTTTGATTCTGGAAACATGTGGCCTGGGATCATAACTGAGGTTTGATGGTGGAACACTCTGGCCTGTCAAAATGACTGAGGCTTGATTCTGGAACCCTGTGGCCTGGGAACATGAGAACGGTTTGATTCTGGAACCCTGTGGCCTGGCAACATGACTGAGGTTTGATTCTGGAAGACTGTGGCCTGGGAACATGACATCTGTTTAGATTGTGGAATACTGTGCCCCTGGAACCTGACTGAGCCTTGGTTCTGAAACCCTGTGGACTGGGAACATGACTGAGGTTTCATTCTGGAACCCTGTAGCCTGGGAACATAACTGAGGATTGATTCTGGAACCCTGTGGCCTGGGAATATGATATCGGTGGATTCTGGAACCCTGGGGACTGGGAACGTGACATCTGTTTAGTTTGTGCAATACTGTGCCCCGGGAACCTGACTGAGCCTTGGTTCTGGAACCCTGTGGACTGGGAACATGGCTGAGGTTTTATTCTGGAACCCTGTAGCCTGGGAACATAACTGAGGATTGATTCTTGAACCCTGAGGCCTGGGAACATGACATCGGCGGATTCTGGAACCCTGTGACATGGGAACATGTCTGAGCTTTGATGGTGGAAACCTGTTGCCTGGCAACATGTCTGAGGTTTGATTCTGGAAGACTGTGGCCAGGGAACTTGATATCGGGTTGATTCTGGAAACTTGTGTCCTGGGAACAAGAATGAGGTTTGATTCTGGAACCCTGTGGCCTGGGAACATGTTTGAGGTTTGATGGTGGAAACCTGTGGCTTGGCAACATGACTAAGGTTTGATTTTGGAAGACTGTGGCCAGGATCCATGATATCGGGTTGATTCTGGAAACTTGTGTCCTGGGAACAAGACACAGGTTTGATTCTGGAAACCTGTGGCCTGGGAACATGACTGAGGTTTGTTTCTGGAAGCCTGTTCCCTGGGAACATGAGTGAGGTTTGAGTCTGGACACCTGTGTCCTGGGAACATGACTGAGGTTTGATTGTTGAAACCTTTTGCCCGTGAACATGACTCAGGTTTGATTCTGGATCCATGTGTCCTGGGAACATGACTGAGGTTTGATTCTGGAAACCTTTGGCCTGGGAAAATGACTGAGGTTTCATTGTGGAAACATGTGCCCTGGGATCATGACTGAGGTTTGATGGTGGAACACTCTGGCCTGGCAAAATGACTGAGGCTTGATTCTGGAACCCTTTGGCCCGAGAACATGAGAACGGTTTGATTCTGGAACCCTGTGGCCTTGAACATGTCATCGGTGGATTCTGGAACCCTGTGGCCTCGGAACATGAGAACGGTTTGATTCTGGAACCCTGTGTCCAGGGAACATGACTGAGGTTTAATTCTGGAGCCCTGTTTACTGGGAGCACGACTGAGGTTTGACTCTGGAACCATGTGGCCTAGGAATATGACTGAGGTTTGATTCTGGAATCCATTGGCCTGGGAACATGACTGATGTTAGAGTGTGGAATCCTGTGGCCTGGGAAAATGACATCGGTATGGATTCTGGAACCCTGTTTCCTGGGAACATGACATCGGTTTGTATTCTGGAAACCTGTTTCCTGGGAACATGAAATCGGTTTGATTCTGGAAACCTGTGGACTGGGAATATGACTGAGGTTTGATGGTGGTACCCTATGTCCTGGCAATATGACGGAGGTTTGATTCTCGATCCCTGTGGCCTAGGAACATGACTGAGGCGTGATTCTGGAAAACTGTGGCCTGGGAACATGACATCTGTTTAGATTGTGGAATACTGTGCCCCAGGAACCTGACTGAGCCTTGGTTCTGGAACCCTGTAGCCTGGGAACATAACTGAGGATTGATTCAGGAACCCTGTGGCCTGGGAACATGACATCCGTGGATTCTGGAACCCTGTGGCCTGGGAACATGAGAACGGTTTGATTCTGGAACCCTGTGGCCTGGGACATGTCTGAGGTTTGATGGTGGAAACCTGTGGCCTGGCAACATGACTGAGGTTTGATTCTGGAAGACTGTGGCCAGGAAACATGATATCGGGTTGATTCTGGAATCTTGTTTCCGGGAACAAGACTGAGGTTTGATTTTGGAAACCTGTGGCCTGGGAACATGACTGAGGTTTGTTTCTGGAAGCCTGTTCCCTGGGAACATGACTGAGGTTTGATTCTGGACACCTGTGTCCTGGGAACATGACTGAGGTTTGATTATTGAAACCTGTGGCCTGCGAACATGACTCAGGTTTGATTCTGGAACCCTGTGTCCTGGGAATATGACTGAGGTTTGATTCTGGAAACGTTTGGCCTGCGGAAATGACTGAGGTTTCATTCTGGAAACATGTGGCCTGGGATCATGACTGAAGTTTGATGGTGGAACACTCTGGCCTGGCAAAATGACTGAGGCTTGATCCTGGAACCCTGTGGCCCGGGAACTTGACTGAGGTTTGATGGCAGAAACCTTTGGATTGGCAACATGACTGAGGTTTGATTGTGTAACCCTGTGCACGGGGAACATGATTGAGGCGTGACACTAGAACCCCGTGGCGTGGGAAGATGTCATTGGTTTGATTCTGGAGCCCTGTTTACTGGGAACATGACTGAGGTTTGATGGTGGAACCCTGTGGCCTGGCAACATGATTGAGGTTTGATAGCGGAACCCTTAGGCTTGGGAACATGAGTGAGGTTTGATGGTGGAAGCCTGTGGCCTGGCAATATGCATGAGGTTTGATGGTGGAACCCTGTGGCTTGGCAAGATGACTTAGGTTTGATTGTGGAACACTCTGGCCTGGGAACATGACTGAGGCTTGATGGTGAAACCGTGGTCTGGCAACAGGACTGAGGCTTGATTCTGGAACCCTGTGGCCTGGGAACATGAGAACGGTTTGAATCTGGAACCCTGTGGCCTGGCAACATGACTGAGGTTTGATTCTGGAAGACTGTGGCCTGGGAACA
This sequence comes from Balaenoptera physalus, assembly GCF_965194825.1. Lineage (NCBI taxonomy): Eukaryota > Metazoa > Chordata > Mammalia > Artiodactyla > Balaenopteridae > Balaenoptera > Balaenoptera physalus. Next base: position 1,461,058 of record NW_028126517.1, read on the forward strand.
TGACATCTGTTTAGATTGTGGAATACTCTGCCCCTGGAACCTGACTGAGCCTTGGTTCTGAAACCCTGTGGACTGGGAACATGACTGAGGTTTCATTCTGGAACCCTGTAGCCTGGGAACATAACTGAGGATTGATTCTGGAACCCTGTGGCCTGGGAATATGATATCGGTGGATTCTGGAACCCTGGGGACTGGGAACGTGACATCTGTTTAGTTTGTGCAATACTGTGCCCCGGGAACCTGACTGAGCCTTGGTTCTGGAACCCTGTGGACTGGGAACATGGCTGAGGTTTTATTCTGGAACCCTGTAGCCTGGGAACATAACTGAGGATTGATTCTTGAACCCTGAGGCCTGGGAACATGACATCGGCGGATTCTGGAACCCTGTGACATGGGAACATGTCTGAGCTTTGATGGTGGAAACCTGTTGCCTGGCAACATGTCTGAGGTTTGATTCTGGAAGACTGTGGCCAGGGAACTTGATATCGGGTTGATTCTGGAAACTTGTGTCCTGGGAACAAGAATGAGGTTTGATTCTGGAACCCTGTGGCCTGGGAACATGTTTGAGGTTTGATGGTGGAAACCTGTGGCTTGGCAACATGACTAAGGTTTGATTTTGGAAGACTGTGGCCAGGATCCATGATATCGGGTTGATTCTGGAAACTTGTGTCCTGGGAACAAGACACAGGTTTGATTCTGGAAACCTGTGGCCTGGGAACATGACTGAGGTTTGTTTCTGGAAGCCTGTTCCCTGGGAACATGAGTGAGGTTTGAGTCTGGACACCTGTGTCCTGGGAACATGACTGAGGTTTGATTGTTGAAACCTTTTGCCCGTGAACATGACTCAGGTTTAATTCTGGATCTATGTGTCCTGGGAACATGACTGAGGTTTGATTCTGGAAACCTTTGGCCTGGGAAAATGACTGAGGTTTCACTGTGGAAACATGTGCCCTGGGATCATGACTGAGGTTTGATGGTGGAACACTCTGGCCTGGCAAAATGACTGAGGCTTGATTCTGGAACCCTTTGGCCCGAGAACATGAGAGCGGTTTGATTCTGGAACCCTGTGGCCTTGAACATGTCATCGGTGGATTCTGGAACCCTGTGGCCTCGGAACATGAGAACGGTTTGATTCTGGAACCCTGTGTCCAAGGAACATGACTGAGGTTTAATTCTGGAGCCCTGTTTACTGGGAGCACGACTGAGGTTTGACTCTGGAACCATGTGGCCTAGGAATATTACTGAGGTTTGATTCTGGAATCCATTGGCCTGGGAACATGACTGATGTTAGAGTGTGGAATCCTGTGGCCTGGGAAAATGACATCGGTATGGATTCTGGAACCCTGTTTCCTGGGAACGTGACATCGGTTTGTATTCTGGAAACCTGTTTCCTGGGAACATGAAATCGGTTTGATTCTGGAAACCTGTGGACTGGGAATATGACTGAGGTTTGATGGTGGTACCCTATGTCCTGGCAATATGACGGAGGTTTGATTCTCGATCCCTGTGGCCTAGGAACATGACTGAGGCGTGATTCTGGAAAACTGTGGCCTGGGAACATGACATCTGTTTAGATTGTGGAATACTGTGCCCCAGGAACCTGACTGAGCCTTGGTTCTGGAACCCTGTAGCCTGGGAACATAACTGAGGATTGATTCAGGAACCCTGTGGCCTGGGAACATGACATCCGTGGATTCTGGAACCCTGTGGCCTGGGAACATGAGAACGGTTTGATTCTGGAACCCTGTGGCCTGGGACATGTCTGAGGTTTGATGGTGGAAACCTGTGGCCTGGCAACATGACTGAGGTTTGATTCTGGAAGACTGTGGCCAGGAAACATGATATCGGGTTGATTCTGGAATCTTGTTTCCGGGAACAAGACTGAGGTTTGATTTTGGAAACCTGTGGCCTGGGAACATGACTGAGGTTTGTTTCTGGAAGCCTGTTCCCTGGGAACATGCGTGAGGTTTGATTCTGGACACCTGTGTCCTGGGAACATGAGTGAGGTTTGATTATTGAAACCTGTGGCCTGCGAACATGACTCAAGATTGATTCTGGAACCCTGTGACCTGGGAATATGACTGAGGTTTGATTCTGGAAACCATTGGCCTGGGAACATGACTGATGTTAGAGTGTGGAATCCTGTGGCCTGGGAACATGACATTGGTTTGGAATCTGGTACCCTGTTGCCTGGGAACATGAAATCGGTTTGATTCGGCAAACCTGTGGCCTGGGAATATGACTGAGGTTTGATGGTGGTACCCTATGGCCTGGCAAAATGACTGAGGTTTGATTCTGGAATCCATTGGCCTGGGAACATGACTGATGTTAGAGTGTGGAATCCTGTGGCCTGGGAATATGACATCGGTTTGGATTCTGGTACCCTGTTGGCTGGGAACATGAAATCGGTCTGATTCTGGAAACCTGTGGCCTGGCAACATGACTGAGGTTTGATTCTGGATCCCTGTAGCCTGGAAACATAACTGAGGATTGATTTTCGAACCCTGTGGCCTGGGAACATGACATCGGTGGATTCTAGAACCCTGTGGCCTGGGAACATGTCTGAGGTTTGATGGTGGAAACCTGTGGCTTGGCAACATGACTAAGGTTTGATTCTGGAAGACTGTGGCCAGGAAGCATGATATCTGGTTGATTCTGGAAACCTGTGTCCTGGGAACATGACTGAGGTTTGTTTCTGGAAGCCTGTGCCCTGGGAACATGACTGAGGTTTGATTCTGGACACCTGTGTCCTGGGAACATGACTGAGGTTTGATGGTGGAACACTCTGGCCTGGCAAAATGACTGAGGCTTGATTCTGGAACCCTGTGGCCCGGGAACTTGACTGAGGTTTGATGGCAGAAACCTGTGGACTGGCAACATGACTGAGGTTTGATTGTGGAACCCTGTGCACGGGGAACATGACTGAGACCTGACACTAGAAACCCGTGGCGTGGGAACATGTCATTGGTTTGATTCTGGAGCCGTGTTTACTGGGAACATGACTGAGGTTTGATGGTGGAACCCTGTGGCCTGGCAACATGATTGAGGTTTCATAGTGGAACCCTGAGGCTTGGGAACATGAGTGAGGCTTGATGGTGGAAGCCTGTGGCCTGGCAACATGCATGAGGTTTGATGGTGGAACCCTGTGGCTTGGCAAGATGACTTAGGTTTGATTATGGAACACTCTGCCCTGGGAACATGACTGAGGCTTGATGGTGAAACCGTGGTCTGGCAACAGGACTGAGGTTTGATTGTGGAACCCTCTGGCCTGGGAATATAACTGAGGTTTAATTGTGGAACCCTGTGTCCTGGGAACATGACTGGGATTTTATTTCTGAAACCTGTGTCCAGGCAATATGACTGAGGTTTTATTCTGGAACCCTGTGTCCTGGGAACACGACTGAGGTTTGATTCTGGAAACCATTGGCCTGGGAACATGAGTGATGTTAGATGGTGGAATCCTGTGGCCTGGGAACATGACATCGGTTAGGATTCTGGTACCCTGTTGCCTGGGAACATGAAATCGGTTTGATTCTGGAAACCTGTGGACTGGGGATATGACTGAGGTTTGATGGTGGTACCCTATGGCCTGGCAACATGAGTGAGGTTTGATTCTGGAATCCATTGGCCTGGGAACATGACTGATGTTAGAGTGTGGAATCCTGAGGCCTGGGAACATGACATTGGTTTGGATTCTGGTACCCTGTTGGCTGGGAACATGAAATCGGTCTGATTCTGGAAACCTGTGGCCTGGGAATATGACTGAGGTTTGAAGGTGGAAACCTGTGGCCTGGGAACATGACTGAGGCGTGATTCTGGAAAACTTTGGCCTGGGAACATGACATCTGTTTAGATTGTGGAATACTGTGCCCCGGGAACCTGACTGAGCCTTGGTTCTGAAACCCTGTGGACTGGGAACATGACTGAGGTTTTATTCTGGAACCCTGTAGCCTGGGAACATAACTGAGGATTTATTCTCGAACCCTGTGGCCTGGGAACATGACATCGGTGGATTCTGGAAACCTGTGGCCTGGGAACATGAGAATGGTTTGATTCTGGAACCTTGTGGCCTGGGAACATGTCTGAGGTTTGATGGTGGAAACCTGTGGCTTGCCAACATGACTAAGGTTTGATTCTGGAAGACTGTGGCCAGGAACCATGATATCGCGTTGATTCTGGAAACTTGTGTCCTGGGAACAAGACTGAGGTTTGATTCTGGAATCCTGTGGCCTGGGATTATGACTGAGGTTTGTTTCTGGAAGCCTGTTCCCTGGGAACATGACTGACGTTTGATTCTGGACACCTGTGTCCTGGGAACATGACTGAGGTTTGATTGTTGAAACCTGTGGCCCCCGAACATGACTCAGGTTTGATTCTTTAACCATGTGTCCTGGGAACATGACTGAGGTTTGATACTGGAAACCTTTGGCCTGGGAACATGGCATCGGTGGATTCTGGAACCCTGTGGCCTGGGAACATGAGAACGGTTTGATTCTGAAACACTGTGGCGTGAGACATGTCTGAGGTTTGATGGTGGAAACCTGTAGCCTGGCAACATGACTGAGGTTTGATTCTGGAAGCCTGTTCCCTGGGAACATGATTGAGGTTTGATTCTGGACACCTGTGGCCTGGGAACATGACTGAGGTTTGATTATTGAAACCTGTGGCCTGCGAACATGACTCAGGTTTAATTCTGGAACCCTGTGTCCTGGGAATATGACTGAGGTTTGATTCTGGAAACGTTTGGCCTGCGGAAATGACTGAGGTTTCATTCTGGAAACATGTGGCCTGGGATCATGACTGAGGTTTGATGGTGGAACACTCTGGCCTGGCAAAATGACTGAGGCTTGATTCTGGAACCCTGTGGCCCGGGAACTTGACTGAGGTTTGATGGCAGAAACCTGTGGACTGGCAACATGACTGAGGTTTGATTGTGGAACCCTGTGCACGGGGACCATGACTGAGGCCTGACACTGGAACCCCGTGGCGTAGGAAAATGTCATTGGTTTGATTCTGGAGCCCTGTTTACTGGGAACATGACTGAGGTTTGATGGTGGAACCCTGTGGCCTGGCAACATGATGGAGGTTTGATAGTGGAAACCTCAGCCTTGGGAACATGAGTGAGGCTTGATGGTGGAAGCCTGTGGCCTGGCAACATGCATGAGGTTTGATGGTGGAACCCTGTGGCTTGGCAAGATGACTTAGGTTTGATTGTGGAACACTCTGCCCTGGGAACATGACTGAGGCTTGATGGTGAAACTGTGGTCTGGCAACAGGACGGAGGTTTGATTGTGGAACCCTCTGGCCTGGGAATATGACTGAGGTTTAATTGTGGAAACCTGTGGCCTGGGAACATGACTGGGATTTGATTTCTGAAACCTGTGTCCAGAGAATATGACTGAGGTTTTATTCTCGAATCCTGTGTCCTGGGTACGCGACTGAGGTTAGACTCTGTAACCATGTGGCCTAGGAATATGACTGAGGTTTGATTCTGGAATCCATTGGCCTGGGAACATGACTGATGTTAGAGTGTGGAATCCTGTGGCCTGGGAACATGGCATCGGTTTGGATTCTGGTACCCTGTTGCCTGGGAACATGAAATCGGTTTGATTCTGGAAACCTGTGGCCTGGGAATATGACTGAGGTTTGATGGTGGTCCCCTATGGCCTGGCAACATGACTGAGGTTTGATTCTGGATCCCTGTGGCCTGGGAACATGACTGAGGCGTGATTCTGGAAAACTGTGGCCTGGGAACATGACATCTGTTTATATTGTGGAATACTGTGCCCTGGGAACCTGACAGAGCCTTGGTTCTGAAACCCTGTGGACGGGGAACATGACTGATGTTTTATTCTGGAACCCTGTAGCCTGGGAACATAACTGAGGATTGATTCGGGAACCCTGTCGCCTGGGAACATGATATCGGTGGATTCTGGAACCCTGGGAACTGGGAACGTGACATCTGTTTAGATTGTGGAATACTGTGCCCCGGGAACCTGACTGAGCCTTGGTTCTGGAACCCTGTGGACTGGGAACATGACTGAGGTTTTATTCTGGAACCCTGTAGCCTGGGAACATAACTGAGGATTTATTCTCGAACCCTGTGGCCTGGGAACATGGCATCGGTGGATTCTGGAAACCTGTGGCCTGGGAACATGAGAATGGTTTGATTCTGGAACCTTGTGGCCTGGGAACATGTCTGAGGTTTGATGGTGGAAACCTGTGGCTTGCCAACATGACTAAGGTTTGATTCTGGAAGACTGTGGCCAGGAACCATGATATCGCGTTGATTCTGGAAACGTGTGTCCTGGGAACAAGACTGAGGTTTGATTCTGGAATCCTGTGGCCTGGGATTATGACTGAGGTTTGTTTCTGGAAGCCTATTCCCTGGGAACATGACTGACGTTTGATTCTGGACACCTGTGTCCTGGGAACATGACTGAGGTTTGATTGTTGAAACCTGTGGCCCCCGAACATGACTCAGGTTTGATTCTTTAACCATGTGTCCTGGGAACATGACTGAGGTTTGATACTGGAAACCTTTGGCCTGGGAACATGGCATCGGTGGATTCTGGAACCCTGTGGCCTGGGAACATGAGAACGGTTTGATTCTGAAACACTGTGGCGTGAGACATGTCTGAGGTTTGATGGTGGAAACCTGTAGCCTGGCCACATGACTGAGGTTTGATTCTGGAAGACTGTGGCCAGGAAACATGATATCGGGTTGATTCTGGAACCTTGTTTCCTGGGAACAAGACTGAGGCTTGATTTTGGAAACCTGTGGCCTGGGAACATGACTGAGGTTTGTTTCTGGAAGCCTGTTCCCTGGGAACATGACTGAGGTTTGATTCTGGAACCCTGTGTCCTGGGAATATGACTGAGGTTTGATTCTGGAAACGTTTGGCCGGCGGAAATGACTGAGGTTTCATTCTGGAAATATGTGGCCTGGGATCATGACTGAGGTTTGATGGTGGAACACTCTGGCCTGGCAAAATGACTGAGGCTTGATTCTGGAACCCTGTGGCCCGGGAACTTGACTGAGGTTTGATGGCAGAAACCTGTGGACTGGCAACATGACTGAGGTTTGATTGTGGAACCCTGTGCACGGGGACCATGACTGAGGCCTGACACTGGAACCCCGTGGCGTAGGAACATGTCATTGGTTTGATTCTGGAGCCCTGTTTACTGGGAACATGACTGAGGTTTGATGGTGGAACCCTGTGGCCTGGCAACATGATTGAGGTTTGATAGTGGAAACCTCAGCCTTGGGAACATGAGTGAGGCTTGATGGTGGAAGCCTGTGGCCTGGCAACATGCATGAGGTTTGATGGTGGAACCCTGTGGCTTGGCAAGATGACTTAGGTTTGATTGTGGAACACTCTGCCCTGGGAAAATGACTGAGGCTTGATGGTGAAACCGTGGTCTGGCAACAGGACGGAGGTTTGATTGTGGAACCCTCTGGCCTGGGAATATAACTGAAGTTTAATTGTGGAACCCTGTATCCTGGGAACATGACTGGGATTTGATTTCTGAAACCTGTGTCCAGGGAACATGACTGAGGTTTTATTCTGGAACCCTGTGTCCTGGGAACACGACTGAGGTTTGATTCTGGAACCATGTGTCCTGGGAATATGACTGAGGTTTGTTTCTGGAAGCCTGTTCCCTTGGAACATGACTGAGGTTTGATTCTGGACACCTGTGTCCTGCAAACCTGACTGAGGTTTGATTGTTGAAACCTGTGGCCTGCGAACATGACTGAGGTTTGATTCTGGAACCCTGTGTCCTGGGAACATGACATCGGTGGATTCTGGAACCCTGTGGCCTGGGAACATGAGAACGGTTTGATTCTGGAGCCCTGTGGACTGGGAACATGTCTGAAGTTTGATGGTGGAAACCTGTGGCCTGGGAATATGACTGAGGTTTGATTCTGGATCCCTGTAGCCTGGGAACAAAGCTGAGGCGTGATTCTGGAAAACTGTGGCCTGGGAACATGACATCTGTTTAGATTGTGGAATACTGTGCCCCGGGAACCTGACTGAGCCTTGGTTCTGGAACCCTGTGGCCTGGGAACATGACATCGGTGGATTCTGGAACCCTGTGGCCTGGGAACATGTCTGAGGTTTGATGGTGGAAACCTGTGGCCTGGAAACATGAATGAGGTTTGATTCTGGAATAATGTGTCCAGGAAATATGATATCTGGTTAATTCTGGAAACCTGTGTCCTGGAAACAAGACTGAGGTTTGATTCTGGAACTCTGTGGCCTGGGAACATGACTGAGTTTTGTTTCTGGAAGCCTGTTCCCTGGGTACATGACTGAGGTTTGATTCTGGACACCTGTGTACTGGGAACGTGACTGAGGTTTGATTGTTGAAACCTGTGGCCTGCGAAGATGACTGAGGTTTGATTCTGGAAACCTGTGTCCTGGGAATATGACTGAGGTTTGATTCTGGAAACCTTTGGCCAGGGAAAATGACTGAGGTTTAATTGTGGAAACCTGTGTCCTGGGAACATGACTGGGATTTTATTTCTGAAACCTGTGTCCAGGGAACATGACTGAGGTTTTATTCTGGAACCCTGTGTCCTGGGAACACGACTGAGGTTTGATTCTGGAACCATGTGGCCTGGGAACATGACTGATGTTAGAGTGTGGAATCCTGTGGCCTGGGAACATGATATCGGTTTGGATTCTGGTACCCTGTTGCCTGGGAACATGAAATCGGTTTGATTCTGGAAACCGGTGGCCTAGGAATATGACTGAGGTTTGATGGTGGTACCCTATGGCCTGGCAAAATGACTGAGGTTTGATTTTGGAATCCATTGGCCTGGGAATATGACTGATGTTAGACTGTGGAAACCTGTGGCCTGGGAACATGACATCGGTTTGTATTCTGGTACCCTGTTGCCTTGGAACATGAAATTGGTTTGATTCTGAAAACCTATGGCCTGGGAATATGACTGAGGTTTGATGGTGGTACCCTATGTCCTGGCAACATGACTGAGGTTTGATTCTGGATCCCTGTGGCCTGGGAACATGACTGAGGCGTGATTCTGGAAAACTGTGGCCTGGGAATATGAAATCTGTTTAGATTGTGGAATACTGTGCCCCGGGAACCTGACTGAGCCTTCGTTCTGAATCCCTGTGGACTGTGAACATGACTGATGTTTTATTCTGGAACCCTGTAGCCTGGAACATAACTGAGGATTGATTCTGGAACCCTGTGGCCTGGGAACATGATATCGGTGGATTCTGGAACACTGGGGACTGGGAACGTGACATCTGTTTAGGTTGTGGAATACTGTGCCCCGGGAACCTGACTGAGCCTTGGTTCTGGAACCCTGTGACCTGGGAACATGACTGAAGTTTGATTCTGGAAACCTTTGGTCTGGGAAAATGACTGAGGTTTCATTGTGGAAATATGTGGCTGAGACTATGACTGAGGTTTGATGGTGGAACACTCTGGCCTGGCCAAATGACTGAGGCTTGATTCTGGAGCCCTGTGGCCCGGGAACATGAGAACGGTTTGATTCTGGAACCCTGTGGCCTGGAAACATGACATCGGTGGATTCTGGAGCCCTGTGGCCTGGGACATGAGAACGGTTTGATTCTGGAACCCTGTGGCCTGGGAACATGCGTGAGGATTGATGGTGGAAACCTGTGGCCTGGCAACATGACTGAGGTTTGATACTGGAAGACTGTGGCCAGGAAACATGATATCGGGTTGATTCTGGAAACTTGTGTCCTGGGAACAAGACTGAGGTTTGATTCTGGAAACCTGTGGCCTGGTAACATGATTGAGGTTTGTTTCTGGAAGCCTGTTCCCTGGGAACATGACTGGGGTTTGATTCTGGACACCTGTGTCCTGGGAACGTGACTGAGGTTTGATTGTTGAAACCTGTGGCCTGCGAACATGACTGAGGTTTGATCATGGAACCCTGTGTCCGGGGAATATGACTGAGGATTGATTCTGGAAAACTTTGTCCTGGGAAAATGACTGAGGTTTCATTGTGGAAACATGTGGCCTGGGATCATGACTGAGGTTTCATGGTGGAACACTCTGGTCTGGCAAAATGACTGAGGCTTGATTATGGAACCCTGGGTCTCGGGAACTTGACTGAGGTTTGATGGCAGAAACCTGTGGACTGGCAACATGACTGAGGTTTGATTGTGGAACCCTGTGCACGGGGAACATGACTGAGGCCTGATACTGGAACCCCGTGGCGTGGGAACATGACATTGGTTTGATTCTGGAGCCCTGTTTTCTGGGAACATGACTGAGGTTTGATGGTTGTACCCTGTGGCCTGGCAACATGATTGAGGTTTGATAGTGGAACCCTCAGGCTTGAAAACCTGAGTGAGGCTTGATGGTGGAACCCTGTGGCCTGGCAACATGCATGAGGTTTGATGGTGGAACTCTCTGGCCTGGGAATATGACTGAGGTTTAATTGTGGATCCCTGTGGCCTGGGAACATGACTGGGATTTTATTTCTGAAACCTGTGTCCAGGGAACATGACTGAGGTTTTATTCTTGAACCCTGTGTCCTGGGAACACGACTGAGGTTTCATTCTGGAACCATGTGGCCTGGGAATATGACTGAGGTTTGATTACCGAAACTATTGGCATGGGAACATGACTGATGTTAGAGTGTGGAATCCTGCGGCCTGTGAACATGATATCGGTTTGGATTCTGGTACCCTGTTGCCTGGGAATATGAAATCGGTTTGATTCTGGAAAGCTGTGGCCTGGGAATATGACTGAGGTTTGATTCTGGATCCCTGTAGCCTGGGAACAAAAGTGAGGCATGATTCTGGAAAACTGTGGCCTGGGAACATGACATCTGTTTAGATTGTGGAATACTGTGCCCCGGGAACCTGACTGAGCCTTGGTTCTGGAACCCTGTGTCCTGGGAACATGACATCGGTGCATTCTGGAACCCTGTGGACTGGAAATATGACTGAGGTTTGATGGTGGTACCCTATGGCCTGGCAACATGACGGAGGTTTGGTTCTGGAACCCTGTGGCCTGGGAACATGTCTGAGGTTTGATGGTGGAAACCTGTTGCCTGGCAACATGACTGAGGTTTGATTCTGGAAGACTGTGGCCTGGGAACATGACATCTGTTTAGATTGTGGAATACTGTGCCCCGGGACCCTGACTTAGCCTTGGTTTTGAAACCCTGTGTACTGGGAATATGACTGATGTTTTATTCTGTAACCCTGTAGCCTGTGAACATAACTGAGGATTGATTCTGGAACCCTGTGGCCTGGGAACATAATATCGGTGGATTCTGGAACCCTGGGGACTGGGAACGTGACATCTGTTTAGATTGTGGAATACTGTGCCCCGGGAACCTGACTGAGCCTTCGTTCTGGAAACCTGTGGCCTGGGAACATGACTGAGGTTTTATTATGGAACCCTGTAGCCTGCGAACATAACTGAGGATTGATTCTGGAAACCTGTGGCCTGGGAGCATGACATCGGTGGATTCTGGAACCCTGTGACCTGGGAACCTGCGAACGGTTTCACTCTGGTACCCTGTGGCCTGGGAACATGTCTGAGCTTTGATGGTGGAAACCTCTTGCCTGGCAACATGTGTGAGGTTTGATCCTGGAAAACTGTGGCGAGGCAACATGATATCGGTTTGATTCTGGAAACTTCTGTCCTAGAAACAAGACTGAGGTTTGATTCTGGAACCCTGTGGTCTGGGAATATGACAAAGGTTTGTTTCTGGAAGCCTGTTCCCTGGAACATGACTGAGGTTTGATTCTGGACACCTGTGTCCTGGGAACATGACTGAGGTTTGTTTCTTGAAACCTGTGACCTGCGAACATGACTCAGGTTTGATTCTGGAACCATGTGTCCTGGGAATATGACTGAGGTTTGATTCTGGAAACCTTTGACCTGGGATAATGACTGAGGTTTCATTGTGGAAACATGTGGCCTGGGATCATGACTGAGGTTTGATGGTGGAACACTCTGGCCTGGCAAAATGACTGAGGCTTGATTCTGGATCCCTGTGGCCCGGGAACTTGACTGAGGTTTGATGGCAGAAACCTGTGGACTGGCAACATGACTGAGGTTTGATTGTGGAACCCTGTGCACGGGGACCATGACTGAGGCCTGACACTGGAACCCCGTGGCGTAGGAACATGTCATTGGTTTGATTCTGGAGCCCTGTTTACTGGGAACATGACTGAGGTTTGATGGTGGAACCCTATGGCCTGGCAACATGACTGAGGTTTGATTCTGGATCCCTGTGGCCTGGGAACATGACTGAGGCGTGATTCTGGAAAACTGTGGCCTGGGAACATGACATCTGTTTATATTGTGGAATACTGTGCCCGGGAACCTGACTGAGCCTTCGTTCTGAATCCCTGTGGACTGTGAACATGACTGATGTTTTATTCTGGAACCCTGTAGCCTGGAACATAACTGAGGATTGATTCTGGAACCCTGTGGCCTGGGAACATGATATCGGTGGATTCTGGAACACTGGGGACTGGGAACGTGACATCTGTTTAGGTTGTGGAATACTGTGCCCCGGGAACCTGACTGAGCCTTGGTTCTGGAACCCTGTGACCTGGGAACATGACTGAAGTTTGATTCTGGAAACCTTTGGTCTGGGAAAATGACTGAGGTTTCATTGTGGAAATATGTGGCTGAGACTATGACTGAGGTTTGATGGTGGAACACTCTGGCCTGGCCAAATGACTGAGGCTTGATTCTGGAGCCCTGTGGCCCGGGAACATGAGAACGGTTTGATTCTGGAACCCTGTGGCCTGGAAACATGACATCGGTGGATTCTGGAACCCTGTGGCCTGGGACATGAGAACGGTTTGATTCTGGAACCCTGTGGCCTGGGAACATGTGTGAGGATTGATGGTGGAAACCTGTGGCCTGGCAACATGACTGAGGTTTGATACTGGAAGACTGTGGCCAGGAAACGTGATATCGGGTTGATTCTGGAAACTTGTGTCCTGGGAACAAGACTGAGGTTTGATTCTGGAAACCTGTGGCCTGGTAACATGACTGAGGTTTGTTTCTGGAAGCCTGTTCCCTGGGAACATGACTGAGGTTTGATTCTGGACACCTGTGTCCTGGGAACGTGACTGAGGTTTGATTGTTGAAACCTGTGGCCTGCGAACATGACTGAGGTTTGATCATGGAACCCTGTGTCCGGGGAATATGACTGAGGATTGATTCTGGAAAACTTTGTCCTGGGAAAATGACTGAGGTTTCATTGTGGAAACATGTGGCCTGGGATCATGACTGAGGTTTCATGGTGGAACACTCTGGTCTGGCAAAATGACTGAGGCTTGATTATGGAACCCTGGGTCTCGGGAACTTGACTGAGGTTTGATGGCAGAAACCTGTGGACTGGCAACATGACTGAGGTTTGATTGTGGAACCCTGTGCACGGGGAACATGACTGAGGCCTGATACTGGAACCCCGTGGCGTGGGAACATGACATTGGTTTGATTCTGGAGCCCTGTTTTCTGGGAACATGACTGAGGTTTGATGGTTGTACCCTGTGGCCTGGCAACATGATTGAGGTTTGATAGTGGAACCCTCAGGCTTGAAAACCTGAGTGAGGCTTGATGGTGGAACCCTGTGGCCTGGCAACATGCATGAGGTTTGATGGTGGAACTCTCTGGCCTGGGAATATGACTGAGGTTTAATTGTGGATCCCTGTGGCCTGGGAACATGACTGGGATTTTATTTCTGAAACCTGTGTCCAGGGAACATGACTGAGGTTTTATTCTGGAACCCTGTGTCCTGGGAACACGACTGAGGTTTCATTCTGGAACCATGTGGCCTGGGAATATGACTGAGGTTTGATTACCGAAACTGTTGGCATGGGAACATGACTGATGTTAGAGTGTGGAATCCTGCGGCCTGTGAACATGATATCGGTTTGGATTCTGGTACCCTGTTGCCTGGGAATATGAAATCGGTTTGATTCTGGAAAGCTGTGGCCTGGGAATATGACTGAGGTTTGATTCTGGATCCCTGTAGCCTGGGAACAAAAGTGAGGCATGATTCTGGAAAACTGTGGCCTGGGAACATGACATCTGTTTAGATTGTGGAATACTGTGCCCCGGGAACCTGACTGAGCCTTGGTTCTGGAACCCTGTGTCCTGGGAACATGACATCGGTGGATTCTGGAACCCTGTGGACTGGAAATATGACTGAGGTTTGATGGTGGTACCCTATGGCCTGGCAACATGACGGAGGTTTGGTTCTGGAACCCTGTGGCCTGGGAACATGTCTGAGGTTTGATGGTGGAAACCTGTTGCCTGGCAACATGACTGAGGTTTGATTCTGGAAGACTGTGGCCTGGGAACATGACATCTGTTTAGATTGTGGAATACTGTGCCCCGGGAACCTGACTGAGCCTTGGTTTTGAAACCCTGTGGACTGGGAATATGACTGATGTTTTATTCTGTAACCCTGTAGCCTGTGAACATAACTGAGGATTGATTCTGGAACCCTGTGGCCTGGGAACATAATATCGGTGGATTCTGGAACCCTGGGGACTGGGAACGTGACATCTGTTTAGATTGTGGAATACTGTGCCCCGGGAACCTGACTGAGCCTTCGTTCTGGAAACCTGTGGCCAGGGAACATGACTGAGGTTTTATTATGGAACCCTGTAGCCTGCGAACATAACTGAGGATTGATTCTGGAAACCTGTGGCCTGGGAGCATGACATCGGTGGATTCTGGAACCCTGTGACCTGGGAACCTGCGAACGGTTTCACTCTGGTACCCTGTGGCCTGGGAACATGTCTGAGCTTTGATTTTGGAAACCTCTTGCCTGGCAACATGTGTGAGGTTTGATCCTGGAAAACTGTGGCGAGGCAACATGATATCGGTTTGATTCTGGAAACTTCTGTCCTAGAAACAAGACTGAGGTTTGATTCTGGAACCCTGTGGTCTGGGAATATGACAAAGGTTTGTTTCTGGAAGCCTGTTCCCTGGAACATGACTGAGGTTTGATTCTGGACACCTGTGTCCTGGGAACATGACTGAGGTTTGTTTCTTGAAACCTGTGACCTGCGAACATGACTCAGGTTTGATTCTGGAACCATGTGTCCTGGGAATATGACTGAGGTTTGATTCTGGAAACCTTTGACCTGGGATAATGACTGAGGTTTCATTGTGGAAACATGTGGCCTGGGATCATGACTGAGGTTTGATGGTGGAACACTCTGGCCTGGCAAAATGACTGAGGCTTGATTCTGGAACCCTGTGGCCCGGGAACTTGACTGAGGTTTGATGGCAGAAACCTGTGGACTGGCAACATGACTGAGGTTTGATTGTGGAACCCTGTGCACGGGGACCATGACTGAGGCCTGACACTGGAACCCCGTGGCGTAGGAACATGTCATTGGTTTGATTCTGGAGCCCTGTTTACTGGGAACATGACTGAGGTTTGATGGTCGAACCCTATGGCCTGGCAACATGACTGAGGTTTGATTCTGGATCCCTGTGGCCTGGGAACATGACTGAGGCGTGATTCTGGAAAACTGTGGCCTGGGAATATGACATCTGTTTAGATTGTGGAATACTGTGCCCCGGGAACCTGACTGAGCCTTCGTTCTGAATCCCTGTGGACTGTGAACATGACTGATGTTTTATTCTGGAACCCTGTAGCCTGGAACATAACTGAGGATTGATTCTGGAACCCTGTGGCCTGGGAACATGATATCGGTGGATTCTGGAACACTGGGGACTGGGAACGTGACATCTGTTTAGGTTGTGGAATACTGTGCCCCGGGAACCTGACTGAGCCTTGGTTCTGGAACCCTGTGACCTGGGAACATGACTGAAGTTTGATTCTGGAAACCTTTGGTCTGGGAAAATGACTGAGGTTTCATTGTGGAAATATGTGGCTGAGACTATGACTGAGGTTTGATGGTGGAACACTCTGGCCTGGCCAAATGACTGAGGCTTGATTCTGGAGCCCTGTGGCCCGGGAACATGAGAACGGTTTGATTCTGGAACCCTGTGGCCTGGAAACATGACATCGGTGGATTCTGGAACCCTGTGGCCTGGGACATGAGAACGGTTTGATTCTGGAACCCTGTGGCCTGGGAACATGCGTGAGGATTGATGGTGGAAACCTGTGGCCTGGCAACATGACTGAGGTTTGATACTGGAAGACTGTGGCCAGGAAACATGATATCGGGTTGATTCTGGAAACTTGTGTCCTGGGAACAAGACTGAGGTTTGATTCTGGAAACCTGTGGCCTGGTAACATGACTGAGGTTTGTTTCTGGAAGCCTGTTCCCTGGGAACATGACTGAGGTTTGATTCTGGACACCTGTGTCCTGGGAACGTGACTGAGGTTTGATTATTGAAACCTGTGGCCTGCGAACATGACTGAGGTTTGATCATGGAACCCTGTGTCCGGGGAATATGACTGAGGATTGATTCTGGAAAACTTTGTCCTGGGAAAATGACTGAGGTTTCATTGTGGAAACATGTGGCCTGGGATCATGACTGAGGTTTCATGGTGGAACACTCTGGTCTGGCAAAATGACTGAGGCTTGATTATGGAACCCTGGGTCTCGGGAACTTGACTGAGGTTTGATGGCAGAAACCTGTGGACTGGCAACATGACTGAGGTTTGATTGTGGAACCCTGTGCACGGGGAACATGACTGAGGCCTGATACTGGAACCCCGTGGCGTGGGAACATGACATTGGTTTGATTCTGGAGCCCTGTTTTCTGGGAACATGACTGAGGTTTGATGGTTGTACCCTGTGGCCTGGCAACATGATTGAGGTTTGATAGTGGAACCCTCAGGCTTGAAAACCTGAGTGAGGCTTGATGGTGGAACCCTGTGGCCTGGCAACATGCATGAGGTTTGATGGTGGAACTCTCTGGCCTGGGAATATGACTGAGGTTTAATTGTGGATCCCTGTGGCCTGGGAACATGACTGGGATTTTATTTCTGAAACCTGTGTCCAGGGAACATGACTGAGGTTTTATTCTGGAACCCTGTGTCCTGGGAACACGACTGAGGTTTCATTCTGGAACCATGTGGCCTGGGAATATGACTGAGGTTTGATTACCGAAACTATTGGCATGGGAACATGACTGATGTTAGAGTGTGGAATCCTGCGGCCTGTGAACATGACATCAGTTTGGATTCTGGTACCCTGTTGCCTGGGAATATGAAATCGGTTTGATTCTGGAAACCTGTGGCCTGGGAATATGACAGAGGTTTGATGGTGGTACCCTATGTCCTGGCAAAATGACTGAGGTTTGATTCTAGAATCCATTGGCCTAGGAACATGACTGATGTTAGAGTGTGGAATCCTGTGGCCTAGGAACATGACATCGGTTTGGATTCTGGTACCCTGTTGCCTGGGAACATGAAATCGGTTTGATTCTGGAAACCTGTGGCCTGGGAATATGACTGAGGTTTGATGGTGGTACCCTATGGCCTGGCAACATGACTGACGTTTGATTCTGGTACCCTGTTTCCTTGGAACATGAAATCGGTTTGATTCTGGAAACATGTGGCCTGGGATCATAACTGAGGTTTGATGGTGGAACACTCTGGCCTGTCAAAATGACTGAGGCTTGATTCTGGAACCCTGTGGCCTGGGAACATGAGAACGGTTTGATTCTGGAACCCTGTGGCCTGGCAACATGACTGAGGTTTGATTCTGGAAGACTGTGGCCTGGGAACATGACATCTGTTTAGATTGTGGAATACTGTGCCCCTGGAACCTGACTGAGCCTTGGTTCTGAAACCCTGTGGACTGGGAACATGACTGAGGTTTCATTCTGGAACCCTGTAGCCTGGGAACATAACTGAGGATTGATTCTGGAACCCTGTGGCCTGGGAATATGATATCGGTGGATTCTGGAACCCTGGGGACTGGGAACGTGACATCTGTTTAGTTTGTGCAATACTGTGCCCCGGGAACCTGACTGAGCCTTGGTTCTGGAACCCTGTGGACTGGGAACATGGCTGAGGTTTTATTCTGGAACCCTGTAGCCTGGGAACATAACTGAGGATTGATTCTTGAACCCTGAGGCCTGGGAACATGACATCGGCGGATTCTGGAACCCTGTGACATGGGAACATGTCTGAGCTTTGATGGTGGAAACCTGTTGCCTGGCAACATGTCTGAGGTTTGATTCTGGAAGACTGTGGCCAGGGAACTTGATATCGGGTTGATTCTGGAAACTTGTGTCCTGGGAACAAGAATGAGGTTTGATTCTGGAACCCTGTGGCCTGGGAACATGTTTGAGGTTTGATGGTGGAAACCTGTGGCTTGGCAACATGACTAAGGTTTGATTTTGGAAGACTGTGGCCAGGATCCATGATATCGGGTTGATTCTGGAAACTTGTGTCCTGGGAACAAGACACAGGTTTGATTCTGGAAACCTGTGGCCTGGGAACATGACTGAGGTTTGTTTCTGGAAGCCTGTTCCCTGGGAACATGAGTGAGGTTTGAGTCTGGACACCTGTGTCCTGGGAACATGACTGAGGTTTGATTGTTGAAACCTTTTGCCCGTGAACATGACTCAGGTTTGATTCTGGATCCATGTGTCCTGGGAACATGACTGAGGTTTGATTCTGGAAACCTTTGGCCTGGGAAAATGACTGAGGTTTCATTGTGGAAACATGTGCCCTGGGATCATGACTGAGGTTTGATGGTGGAACACTCTGGCCTGGCAAAATGACTGAGGCTTGATTCTGGAACCCTTTGGCCCGAGAACATGAGAACGGTTTGATTCTGGAACCCTGTGGCCTTGAACATGTCATCGGTGGATTCTGGAACCCTGTGGCCTCGGAACATGAGAACGGTTTGATTCTGGAACCCTGTGTCCAGGGAACATGACTGAGGTTTAATTCTGGAGCCCTGTTTACTGGGAGCACGACTGAGGTTTGACTCTGGAACCATGTGGCCTAGGAATATGACTGAGGTTTGATTCTGGAATCCATTGGCCTGGGAACATGACTGATGTTAGAGTGTGGAATCCTGTGGCCTGGGAAAATGACATCGGTATGGATTCTGGAACCCTGTTTCCTGGGAACATGACATCGGTTTGTATTCTGGAAACCTGTTTCCTGGGAACATGAAATCGGTTTGATTCTGGAAACCTGTGGACTGGGAATATGACTGAGGTTTGATGGTGGTACCCTATGTCCTGGCAATATGACGGAGGTTTGATTCTCGATCCCTGTGGCCTAGGAACATGACTGAGGCGTGATTCTGGAAAACTGTGGCCTGGGAACATGACATCTGTTTAGATTGTGGAATACTGTGCCCCAGGAACCTGACTGAGCCTTGGTTCTGGAACCCTGTAGCCTGGGAACATAACTGAGGATTGATTCAGGAACCCTGTGGCCTGGGAACATGACATCCGTGGATTCTGGAACCCTGTGGCCTGGGAACATGAGAACGGTTTGATTCTGGAACCCTGTGGCCTGGGACATGTCTGAGGTTTGATGGTGGAAACCTGTGGCCTGGCAACATGACTGAGGTTTGATTCTGGAAGACTGTGGCCAGGAAACATGATATCGGGTTGATTCTGGAATCTTGTTTCCGGGAACAAGACTGAGGTTTGATTTTGGAAACCTGTGGCCTGGGAACATGACTGAGGTTTGTTTCTGGAAGCCTGTTCCCTGGGAACATGACTGAGGTTTGATTCTGGACACCTGTGTCCTGGGAACATGACTGAGGTTTGATTATTGAAACCTGTGGCCTGCGAACATGACTCAGGTTTGATTCTGGAACCCTGTGTCCTGGGAATATGACTGAGGTTTGATTCTGGAAACGTTTGGCCTGCGGAAATGACTGAGGTTTCATTCTGGAAACATGTGGCCTGGGATCATGACTGAAGTTTGATGGTGGAACACTCTGGCCTGGCAAAATGACTGAGGCTTGATCCTGGAACCCTGTGGCCCGGGAACTTGACTGAGGTTTGATGGCAGAAACCTTTGGATTGGCAACATGACTGAGGTTTGATTGTGTAACCCTGTGCACGGGGAACATGATTGAGGCGTGACACTAGAACCCCGTGGCGTGGGAAGATGTCATTGGTTTGATTCTGGAGCCCTGTTTACTGGGAACATGACTGAGGTTTGATGGTGGAACCCTGTGGCCTGGCAACATGATTGAGGTTTGATAGCGGAACCCTTAGGCTTGGGAACATGAGTGAGGTTTGATGGTGGAAGCCTGTGGCCTGGCAATATGCATGAGGTTTGATGGTGGAACCCTGTGGCTTGGCAAGATGACTTAGGTTTGATTGTGGAACACTCTGGCCTGGGAACATGACTGAGGCTTGATGGTGAAACCGTGGTCTGGCAACAGGACTGAGGCTTGATTCTGGAACCCTGTGGCCTGGGAACATGAGAACGGTTTGAATCTGGAACCCTGTGGCCTGGCAACATGACTGAGGTTTGATTCTGGAAGACTGTGGCCTGGGAACATGACATCTGTTTAGATTGTGGAATACTGTGCCCCTGGAACCTGACTGAGCCTTGGTTCTGAAACCCTGTGGACTGGGAACATGACTGAGGTTTCATTCTGGAACCCTGTAGCCTGGGAACATAACTGAGGATTGATTCTGGAACCCTGTGGCCTGGGAATATGATATCGGTGGATTCTGGAACCCTGGGGACTGGGAACGTGACATCTGTTTAGTTTGTGCAATACTGTGCCCCGGGAACCTGACTGAGCCTTGGTTCTGGAACCCTGTGGACTGGGAACATGGCTGAGGTTTTATTCTGGAACCCTGTAGCCTGGGAACATAACTGAGGATTGATTCTTGAACCCTGAGGCCTGGGAACATGACATCGGCGGATTCTGGAACCCTGTGACATGGGAACATGTCTGAGCTTTGATGGTGGAAACCTGTTGCCTGGCAACATGTCTGAGGTTTGATTCTGGAAGACTGTGGCCAGGGAACTTGATATCGGGTTGATTCTGGAAACTTGTGTCCTGGGAACAAGAATGAGGTTTGATTCTGGAACCCTGTGGCCTGGGAACATGTCTGAGGTTTGATGGTGGAAACCTGTGGCTTGGCAACATGACTAAGGTTTGATTTTGGAAGACTGTGGCCAGGATCCATGATATCGGGTTGATTCTGGAAACTTGTGTCCTGGTAACAAGACACAGGTTTGATTCTGGAAACCTGTGGCCTGGGAACATGACTGAGGTTTGTTTCTGGAAGCCTGTTCCCTGGGAACATGAGTGAGGTTTGAGTCTGGACACCTGTGTCCTGGGAACATGACTGAGGTTTGATTGTTGAAACCTTTTGCCCGTGAACATGACTCAGGTTTGATTCTGGAACCATGTGTCCTGGGAACATGACTGAGGTTTGATTCTGGAAACCTTTGGCCTGGGAAAATGACTGAGGTTTCATTGTGGAAACATGTGCCCTGGGATCATGACTGAGGTTTGATGGTGGAACACTCTGGCCTGGCAAAATGACTGAGGCTTGATTCTGGAACCCTTTGGCCCGGGAACATGAGAACGGTTTGATTCTGGAACCCTGTGGCCTTGAACATGTCATCGGTGGATTCTGGAACCCTGTGGCCTCGGAACATGAGAACGGTTTGATTCTGGAACCCTGTGTCCAGGGAACATGACTGAGGTTTAATTCTGGAGCCCTGTTTACTGGGAGCACGACTGAGGTTTGACTCTGGAACCATGTGGCCTAGGAATATGACTGAGGTTTGATTCTGGAATCCATTGGCCTGGGAACATGACTGAAGTTAGAGTGTGGAATCCTGTGGCCTGGGAAAATGACATCGGTATGGATTCTGGAACCCTGTTTCCTGGGAACATGACATCGGTTTGTATTCTCGAAACCTGTTTCCTGGGAACATGAAATCGGTTTGATTCTGGAAACCTGTGGACTGGGAATATGACTGAGGTTTGATGGTGGTACCCTATGTCCTGGCAATATGACGGAGGTTTGATTCTCGATCCCTGTGGCCTAGGAACATGACTGAGGCGTGATTCTGGAAAACTGTGGCCTGGGAACATGACATCTGTTTAGATTGTGGAATACTGTGCCCCGGGAACCTGACTGAGCCTTGGTTCTGGAACCCTGTAGCCTGGGAACATAACTGAGGATTGATTCAGGAACCCTGTGGCCTGGGAACATGACATCGGTGGATTCTGGAACCCTGTGGCCTGGGAACATGAGAACGGTTTTATTCTGGAACCCTGTGGCCTGGGACATGTCTGAGGTTTGATGGTGGAAACCTGTGGCCTGGCAACATGACTGAGGTTGGATTCTGGAAGACTGTGGCCAGGAAACATGATATCGGGTTGATTCTGGAATCTTGTTTCCGGGAACAAGACTGAGGTTTGATTTTGGAAACCTGTGGCCTGGGAACATGACTGAGGTTTGTTTCTGGAAGCCTGTTCCCTGGGAACATGAGTGAGGTTTGATTCTGGACACCTGTGTCCTGGGAACATGAGTGAGGTTTGATTATTGAAAACTGTGGCCTGCGAACATGACTCAAGATTGATTCTGGAACCCTGTGTCCGCGGAATATGACTGAGGTTTGATTCTGGAAACGTTTGGCCTGCGGAAATGACTGAGGTTTCATTCTGGAAACATGTGGCCTGGGATCATGACTGAAGTTTGATGGTGGAACACTCTGGCCTGGCAAAATGACTGAGGCTTGATCCTGGAACCCTGTGGCCCTGGAACTTGACTGAGGTTTGATGGCAGAAACCTTTGGATTGGCAACATGACTGAGGTTTGATTGTGTAACCCTGTGCACGGGGAACATGACTGAGGCCTGACACTAGAACCCCGTGGCGTCGGACGATGTCATTGGTTTGATTCTGGAGCCCTGTTTACTGGGAACATGACTGAGGTTTGATGGTGGAACCCTGTGGCCTGGCAACATGATTGAGGTTTGATAGCGGAACCCTTAGGCTTGGGAACATGAGTGAGGTTTGATGGTGGAAGCCTGTGGCCTGGCAATATGCATGAGGTTTGATGGTGGAACCCTGTGGCTTGGCAAGATGACTTAGGTTTGATTGTGGAACACTCTGGCCTGGGAACATGACTGAGGCTTGATGGTGAAACCGTGGTCTGGCAACAGGACTGAGGTTTGATTGTGGAACCCTGTGTCCTGGGAACATGACTGGGATTTTATTTCTGAAACCTGTGTCCTGGCAACATGACTGAGGTTTTATTCTGGAACCCTGTGTCCTGGGAACACAACTGAGGTTTGATTCTGGAACCATGTGACCTGGGAATATGACTGAGGTTTGATTCTGGAAACCATTGGCCTGGGAACATGACTGATGTTAGAGTGTGGAATCCTGTGGCCTGGGAACATGACATTGGTTTGGAATCTGGTACCCTGTTGCCTGGGAACATGAAATCGGTTTGATTCGGCAAACCTGTGGCCTGGGAATATGACTGAGGTTTGATGGTGGTACCCTATGGCCTGGCAAAATGACTGAGGTTTGATTCTGGAATCCATTGGCCTGGGAACATGACTGATGTTAGAGTGTGGAATCCTGTGGCCTGGGAATATGACATCGGTTTGGATTCTGGTACCCTGTTGGCTGGGAACATGAAATCGGTCTGATTCTGGAAACCTGTGGCCTGGCAACATGACTGAGGTTTGATTCTGGATCCCTGTAGCCTGGAAACATAACTGAGGATTGATTTTCGAACCCTGTGGCCTGGGAACATGACATCGGTGGATTCTAGAACCCTGTGGCCTTGGAACATGTCTGAGGTTTGATGGTGGAAACCTGTGGCTTGGCAACATGACTAAGGTTTGATTCTGGAAGACTGTGGCCAGGAAGCATGATATCTGGTTGATTCTGGAAACCTGTGTCCTGGGAACATGACTGAGGTTTGTTTCTGGAAGCCTGTGCCCTGGGAACATGACTGAGGTTTGATTCTGGACACCTGTGTCCTGGGAACATGACTGAGGTTTGATGGTGGAACACTCTGGCCTGGCAAAATGACTGAGGCTTGATTCTGGAACCCTGTGTCCCGGGAACTTGACTGAGGTTTGATGGCAGAAACCTGTGGACTGGCAACATGACTGAGGTTTGATTGTGGTACCCTGTGCACAGGGAACATGACTGAGGCCTGACACTAGAAACCCGTGGCGTGGGAACATGTCATTGGTTTGATTCTGGAGCCGTGTTTACTGGGAACATGACTGAGGTTTGATGGTGGAACCCTGTTGCCTGGCAACATGATTGAGGTTTCATAGTGGAACCCTGAGGCTTGGGAACATGAGTGAGGCTTGATGGTGGAAGCCTGTGGCCTGGCAACATGCATGAGGTTTGATGGTGGAACCCTGTGGCTTGGCAAGATGACTTAGGTTTGATTATGGAACACTCTGCCCTGGGAACATGACTGAGGCTTGATGGTGAAACCGTGGTCTGGCAACAGGACTGAGGTTTGATTGTGGAACCCTCTGGCCTGGGAATATAACTGAGGTTTAATTGTGGAACCGTGTGTCCTGGGAACATGACTGGGATTTTATTTCTGAAACCTGTGTCCAGGCAATATGACTGAGGTTTTATTCTGGAACCCTGTGTCCTGGGAACACGACTGAGGTTTGATTCTGGAACCATGTGGCCTGGGAATATGACTGAGGTTTGATTCTGGAAACCATTGGCCTGGGATCATGACTGATGTTAGAGTGTGGAATCCTGTGGCCTGGGAACATGACATTGGTTCGGAATCTGGTACCCTGTTTCCTGGGAACATGAAATCGGTTTGATTCGGCAAACCTGTGGCCTGGGAATATGACTGAGGTTTGATGGTGGTACCCTATGGCCTGGCAAAATGACTGAGGTTTGATTCTGGAATCCATTGGCCTGGGAACATGACTGATGTTAGATGGTGGAATCCTGTGGCCTGGGAACATGACATCGGTTAGGATTCTGGTACCCTGTTGCCTGGGAACATGAAATCGGTTTGATTCTGGAAACCTGTGGACTGGGGATATGACTGATGTTTGATGGTGTTACCCTATGGCCTGGCAACATGAGTGAGGTTTGATTCTGGAATCCATTGGCCTGGGAACATGACTGATGTTAGAGTGTGGAATCCTGTGGCCTGGGAACATGACATTGGTTTGGATTCTGGTACCCTGTTGCCTGGGAACATGAAATCGGTCTGATTCTGGAAACCTGTGGCCTGGGAATATGACTGAGGTTTGAAGGTGGAAACCTGTGGCCTGTCAACATGACTGAGGTTTGATTCTGGATCCCTGTGGCCTGGGAACATGACTGAGGCGTGATTCTGGAAAACTTTGGCCTGGGAACATGACATCTGTTTAGATTGTGGAATACTGTGCCCCGGGAACCTGACTGAGCCTTGGTTCTGAAACCCTGTGGACTGGGAACATGACTGAGGTTTTATTCTGGAACCCTGTAGCCTGGGAACATAACTGAGGATTGATTCTGGAACCCTGTGGCCTGGGAACATGATACCGGTGGATTCTGGAACCCTGGGGACTGGGAATGTGACATCTGTTTAGATTGTGGAATACTGTGCCCCGGGAACCTGACTGAGACATGGTTCTGGATCCCTGTGGACTGGGAACATGACTGAGGTTTTATTCTAGAACCCTGTAGCCTGGGAACATAACTGAGGATTGATTCTCGAACCCTGTGTCCTGAGCACATGACATCGGTGGATTCTAGAACCCTTTGGCCTGGGAACATGTCTGAGGTTTGATGGTGGAAACCTGTGGCTTGGCAACATGACTAAGGTTTGATTCTGGAAGACTGTGTCCAGGAAGCATGATATCTGGTTGATTCTGGAAACTTGTGTCCTGGGAACATGACTGAGGTTTGTTTCTGGAAGCCTGTGCCCTGGGAACATGACTGAGGTTTGATGGTGGAACCCTGTGGCTTGGCAAGATGACTTAGGTTTGTTTGTGGAACACTCTGGCCTGGGAACATGACTGAGGCTTGATGGTGGAACCGTGGCCAGGGAACAGGACTGAGGTTTGATTTTGGAACCCTCTGGCCTGGGAATATGACTGAGGTTTAATTGTGGAACCCTGTGTCCTGGGAACACGACTGAGGTTTGACTCTGGAACCATGTGGCCTAGGAATATGACTGAGGTTTGATTCTGGAATCCACTCGCCTGGGAACATGACTGATGTTAGAGTGCGGAATCCTGTGGCCTGGGAACATGACATCAGTTTGGATTCTGGTACCCTGTTGCCTGGGAATATGAAATCGGTTTGATTCTGGAAACCTGTGGCCTGGGAATATGACAGAGGTTTGATGGTGGTACCCTATGTCCTGGCAAAATGACTGAGGTTTGATTCTAGAATCCATTGGCCTAGGAACGTGACTGATGTTAGAGTGTGGAATCCTGTGGCCTAGGAACATGACATCGGTTTGGATTCTGGTACCCTGTTGCCTGGGAACATGAAATCGGTTTGATTCTGGAAACCTGTGGCCTGGGAATATGACTGAGGTTTGATGGTGGTACCCTATGGCCTGGCAACATGACTGACGTTTGATTCTGGTACCCTGTTTCCTTGGAACATGAAATCGGTTTGATTCTGGAAACATGTGGCCTGGGATCATAACTGAGGTTTGATGGTGGAACACTCTGGCCTGTCAAAATGACTGAGGCTTGATTCTGGAACCCTGTGGCCTGGGAACATGAGAACGGTTTGATTCTGGAACCCTGTGGCCTGGCAACATGACTGAGGTTTGATTCTGGAAGACTGTGGCCTGGGAACATGACATCTGTTTAGATTGTGGAATACTGTGCCCCTGGAACCTGACTGAGCCTTGGTTCTGAAACCCTGTGGACTGGGAACATGACTGAGGTTTCATTCTGGAACCCTGTAGCCTGGGAACATAACTGAGGATTGATTCTGGAACCCTGTGGCCTGGGAATATGATATCGGTGGATTCTGGAACCCTGGGGACTGGGAACGTGACATCTGTTTAGTTTGTGCAATACTGTGCCCCGGGAACCTGACTGAGCCTTGGTTCTGGAACCCTGTGGACTGGGAACATGGCTGAGGTTTTATTCTGGAACCCTGTAGCCTGGGAACATAACTGAGGATTGATTCTTGAACCCTGAGGCCTGGGAACATGACATCGGCGGATTCTGGAACCCTGTGACATGGGAACATGTCTGAGCTTTGATGGTGGAAACCTGTTGCCTGGCAACATGTCTGAGGTTTGATTCTGGAAGACTGTGGCCAGGGAACTTGATATCGGGTTGATTCTGGAAACTTGTGTCCTGGGAACAAGAATGAGGTTTGATTCTGGAACCATGTGGCCTGGGAACATATTTGAGGTTTGATGGTGGAAACCTGTGGCTTGGCAACATGACTAAGGTTTGATTTTGGAAGACTGTGGCCAGGATCCATGATATCGGGTTGATTCTGGAAACTTGTGTCCTGGGAACAAGACACAGGTTTGATTCTGGAAACCTGTGGCCTGGGAACATGACTGAGGTTTGTTTCTGGAAGCCTGTTCCCTGGGAACATGAGTGAGGTTTGAGTCTGGACACCTGTGTCCTGGGAACATGACTGAGGTTTGATTGTTGAAACCTTTTGCCCGTGAACATGACTCAGGTTTGATTCTGGATCCATGTGTCCTGGGAACATGACTGAGGTTTGATTCTGGAAACCTTTGGCCTGGGAAAATGACTGAGGTTTCATTGTGGAAACATGTGCCCTGGGATCATGACTGAGGTTTGATGGTGGAACACTCTGGCCTGGCAAAATGACTGAGGCTTGATTCTGGAACCCTTTGGCCCGAGAACATGAGAACGGTTTGATTCTGGAACCCTGTGGCCTTGAACATGTCATCGGTGGATTCTGGAACCCTGTGGCCTCGGAACATGAGAACGGTTTGATTCTGGAACCCTGTGTCCAGGGAACATGACTGAGGTTTAATTCTGGAGCCCTGTTTACTGGGAGCACGACTGAGGTTTGACTCTGGAACCATGTGGCCTAGGAATATGACTGAGGTTTGATTCTGGAATCCATTGGCCTGGGAACATGACTGATGTTAGAGTGTGGAATCCTGTGGCCTGGGAAAATGACATCGGTATGGATTCTGGAACCCTGTTTCCTGGGAACATGACATCGGTTTGTATTCTGGAAACCTGTTTCCTGGGAACATGAAATCGGTTTGATTCTGGAAATCTGTGGACTGGGAATATGACTGAGGTTTGATGGTGGTACCCTATGTCCTGGCAATATGACGGAGGTTTGATTCTCGATCCCTGTGGCCTAGGAACATGACTGAGGCGTGATTCTGGAAAACTGTGGCCTGGGAACATGACATCTGTTTAGATTGTGGAATACTGTGCCCCAGGAACCTGACTGAGCCTTGGTTCTGGAACCCTGTAGCCTGGGAACATAACTGAGGATTGATTCAGGAACCCTGTGGCCTGGGAACATGACATCCGTGGATTCTGGAACCCTGTGGCCTGGGAACATGAGAACGGTTTGATTCTGGAACCCTGTGGCCTGGGACATGTCTGAGGTTTGATGGTGGAAACCTGTGGCCTGGCAACATGACTGAGGTTTGATTCTGGAAGACTGTGGCCAGGAAACATGATATCGGGTTGATTCTGGAATCTTGTTTCCGGGAACAAGACTGAGGTTTGATTTTGGAAACCTGTGGCCTGGGAACATGACTGAGGTTTGTTTCTGGAAGCCTGTTCCCTGGGAACATGCGTGAGGTTTGATTCTGGACACCTGTGTCCTGGGAACATGAGTGAGGTTTGATTATTGAAACCTGTGGCCTGCGAACATGACTCAAGATTGATTCTGGAACCCTGTGACCTGGGAATATGACTGAGGTTTGATTCTGGAAACCATTGGCCTGGGAACATGACTGATGTTAGAGTGTGGAATCCTGTGGCCTGGGAACATGATATTGGTTTGGAATCTGGTACCCTGTTGCCTGGGAACATGAAATCGGTTTGATTCGGCAAACCTGTGGCCTGGGAATATGACTGAGGTTTGATGGTGTTACCCTATGGCCTGGCAAAATGACTGAGGTTTGATTCTGGAATCCATTGGCCTGGGAACATGACTGATGTTAGAGTGTGGAATCCTGTGGCCTGGGAATATGACATCGGTTTGGATTCTGGTACCCTGTTGGCTGGGAACATGAAATCGCTCTGATTCTGGAAACCTGTGGCCTGGCAACATGACTGAGGTTTGATTCTGGATCCCTGTAGCCTGGAAACATAACTGAGGATTGATTGTCGAACCCTGTGGCCTGGGAACATGACATCGGTGGATTCTAGAACCCTGTGGCCTGGGAACATGTCTGAGGTTTGATGGTGGAAACCTGTGGCTTGGCAACATGACTAAGGTTTGATTCTGGAAGACTGTGTCCAGGAAGCATGATATCTGGTTGATTCTGGAAACTTGTGTCCTGGGAACATGACTGAGGTTTGTTTCTGGAAGCCTGTGCCCTGGGAACATGACTGAGGTTTGATGGTGGAACCCTGTGGCTTGGCAAGATGACTTAGGTTTGTTTGTGGAACACTCTGGCCTGGGAACATGACTGAGGCTTGATGGTGGAACCGTGGCCAGGGAACAGGACTGAGGTTTGATTTTGGAACCCTCTGGCCTGGGAATATGACTGAGGTTTAATTGTGGAACCCTGTGTCCTGGGAACACGACTGAGGTTTGACTCTGGAACCATGTGGCCTAGGAATATGACTGAGGTTTGATTCTGGAATCCACTCGCCTGGGAACATGACTGATGTTAGAGTGCGGAATCCTGTGGCCTGGGAACATGACATCAGTTTGGATTCTGGTACCCTGTTACCTGGGAATATGAAATCGGTTTGATTCTGGAAACCTGTGGCCTGGGAATATGACAGAGGTTTGATGGTGGTACCCTATGTCCTGGCAAAATGACTGAGGTTTGATTCTAGAATCCATTGGCCTAGGAACATGACTGATGTTAGAGTGTGGAATCCTGTGGCCTAGGAACATGACATCGGTTTGGATTCTGGTACCCTGTTGCCTGGGAACATGAAATCGGTTTGATTCTGGAAACCTGTGGCCTGGGAATATGACTGAGGTTTGATGGTGGTACCCTATGGCCTGGCAACATGACTGACGTTTGATTCTGGTACCCTGTTTCCTTGGAACATGAAATCGGTTTGATTCTGGAAACATGTGGCCTGGGATCATAACTGAGGTTTGATGGTGGAACACTCTGGCCTGTCAAAATGACTGAGGCTTGATTCTGGAACCCTGTGGCCTGGGAACATGAGAACGGTTTGATTCTGGAACCCTGTGGCCTGGCAACATGACTGAGGTTTGATTCTGGAAGACTGTGGCCTGGGAACATGACATCTGTTTAGATTGTGGAATACTGTGCCCCTGGAACCTGACTGAGCCTTGGTTCTGAAACCCTGTGGACTGGGAACATGACTGAGGTTTCATTCTGGAACCCTGTAGCCTGGGAACATAACTGAGGATTGATTCTGGAACCCTGTGGCCTGGGAATATGATATCGGTGGATTCTGGAACCCTGGGGACTGGGAACGTGACATCTGTTTAGTTTGTGCAATACTGTGCCCCGGGAACCTGACTGAGCCTTGGTTCTGGAACCCTGTGGACTGGGAACATGGCTGAGGTTTTATTCTGGAACCCTGTAGCCTGGGAACATAACTGAGGATTGATTCTTGAACCCTGAGGCCTGGGAACATGACATCGGCGGATTCTGGAACCCTGTGACATGGGAACATGTCTGAGCTTTGATGGTGGAAACCTGTTGCCTGGCAACATGTCTGAGGTTTGATTCTGGAAGACTGTGGCCAGGGAACTTGATATCGGGTTGATTCTGGAAACTTGTGTCCTGGGAACAAGAATGAGGTTTGATTCTGGAACCATGTGGCCTGGGAACATGTTTGAGGTTTGATGGTGGAAACCTGTGGCTTGGCAACATGACTAAGGTTTGATTTTGGAAGACTGTGGCCAGGATCCATGATATCGGGTTGATTCTGGAAACTTGTGTCCTGGGAACAAGACACAGGTTTGATTCTGGAAACCTGTGGCCTGGGAACATGACTGAGGTTTGTTTCTGGAAGCCTGTTCCCTGGGAACATGAGTGAGGTTTGAGTCTGGACACCTGTGTCCTGGGAACATGACTGAGGTTTGATTGTTGAAACCTTTTGCCCGTGAACATGACTCAGGTTTGATTCTGGATCCATGTGTCCTGGGAACATGACTGAGGTTTGATTCTGGAAACCTTTGGCCTGGGAAAATGACTGAGGTTTCATTGTGGAAACATGTGCCCTGGGATCATGACTGAGGTTTGATGGTGGAACACTCTGGCCTGGCAAAATGACTGAGGCTTGATTCTGGAACCCTTTGGCCCGAGAACATGAGAACGGTTTGATTCTGGAACCCTGTGGCCTTGAACATGTCATCGGTGGATTCTGGAACCCTGTGGCCTCGGAACATGAGAACGGTTTGATTCTGGAACCCTGTGTCCAGGGAACATGACTGAGGTTTAATTCTGGAGCCCTGTTTACTGGGAGCACGACTGAGGTTTGACTCTGGAACCATGTGGCCTAGGAATATGACTGAGGTTTGATTCTGGAATCCATTGGCCTGGGAACATGACTGATGTTAGAGTGTGGAATCCTGTGGCCTGGGAAAATGACATCGGTATGGATTCTGGAACCCTGTTTCCTGGGAACATGACATCGGTTTGTATTCTGGAAACCTGTTTCCTGGGAACATGAAATCGGTTTGATTCTGGAAATCTGTGGACTGGGAATATGACTGAGGTTTGATGGTGGTACCCTATGTCCTGGCAATATGACGGAGGTTTGATTCTCGATCCCTGTGGCCTAGGAACATGACTGAGGCGTGATTCTGGAAAACTGTGGCCTGGGAACATGACATCTGTTTAGATTGTGGAATACTGTGCCCCAGGAACCTGACTGAGCCTTGGTTCTGGAACCCTGTAGCCTGGGAACATAACTGAGGATTGATTCAGGAACCCTGTGGCCTGGGAACATGACATCCGTGGATTCTGGAACCCTGTGGCCTGGGAAAATGAGAACGGTTTGATTCTGGAACCCTGTGGCCTGGGACATGTCTGAGGTTTGATGGTGGAAACCTGTGGCCTGGCAACATGACTGAGGTTTGATTCTGGAAGACTGTGGCCAGGAAACATGATATCGGGTTGATTCTGGAATCTTGTTTCCGGGAACAAGACTGAGGTTTGATTTTGGAAACCTGTGGCCTGGGAACATGACTGAGGTTTGTTTCTGGAAGCCTGTTCCCTGGGAACATGCGTGAGGTTTGATTCTGGACACCTGTGTCCTGGGAACATGAGTGAGGTTTGATTATTGAAACCTGTGGCCTGCGAACATGACTCAAGATTGATTCTGGAACCCTGTGACCTGGGAATATGACTGAGGTTTGATTCTGGAAACCATTGGCCTGGGAACATGACTGATGTTAGAGTGTGGAATCCTGTGGCCTGGGAACATGATATTGGTTTGGAATCTGGTACCCTGTTGCCTGGGAACATGAAATCGGTTTGATTCGGCAAACCTGTGGCCTGGGAATATGACTGAGGTTTGATGGTGTTACCCTATGGCCTGGCAAAATGACTGAGGTTTGATTCTGGAATCCATTGGCCTGGGAACATGACTGATGTTAGAGTGTGGAATCCTGTGGCCTGGGAATATGACATCGGTTTGGATTCTGGTACCCTGTTGGCTGGGAACATGAAATCGGTCTGATTCTGGAAACCTGTGGCCTGGCAACATGACTGAGGTTTGATTCTGGATCCCTGTAGCCTGGAAACATAACTGAGGATTGATTGTCGAACCCTGTGGCCTGGGAACATGACATCGGTGGATTCTAGAACCCTGTGGCCTGGGAACATGTCTGAGGTTTGATGGTGGAAACCTGTGGCTTGGCAACATGACTAAGGTTTGATTCTGGAAGACTGTGGCCAGGAAGCATGATATCTGGTTGATTCTGGAAACCTGTGTCCTGGGAACATGACTGAGGTTTGTTTCTGGAAGCCAGTGCCCTGGGAACATGACTGAGGTTTGATTCTGGACACCTGTGTCCTGGGAACATGACTGAGGTTTGATGGTGGAACACTCTGGCCTGGCAAAATGACTGAGGCTTGATTCTGGAACCCTGTGGCCCGGGAACTTGACTGAGGTTTGATGGCAGAAACCTGTGGACTGGCAACATGACTGAGGTTTGATTGTGGAACCCTGTGCACGGGGAACATGACTGAGACCTGACACTAGAAACCCGTGGCGTGGGAACATGTCATTGGTTTGATTCTGGAGCCGTGTTTACTGGGAACATGACTGAGGTTTGATGGTGGAACCCTGTGGCCTGGCAACATGATTGAGGTTTCATAGTGGAACCCTGAGGCTTGGGAACATGAGTGAGGCTTGATGGTGGAAGCCTGTGGCCTGGCAACATGCATGAGGTTTGATGGTGGAACCCTGTGGCTTGGCAAGATGACTTAGGTTTGATTATGGAACACTCTGCCCTGGGAACATGACTGAGGCTTGATGGTGAAACCGTGGTCTGGCAACAGGACTGAGGTTTGATTGTGGAACCCTCTGGCCTGGGAATATAACTGAGGTTTAATTGTGGAACCCTGTGTCCTGGGAACATGACTGGGATTTTATTTCTGAAACCTGTGTCCAGGCAATATGACTGAGGTTTTATTCTGGAACCCTGTGTCCTGGGAACACGACTGAGGTTTGATTCTGGAACCATGTGGCCTGGGAATATGACTGAGGTTTGATTCTGGAAACCATTGGCCTGGGATCATGACTGATGTTAGAGTGTGGAATCCTGTGGCCTGGGAACATGACATTGGTTTGGAATCTGGTACCCTGTTGCCTGGGAACATGAAATCGGTTTGATTCGGCAAACCTGTGGCCTGGGAATATGACTGAGGTTTGATGGTGGTACCCTATGGCCTGGCAAAATGACTGAGGTTTGATTCTGGAATCCATTGGCCTGGGAACATGAGTGATGTTAGATGGTGGAATCCTGTGGCCTGGGAACATGACATCGGTTAGGATTCTGGTACCCTGTTGCCTGGGAACATGAAATCGGTTTGATTCTGGAAACCTGTGGACTGGGGATATGACTGAGGTTTGATGGTGGTACCCTATGGCCTGGCAACATGAGTGAGGTTTGATTCTGGAATCCATTGGCCTGGGAACATGACTGATGTTAGAGTGTGGAATCCTGTGGCCTGGGAACATGACATTGGTTTGGATTCTGGTACCCTGTTGGCTGGGAACATGAAATCGGTCTGATTCTGGAAACCTGTGGCCTGGGAATATGACTGAGGTTTGAAGGTGGAAACCTGTGGCCTGGGAACATGACTGAGGCGTGATTCTGGAACCCTGTGGCCTGGGAACATGAGAACGGTTTGATTCTGAAACACTGTGGCGTGAGACATGTCTGAGGTTTGATGGTGGAAACCTGTAGCCTGGCAACATGACTGAGGTTTGATTCTGGAAGCCTGTTCCCTGGGAACATGATTGAGGTTTGATTCTGGACACCTGTGGCCTGGGAACATGACTGAGGTTTGATTATTGAAACCTGTGGCCTGCGAACATGACTCAGGTTTGATTCTGGAACCCTGTGTCCTGGGAATATGAATGAGGTTTGATTCTGGAAACGTTTGGCCTGCGGAAATGACTGAGGTTTCATTCTGGAAACATGTGGCCTGGGATCATGACTGAGGTTTGATGGTGGAACACTCTGGCCTGGCAAAATGACTGAGGCTTGATTCTGGAACCCTGTGGCCCGGGAACTTGACTGAGGTTTGATGGCAGAAACCTGTGGACTAGCAACATGACTGAGGTTTGATTGTGGAACCCTGTGCACGGGGACCATGACTGAGGCCTGACACTGGAACCCCGTGGCGTAGGAACATGTCATTGGTTTGATTCTGGAGCCCTGTTTACTGGGAACATGACTGAGGTTTGATGGTGGAACCCTGTGGCCTGGCAACATGATTGAGGTTTGATAGTGGAAACCTCAGCCTTGGGAACATGAGTGAGGCTTGATGGTGGAAGCCTGTGGCCTGGCAACATGCATGAGGTTTGATGGTGGAACCCTGTGGCTTGGCAAGATGACTTAGGTTTGATTGTGGAACACTCTGCCCTGGGAATATGACTGAGGCTTGATGGTGAAACTGTGGTCTGGCAACAGGACGGAGGTTTGATTGTGGAACCCTCTGGCCTGGGAATATGACTGAGGTTTAATTGTGGAAACCTGTGGCCTGGGAACATGACTGGGATTTGATTTCTGAAACCTGTGTCCAGAGAATATGACTGAGGTTTTATTCTCGAATCCTGTGTCCTGGGTACGCGACTGAGGTTAGACTCTGTAACCATGTGGCCTAGGAATATGACTGAGGTTTGATTCTGGAATCCATTGGCCTGGGAACATGACTGATGTTAGAGTGTGGAATCCTGTGGCCTGGGAACATGGCATCGGTTTGGATTCTGGTACCCTGTTGCCTGGGAACATGAAATCGGTTTGATTCTGGAAACCTGTGGCCTGGGAATATGACTGAGGTTTGATGGTGGTCCCCTATGGCCTGGCAACATGACTGAGGTTTGATTCTGGATCCCTGTGGCCTGGGAACATGACTGAGGCGTGATTCTGGAAAACTGTGGCCTGGGAACATGACATCTGTTTATATTGTGGAATACTGTGCCCTGGGAACCTGACAGAGCCTTGGTTCTGAAACCCTGTGGACGGGGAACATGACTGATGTTTTATTCTGGAACCCTGTAGCCTGGGAACATAACTGAGGATTGATTCGGGAACCCTGTCGCCTGGGAACATGATATCGGTGGATTCTGGAACCCTGGGAACTGGGAACGTGACATCTGTTTAGATTGTGGAATACTGTGCCCCGGGAACCTGACTGAGCCTTGGTTCTGGAACCCTGTGGACTGGGAACATGACTGAGGTTTTATTCTGGAACCCTGTAGCCTGGGAACATAACTGAGGATTTATTCTCGAACCCTGTGGCCTGGGAACATGGCATCGGTGGATTCTGGAAACCTGTGGCCTGGGAACATGAGAATGGTTTGATTCTGGAACCTTGTGGCCTGGGAACATGTCTGAGGTTTGATTGTTGAAACCTGTGGCCCCCGAACATGACTCAGGTTTGATTCTGGAAGACTGTGGCCAGGAACCATGATATCGCGTTGATTCTGGAAACTTGTGTCCTGGGAACAAGACTGAGGTTTGATTCTGGAATCCTGTGGCCTGGGATTATGACTGAGGTTTGTTTCTGGAAGCCTATTCCCTGGGAACATGACTGACGTTTGATTCTGGACACCTGTGTCCTGGGAACATGACTGAGGTTTGATTGTTGAAACCTGTGGCCCCCGAACATGACTCAGGTTTGATTCTTTAACCATGTGTCCTGGGAACATGACTGAGGTTTGGTACTGGAAACCTTTGGCCTGGGAACATGGCATCGGTGGATTCTGGAACCCTGTGGCCTGGGAACATGAGAACGGTTTGATTCTGAAACACTGTGGCGTGAGACATGTCTGAGGTTTGATGGTGGAAACCTGTAGCCTGGCCACATGACTGAGGTTTGATTCTGGAAGACTGTGGCCAGGAAACATGATATCGGGTTGATTCTGGAACCTTGTTTCCTGGGAACAAGACTGAGGCTTGATTTTGGAAACCTGTGGCCTGGGAACATGACTGAGGTTTGTTTCTGGAAGCCTGTTCCCTGGGAACATGACTGAGGTTTGATTCTGGAACCCTGTGTCCTGGGAATATGACTGAGGTTTGATTCTGGAAACGTTTGGCCGGCGGAAATGACTGAGGTTTCATTCTGGAAACATGTGGCCTGGGATCATGACTGAGGTTTGATGGTGGAACACTCTGGCCTGGCAAAATGACTGAGGCTTGATTCTGGAACCCTGTGGCCCGGGAACTTGACTGAGGTTTGATGGCAGAAACCTGTGGACTGGCAACATGACTGAGGTTTGATTGTGGAACCCTGTGCACGGGGACCATGACTGAGGCCTGACACTGGAACCCCGTGGCGTAGGAACATGTCATTGGTTTGATTCTGGAGCCCTGTTTACTGGGAACATGACTGAGGTTTGATGGTGGAACCCTGTGGCCTGGCAACATGATTGAGGTTTGATAGTGGAAACCTCAGCCTTGGGAACATGAGTGAGGCTTGATGGTGGAAGCCTGTGGCCTGGCAACATGCATGAGGTTTGATGGTGGAACCCTGTGGCTTGGCAAGATGACTTAGGTTTGATTGTGGAACACTCTGCCCTGGGAACATGACTGAGGCTTGATGGTGAAACTGTGGTCTGGCAACAGGACGGAGGTTTGATTGTGGAACCCTCTGGCCTGGGAATATGACTGAGGTTTAATTGTGGAAACCTGTGGCCTGGGAACATGACTGGGATTTGATTTCTGAAACCTGTGTCCAGGGAACATGACTGAGGTTTTATTCTGGAACCCTGTGTCCTGGGAACACGACTGAGGTTTGATTCTGGAACCATGTGGCCTGGGAATATGACTGAGGTTTGATTCTGAAAACCATTGGCCTGGGAACATGACTGATGTTAGAGTGTGGAATCCTGTGGCCTGGGAACATGACATAGGTTTGGAATCTGGTACCCTGTTTCCTGGGAACATGAAATCGGTTTGATTCGGCAAACCTGTGGCCTGGGAATATGACTGAGGTTTGATGGTGGTACCCTATGGCCTGGCAAAATGACTGAGGTTTGATTCTGGAATCCATTGGCCTGGGAAAATGACTGATGTTAGAGTGTGGAATCCTGTGGCCTGGGAACATGACATTGGTTTGGAATCTGGTACCCTGTTGCCTGGGAACATGAAATCGGTTTGATTCGGCAAACCTGTGGGCTGGGAATATGACTGAGGTTTGATGGTGGTACCCTATGGCCTGGCAAAATGACTGAGGTTTGATTCTGGAATCCATTGGCCTGGGAACATGACTGATGTTAGAGTGTGGAATCCTGTGGCCTGGGAACATGGCATCGGTTTGGATTCTGGTACCCTGTTGCCTGGGAACATGAAATCGGTCTGATTCTGGAAACCTGTGGCCTGGTAATATGACTGAGGTTTGAAGGTGGAAACCTGTGGCCTGGCAACATGACTGAGGTTTGATTCTGGATCCCTGTGGCCTGGGAACATGACTGAGGCGTGATTCTGGAAAACTGTGGCCTGGAAACATGACATCTGTTTAGATTGTGGAATACTGTGCCCCGGGAATCTGACTGAGCCTTGGTTCTGGAACCCTGTGGACTGGGAACATGACTGAGGTTTTATTCTAGAACCCTGAAGCCTGGGAACATAACTGAGGATTGATTCTTGAACCCTGTGCCCTGGGAACATGACATCGGTGGATTCTAGAACCCTGTGGCCTGGGAACATGTCTGAGGTTTGATGGTGGAAACCTGTGGCTTGGCAACATGACTAAGGTTTGATTCTGGAAGACTGTGGCCAGGAAGCATGATATCTGGTTGATTCTGGAAACTTGTGTCCTGGGAACATGACTGAGGTTTGTTTCTGGAAGCCTGTGCCCTGGGAACATGACTGAGGTTTGATTCTGGACACCTGTGTCCTGGGAACATGACTGAGGTTTGATGGTTGAAACCTGTGGCCCGCGAACATGACTCAGGTTTGATTCTGGAACCATGTGTCCTGGGAACATGACTGAGGTTTGAATTTGGAAACCTTTGGCCTGGGAAAATGACTGAGGTTTCATTGTGCAAACATGTGGCCTGGGATCATGACTGAGGTTTGATGGTGGAACACTCTGGCCTGGCAAAATGACTGAGGCTTGATTCTGGAACCCTGTGGCCCGGGAACGTGACTGAGGTTTGATGGCAGAAACCTGTGGCCTTTAACATGACATCGGTGGATTCTGAAACCGTGTGGCCTGGGAACATGAGAACGGTTTGACTCTGGAACCCTGTGGCCTGGGAACATGAGTGAGGATTGATGGTGGAACCCTGTGGCCTGGCAACATGACTGAGGTTTGATACTGGAAGACTGTGGACAGGAAACATGATATCGGGTTGATTCTGGAAACTTCTGTCCTGGGAACAAGACTGAGGTTTGATTCTGGAACCCTGTGTCCTGGAAATATGACAAAGGTTTGTTGCTGGAAGCCTGTTCCCTGGGTACATGACTGAGGTTTGATTCTGGATACCTGTGTCCTGGGAACATGAGTGATGTTTGATTGTTGAAACCTGTGGCCTGCGAACATGACTCAGGTTTGATTCTGGAACCATGTGTCCTGGGAATATGACTGAGGTTTGATTCTGGAAACCTTTGGCCGGAGAAAATGACTGAGGTTTCATTGTGGAAACATGTGGCCAGGGATCATGACTGAGGTTTGATGGTGGAATACTCTGGCCTGGCAAAATGACTGAGGCTTGATTCTGGAACCCTGTGGCCCGGGAACGTGACTGAGGTTTGATGGCAGAAACCTGTGGACTGGCAACATGACTGAGGTTTGATTGTGGAACCCTTTGCATGGGGAACATGACTGAGGCCTGATCCTGGAACCCCGTGGCGTGGGAACATGACATTGGTTTGATTCTGGAGCCCTGTTTACTGGGAACATGACTGAGGTTTGATGGTTGTACCCTGTGGCCTGGCAACATGATTGAGGATTGATAGTGGAACGCTCATGCTTGCGAACATGAGTGAGGCTTGATGGTGAAACCCTGTGGCCTGGCAACATGCCTCAGGTTTGCTGGCGGAACCCTGTGGCTTGGCAAGATGACTGAGGTTTGATTGTGGAACCCTCTGGCCTGGGAATATGACTGAGGTTTAATTGTGGAACCCTGTGGCCTGGGAACATGACTGGGATTTGATTTCTGAAACCTGTGTCCAGAGAATATGACTGAGGTTTTATTCTCGAATCCTGTGTCCTGGGTACGTGACTGAGGTTAGACTCTGTACCCATGTGGCCTAGGAATATGACTGAGGTTTGATTCTGGAATCCATTGGCCTGGGAACATGACTGATGTTAGAGTGTGGAATCCTGTGGCCTGGGAACATGGCATCGGTTTGGATTCTGGTACCCTGTTGCCTGGGAACATGAAATCGGTTTGATTCTGGAAACCTGTGGCCTGGGAATATGACTGAGGTTTGATGGTGGTCCCCTATGGCCTGGCAACATGACTGAGGTTTGATTCTGGATCCCTGTGGCCTGGGAACATGACTGAGGCGTGATTCTGGAAAACTGTGGCCTGGGAACATGACATCTGTTTATATTGTGGAATACTGTGCCCTGGGAACCTGACAGAGCCTTGGTTCTGAAACCCTGTGGACGGGGAACATGACTGATGTTTTATT
Source organism: Balaenoptera physalus (assembly GCF_965194825.1). NCBI lineage: Eukaryota > Metazoa > Chordata > Mammalia > Artiodactyla > Balaenopteridae > Balaenoptera > Balaenoptera physalus. The sequence continues at coordinate 1,501,449 of NW_028126517.1, forward strand.
CTGGAACCCTGTAGCCTGGGAACATAACTGAGGATTGATTCGGGAACCCTGTCGCCTGGGAACATGATATTGGTGGATTCTGGAACCCTGGGAACTGGGAACGTGACATCTGTTTAGATTGTGGAATACTGTGCCCCGGGAACCTGACTGAGCCTTGGTTCTGGAACCCTGTGGACGGGGAACATGACTGAGGTTTTATTCTGGAACCCTGTAGCCTGGGAACATAACTGAGGATTTATTCTCGAACCCTGTGGCCTGGGAACATGACATCGGTGGATTCTGGAAACCTGTGGCCTGGGAACATGAGAATGGTTTGATTCTGGAACCTTGTGGCCTGGGAACATGTCTGAGGTTTGATGGTGGAAACCTGTGGCTTGCCAACATGACTAAGGTTTGATTCTGGAAGACTGTGGCCAGGAACCATGATATCGTGTTGATTCTGGAAACTTGTGTCCTGGGAACAAGACTGAGGTTTGATTCTGGAATCCTGTGGCCTGGGATTATGACTGAGGTTTGTTTCTGGAAGCCTGTTCCCTGGGAACATGACTGACGTTTGATTCTGGACACCTGTGTCCTGGGAACATGACTGAGGTTTGATTGTTGAAACCTGTGGCCCCCGAACATGACTCAGGTTTGATTCTTTAACCATGTGTCCTGGGAACATGACTGAGGTTTGATACTGGAAACCTTTGGCCTGGGAACATGGCATCGGTGGATTCTGGAACCCTGTGGCCTGGGAACATGAGAACGGTTTGATTCTGAAACACTGTGGCGTGAGACATGTCTGAGGTTTGATGGTGGAAACCTGTAGCCTGGCAACATGACTGAGGTTTGATTCTGGAAGCCTGTTCCCTGGGAACATGATTGAGGTTTGATTCTGGACACCTGTGGCCTGGGAACATGACTGAGGTTTGATTATTGAAACCTGTGGCCTGCGAACATGACTCAGGTTTGATTCTGGAACCCTGTGTCCTGGGAATATGACTGAGGTTTGATTCTGGAAACGTTTGGCCTGCGGAAATGACTGAGGTTTCATTCTGGAAACATGTGGCCTGGGATCATGACTGAGGTTTGATGGTGGAACACTCTGGCCTGGCAAAATGACTGAGGCTTGATTCTGGAACCCTGTGGCCCGGGCACTTGACTGAGGTTTGATGGCAGAAACCTGTGGACTGGCAACATGACTGAGGTTTGATTGTGGAACCCTGTGCACGGGGACCATGACTGAGGCCTGACACTGGAACCCCGTGGCGTAGGAACATGTCATTGGTTTGATTCTGGAGCCCTGTTTACTGGGAACATGACTGAGGTTTGATGGTGGAACCCTGTGGCCTGGCAACATGATGGAGGTTTGATAGTGGAAACCTCAGCCTTGGGAACATGAGTGAGGCTTGATGGTGGAATCCTGTGGCCTGGCAACATGCATGAGGTTTGATGGTGGAACCCTGTGGCTTGGCAAGATGACTTAGGTTTGATTGTGGAACACTCTGCCCTGGGAACATGACTGAGGCTTGATGGTGAAACTGTGGTCTGGCAACAGGACGGAGGTTTGATTGTGGAACCCTCTGGCCTGGGAATATGACTGAGGTTTAATTGTGGAAACCTGTGGCCTGGGAACATGACTGGGATTTGATTTCTGAAACCTGTGTCCAGAGAATATGACTGAGGTTTTATTCTCGAATCCTGTGTCCTGGGTACGCGACTGAGGTTAGACTCTGTAACCATGTGGCCTAGGAATATGACTGAGGTTTGATTCTGGAATCCATTGGCCTGGGAACATGACTGATGTTAGAGTGTGGAATCCTGTGGCCTGGGAACATGGCATCGGTTTGGATTCTGGTACCCTGTTGCCTGGGAACATGAAATCGGTTTGATTCTGGAAACCTGTGGCCTGGGAATATGACTGAGGTTTGATGGTGGTCCCCTATGGCCTGGCAACATGACTGAGGTTTGATTCTGGATCCCTGTGGCCTGGGAACATGACTGAGGCGTGATTCTGGAAAACTGTGGCCTGGGAACATGACATCTGTTTATATTGTGGAATACTGTGCCCTGGGAACCTGACAGAGCCTTGGTTCTGAAACCCTGTGGACGGGGAACATGACTGATGTTTTATTCTGGAACCCTGTAGCCTGGGAACATAACTGAGGATTGATTCGGGAACCCTGTCGCCTGGGAACATGATATCGGAGGATTCTGGAACCCTGGGAACTGGGAACGTGACATCTGTTTAGATTGTGGAATACTGTGCCCCGGGAACCTGACTGAGCCTTGGTTCTGGAACCCTGTGGACTGGGAACATGACTGAGGTTTTATTCTGGAACCCTGTAGCCTGGGAACATAACTGAGGATTTATTCTCGAACCCTGTGGCCTGGGAACATGACATCGGTGGATTCTGGAAACCTGTGGCCTGGGAACATGAGAATGGTTTGATTCTGGAACCTTGTGGCCTGGGAACATGTCTGAGGTTTGATGGTGGAAACCTGTGGCTTGCCAACATGACTAAGGTTTGATTCTGGAAGACTGTGGCCAGGAACCATGATATCGCGTTGATTCTGGAAACTTGTGTCCTGGGAACAAGACTGAGGTTTGATTCTGGAATCCTGTGGCCTGGGATTATGACTGAGGTTTGTTTCTGGAAGCCTGTTCCCTGGGAACATGACTGACGTTTGATTCTGGACACCTGTGTCCTGGGAACATGACTGAGGTTTGATTGTTGAAACCTGTGGCCCCCGAACATGACTCAGGTTTGATTCTTTAACCATGTGTCCTGGGAACATGACTGAGGTTTGATACTGGAAACCTTTGGCCTGGGAACATGGCATCGGTGGATTCTGGAACCCTGTGGCCTGGGAACATGAGAACGGTTTGATTCTGAAACACTGTGGCGTGAGACATGTCTGAGGTTTGATGGTGGAAACCTGTAGCCTGGCAACATGACTGAGGTTTGATTCTGGAAGCCTGTTCCCTGGGAACATGATTGAGGTTTGATTCTGGACACCTGTGGCCTGGGAACATGACTGAGGTTTGATTATTGAAACCTGTGGCCTGCGAACATGACTCAGGTTTGATTCTGGAACCCTGTGTCCTGGGAATATGACTGAGGTTTGATTCTGGAAACGTTTGGCCTGCGGAAATGACTGAGGTTTCATTCTGGAAACATGTGGCCTGGGATCATGACTGAGGTTTGATGGTGGAACACTCTGGCCTGGCAAAATGACTGAGGCTTGATTCTGGAACCCTGTGGCCCGGGAACTTGACTGAGGTTTGATGGCAGAAACCTGTGGACTGGCAACATGACTGAGGTTTGATTGTGGAACCCTGTGCACGGGGACCATGACTGAGGCCTGACACTGGAACCCCGTGGCGTAGGAACATGTCATTGGTTTGATTCTGGAGCCCTGTTTACTGGGAACATGACTGAGGTTTGATGGTGGAACCCTGTGGCCTGGCAACATGATGGAGGTTTGATAGTGGAAACCTCAGCCTTGGGAACATGAGTGAGGCTTGATGGTGGAAGCCTGTGGCCTGGCAACATGCATTAGGTTTGATGGTGGAACCCTGTGGCTTGGCAAGATGACTTAGGTTTGATTGTGGAACACTCTGCCCTGGGAACATGACTGAGGCTTGATGGTGAAACTGTGGTCTGGCAACAGGACGGAGGTTTGATTGTGGAACCCTCTGGCCTGGGAATATGACTGAGGTTTAATTGTGGAAACCTGTGGCCTGGGAACATGACTGGGATTTGATTTCTGAAACCTGTGTCCAGAGAATATGACTGAGGTTTTATTCTCGAATCCTGTGTCCTGGGTACGCGACTGAGGTTAGACTCTGTAACCATGTGGCCTAGGAATATGACTGAGGTTTGATTCTGGAATCCATTGGCCTGGGAACATGACTGATGTTAGAGTGTGGAATCCTGTGGCCTGGGAACATGGCATCGGTTTGGATTCTGGTACCCTGTTGCCTGGGAACATGAAATCGGTTTGATTCTGGAAACCTGTGGCCTGGGAATATGACTGAGGTTTGATGGTGGTCCCCTATGGCCTGGCAACATGACTGAGGTTTGATTCTGGATCCCTGTGGCCTGGGAACATGACTGAGGCGTGATTCTGGAAAACTGTGGCCTGGGAACATGACATCTGTTTATATTGTGGAATACTGTGCCCTGGGAACCTGACAGAGCCTTGGTTCTGAAACCCTGTGGACGGGGAACATGACTGATGTTTTATTCTGGAACCCTGTAGCCTGGGAACATAACTGAGGATTGATTCGGGAACCCTGTCGCCTGGGAACATGATATCGGTGGATTCTGGAACCCTGGGAACTGGGAACGTGACATCTGTTTAGATTGTGGAATACTGTGCCCCGGGAACCTGACTGAGCCTTGGTTCTGGAACCCTGTGGACTGGGAACATGACTGAGGTTTTATTCTGGAACCCTGTAGCCTGGGAACATAACTGAGGATTTATTCTCGAACCCTGTGGCCTGGGAACATGGCATCGGTGGATTCTGGAAACCTGTGGCCTGGGAACATGAGAATGGTTTGATTCTGGAAACTTGTGGCCTGGGAACATGTCTGAGGTTTGATGGTGGAAACCTGTGGCTTGCCAACATGACTAAGGTTTGATTCTGGAAGACTGTGGCCAGGAACCATGATATCGCGTTGATTCTGGAAACTTGTGTCCTGGGAACAAGACTGAGGTTTGATTCTGGAATCCTGTGGCCTGGGATTATGACTGAGGTTTGTTTCTGGAAGCCTGTTCCCTGGGAACATGACTGACGTTTGATTCTGGACACCTGTGTCCTGGGAACATGACTGAGGTTTGATTGTTGAAACCTGTGGCCCCCGAACATGACTCAGGTTTGATTCTTTAACCATGTGTCCTGGGAACATGACTGAGGTTTGATACTGGAAACCTTTGGCCTGGGAACATGGCATCGGTGGATTCTGGAACCCTGTGGCCTGGGAACATGAGAACGGTTTGATTCTGAAACACTGTGGCGTGAGACATGTCTGAGGTTTGATGGTGGAAACCTGTAGCCTGGCCACATGACTGAGGTTTGATTCTGGAAGACTGTGGCCAGGAAACATGATATCGGGTTGATTCTGGAACCTTGTTTCCTGGGAACAAGACTGAGGCTTGATTTTGGAAACCTGTGGCCTGGGAACATGACTGAGGTTTGTTTCTGGAAGCCTGTTCCCTGGGAACATGACTGAGGTTTGATTCTGGACACCTGTGTCCTGGGAACATGACTGAGGTTTGATTATTGAAACCTGTGGCCTGCGAACATGACTCAGGTTTGATTCTGGAACCCTGTGTCCTGGGAATATGACTGAGGTTTGATTCTGGAAACGTTTGGCCGGCGGAAATGACTGAGGTTTCATTCTGGAAACATGTGGCCTGGGATCATGACTGAGGTTTGATGGTGGAACACTCTGGCCTGGCAAAATGACTGAGGCTTGATTCTGGAACCCTGTGGCCCGGGAACTTGACTGAGGTTTGATGGCAGAAACCTGTGGACTGGCAACATGACTGAGGTTTGATTGTGGAACCCTGTGCACGGGGACCATGACTGAGGCCTGACACTGGAACCCCGTGGCGTAGGAACATGTCATTGGTTTGATTCTGGAGCCCTGTTTACTGGGAACATGACTGAGGTTTGATGGTGGAACCCTGTGGCCTGGCAACATGATTGAGGTTTGATAGTGGAAACCTCAGCCTTGGGAACATGAGTGAGGCTTGATGGTGGAAGCCTGTGGCCTGGCAACATGCATGAGGTTTGATGGTGGAACCCTGTGGCTTGGCAAGATGACTTAGGTTTGATTGTGGAACACTCTGCCCTGGGAACATGACTGAGGCTTGATGGTGAAACCGTGGTCTGGCAACAGGACGGAGGTTTGATTGTGGAACCCTCTGGCCTGGGAATATAACTGAAGTTTAATTGTGGAACCCTGTGTCCTGGGAACATGACTGGGATTTGATTTCTGAAACCTGTGTCCAGGGAACATGACTGAGGTTTTATTCTGGAACCCTGTGTCCTGGGAACACGACTGAGGTTTGATTCTGGAACCATGTGGCCTGGGAATATGACTGAGGTTTGATTCTGGAAACCATTGGCCTGGGAACATGACTGATGTTAGAGTGTGGAATCCTGTGGCCTGGGAACATGACATAGGTTTGGAATCTGGTACCCTGTTGCCTGGGAACATGAAATCGGTTTGATTCGGCAAAACTGTGGCCTGGGAATATGACTGAGGTTTGATGGTGGTACCCTATGGCCTGGCAAAATGACTGAGGTTTGATTCTGGAATCCATTGGCCTGGGAAAATGACTGATGTTAGAGTGTGGAATCCTGTGGCCTGGGAACATGACATTGGTTTGGAATCTGGTACCCTGTTGCCTGGGAACATGAAATCGGTTTGATTCGGCAAACCTGTGGGCTGGGAATATGACTGAGGTTTGATGGTGGTACCCTATGGCCTGGCAAAATGACTGAGGTTTGATTCTGGAATCCATTGGCCTGGGAACATGACTGATGTTAGAGTGTGGAATCCTGTGGCCTGGGAACATGGCATCGGTTTGGATTCTGGTACCCTGTTGCCTGGGAACATGAAATCGGTCTGATTCTGGAAACCTGTGGCCTGGTAATATGACTGAGGTTTGAAGGTGGAAACCTGTGGCCTGGCAACATGACTGAGGTTTGATTCTGGATCCCTGTGGCCTGGGAACATGACTGAGGCGTGATTCTGGAAAACTGTGGCCTGGAAACATGACATCTGTTTAGATTGTGGAATACTGTGCCCCGGGAATCTGACTGAGCCTTGGTTCTGGAACCCTGTGGACTGGGAACATGACTGAGGTTTTATTCTAGAACCCTGTAGCCTGGGAACATAACTGAGGATTGATTCTTGAACCCTGTGCCCTGGGAACATGACATCGGTGGATTCTAGAACCCTGTGGCCTGGGAACATGTCTGAGGTTTGATGGTGGAAACCTGTGGCTTGGCAACATGACTAAGGTTTGATTCTGGAAGACTGTGGCCAGGAAGCATGATATCTGGTTGATTCTGGAAACTTGTGTCCTGGGAACATGACTGAGGTTTGTTTCTGGAAGCCTGTGCCCTGGGAACATGACTGAGGTTTGATTCTGGACACCTGTGTCCTGGGAACATGACTGAGGTTTGATGGTTGAAACCTGTGGCCCGCGAACATGACTCAGGTTTGATTCTGGAACCATGTGTCCTGGGAACATGACTGAGGTTTGAATTTGGAAACCTTTGGCCTGGGAAAATGACTGAGGTTTCATTGTGCAAACATGTGGCCTGGGATCATGACTGAGGTTTGATGGTGGAACACTCTGGCCTGGCAAAATGACTGAGGCTTGATTCTGGAACCCTGTGGCCCGGGAACGTGACTGAGGTTTGATGGCAGAAACCTGTGGCCTTTAACATGACATCGGTGGATTCTGAAACCCTGTGGCCTGGGAACATGAGAACGGTTTGACTCTGGAACCCTGTGGCCTGGGAACATGAGTGAGGATTGATGGTGGAACCCTGTGGCCTGGCAACATGACTGAGGTTTGATACTGGAAGACTGTGGACAGGAAACATGATATCGGGTTGATTCTGGAAACTTCTGTCCTGGGAACAAGACTGAGGTTTGATTCTGGAACCCTGTGTCCTGGAAATATGACAAAGGTTTGTTGCTGGAAGCCTGTTCCCTGGGTACATGACTGAGGTTTGATTCTGGATACCTGTGTCCTGGGAACATGAGTGATGTTTGATTGTTGAAACCTGTGGCCTGCGAACATGACTCAGGTTTGATTCTGGAACCATGTGTCCTGGGAATATGACTGAGGTTTGATTCTGGAAACCTTTGGCCGGAGAAAATGACTGAGGTTTCATTGTGGAAACATGTGGCCAGGGATCATGACTGAGGTTTGATGGTGGAATACTCTGGCCTGGCAAAATGACTGAGGCTTGATTCTGGAACCCTGTGGCCCGGGAACGTGACTGAGGTTTGATGGCAGAAACCTGTGGACTGGCAACATGACTGAGGTTTGATTGTGGAACCCTTTGCATGGGGAACATGACTGAGGCCTGATCCTGGAACCCCGTGGCGTGGGAACATGACATTGGTTTGATTCTGGAGCCCTGTTTACTGGGAACATGACTGAGGTTTGATGGTTGTACCCTGTGGCCTGGCAACATGATTGAGGATTGATAGTGGAACGCTCATGCTTGCGAACATGAATGAGGTTTGATGGTGAAACCCTGTGGCCTGGCAACATGCCTGAGGTTTGCTGGCGGAACCCTGTGGCTTGGCAAGATGACTGAGGTTTGATTGTGGAACCCTCTGGCCTGGGAATATGACTGAGGTTTAATTGTGGAAACCTGTGGCCTGGGAACATGACTGGGATTTGATTTCTGAAACCTGTGTCCAGAGAATATGACTGAGGTTTTATTCTCGAATCCTGTGTCCTGGGTACGCGACTGAGGTTAGACTCTGTAACCATGTGGCCTAGGAATATGACTGAGGTTTGATTCTGGAATCCATTGGCCTGGGAACATGACTGATGTTAGAGTGTGGAATCCTGTGGCCTGGGAACATGGCATCGGTTTGGATTCTGGTACCCTGTTGCCTGGGAACATGAAATCGGTTTGATTCTGGAAACCTGTGGCCTGGGAATATGACTGAGGTTTGATGGTGGTCCCCTATGGCCTGGCAACATGACTGAGGTTTGATTCTGGATCCCTGTGGCCTGGGAACATGACTGAGGCGTGATTCTGGAAAACTGTGGCCTGGGAACATGACATCTGTTTATATTGTGGAATACTGTGCCCTGGGAACCTGACAGAGCCTTGGTTCTGAAATCCTGTGGACGGGGAACATGACTGATGTTTTATTCTGGAACCCTGTAGCCTGGGAACATAACTGAGGATTGATTCGGGAACCCTGTCGCCTGGGAACATGATATCGGTGGATTCTGGAACCCTGGGAACTGGGAACGTGACATCTGTTTAGATTGTGGAATACTGTGCCCCGGGAACCTGACTGAGCCTTGGTTCTGGAACCCTGTGGACTGGGAACATGACTGAGGTTTTATTCTGGAACCCTGTAGCCTGGGAACATAACTGAGGATTTATTCTCGAACCCTGTGGCCTGGGAACATGGCATCGGTGGATTCTGGAAACCTGTGGCCTGGGAACATGAGAATGGTTTGATTCTGGAACCTTGTGGCCTGGGAACATGTCTGAGGTTTGATGGTGGAAACCTGTGGCTTGCCAACATGACTAAGGTTTGATTCTGGAAGACTGTGGCCAGGAACCATGATATCGCGTTGATTCTGGAAACTTGTGTCCTGGGAACAAGACTGAGGTTTGATTCTGGAATCCTGTGGCCTGGGATTATGACTGAGGTTTGTTTCTGGAAGCCTGTTCCCTGGGAACATGACTGACGTTTGATTCTGGACACCTGTGTCCTGGGAACATGACTGAGGTTTGATTGTTGAAACCTGTGGCCCCCGAACATGACTCAGGTTTGATTCTTTAACCATGTGTCCTGGGAAAATGACTGAGGTTTGATACTGGAAACCTTTGGCCTGGGAACATGGCATCGGTGGATTCTGGAACCCTGTGGCCTGGGAACATGAGAACGGTTTGATTCTGAAACACTGTGGCGTGAGACATGTCTGAGGTTTGATGGTGGAAACCTGTAGCCTGGCCACATGACTGAGGTTTGATTCTGGAAGACTGTGGCCAGGAAACATGATATCGGGTTGATTCTGGAACCTTGTTTCCTGGGAACAAGACTGAGGCTTGATTTTGGAAACCTGTGGCCTGGGAACATGACTGAGGTTTGTTTCTGGAAGCCTGTTCCCTGGGAACATGACTGAGGTTTGATTCTGGACACCTGTGTCCTGGGAACATGACTGAGGTTTGATTATTGAAACCTGTGGCCTGCGAACATGACTCAGGTTTGATTCTGGAACCCTGTGTCCTGGGAATATGACTGAGGTTTGATTCTGGAAACGTTTGGCCGGCGGAAATGACTGAGGTTTCATTCTGGAAACATGTGGCCTGGGATCATGACTGAGGTTTGATGGTGGAACACTCTGGCCTGGCAAAATGACTGAGGCTTGATTCTGGAACCCTGTGGCCCGGGAACTTGACTGAGGTTTGATGGCAGAAACCTGTGGACTGGCAACATGACTGAGGTTTGATTGTGGAACCCTGTGCACGGGGACCATGACTGAGGCCTGACACTGGAACCCCGTGGCGTAGGAACATGTCATTGGTTTGATTCTGGAGCCCTGTTTACTGGGAACATGACTGAGGTTTGATGGTGGAACCCTGTGGCCTGGCAACATGATTGAGGTTTGATAGTGGAAACCTCAGCCTTGGGAACATGAGTGAGGCTTGATGGTGGAAGCCTGTGGCCTGGCAACATGCATGAGGTTTGATGGTGGAACCCTGTGGCTTGGCAAGATGACTTAGGTTTGATTGTGGAACACTCTGCCCTGGGAACATGACTGAGGCTTGATGGTGAAACTGTGGTCTGGCAACAGGACGGAGGTTTGATTGTGGAACCCTCTGGCCTGGGAATATGACTGAGGTTTAATTGTGGAAACCTGTGGCCTGGGAACATGACTGGGATTTGATTTCTGAAACCTGTGTCCAGAGAATATGACTGAGGTTTTATTCTCGAATCCTGTGTCCTGGGTACGCGACTGAGGTTAGACTCTGTAACCATGTGGCCTAGGAATATGACTGAGGTTTGATTCTGGAATCCATTGGCCTGGGAACATGACTGATGTTAGAGTGTGGAATCCTGTGGCCTGGGAACATGGCATCGGTTTGGATTCTGGTACCCTGTTGCCTGGGAACATGAAATCGGTTTGATTCTGGAAACCTGTGGCCTGGGAATATGACTGAGGTTTGATGGTGGTCCCCTATGGCCTGGCAACATGACTGAGGTTTGATTCTGGATCCCTGTGGCCTGGGAACATGACTGAGGCGTGATTCTGGAAAACTGTGGCCTGGGAACATGACATCTGTTTATATTGTGGAATACTGTGCCCTGGGAACCTGACAGAGCCTTGGTTCTGAAACCCTGTGGACGGGGAACATGACTGATGTTTTATTCTGGAACCCTGTAGCCTGGGAACATAACTGAGGATTGATTCGGGAACCCTGTCGCCTGGGAACATGATATCGGTGGATTCTGGAACCCTGGGAACTGGGAACGTGACATCTGTTTAGATTGTGGAATACTGTGCCCCGGGAACCTGACTGAGCCTTGGTTCTGGAACCCTGTGGACTGGGAACATGACTGAGGTTTTATTCTGGAACCCTGTAGCCTGGGAACATAACTGAGGATTTATTCTCGAACCCTGTGGCCTGGGAACATGACATCGGTGGATTCTGGAAACCTGTGGCCTGGGAACATGAGAATGGTTTGATTCTGGAACCTTGTGGCCTGGGAACATGTCTGAGGTTTGATGGTGGAAACCTGTGGCTTGCCAACATGACTAAGGTTTGATTCTGGAAGACTGTGGCCAGGAACCATGATATCGCGTTGATTCTGGAAACTTGTGTCCTGGGAACAAGACTGAGGTTTGATTCTGGAATCCTGTGGCCTGGGATTATGACTGAGGTTTGTTTCTGGAAGCCTGTTCCCTGGGAACATGACTGACGTTTGATTCTGGACACCTGTGTCCTGGGAACATGACTGAGGTTTGATTGTTGAAACCTGTGGCCCCCGAACATGACTCAGGTTTGATTCTTTAACCATGTGTCCTGGGAACATGACTGAGGTTTGATACTGGAAACCTTTGGCCTGGGAACATGGCATCGGTGGATTCTGGAACCCTGTGGCCTGGGAACATGAGAACGGTTTGATTCTGAAACACTGTGGCGTGAGACATGTCTGAGGTTTGATGGTGGAAACCTGTAGCCTGGCAACATGACTGAGGTTTGATTCTGGAAGCCTGTTCCCTGGGAACATGATTGAGGTTTGATTCTGGACACCTGTGGCCTGGGAACATGACTGAGGTTTGATTATTGAAACCTGTGGCCTGCGAACATGACTCAGGTTTGATTCTGGAACCCTGTGTCCTGGGAATATGACTGAGGTTTGATTCTGGAAACGTTTGGCCTGCGGAAATGACTGAGGTTTCATTCTGGAAACATGTGGCCTGGGATCATGACTGAGGTTTGATGGTGGAACACTCTGGCCTGCCAAAATGACTGAGGCTTGATTCTGGAACCCTGTGGCCCGGGAACTTGACTGAGGTTTGATGGCAGAAACCTGTGGACTGGCAACATGACTGAGGTTTGATTGTGGAACCCTGTGCACGGGGACCATGACTGAGGCCTGACACTGGAACCCCGTGGCGTAGGAACATGTCATTGGTTTGATTCTGGAGCCCTGTTTACTGGGAACATGACTGAGGTTTGATGGTGGAACCCTGTGGCCTGGCAACATGATGGAGGTTTGATAGTGGAAACCTCAGCCTTGGGAACATGAGTGAGGCTTGATGGTGGAAGCCTGTGGCCTGGCAACATGCATGAGGTTTGATGGTGGAACCCTGTGGCTTGGCAAGATGACTTAGGTTTGATTGTGGAACACTCTGCCCTGGGAACATGACTGAGGCTTGATGGTGAAACTGTGGTCTGGCAACAGGACGGAGGTTTGATTGTGGAACCCTCTGGCCTGGGAATATGACTGAGGTTTAATTGTGGAAACCTGTGGCCTGGGAACATGACTGGGATTTGATTTCTGAAACCTGTGTCCAGAGAATATGACTGAGGTTTTATTCTCGAATCCTGTGTCCTGGGTACGCGACTGAGGTTAGACTCTGTAACCATGTGGCCTAGGAATATGACTGAGGTTTGATTCTGGAATCCATTGGCCTGGGAACATGACTGATGTTAGAGTGTGGAATCCTGTGGCCTGGGAACATGGCATCGGTTTGGATTCTGGTACCCTGTTGCCTGGGAACATGAAATCGGTTTGATTCTGGAAACCTGTGGCCTGGGAATATGACTGAGGTTTGATGGTGGTCCCCTATGGCCTGGCAACATGACTGAGGTTTGATTCTGGATCCCTGTGGCCTGGGAACATGACTGAGGCGTGATTCTGGAAAACTGTGGCCTGGGAACATGACATCTGTTTATATTGTGGAATACTGTGCCCTGGGAACCTGACAGAGCCTTGGTTCTGAAACCCTGTGGACGGGGAACATGACTGATGTTTTATTCTGGAACCCTGTAGCCTGGGAACATAACTGAGGATTGATTCGGGAACCCTGTCGCCTGGGAACATGATATCGGTGGATTCTGGAACCCTGGGAACTGGGAACGTGACATCTGTTTAGATTGTGGAATACTGTGCCCCGGGAACCTGACTGAGCCTTGGTTCTGGAACCCTGTGGACTGGGAACATGACTGAGGTTTTATTCTGGAACCCTGTAGCCTGGGAACATAACTGAGGATTTATTCTCGAACCCTGTGGCCTGGGAACATGGCATCGGTGGATTCTGGAAACCTGTGGCCTGGGAACATGAGAATGGTTTGATTCTGGAACCTTGTGGCCTGGGAACATGTCTGAGGTTTGATGGTGGAAACCTGTGGCTTGCCAACATGACTAAGGTTTGATTCTGGAAGACTGTGGCCAGGAACCATGATATCGCGTTGATTCTGGAAACTTGTGTCCTGGGAACAAGACTGAGGTTTGATTCTGGAATCCTGTGGCCTGGGATTATGACTGAGGTTTGTTTCTGGAAGCCTGTTCCCTGGGAACATGACTGACGTTTGATTCTGGACACCTGTGTCCTGGGAACATGACTGAGGTTTGATTGTTGAAACCTGTGGCCCCCGAACATGACTCAGGTTTGATTCTTTAACCATGTGTCCTGGGAACATGACTGAGGTTTGATACTGGAAACCTTTGGCCTGGGAACATGGCATCGGTGGATTCTGGAACCCTGTGGCCTGGGAACATGAGAACGGTTTGATTCTGAAACACTGTGGCGTGAGACATGTCTGAGGTTTGATGGTGGAAACCTGTAGCCTGGCAACATGACTGAGGTTTGATTCTGGAAGACTGTGGCCAAGAAACATGATATCGGGTTGATTCTGGAACCTTGTTTCCTGGGAACAAGACTGAGGCTTGATTTTGGAAACCTGTGGCCTGGGAACATGACTGAGGTTTGTTTCTGGAAGCCTGTTCCCTGGGAACATGACTGAGGTTTGATTCTGGACACCTGTGTCCTGGGAACATGACTGAGGTTTGATTATTGAAACCTGTGGCCTGCGAACATGACTCAGGTTTGATTCTGGAACCCTGTGTCCTGGGAATATGACTGAGGTTTGATTCTGGAAACGTTTGGCCGGCGGAAATGACTGAGGTTTCATTCTGGAAACATGTGGCCTGGGATCATGACTGAGGTTTGATGGTGGAACACTCTGGCCTGGCAAAATGACTGAGGCTTGATTCTGGAACCCTGTGGCCCGGGAACTTGACTGAGGTTTGATGGCAGAAACCTGTGGACTGGCAACATGACTGAGGTTTGATTGTGGAACCCTGTGCACGGGGACCATGACTGAGGCCTGACACTGGAACCCCGTGGCGTAGGAACATGTCATTGGTTTGATTCTGGAGCCCTGTTTACTGGGAACATGACTGAGGTTTGATGGTGGAACCCTGTGGCCTGGCAACATGATTGAGGTTTGATAGTGGAAACCTCAGCCTTGGGAACATGAGTGAGGCTTGATGGTGGAAGCCTGTGGCCTGGCAACATGCATGAGGTTTGATGGTGGAACCCTGTGGCTTGGCAAGATGACTTAGGTTTGATTGTGGAACACTCTGCCCTGGGAACATGACTGAGGCTTGATGGTGAAACTGTGGTCTGGCAACAGGACGGAGGTTTGATTGTGGAACCCTCTGGCCTGGGAATATGACTGAGGTTTAATTGTGGAAACCTGTGGCCTGGGAACATGACTGGGATTTGATTTCTGAAACCTGTGTCCAGAGAATATGACTGAGGTTTTATTCTCGAATCCTGTGTCCTGGGTACGCGACTGAGGTTAGACTCTGTAACCATGTGGCCTAGGAATATGACTGAGGTTTGATTCTGGAATCCATTGGCCTGGGAACATGACTGATGTTAGAGTGTGGAATCCTGTGGCCTGGGAACATGGCATCGGTTTGGATTCTGGTACCCTGTTGCCTGGGAACATGAAATCGGTTTGATTCTGGAAACCTGTGGCCTGGGAATATGACTGAGGTTTGATGGTGGTCCCCTATGGCCTGGCAACATGACTGAGGTTTGATTCTGGATCCCTGTGGCCTGGGAACATGACTGAGGCGTGATTCTGGAAAACTGTGGCCTGGGAACATGACATCTGTTTATATTGTGGAATACTGTGCCCTGGGAACCTGACAGAGCCTTGGTTCTGAAACCCTGTGGACGGGGAACATGACTGATGTTTTATTCTGGAACCCTGTAGCCTGGGAACATAACTGAGGATTGATTCGGGAACCCTGTCGCCTGGGAACATGATATCGGTGGATTCTGGAACCCTGGGAACTGGGAACGTGACATCTGTTTAGATTGTGGAATACTGTGCCCCGGGAACCTGACTGAGCCTTGGTTCTGGAACCCTGTGGACTGGGAACATGACTGAGGTTTTATTCTGGAACCCTGTAGCCTGGGAACATAACTGAGGATTTATTCTCGAACCCTGTGGCCTGGGAACATGACATCGGTGGATTCTGGAAACCTGTGGCCTGGGAACATGAGAATGGTTTGATTCTGGAACCTTGTGGCCTGGGAACATGTCTGAGGTTTGATGGTGGAAACCTGTGGCTTGCCAACATGACTAAGGTTTGATTCTGGAAGACTGTGGCCAGGAACCATGATATCGCGTTGATTCTGGAAACTTGTGTCCTGGGAACAAGACTGAGGTTTGATTCTGGAATCCTGTGGCCTGGGATTATGACTGAGGTTTGTTTCTGGAAGCCTGTTCCCTGGGAACATGACTGACGTTTGATTCTGGACACCTGTGTCCTGGGAACATGACTGAGGTTTGATTGTTGAAACCTGTGGCCCCCGAACATGACTCAGGTTTGATTCTTTAACCATGTGTCCTGGGAACATGACTGAGGTTTGATACTGGAAACCTTTGGCCTGGGAACATGGCATCGGTGGATTCTGGAACCCTGTGGCCTGGGAACATGAGAACGGTTTGATTCTGAAACACTGTGGCGTGAGACATGTCTGAGGTTTGATGGTGGAAACCTGTAGCCTGGCAACATGACTGAGGTTTGATTCTGGAAGCCTGTTCCCTGGGAAGATGATTGAGGTTTGATTCTGGACACCTGTGGCCTGGGAACATGACTGAGGTTTGATTATTGAAACCTGTGGCCTGCGAACATGACTCAGGTTTGATTCTGGAACCCTGTGTCCTGGGAATATGACTGAGGTTTGATTCTGGAAACGTTTGGCCTGCGGAAATGACTGAGGTTTCATTCTGGAAACATGTGGCCTGGGATCATGACTGAGGTTTGATGGTGGAACACTCTGGCCTGGCAAAATGACTGAGGCTTGATTCTGGAACCCTGTGGCCCGGGAACTTGACTGAGGTTTGATGGCAGAAACCTGTGGACTGGCAACATGACTGAGGTTTGATTGTGGAACCCTGTGCACGGGGACCATGACTGAGGCCTGACACTGGAACCCCGTGGCGTAGGAACATGTCATTGGTTTGATTCTGGAGCCCTGTTTACTGGGAACATGACTGAGGTTTGATGGTGGAACCCTGTGGCCTGGCAACATGATGGAGGTTTGATAGTGGAAACCTCAGCCTTGGGAACATGAGTGAGGCTTGATGGTGGAAGCCTGTGGCCTGGCAACATGCATGAGGTTTGATGGTGGAACCCTGTGGCTTGGCAAGATGACTTAGGTTTGATTGTGGAACACTCTGCCCTGGGAACATGACTGAGGCTTGATGGTGAAACTGTGGTCTGGCAACAGGACGGAGGTTTGATTGTGGAACCCTCTGGCCTGGGAATATGACTGAGGTTTAATTGTGGAAACCTGTGGCCTGGGAACATGACTGGGATTTGATTTCTGAAACCTGTGTCCAGAGAATATGACTGAGGTTTTATTCTCGAATCCTGTGTCCTGGGTACGCGACTGAGGTTAGACTCTGTAACCATGTGGCCTAGGAATATGACTGAGGTTTGATTCTGGAATCCATTGGCCTGGGAACATGACTGATGTTAGAGTGTGGAATCCTGTGGCCTGGGAACATGGCATCGGTTTGGATTCTGGTACCCTGTTGCCTGGGAACATGAAATCGGTTTGATTCTGGAAACCTGTGGCCTGGGAATATGACTGAGGTTTGATGGTGGTCCCCTATGGCCTGGCAACATGACTGAGGTTTGATTCTGGATCCCTGTGGCCTGGGAACATGACTGAGGCGTGATTCTGGAAAACTGTGGCCTGGGAACATGACATCTGTTTATATTGTGGAATACTGTGCCCTGGGAACCTGACAGAGCCTTGGTTCTGAAACCCTGTGGACGGGGAACATGACTGATGTTTTATTCTGGAACCCTGTAGCCTGGGAACATAACTGAGGATTGATTCGGGAACCCTGTCGCCTGGGAACATGATATCGGTGGATTCTGGAACCCTGGGAACTGGGAACGTGACATCTGTTTAGATTGTGGAATACTGTGCCCCGGGAACCTGACTGAGCCTTGGTTCTGGAACCCTGTGGACTGGGAACATGACTGAGGTTTTATTCTGGAACCCTGTAGCCTGGGAACATAACTGAGGATTTATTCTCGAACCCTGTGGCCTGGGAACATGGCATCGGTGGATTCTGGAAACCTGTGGGCTGGGAACATGAGAATGGTTTGATTCTGGAACCTTGTGGCCTGGGAACATGTCTGAGGTTTGATGGTGGAAACCTGTGGCTTGCCAACATGACTAAGGTTTGATTCTGGAAGACTGTGGCCAGGAACCATGATATCGCGTTGATTCTGGAAACTTGTGTCCTGGGAACAAGACTGAGGTTTGATTCTGGAATCCTGTGGCCTGGGATTATGACTGAGGTTTGTTTCTGGAAGCCTGTTCCCTGGGAACATGACTGACGTTTGATTCTGGACACCTGTGTCCTGGGAACATGACTGAGGTTTGATTGTTGAAACCTGTGGCCCCCGAACATGACTCAGGTTTGATTCTTTAACCATGTGTCCTGGGAACATGACTGAGGTTTGATACTGGAAACCTTTGGCCTGGGAACATGGCATCGGTGGATTCTGGAACCCTGTGGCCTGGGAACATGAGAACGGTTTGATTCTGAAACACTGTGGCGTGAGACATGTCTGAGGTTTGATGGTGGAAACCTGTAGCCTGGCCACATGACTGAGGTTTGATTCTGGAAGACTGTGGCCAGGAAACATGATATCGGGTTGATTCTGGAACCTTGTTTCCTGGGAACAAGACTGAGGCTTGATTTTGGAAACCTGTGGCCTGGGAACATGACTGAGGTTTGTTTCTGGAAGCCTGTTCCCTGGGAACATGACTGAGGTTTGATTCTGGACACCTGTGTCCTGGGAACATGACTGAGGTTTGATTATTGAAACCTGTGGCCTGCGAACATGACTCAGGTTTGATTCTGGAACCCTGTGTCCTGGGAATATGACTGAGGTTTGATTCTGGAAACGTTTGGCCGGCGGAAATGACTGAGGTTTCATTCTGGAAACATGTGGCCTGGGATCATGACTGAGGTTTGATGGTGGAACACTCTGGCCTGGCAAAATGACTGAGGCTTGATTCTGGAACCCTGTGGCCCGGGAACTTGACTGAGGTTTGATGGCAGAAACCTGTGGACTGGCAACATGACTGAGGTTTGATTGTGGAACCCTTTGCATGGGGAACATGACTGAGGCCTGATCCTGGAACCCCGTGGCGTGGGAACATGACATTGGTTTGATTCTGGAGCCCTGTTTACTGGGAACATGACTGAGGTTTGATGGTTGTACCCTGTGGCCTGGCAACATGATTGAGGATTGATAGTGGAACGCTCATGCTTGCGAACATGAATGAGGTTTGATGGTGAAACCCTGTGGCCTGGCAACATGCCTGAGGTTTGCTGGCGGAACCCTGTGGCTTGGCAAGATGACTGAGGTTTGATTGTGGAACCCTCTGGCCTGGGAATATGACTGAGGTTTAATTGTGGAAACCTGTGGCCTGGGAACATGACTGGGATTTGATTTCTGAAACCTGTGTCCAGAGAATATGACTGAGGTTTTATTCTCGAATCCTGTGTCCTGGGTACGCGACTGAGGTTAGACTCTGTAACCATGTGGCCTAGGAATATGACTGAGGTTTGATTCTGGAATCCATTGGCCTGGGAACATGACTGATGTTAGAGTGTGGAATCCTGTGGCCTGGGAACATGGCATCGGTTTGGATTCTGGTACCCTGTTGCCTGGGAACATGAAATCGGTTTGATTCTGGAAACCTGTGGCCTGGGAATATGACTGAGGTTTGATGGTGGTCCCCTATGGCCTGGCAACATGACTGAGGTTTGATTCTGGATCCCTGTGGCCTGGGAACATGACTGAGGCGTGATTCTGGAAAACTGTGGCCTGGGAACATGACATCTGTTTATATTGTGGAATACTGTGCCCTGGGAACCTGACAGAGCCTTGGTTCTGAAATCCTGTGGACGGGGAACATGACTGATGTTTTATTCTGGAACCCTGTAGCCTGGGAACATAACTGAGGATTGATTCGGGAACCCTGTCGCCTGGGAACATGATATCGGTGGATTCTGGAACCCTGGGAACTGGGAACGTGACATCTGTTTAGATTGTGGAATACTGTGCCCCGGGAACCTGACTGAGCCTTGGTTCTGGAACCCTGTGGACTGGGAACATGACTGAGGTTTTATTCTGGAACCCTGTAGCCTGGGAACATAACTGAGGATTTATTCTCGAACCCTGTGGCCTGGGAACATGGCATCGGTGGATTCTGGAAACCTGTGGCCTGGGAACATGAGAATGGTTTGATTCTGGAACCTTGTGGCCTGGGAACATGTCTGAGGTTTGATGGTGGAAACCTGTGGCTTGCCAACATGACTAAGGTTTGATTCTGGAAGACTGTGGCCAGGAACCATGATATCGCGTTGATTCTGGAAACTTGTGTCCTGGGAACAAGACTGAGGTTTGATTCTGGAATCCTGTGGCCTGGGATTATGACTGAGGTTTGTTTCTGGAAGCCTGTTCCCTGGGAACATGACTGACGTTTGATTCTGGACACCTGTGTCCTGGGAACATGACTGAGGTTTGATTGTTGAAACCTGTGGCCCCCGAACATGACTCAGGTTTGATTCTTTAACCATGTGTCCTGGGAAAATGACTGAGGTTTGATACTGGAAACCTTTGGCCTGGGAACATGGCATCGGTGGATTCTGGAACCCTGTGGCCTGGGAACATGAGAACGGTTTGATTCTGAAACACTGTGGCGTGAGACATGTCTGAGGTTTGATGGTGGAAACCTGTAGCCTGGCCACATGACTGAGGTTTGATTCTGGAAGACTGTGGCCAGGAAACATGATATCGGGTTGATTCTGGAACCTTGTTTCCTGGGAACAAGACTGAGGCTTGATTTTGGAAACCTGTGGCCTGGGAACATGACTGAGGTTTGTTTCTGGAAGCCTGTTCCCTGGGAACATGACTGAGGTTTGATTCTGGACACCTGTGTCCTGGGAACATGACTGAGGTTTGATTATTGAAACCTGTGGCCTGCGAACATGACTCAGGTTTGATTCTGGAACCCTGTGTCCTGGGAATATGACTGAGGTTTGATTCTGGAAACGTTTGGCCGGCGGAAATGACTGAGGTTTCATTCTGGAAACATGTGGCCTGGGATCATGACTGAGGTTTGATGGTGGAACACTCTGGCCTGGCAAAATGACTGAGGCTTGATTCTGGAACCCTGTGGCCCGGGAACTTGACTGAGGTTTGATGGCAGAAACCTGTGGACTGGCAACATGACTGAGGTTTGATTGTGGAACCCTGTGCACGGGGACCATGACTGAGGCCTGACACTGGAACCCCGTGGCGTAGGAACATGTCATTGGTTTGATTCTGGAGCCCTGTTTACTGGGAACATGACTGAGGTTTGATGGTGGAACCCTGTGGCCTGGCAACATGATTGAGGTTTGATAGTGGAAACCTCAGCCTTGGGAACATGAGTGAGGCTTGATGGTGGAAGCCTGTGGCCTGGCAACATGCATGAGGTTTGATGGTGGAACCCTGTGGCTTGGCAAGATGACTTAGGTTTGATTGTGGAACACTCTGCCCTGGGAACATGACTGAGGCTTGATGGTGAAACTGTGGTCTGGCAACAGGACGGAGGTTTGATTGTGGAACCCTCTGGCCTGGGAATATGACTGAGGTTTAATTGTGGAAACCTGTGGCCTGGGAACATGACTGGGATTTGATTTCTGAAACCTGTGTCCAGAGAATATGACTGAGGTTTTATTCTCGAATCCTGTGTCCTGGGTACGCGACTGAGGTTAGACTCTGTAACCATGTGGCCTAGGAATATGACTGAGGTTTGATTCTGGAATCCATTGGCCTGGGAACATGACTGATGTTAGAGTGTGGAATCCTGTGGCCTGGGAATATGGCATCGGTTTGGATTCTGGTACCCTGTTGCCTGGGAACATGAAATCGGTTTGATTCTGGAAACCTGTGGCCTGGGAATATGACTGAGGTTTGATGGTGGTCCCCTATGGCCTGGCAACATGACTGAGGTTTGATTCTGGATCCCTGTGGCCTGGGAACATGACTGAGGCGTGATTCTGGAAAACTGTGGCCTGGGAACATGACATCTGTTTATATTGTGGAATACTGTGCCCTGGGAACCTGACAGAGCCTTGGTTCTGAAACCCTGTGGACGGGGAACATGACTGATGTTTTATTCTGGAACCCTGTAGCCTGGGAACATAACTGAGGATTGATTCGGGAACCCTGTCGCCTGGGAACATGATATCGGTGGATTCTGGAACCCTGGGAACTGGGAACGTGACATCTGTTTAGATTGTGGAATACTGTGCCCCGGGAACCTGACTGAGCCTTGGTTCTGGAACCCTGTGGACTGGGAACATGACTGAGGTTTTATTCTGGAACCCTGTAGCCTGGGAACATAACTGAGGATTTATTCTCGAACCCTGTGGCCTGGGAACATGACATCGGTGGATTCTGGAAACCTGTGGCCTGGGAACATGAGAATGGTTTGATTCTGGAACCTTGTGGCCTGGGAACATGTCTGAGGTTTGATGGTGGAAACCTGTGGCTTGCCAACATGACTAAGGTTTGATTCTGGAAGACTGTGGCCAGGAACCATGATATCGCGTTGATTCTGGAAACTTGTGTCCTGGGAACAAGACTGAGGTTTGATTCTGGAATCCTGTGGCCTGGGATTATGACTGAGGTTTGTTTCTGGAAGCCTGTTCCCTGGGAACATGACTGACGTTTGATTCTGGACACCTGTGTCCTGGGAACATGACTGAGGTTTGATTGTTGAAACCTGTGGCCCCCGAACATGACTCAGGTTTGATTCTTTAACCATGTGTCCTGGGAACATGACTGAGGTTTGATACTGGAAACCTTTGGCCTGGGAACATGGCATCGGTGGATTCTGGAACCCTGTGGCCTGGGAACATGAGAACGGTTTGATTCTGAAACACTGTGGCGTGAGACATGTCTGAGGTTTGATGGTGGAAACCTGTAGCCTGGCAACATGACTGAGGTTTGATTCTGGAAGCCTGTTCCCTGGGAACATGATTGAGGTTTGATTCTGGACACCTGTGGCCTGGGAACATGACTGAGGTTTGATTATTGAAACCTGTGGCCTGCGAACATGACTCAGGTTTGATTCTGGAACCCTGTGTCCTGGGAATATGACTGAGGTTTGATTCTGGAAACGTTTGGCCTGCGGAAATGACTGAGGTTTCATTCTGGAAACATGTGGCCTGGGATCATGACTGAGGTTTGATGGTGGAACACTCTGGCCTGGCAAAATGACTGAGGCTTGATTCTGGAACCCTGTGGCCCGGGAACTTGACTGAGGTTTGATGGCAGAAACCTGTGGACTGGCAACATGACTGAGGTTTGATTGTGGAACCCTGTGCACGGGGACCATGACTGAGGCCTGACACTGGAACCCCGTGGCGTAGGAACATGTCATTGGTTTGATTCTGGAGCCCTGTTTACTGGGAACATGACTGAGGTTTGATGGTGGAACCCTGTGGCCTGGCAACATGATGGAGGTTTGATAGTGGAAACCTCAGCCTTGGGAACATGAGTGAGGCTTGATGGTGGAAGCCTGTGGCCTGGCAACATGCATGAGGTTTGATGGTGGAACCCTGTGGCTTGGCAAGATGACTTAGGTTTGATTGTGGAACACTCTGCCCTGGGAACATGACTGAGGCTTGATGGTGAAACTGTGGTCTGGCAACAGGACGGAGGTTTGATTGTGGAACCCTCTGGCCTGGGAATATGACTGAGGTTTAATTGTGGAAACCTGTGGCCTGGGAACATGACTGGGATTTGATTTCTGAAACCTGTGTCCAGAGAATATGACTGAGGTTTTATTCTCGAATCCTGTGTCCTGGGTACGCGACTGAGGTTAGACTCTGTAACCATGTGGCCTAGGAATATGACTGAGGTTTGATTCTGGAATCCATTGGCCTGGGAACATGACTGATGTTAGAGTGTGGAATCCTGTGGCCTGGGAACATGGCATCGGTTTGGATTCTGGTACCCTGTTGCCTGGGAACATGAAATCGGTTTGATTCTGGAAACCTGTGGCCTGGGAATATGACTGAGGTTTGATGGTGGTCCCCTATGGCCTGGCAACATGACTGAGGTTTGATTCTGGATCCCTGTGGCCTGGGAACATGACTGAGGCGTGATTCTGGAAAACTGTGGCCTGGGAACATGACATCTGTTTATATTGTGGAATACTGTGCCCTGGGAACCTGACAGAGCCTTGGTTCTGAAACCCTGTGGACGGGGAACATGACTGATGTTTTATTCTGGAACCCTGTAGCCTGGGAACATAACTGAGGATTGATTCGGGAACCCTGTCGCCTGGGAACATGATATCGGTGGATTCTGGAACCCTGGGAACTGGGAACGTGACATCTGTTTAGATTGTGGAATACTGTGCCCCGGGAACCTGACTGAGCCTTGGTTCTGGAACCCTGTGGACTGGGAACATGACTGAGGTTTTATTCTGGAACCCTGTAGCCTGGGAACATAACTGAGGATTTATTCTCGAACCCTGTGGCCTGGGAACATGGCATCGGTGGATTCTGGAAACCTGTGGCCTGGGAACATGAGAATGGTTTGATTCTGGAACCTTGTGGCCTGGGAACATGTCTGAGGTTTGATGGTGGAAACCTGTGGCTTGCCAACATGACTAAGGTTTGATTCTGGAAGACTGTGGCCAGGAACCATGATATCGCGTTGATTCTGGAAACTTGTGTCCTGGGAACAAGACTGAGGTTTGATTCTGGAATCCTGTGGCCTGGGATTATGACTGAGGTTTGTTTCTGGAAGCCTGTTCCCTGGGAACATGACTGACGTTTGATTCTGGACACCTGTGTCCTGGGAACATGACTGAGGTTTGATTGTTGAAACCTGTGGCCCCCGAACATGACTCAGGTTTGATTCTTTAACCATGTGTCCTGGGAACATGACTGAGGTTTGATACTGGAAACCTTTGGCCTGGGAACATGGCATCGGTGGATTCTGGAACCCTGTGGCCTGGGAACATGAGAACGGTTTGATTCTGTAACACTGTGGCGTGAGACATGTCTGAGGTTTGATGGTGGAAACCTGTAGCCTGGCAACATGACTGAGGTTTGATTCTGGAAGACTGTGGCCAAGAAACATGATATCGGGTTGATTCTGGAACCTTGTTTCCTGGGAACAAGACTGAGGCTTGATTTTGGAAACCTGTGGCCTGGGAACATGACTGAGGTTTGTTTCTGGAAGCCTGTTCCCTGGGAACATGACTGAGGTTTGATTCTGGACACCTGTGTCCTGGGAACATGACTGAGGTTTGATTATTGAAACCTGTGGCCTGCGAACATGACTCAGGTTTGATTCTGGAACCCTGTGTCCTGGGAATATGACTGAGGTTTGATTCTGGAAACGTTTGGCCGGCGGAAATGACTGAGGTTTCATTCTGGAAACATGTGGCCTGGGATCATGACTGAGGTTTGATGGTGGAACACTCTGGCCTGGCAAAATGACTGAGGCTTGATTCTGGAACCCTGTGGCCCGGGAACTTGACTGAGGTTTGATGGCAGAAACCTGTGGACTGGCAACATGACTGAGGTTTGATTGTGGAACCCTGTGCACGGGGACCATGACTGAGGCCTGACACTGGAACCCCGTGGCGTAGGAACATGTCATTGGTTTGATTCTGGAGCCCTGTTTACTGGGAACATGACTGAGGTTTGATGGTGGAACCCTGTGGCCTGGCAACATGATTGAGGTTTGATAGTGGAAACCTCAGCCTTGGGAACATGAGTGAGGCTTGATGGTGGAAGCCTGTGGCCTGGCAACATGCATGAGGTTTGATGGTGGAACCCTGTGGCTTGGCAAGATGACTTAGGTTTGATTGTGGAACACTCTGCCCTGGGAACATGACTGAGGCTTGATGGTGAAACTGTGGTCTGGCAACAGGACGGAGGTTTGATTGTGGAACCCTCTGGCCTGGGAATATGACTGAGGTTTAATTGTGGAAACCTGTGGCCTGGGAACATGACTGGGATTTGATTTCTGAAACCTGTGTCCAGAGAATATGACTGAGGTTTTATTCTCGAATCCTGTGTCCTGGGTACGCGACTGAGGTTAGACTCTGTAACCATGTGGCCTAGGAATATGACTGAGGTTTGATTCTGGAATCCATTGGCCTGGGAACATGACTGATGTTAGAGTGTGGAATCCTGTGGCCTGGGAACATGGCATCGGTTTGGATTCTGGTACCCTGTTGCCTGGGAACATGAAATCGGTTTGATTCTGGAAACCTGTGGCCTGGGAATATGACTGAGGTTTGATGGTGGTCCCCTATGGCCTGGCAACATGACTGAGGTTTGATTCTGGATCCCTGTGGCCTGGGAACATGACTGAGGCGTGATTCTGGAAAACTGTGGCCTGGGAACATGACATCTGTTTATATTGTGGAATACTGTGCCCTGGGAACCTGACAGAGCCTTGGTTCTGAAACCCTGTGGACGGGGAACATGACTGATGTTTTATTCTGGAACCCTGTAGCCTGGGAACATAACTGAGGATTGATTCGGGAACCCTGTCGCCTGGGAACATGATATCGGTGGATTCTGGAACCCTGGGAACTGGGAACGTGACATCTGTTTAGATTGTGGAATACTGTGCCCCGGGAACCTGACTGAGCCTTGGTTCTGGAACCCTGTGGACTGGGAACATGACTGAGGTTTTATTCTGGAACCCTGTAGCCTGGGAACATAACTGAGGATTTATTCTCGAACCCTGTGGCCTGGGAACATGACATCGGTGGATTCTGGAAACCTGTGGCCTGGGAACATGAGAATGGTTTGATTCTGGAACCTTGTGGCCTGGGAACATGTCTGAGGTTTGATGGTGGAAACCTGTGGCTTGCCAACATGACTAAGGTTTGATTCTGGAAGACTGTGGCCAGGAACCATGATATCGCGTTGATTCTGGAAACTTGTGTCCTGGGAACAAGACTGAGGTTTGATTCTGGAATCCTGTGGCCTGGGATTATGACTGAGGTTTGTTTCTGGAAGCCTGTTCCCTGGGAAAATGACTGACGTTTGATTCTGGACACCTGTGTCCTGGGAACATGACTGAGGTTTGATTGTTGAAACCTGTGGCCCCCGAACATGACTCAGGTTTGATTCTTTAACCATGTGTCCTGGGAACATGACTGAGGTTTGATACTGGAAACCTTTGGCCTGGGAACATGGCATCGGTGGATTCTGGAACCCTGTGGCCTGGGAACATGAGAACGGTTTGATTCTGAAACACTGTGGCGTGAGACATGTCTGAGGTTTGATGGTGGAAACCTGTAGCCTGGCAACATGACTGAGGTTTGATTCTGGAAGCCTGTTCCCTGGGAACATGATTGAGGTTTGATTCTGGACACCTGTGGCCT
Organism: Balaenoptera physalus; assembly: GCF_965194825.1. NCBI lineage: Eukaryota > Metazoa > Chordata > Mammalia > Artiodactyla > Balaenopteridae > Balaenoptera > Balaenoptera physalus. Next base: position 1,528,713 of record NW_028126517.1, read on the forward strand.
GGGAACATGACTGAGGTTTGATTATTGAAACCTGTGGCCTGCGAACATGACTCAGGTTTGATTCTGGAACCCTGTGTCCTGGGAATATGACTGAGGTTTGATTCTGGAAATGTTTGGCCTGCGGAAATGACTGAGGTTTCATTCTGGAAACATGTGGCCTGGGATCATGACTGAGGTTTGATGGTGGAACACTCTGGCCTGGCAAAATGACTGAGGCTTGATTCTGGAACCCTGTGGCCCGGGAACTTGACTGAGGTTTGATGGCAGAAACCTGTGGACTGGCAACATGACTGAGGTTTGATTGTGGAACCCTGTGCACGGGGACCATGACTGAGGCCTGACACTGGAACCCCGTGGCGTAGGAACATGTCATTGGTTTGATTCTGGAGCCCTGTTTACTGGGAACATGACTGAGGTTTGATGGTGGAACCCTGTGGCCTGGCAACATGATGGAGGTTTGATAGTGGAAACCTCAGCCTTGGGAACATGAGTGAGGCTTGATGGTGGAAGCCTGTGGCCTGGCAACATGCATGAGGTTTGATGGTGGAACCCTGTGGCTTGGCAAGATGACTTAGGTTTGATTGTGGAACACTCTGCCCTGGGAACATGACTGAGGCTTGATGGTGAAACTGTGGTCTGGCAACAGGACGGAGGTTTGATTGTGGAACCCTCTGGCCTGGGAATATGACTGAGGTTTAATTGTGGAAACCTGTGGCCTGGGAACATGACTGGGATTTGATTTCTGAAACCTGTGTCCAGAGAATATGACTGAGGTTTTATTCTCGAATCCTGTGCCCTGGGTACGCGACTGAGGTTAGACTCTGTAACCATGTGGCCTAGGAATATGACTGAGGTTTGATTCTGGAATCCATTGGCCTGGGAACATGACTGATGTTAGAGTGTGGAATCCTGTGGCCTGGGAACATGGCATCGGTTTGGATTCTGGTACCCTGTTGCCTGGGAACATGAAATCGGTTTGATTCTGGAAACCTGTGGCCTGGGAATATGACTGAGGTTTGATGGTGGTCCCCTATGGCCTGGCAACATGACTGAGGTTTGATTCTGGATCCCTGTGGCCTGGGAACATGACTGAGGCGTGATTCTGGAAAACTGTGGCCTGGGAACATGACATCTGTTTATATTGTGGAATACTGTGCCCTGGGAACCTGACAGAGCCTTGGTTCTGAAACCCTGTGGACGGGGAACATGACTGATGTTTTATTCTGGAACCCTGTAGCCTGGGAACATAACTGAGGATTGATTCGGGAACCCTGTCGCCTGGGAACATGATATCGGTGGATTCTGGAACCCTGGGAACTGGGAACGTGACATCTGTTTAGATTGTGGAATACTGTGCCCCGGGAACCTGACTGAGCCTTGGTTCTGGAACCCTGTGGACTGGGAACATGACTGAGGTTTTATTCTGGAACCCTGTAGCCTGGGAACATAACTGAGGATTTATTCTCGAACCCTGTGGCCTGGGAACATGGCATCGGTGGATTCTGGAAACCTGTGGGCTGGGAACATGAGAATGGTTTGATTCTGGAACCTTGTGGCCTGGGAACATGTCTGAGGTTTGATGGTGGAAACCTGTGGCTTGCCAACATGACTAAGGTTTGATTCTGGAAGACTGTGGCCAGGAACCATGATATCGCGTTGATTCTGGAAACTTGTGTCCTGGGAACAAGACTGAGGTTTGATTCTGGAATCCTGTGGCCTGGGATTATGACTGAGGTTTGTTTCTGGAAGCCTGTTCCCTGGGAACATGACTGACGTTTGATTCTGGACACCTGTGTCCTGGGAACATGACTGAGGTTTGATTGTTGAAACCTGTGGCCCCCGAACATGACTCAGGTTTGATTCTTTAACCATGTGTCCTGGGAACATGACTGAGGTTTGATACTGGAAACCTTTGGCCTGGGAACATGGCATCGGTGGATTCTGGAACCCTGTGGCCTGGGAACATGAGAACGGTTTGATTCTGAAACACTGTGGCGTGAGACATGTCTGAGGTTTGATGGTGGAAACCTGTAGCCTGGCCACATGACTGAGGTTTGATTCTGGAAGACTGTGGCCAGGAAACATGATATCGGGTTGATTCTGGAACCTTGTTTCCTGGGAACAAGACTGAGGCTTGATTTTGGAAACCTGTGGCCTGGGAACATGACTGAGGTTTGTTTCTGGAAGCCTGTTCCCTGGGAACATGACTGAGGTTTGATTCTGGACACCTGTGTCCTGGGAACATGACTGAGGTTTGATTATTGAAACCTGTGGCCTGCGAACATGACTCAGGTTTGATTCTGGAACCCTGTGTCCTGGGAATATGACTGAGGTTTGATTCTGGAAACGTTTGGCCGGCGGAAATGACTGAGGTTTCATTCTGGAAACATGTGGCCTGGGATCATGACTGAGGTTTGATGGTGGAACACTCTGGCCTGGCAAAATGACTGAGGCTTGATTCTGGAACCCTGTGGCCCGGGAACTTGACTGAGGTTTGATGGCAGAAACCTGTGGACTGGCAACATGACTGAGGTTTGATTGTGGAACCCTGTGCACGGGGACCATGACTGAGGCCTGACACTGGAACCCCGTGGCGTAGGAACATGTCATTGGTTTGATTCTGGAGCCCTGTTTACTGGGAACATGACTGAGGTTTGATGGTGGAACCCTGTGGCCTGGCAACATGATTGAGGTTTGATAGTGGAAACCTCAGCCTTGGGAACATGAGTGAGGCTTGATGGTGGAAGCCTGTGGCCTGGCAACATGCATGAGGTTTGATGGTGGAACCCTGTGGCTTGGCAAGATGACTTAGGTTTGATTGTGGAACACTCTGCCCTGGGAACATGACTGAGGCTTGATGGTGAAACCGTGGTCTGGCAACAGGACGGAGGTTTGATTGTGGAACCCTCTGGCCTGGGAATATAACTGAAGTTTAATTGTGGAACCCTGTGTCCTGGGAACATGACTGGGATTTGATTTCTGAAACCTGTGTCCAGGGAACATGACTGAGGTTTTATTCTGGAACCCTGTGTCCTGGGAACACGACTGAGGTTTGATTCTGGAACCATGTGGCCTGGGAATATGACTGAGGTTTGATTCTGGAAACCATTGGCCTGGGAACATGACTGATGTTAGAGTGTGGAATCCTGTGGCCTGGGAACATGACATAGGTTTGGAATCTGGTACCCTGTTGCCTGGGAACATGAAATCGGTTTGATTCGGCAAACCTGTGGCCTGGGAATATGACTGAGGTTTGATGGTGGTACCCTATGGCCTGGCAAAATGACTGAGGTTTGATTCTGGAATCCATTGGCCTGGGAAAATGACTGATGTTAGAGTGTGGAATCCTGTGGCCTGGGAACATGACATTGGTTTGGAATCTGGTACCCTGTTGCCTGGGAACATGAAATCGGTTTGATTCGGCAAACCTGTGGGCTGGGAATATGACTGAGGTTTGATGGTGGTACCCTTTGGCCTGGCAAAATGACTGAGGTTTGATTCTGGAATCCATTGGCCTGGGAACATGACTGATGTTAGAGTGTGGAATCCTGTGGCCTGGGAACATGGCATCGGTTTGGATTCTGGTACCCTGTTGCCTGGGAACATGAAATCGGTCTGATTCTGGAAACCTGTGGCCTGGTAATATGACTGAGGTTTGAAGGTGGAAACCTGTGGCCTGGCAACATGACTGAGGTTTGATTCTGGATCCCTGTGGCCTGGGAACATGACTGAGGCGTGATTCTGGAAAACTGTGGCCTGGAAACATGACATCTGTTTAGATTGTGGAATACTGTGCCCCGGGAATCTGACTGAGCCTTGGTTCTGGAACCCTGTGGACTGGGAACATGACTGAGGTTTTATTCTAGAACCCTGTAGCCTGGGAACATAACTGAGGATTGATTCTTGAACCCTGTGCCCTGGGAACATGACATCGGTGGATTCTAGAACCCTGTGGCCTGGGAACATGTCTGAGGTTTGATGGTGGAAACCTGTGGCTTGGCAACATGACTAAGGTTTGATTCTGGAAGACTGTGGCCAGGAAGCATGATATCTGGTTGATTCTGGAAACTTGTGTCCTGGGAACATGACTGAGGTTTGTTTCTGGAAGCCTGTGCCCTGGGAACATGACTGAGGTTTGATTCTGGACACCTGTGTCCTGGGAACATGACTGAGGTTTGATGGTTGAAACCTGTGGCCCGCGAACATGACTCAGGTTTGATTCTGGAACCATGTGTCCTGGGAACATGACTGAGGTTTGAATTTGGAAACCTTTGGCCTGGGAAAATGACTGAGGTTTCATTGTGCAAACATGTGGCCTGGGATCATGACTGAGGTTTGATGGTGGAACACTCTGGCCTGGCAAAATGACTGAGGCTTGATTCTGGAACCCTGTGGCCCGGGAACGTGACTGAGGTTTGATGGCAGAAACCTGTGGCCTTTAACATGACATCGGTGGATTCTGAAACCCTGTGGCCTGGGAACATGAGAACGGTTTGACTCTGGAACCCTGTGGCCTGGGAACATGAGTGAGGATTGATGGTGGAACCCTGTGGCCTGGCAACATGACTGAGGTTTGATACTGGAAGACTGTGGACAGGAAACATGATATCGGGTTGATTCTGGAAACTTCTGTCCTGGGAACAAGACTGAGGTTTGATTCTGGAACCCTGTGTCCTGGAAATATGACAAAGGTTTGTTGCTGGAAGCCTGTTCCCTGGGTACATGACTGAGGTTTGATTCTGGATACCTGTGTCCTGGGAACATGAGTGATGTTTGATTGTTGAAACCTGTGGCCTGCGAACATGACTCAGGTTTGATTCTGGAACCATGTGTCCTGGGAATATGACTGAGGTTTGATTCTGGAAACCTTTGGCCGGAGAAAATGACTGAGGTTTCATTGTGGAAACATGTGGCCAGGGATCATGACTGAGGTTTGATGGTGGAATACTCTGGCCTGGCAAAATGACTGAGGCTTGATTCTGGAACCCTGTGGCCCGGGAACGTGACTGAGGTTTGATGGCAGAAACCTGTGGACTGGCAACATGACTGAGGTTTGATTGTGGAACCCTTTGCATGGGGAACATGACTGAGGCCTGATCCTGGAACCCCGTGGCGTGGGAACATGACATTGGTTTGATTCTGGAGCCCTGTTTACTGGGAACATGACTGAGGTTTGATGGTTGTACCCTGTGGCCTGGCAACATGATTGAGGATTGATAGTGGAACGCTCATGCTTGCGAACATGAATGAGGTTTGATGGTGAAACCCTGTGGCCTGGCAACATGCCTGAGGTTTGCTGGCGGAACCCTGTGGCTTGGCAAGATGACTGAGGTTTGATTGTGGAACCCTCTGGCCTGGGAATATGACTGAGGTTTAATTGTGGAAACCTGTGGCCTGGGAACATGACTGGGATTTGATTTCTGAAACCTGTGTCCAGAGAATATGACTGAGGTTTTATTCTCGAATCCTGTGTCCTGGGTACGCGACTGAGGTTAGACTCTGTAACCATGTGGCCTAGGAATATGACTGAGGTTTGATTCTGGAATCCATTGGCCTGGGAACATGACTGATGTTAGAGTGTGGAATCCTGTGGCCTGGGAACATGGCATCGGTTTGGATTCTGGTACCCTGTTGCCTGGGAACATGAAATCGGTTTGATTCTGGAAACCTGTGGCCTGGGAATATGACTGAGGTTTGATGGTGGTCCCCTATGGCCTGGCAACATGACTGAGGTTTGATTCTGGATCCCTGTGGCCTGGGAACATGACTGAGGCGTGATTCTGGAAAACTGTGGCCTGGGAACATGACATCTGTTTATATTGTGGAATACTGTGCCCTGGGAACCTGACAGAGCCTTGGTTCTGAAATCCTGTGGACGGGGAACATGACTGATGTTTTATTCTGGAACCCTGTAGCCTGGGAACATAACTGAGGATTGATTCGGGAACCCTGTCGCCTGGGAACATGATATCGGTGGATTCTGGAACCCTGGGAACTGGGAACGTGACATCTGTTTAGATTGTGGAATACTGTGCCCCGGGAACCTGACTGAGCCTTGGTTCTGGAACCCTGTGGACTGGGAACATGACTGAGGTTTTATTCTGGAACCCTGTAGCCTGGGAACATAACTGAGGATTTATTCTCGAACCCTGTGGCCTGGGAACATGGCATCGGTGGATTCTGGAAACCTGTGGCCTGGGAACATGAGAATGGTTTGATTCTGGAACCTTGTGGCCTGGGAACATGTCTGAGGTTTGATGGTGGAAACCTGTGGCTTGCCAACATGACTAAGGTTTGATTCTGGAAGACTGTGGCCAGGAACCATGATATCGCGTTGATTCTGGAAACTTGTGTCCTGGGAACAAGACTGAGGTTTGATTCTGGAATCCTGTGGCCTGGGATTATGACTGAGGTTTGTTTCTGGAAGCCTGTTCCCTGGGAACATGACTGACGTTTGATTCTGGACACCTGTGTCCTGGGAACATGACTGAGGTTTGATTGTTGAAACCTGTGGCCCCCGAACATGACTCAGGTTTGATTCTTTAACCATGTGTCCTGGGAAAATGACTGAGGTTTGATACTGGAAACCTTTGGCCTGGGAACATGGCATCGGTGGATTCTGGAACCCTGTGGCCTGGGAACATGAGAACGGTTTGATTCTGAAACACTGTGGCGTGAGACATGTCTGAGGTTTGATGGTGGAAACCTGTAGCCTGGCCACATGACTGAGGTTTGATTCTGGAAGACTGTGGCCAGGAAACATGATATCGGGTTGATTCTGGAACCTTGTTTCCTGGGAACAAGACTGAGGCTTGATTTTGGAAACCTGTGGCCTGGGAACATGACTGAGGTTTGTTTCTGGAAGCCTGTTCCCTGGGAACATGACTGAGGTTTGATTCTGGACACCTGTGTCCTGGGAACATGACTGAGGTTTGATTATTGAAACCTGTGGCCTGCGAACATGACTCAGGTTTGATTCTGGAACCCTGTGTCCTGGGAATATGACTGAGGTTTGATTCTGGAAACGTTTGGCCGGCGGAAATGACTGAGGTTTCATTCTGGAAACATGTGGCCTGGGATCATGACTGAGGTTTGATGGTGGAACACTCTGGCCTGGCAAAATGACTGAGGCTTGATTCTGGAACCCTGTGGCCCGGGAACTTGACTGAGGTTTGATGGCAGAAACCTGTGGACTGGCAACATGACTGAGGTTTGATTGTGGAACCCTGTGCACGGGGACCATGACTGAGGCCTGACACTGGAACCCCGTGGCGTAGGAACATGTCATTGGTTTGATTCTGGAGCCCTGTTTACTGGGAACATGACTGAGGTTTGATGGTGGAACCCTGTGGCCTGGCAACATGATTGAGGTTTGATAGTGGAAACCTCAGCCTTGGGAACATGAGTGAGGCTTGATGGTGGAAGCCTGTGGCCTGGCAACATGCATGAGGTTTGATGGTGGAACCCTGTGGCTTGGCAAGATGACTTAGGTTTGATTGTGGAACACTCTGCCCTGGGAACATGACTGAGGCTTGATGGTGAAACCGTGGTCTGGCAACAGGACTGAGGTTTGATTGTGGAACCCTCTGGCCTGGGAATATAACTGAAGTTTAATTGTGGAACCCTGTGTCCTGGGAACATGACTGGGATTTGATTTCTGAAACCTGTGTCCAGGGAACATGACTGAGGTTTTATTCTGGAACCCTGTGTCCTGGGAACACGACTGAGGTTTGATTCTGGAACCATGTGGCCTGGGAATATGACTGAGGTTTCATTCTGGAAACCATTGGCCTGGGAACATGACTGATGTTAGAGTGTGGAATCCTGTGGCCTGGGAACATGACATTGGTTTGGATTCTGGTACCCTGTTGCCTGGGAACATGAAATCGTTTTGATTCCGGAAACCTGTGGCCTGGGAATATGACTGAGGTTTGATGGTGGTACCCTATGGCCTGGCAAAATGACTGAGGTTTGATTCTGGATCCCTGTGGCCTGGGAACATGACTGAGGCGTGATTCTGGAAAACTGTGGCCTGGAAACATGACATCTGTTTAGATTGTGGAATACTGTGCCCCGGGAATCTGACTGAGCCTTGGTTCTGGAACCCTGTGGACTGGGAACATGACTGAGGTTTTATTCTAGAACCCTGTAGCCTGGGAACATAACTGAGGATTGATTCTTGAACCCTGTGTCCTGGGAACATGACATCGGTGGATTCTAGAACCCTGTGGCCTGGGAACATGTCTGAGGTTTGATGGTGGAAACCTGTGGCTTGGCAACATGACTAAGGTTTGATTCTGGAAGACTGTGGCCAGGAAGCATGATATCTGGTTGATTCTGGAAACTTGTGTCCTGGGAACATGACTGAGGTTTGTTTCTGGAAGCCTGTGCCCTGGGAACATGACTGAGGTTTGATTCTGGACACCTGTGTCCTGGGAACATGACTGAGGTTTGATGGTTGAAACCTGTGGCCCGCGAACATGACTCAGGTTTGATTCTGGAACCATGTGTCCTGGGAACATGACTGAGGTTTGAATTTGGAAACCTTTGGCCTGGGAAAATGACTGAGGTTTCATTGTGGAAACATTTGACCTGGGATCATGACTGAGGTTTGATGGTGGAACACTCTGGCCTGGCAAAATGACTGAGGCTTGATTCTGGAACCCTGTGGCCCGGGAACATGAGAACGGTTTGATTCTGGAACCCTGTGGCCTTTAACATGACATCGGTGGATTCTGGAACCCTGTGGCCTGGGAACATGAGAACGGTTTGACTCTGGAACCCTGTGGCCTGGGAACATGAGTGAGGATTGATGGTGGAACCCTGTGGCCTGGCAACATGACTGAGGTTTGATACTGGAAGACTGTGGACAGGAAACATGATATCGGGTTGATTCTGGAAACTTCTGTCCTGGGAACAAGACTGAGGTTTGATTCTGGAACCCTGTGTCCTGGAAATATGACAAAGGTTTGTTGCTGGAAGCCTGTTCCCTGGGTACATGACTGAGGTTTGATTCTGGATACCTGTGTCCTGGGAACATGAGTGATGTTTGATTGTTGAAACCTGTGGCCTGCGAACATGACTCAGGTTTGATTCTGGAACCATGTGTCCTGGGAATATGACTGAGGTTTGATTCTGGAAACCTTTGGCCGGAGAAAATGACTGAGGTTTCATTGTGGAAACATGTGGCCAGGGATCATGACTGAGGTTTGATGGTGGAACACTCTGGCCTGGCAAAATGACTGAGGCTTGATTCTGGAACCCTGTGGCCCGGGAACGTGACTGAGGTTTGATGGCAGAAACCTGTGGACTGGCAACATGACTGAGGTTTGATTGTGGAACCCTTTGCATGGGGAACATAACTGAGGCATGATCCTGGAACCCCGTGGCGTGGGAACATGACATTGGTTTGATTCTGGAGCCCTGTTTACTGGGAACATGACTGAGGTTTGATGGTTGTACCCTGTGGCCTGGCAACATGATTGAGGATTGATAGTGGAACGCTCATGCTTGCGAACATGAGTGAGGCTTGATGGTGAAACCCTGTGGCCTGGCAATATGCCTGAGGTTTGATGGCGGAACCCTGTGGCTTGGCAAGATGACTGAGGTTTGATTGTGGAACCCTCTGGCCTGGGAATATGACTGAGGTTTAATTGTGGAACCCTGTGGCCTGGGAACATGACTGATGTTAGAGTGTGGAATCCTGTGGCCTGGGAACATGGCATCGGTTTGGATTCTGGTACCCTGTTGCCTGGGAACATGAAATCGGTTTGATTCTGGAAACCTGTGGCCTGGGAATATGACTGAGGTTTGATGGTGGTCCCCTATGGCCTGGCAACATGACTGAGGTTTGATTCTGGATCCCTGTGGCCTGGGAACATGACTGAGGCGTGATTCTGGAAAACTGTGGCCTGGGAACATGACATCTGTTTATATTGTGGAATACTGTGCCCTGGGAACCTGACAGAGCCTTGGTTCTGAAACCCTGTGGACGGGGAACATGACTGATGTTTTATTCTGGAACCCTGTAGCCTGGGAACATAACTGAGGATTGATTCTGGAACCCTGTCGCCTGGGAACATGATATCGGTGGATTCTGGAACCCTGGGAACTGGGAACGTGACATCTGTTTAGATTGTGGAATACTGTGCCCCGGGAACCTGACTGAGCCTTGGTTCTGGAACCCTGTGGACGGGGAACATGACTGAGGTTTTATTCTGGAACCCTGTAGCCTGGGAACATAACTGAGGATTTATTCTCGAACCCTGTGGCCTGGGAACATGACATCGGTGGATTCTGGAAACCTGTGGCCTGGGAACATGAGAATGGTTTGATTATGGAACCTTGTGGCCTGGGAACATGTCTGAGGTTTGATGGTGGAAACCTGTGGCTTGCCAACATGACTAAGGTTTGATTCTGGAAGACTGTGGCCAGGAACCATGATATCGCGTTGATTCTGGAAACTTGTGTCCTGGGAACAAGACTGAGGTTTGATTCTGGAATCCTGTGGCCTGGGATTATGACTGAGGTTTGTTTCTGGAAGCCTGTTCCCTGGGAACATGACTGACGTTTGATTCTGGACACCTGTGTCCTGGGAACATGACTGAGGTTTGATTGTTGAAACCTGTGGCCCCCGAACATGACTCAGGTTTGATTCTTTAACCATGTGTCCTGGGAACATGACTGAGGTTTGATACTGGAAACCTTTGGCCTGGGAACATGGCATCGGTGGATTCTGGAACCCTGTGGCCTGGGAACATGAGAACGGTTTGATTCTGAAACACTGTGGCGTGAGACATGTCTGAGGTTTGATGGTGGAAACCTGTAGCCTGGCAACATGACTGAGGTTTGATTCTGGAAGCCTGTTCCCTGGGAACATGATTGAGGTTTGATTCTGGACACCTGTGGCCTGGGAACATGACTGAGGTTTGATTATTGAAACCTGTGGCCTGCGAACATGACTCAGGTTTGATTCTGGAACCCTGTGTCCTGGGAATATGACTGAGGTTTGATTCTGGAAACGTTTGGCCTGCGGAAATGACTGAGGTTTCATTCTGGAAACATGTGGCCTGGGATCATGACTGAGGTTTGATGGTGGAACACTCTGGCCTGGCAAAATGACTGAGGCTTGATTCTGGAACCCTGTGGCCCGGGAACTTGACTGAGGTTTGATGGCAGAAACCTGTGGACTGGCAACATGACTGAGGTTTGATTGTGGAACCCTGTGCACGGGGACCATGACTGAGGCCTGACACTGGAACCCCGTGGCGTAGGAACATGTCATTGGTTTGATTCTGGAGCCCTGTTTACTGGGAACATGACTGAGGTTTGATGGTGGAACCCTGTGGCCTGGCAACATGATGGAGGTTTGATAGTGGAAACCTCAGCATTGGGAACATGAGTGAGGCTTGATGGTGGAAGCCTGTGGCCTGGCAACATGCATGAGGTTTGATGGTGGAACCCTGTGGCTTGGCAAGATGACTTAGGTTTGATTGTGGAACACTCTGCCCTGGGAACATGACTGAGGCTTGATGGTGAAACTGTGGTCTGGCAACAGGACGGAGGTTTGATTGTGGAACCCTCTGGCCTGGGAATATGACTGAGGTTTAATTGTGGAAACCTGTGGCCTGGGAACATGACTGGGATTTGATTTCTGAAACCTGTGTCCAGAGAATATGACTGAGGTTTTATTCTCGAATCCTGTGTCCTGGGTACGCGACTGAGGTTAGACTCTGTAACCATGTGGCCTAGGAATATGACTGAGGTTTGATTCTGGAATCCATTGGCCTGGGAACATGACTGATGTTAGAGTGTGGAATCCTGTGGCCTGGGAACATGGCATCGGTTTGGATTCTGGTACCCTGTTGCCTGGGAACATGAAATCGGTGTGATTCTGGAAACCTGTGGCCTGGGAATATGACTGAGGTTTGATGGTGGTACCCTATGGCCTGGCAACATGACTGAGGTTTGATTCTGGATCCCTGTGGCCTGGGAACATGACTGAGGCGTGATTCTGGAAAACTGTGGCCTGGGAACATGACATCTGTTTATATTGTGGAATACTGTGCCCTGGGAACCTGACAGAGCCTTGGTTCTGAAATCCTGTGGACGGGGAACATGACTGATGTTTTATTCTGGAACCCTGTAGCCTGGGAACATAACTGAGGATTGATTCGGGAACCCTGTCGCTGGGAACATGATATCGGTGGATTCTGGAACCCTGGGAACTGGGAACGTGACATCTGTTTAGATTGTGGAATACTGTGCCCCGGGAACCTGACTGAGCCTTGGTTCTGGAACCCTGTGGACTGGGAACATGACTGAGGTTTTATTCTGGAACCCTGTAGCCTGGGAACATAACTGAGGATTTATTCTCGAACCCTGTGGCCTGGGAACATGGCATCGGTGGATTCTGGAAACCTGTGGCCTGGGAACATGAGAATGGTTTGATTCTGGAACCTTGTGGCCTGGGAACATGTCTGAGGTTTGATGGTGGAAACCTGTGGCTTGCCAACATGACTAAGGTTTGATTCTGGAAGACTGTGGCCAGGAACCATGATATCGCGTTGATTCTGGAAACTTGTGTCCTGGGAACAAGACTGAGGTTTGATTCTGGAATCCTGTGGCCTGGGATTATGACTGAGGTTTGTTTCTGGAAGCCTGTTCCCTGGGAACATGACTGACGTTTGATTCTGGACACCTGTGTCCTGGGAACATGACTGAGGTTTGATTGTTGAAACCTGTGGCCCCCGAACATGACTCAGGTTTGATTCTTTAACCATGTGTCCTGGGAACATGACTGAGGTTTGATACTGGAAACCTTTGGCCTGGGAACATGGCATCGGTGGATTCTGGAACCCTGTGGCCTGGGAACATGAGAACGGTTTGATTCTGAAACAATGTGGCGTGAGACATGTCTGAGGTTTGATGGTGGAAACCTGTAGCCTGGCCACATGACTGAGGTTTGATTCTGGAAGACTGTGGCCAGGAAACATGATATCGGGTTGATTCTGGAACCTTGTTTCCTGGGAACAAGACTGAGGCTTGATTTTGGAAACCTGTGGCCTGGGAACATGACTGAGGTTTGTTTCTGGAAGCCTGTTCCCTGGGAACATGACTGAGGTTTGATTCTGGACACCTGTGTCCTGGGAACATGACTGAGGTTTGATTATTGAAACCTGTGGCCTGCGAACATGACTCAGGTTTGATTCTGGAACCCTGTGTCCTGGGAATATGACTGAGGTTTGATTCTGGAAACGTTTGGCCGGCGGAAATGACTGAGGTTTCATTCTGGAAACATGTGGCCTGGGATCATGACTGAGGTTTGATGGTGGAACACTCTGGCCTGGCAAAATGACTGAGGCTTGATTCTGGAACCCTGTGGCCCGGGAACTTGACTGAGGTTTGATGGCAGAAACCTGTGGACTGGCAACATGACTGAGGTTTGATTGTGGAACCCTGTGCACGGGGACCATGACTGAGGCCTGACACTGGAACCCCGTGGCGTAGGAACATGTCATTGGTTTGATTCTGGAGCCCTGTTTACTGGGAACATGACTGAGGTTTGATGGTGGAACCCTGTGGCCTGGCAACATGATTGAGGTTTGATAGTGGAAACCTCAGCCTTGGGAACATGAGTGAGGCTTGATGGTGGAAGCCTGTGGCCTGGCAACATGCATGAGGTTTGATGGTGGAACCGGGTGGCTTGGCAAGATGACTTAGGTTTGATTGTGGAACACTCTGCCCTGGGAACATGACTGAGGCTTGATGGTGAAACCGTGGTCTGGCAACAGGACGGAGGTTTGATTGTGGAACCCTCTGGCCTGGGAATATAACTGAAGTTTAATTGTGGAACCCTGTGTCCTGGGAACATGACTGGGATTTGATTTCTGAAACCTGTGTCCAGGGAACATGACTGAGGTTTTATTCTGGAACCCTGTGTCCTGGGAACACGACTGAGGTTTGATTCTGGAACCATGTGGCCTGGGAATATGACTGAGGTTTGATTCTGGAAACCATTGGCCTGGGAACATGACTGATGTTAGAGTGTGGAATCCTGTGGCCTGGGAACATGACATAGGTTTGGAATCTGGTACCCTGTTGCCTGGGAACATGAAATCGGTTTGATTCGGCAAACCTGTGGCCTGGGAATATGAGTGAGGTTTGATGGTGGTACCCTATGGCCTGGCAAAATGACTGAGGTTTGATTCTGGAATCCATTGGCCTGGGAAAATGACTGATGTTAGAATGTGGAATCCTGTGGCCTGGGAACATGACATTGGTTTGGAATCTGGTACCCTGTTGCCTGGGAACATGAAATCGTTTTGATTCGGCAAACCTGTGGGCTGGGAATATGACTGAGGTTTAATGGTGGTACCCTATGGCCTGGCAAAATGACTGAGGTTTGATTCTGGAATCCATTGGCCTGGGAACATGACTGATGTTAGAGTGTGGAATCCTGTGGCCTGGGAACATGGCATCGGTTTGGATTCTGGTACCCTGTTGCCTGGGAACATGAAATCGGTCTGATTCTGGAAACCTGTGGCCTGGTAATATGACTGAGGTTTGAAGGTGGAAACCTGTGGCCTGGCAACATGACTGAGGTTTGATTCTGGATCCCTGTGGCCTGGGAACATGACTGAGGCGTGATTCTGGAAAACTGTGGCCTGGAAACATGACATCTGTTTAGATTGTGGAATACTGTGCCCCGGGAATCTGACTGAGCCTTGGTTCTGGAACCCTGTGGACTGGGAACATGACTGAGGTTTTATTCTAGAACCCTGTAGCCTGGGAACATAACTGAGGATTGATTCTTGAACCCTGTGCCCTGGGAACATGACATCGGTGGATTCTAGAACCCTGTGGCCTGGGAACATGTCTGAGGTTTGATGGTGGAAACCTGTGGCTTGGCAACATGACTAAGGTTTGATTCTGGAAGACTGTGGCCAGGAAGCATGATATCTGGTTGATTCTGGAAACTTGTGTCCTGGGAACATGACTGAGGTTTGTTTCTGGAAGCCTGTGCCCTGGGAACATGACTGAGGTTTGATTCTGGACACCTGTGTCCTGGGAACATGACTGAGGTTTGATGGTTGAAACCTGTGGCCCGCGAACATGACTCAGGTTTGATTCTGGAACCATGTGTCCTGGGAACATGACTGAGGTTTGAATTTGGAAACCTTTGGCCTGGGAAAATGACTGAGGTTTCATTGTGCAAACATGTGGCCTGGGATCATGACTGAGGTTTGATGGTGGAACACTCTGGCCTGGCAAAATGACTGAGGCTTGATTCTGGAACCCTGTGGCCCGGGAACGTGACTGAGGTTTGATGGCAGAAACCTGTGGCCTTTAACATGACATCGGTGGATTCTGAAACCCTGTGGCCTGGGAACATGAGAACGGTTTGACTCTGGAACCCTGTGGCCTGGGAACATGAGTGAGGATTGATGGTGGAACCCTGTGGCCTGGCAACATGACTGAGGTTTGATACTGGAAGACTGTGGACAGGAAACATGATATCGGGTTGATTCTGGAAACTTCTGTCCTGGGAACAAGACTGAGGTTTGATTCTGGAACCCTGTGTCCTGGAAATATGACAAAGGTTTGTTGCTGGAAGCCTGTTCCCTGGGTACATGACTGAGGTTTGATTCTGGATACCTGTGTCCTGGGAACATGAGTGATGTTTGATTGTTGAAACCTGTGGCCTGCGAACATGACTCAGGTTTGATTCTGGAACCATGTGTCCTGGGAATATGACTGAGGTTTGATTCTGGAAACCTTTGGCCGGAGAAAATGACTGAGGTTTCATTGTGGAAACATGTGGCCAGGGATCATGACTGAGGTTTGATGGTGGAATACTCTGGCCTGGCAAAATGACTGAGGCTTGATTCTGGAACCCTGTGGCCCGGGAACGTGACTGAGGTTTGATGGCAGAAACCTGTGGACTGGCAACATGACTGAGGTTTGATTGTGGAACCCTTTGCATGGGGAACATGACTGAGGCCTGATCCTGGAACCCCGTGGCGTGGGAACATGACATTGGTTTGATTCTGGAGCCCTGTTTACTGGGAACATGACTGAGGTTTGATGGTTGTACCCTGTGGCCTGGCAACATGATTGAGGATTGATAGTGGAACGCTCATGCTTGCGAACATGAGTGAGGCTTGATGGTGAAACCCTGTGGCCTGGCAACATGCCTGAGGTTTGATGGCGGAACCCTGTGGCTTGGCAAGATGACTGAGGTTTGATTGTGGAACCCTCTGGCCTGGGAATATGACTGAGGTTTAATTGTGGAACCCTGTGGCCTGGGAACATGACTGGGATTTGATTTCTGAAACCTGTGTCCAGAGAATATGACTGAGGTTTTATTCTCGAATCCTGTGTCCTGGGTACGTGACTGAGGTTAGACTCTGTACCCATGTGGCCTAGGAATATGACTGAGGTTTGATTCTGGAATCCATTGGCCTGGGAACATGACTGATGTTAGAGTGTGGAATCCTGTGGCCTGGGAACATGGCATCGGTTTGGATTCTGGTACCCTGTTGCCTGGGAACATGAAATCGGTTTGATTCTGGAAACCTGTGGCCTGGGAATATGACTGAGGTTTGATGGTGGTCCCCTATGGCCTGGCAACATGACTGAGGTTTGATTCTGGATCCCTGTGGCCTGGGAACATGACTGAGGCGTGATTCTGGAAAACTGTGGCCTGGAAACATGACATGTGTTTAGATTGTGGAATACTGTGCCCCGGGAACCTGACTGAGCCTTGGTTCTGGAACCCTGTGGACTGGGAACATGACTGATGTTTTATTCTGGAACCCTGTAGCCTGGGAACATAACTGAGGATTGATTCTCGAACCCTGTGGCCTGGGAACATGACATCGGTGGATTCTAGAACCCTTTGGCCTGGGAACATGTCTGAGGTTTGATGGTGGAAACCTGTGGCTTGGCAACATGACTAAGGTTTGATTCTGGAAGACTGTGGCCAGGAAGCATGATATCTGGTTGATTCTGGAAACTTGTGTCCTGGGAACATGACTGAGGTTTGTTTCTGGAAGCCTGTGCCCTGGGAACTTGACTGAGGTTTGATTCTGGACACCTGTGTCCTGGGAACATGACTGAGGTTTGATGGTTGAAACCTGTGGCTCGCGAACATGACTCAGGTTTGATTCTGGAACCATGTGTCCTGGGAACATGACTGAGGTTTGAATTTGGAAACCTTTGGCCTGGGAAAATGACTGAGGTTTCATTGTGGAAACATTTGACCTGGGATCATGACTGAGGTTTGATGGTGGAACACTCTGGCCTGGCAAAATGACTGAGGCTTGATTCTGGAACCCTGTGGCCCGGGAACATGAGAACGGTTTGATTCTGGAACCCTGTGGCCTTTAACATGACATCGGTGGATTCTGGAACCCTGTGGCCTGGGAACATGAGAACGGTTTGATTCTGGAACCCTGTGTCCTGGGAACATGAGTGAGGATTGATGGTGGAACCCTGTGGCCTGGCAACATGACTGAGGTTTGATACTGGAAGACTGTGGACCGGAAACATGATATCGGGTTGATTCTGGAAACTTCTGTCCTGGGAACAAGACTGAGGTTTGATTCTGGAACCCTGTGTCCTGGAAATATGACAAAGGTTTGTTGCTGGAAGCCTGTTCCCTGGGTACATGACTGAGGTTTGATTCTGGATACCTGTGTCCTGGGAACATGAGTGATGTTTGATTGTTGAAACCTGTGGCCTGCGAACATGACTCAGGTTTGATTCTGGAACCATGTGTCCTGGGAATATGACTGAGGTTTGATTCTGGAAACCTTTGGCCGGAGAAAATGACTGAGGTTTCATTGTGGAAACATGTGGCCAGGGATCATGACTGAGGTTTGATGGTGGAACACTCTGGCCTGGCAAAATGACTGAGGCTTGATTCTGGAACCCTGTGGCCCGGGAACGTGACTGAGGTTTGATGGCAGAAACCTGTGGACTGGCAACATGACTGAGGTTTGATTGTGGAACCCTTTGCATGGGGAACATGACTGAGGCCTGATCCTGGAACCCCGTGGCGTGGGAACATGACATTGGTTTGATTCTGGAGCCCTGTTTACTGGGAACATGACTGAGGTTTGATGGTTGTACCCTGTGCCCTGGCAACATGATTGAGGATTGATAGTGGAACGCTCATGCTTGCGAACATGAGTGAGGCTTGATGGTGAAACCCTGTGGCCTGGCAACATGCCTGAGGTTTGATGGCGGAACCCTGTGGCTTGGCAAGATGACTGAGGTTTGATTGTGGAACCCTCTGGCCTGGGAATATGACTGAGGTTTAATTGTGGAACCCTGTGGCCTGGGAACATGACTGGGATTTGATTTCTGAAACCTGTGTCCAGAGAATATGACTGAGGTTTTATTCTCGAATCCTGTGTCCTGGGTACGTGACTGAGGTTAGACTCTGTACCCATGTGGCCTAGGAATATGACTGAGGTTTGATTCTGGAATCCATTGGCCTGGGAACATGACTGATGTTAGAGTGTGGAATCCTGTGGCCTGGGAACATGGCATCGGTTTGGATTCTGGTACCCTGTTGCCTGGGAACATGAAATCGGTTTGATTCTGGAAACCTGTGGCCTGGGAATATGACTGAGGTTTGATGGTGGTCCCCTATGGCCTGGCAACATGACTGAGGTTTGATTCTGGATCCCTGTGGCCTGGGAACATGACTGAGGCGTGATTCTGGAAAACTGTGGCCTGGAAACATGACATGTGTTTAGATTGTGGAATACTGTGCCCCGGGAACCTGACTGAGCCTTGGTTCTGGAACCCTGTGGACTGGGAACATGACTGATGTTTTATTCTGGAACCCTGTAGCCTGGGAACATAACTGAGGATTGATTCTCGAACCCTGTGGCCTGGGAACATGACATCGGTGGAT
Source organism: Balaenoptera physalus (assembly GCF_965194825.1). NCBI lineage: Eukaryota > Metazoa > Chordata > Mammalia > Artiodactyla > Balaenopteridae > Balaenoptera > Balaenoptera physalus. The sequence continues at coordinate 1,547,641 of NW_028126517.1, forward strand.
TCTGGAACCCTTTGGCCTGGGAACATGTCTGAGGTTTGATGGTGGAAACCTGTGGCTTGGCAACATGACTAAGGTTTGATTCTGGAAGACTGTGGCCAGGAAGCATGATATCTGGTTGATTCTGGAAACTTGTGTCCTGGGAACATGACTGAGGTTTGTTTCTGGAAGCCTGTGCCCTGGGAACATGACTGAGGTTTGATTCTGGACACCTGTGTCCTGGGAACATGACTGAGGTTTGATGGTTGAAACCTGTGGCCCGCGAACATGACTCAGGTTTGATTCTGGAACCATGTGTCCTGGGAACATGACTGAGGTTTGAATTTGGAAACCTTTGGCCTGGGAAAATGACTGAGGTTTCATTGTGGAAACATTTGACCTGGGATCATGACTGAGGTTTGATGGTGGAACACTCTGGCCTGGCAAAATGACTGAGGCTTGATTCTGGAACCCTGTGGCCCGGGAACATGAGAACGGTTTGATTCTGGAACCCTGTGGCCTTTAACATGACATCGGTGGATTCTGGAACCCTGTGGCCTGGGAACATGAGAACGGTTTGATTCTGGAACCCTGTGTCCTGGGAACATGAGTGAGGATTGATGGTGGAACCCTGTGGCCTGGCAACATGACTGAGGTTTGATACTGGAAGACTGTGGACAGGAAACATGATATCGGGTTGATTCTGGAAACTTCTGTCCTGGGAACAAGACTGAGGTTTGATTCTGAAACCCTGTGTCCTGGAAATATGACAAAGGTTTGTTGCTGGAAGCCTCTTCCCTGGGTACATGACTGAGGTTTGATTCTGGATACCTGTGTCCTGGGAACATGAGTGATGTTTGATTGTTGAAACCTGTGGCCTGCGAACATGACTCAGGTTTGATTCTGGAACCATGTGTCCTGGGAATATGACTGAGGTTTGATTCTGGAAACCTTTGGCCGGAGAAAATGACTGAGGTTTCATTGTGGAAACATGTGGCCAGGGATCATGACTGAGGTTTGATGGTGGAATACTCTGGCCTGGCAAAATGACTGAGGCTTGATTCTGGAACCCTGTGGCCCGGGAACGTGACTGAGGTTTGATGGCAGAAACCTGTGGACTGGCAACATGACTGAGGTTTGATTGTGGAACCCTTTGCATGGGGAACATGACTGAGGCCTGATCCTGGAACCCCGTGGCGTGGGAACATGACATTGGTTTGATTCTGGAGCCCTGTTTACTGGGAACATGACTGAGGTTTGATGGTTGTACCCTGTGGCCTGGCAACATGATTGAGGATTGATAGTGGAACGCTCATGCTTGCGAACATGAGTGAGGCTTGATGGTGAAACCCTGTGGCCTGGCAACATGCCTGAGGTTTGATGGCGGAACCCTGTGGCTTGGCAAGATGACTGAGGTTTGATTGTGGAACCCTCTGGCCTGGGAATATGACTGAGGTTTAATTGTGGAACCCTGTGGCCTGGGAACATGACTGGGATTTGATTTCTGAAACCTGTGTCCAGAGAATATGACTGAGGTTTTATTCTCGAATCCTGTGTCCTGGGTACGTGACTGAGGTTAGACTCTGTACCCATGTGGCCTAGGAATATGACTGAGGTTTGATTCTGGAATCCATTGGCCTGGGAACATGACTGATGTTAGAGTGTGGAATCCTGTGGCCTGGGAACATGGCATCGGTTTGGATTCTGGTACCCTGTTGCCTGGGAACATGAAATCGGTTTGATTCTGGAAACCTGTGGCCTGGGAATATGACTGAGGTTTGATGGTGGTCCCCTATGGCCTGGCAACATGACTGAGGTTTGATTCTGGATCCCTGTGGCCTGGGAACATGACTGAGGCGTGATTCTGGAAAACTGTGGCCTGGAAACATGACATGTGTTTAGATTGTGGAATACTGTGCCCCGGGAACCTGACTGAGCCTTGGTTCTAGAACCCTGTGGACTGGGAACATGACTGATGTTTTATTCTGGAACCCTGTAGCCTGGGAACATAACTGAGGATTGATTCTCGAACCCTGTGGCCTGGGAACATGACATCGGTGGATTCTAGAACCCTTTGGCCTGGGAACATGTCTGAGGTTTGATGGTGGAAACCTGTGGCTTGGCAACATGACTAAGGTTTGATTCTGGAAGACTGTGGCCAGGAAGCATGATATCTGGTTGATTCTGGAAACTTGTGTCCTGGGAACATGACTGAGGTTTGTTTCTGGAAGCCTGTGCCCTGGGAACATGACTGAGGTTTGATTCTGGACACCTGTGTCCTGGGAACATGACTGAGGTTTGATTGTTGAAACCTGTGGCCCGCGAACATGACTCAGGTTTGATTCTGGAACCATGTGTCCTGGGAACATGACTGAGGTTTGAATTTGGAAACCTTTGGCCTGGGAAAATGACTGAGGTTTCATTGTGGAAACATTTGACCTGGGATCATGACTGAGGTTTGATGGTGGAACACTCTGGCCTGGCAAAATGACTGAGGCTTGATTCTGGAACCCTGTGGCCCGGGAACATGAGAACGGTTTGATTCTGGAACCCTGTGGCCTTTAACATGACATCGGTGGATTCTGGAACCCTGTGGCCTGGGAACATGAGAACGGTTTGATTCTGGAACCCTGTGTCCTGGGAACATGAGTGAGGATTGATGGTGGAACCCTGTGGCCTGGCAACATGACTGAGGTTTGATACTGGAAGACTGTGGACCGGAAACATGATATCGGGTTGATTCTGGAAACTTCTGTCCTGGGAACAAGACTGAGGTTTGATTCTGGAACCCTGTGTCCTGGAAATATGACAAAGGTTTGTTGCTGGAAGCCTGTTCCCTGGGTACATGACTGAGGTTTGATTCTGGATACCTGTGTCCTGGGAACATGAGTGATGTTTGATTGTTGAAACCTGTGGCCTGCGAACATGACTCAGGTTTGATTCTGGAACCATGTGTCCTGGGAACATGACTGAGGTTTGAATTTGGAAACCTTTGGCCTGGGAAAATGACTGAGGTTTCATTGTGGAAACATGTGACCTGGGATCATGACTGAGGTTTGATGGTGGAACACTCTGGCCTGGCAAAATGACTGAGGCTTGATTCTGGAACCCTGTGGCCCGGGAACATGAGAACGGTTTGATTCTGGAACCCTGTGGCCTTTAACATGACATCGGTGGATTCTGGAACCCTGTGGCCTGGGAACATGAGAACGGTTTGACTCTGGAACCCTGTGGCCTGGGAACATGAGTGAGGATTGATGGTGGAACCCTGTGGCCTGGCAACATGACTGAGGTTTGATACTGGAAGACTGTGGACAGGAAACATGATATCGGGTTGATTCTGGAAACTTCTGTCCTGGGAACAAGACTGAGGTTTGATTCTGGAACCCTGTGTCCTGGAAATATGACAAAGGTTTGTTGCTGGAAGCCTGTTCCCTGGGTACATGACTGAGGTTTGATTCTGGATACCTGTGTCCTGGGAACATGAGTGATGTTTGATTGTTGAAACCTGTGGCCTGCGAACATGACTCAGGTTTGATTCTGGAACCATGTGTCCTGGGAATATGACTGAGGTTTGATTCTGGAAACCTTTGGCCGGAGAAAATGACTGAGGTTTCATTGTGGAAACATGTGGCCAGGGATCATGACTGAGGTTTGATGGTGGAACACTCTGGCCTGGCAAAATGACTGAGGCTTGATTCTGGAACCCTGTGGCCCGGGAACGTGACTGAGGTTTGATGGCAGAAACCTGTGGACTGGCAACATGACTGAGGTTTGATTGTGGAACCCTTTGCATGGGGAACATGACTGAGGCCTGATCCTGGAACCCCGTGGCGTGGGAACATGACATTGGTTTGATTCTGGAGCCCTGTTTACTGGGAACATGACTGAGGTTTGATGGTTGTACCCTGTGGCCTGGCAACATGATTGAGGATTGATAGTGGAACGCTCATGCTTGCGAACATGAGTGAGGCTTGATGGTGAAACCCTGTGGCCTGGCAACATGCCTGAGGTTTGATGGCGGAACCCTGTGGCTTGGCAAGATGACTGAGGTTTGATTGTGGAACCCTCTGGCCTGGGAATATGACTGAGGTTTAATTGTGGAACCCTGTGGCCTGGGAACATGACTGGGATTTGATTTCTGAAACCTGTGTCCAGAGAATATGACTGAGGTTTTATTCTCGAATCCTGTGTCCTGGGTACGTGACTGAGGTTAGACTCTGTAACCATGTGGCCTAGGAATATGACTGAGCTTTGATTCTGGAATCCATTGGCCTGGGAACATGACTGATGTTAGAGTGTGGAATCCTGTGGCCTGGGAACATGGCATCGGTTTGTATTCTGGTACCCTGTTGCCTGGGAACATGAAATCGGTTTGATTCTGGAAACCTGTGGCCTGGGAATATGACTGAGGTTTGATGGTGGTCCCCTATGGCCTGGCAACATGACTGAGGTTTGATTCTGGATCCCTGTGGCCTGGGAACATGACTGAGGCGTGATTCTGGAAAACTGTGGCCTGGAAACATGACATGTGTTTAGATTGTGGAATACTGTGCCCCGGGAACCTGACTGAGCCTTGGTTCTGGAACCCTGTGGACTGGGAACATGACTGATGTTTTATTCTGGAACCCTGTAGCCTGGGAACATAACTGAGGATTGATTCTCGAACCCTGTGGCCTGGGAACATGACATCGGTGGATTCTAGAACCCTTTGGCCTGGGAACATGTCTGAGGTTTGATGGTGGAAACCTGTGGCTTGGCAACATGACTAAGGTTTGATTCTGGAAGACTGTGGCCAGGAAGCATGATATCTGGTTGATTCTGGAAACTTGTGTCCTGGGAACATGACTGAGGTTTGTTTCTGGAAGCCTGTGCCCTGGGAACATGACTGAGGTTTGATTCTGGACACCTGTGTCCTGGGAACATGACTGAGGTTTGATTGTTGAAACCTGTGGCCCGCGAACATGACTCAGGTTTGATTCTGGAACCATGTGTCCTGGGAACATGACTGAGGTTTGAATTTGGAAACCTTTGGCCTGGGAAAATGACTGAGGTTTCATTGTGGAAACATTTGACCTGGGATCATGACTGAGGTTTGATGGTGGAACACTCTGGCCTGGCAAAATGACTGAGGCTTGATTCTGGAACCCTGTGGCCCGGGAACATGAGAACGGTTTGATTCTGGAACCCTGTGGCCTTTAACATGACATCGGTGGATTCTGGAACCCTGTGGCCTGGGAACATGAGAACGGTTTGATTCTGGAACCCTGTGTCCTGGGAACATGAGTGAGGATTGATGGTGGAACCCTGTGGCCTGGCAACATGACTGAGGTTTGATACTGGAAGACTGTGGACCGGAAACATGATATCGGGTTGATTCTGGAAACTTCTGTCCTGGGAACAAGACTGAGGTTTGATTCTGGAACCCTGTGTCCTGGAAATATGACAAAGGTTTGTTGCTGGAAGCCTGTTCCCTGGGTACATGACTGAGGTTTGATTCTGGATACCTGTGTCCTGGGAACATGAGTGATGTTTGATTGTTGAAACCTGTGGCCTGCGAACATGACTCAGGTTTGATTCTGGAACCATGTGTCCTGGGAACATGACTGAGGTTTGAATTTGGAAACCTTTGGCCTGGGAAAATGACTGAGGTTTCATTGTGGAAACATGTGACCTGGGATCATGACTGAGGTTTGATGGTGGAACACTCTGGCCTGGCAAAATGACTGAGGCTTGATTCTGGAACCCTGTGGCCCGGGAACATGAGAACGGTTTGATTCTGGAACCCTGTGGCCTTTAACATGACATCGGTGGATTCTGGAACCCTGTGGCCTGGGAACATGAGAACGGTTTGACTCTGGAACCCTGTGGCCTGGGAACATGAGTGAGGATTGATGGTGGAACCCTGTGGCCTGGCAACATGACTGAGGTTTGATACTGGAAGACTGTGGACAGGAAACATGATATCGGGTTGATTCTGGAAACTTCTGTCCTGGGAACAAGACTGAGGTTTGATTCTGGAACCCTGTGTCCTGGAAATATGACAAAGGTTTGTTGCTGGAAGCCTGTTCCCTGGGTACATGACTGAGGTTTGATTCTGGATACCTGTGTCCTGGGAACATGAGTGATGTTTGATTGTTGAAACCTGTGGCCTGCGAACATGACTCAGGTTTGATTCTGGAACCATGTGTCCTGGGAATATGACTGAGGTTTGATTCTGGAAACCTTTGGCCTGAGAAAATGACTGAGGTTTCATTGTGGAAACATGTGGCCAGGGATCATGACTGAGGTTTGATGGTGGAACACTCTGGCCTGGCAAAATGACTGAGGCTTGATTCTGGAACCCTGTGGCCCGGGAACGTGACTGAGGTTTGATGTCAGAAACCTGTGGACTGGCAACATGACTGAGGTTTGATTGTGGAACCCTTTGCATGGGGAACATGACTGAGGCCTGATCCTGGAACCCCGTGGCGTGGGAACATGACATTGGTTTGATTCTGGAGCCCTGTTTACTGGGAACATGACTGAGGTTTGATGGTTGTACCCTGTGGCCTGGCAACATGATTGAGGATTGATAGTGGAACGCTCATGCTTGCGAACATGAGTGAGGCTTGATGGTGAAACCCTGTGGCCTGGCAACATGCCTGAGGTTTGATGGCGGAACCCTGTGGCTTGGCAAGATGACTGAGGTTTGATTGTGGAACCCTCTGGCCTGGGAATATGACTGAGGTTTAATTGTGGAACCCTGTGGCCTGGGAACATGACTGGGATTTGATTTCTGAAACCTGTGTCCAGAGAATATGACTGAGGTTTTATTCTCGAATCCTGTGTCCTGGGTACGTGACTGAGGTTAGACTCTGTAACCATGTGGCCTAGGAATATGACTGAGCTTTGATTCTGGAATCCATTGGCCTGGGAACATGACTGATGTTAGAGTGTGGAATCCTGTGGCCTGGGAACATGGCATCGGTTTGGATTCTGGTACCCTGTTGCCTGGGAACATGAAATCGGTTTGATTCTGGAAACCTGTGGCCTGGGAATATGACTGAGGTTTGATGGTGGTCCCCTATGGCCTGGCAACATGACTGAGGTTTGATTCTGGATCCCTGTGGCCTGGGAACATGACTGAGGCGTGATTCTGGAAAACTGTGGCCTGGAAACATGACATGTGTTTAGATTGTGGAATACTGTGCCCCGGGAACCTGACTGAGCCTTGGTTCTGGAACCCTGTGGACTGGGAACATGACTGATGTTTTATTCTGGAACCCTGTAGCCTGGGAACATAACTGAGGATTGATTCTCGAACCCTGTGGCCTGGGAACATGACATCGGTGGATTCTAGAACCCTTTGGCCTGGGAACATGTCTGAGGTTTGATGGTGGAAACCTGTGGCTTGGCAACATGACTAAGGTTTGATTCTGGAAGACTGTGGCCAGGAAGCATGATATCTGGTTGATTCTGGAAACTTGTGTCCTGGGAACATGACTGAGGTTTGTTTCTGGAAGCCTGTGCCCTGGGAACATGACTGAGGTTTGATTCTGGACACCTGTGTCCTGGGAACATGACTGAGGTTTGATGGTTGAAACCTGTGGCCCGCGAACATGACTCAGGTTTGATTCTGGAACCATGTGTCCTGGGAACATGACTGAGGTTTGAATTTGGAAACCTTTGGCCTGGGAAAATGACTGAGGTTTCATTGTGGAAACATTTGACCTGGGATCATGACTGAGGTTTGATGGTGGAACACTCTGGCCTGGCAAAATGACTGAGGCTTGATTCTGGAACCCTGTGGCCCGGGAACATGAGAACGGTTTGATTCTGGAACCCTGTGGCCTTTAACATGACATCGGTGGATTCTGGAACCCTGTGGCCTGGGAACATGAGAACGGTTTGATTCTGGAACCCTGTGTCCTGGGAACATGAGTGAGGATTGATGGTGGAACCCTGTGGCCTGGCAACATGACTGAGGTTTGATACTGGAAGACTGTGGACAGGAAACATGATATCGGGTTGATTCTGGAAACTTCTGTCCTGGGAACAAGACTGAGGTTTGATTCTGGAACCCTGTGTCCTGGAAATATGACAAAGGTTTGTTGCTGGAAGCCTGTTCCCTGGGTACATGACTGAGGTTTGATTCTGGATACCTGTGTCCTGGGAACATGAGTGATGTTTGATTGTTGAAACCTGTGGCCTGCGAACATGACTCAGGTTTGATTCTGGAACCATGTGTCCTGGGAATATGACTGAGGTTTGATTCTGGAAACCTTTGGCCGGAGAAAATGACTGAGGTTTCATTGTGGAAACATGTGGCCAGGGATCATGACTGAGGTTTGATGGTGGAATACTCTGGCCTGGCAAAATGACTGAGGCTTGATTCTGGAACCCTGTGGCCCGGGAACGTGACTGAGGTTTGATGGCAGAAACCTGTGGACTGGCAACATGACTGAGGTTTGATTGTGGAACCCTTTGCATGGGGAACATGACTGAGGCCTGATCCTGGAACCCCGTGGCGTGGGAACATGACATTGGTTTGATTCTGGAGCCCTGTTTACTGGGAACATGACTGAGGTTTGATGGTTGTACCCTGTGGCCTGGCAACATGATTGAGGATTGATAGTGGAACGCTCATGCTTGCGAACATGAGTGAGGCTTGATGGTGAAACCCTGTGGCCTGGCAACATGCCTGAGGTTTGATGGCGGAACCCTGTGGCTTGGCAAGATGACTGAGGTTTGATTGTGGAACCCTCTGGCCTGGGAATATGACTGAGGTTTAATTGTGGAACCCTGTGGCCTGGGAACATGACTGGGATTTGATTTCTGAAACCTGTGTCCAGAGAATATGACTGAGGTTTTATTCTCGAATCCTGTGTCCTGGGTACGTGACTGAGGTTAGACTCTGTAACCATGTGGCCTAGGAATATGACTGAGGTTTGATTCTGGAATCCATTGGCCTGGGAACATGACTGATGTTAGAGTGTGGAATCCTGTGGCCTGGGAACATGGCATCGGTTTGGATTCTGGTACCCTGTTGCCTGGGAACATGAAATCGGTTTGATTCTGGAAACCTGTGGCCTGGGAATATGACTGAGGTTTGATGGTGGTCCCCTATGGCCTGGCAACATGACTGAGGTTTGATTCTGGATCCCTGTGGCCTGGGAACATGACTGAGGCGTGATTCTGGAAAACTGTGGCCTGGAAACATGACATGTGTTTAGATTGTGGAATACTGTGCCCCGGGAACCTGACTGAGCCTTGGTTCTGGAACCCTGTGGACTGGGAACATGACTGATGTTTTATTCTGGAACCCTGTAGCCTGGGAACATAACTGAGGATTGATTCTCGAACCCTGTGGCCTGGGAACATGACATCGGTGGATTCTAGAACCCTTTGGCCTGGGAACATGTCTGAGGTTTGATGGTGGAAACCTGTGGCTTGGCAACATGACTAAGGTTTGATTCTGGAAGACTGTGGCCAGGAAGCATGATATCTGGTTGATTCTGGAAACTTGTGTCCTGGGAACATGACTGAGGTTTGTTTCTGGAAGCCTGTGCCCTGGGAACATGACTGAGGTTTGATTCTGGACACCTGTGTCCTGGGAACATGACTGAGGTTTGATTGTTGAAACCTGTGGCCCGCGAACATGACTCAGGTTTGATTCTGGAACCATGTGTCCTGGGAACATGACTGAGGTTTGAATTTGGAAACCTTTGGCCTGGGAAAATGACTGAGGTTTCATTGTGGAAACATTTGACCCGGGATCATGACTGAGGTTTGATGGTGGAACACTCTGGCCTGGCAAAATGACTGAGGCTTGATTCTGGAACCCTGTGGCCCGGGAACATGAGAACGGTTTGATTCTGGAACCCTGTGGCCTTTAACATGACATCGGTGGATTCTGGAACCCTGTGGCCTGGGAACATGAGAACGGTTTGATTCTGGAACCCTGTGGCCTGGGAACATGAGTGAGGATTGATGGTGGAACCCTGTGGCCTGGCAACATGACTGAGGTTTGATACTGGAAGACTGTGGACCGGAAACATGATATCGGGTTGATTCTGGAAACTTCTGTCCTGGGAACAAGACTGAGGTTTGATTCTGGAACCCTGTGTCCTGGAAATATGACAAAGGTTTGTTGCTGGAAGCCTGTTCCCTGGGTACATGACTGAGGTTTGATTCTGGATACCTGTGTCCTGGGAACATGAGTGATGTTTGATTGTTGAAACCTGTGGCCTGCGAACATGACTCAGGTTTGATTCTGGAACCATGTGTCCTGGGAATATGACTGAGGTTTGATTCTGGAAACCTTTGGCCGGAGAAAATGACTGAGGTTTCATTGTGGAAACATGTGGCCTGGGATCATGACTGAGGTTTGATGGTGGAACACTCTGGCCTGGCAAAATGACTGAGGCTTGATTCTGGAACCCTGTGGCCCGGGAACGTGACTGAGGTTTGATGGCAGAAACCTGTGGACTGGCAACATGACTGAGGTTTGATTGTGGAACCCTTTGCATGGGGAACATGACTGAGGCCTGATCCTGGAACCCCGTGGCGTGGGAACATGACATTGGTTTGATTCTGGAGCGCTGTTTACTGGGAACATGACTGAGGTTTTTTGGTTGTACCCTGTGGCCTGGCAACATGATTGAGGAATGATAGTGGAACGCTCATGCTTGCGAACATGAGTGAGGCTTGATGGTGAAACACTGTGGCCTGGCAACATGCCTGAGGTTTGATGGCGGAACCCTGTGGCTTGGCAAGATGACTTAGGTTTGATTGTGGAACACTCTGGCCTGGGAACATGACTGAGGCTTGATGGTGGAACCGTGGCCAGGGAACAGGACTGAGGTTTGATTGTGGAACCCTCTGGCCTGGGAATATGACTGAGGTTTAATTGTGGAACCCTGTGGCCTGGGAACATGACTGGGATTTGGTTTCTGAAACCTGTGTCCAGGGAATATGACTGAGGTTTTATTCTCGAATCCTGTGTCCTGGGTACGCGACTGAGGTTAGACACTGTAACCATGTGGCCTAGGAATATGACTGAGGTTTGATTCTGGAATCCATTGGCCTGGGAACATGACTGATGTTAGAGTGTGGAATCCTGTGGCCTGAGAACATGGCATCGGTTTGGATTCTGGTACCCTGTTGCCTGGGAACATGAAATCGGTCTGATTCTGGAAACCTGTGGCCTGGGAATATGACTGAGGTTTGAGGGTGGAAACCTGTGACCTGGCAACATGACTGAGGTTTGATTCTGGATCCCTGTGGCCTGGGAACATGACTGAGGCGTGATTCTGGAAAACTGTGGCCTGGAAACATGACATCTGTTTAGATTGTGGAATACTGTGCCCCGGGAATCTGACTGAGCCTTGGTTCTGGAACCCTGTGGACTGGGAACATGACTGAGGTTTTATTCTAGAACCCTGTAGCCTGGGAACATAACTGAGGATTGATTCTTGAACCCTGTGCCCTGGGAACATGACATCGGTGGATTCTAGAACCCTGTGGCCTGGGAACATGTCTGAGGTTTGATGGTGGAAACCTGTGGCTTGGCAACATGACTAAGGTTTGATTCTGGAAGACTGTGGCCAGGAAGCATGATATCTGGTTGATTCTGGAAACTTGTGTCCTGGGAACATGACTGAGGTTTGTTTCTGGAAGCCTGTGCCCTGGGAACATGACTGAGGTTTGATTCTGGACACCTGTGTCCTGGGAACATGACTGAGGTTTGATGGTTGAAACCTGTGGCCCGCGAACATGACTCAGGTTTGATTCTGGAACCATGTGTCCTGGGAACATGACTGAGGTTTGAATTTGGAAACCTTTGGCCTGGGAAAATGACTGAGGTTTCATTGTGCAAACATGTGGCCTGGGATCATGACTGAGGTTTGATGGTGGAACACTCTGGCCTGGCAAAATGACTGAGGCTTGATTCTGGAACCCTGTGGCCCGGGAACGTGACTGAGGTTTGATGGCAGAAACCTGTGGCCTTTAACATGACATCGGTGGATTCTGGAACCCTGTGGCCTGGGAACATGAGAACGGTTTGACTCTGGAACCCTGTGGCCTGGGAACATGAGTGAGGATTGATGGTGGAACCCTGTGGCCTGGCAACATGACTGAGGTTTGATACTGGAAGACTGTGGACAGGAAACATGATATCGGGTTGATTCTGGAAACTTCTGTCCTGGGAACAAGACTGAGGTTTGATTCTGGAACCCTGTGTCCTGGAAATATGACAAAGGTTTGTTGCTGGAAGCCTGTTCCCTGGGTACATGACTGAGGTTTGATTCTGGATACCTGTGTCCTGGGAATATGAGTGATGTTTGATTGTTGAAACCTGTGGCCTGCGAACATGACTCAGGTTTGATTCTGGAACCATGTGTCCTGGGAATATGACTGAGGTTTGATTCTGGAAACCTTTGGCCTGGGAAAATGACTGAGGTTTCATTGTGGAAACATGTGGCCAGGGATCATGACTGAGGTTTGATGGTGGAATACTCTGGCCTGGCAAAATGACTGAGGCTTGATTCTGGAACCCTGTGGCCCGGGAACGTGACTGAGGTTTGATGGCAGAAACCTGTGGACTGGCAACATGACTGAGGTTTGATTGTGGAACCCTTTGCATGGGGAACATGACTGAGGCCTGATCCTGGAACCCCGTGGCGTGGGAACATGACATTGGTTTGATTCTGGAGCCCTGTTTACTGGGAACATGACTGAGGTTTGATGGTTGTACCCTGTGGCCTGGCAACATGATTGAGGATTGATAGTGGAACGCTCATGCTTGCGAACATGAGTGAGGCTTGATGGTGAAACCCTGTGGCTTGGCAACATGCCTGAGGTTTGATGGCGGAACCCTGTGGCTTGGCAAGATGACTGAGGTTTGATTGTGGAACCCTCTGGCCTGGGAATATGACTGAGGTTTAATTGTGGAACCCTGTGGCCTGGGAACATGACTGGGATTTGATTTCTGAAACCTGTGTCCAGAGAATATGACTGAGGTTTTATTCTCGAATCCTGTGTCCTGGGTACGTGACTGAGGTTAGACTCTGTAACCATGTGGCCTAGGAATATGACTGAGGTTTGATTCTGGAATCCATTGGCCTGGGAACATGACTGATGTTAGAGTGTGGAATCCTGTGGCCTGGGAACATGGCATCGGTTTGGATTCTGGTACCCTGTTGCCTGGGAACATGAAATCGGTTTGATTCTGGAAACCTGTGGCCTGGGAATATGACTGAGGTTTGATGGTGGTCCCCTATGGCCTGGCAACATGACTGAGGTTTGATTCTGGATCCCTGTGGCCTGGGAACATGACTGAGGCGTGATTCTGGAAAACTGTGGCCTGGAAACATGACATGTGTTTAGATTGTGGAATACTGTGCCCCGGGAACCTGACTGAGCCTTGGTTCTGGAACCCTGTGGACTGGGAACATGACTGATGTTTTATTCTGGAACCCTGTAGCCTGGGAACATAACTGAGGATTGATTCTCGAACCCTGTGGCCTGGGAACATGACATCGGTGGATTCTAGAACCCTTTGGCCTGGGAACATGTCTGAGGTTTGATGGTGGAAACCTGTGGCTTGGCAACATGACTAAGGTTTGATTCTGGAAGACTGTGGCCAGGAAGCATGATATCTGGTTGATTCTGGAAACTTGTGTCCTGGGAACATGACTGAGGTTTGTTTCTGGAAGCCTGTGCCCTGGGAACATGACTGAGGTTTGATTCTGGACACCTGTGTCCTGGGAACATGACTGAGGTTTGATTGTTGAAACCTGTGGCCCGCGAACATGACTCAGGTTTGATTCTGGAACCATGTGTCCTGGGAACATGACTGAGGTTTGAATTTGGAAACCTTTGGCCTGGGAAAATGACTGAGGTTTCATTGTGGAAACATTTGACCTGGGATCATGACTGAGGTTTGATGGTGGAACACTCTGGCCTGGCAAAATGACTGAGGCTTGATTCTGGAACCCTGTGGCCCGGGAACATGAGAACGGTTTGATTCTGGAACCCTGTGGCCTTTAACATGACATCGGTGGATTCTGGAACCCTGTGGCCTGGGAACATGAGAACGGTTTGATTCTGGAACCCTGTGTCCTGGGAACATGAGTGAGGATTGATGGTGGAACCCTGTGGCCTGGCAACATGACTGAGGTTTGATACTGGAAGACTGTGGACCGGAAACATGATATCGGGTTGATTCTGGAAACTTCTGTCCTGGGAACAAGACTGAGGTTTGATTCTGGAACCCTGTGTCCTGGAAATATGACAAAGGTTTGTTGCTGGAAGCCTGTTCCCTGGGTACATGACTGAGGTTTGATTCTGGATACCTGTGTCCTGGGAACATGAGTGATGTTTGATTGTTGAAACCTGTGGCCTGCGAACATGACTCAGGTTTGATTCTGGAACCATGTGTCCTGGGAACATGACTGAGGTTTGAATTTGGAAACCTTTGGCCTGGGAAAATGACTGAGGTTTCATTGTGGAAACATGTGACCTGGGATCATGACTGAGGTTTGATGGTGGAACACTCTGGCCTGGCAAAATGACTGAGGCTTGATTCTGGAACCCTGTGGCCCGGGAACATGAGAACGGTTTGATTCTGGAACCCTGTGGCCTTTAACATGACATCGGTGGATTCTGGAACCCTGTGGCCTGGGAACATGAGAACGGTTTGACTCTGGAACCCTGTGGCCTGGGAACATGAGTGAGGATTGATGGTGGAACCCTGTGGCCTGGCAACATGACTGAGGTTTGATACTGGAAGACTGTGGACAGGAAACATGATATCGGGTTGATTCTGGAAACTTCTGTCCTGGGAACAAGACTGAGGTTTGATTCTGGAACCCTGTGTCCTGGAAATATGACAAAGGTTTGTTGCTGGAAGCCTGTTCCCTGGGTACATGACTGAGGTTTGATTCTGGATACCTGTGTCCTGGGAACATGAGTGATGTTTGATTGTTGAAACCTGTGGCCTGTGAACATGACTCAGGTTTGATTCTGGAACCATGTGTCCTGGGAATATGACTGAGGTTTGATTCTGGAAACCTTTGGCCGGAGAAAATGACTGAGGTTTCATTGTGGAAACATGTGGCCAGGGATCATGACTGAGGTTTGATGGTGGAACACTCTGGCCTGGCAAAATGACTGAGGCTTGATTCTGGAACCCTGTGGCCCGGGAACGTGACTGAGGTTTGATGGCAGAAACCTGTGGACTGGCAACATGACTGAGGTTTGATTGTGGAACCCTTTGCATGGGGAACATGACTGAGGCCTGATCCTGGAACCCCGTGGCGTGGGAACATGACATTGGTTTGATTCTGGAGCCCTGTTTACTGGGAACATGACTGAGGTTTGATGGTTGTACCCTGTGGCCTGGCAACATGATTGAGGATTGATAGTGGAACGCTCATGCTTGCGAACATGAGTGAGGCTTGATGGTGAAACCCTGTGGCCTGGCAACATGCCTGAGGTTTGATGGCGGAACCCTGTGGCTTGGCAAGATGACTGAGGTTTGATTGTGGAACCCTCTGGCCTGGGAATATGACTGAGGTTTAATTGTGGAACCCTGTGGCCTGGGAACATGACTGGGATTTGATTTCTGAAACCTGTGTCCAGAGAATATGACTGAGGTTTTATTCTCGAATCCTGTGTCCTGGGTACGTGACTGAGGTTAGACTCTGTAACCATGTGGCCTAGGAATATGACTGAGGTTTGATTCTGGAATCCATTGGCCTGGGAACATGACTGATGTTAGAGTGTGGAATCCTGTGGCTTGGGAACATGGCATCGGTTTGGATTCTGGTACCCTGTTGCCTGGGAACATGAAATCGGTTTGATTCTGGAAACCTGTGGCCTGGGAATATGACTGAGGTTTGATGGTGGTCCCCTATGGCCTGGCAACATGACTGAGGTTTGATTCTGGATCCCTGTGGCCTGGGAACATGACTGAGGCGTGATTCTGGAAAACTGTGGCCTGGAAACATGACATGTGTTTAGATTGTGGAATACTGTGCCCCGGGAACCTGACTGAGCCTTGGTTCTGGAACCCTGTGGACTGGGAACATGACTGATGTTTTATTCTGGAACCCTGTAGCCTGGGAACATAACTGAGGATTGATTCTCGAACCCTGTGGCCTGGGAACATGACATCGGTGGATTCTAGAACCCTTTGGCCTGGGAACATGTCTGAGGTTTGATGGTGGAAACCTGTGGCTTGGCAACATGACTAAGGTTTGATTCTGGAAGACTGTGGCCAGGAAGCATGATATCTGGTTGATTCTGGAAACTTGTGTCCTGGGAACATGACTGAGGTTTGTTTCTGGAAGCCTGTGCCCTGGGAACATGACTGAGGTTTGATTCTGGACACCTGTGTCCTGGGAACATGACTGAGGTTTGATGGTTGAAACCTGTGGCCCGCGAACATGACTCAGGTTTGATTCTGGAACCATGTGTCCTGGGAACATGACTGAGGTTTGAATTTGGAAACCTTTGGCCTGGGAAAATGACTGAGGTTTCATTGTGGAAACATTTGACCTGGGATCATGACTGAGGTTTGATGGTGGAACACTCTGGCCTGGCAAAATGACTGAGGCTTGATTCTGGAACCCTGTGGCCCGGGAACATGAGAACGGTTTGATTCTGGAACCCTGTGGCCTTTAACATGACATCGGTGGATTCTGGAACCCTGTGGCCTGGGAACATGAGAACGGTTTGATTCTGGAACCCTGTGTCCTGGGAACATGAGTGAGGATTGATGGTGGAACCCTGTGGCCTGGCAACATGACTGAGGTTTGATACTGGAAGACTGTGGACCGGAAACATGATATCGGGTTGATTCTGGAAACTTCTGTCCTGGGAACAAGACTGAGGTTTGATTCTGGAACCCTGTGTCCTGGAAATATGACAAAGGTTTGTTGCTGGAAGCCTGTTCCCTGGGTACATGACTGAGGTTTGATTCTGGATACCTGTGTCCTGGGAACATGAGTGATGTTTGATTGTTGAAACCTGTGGCCTGCGAACATGACTCAGGTTTGATTCTGGAACCATGTGTCCTGGGAACATGACTGAGGTTTGAATTTGGAAACCTTTGGCCTGGGAAAATGACTGAGGTTTCATTGTGGAAACATGTGACCTGGGATCATGACTGAGGTTTGATGGTGGAACACTCTGGCCTGGCAAAATGACTGAGGCTTGATTCTGGAACCCTGTGGCCCGGGAACATGAGAACGGTTTGATTCTGGAACCCTGTGGCCTTTAACATGACATCGGTGGATTCTGGAACCCTGTGGCCTGGGAACATGAGAACGGTTTGACTCTGGAACCCTGTGGCCTGGGAACATGAGTGAGGATTGATGGTGGAACCCTGTGGCCTGGCAACATGACTGAGGTTTGATACTGGAAGACTGTGGACAGGAAACATGATATCGGGTTGATTCTGGAAACTTCTGTCCTGGGAACAAGACTGAGGTTTGATTCTGGAACCCTGTGTCCTGGAAATATGACAAAGGTTTGTTGCTGGAAGCCTGTTCCCTGGGTACATGACTGAGGTTTGATTCTGGATACCTGTGTCCTGGGAACATGAGTGATGATTGATTGTTGAAACCTGTGGCCTGCGAACATGACTCAGGTTTGATTCTGGAACCATGTGTCCTGGGAATATGACTGAGGTTTGATTCTGGAAACCTTTGGCCGGAGAAAATGACTGAGGTTTCATTGTGGAAACATGTGGCCAGGGATCATGACTGAGGTTTGATGGTGGAACACTCTGGCCTGGCAAAATGACTGAGGCTTGATTCTGGAACCCTGTGGCCCGGGAACGTGACTGAGGTTTGATGGCAGAAACCTGTGGACTGGCAACATGACTGAGGTTTGATTGTGGAACCCTTTGCATGGGGAACATAACTGAGGCATGATCCTGGAACCCCGTGGCGTGGGAACATGACATTGGTTTGATTCTGGAGCCCTGTTTACTGGGAACATGACTGAGGTTTGATGGTTGTACCCTGTGGCCTGGCAACATGATTGAGGATTGATAGTGGAACGCTCATGCTTGCGAACATGAGTGAGGCTTGATGGTGAAACCCTGTGGCCTGGTAACATGCCTGAGGTTTGATGGCGGAACCCTGTGGCTTGGCAAGATGACTGACGTTTGATTGTGGAACCCTCTGGCCTGGGAATATGACTGAGGTTTAATTGTGGAACCCTGTGGCCTGGGAACATGACTGATGTTAGAGTGTGGAATCCTGTGGCCTGGGAACATGGCATCGGTTTGGATTCTGGTACCCTGTTGCCTGGGAACATGAAATCGGTTTGATTCTGGAAACCTGTGGCCTGGGAATATGACTGAGGTTTGATGGTGGTCCCCTAGGGCCTGGCAACATGACTGAGGTTTGATTCTGGATCCCTGTGGCCTGGGAACATGACTGAGGCGTGATTCTGGAAAACTGTGGCCTGGGAACATGACATCTGTTTATATTGTGGAATACTGTGCCCTGGGAACCTGACAGAGCCTTGGTTCTGAAACCCTGTGGACGGGGAACATGACTGATGTTTTATTCTGGAACCCTGTAGCCTGGGAACATAACTGAGGATTGATTCGGGAACCCTGTCGCCTGGGAACATGATATCGGTGGATTCTGGAACCCTGGGAACTGGGAACGTGACATCTGTTTAGATTGTGGAATACTGTGCCCCGGGAACCTGACTGAGCCTTGGTTCTGGAACCCTGTGGACTGGGAACATGACTGAGGTTTTATTCTGGAACCCTGTAGCCTGGGAACATAACTGAGGATTTATTCTCGAACCCTGTGGCCTGCGAACATGGCATCGGTGGATTCTGGAAACCTGTGGCCTGGGAACATGAGAATGGTTTGATTCTGGAACCTTGTGGCCTGGGAACATGTCTGAGGTTTGATGGTGGAAACCTGTGGCTTGCCAACATGACTAAGGTTTGATTCTGGAAGACTGTGGCCAGGAACCATGATATCGCGTTGATTCTGGAAACTTGTGTCCTGGGAACAAGACTGAGGTTTGATTCTGGAATCCTGTGGCCTGGGATTATGACTGAGGTTTGTTTCTGGAAGCCTGTTCCCTGGGAACATGACTGACGTTTGATTCTGGACACCTGTGTCCTGGGAACATGACTGAGGTTTGATTGTTGAAACCTGTGGCCCCCGAACATGACTCAGGTTTGATTCTTTAACCATGTGTCCTGGGAACATGACTGAGGTTTGATACTGGAAACCTTTGGCCTGGGAACATGGCATCGGTGGATTCTGGAACCCTGTGGCCTGGGAACATGAGAACGGTTTGATTCTGAAACACTGTGGCGTGAGACATGTCTGAGGTTTGATGGTGGAAACCTGTAGCCTGGCCACATGACTGAGGTTTGATTCTGGAAGACTGTGGCCAGGAAACATGATATCGGGTTGATTCTGGAACCTTGTTTCCTGGGAACAAGAGTGAGGCTTGATTTTGGAAACCTGTGGCCTGGGAACATGACTGAGGTTTGTTTCTGGAAGCCTGTTCCCTGGGAACATGACTGAGGTTTGATTCTGGACACCTGTGTCCTGGGAACATGACTGAGGTTTGATTATTGAAACCTGTGGCCTGCGAACATGACTCAGGTTTGATTCTGGAACCCTGTGTCCTGGGAATATGACTGAGGTTTGATTCTGGAAACGTTTGGCCTGCGGAAATGACTGAGGTTTCATTCTGGAAACATGTGGCCTGGGATCATGACTGAGGTTTGATGGTGGAACACTCTGGCCTGGCAAAATGACTGAGGCTTGATTCTGGAACCCTGTGGCCCGGGAACTTGACTGAGGTTTGATGGCAGAAACCTGTGGACTGGCAACATGACTGAGGTTTGATTGTGGAACCCTGTGCACGGGGACCATGACTGAGGCCTGACACTGGAACCCCGTGGCGTAGGAAAATGTCATTGGTTTGATTCTGGAGCCCTGTTTACTGGGAACATGACTGAGGTTTGATGGTGGAACCCTGTGGCCTGGCAACATGATTGAGGTTTGATAGTGGAAACCTCAGCCTTGGGAACATGAGTGAGGCTTGATGGTGGAAGCCTGTGGCCTGGCAACATGCATGAGGTTTGATGGTGGAACCCTGTGGCTTGGCAAGATGACTTAGGTTTGATTGTGGAAGACTCTGCCCTGGGAACATGACTGAGGCTTGATGGTGAAACCGTGGTCTGGCAACAGGACGGAGGTTTGATTGTGGAACCCTCTGGCCTGGGAATATAACTGAAGTTTAATTGTGGAACCCTGTGTCCTGGGAACATGACTGGGATTTGATTTCTGAAACCTGTGTCCAGGGAACATGACTGAGGTTTTATTCTGGAACCCTGTGTCCTGGGAACACGACTGAGGTTTGATTCTGGAACCATGTGGCCTGGGAATATGACTGAGGTTTGATTCTGGAAACCATTGGCCTGGGAACATGACTGATGTTAGAGTGTGGAATCCTGTGGCCTGGGAACATGACATAGGTTTGGAATCTGGTACCCTGTTGCCTGGGAACATGAAATCGGTTTGATTCGGCAAACCTGTGGCCTGGGAATATGACTGAGGTTTGATGGTGGTACCCTATGGCCTGGCAAAATGACTGAGGTTTGATTCTGGAATCCATTGGCCTGGGAAAATGACTGATGTTAGAGTGTGGAATCCTGTGGCCTGGGAACATGACATTGGTTTGGAATCTGGTACCCTGTTGCCTGGGAACATGAAATCGGTTTGATTCGGCAAACCTGTGGGCTGGGAATATGACTGAGGTTTGATGGTGGTACCCTATGGCCTGGCAAAATGACTGAGGTTTGATTCTGGAATCCATTGGCCTGGGAACATGACTGATGTTAGAGTGTGGAATCCTGTGGCCTGGGAACATGGCATCGGTTTGGATTCTGGTACCCTGTTGCCTGGGAACATGAAATCGGTCTGATTCTGGAAACCTGTGGCCTGGTAATATGACTGAGGTTTGAAGGTGGAAACCTGTGGCCTGGCAACATGACTGAGGTTTGATTCTGGATCCCTGTGGCCTGGGAACATGACTGAGGCGTGATTCTGGAAAACTGTGGCCTGGAAACATGACATCTGTTTAGATTGTGGAATACTGTGCCCCGGGAATCTGACTGAGCCTTGGTTCTGGAACCCTGTGGACTGGGAACATGACTGAGGTTTTATTCTAGAACCCTGTAGCCTGGGAACATAACTGAGGATTGATTCTTGAACCCTGTGCCCTGGGAACATGACATCGGTGGATTCTAGAACCCTGTGGCCTGCGAACATGTCTGAGGTTTGATGGTGGAAACCTGTGGCTTGGCAACATGACTAAGGTTTGATTCTGGAAGACTGGGGCCAGGAAGCATGATATCTGGTTGATTCTGGAAACTTGTGTCCTGGGAACATGACTGAGGTTTGTTTCTGGAAGCCTGTGCCCTGGGAACATGACTGAGGTTTGATTCTGGACACCTGTGTCCTGGGAACATGACTGAGGTTTGATGGTTGAAACCTGTGGCCCGCGAACATGACTCAGGTTTGATTCTGGAACCATGTGTCCTGGGAACATGACTGAGGTTTGAATTTGGAAACCTTTGGCCTGGGAAAATGACTGAGGTTTCATTGTGCAAACATGTGGCCTGGGATCATGACTGAGGTTTGATGGTGGAACACTCTGGCCTGGCAAAATGACTGAGGCTTGATTCTGGAACCCTGTGGCCCGGGAACGTGACTGAGGTTTGATGGCAGAAACCTGTGGCCTTTAACATGACATCGGTGGATTCTGAAACCCTGTGGCCTGGGAACATGAGAACGGTTTGACTCTGGAACCCTGTGGCCTGGGAACATGAGTGAGGATTGATGGTGGAACCCTGTGGCCTGGCAACATGACTGAGGTTTGATACTGGAAGACTGTGGACCGGAAACATGATATCGGGTTGATTCTGGAAACTTCTGTCCTGGGAACAAGACTGAGGTTTGATTCTGGAACCCTGTGTCCTGGAAATATGACAAAGGTTTGTTGCTGGAAGCCTGTTCCCTGGGTACATGACTGAGGTTTGATTCTGGATACCTGTGTCCTGGGAACATGAGTGATGTTTGATTGTTGAAACCTGTGGCCTGCGAACATGACTCAGGTTTGATTCTGGAACCATGTGTCCTGGGAATATGACTGAGGTTTGATTCTGGAAACCTTTGGCCGGAGAAAATGACTGAGGTTTCATTGTGGAAACATGTGGCCAGGGATCATGACTGAGGTTTGATGGTGGAATACTCTGGCCTGGCAAAATGACTGAGGCTTGATTCTGGAACCCTGTGGCCCGGGAACGTGACTGAGGTTTGATGGCAGAAACCTGTGGACTGGCAACATGACTGAGGTTTGATTGTGGAACCCTTTGCATGGGGAACATGACTGAGGCCTGATCCTGGAACCCCGTGGCGTGGGAACATGACATTGGTTTGATTCTGGAGCCCTGTTTACTGGGAACATGACTGAGGTTTGATGGTTGTACCCTGTGGCCTGGCAACATGATTGAGGATTGATAGTGGAACGCTCATGCTTGCGAACATGAGTGAGGCTTGATGGTGAAACCCTGTGGCCTGGCAACATGCCTGAGGTTTGATGGCGGAACCCTGTGGCTTGGCAAGATGACTGAGGTTTGATTGTGGAACCCTCTGGCCTGGGAATATGACTGAGGTTTAATTGTGGAACCCTGTGGCCTGGGAACATGACTGGGATTTGATTTCTGAAACCTGTGTCCAGAGAATATGACTGAGGTTTTATTCTCGAATCCTGTGTCCTGGGTACGTGACTGAGGTTAGACTCTGTACCCATGTGGCCTAGGAATATGACTGAGGTTTGATTCTGGAATCCACTGGCCTGGGAACATGACTGATGTTAGAGTGTGGAATCCTGTGGCCTGGGAACATGGCATCGGTTTGGATTCTGGTACCCTGTTGCCTGGGAACATGAAATCGGTTTGATTCTGGAAACCTGTGGCCTGGGAATATGACTGAGGTTTGATGGTGGTCCCCTATGGCCTGGCAACATGACTGAGGTTTGATTCTGGATCCCTGTGGCCTGGGAACATGACTGAGGCGTGATTCTGGAAAACTGTGGCCTGGAAACATGACATGTGTTTAGATTGTGGAATACTGTGCCCCGGGAACCTGACTGAGCCTTGGTTCTGGAACCCTGTGGACTGGGAACATGACTGATGTTTTATTCTGGAACCCTGTAGCCTGGGAACATAACTGAGGATTGATTCTCGAACCCTGTGGCCTGGGAACATGACATCGGTGGATTCTAGAACCCTTTGGCCTGGGAACATGTCTGAGGTTTGATGGTGGAAACCTGTGGCTTGGCAACATGACTAAGGTTTGATTCTGGAAGACTGTGGCCAGGAAGCATGATATCTGGTTGATTCTGGAAACTTGTGTCCTGGGAACATGACTGAGGTTTGTTTCTGGAAGGCTGTGCCCTGGGAACATGACTGAGGTTTGATTCTGGACACCTGTGTCCTGGGAACATGACTGAGGTTTGAATTTGGAAACCTTTGGCCTGGGAAAATGACTGAGGTTTCATTGTGGAAACATTTGACCTGGGATCATGACTGAGGTTTGATGGTGGAACACTCTGGCCTGGCAAAATGACTGAGGCTTGATTCTGGAACCCTGTGGCCCGGGAACATGAGAACGGTTTGATTCTGGAACCCTGTGGCCTTTAACATGACATCGGTGGATTCTGGAACCCTGTGGCCTGGGAACATGAGAACGGTTTGATTCTGGAACCCTGTGTCCTGGGAACATGAGTGAGGATTGATGGTGGAACCCTGTGGCCTGGCAACATGACTGAGGTTTGATACTGGAAGACTGTGGACAGGAAACATGATATCGGGTTGATTCTGGAAACTTCTGTCCTGGGAACAAGACTGAGGTTTGATTCTGGAACCCTGTGTCCTGGAAATATGACAAAGGTTTGTTGCTGGAAGCCTGTTCCCTGGGTACATGACTGAGGTTTGATTCTGGATACCTGTGTCCTGGGAACATGAGTGATGTTTGATTGTTGAAACCTGTGGCCTGCGAACATGACTCAGGTTTGATTCTGGAACCATGTGTCCTGGGAATATGACTGAGGTTTGATTCTGGAAACCTTTGGCCGGAGAAAATGACTGAGGTTTCATTGTGGAAACATGTGGCCAGGGATCATGACTGAGGTTTGATGGTGGAATACTCTGGCCTGGCAAAATGACTGAGGCTTGATTCTGGAACCCTGTGGCCCGGGAACGTGACTGAGGTTTGATGGCAGAAACCTGTGGACTGGCAACATGACTGAGGTTTGATTGTGGAACCCTTTGCATGGGGAACATGACTGAGGCCTGATCCTGGAACCCCGTGGCGTGGGAACATGACATTGGTTTGATTCTGGAGCCCTGTTTACTGGGAACATGACTGAGGTTTGATGGTTGTACCCTGTGGCCTGGCAACATGATTGAGGATTGATAGTGGAACGCTCATGCTTGCGAACATGAGTGAGGCTTGATGGTGAAACCCTGTGGCCTGGCAACATGCCTGAGGTTTGATGGCGGAACCCTGTGGCTTGGCAAGATGACTGAGGTTTGATTGTGGAACCCTCTGGCCTGGGAATATGACTGAGGTTTAATTGTGGAACCCTGTGGCCTGGGAACATGACTGGGATTTGGTTTCTGAAACCTGTGTCCAGGGAATATGACTGAGGTTTTATTCTCGAATCCTGTGTCCTGGGTACGCGACTGAGGTTAGACACTGTAACCATGTGGCCTAGGAATATGACTGAGGTTTGATTCTGGAATCCATTGGCCTGGGAACATGACTGATGTTAGAGTGTGGAATCCTGTGGCCTGGGAACATGGCATCGGTTTGGATTCTGGTACCCTGTTGCCTGGGAACATGAAATCGGTCTGATTCTGGAAACCTGTGGCCTGGGAATATGACTGAGGTTTGAGGGTGGAAACCTGTGGCCTGGCAACATGACTGAGGTTTGATTCTGGATCCCTGTGGCCTGGGAACATGACTGAGGCGTGATTCTGGAAAACTGTGGCCTGGAAACATGACATCTGTTTAGATTGTGGAATACTGTGCCCCGGGAATCTGACTGAGCCTTGGTTCTGGAACCCTGTGGACTGGGAACATGACTGAGGTTTTATTCTAGAACCCTGTAGCCTGGGAACATAACTGAGGATTGATTCTTGAACCCTGTGCCCTGGGAACATGACATCGGTGGATTCTAGAACCCTGTGGCCTGGGAACATGTCTGAGGTTTGATGGTGGAAACCTGTGGCTTGGCAACATGACTAAGGTTTGATTCTGGAAGACTGTGGCCAGGAAGCATGATATCTGGTTGATTCTGGAAACTTGTGTCCTGGGAACATGACTGAGGTTTGTTTCTGGAAGTCTGTGCCCTGGGAACATGACTGAGGTTTGATTCTGGACACCTGTGTCCTGGGAACATGACTGAGGTTTGATGGTTGTAACCTGTGGCCTGGCAACATGATTGGGAATTGATAGTGGAACCCTCATGCTTGGGAACATGAGTGAGGCTTGATGGTGAAACCCTGTGGCCTGGCAACATACCTGAGGTTTGATGGTGGAACCCTGTGGCTTGGCAAGATGACTTAGGTTTGATTGTGGAACACTCTGGCCTGGGAACATGACTGGGGCTTCATGGTGAAACCGTGGCCAGGCAACAGGACTGAGGTTTGATTGTGGAACCCTCTGGGCTGGGAATATGACTGAGGTTTAATTGTGGAACCGTGTGGCCTGGGAACATGACTGGGATTTTATTTCTGAAACCTGTGTCCAGGGAACATGACTGAGGTTTAATTCTGGAGCCCTGTTTACTGGCAACACGACTGAGGTTAGACTCTGGAACCATGTGGCCTAGGAATATGACTGAGGTTTGATTCTGGAATCCATTGGCCTGGGAACATGACTGATGTTAGAGTGTGGAATCCTGTGGCCTGGGAACATGACATCGGTATGGATTCTGGAACCCTGTTTCCTGGGAACATGACATCGGTTTGTATTCTGGAAACCTGTTTCCTTGGAACATGAAATCGGTTTGATTCTGGAAATCTGTGGACTGGGAATATGACTGAGGTTTTATGGTGGTACCCTATGTCCTGGCAATATGACGGAGGTTTGATTCTCGATCCCTGTGGCCTAGGAACATGACTGAGGCGTGATTCTGGAAAACTGTGGCCTGGGAACATGACATCTGTTTAGATTGTGGAACACTGTGCCCCGGGAACCTGACTGAGCCTTGGTTCTGGAACCCTGTAGCCTGGGAACATAACTGAGGATTGATTCAGGAACCCTGTGTCCTGGGAACATGACATCGGTGGATTCTGGAACCCTGTGGCCTGGGAACATGAGAACGGTTTGATTCTGGAACCCTGTGGCCTGGGACATGTCTGAGGTTTGATGGTGGAAACCTGTGGCCTGGCAACATGACTGAGGTTTGATTCTGGAAGACTGTGGCCAGGAAACATGATATCGGGTTGATTCTGGAATCTTGTTTCCGGGAACAAGACTGAGGTTTGATTTTGGAAACCTGTGGCCTGGGAACATGACTGAGGTTTGTTTCTGGAAGCCTGTTCCCTGGGAACATGAGTGAGGTTTGATTCTGGACACCTGTGTCCTGGGAACATGAGTGAGGTTTGATTATTGAAACCTGTGGCCTGCGAACATGACTCAAGTTTGATTCTGGAACCCTGTGTCCTCGGAATATGACTGAGGTTTGATTCTGGAAAAGTTTGGCTTGCGGAAATGACTGAGGTTTCATTCTGGAAACATGTGGCCTGGGATCATCACTGAGGTTTGATGGTGGAACACTCTTGCCTGGCAAAATGACTGAGGCTTGATTCTGGAACCCTGTGGCCCGGGAACTTGACTGAGGTTTGATGGCAGAAACCTGTGGACTGGCAACATGACTGAGGTTTGATTGTGGAACCCTGTGCACGGGGAACATGACTGAGGCCTGACACTAGAACCCCGTGGCGTGGGAACATGTCATTGGTTTAATTCTGGAGGCCTGTTTACTGGGAACATGACTGAGGTTTGATGGTGGAACCCTGTGGCCTGGCAACATGATTGAGGTTTCATAGTGGAACCCTGAGGCTTGGGAACATGAGTGAGGCTTGATGGTGGAAGCCTGTGGCCTGGCAACATGCCTGAGGTTTGATGGCGGAACCCTGTGGCTTGGCAAGATGACTTAGGTTTGATTGTGGAACACTCTGGCCTGGGAACATGATTGAGGCTTGATGGTGGAACCGTGGCCAGGGAACAGGACTGAGGTTTGATTGTGGAACCCTCTGACCTGGGAATATGACTGAGGTTTAATTGTGGAACCCTGCGGCCTGGGAACATGACTGGGATTTTATTTCTGAAACCTGTGTCCAGGGAATATGACTGAGGTTTTATTCTCGAATCCTGTGTCCTGAGTACGCGACTGAGGTTAGACTCTGTAACCATGTGGCCTAGGAATATGACTGAGGTTTGATTCTGGAATCCATTGGCCTGGGAACATGACTGATGTTAGAGTGTGGAATCCTGTGGCCTGGGAACATGGCATCGGTTTGGATTCTGGTACCCTGTTGCCTGGGAACATGAAATCGGTTTGATTCTGGAAACCTGTGGCCTGGGAATATGACTGAGGTTTGATGGAGGTCCCCTATGGCCTGGCAACATGACTGAGGTTTGATTCTGGATCCCTGTGGCCTGGGAACATGACTGAGGCGTGATTCTGGAAAACTGTGGCCTGGAAACATGACATCTGTTTAGATTGTGGAATACTGTGCCCCGGGAACCTGACTGAGCCTTTGTTCTGGATCCCTGTGGACTGGGAACATGACTGAGGTTTTATTCTAGAACCCTGTAGCCTGGGAACATAACTGAGGATTGATTCTTGAACCCTGTGCCCTGGGAACATGACATCGGTGGATTCTAGAACCCTGTGGCCTGGGAACATGTCTGAGGTTTGATGGTGGAAACCTGTGGCTTGGCAACATGACTAAGGTTTGATTCTGGAAGACTGTGGCCAGGAAGCATGATATCTGGTTGATTCTGGAAACTTGTGTCCTGGGAACATGACTGAGGTTTGTTTCTGGAAGCCTGTGCCCTGGGAACATGACTGAGGTTTGATTCTGGACACCTGTGTCCTGGGAACATGACTGAGGTTTGATGGTTGGAACCTGTGGCCCGCGAACATGACTCAGGTTTGATTCTGGAACCATGTGTCCTGGGAACATGACTGAGGTTTGAATTTGGAAACCTTTGGCCTGGGAAAATGACTGAGGTTTCATTGTGCAAACATGTGGCCTGGGATCATGACTGAGGTTTGATGGTGGAACACTCTTGCCTGGCAAAATGACTGAGGCTTGATTCTGGAACCCTGTGGCCCGGGAACTTGACTGAGGTTTGATGGCAGAAACCTGTGGACTGGCAACATGACTGAGGTTTGATTGTGGAACCCTGTGCACGGGGAACATGACTGAGGCCTGACACTAGAACCCCGTGGCGTGGGAACATGTCATTGGTTTAATTCTGGAGGCCTGTTTACTGGGAACATGACTGAGGTTTGATGGTGGAACCCTGTGGCCTGGCAACATGATTGAGGTTTCATAGTGGAACCCTGAGGCTTGGGAACATGAGTGAGGCTTGATGGTGGAAGCCTGTGGCCTGGCAACATGCCTGAGGTTTGATGGCGGAACCCTGTGGCTTGGCAAGATGACTTAGGTTTGATTGTGGAACACTCTGGCCTGGGAACATGATTGAGGCTTGATGGTGGAACCGTGGCCAGGGAACAGGACTGAGGTTTGATTGTGGAACCCTCTGACCTGGGAATATGACTGAGGTTTAATTGTGGAACCCTGCGGCCTGGGAACATGACTGGGATTTTATTTCTGAAACCTGTGTCCAGGGAATATGACTGAGGTTTTATTCTCGAATCCTGTGTCCTGGGTACGCGACTGAGGTTAGACTCTGTAACCATGTGGCCTAGGAATATGACTGAGGTTTGATTCTGGAATCCATTGGCCTGGGAACATGACTGATGTTAGAGTGTGGAATCCTGTGGCCTGGGAACATGGCATCGGTTTGGATTCTGGTACCCTGTTGCCTGGGAACATGAAATCGGTTTGATTCTGGAAACCTGTGGCCTGGGAATATGACTGAGGTTTGATGGTGGTCCCCTATGGCCTGGCAACATGACTGAGGTTTGATTCTGGATCCCTGTGGCCTGGGAACATGACTGAGGCGTGATTCTGGAAAACTGTGGCCTGGAAACATGACATCTGTTTAGATTGTGGAATACTGTGCCCCGGGAACCTGACTGAGCCTTTGTTCTGGATCCCTGTGGACTGGGAACATGACTGAGGTTTTATTCTAGAACCCTGTAGCCTGGGAATATAACTGAGGATTGATTCTTGAACCCTGTGCCCTGGGAACATGACATCGGTGGATTCTAGAACCCTGTGGCCTGGGAACATGTCTGAGGTTTGATGGTGGAAACCTGTGGCTTGGCAACATGACTAAGGTTTGATTCTGGAAGACTGTGGCCAGGAAGCATGATATCTGGTTGATTCTGGAAACTTGTGTCCTGGGAACATGACTGAGGTTTGTTTCTGGAAGCCTGTGCCCTGGGAACATGACTGAGGTTTGATTCTGGACACCTGTGTCCTGGGAACATGACTGAGGTTTGATGGTTGAAACCTGTGGCCCGCGAACATGACTCAGGTTTGATTCTGGAACCATGTGTCCTGGGAACATGACTGAGGTTTGAATTTGGAAACCTTTGGCCTGGGAAAATGACTGAGGTTTCATTGTGCAAACATGTGGCCTGGGATCATGACTGAGGTTTGATGGTGGAACACTCTGGCCTGGCAAAATGACTGAGGCTTGATTCTGGAACCCTGTGGCCCGGGAACGTGACTGAGGTTTGATGGCAGAAACCTGTGGCCTTTAACATGACATCGGTGGATTCTGGAACCCTGTGGCCTGGGAACATAAGAACGGTTTGACTCTGGAACCCTGTGGCCTGGGAACATGAGTGAGGATTGATGGTGGAACCCTGTGGCCTGGCAACATGACTGAGGTTTGATACTGGAAGACTGTGGACAGGAAACATGATATCGGGTTGATTCTGGAAACTTCTGTCCTGGGAACAAGACTGAGGTTTGATTCTGGAACCCTGTGTCCTGGAAATATGACAAAGGTTTGTTGCTGGAAGCCTGTTCCCTGGGTACATGACTGAGGTTTGATTCTGGATACCTGTGTCCTGGGAATATGAGTGATGTTTGATTGTTGAAACCTGTGGCCTGCGAACATGACTCAGGTTTGATTCTGGAACCATGTGTCCTGGGAATATGACTGAGGTTTGATTCTGGAAACCTTTGGCCGGAGAAAATGACTGAGGTTTCATTGTGGAAACATGTGGCCAGGGATCATGACTGAGGTTTGATGGTGGAATACTCTGGCCTGGCAAAATGACTGAGGCTTGATTCTGGAACCCTGTGGCCCGGGAACGTGACTGAGGTTTGATGGCAGAAACCTGTGGACTGGCAACATGACTGAGGTTTGATTGTGGAACCCTTTGCATGGGGAACATGACTGAGGCCTGATCCTGGAACCCCGTGGCGTGGGAACATGACATTGGTTTGATTCTGGAGCCCTGTTTACTGGGAACATGACTGAGGTTTGATGGTTGTACCCTGTGGCCTGGCAACATGATTGAGGATTGATAGTGGAACGCTCATGCTTGCGAACATGAGTGAGGCTTGATGGTGAAACCCTGTGGCCTGGCAACATGCCTGAGGTTTGATGGCGGAACCCTGTGGCTTGGCAAGATGACTGAGGTTTGATTGTGGAACCCTCTGGCCTGGGAATATGACTGAGGTTTAATTGTGGAACCCTGTGGCCTGGGAACATGACTGGGATTTGATTTCTGAAACCTGTGTCCAGAGAATATGACTGAGGTTTTATTCTCGAATCCTGTGTCCTGGGTACGTGACTGAGGTTAGACTCTGTAACCATGTGGCCTAGGAATATGACTGAGGTTTGATTCTGGAATCCATTGGCCTGGGAACATGACTGATGTTAGAGTGTGGAATCCTGTGGCCTGGGAACATGGCATCGGTTTGGATTCTGGTACCCTGTTGCCTGGGAACATGAAATCGGTTTGATTCTGGAAACCTGTGGCCTGGGAATATGACTGAGGTTTGATGGTGGTCCCCTATGGCCTGGCAACATGACTGAGGTTTGATTCTGGATCCCTGTGGCCTGGGAACATGACTGAGGCGTGATTCTGGAAAACTGTGGCCTGGAAACATGACATCTGTTTAGATTGTGGAATACTGTGCCCCGGGAACCTGACTGAGCCTTGGTTCTGGAACCCTGTGGACTGGGAACATGACTGATGTTTTATTCTGGAACCCTGTAGCCTGGGAACATAACTGAGGATTGATTCTCGAACCCTGTGGCCTGGGAACATGACATCGGTGGATTCTAGAACCCTTTGGCCTGGGAACATGTCTGAGGTTTGATGGTGGAAACCTGTGGCTTGGCAACATGACTAAGGTTTGATTCTGGAAGACTGTGGCCAGGAAGCATGATATCTGGTTGATTCTGGAAACTTGTGTCCTGGGAACATGACTGAGGTTTGTTTCTGGAAGCCTGTGCCCTGGGAACATGACTGAGGTTTGATTCTGGACACCTGTGTCCTGGGAACATGACTGAGGTTTGATGGTTGAAACCTGTGG
This sequence comes from Balaenoptera physalus, assembly GCF_965194825.1. Taxonomy (NCBI): domain Eukaryota; kingdom Metazoa; phylum Chordata; class Mammalia; order Artiodactyla; family Balaenopteridae; genus Balaenoptera; species Balaenoptera physalus. Next base: position 1,579,430 of record NW_028126517.1, read on the forward strand.
CCCGCGAACATGACTCAGGTTTGATTCTGGAACAATGTGTCCTGGGAACATGACTGAGGTTTGAATTTGGAAACCTTTGGCCTGGGAAAATGACTGAGGTTTCATTGTGGAAACATTTGACCTGGGATCATGACTGAGGTTTGATGGTGGAACATTCTGGCCTGGCAAAATGACTGAGGCTTGATTCTGGAACCCTGTGGCCCGGGAACATGAGAACGGTTTGATTCTGGAACCCTGTGGCCTTTAACATGACATCGGTGGATTCTGGAACCCTGTGGCCTGGGAACATGAGAACGGTTTGACTCTGGAACCCTGTGGCCTGGGAACATGAGTGAGGATTGATGGTGGAACCCTGTGGCCTGGCAACATGACTGAGGTTTGATACTGGAAGACTGTGGACAGGAAACATGATATCGGGTTGATTCTGGAAACTTCTGTCCTGGGAACAAGACTGAGGTTTGATTCTGGAACCCTGTGTCCTGGAAATATGACAAAGGTTTGTTGCTGGAAGCCTGTTCCCTGGGTACATGACTGAGGTTTGATTCTGGATACCTGTGTCCTGGGAACATGAGTGATGTTTGATTGTTGAAACCTGTGGCCTGCGAACATGACTCAGGTTTGATTCTGGAACCATGTGTCCTGGGAATACGACTGAGGTTTGATTCTGGAAACCTTTGGCCGGAGAAAATGACTGAGGTTTCATTGTGGAAACATGTGGCCTGGGATCATGACTGAGGTTTGATGGTGGAACACTCTGGCCTGGCAAAATGACTGAGGCTTGATTCTGGAACCCTGTGGCCCGGGAACGTGACTGAGGTTTGATGGCAGAAACCTGTGGACTGGCAACATGACTGAGGTTTGATTGTGGAACCCTTTGCATGGGGAACATGACTGAGGCCTGATCCTGGAACCCCGTGGCGTGGGAACATGACATTGGTTTGATTCTGGAGCGCTGTTTACTGGGAACATGACTGAGGTTTTTTGGTTGTACCCTGTGGCCTGGCAACATGATTGAGGAATGATAGTGGAACGCTCATGCTTGCGAACATGAGTGAGGCTTGATGGTGAAAACCTGTGGCCTGGCAACATGCCTGAGGTTTGATGGCGGAACCCTGTGGCTTGGCAAGATGACTTAGGTTTGATTGTGGAACACTCTGGCCTGGGAACATGATTGAGGCTTGATGGTGGAACCGTGGCCAGGGAACAGGACTGAGGTTTGATTGTGGAACCCTCTGGCCTGGGAATATGACTGAGGTTTAATTGTGGAACCCTGTGGCCTGGGAACATGACTGGGATTTGATTTCTGAAACCTGTGTCCAGAGAATATGACTGAGGTTTTATTCTCGAATCCTGTGTCCTGGGTACGTGACTGAGGTTAGACTCTGTACCCATGTGGCCTAGGAATATGACTGAGGTTTGATTCTGGAATCCATTGGCCTGGGAACATGACTGATGTTAGAGTGTGGAATCCTGTGGCCTGGGAACATGGCATCGGTTTGGATTCTGGTACCCTGTTGCCTGGGAACATGAAATCGGTTTTATTCTGGAAACCTGTGGCCTGGGAATATGACTGAGGTTTGATGGTGGTCCCCTATGGCCTGGCAACATGACTGAGGTTTGATTCTGGATCCCTGTGGCCTGGGAACATGACTGAGGCGTGATTCTGGAAAACTGTGGCCTGGAAACATGACATGTGTTTAGATTGTGGAATACTGTGCCCCGGGAACCTGACTGAGACTTGGTTCTGGAACCCTGTGGACTGGGAACATGACTGATGTTTTATTCTGGAACCCTGTAGCCTGGGAACATAACTGAGGATTGATTCTCGAACCCTGTGGCCTGGGAACATGACATCGGTGGATTCTAGAACCCTTTGGCCTGGGAACATGTCTGAGGTTTGATGGTGGAAACCTGTGGCTTGGCAACATGACTAAGGTTTGATTCTGGAAGACTGTGGCCAGGAAGCATGATATCTGGTTGATTCTGGAAACTTGTGTCCTGGGAACATGACTGAGGTTTGTTTCTGGAAGCCTGTGCCCTGGGAACATGACAGAGGTTTGATTCTGGACACCTGTGTCCTGGGAACATGACTGAGGTTTGATTGTTGAAACCTGTGGCCCGCGAACATGACTCAGGTTTGATTCTGGAACCATGTGTCCTCGGAACATGACTGAGGTTTGAATTTGGAAACCTTTGGCCTGGGAAAATGACTGAGGTTTCATTGTGGAAACATTTGACCTGGGATCATGACTGAGGTTTGATGGTGGAACACTCTGGCCTGGCAAAATGACTGAGGCTTGATTCTGGAACCCTGTGGCCCGGGAACATGAGAACGGTTTGATTCTGGAACCCTGTGGCCTTTAACATGACATCGGTGGATTCTGGAACCCTGTGGCCTGGGAACATGAGAACGGTTTGATTCTGGAACCCTGTGTCCTGGGAACATGAGTGAGTATTGATGGTGGAACCCTGTGGCCTGGCAACATGACTGAGGTTTGATACTGGAAGACTGTGGACAGGAAACATGATATCGGGTTGATTTTGGAAACTTCTGTCCTGGGAACAAGACTGAGGTTTGATTCTGGAACCCTGTGTCCTGGAAATATGACAAAGGTTTGTTGCTGGAAGCCTGTTCCCTGGGTACATGACTGAGGTTTGATTCTGGATACCTGTGTCCTGGGAACATGAGTGATGTTTGATTGTTGAAACCTGTGGCCTGCGAACATGACTCAGGTTTGATTCTGGAACCATGTGTCCTGGGAATATTACTGAGGTTTGATTCTAGAAACCTTTGGCCTGAGAAAATGACTGAGGTTTCATTGTGGAAACATGTGGCCTGGGATCATGACTGAGGTTTGATGGTGGAACACTCTGGCCTGGCAAAATGACTGAGGCTTGATTCTGGAACCCTGTGGCCCGTGAACGTGACTGAGGTTTGATGGCAGAAACCTGTGGACTGGCAACATGACTGAGGTTTGATTGTGGAACCCTTTGCATGGGGAACATGACTGAGGCCTGATCCTGGAACCCCGTGGCGTGGGAACATGACATTGGTTTGATTCTGGAGCGCTGTTTACTGGGAACATGACTGAGGTTTTTTGGTTGTACCCTGTGGCCTGGCAACATGATTGAGGAATGATAGTGGAACGCTCATGCTTGCGAACATGAGTGAGGCTTGATGGTGAATCCCTGTGGCCTGGCAACATGCCTGAGGTTTGATGGCGGAACCCTGTGGCTTGGCAAGATGACTTAGGTTTGATTGTGGAACACTCTGGCCTGGGAACATGATTGAGGCTTGATGGTGGAACCGTGGCCAGGGAACAGGACTGAGGTTTGATTGTGGAACCCTCTGGCCTGGGAATATGACTGAGGTTTAATTGTGGAACCCTGTGGCCTGGGAACATGACTGGGATTTTATTTCTGAAACCTGTGTCCAGGGAATATGACTGAGGTTTTATTCTCGAATCCTGTGTCCTGGGTACGCGACTGAGGATAGACTCTGTAACCATGTGGCCTAGGAATATGACTGAGGTTTGATTCTGGAATCCATTGGCCTGGGAACATGACTGATGTTAGAGTGTGGAATCCTGTGGCCTGGGAACATGGCATCGGTTTGGATTCTGGTACCCTGTTGCCTGGGAACATGAAATCGGTCTGATTCTGGAAACCTGTGGCCTGGGAATATGACTGAGGTTTGAAGGTGGAAACCTGTGGCCTGGCAACATGACTGAGGTTTGATTCTGGATCCCTGTGGCCTGGGAACATGACTGAGGTGTGATTCTGGAAAACTGTGGCCTGGAAACATGACATCTGTTTAGATTGTGGAATACTGTGCCCCGGGAATCTGACTGAGCCTTGGTTCTGGAACCCTGTGGACTGGGAACATGACTGAGGTTTTATTCTAGAACCCTGTAGCCTGGGAACATAACTGAGGATTGATTCTTGAACCCTGTGCCCTGGGAACATGACATCGGTGGATTCTAGAACCCTGTGGCCTGGGAACATGTCTGAGGTTTGATGGTGGAAACCTGTGGCTTGGCAACATGACTAAGGTTTGATTCTGGAAGACTGTGGCCAGGAAGCATGATATCTGGTTGATTCTGGAAACTTGTGTCCTGGGAACATGACTGAGGTTTGTTTCTGGAAGCCTGTGCCCTGGGAACATGACTGAGGTTTGATTCTGGACACCTGTGTCCTGGGAACATGACTGAGGTTTGATGGTTGAAACCTGTGGCCCGCGAACATGACTCAGGTTTGATTCTGGAACCATGTGTCCTGGGAACATGACTGAGGTTTGAATTTGGAAACCTTTGGCCTGGGAAAATGACTGAGGTTTCATTGTGCAAACATGTGGCCTGTGATCATGACTGAGGTTTGATGGTGGAACACTCTGGCCTGGCAAAATGACTGAGGCTTGATTCTGGAACCCTGTGGCCCGGAAACGTGACTGAGGTTTGATGGCAGAAACATGTGGCCTTTAACATGACATCGGTGGATTCTGGAACCCTGTGGCCTGGGAACATGAGAACGGTTTGACTCTGGAACCCTGTGGCCTGGGAACATGAGTGAGGATTGATGGTGGAACCCTGTGGCCTGACAACATGACTGAGGTTTGATACTGGAAGACTGTGGACAGGAAACATGATATCGGGTTGATTCTGGAAACTTCTGTCCTGGGAACAAGACTGAGGTTTGATTCTGGAACCCTGTGTCCTGGAAATATGACAAAGGTTTGTTGCTGGAAGCCTGTTCCCTGGGTACATGACTGAGGTTTGATTCTGGATACCTGTGTCCTGGGAACATGAGTGATGTTTGATTGTTGAAACCTGTGGCCTGCGAACATGACTCAGGTTTGATTCTGGAACCATGTGTCCTGGGAATATGACTGAGGTTTGATTCTGGAAACCTTTGGCCGGAGAAAATGACTGAGGTTTCATTGTGGAAACATGTGGCCAGGGATCATGACTGAGGTCTGATGGTGGAATACTCTGGCCTGGCAAAATGACTGAGGCTTGATTCTGGAACCCTGTGGCCCGGGAACGTGACTGAGGTTTGATGGCAGAAACCTGTGGACTGGCAACATGACTGAGGTTTGATTGTGGAACCCTTTGCATGGGGAACATGACTGAGGCCTGATCCTGGAACCCCGTGGCGTGGGAACATGACATTGGTTTGATTCTGGAGCCCTGTTTACTGGGAACGTGACTGAGGTTTGATGGTTGTACCCTGTGGCCTGGCAACATGAATGAGGATTGATAGTGGAACGCTCATACTTGCGAACATGAGTGAGGCTTGATGGTGAAACCCTGTGGCCTGGCAACATGCCTGAGGTTTGATGGCGGAACCCTGTGGCTTGGCAAGATGACAGGTTTGATTGTGGAACACTCTGGCCTGGGAACATGATTGAGGCTTGATGGTGGAACCGTGGCCAGGGAACAGGACTGAGGTTTGATTGTGGAACCCTCTGGCCTGGGAATATAACTGAGGTTTAATTGTGGAACCCTGTGGCCTGGGAACATGACTGGGATTTGATTTCTGAAACCTGTGTCCAGAGAATATGACTGAGGTTTTATTCTCGAATCCTGTGTCCTGGGTACGCGACTGAGGTTAGACTCTGTAACCATGTGGCCTAGGAATATGACTGAGGTTTGATTCTGGAAACCATTGGCCTGGGAACATGACTGATGTTAGAGTGTGGAATCCTGTGGCCTGGGAACATGGCATCGGTTTGGATTCTGGTACCCTGTTGCCTGGGAACATGAAATCGGTTTGATCCTGGAAACCTGTGGCCTGGGAATATGACTGAGGTTTGATGGTGGTAACCTATGGCCTGTCAACATGACTGAGGTTTGATTCTGGATCCCTGTGGCCTGGGAACATGACTGAGGCGTGATTCTGGAAAACTGTGGCCTGGGAACATGACATCTGTTTATATTGTGGAATACTGTGCCCTGGGAACCTGACAGAGCCTTGGTTCTGAAACCCTGTGGACGGGAAACATGACTGATGTTTTATTTTGGAACCCTGTAGCCTGGGAACATAACTGAGGATTCATTCTGGAACCCTGTTGCCTGGGAACATGATATCGGTGGATTCTGGACCCCTGGGAACTGGGAACGTGACATCTGTTTAGATTGTTGAATACTGTGCCCCGGGAACCTGACTGAGCCTTGGTTCTGGAACCCTGTGGACTGGGAACATGACTGAGGTTTTATTCTGGAACTCTGTAGCCTGGGAACATAACTGAGGATTTATTCTCGAACCCTGTGGCCTGGGAACATGACATCGGTGGATTCTGGAAACCTGTGGCCTGGGAACATGAGAATGGTTTGATTCTGGAACCTTGTGGCCTGGGAACATGTCTGAGGTTTGATGGTGGAAACCTGTGGCTTGCCAACATGACTAAGGTTTGATTCTGGAAGACTGTGGCCAGGAACCATGATATCGCGTTGATTCTGGAAACTTGTGTCCTGGGAACAAGACTGAGGTTTGATTCTGGAATCCTGTGGCCTGGGATTATGACTGAGGTTTGTTTCTGGAAGCCTGTTCCCTGGGAACATGACTGACGTTTGATTCTGGACACCTGTGTCCTGGGAACATGACTGAGGTTTGATTGTTGAAACCTGTGGCCCCCGAACATGACTCAGGTTTGATTCTTTAACCATGTGTCCTGGGAACATGACTGAGGTTTGATACTGGAAACCTTTGGCCTGGGAACATGGCATCGGTGGATTCTGGAACCCTGTGGCCTGGGAACATGAGAACGGTTTGATTCTGAAACACTCTGGCGTGAGACATGTCTGAGGTTTGATGGTGGAAACCTGTAGCCTGGCAACATGACTGAGGTTTGATTCTGGAAGACTGTGGCCAAGAAACATGATATCGGGTTGATTCTGGAACCTTGTTTCCTGGGAACAAGACTGAGGCTTGATTTTGGAAACCTGTGGCCTGGGAACATGACTGAGGTTTGTTTCTGGAAGCCTGTTCCCTGGGAACATGACTGAGGTTTGATTCTGGACACCTGTGTCCTGGGAACATGACTGAGGTTTGATTATTGAAACCTGTGGCCTGCGAACATGACTCAGGTTTGATTCTGGAACCCTGTGTCCTGGGAATATGACTGAGGTTTGATTCTGGAAACGTTTGGCCTGCGGAAATGACTGAGGTTTCATTCTGGAAACATGTGGCCTGGGATCATGACTGAGGTTTGATGGTGGAACACTCTGGCCTGGCAAAATGACTGAGGCTTGATTCTGGAACCCTGTGGCCCGGGAACGTGACTGAGGTTGGATGGCAGAAACCTGTGGACTGGCAACATGACTGAGGTTTGATTGTGGAACCCTGTGAACGGGGACCATGACTGAGGCCTGACACTGGAACCCCGTGGCGTAGGAACATGTCATTGGTTTGATTCTGGAGCCCTGTTTACTGGGAACATGACTGAGGTTTGATGGTGGAACCCTGTGGCCTGGCAACATGATTGAGGTTTGATAGTGGAAACCTCAGCCTTGGGAACATGAGTGAGGCTTGATAGTGGAAGCCTGTGGCCTGGCAACATGCATGATGTTTGATGGTGGAACCCTGTGGCTTGGCAAGATGACTTAGGTTTGATTGTGGAACACTCTGCCCTGGGAACATGACTGAGGCTTGATGGTGAAACCGTGGTCTGGCAACAGGACTGAGGTTTGATTGTGGAACCCTCTGGCCTGGGAATATAACTGAAGTTTAATTGTGGAACCCTGTGTCCTGGGAACATGACTGGGATTTGATTTTTGAAACCTGTGTCCAGGGAACATGACTGAGGTTTTATTCTGGAACCCTGTGTCCTGGGAACACGACTAAGGTTTGATTCTGGAACCATGTGGCCTGGGAATATGACTGAGGTTTGATTCTGGAAACCATTGGCCTGGGAACATGACTGATGTTAGAGTGTGGAATCCTGTGGCCTGGGAACATGACATCGGTTTGAATTCTGGTACCCTGTTGGCTGGGAACATGAAATGGGTCTGATTCTGGAAACCTGTGGCCTGGGAATATGACTGAGGTTTGAAGGTGGAAACCTGTGGCCTGGCAACATGACTGAGGTTTGATTCTGGATCCCTGTGGCCTGGGAACATGACTGAGGCGTGATTCTGGAAAACTGTGGCCTGGAAACATGAAATCTGTTTAGATTGTGGAATACTGTGCCCCGGGAACCTGACTGAGCCTTGGTTCTGGAACCCTGTGTACTGGGAACATGACTGAGGTTTTATTCTAGAACCCTGTAGCCTGGGAACATAACTGAGGATTGATTCTCGAACCCTGTGGCCTGGGAACATGACATCGCTGGATTCTAGAACCCTTTGGCCTGGGAACATGTCTGAGGTTTGATGGTGGAAACCTGTGGCTTGGCAACATGACTAAGGTTTGATTCTGGAAGACTGTGGCCAGGAACCATGATATCGGGTTGATTCTGGAATCTTGTGTCCTGGGAACATGACTGAGGTTTGTTTCTGGAAGCCTGTGCCCTGGGAACATGACTGAGGTTTGATTCTGGAAGCCTGTGGCCAGGGAACATGATATCGGTTTGATTCTGTAACCCTGTGTCCTGTGAACATGACTGAGGTTTGATGGTTGAAACCTGTGGCCCGCGAACATGACTCAGCTTTGATTCTGGAACCATGTGTCCTGGGAACATGATTGAGGTTTGAATTTGGAAACCTTTGGCCTGGGAAAATGACTGAGGTTTCATTGTGGAAACATGTGGCCTGGGATCATGACTGAGGTTTGATGGTGGAACACTCTGGCCTGGCAAAATGACTGAGGCTTGATTCTGGAACCCTGTGGCCCGGGAACATGAGAACTTTTTGATTCTGGAACCCTGTGGCCTTTAACATGACATCGGTGGATTCTGGAACCCTGTGGCCTGGGAACATGAGAACGGTTTGATTCTGGAACCCTGTGGCCTGGGAACATGAGTGAGGATTGATGGTGGAACCCTGTGGCCTGGCAACATGACTGAGGTTTGATACTGGAAGACTGTGGCCAGGAAACATGATATCGGGTTGATTCTGGAAACTTCTGTCCTGGGAACAAGACTGAGGTTTGATTCTGGAACCCTGTGTCCTGGAAATATGACAAAGGTTTGTTGCTGGAAGCCTGTTCCCTGGGTACATGACTGAGGTTTGATTCTGGATACCTGTGTCCTGGGAACATGAGTGATGTTTGATTGTTGAAACCTGTGGCCTGCGAACATGACTCAGGTTTGATTCTGGAACCATGTGTCCTGGGAATATGACTGAGGTTTGATTCTGGAAACCTTTGGCCTGAGAAAATGACTGAGGTTTCATTGTGGAAACATGTGGCCTGGGATCATGACTGAGGTTTGATGGTGGAACACTCTGGCCTGGCAAAATGACTGAGGCTTGATTCTGGAACCCTGTGGCCCGGGAACGTGACTGAGGTTTGATGGCAGAATCCTGTGGACTGGCAACATGACTGAGGTTTGATTGTGGAACCCTTTGCATGGGGAACATGACTGAGGCCTGATCCTGGAACCCCGCGGCGTGGGAACATGACATTGGTTTGATTCTGGAGCCCTGTTTACTGGGAACATGACTGAGGTTTGATGGTTGTACCCTGTGGCCTGGCAACATGATTGAGGATTGATAGTGGAACGCTCATGCTTGCGAACATGAGTGAGGCTTGATGGTGAAACCCTGTGGCCTGGCAACATGCCTGAGGTTTGATGGCGGAACCCTGTGGCTTGGCAAGATGACTTAGGTTTGATTGTGGAACACTCTGGCCTGGGAACATGATTGAGGCTTGATGGTGGAACCGTGGCCAGGGAACAGGACTGAGGTTTGATTGTGGAACCCTCTGGCCTGGGAATATGACTGAGGTTTAATTGTGGAACCCTGTGGCCTGGGAACATGACTGGGATTTTATTTCTGAAACCTGTGTCCAGGGAATATGACTGAGGTTTTATTCTCGAATCCTGTGTCCTGGGTACGTGACTGAGGTTAGACTCTGTAACCATGTGGCCTAGGAATATGACTGAGGTTTGATTCTGGAATCCATTGGCCTGGGAACATGACTGATGTTAGAGTGTGGAATCCTGTGGCCTGGGAACATGGCATCGGTTTGGATTCTGGTACCCTGTTGCCTGGGAACATGAACTCGGTTTGATCCTGGAAACCTGTGGCCTGGGAATATGACTGAGGTTTGATGGTGGTAACCTATGGCCTGTCAACATGACTGAGGTTTGATTCTGGATCCCTGTGGCCTGGGAACATGACTGAGGCGTGATTCTGGAAAACTGTGGCCTGGGAACATGACATCTGTTTATATTGTGGAATACTGTGCCCTGGGAACCTGACAGAGCCTTGGTTCTGAAACCCTGTGGACGGGAAACATGACTGATGTTTTATTTTGGAACCCTGTAGCCTGGGAACATAACTGAGGATTCATTCTGGAACCCTGTTGCCTGGGAACATGATATCGGTGGATTCTGGACCCCTGGGAACTGGGAACGTGATATCTGTTTAGATTGTGGAATACTGTGCCCCGGGAACCTGACTGAGCCTTGGTTCTGGAACCCTGTGGACTGGGAACATGACTGAGGTTTTATTCTGGAACCCTGTAGCCTGGGAACATAACTGAGGATTTATTCTCGAACCCTGTGGCCTGGGAACATGACATCGGTGGATTCTGGAAACCTGTGGCCTGGGAACATGAGAATGGTTTGATTCTGGAACCTTGTGGCCTGGGAACATGTCTGAGGTTTGATGGTGGAAACCTGTGGCTTGCCAACATGACTAAGGTTTGATTCTGGAAGACTGTGGCCAGGAACCATGATATCGCGTTGATTCTGGAAACTTGTGTCCTGGGAACAAGACTGAGGTTTGATTCTGGAATCCTGTGGCCTGGGATTATGACTGAGGTTTGTTTCTGGAAGCCTGTTCCCTGGGAACATGACTGACGTTTGATTCTGGACACCTGTGTCCTGGGAACATGACTGAGGTTTGATTGTTGAAACCTGTGGCCCCCGAACATGACTCAGGTTTGATTCTTTAACCATGTGTCCTGGGAACATGACTGAGGTTTGATACTGGAAACCTTTGGCCTGGGAACATGGCATCGGTGGATTCTGGAACCCTGTGGCCTGGGAACATGAGAACGGTTTGATTCTGAAACACTGTGGCGTGAGACATGTCTGAGGTTTGATGGTGGAAACCTGTAGCCTGGCAACATGACTGAGGTTTGATTCTGGAAGACTGTGGCCAAGAAACATGATATCGGGTTGATTCTGGAACCTTGTTTCCTGGGAACAAGACTGAGGCTTGATTTTGGAAACCTGTGGCCTGGGAACATGACTGAGGTTTGTTTCTGGAAGCCTGTTCCCTGGGAACATGACTGAGGTTTGATTCTGGACACCTGTGTCCTGGGAACATGACTGAGGTTTGATTATTGAAACCTGTGGCCTGCGAACATGACTCAGGTTTGATTCTGGAACCCTGTGTCCTGGGAATATGACTGAGGTTTGATTCTGGAAACGTTTGGCCTGCGGAAATGACTGAGGTTTCATTCTGGAAACATGTGGCCTGGGATCATGACTGAGGTTTGATGGTGGAACACTCTGGCCTGGCAAAATGACTGAGGCTTGATTCTGGAACCCTGTGGCCCGGGAACTTGACTGAGGTTTGATGGCAGAAACCTGTGGACTGGCAACATGACTGAGGTTTGATTGTGGAACCCTGTGAACGGGGACCATGACTGAGGCCTGACACTGGAACCCCGTGGCGTAGGAACATGTCATTGGTTTGATTCTGGAGCCCTGTTTACTGGGAACATGACTGAGGTTTGATGGTGGAACCCTGTGGCCTGGCAACATGATTGAGGTTTGATAGTGGAAACCTCAGCCTTGGGAACATGAGTGAGGCTTGATAGTGGAAGCCTGTGGCCTGGCAACATGCATGATGTTTGATGGTGGAACCCTGTGGCTTGGCAAGATGACTTAGGTTTGATTGTGGAACACTCTGCCCTGGGAACATGACTGAGGCTTGATGGTGAAACCGTGGTCTGGCAACAGGACTGAGGTTTGATTGTGGAACCCTCTGGCCTGGGAATATAACTGAAGTTTAATTGTGGAACCCTGTGTCCTGGGAACATGACTGGGATTTGATTTCTGAAACCTGTGTCCAGGGAACATGACTGAGGTTTTATTCTGGAACCCTGTGTCCTGGGAACACGACTAAGGTTTGATTCTGGAACCATGAGGCCTGGGAATATGACTGAGGTTTGATTCTGGAAACCATTGGCCTGGGAACATGACTGATGTTAGAGTGTGGAATCCTGTGGCCTGGGAACATGACATCGGTTTGAATTCTGGTACCCTGTTGGCTGGGAACATGAAATGGGTCTGATTCTGGAAACCTGTGGCCTGGGAATATGACTGAGGTTTGAAGGTGGAAACCTGTGGCCTGGCAACATGACTGAGGTTTGATTCTGGATCCCTGTGGCCTGGGAACATGACTGAGGCGTGATTCTGGAAAACTGTGGCCTGGAAACATGTAATCTGTTTAGATTGTGGAATACTGTGCCCCGGGAACCTGACTGAGCCTTGGTTCTGGAACCCTGTGTACTGGGAACATGACTGAGGTTTTATTCTAGAACCCTGTAGCCTGGGAACATAACTGAGGATTGATTCTCGAACCCTGTGGCCTGGGAACATGACATCGGTGGATTCTAGAACCCTTTGGCCTGGGAACATGTCTGAGGTTTGATGGTGGAAACCTGTGGCTTGGCAACATGACTAAGGTTTGATTCTGGAAGACTGTGGCCAGAAACCATGATATCGGGTTGATTCTGGAAACTTGTGTCCTGGGAACATGACTGAGGTTTGTTTCTGGAAGCCTGTGCCCTGGGAACATGACTGAGGTTTGATTCTGGAAGCCTGTGGCCAGGGAACATGATATCGGTTTGATTCTGTAACCCTGTGTCCTGTGAACATGACTGAGGTTTGATGGTTGAAACCTGTGGCCCGCGAACATGACTCAGGTTTGATTCTGGAACCATGTGTCCTGGGAACATGATTGAGGTTTGAATTTGGAAACCTTTGGCCTGGGAAAATGACTGAGGTTTCATTGTGGAAACATGTGGCCTGGGATCATGACTGAGGTTTGATGGTGGAACACTCTGGCCTGGCAAAATGACTGAGGCTTGATTCTGGAACCCTGTGGCCCGGGAACATGAGAACTTTTTGATTCTGGAACCCTGTGGCCTTTAACATGACATCGGTGGATTCTGGAACCCTGTGGCCTGGGAACATGAGAACGGTTTGATTCTGGAACCCTGTGGCCTGGGAACATGAGTGAGGATTGATGGTGGAACCCTGTGGCCTGGCAACATGACTGAGGTTTGATACTGGAAGACTGTGGGCAGGAAACATGATATCGGGTTGATTCTGGAAACTTCTGTCCTGGGAACAAGACTGAGGTTTGATTCTGGAACCCTGTGTCCTGGAAATATGACAAAGGTTTGTTGCTGGAAGCCTGTTCCCTGGGTACATGACTGAGGTTTGATTCTGGATACCTGTGTCCTGGGAACATGAGTGATGTTTGATTGTTGAAACCTGTGGCCTGCGAACATGACTCAGGTTTGATTCTGGAACCATGTGTCCTGGGAATATGACTGAGGTTTGATTCTGGAAACCTTTGGCCTGAGAAAATGACTGAGGTTTCATTGTGGAAACATGTGGCCTGGGATCATGACTGAGGTTTGATGGTGGAACACTCTGGCCTGGCAAAATGACTGAGGCTTGATTCTGGAACCCTGTGGCCCGGGAACGTGACTGAGGTTTGATGGCAGAATCCTGTGGACTGGCAACATGACTGAGGTTTGATTGTGGAACCCTTTGCATGGGGAACATGACTGAGGCCTGATCCTGGAACCCCGCGGCGTGGGAACATGACATTGGTTTGATTCTGGAGCCCTGTTTACTGGGAACATGACTGAGGTTTGATGGTTGTACCCTGTGGCCTGGCAACATGATTGAGGATTGATAGTGGAACGCTCATGCTTGCGAACATGAGTGAGGCTTGATGGTGAAACCCTGTGGCCTGGCAACATGCCTGAGGTTTGATGGCGGAACCCTGTGGCTTGGCAAGATGACTTAGGTTTGATTGTGGAACACTCTGGCCTGGGAACATGATTGAGGCTTGATGGTGGAACCGTGGCCAGGGAACAGGACTGAGGTTTGATTGTGGAACCCTCTGGCCTGGGAATATGACTGAGGTTTAATTGTGGAACCCTGTGGCCTGGGAACATGACTGGGATTTTATTTCTGAAACCTGTGTCCAGGGAATATGACTGAGGTTTTATTCTCGAATCCTGTGTCCTGGGTACGTGACTGAGGTTAGACTCTGTAACCATGTGGCCTAGGAATATGACTGAGGTTTGATTCTGGAATCCATTGGCCTGGGAACATGACTGATGTTAGAGTGTGGAATCCTGTGGCCTGGGAACATGGCATCGGTTTGGATTCTGGTACCCTGTTGCCTGGGAACATGAACTCGGTTTGATCCTGGAAACCTGTGGCCTGGGAATATGACTGAGGTTTGATGGTGGTAACCTATGGCCTGTCAACATGACTGAGGTTTGATTCTGGATCCCTGTGGCCTGGGAACATGACTGAGGCGTGATTCTGGAAAACTGTGGCCTGGGAACATGACATCTGTTTATATTGTGGAATACTGTGCCCTGGGAACCTGACAGAGCCTTGGTTCTGAAACCCTGTGGACGGGAAACATGACTGATGTTTTATTTTGGAACCCTGTAGCCTGGGAACATAACTGAGGATTCATTCTGGAACCCTGTTGCCTGGGAACATGATATCGGTGGATTCTGGACCCCTGGGAACTGGGAACGTGATATCTGTTTAGATTGTGGAATACTGTGCCCCGGGAACCTGACTGAGCCTTGGTTCTGGAACCCTGTGGACTGGGAACATGACTGAGGTTTTATTCTGGAACCCTGTAGCCTGGGAACATAACTGAGGATTTATTCTCGAACCCTGTGGCCTGGGAACATGACATCGGTGGATTCTGGAAACCTGTGGCCTGGGAACATGAGAATGGTTTGATTCTGGAACCTTGTGGCCTGGGAACATGTCTGAGGTTTGATGGTGGAAACCTGTGGCTTGCCAACATGACTAAGGTTTGATTCTGGAAGACTGTGGCCAGGAACCATGATATCGCGTTGATTCTGGAAACTTGTGTCCTGGGAACAAGACTGAGGTTTGATTCTGGAATCCTGTGGCCTGGGATTATGACTGAGGTTTGTTTCTGGAAGCCTGTTCCCTGGGAACATGACTGACGTTTGATTCTGGACACCTGTGTCCTGGGAACATGACTGAGGTTTGATTGTTGAAACCTGTGGCCCCCGAACATGACTCAGGTTTGATTCTTTAACCATGTGTCCTGGGAACATGACTGAGGTTTGATACTGGAAACCTTTGGCCTGGGAACATGGCATCGGTGGATTCTGGAACCCTGTGGCCTGGGAACATGAGAACGGTTTGATTCTGAAACACTGTGGCGTGAGACATGTCTGAGGTTTGATGGTGGAAACCTGTAGCCTGGCAACATGACTGAGGTTTGATTCTGGAAGACTGTGGCCAAGAAACATGATATCGGGTTGATTCTGGAACCTTGTTTCCTGGGAACAAGACTGAGGCTTGATTTTGGAAACCTGTGGCCTGGGAACATGACTGAGGTTTGTTTCTGGAAGCCTGTTCCCTGGGAACATGACTGAGGTTTGATTCTGGACACCTGTGTCCTGGGAACATGACTGAGGTTTGATTATTGAAACCTGTGGCCTGCGAACATGACTCAGGTTTGATTCTGGAACCCTGTGTCCTGGGAATATGACTGAGGTTTGATTCTGGAAACGTTTGGCCTGCGGAAATGACTGAGGTTTCATTCTGGAAACATGTGGCCTGGGATCATGACTGAGGTTTGATGGTGGAACACTCTGGCCTGGCAAAATGACTGAGGCTTGATTCTGGAACCCTGTGGCCCGGGAACTTGACTGAGGTTTGATGGCAGAAACCTGTGGACTGGCAACATGACTGAGGTTTGATTGTGGAACCCTGTGCACGGGGACCATGACTGAGGCCTGACACTGGAACCCCGTGGCGTAGGAACATGTCATTGGTTTGATTCTGGAGCCCTGTTTACTGGGAACATGACTGAGGTTTGATGGTGGAACCCTGTGGCCTGGCAACATGATTGAGGTTTGATAGTGGAAACCTCAGCCTTGGGAACATGAGTGAGGCTTGATAGTGGAAGCCTGTGGCCTGGCAACATGCATGATGTTTGATGGTGGAACCCTGTGGCTTGGCAAGATGACTTAGGTTTGATTGTGGAACACTCTGCCCTGGGAACATGACTGAGGCTTGATGGTGAAACCGTGGTCTGGCAACAGGACTGAGGTTTGATTGTGGAACCCTCTGGCCTGGGAATATAACTGAAGTTTAATTGTGGAACCCTGTGTCCTGGGAACATGACTGGGATTTGATTTCTGAAACCTGTGTCCAGGGAACATGACTGAGGTTTTATTCTGGAACCCTGTGTCCTGGGAACACGACTAAGGTTTGATTCTGGAACCATGAGGCCTGGGAATATGACTGAGGTTTGATTCTGGAAACCATTGGCCTGGGAACATGACTGATGTTAGAGTGTGGAATCCTGTGGCCTGGGAACATGACATCGGTTTGAATTCTGGTACCCTGTTGGCTGGGAACATGAAATGGGTCTGATTCTGGAAACCTGTGGCCTGGGAATATGACTGAGGTTTGAAGGTGGAAACCTGTGGCCTGGCAACATGACTGAGGTTTGATTCTGGATCCCTGTGGCCTGGGAACATGACTGAGGCGTGATTCTGGAAAACTGTGGCCTGGAAACATGTAATCTGTTTAGATTGTGGAATACTGTGCCCCGGGAACCTGACTGAGCCTTGGTTCTGGAACCCTGTGTACTGGGAACATGACTGAGGTTTTATTCTAGAACCCTGTAGCCTGGGAACATAACTGAGGATTGATTCTCGAACCCTGTGGCCTGGGAACATGACATCGGTGGATTCTAGAACCCTTTGGCCTGGGAACATGTCTGAGGTTTGATGGTGGAAACCTGTGGCTTGGCAACATGACTAAGGTTTGATTCTGGAAGACTGTGGCCAGAAACCATGATATCGGGTTGATTCTGGAAACTTGTGTCCTGGGAACATGACTGAGGTTTGTTTCTGGAAGCCTGTGCCCTGGGAACATGACTGAGGTTTGATTCTGGAAGCCTGTGGCCAGGGAACATGATATCGGTTTGATTCTGTAACCCTGTGTCCTGTGAACATGACTGAGGTTTGATGGTTGAAACCTGTGGCCCGCGAACATGACTCAGGTTTGATTCTGGAACCATGTGTCCTGGGAACATGATTGAGGTTTGAATTTGGAAACCTTTGGCCTGGGAAAATGACTGAGGTTTCATTGTGGAAACATGTGGCCTGGGATCATGACTGAGGTTTGATGGTGGAACACTCTGGCCTGGCAAAATGACTGAGGCTTGATTCTGGAACCCTGTGGCCCGGGAACATGAGAACGGTTTGATTCTGGAACCCTGTGGCCTTTAACATGACATCGGTGGATTCTGGAACCCTGTGGCCTGGGAACATGAGAACGGTTTGATTCTGGAACCCTGTGGCCTGGGAACATGAGTGAGGATTGATGGTGGAACCCTGTGGCCTGGCAACATGACTGAGGTTTGATACTGGAAGACTGTGGACAGGAAACATGATATCGGGTTGATTCTGGAAACTTCTGTCCTGGGAACAAGACTGAGGTTTGATTCTGGAACCCTGTGTCCTGGAAATATGACAAAGGTTTGTTGCTGGAAGCCTGTTCCCTGGGTACATGACTGAGGTTTGATTCTGGATACCTGTGTCCTGGGAACATGAGTGATGTTTGATTGTTGAAACCTGTGGCCTGCGAACATGACTCAGGTTTGATTCTGGAACCATGTGTCCTGGGAATATGACTGAGGTTTGATTCTGTAATCCATTGGCCTGGGAACATGACTGATGTTAGAGTGTGGAATCCTGTGGCCTGGGAACATGGCATCGGTTTGGATTCTGGTACCCTGTTGCCTGGGAACATGAAATCGGTTTGATTCTGGAAACCTGTGGCCTGGGAATATGACTGAGGTTTGAAGGTGGAAACCTGTGGCCTGTCAACATGACTGAGGTTTGATTCTGGATCCCTGTGGCCTGGGAACATGACTGAGGCGTGATTCTGGAAAACTGTGGCCTGGGAACATGACATCTGTTTATATTGTGGAATACTGTGCCCTGGGAAACTGACCGAGCCTTGGTTCTGAAACCCTGTGGACGGGAAACATGACTGATGTTTTATTCTGGAACCCTGTAGCCTGGGAACATAACTGAGGATTCATTCTGGAACCCTGTCGCCTGGGAACATGATATCGGTGGATTCTGGACCCCTGGGAACTGGGAACGTGACATCTGTTTAGATTGTGGAATACTGTGCCCCGGGAACCTGACTGAGCCTTGGTTCTGGAACCCTGTGGACTGGGAACATGACTGAGGTTTTATTCTGGAACCCTGTAGCCTGGGAACATAACTGAGGATTTATTCTCGAACCCTGTGGCCTGGGAACATGACATCGGTGGATTCTGGAAACCTGTGGCCTGGGAACATGAGAATGGTTTGATTCTGGAACCTTGTGGCCTGGGAACATGTCTGAGGTTTGATGGTGGAAACCTGTGGCTTGCCAACATGACTAAGGTTTGATTCTGGAAGACTGTGGCCAGGAACCATGATATCGCGTTGATTCTGGAAACTTGTGTCCTGGGAACAAGACTGAGGTTTGATTCTGGAATCCTGTGGCCTGGGATTATGACTGAGGTTTGTTTCTGGAAGCCTGTTCCCTGGGAACATGACTGACGTTTGATTCTGGACACCTGTGTCCTGGGAACATGACTGAGGTTTGATTGTTGAAACCTGTGGCCCCCGAACATGACTCAGGTTTGATTCTTTAACCATGTGTCCTGGGAACATGACTGAGGTTTGATACTGGAAACCTTTGGCCTGGGAACATGGCATCGGTGGATTCTGGAACCCTGTGGCCTGGGAACATGAGAACGGTTTGATTCTGAAACACTGTGGCGTGAGACATGTCTGAGGTTTGATGGTGGAAACCTGTAGCCTGGCAACATGACTGAGGTTTGATTCTGGAAGACTGTGGCCAAGAAACATGATATCGGGTTGATTCTGGAACCTTGTTTCCTGGGAACAAGACTGAGGCTTGATTTTGGAAACCTGTGGCCTGGGAACATGACTGAGGTTTGTTTCTGGAAGCCTGTTCCCTGGGAACATGACTGAGGTTTGATTCTGGACACCTGTGTCCTGGGAACATGACTGAGGTTTGATTATTGAAACCTGTGGCCTGCGAACATGACTCAGGTTTGATTCTGGAACCCTGTGTCCTGGGAATATGACTGAGGTTTGATTCTGGAAACGTTTGGCCTGCGGAAATGACTGAGGTTTCATTCTGGAAACATGTGGCCTGGGATCATGACTGAGGTTTGATGGTGGAACACTCTGGCCTGGCAAAATGACTGAGGCTTGATTCTGGAACCCTGTGGCCCGGGAACGTGACTGAGGTTGGATGGCAGAAACCTGTGGACTGGCAACATGACTGAGGTTTGATTGTGGAACCCTGTGAACGGGGACCATGACTGAGGCCTGACACTGGAACTCCGTGGCGTAGGAACATGTCATTGGTTTGATTCTGGAGCCCTGTTTACTGGGAACATGACTGAGGTTTGATGGTGGAACCCTGTGGCCTGGCAACATGATTGAGGTTTGATAGTGGAAACCTCAGCCTTGGGAACATGAGTGAGGCTTGATAGTGGAAGCCTGTGGCCTGGCAACATGCATGATGTTTGATGGTGGAACCCTGTGGCTTGGCAAGATGACTTAGGTTTGATTGTGGAACACTCTGCCCTGGGAACATGACTGAGGCTTGATGGTGAAACCGTGGTCTGGCAACAGGACTGAGGTTTGATTGTGGAACCCTCTGGCCTGGGAATATAACTGAAGTTTAATTGTGGAACCCTGTGTCCTGGGAACATGACTGGGATTTGATTTTTGAAACCTGTGTCCAGGGAACATGACTGAGGTTTTATTCTGGAACCCTGTGTCCTGGGAACACGACTAAGGTTTGATTCTGGAACCATGTGGCCTGGGAATATGACTGAGGTTTGATTCTGGAAACCATTGGCCTGGGAACATGACTGATGTTAGAGTGTGGAATCCTGTGGCCTGGGAACATGACATCGGTTTGAATTCTGGTACCCTGTTGGCTGGGAACATGAAATGGGTCTGATTCTGGAAACCTGTGGCCTGGGAATATGACTGAGGTTTGAAGGTGGAAACCTGTGGCCTGGCAACATGACTGAGGTTTGATTCTGGATCCCTGTGGCCTGGGAACATGACTGAGGCGTGATTCTGGAAAACTGTGGCCTGGAAACATGAAATCTGTTTAGATTGTGGAATACTGTGCCCCGGGAACCTGACTGAGCCTTAGTTCTGGAACCCTGTGTACTGGGAACATGACTGAGGTTTTATTCTAGAACCCTGTAGCCTGGGAACATAACTGAGGATTGATTCTCGAACCCTGTGGCCTGGGAACATGACATCGCTGGATTCTAGAACCCTTTGGCCTGGGAACATGTCTGAGGTTTGATGGTGGAAACCTGTGGCTTGGCAACATGACTAAGGTTTGATTCTGGAAGACTGTGGCCAGGAACCATGATATCGGGTTGATTCTGGAATCTTGTGTCCTGGGAACATGACTGAGGTTTGTTTCTGGAAGCCTGTGCCCTGGGAACATGACTGAGGTTTGATTCTGGAAGCCTGTGGCCAGGGAACATGATATCGGTTTGATTCTGTAACCCTGTGTCCTGTGAACATGACTGAGGTTTGATGGTTGAAACCTGTGGCCCGCGAACATGACTAAAGGTTTGATTCTGGAACCATGTGTCCTGGGAACATGATTGAGGTTTGAATTTGGAAACCTTTGGCCTGGGAAAATGACTGAGGTTTCATTGTGGAAACATGTGGCCTGGGATCATGACTGAGGTTTGATGGTGGAATACTCTGGCCTGGCAAAATGACTGAGGCTTGATTCTGGAACCCTGTGGCCCGGGAACATGAGAACTTTTTGATTCTGGAACCCTGTGGCCTTTAACATGACATCGGTGGATTCTGGAACCCTGTGGCCTGGGAACATGAGAACGGTTTGATTCTGGAACCCTGTGGCCTGGGAACATGAGTGAGGATTGATGGTGGAACCCTGTGGCCTGGCAACATGACTGAGGTTTGATACTGGAAGACTGTGGGCAGGAAACATGATATCGGGTTGATTCTGGAAACTTCTGTCCTGGGAACAAGACTGAGGTTTGATTCTGGAACCCTGTGTCCTGGAAATATGACAAAGGTTTGTTGCTGGAAGCCTGTTCCCTGGGTACATGACTGAGGTTTGATTCTGGATACCTGTGTCCTGGGAACATGAGTGATGTTTGATTGTTGAAACCTGTGGCCTGCGAACATGACTCAGGTTTGATTCTGGAACCATGTGTCCTGGGAATATGACTGAGGTTTGATTCTGGAAACCTTTGGCCTGAGAAAATGACTGAGGTTTCATTGTGGAAACATGTGGCCTGGGATCATGACTGAGGTTTGATGGTGGAACACTCTGGCCTGGCAAAATGACTGAGGCTTGATTCTGGAACCCTGTGGCCCGGGAACGTGACTGAGGTTTGATGGCAGAATCCTGTGGACTGGCAACATGACTGAGGTTTGATTGTGGAACCCTTTGCATGGGGAACATGACTGAGGCCTGATCCTGGAACCCCGCGGCGTGGGAACATGACATTGGTTTGATTCTGGAGCCCTGTTTACTGGGAACATGACTGAGGTTTGATGGTTGTACCCTGTGGCCTGGCAACATGATTGAGGATTGATAGTGGAACGCTCATGCTTGCGAACATGAGTGAGGCTTGATGGTGAAACCCTGTGGCCTGGCAACATGCCTGAGGTTTGATGGCGGAACCCTGTGGCTTGGCAAGATGACTTAGGTTTGATTGTGGAACACTCTGGCCTGGGAACATGATTGAGGCTTGATGGTGGAACCGTGGCCAGGGAACAGGACTGAGGTTTGATTGTGGAACCCTCTGGCCTGGGAATATGACTGAGGTTTAATTGTGGAACCCTGTGGCCTGGGAACATGACTGGGATTTTATTTCTGAAACCTGTGTCCAGGGAATATGACTGAGGTTTTATTCTCGAATCCTGTGTCCTGGGTACGTGACTGAGGTTAGACTCTGTAACCATGTGGCCTAGGAATATGACTGAGGTTTGATTCTGGAATCCATTGGCCTGGGAACATGACTGATGTTAGAGTGTGGAATCCTGTGGCCTGGGAACATGGCATCGGTTTGGATTCTGGTACCCTGTTGCCTGGGAACATGAACTCGGTTTGATCCTGGAAACCTGTGGCCTGGGAATATGACTGAGGTTTGATGGTGGTAACCTATGGCCTGTCAACATGACTGAGGTTTGATTCTGGATCCCTGTGGCCTGGGAACATGACTGAGGCGTGATTCTGGAAAACTGTGGCCTGGGAACATGACATCTGTTTATATTGTGGAATACTGTGCCCTGGGAACCTGACAGAGCCTTGGTTCTGAAACCCTGTGGACGGGAAACATGACTGATGTTTTATTTTGGAACCCTGTAGCCTGGGAACATAACTGAGGATTCATTCTGGAACCCTGTTGCCTGGGAACATGATATCGGTGGATTCTGGACCCCTGGGAACTGGGAACGTGATATCTGTTTAGATTGTGGAATACTGTGCCCCGGGAACCTGACTGAGCCTTGGTTCTGGAACCCTGTGGACTGGGAACATGACTGAGGTTTTATTCTGGAACCCTGTAGCCTGGGAACATAACTGAGGATTTATTCTCGAACCCTGTGGCCTGGGAACATGACATCGGTGGATTCTGGAAACCTGTGGCCTGGGAACATGAGAATGGTTTGATTCTGGAACCTTGTGGCCTGGGAACATGTCTGAGGTTTGATGGTGGAAACCTGTGGCTTGCCAACATGACTAAGGTTTGATTCTGGAAGACTGTGGCCAGGAACCATGATATCGCGTTGATTCTGGAAACTTGTGTCCTGGGAACAAGACTGAGGTTTGATTCTGGAATCCTGTGGCCTGGGATTATGACTGAGGTTTGTTTCTGGAAGCCTGTTCCCTGGGAACATGACTGACGTTTGATTCTGGACACCTGTGTCCTGGGAACATGACTGAGGTTTGATTGTTGAAACCTGTGGCCCCCGAACATGACTCAGGTTTGATTCTTTAACCATGTGTCCTGGGAACATGACTGAGGTTTGATACTGGAAACCTTTGGCCTGGGAACATGGCATCGGTGGATTCTGGAACCCTGTGGCCTGGGAACATGAGAACGGTTTGATTCTGAAACACTGTGGCGTGAGACATGTCTGAGGTTTGATGGTGGAAACCTGTAGCCTGGCAACATGACTGAGGTTTGATTCTGGAAGACTGTGGCCAAGAAACATGATATCGGGTTGATTCTGGAACCTTGTTTCCTGGGAACAAGACTGAGGCTTGATTTTGGAAACCTGTGGCCTGGGAACATGACTGAGGTTTGTTTCTGGAAGCCTGTTCCCTGGGAACATGACTGAGGTTTGATTCTGGACACCTGTGTCCTGGGAACATGACTGAGGTTTGATTATTGAAACCTGTGGCCTGCGAACATGACTCAGGTTTGATTCTGGAACCCTGTGTCCTGGGAATATGACTGAGGTTTGATTCTGGAAACGTTTGGCCTGCGGAAATGACTGAGGTTTCATTCTGGAAACATGTGGCCTGGGATCATGACTGAGGTTTGATGGTGGAACACTCTGGCCTGGCAAAATGACTGAGGCTTGATTCTGGAACCCTGTGGCCCGGGAACTTGACTGAGGTTTGATGGCAGAAACCTGTGGACTGGCAACATGACTGAGGTTTGATTGTGGAACCCTGTGAACGGGGACCATGACTGAGGCCTGACACTGGAACCCCGTGGCGTAGGAACATGTCATTGGTTTGATTCTGGAGCCCTGTTTACTGGGAACATGACTGAGGTTTGATGGTGGAACCCTGTGGCCTGGCAACATGATTGAGGTTTGATAGTGGAAACCTCAGCCTTGGGAACATGAGTGAGGCTTGATAGTGGAAGCCTGTGGCCTGGCAACATGCATGATGTTTGATGGTGGAACCCTGTGGCTTGGCAAGATGACTTAGGTTTGATTGTGGAACACTCTGCCCTGGGAACATGACTGAGGCTTGATGGTGAAACCGTGGTCTGGCAACAGGACTGAGGTTTGATTGTGGAACCCTCTGGCCTGGGAATATAACTGAAGTTTAATTGTGGAACCCTGTGTCCTGGGAACATGACTGGGATTTGATTTCTGAAACCTGTGTCCAGGGAACATGACTGAGGTTTTATTCTGGAACCCTGTGTCCTGGGAACACGACTAAGGTTTGATTCTGGAACCATGAGGCCTGGGAATATGACTGAGGTTTGATTCTGGAAACCATTGGCCTGGGAACATGACTGATGTTAGAGTGTGGAATCCTGTGGCCTGGGAACATGACATCGGTTTGAATTCTGGTACCCTGTTGGCTGGGAACATGAAATGGGTCTGATTCTGGAAACCTGTGGCCTGGGAATATGACTGAGGTTTGAAGGTGGAAACCTGTGGCCTGGCAACATGACTGAGGTTTGATTCTGGATCCCTGTGGCCTGGGAACATGACTGAGGCGTGATTCTGGAAAACTGTGGCCTGGAAACATGTAATCTGTTTAGATTGTGGAATACTGTGCCCCGGGAACCTGACTGAGCCTTGGTTCTGGAACCCTGTGTACTGGGAACATGACTGAGGTTTTATTCTAGAACCCTGTAGCCTGGGAACATAACTGAGGATTGATTCTCGAACCCTGTGGCCTGGGAACATGACATCGGTGGATTCTAGAACCCTTTGGCCTGGGAACATGTCTGAGGTTTGATGGTGGAAACCTGTGGCTTGGCAACATGACTAAGGTTTGATTCTGGAAGACTGTGGCCAGAAACCATGATATCGGGTTGATTCTGGAAACTTGTGTCCTGGGAACATGACTGAGGTTTGTTTCTGGAAGCCTGTGCCCTGGGAACATGACTGAGGTTTGATTCTGGAAGCCTGTGGCCAGGGAACATGATATCGGTTTGATTCTGTAACCCTGTGTCCTGTGAACATGACTGAGGTTTGATGGTTGAAACCTGTGGCCCGCGAACATGACTCAGGTTTGATTCTGGAACCATGTGTCCTGGGAACATGATTGAGGTTTGAATTTGGAAACCTTTGGCCTGGGAAAATGACTGAGGTTTCATTGTGGAAACATGTGGCCTGGGATCATGACTGAGGTTTGATGGTGGAACACTCTGGCCTGGCAAAATGACTGAGGCTTGATTCTGGAACCCTGTGGCCCGGGAACATGAGAACGGTTTGATTCTGGAACCCTGTGGCCTTTAACATGACATCGGTGGATTCTGGAACCCTGTGGCCTGGGAACATGAGAACGGTTTGATTCTGGAACCCTGTGGCCTGGGAACATGAGTGAGGATTGATGGTGGAACCCTGTGGCCTGGCAACATGACTGAGGTTTGATACTGGAAGACTGTGGACAGGAAACATGATATCGGGTTGATTCTGGAAACTTCTGTCCTGGGAACAAGACTGAGGTTTGATTCTGGAACCCTGTGTCCTGGAAATATGACAAAGGTTTGTTGCTGGAAGCCTGTTCCCTGGGTACATGACTGAGGTTTGATTCTGGATACCTGTGTCCTGGGAACATGAGTGATGTTTGATTGTTGAAACCTGTGGCCTGCGAACATGACTCAGGTTTGATTCTGGAACCATGTGTCCTGGGAATATGACTGAGGTTTGATTCTGTAATCCATTGGCCTGGGAACATGACTGATGTTAGAGTGTGGAATCCTGTGGCCTGGGAACATGGCATCGGTTTGGATTCTGGTACCCTGTTGCCTGGGAACATGAAATCGGTTTGATTCTGGAAACCTGTGGCCTGGGAATATGACTGAGGTTTGAAGGTGGAAACCTGTGGCCTGTCAACATGACTGAGGTTTGATTCTGGATCCCTGTGGCCTGGGAACATGACTGAGGCGTGATTCTGGAAAACTGTGGCCTGGGAACATGACATCTGTTTATATTGTGGAATACTGTGCCCTGGGAAACTGACCGAGCCTTGGTTCTGAAACCCTGTGGACGGGAAACATGACTGATGTTTTATTCTGGAACCCTGTAGCCTGGGAACATAACTGAGGATTCATTCTGGAACCCTGTCGCCTGGGAACATGATATCGGTGGATTCTGGACCCCTGGGAACTGGGAACGTGACATCTGTTTAGATTGTGGAATACTGTGCCCCGGGAACCTGACTGAGCCTTGGTTCTGGAACCCTGTGGACTGGGAACATGACTGAGGTTTTATTCTGGAACCCTGTAGCCTGGGAACATAACTGAGGATTTATTCTCGAACCCTGTGGCCTGGGAACATGACATCGGTGGATTCTGGAAACCTGTGGCCTGGGAACATGAGAATGGTTTGATTCTGGAACCTTGTGGCCTGGGAACATGTCTGAGGTTTGATGGTGGAAACCTGTGGCTTGCCAACATGACTAAGGTTTGATTCTGGAAGACTGTGGCCAGGAACCATGATATCGCGTTGATTCTGGAAACTTGTGTCCTGGGAACAAGACTGAGGTTTGATTCTGGAATCCTGTGGCCTGGGATTATGACTGAGGTTTGTTTCTGGAAGCCTGTTCCCTGGGAACATGACTGACGTTTGATTCTGGACACCTGTGTCCTGGGAACATGACTGAGGTTTGATTGTTGAAACCTGTGGCCCCCGAACATGACTCAGGTTTGATTCTTTAACCATGTGTCCTGGGAACATGACTGAGGTTTGATACTGGAAACCTTTGGCCTGGGAACATGGCATCGGTGGATTCTGGAACCCTGTGGCCTGGGAACATGAGAACGGTTTGATTCTGAAACACTGTGGCGTGAGACATGTCTGAGGTTTGATGGTGGAAACCTGTAGCCTGGCAACATGACTGAGGTTTGATTCTGGAAGACTGTGGCCAAGAAACATGATATCGGGTTGATTCTGGAACCTTGTTTCCTGGGAACAAGACTGAGGCTTGATTTTGGAAACCTGTGGCCTGGGAACATGACTGAGGTTTGTTTCTGGAAGCCTGTTCCCTGGGAACATGACTGAGGTTTGATTCTGGACACCTGTGTCCTGGGAACATGACTGAGGTTTGATTATTGAAACCTGTGGCCTGCGAACATGACTCAGGTTTGATTCTGGAACCCTGTGTCCTGGGAATATGACTGAGGTTTGATTCTGGAAACGTTTGGCCTGCGGAAATGACTGAGGTTTCATTCTGGAAACATGTGGCCTGGGATCATGACTGAGGTTTGATGGTGGAACACTCTGGCCTGGCAAAATGACTGAGGCTTGATTCTGGAACCCTGTGGCCCGGGAACGTGACTGAGGTTGGATGGCAGAAACCTGTGGACTGGCAACATGACTGAGGTTTGATTGTGGAACCCTGTGAACGGGGACCATGACTGAGGCCTGACACTGGAACTCCGTGGCGTAGGAACATGTCATTGGTTTGATTCTGGAGCCCTGTTTACTGGGAACATGACTGAGGTTTGATGGTGGAACCCTGTGGCCTGGCAACATGATTGAGGTTTGATAGTGGAAACCTCAGCCTTGGGAACATGAGTGAGGCTTGATAGTGGAAGCCTGTGGCCTGGCAACATGCATGATGTTTGATGGTGGAACCCTGTGGCTTGGCAAGATGACTTAGGTTTGATTGTGGAACACTCTGCCCTGGGAACATGACTGAGGCTTGATGGTGAAACCGTGGTCTGGCAACAGGACTGAGGTTTGATTGTGGAACCCTCTGGCCTGGGAATATAACTGAAGTTTAATTGTGGAACCCTGTGTCCTGGGAACATGACTGGGATTTGATTTTTGAAACCTGTGTCCAGGGAACATGACTGAGGTTTTATTCTGGAACCCTGTGTCCTGGGAACACGACTAAGGTTTGATTCTGGAACCATGTGGCCTGGGAATATGACTGAGGTTTGATTCTGGAAACCATTGGCCTGGGAACATGACTGATGTTAGAGTGTGGAATCCTGTGGCCTGGGAACATGACATCGGTTTGAATTCTGGTACCCTGTTGGCTGGGAACATGAAATGGGTCTGATTCTGGAAACCTGTGGCCTGGGAATATGACTGAGGTTTGAAGGTGGAAACCTGTGGCCTGGCAACATGACTGAGGTTTGATTCTGGATCCCTGTGGCCTGGGAACATGACTGAGGCGTGATTCTGGAAAACTGTGGCCTGGAAACATGAAATCTGTTTAGATTGTGGAATACTGTGCCCCGGGAACCTGACTGAGCCTTAGTTCTGGAACCCTGTGTACTGGGAACATGACTGAGGTTTTATTCTAGAACCCTGTAGCCTGGGAACATAACTGAGGATTGATTCTCGAACCCTGTGGCCTGGGAACATGACATCGCTGGATTCTAGAACCCTTTGGCCTGGGAACATGTCTGAGGTTTGATGGTGGAAACCTGTGGCTTGGCAACATGACTAAGGTTTGATTCTGGAAGACTGTGGCCAGGAACCATGATATCGGGTTGATTCTGGAATCTTGTGTCCTGGGAACATGACTGAGGTTTGTTTCTGGAAGCCTGTGCCCTGGGAACATGACTGAGGTTTGATTCTGGAAGCCTGTGGCCAGGGAACATGATATCGGTTTGATTCTGTAACCCTGTGTCCTGTGAACATGACTGAGGTTTGATGGTTGAAACCTGTGGCCCGCGAACATGACTAAAGGTTTGATTCTGGAACCATGTGTCCTGGGAACATGATTGAGGTTTGAATTTGGAAACCTTTGGCCTGGGAAAATGACTGAGGTTTCATTGTGGAAACATGTGGCCTGGGATCATGACTGAGGTTTGATGGTGGAATACTCTGGCCTGGCAAAATGACTGAGGCTTGATTCTGGAACCCTGTGGCCCGGGAACATGAGAACTTTTTGATTCTGGAACCCTGTGGCCTTTAACATGACATCGGTGGATTCTGGAACCCTGTGGCCTGGGAACATGAGAACGGTTTGATTCTGGAACCCTGTGGCCTGGGAACATGAGTGAGGATTGATGGTGGAACCCTGTGGCCTGGCAACATGACTGAGGTTTGATACTGGAAGACTGTGGGCAGGAAACATGATATCGGGTTGATTCTGGAAACTTCTGTCCTGGGAACAAGACTGAGGTTTGATTCTGGAACCCTGTGTCCTGGAAATATGACAAAGGTTTGTTGCTGGAAGCCTGTTCCCTGGGTACATGACTGAGGTTTGATTCTGGATACCTGTGTCCTGGGAACATGAGTGATGTTTGATTGTTGAAACCTGTGGCCTGCGAACATGACTCAGGTTTGATTCTGGAACCATGTGTCCTGGGAATATGACTGAGGTTTGATTCTGGAAACCTTTGGCCTGAGAAAATGACTGAGGTTTCATTGTGGAAACATGTGGCCTGGGATCATGACTGAGGTTTGATGGTGGAACACTCTGGCCTGGCAAAATGACTGAGGCTTGATTCTGGAACCCTGTGGCCCGGGAACGTGACTGAGGTTTGATGGCAGAATCCTGTGGACTGGCAACATGACTGAGGTTTGATTGTGGAACCCTTTGCATGGGGAACATGACTGAGGCCTGATCCTGGAACCCCGCGGCGTGGGAACATGACATTGGTTTGATTCTGGAGCCCTGTTTACTGGGAACATGACTGAGGTTTGATGGTTGTACCCTGTGGCCTGGCAACATGATTGAGGATTGATAGTGGAACGCTCATGCTTGCGAACATGAGTGAGGCTTGATGGTGAAACCCTGTGGCCTGGCAACATGCCTGAGGTTTGATGGCGGAACCCTGTGGCTTGGCAAGATGACTTAGGTTTGATTGTGGAACACTCTGGCCTGGGAACATGATTGAGGCTTGATGGTGGAACCGTGGCCAGGGAACAGGACTGAGGTTTGATTGTGGAACCCTCTGGCCTGGGAATATGACTGAGGTTTAATTGTGGAACCCTGTGGCCTGGGAACATGACTGGGATTTTATTTCTGAAACCTGTGTCCAGGGAATATGACTGAGGTTTTATTCTCGAATCCTGTGTCCTGGGTACGTGACTGAGGTTAGACTCTGTAACCATGTGGCCTAGGAATATGACTGAGGTTTGATTCTGGAATCCATTGGCCTGGGAACATGACTGATGTTAGAGTGTGGAATCCTGTGGCCTGGGAACATGGCATCGGTTTGGATTCTGGTACCCTGTTGCCTGGGAACATGAACTCGGTTTGATCCTGGAAACCTGTGGCCTGGGAATATGACTGAGGTTTGATGGTGGTAACCTATGGCCTGTCAACATGACTGAGGTTTGATTCTGGATCCCTGTGGCCTGGGAACATGACTGAGGCGTGATTCTGGAAAACTGTGGCCTGGGAACATGACATCTGTTTATATTGTGGAATACTGTGCCCTGGGAACCTGACAGAGCCTTGGTTCTGAAACCCTGTGGACGGGAAACATGACTGATGTTTTATTTTGGAACCCTGTAGCCTGGGAACATAACTGAGGATTCATTCTGGAACCCTGTTGCCTGGGAACATGATATCGGTGGATTCTGGACCCCTGGGAACTGGGAACGTGATATCTGTTTAGATTGTGGAATACTGTGCCCCGGGAACCTGACTGAGCCTTGGTTCTGGAACCCTGTGGACTGGGAACATGACTGAGGTTTTATTCTGGAACCCTGTAGCCTGGGAACATAACTGAGGATTTATTCTCGAACCCTGTGGCCTGGGAACATGACATCGGTGGATTCTGGAAACCTGTGGCCTGGGAACATGAGAATGGTTTGATTCTGGAACCTTGTGGCCTGGGAACATGTCTGAGGTTTGATGGTGGAAACCTGTGGCTTGCCAACATGACTAAGGTTTGATTCTGGAAGACTGTGGCCAGGAACCATGATATCGCGTTGATTCTGGAAACTTGTGTCCTGGGAACAAGACTGAGGTTTGATTCTGGAATCCTGTGGCCTGGGATTATGACTGAGGTTTGTTTCTGGAAGCCTGTTCCCTGGGAACATGACTGACGTTTGATTCTGGACACCTGTGTCCTGGGAACATGACTGAGGTTTGATTGTTGAAACCTGTGGCCCCCGAACATGACTCAGGTTTGATTCTTTAACCATGTGTCCTGGGAACATGACTGAGGTTTGATACTGGAAACCTTTGGCCTGGGAACATGGCATCGGTGGATTCTGGAACCCTGTGGCCTGGGAACATGAGAACGGTTTGATTCTGAAACACTGTGGCGTGAGACATGTCTGAGGTTTGATGGTGGAAACCTGTAGCCTGGCAACATGACTGAGGTTTGATTCTGGAAGACTGTGGCCAAGAAACATGATATCGGGTTGATTCTGGAACCTTGTTTCCTGGGAACAAGACTGAGGCTTGATTTTGGAAACCTGTGGCCTGGGAACATGACTGAGGTTTGTTTCTGGAAGCCTGTTCCCTGGGAACATGACTGAGGTTTGATTCTGGACACCTGTGTCCTGGGAACATGACTGAGGTTTGATTATTGAAACCTGTGGCCTGCGAACATGACTCAGGTTTGATTCTGGAACCCTGTGTCCTGGGAATATGACTGAGGTTTGATTCTGGAAACGTTTGGCCTGCGGAAATGACTGAGGTTTCATTCTGGAAACATGTGGCCTGGGATCATGACTGAGGTTTGATGGTGGAACACTCTGGCCTGGCAAAATGACTGAGGCTTGATTCTGGAACCCTGTGGCCCGGGAACTTGACTGAGGTTTGATGGCAGAAACCTGTGGACTGGCAACATGACTGAGGTTTGATTGTGGAACCCTGTGCACGGGGACCATGACTGAGGCCTGACACTGGAACCCCGTGGCGTAGGAACATGTCATTGGTTTGATTCTGGAGCCCTGTTTACTGGGAACATGACTGAGGTTTGATGGTGGAACCCTGTGGCCTGGCAACATGATTGAGGTTTGATAGTGGAAACCTCAGCCTTGGGAACATGAGTGAGGCTTGATAGTGGAAGCCTGTGGCCTGGCAACATGCATGATGTTTGATGGTGGAACCCTGTGGCTTGGCAAGATGACTTAGGTTTGATTGTGGAACACTCTGCCCTGGGAACATGACTGAGGCTTGATGGTGAAACCGTGGTCTGGCAACAGGACTGAGGTTTGATTGTGGAACCCTCTGGCCTGGGAATATAACTGAAGTTTAATTGTGGAACCCTGTGTCCTGGGAACATGACTGGGATTTGATTTCTGAAACCTGTGTCCAGGGAACATGACTGAGGTTTTATTCTGGAACCCTGTGTCCTGGGAACACGACTAAGGTTTGATTCTGGAACCATGAGGCCTGGGAATATGACTGAGGTTTGATTCTGGAAACCATTGGCCTGGGAACATGACTGATGTTAGAGTGTGGAATCCTGTGGCCTGGGAACATGACATCGGTTTGAATTCTGGTACCCTGTTGGCTGGGAACATGAAATGGGTCTGATTCTGGAAACCTGTGGCCTGGGAATATGACTGAGGTTTGAAGGTGGAAACCTGTGGCCTGGCAACATGACTGAGGTTTGATTCTGGATCCCTGTGGCCTGGGAACATGACTGAGGCGTGATTCTGGAAAACTGTGGCCTGGAAACATGTAATCTGTTTAGATTGTGGAATACTGTGCCCCGGGAACCTGACTGAGCCTTGGTTCTGGAACCCTGTGTACTGGGAACATGACTGAGGTTTTATTCTAGAACCCTGTAGCCTGGGAACATAACTGAGGATTGATTCTCGAACCCTGTGGCCTGGGAACATGACATCGGTGGATTCTAGAACCCTTTGGCCTGGGAACATGTCTGAGGTTTGATGGTGGAAACCTGTGGCTTGGCAACATGACTAAGGTTTGATTCTGGAAGACTGTGGCCAGAAACCATGATATCGGGTTGATTCTGGAAACTTGTGTCCTGGGAACATGACTGAGGTTTGTTTCTGGAAGCCTGTGCCCTGGGAACATGACTGAGGTTTGATTCTGGAAGCCTGTGGCCAGGGAACATGATATCGGTTTGATTCTGTAACCCTGTGTCCTGTGAACATGACTGAGGTTTGATGGTTGAAACCTGTGGCCCGCGAACATGACTCAGGTTTGATTCTGGAACCATGTGTCCTGGGAACATGATTGAGGTTTGAATTTGGAAACCTTTGGCCTGGGAAAATGACTGAGGTTTCATTGTGGAAACATGTGGCCTGGGATCATGACTGAGGTTTGATGGTGGAACACTCTGGCCTGGCAAAATGACTGAGGCTTGATTCTGGAACCCTGTGGCCCGGGAACATGAGAACGGTTTGATTCTGGAACCCTGTGGCCTTTAACATGACATCGGTGGATTCTGGAACCCTGTGGCCTGGGAACATGAGAACGGTTTGATTCTGGAACCCTGTGGCCTGGGAACATGAGTGAGGATTGATGGTGGAACCCTGTGGCCTGGCAACATGACTGAGGTTTGATACTGGAAGACTGTGGACAGGAAACATGATATCGGGTTGATTCTGGAAACTTCTGTCCTGGGAACAAGACTGAGGTTTGATTCTGGAACCCTGTGTCCTGGAAATATGACAAAGGTTTGTTGCTGGAAGCCTGTTCCCTGGGTACATGACTGAGGTTTGATTCTGGATACCTGTGTCCTGGGAACATGAGTGATGTTTGATTGTTG
Source organism: Balaenoptera physalus (assembly GCF_965194825.1). NCBI lineage: Eukaryota > Metazoa > Chordata > Mammalia > Artiodactyla > Balaenopteridae > Balaenoptera > Balaenoptera physalus. The sequence goes on from NW_028126517.1 coordinate 1,613,494, forward strand.
AAACCTGTGGCCTGCGAACATGACTCAGGTTTGATTCTGGAACCATGTGTCCTGGGAATATGACTGAGGTTTGATTCTGTAATCCATTGGCCTGGGAACATGACTGATGTTAGAGTGTGGAATCCTGTGGCCTGGGAACATGGCATCGGTTTGGATTCTGGTACCCTGTTGCCTGGGAACATGAAATCGGTTTGATTCTGGAAACCTGTGGCCTGGGAATATGACTGAGGTTTGAAGGTGGAAACCTGTGGCCTGTCAACATGACTGAGGTTTGATTCTGGATCCCTGTGGCCTGGGAACATGACTGAGGCGTGATTCTGGAAAACTGTGGCCTGGGAACATGACATCTGTTTATATTGTGGAATACTGTGCCCTGGGAAACTGACCGAGCCTTGGTTCTGAAACCCTGTGGACGGGAAACATGACTGATGTTTTATTCTGGAACCCTGTAGCCTGGGAACATAACTGAGGATTCATTCTGGAACCCTGTCGCCTGGGAACATGATATCGGTGGATTCTGGACCCCTGGGAACTGGGAACGTGACATCTGTTTAGATTGTGGAATACTGTGCCCCGGGAACCTGACTGAGCCTTGGTTCTGGAACCCTGTGGACTGGGAACATGACTGAGGTTTTATTCTGGAACCCTGTAGCCTGGGAACATAACTGAGGATTTATTCTCGAACCCTGTGGCCTGGGAACATGACATCGGTGGATTCTGGAAACCTGTGGCCTGGGAACATGAGAATGGTTTGATTCTGGAACCTTGTGGCCTGGGAACATGTCTGAGGTTTGATGGTGGAAACCTGTGGCTTGCCAACATGACTAAGGTTTGATTCTGGAAGACTGTGGCCAGGAACCATGATATCGCGTTGATTCTGGAAACTTGTGTCCTGGGAACAAGACTGAGGTTTGATTCTGGAATCCTGTGGCCTGGGATTATGACTGAGGTTTGTTTCTGGAAGCCTGTTCCCTGGGAACATGACTGACGTTTGATTCTGGACACCTGTGTCCTGGGAACATGACTGAGGTTTGATTGTTGAAACCTGTGGCCCCCGAACATGACTCAGGTTTGATTCTTTAACCATGTGTCCTGGGAACATGACTGAGGTTTGATACTGGAAACCTTTGGCCTGGGAACATGGCATCGGTGGATTCTGGAACCCTGTGGCCTGGGAACATGAGAACGGTTTGATTCTGAAACACTGTGGCGTGAGACATGTCTGAGGTTTGATGGTGGAAACCTGTAGCCTGGCAACATGACTGAGGTTTGATTCTGGAAGACTGTGGCCAAGAAACATGATATCGGGTTGATTCTGGAACCTTGTTTCCTGGGAACAAGACTGAGGCTTGATTTTGGAAACCTGTGGCCTGGGAACATGACTGAGGTTTGTTTCTGGAAGCCTGTTCCCTGGGAACATGACTGAGGTTTGATTCTGGACACCTGTGTCCTGGGAACATGACTGAGGTTTGATTATTGAAACCTGTGGCCTGCGAACATGACTCAGGTTTGATTCTGGAACCCTGTGTCCTGGGAATATGACTGAGGTTTGATTCTGGAAACGTTTGGCCTGCGGAAATGACTGAGGTTTCATTCTGGAAACATGTGGCCTGGGATCATGACTGAGGTTTGATGGTGGAACACTCTGGCCTGGCAAAATGACTGAGGCTTGATTCTGGAACCCTGTGGCCCGGGAACGTGACTGAGGTTGGATGGCAGAAACCTGTGGACTGGCAACATGACTGAGGTTTGATTGTGGAACCCTGTGAACGGGGACCATGACTGAGGCCTGACACTGGAACTCCGTGGCGTAGGAACATGTCATTGGTTTGATTCTGGAGCCCTGTTTACTGGGAACATGACTGAGGTTTGATGGTGGAACCCTGTGGCCTGGCAACATGATTGAGGTTTGATAGTGGAAACCTCAGCCTTGGGAACATGAGTGAGGCTTGATAGTGGAAGCCTGTGGCCTGGCAACATGCATGATGTTTGATGGTGGAACCCTGTGGCTTGGCAAGATGACTTAGGTTTGATTGTGGAACACTCTGCCCTGGGAACATGACTGAGGCTTGATGGTGAAACCGTGGTCTGGCAACAGGACTGAGGTTTGATTGTGGAACCCTCTGGCCTGGGAATATAACTGAAGTTTAATTGTGGAACCCTGTGTCCTGGGAACATGACTGGGATTTGATTTTTGAAACCTGTGTCCAGGGAACATGACTGAGGTTTTATTCTGGAACCCTGTGTCCTGGGAACACGACTAAGGTTTGATTCTGGAACCATGTGGCCTGGGAATATGACTGAGGTTTGATTCTGGAAACCATTGGCCTGGGAACATGACTGATGTTAGAGTGTGGAATCCTGTGGCCTGGGAACATGACATCGGTTTGAATTCTGGTACCCTGTTGGCTGGGAACATGAAATGGGTCTGATTCTGGAAACCTGTGGCCTGGGAATATGACTGAGGTTTGAAGGTGGAAACCTGTGGCCTGGCAACATGACTGAGGTTTGATTCTGGATCCCTGTGGCCTGGGAACATGACTGAGGCGTGATTCTGGAAAACTGTGGCCTGGAAACATGAAATCTGTTTAGATTGTGGAATACTGTGCCCCGGGAACCTGACTGAGCCTTAGTTCTGGAACCCTGTGTACTGGGAACATGACTGAGGTTTTATTCTAGAACCCTGTAGCCTGGGAACATAACTGAGGATTGATTCTCGAACCCTGTGGCCTGGGAACATGACATCGCTGGATTCTAGAACCCTTTGGCCTGGGAACATGTCTGAGGTTTGATGGTGGAAACCTGTGGCTTGGCAACATGACTAAGGTTTGATTCTGGAAGACTGTGGCCAGGAACCATGATATCGGGTTGATTCTGGAATCTTGTGTCCTGGGAACATGACTGAGGTTTGTTTCTGGAAGCCTGTGCCCTGGGAACATGACTGAGGTTTGATTCTGGAAGCCTGTGGCCAGGGAACATGATATCGGTTTGATTCTGTAACCCTGTGTCCTGTGAACATGACTGAGGTTTGATGGTTGAAACCTGTGGCCCGCGAACATGACTAAAGGTTTGATTCTGGAACCATGTGTCCTGGGAACATGATTGAGGTTTGAATTTGGAAACCTTTGGCCTGGGAAAATGACTGAGGTTTCATTGTGGAAACATGTGGCCTGGGATCATGACTGAGGTTTGATGGTGGAATACTCTGGCCTGGCAAAATGACTGAGGCTTGATTCTGGAACCCTGTGGCCCGGGAACATGAGAACTTTTTGATTCTGGAACCCTGTGGCCTTTAACATGACATCGGTGGATTCTGGAACCCTGTGGCCTGGGAACATGAGAACGGTTTGATTCTGGAACCCTGTGGCCTGGGAACATGAGTGAGGATTGATGGTGGAACCCTGTGGCCTGGCAACATGACTGAGGTTTGATACTGGAAGACTGTGGGCAGGAAACATGATATCGGGTTGATTCTGGAAACTTCTGTCCTGGGAACAAGACTGAGGTTTGATTCTGGAACCCTGTGTCCTGGAAATATGACAAAGGTTTGTTGCTGGAAGCCTGTTCCCTGGGTACATGACTGAGGTTTGATTCTGGATACCTGTGTCCTGGGAACATGAGTGATGTTTGATTGTTGAAACCTGTGGCCTGCGAACATGACTCAGGTTTGATTCTGGAACCATGTGTCCTGGGAATATGACTGAGGTTTGATTCTGGAAACCTTTGGCCTGAGAAAATGACTGAGGTTTCATTGTGGAAACATGTGGCCTGGGATCATGACTGAGGTTTGATGGTGGAACACTCTGGCCTGGCAAAATGACTGAGGCTTGATTCTGGAACCCTGTGGCCCGGGAACGTGACTGAGGTTTGATGGCAGAATCCTGTGGACTGGCAACATGACTGAGGTTTGATTGTGGAACCCTTTGCATGGGGAACATGACTGAGGCCTGATCCTGGAACCCCGCGGCGTGGGAACATGACATTGGTTTGATTCTGGAGCCCTGTTTACTGGGAACATGACTGAGGTTTGATGGTTGTACCCTGTGGCCTGGCAACATGATTGAGGATTGATAGTGGAACGCTCATGCTTGCGAACATGAGTGAGGCTTGATGGTGAAACCCTGTGGCCTGGCAACATGCCTGAGGTTTGATGGCGGAACCCTGTGGCTTGGCAAGATGACTTAGGTTTGATTGTGGAACACTCTGGCCTGGGAACATGATTGAGGCTTGATGGTGGAACCGTGGCCAGGGAACAGGACTGAGGTTTGATTGTGGAACCCTCTGGCCTGGGAATATGACTGAGGTTTAATTGTGGAACCCTGTGGCCTGGGAACATGACTGGGATTTTATTTCTGAAACCTGTGTCCAGGGAATATGACTGAGGTTTTATTCTCGAATCCTGTGTCCTGGGTACGTGACTGAGGTTAGACTCTGTAACCATGTGGCCTAGGAATATGACTGAGGTTTGATTCTGGAATCCATTGGCCTGGGAACATGACTGATGTTAGAGTGTGGAATCCTGTGGCCTGGGAACATGGCATCGGTTTGGATTCTGGTACCCTGTTGCCTGGGAACATGAACTCGGTTTGATCCTGGAAACCTGTGGCCTGGGAATATGACTGAGGTTTGATGGTGGTAACCTATGGCCTGTCAACATGACTGAGGTTTGATTCTGGATCCCTGTGGCCTGGGAACATGACTGAGGCGTGATTCTGGAAAACTGTGGCCTGGGAACATGACATCTGTTTATATTGTGGAATACTGTGCCCTGGGAACCTGACAGAGCCTTGGTTCTGAAACCCTGTGGACGGGAAACATGACTGATGTTTTATTTTGGAACCCTGTAGCCTGGGAACATAACTGAGGATTCATTCTGGAACCCTGTTGCCTGGGAACATGATATCGGTGGATTCTGGACCCCTGGGAACTGGGAACGTGATATCTGTTTAGATTGTGGAATACTGTGCCCCGGGAACCTGACTGAGCCTTGGTTCTGGAACCCTGTGGACTGGGAACATGACTGAGGTTTTATTCTGGAACCCTGTAGCCTGGGAACATAACTGAGGATTTATTCTCGAACCCTGTGGCCTGGGAACATGACATCGGTGGATTCTGGAAACCTGTGGCCTGGGAACATGAGAATGGTTTGATTCTGGAACCTTGTGGCCTGGGAACATGTCTGAGGTTTGATGGTGGAAACCTGTGGCTTGCCAACATGACTAAGGTTTGATTCTGGAAGACTGTGGCCAGGAACCATGATATCGCGTTGATTCTGGAAACTTGTGTCCTGGGAACAAGACTGAGGTTTGATTCTGGAATCCTGTGGCCTGGGATTATGACTGAGGTTTGTTTCTGGAAGCCTGTTCCCTGGGAACATGACTGACGTTTGATTCTGGACACCTGTGTCCTGGGAACATGACTGAGGTTTGATTGTTGAAACCTGTGGCCCCCGAACATGACTCAGGTTTGATTCTTTAACCATGTGTCCTGGGAACATGACTGAGGTTTGATACTGGAAACCTTTGGCCTGGGAACATGGCATCGGTGGATTCTGGAACCCTGTGGCCTGGGAACATGAGAACGGTTTGATTCTGAAACACTGTGGCGTGAGACATGTCTGAGGTTTGATGGTGGAAACCTGTAGCCTGGCAACATGACTGAGGTTTGATTCTGGAAGACTGTGGCCAAGAAACATGATATCGGGTTGATTCTGGAACCTTGTTTCCTGGGAACAAGACTGAGGCTTGATTTTGGAAACCTGTGGCCTGGGAACATGACTGAGGTTTGTTTCTGGAAGCCTGTTCCCTGGGAACATGACTGAGGTTTGATTCTGGACACCTGTGTCCTGGGAACATGACTGAGGTTTGATTATTGAAACCTGTGGCCTGCGAACATGACTCAGGTTTGATTCTGGAACCCTGTGTCCTGGGAATATGACTGAGGTTTGATTCTGGAAACGTTTGGCCTGCGGAAATGACTGAGGTTTCATTCTGGAAACATGTGGCCTGGGATCATGACTGAGGTTTGATGGTGGAACACTCTGGCCTGGCAAAATGACTGAGGCTTGATTCTGGAACCCTGTGGCCCGGGAACTTGACTGAGGTTTGATGGCAGAAACCTGTGGACTGGCAACATGACTGAGGTTTGATTGTGGAACCCTGTGAACGGGGACCATGACTGAGGCCTGACACTGGAACCCCGTGGCGTAGGAACATGTCATTGGTTTGATTCTGGAGCCCTGTTTACTGGGAACATGACTGAGGTTTGATGGTGGAACCCTGTGGCCTGGCAACATGATTGAGGTTTGATAGTGGAAACCTCAGCCTTGGGAACATGAGTGAGGCTTGATAGTGGAAGCCTGTGGCCTGGCAACATGCATGATGTTTGATGGTGGAACCCTGTGGCTTGGCAAGATGACTTAGGTTTGATTGTGGAACACTCTGCCCTGGGAACATGACTGAGGCTTGATGGTGAAACCGTGGTCTGGCAACAGGACTGAGGTTTGATTGTGGAACCCTCTGGCCTGGGAATATAACTGAAGTTTAATTGTGGAACCCTGTGTCCTGGGAACATGACTGGGATTTGATTTCTGAAACCTGTGTCCAGGGAACATGACTGAGGTTTTATTCTGGAACCCTGTGTCCTGGGAACACGACTAAGGTTTGATTCTGGAACCATGAGGCCTGGGAATATGACTGAGGTTTGATTCTGGAAACCATTGGCCTGGGAACATGACTGATGTTAGAGTGTGGAATCCTGTGGCCTGGGAACATGACATCGGTTTGAATTCTGGTACCCTGTTGGCTGGGAACATGAAATGGGTCTGATTCTGGAAACCTGTGGCCTGGGAATATGACTGAGGTTTGAAGGTGGAAACCTGTGGCCTGGCAACATGACTGAGGTTTGATTCTGGATCCCTGTGGCCTGGGAACATGACTGAGGCGTGATTCTGGAAAACTGTGGCCTGGAAACATGTAATCTGTTTAGATTGTGGAATACTGTGCCCCGGGAACCTGACTGAGCCTTGGTTCTGGAACCCTGTGTACTGGGAACATGACTGAGGTTTTATTCTAGAACCCTGTAGCCTGGGAACATAACTGAGGATTGATTCTCGAACCCTGTGGCCTGGGAACATGACATCGGTGGATTCTAGAACCCTTTGGCCTGGGAACATGTCTGAGGTTTGATGGTGGAAACCTGTGGCTTGGCAACATGACTAAGGTTTGATTCTGGAAGACTGTGGCCAGAAACCATGATATCGGGTTGATTCTGGAAACTTGTGTCCTGGGAACATGACTGAGGTTTGTTTCTGGAAGCCTGTGCCCTGGGAACATGACTGAGGTTTGATTCTGGAAGCCTGTGGCCAGGGAACATGATATCGGTTTGATTCTGTAACCCTGTGTCCTGTGAACATGACTGAGGTTTGATGGTTGAAACCTGTGGCCCGCGAACATGACTCAGGTTTGATTCTGGAACCATGTGTCCTGGGAACATGATTGAGGTTTGAATTTGGAAACCTTTGGCCTGGGAAAATGACTGAGGTTTCATTGTGGAAACATGTGGCCTGGGATCATGACTGAGGTTTGATGGTGGAACACTCTGGCCTGGCAAAATGACTGAGGCTTGATTCTGGAACCCTGTGGCCCGGGAACATGAGAACGGTTTGATTCTGGAACCCTGTGGCCTTTAACATGACATCGGTGGATTCTGGAACCCTGTGGCCTGGGAACATGAGAACGGTTTGATTCTGGAACCCTGTGGCCTGGGAACATGAGTGAGGATTGATGGTGGAACCCTGTGGCCTGGCAACATGACTGAGGTTTGATACTGGAAGACTGTGGACAGGAAACATGATATCGGGTTGATTCTGGAAACTTCTGTCCTGGGAACAAGACTGAGGTTTGATTCTGGAACCCTGTGTCCTGGAAATATGACAAAGGTTTGTTGCTGGAAGCCTGTTCCCTGGGTACATGACTGAGGTTTGATTCTGGATACCTGTGTCCTGGGAACATGAGTGATGTTTGATTGTTGAAACCTGTGGCCTGCGAACATGACTCAGGTTTGATTCTGGAACCATGTGTCCTGGGAATATGACTGAGGTTTGATTCTGTAATCCATTGGCCTGGGAACATGACTGATGTTAGAGTGTGGAATCCTGTGGCCTGGGAACATGGCATCGGTTTGGATTCTGGTACCCTGTTGCCTGGGAACATGAAATCGGTTTGATTCTGGAAACCTGTGGCCTGGGAATATGACTGAGGTTTGAAGGTGGAAACCTGTGGCCTGTCAACATGACTGAGGTTTGATTCTGGATCCCTGTGGCCTGGGAACATGACTGAGGCGTGATTCTGGAAAACTGTGGCCTGGGAACATGACATCTGTTTATATTGTGGAATACTGTGCCCTGGGAAACTGACCGAGCCTTGGTTCTGAAACCCTGTGGACGGGAAACATGACTGATGTTTTATTCTGGAACCCTGTAGCCTGGGAACATAACTGAGGATTCATTCTGGAACCCTGTCGCCTGGGAACATGATATCGGTGGATTCTGGACCCCTGGGAACTGGGAACGTGACATCTGTTTAGATTGTGGAATACTGTGCCCCGGGAACCTGACTGAGCCTTGGTTCTGGAACCCTGTGGACTGGGAACATGACTGAGGTTTTATTCTGGAACCCTGTAGCCTGGGAACATAACTGAGGATTTATTCTCGAACCCTGTGGCCTGGGAACATGACATCGGTGGATTCTGGAAACCTGTGGCCTGGGAACATGAGAATGGTTTGATTCTGGAACCTTGTGGCCTGGGAACATGTCTGAGGTTTGATGGTGGAAACCTGTGGCTTGCCAACATGACTAAGGTTTGATTCTGGAAGACTGTGGCCAGGAACCATGATATCGCGTTGATTCTGGAAACTTGTGTCCTGGGAACAAGACTGAGGTTTGATTCTGGAATCCTGTGGCCTGGGATTATGACTGAGGTTTGTTTCTGGAAGCCTGTTCCCTGGGAACATGACTGACGTTTGATTCTGGACACCTGTGTCCTGGGAACATGACTGAGGTTTGATTGTTGAAACCTGTGGCCCCCGAACATGACTCAGGTTTGATTCTTTAACCATGTGTCCTGGGAACATGACTGAGGTTTGATACTGGAAACCTTTGGCCTGGGAACATGGCATCGGTGGATTCTGGAACCCTGTGGCCTGGGAACATGAGAACGGTTTGATTCTGAAACACTGTGGCGTGAGACATGTCTGAGGTTTGATGGTGGAAACCTGTAGCCTGGCAACATGACTGAGGTTTGATTCTGGAAGACTGTGGCCAAGAAACATGATATCGGGTTGATTCTGGAACCTTGTTTCCTGGGAACAAGACTGAGGCTTGATTTTGGAAACCTGTGGCCTGGGAACATGACTGAGGTTTGTTTCTGGAAGCCTGTTCCCTGGGAACATGACTGAGGTTTGATTCTGGACACCTGTGTCCTGGGAACATGACTGAGGTTTGATTATTGAAACCTGTGGCCTGCGAACATGACTCAGGTTTGATTCTGGAACCCTGTGTCCTGGGAATATGACTGAGGTTTGATTCTGGAAACGTTTGGCCTGCGGAAATGACTGAGGTTTCATTCTGGAAACATGTGGCCTGGGATCATGACTGAGGTTTGATGGTGGAACACTCTGGCCTGGCAAAATGACTGAGGCTTGATTCTGGAACCCTGTGGCCCGGGAACGTGACTGAGGTTGGATGGCAGAAACCTGTGGACTGGCAACATGACTGAGGTTTGATTGTGGAACCCTGTGAACGGGGACCATGACTGAGGCCTGACACTGGAACTCCGTGGCGTAGGAACATGTCATTGGTTTGATTCTGGAGCCCTGTTTACTGGGAACATGACTGAGGTTTGATGGTGGAACCCTGTGGCCTGGCAACATGATTGAGGTTTGATAGTGGAAACCTCAGCCTTGGGAACATGAGTGAGGCTTGATAGTGGAAGCCTGTGGCCTGGCAACATGCATGATGTTTGATGGTGGAACCCTGTGGCTTGGCAAGATGACTTAGGTTTGATTGTGGAACACTCTGCCCTGGGAACATGACTGAGGCTTGATGGTGAAACCGTGGTCTGGCAACAGGACTGAGGTTTGATTGTGGAACCCTCTGGCCTGGGAATATAACTGAAGTTTAATTGTGGAACCCTGTGTCCTGGGAACATGACTGGGATTTGATTTTTGAAACCTGTGTCCAGGGAACATGACTGAGGTTTTATTCTGGAACCCTGTGTCCTGGGAACACGACTAAGGTTTGATTCTGGAACCATGTGGCCTGGGAATATGACTGAGGTTTGATTCTGGAAACCATTGGCCTGGGAACATGACTGATGTTAGAGTGTGGAATCCTGTGGCCTGGGAACATGACATCGGTTTGAATTCTGGTACCCTGTTGGCTGGGAACATGAAATGGGTCTGATTCTGGAAACCTGTGGCCTGGGAATATGACTGAGGTTTGAAGGTGGAAACCTGTGGCCTGGCAACATGACTGAGGTTTGATTCTGGATCCCTGTGGCCTGGGAACATGACTGAGGCGTGATTCTGGAAAACTGTGGCCTGGAAACATGAAATCTGTTTAGATTGTGGAATACTGTGCCCCGGGAACCTGACTGAGCCTTAGTTCTGGAACCCTGTGTACTGGGAACATGACTGAGGTTTTATTCTAGAACCCTGTAGCCTGGGAACATAACTGAGGATTGATTCTCGAACCCTGTGGCCTGGGAACATGACATCGCTGGATTCTAGAACCCTTTGGCCTGGGAACATGTCTGAGGTTTGATGGTGGAAACCTGTGGCTTGGCAACATGACTAAGGTTTGATTCTGGAAGACTGTGGCCAGGAACCATGATATCGGGTTGATTCTGGAATCTTGTGTCCTGGGAACATGACTGAGGTTTGTTTCTGGAAGCCTGTGCCCTGGGAACATGACTGAGGTTTGATTCTGGAAGCCTGTGGCCAGGGAACATGATATCGGTTTGATTCTGTAACCCTGTGTCCTGTGAACATGACTGAGGTTTGATGGTTGAAACCTGTGGCCCGCGAACATGACTAAAGGTTTGATTCTGGAACCATGTGTCCTGGGAACATGATTGAGGTTTGAATTTGGAAACCTTTGGCCTGGGAAAATGACTGAGGTTTCATTGTGGAAACATGTGGCCTGGGATCATGACTGAGGTTTGATGGTGGAATACTCTGGCCTGGCAAAATGACTGAGGCTTGATTCTGGAACCCTGTGGCCCGGGAACATGAGAACTTTTTGATTCTGGAACCCTGTGGCCTTTAACATGACATCGGTGGATTCTGGAACCCTGTGGCCTGGGAACATGAGAACGGTTTGATTCTGGAACCCTGTGGCCTGGGAACATGAGTGAGGATTGATGGTGGAACCCTGTGGCCTGGCAACATGACTGAGGTTTGATACTGGAAGACTGTGGGCAGGAAACATGATATCGGGTTGATTCTGGAAACTTCTGTCCTGGGAACAAGACTGAGGTTTGATTCTGGAACCCTGTGTCCTGGAAATATGACAAAGGTTTGTTGCTGGAAGCCTGTTCCCTGGGTACATGACTGAGGTTTGATTCTGGATACCTGTGTCCTGGGAACATGAGTGATGTTTGATTGTTGAAACCTGTGGCCTGCGAACATGACTCAGGTTTGATTCTGGAACCATGTGTCCTGGGAATATGACTGAGGTTTGATTCTGGAAACCTTTGGCCTGAGAAAATGACTGAGGTTTCATTGTGGAAACATGTGGCCTGGGATCATGACTGAGGTTTGATGGTGGAACACTCTGGCCTGGCAAAATGACTGAGGCTTGATTCTGGAACCCTGTGGCCCGGGAACGTGACTGAGGTTTGATGGCAGAATCCTGTGGACTGGCAACATGACTGAGGTTTGATTGTGGAACCCTTTGCATGGGGAACATGACTGAGGCCTGATCCTGGAACCCCGCGGCGTGGGAACATGACATTGGTTTGATTCTGGAGCCCTGTTTACTGGGAACATGACTGAGGTTTGATGGTTGTACCCTGTGGCCTGGCAACATGATTGAGGATTGATAGTGGAACGCTCATGCTTGCGAACATGAGTGAGGCTTGATGGTGAAACCCTGTGGCCTGGCAACATGCCTGAGGTTTGATGGCGGAACCCTGTGGCTTGGCAAGATGACTTAGGTTTGATTGTGGAACACTCTGGCCTGGGAACATGATTGAGGCTTGATGGTGGAACCGTGGCCAGGGAACAGGACTGAGGTTTGATTGTGGAACCCTCTGGCCTGGGAATATGACTGAGGTTTAATTGTGGAACCCTGTGGCCTGGGAACATGACTGGGATTTTATTTCTGAAACCTGTGTCCAGGGAATATGACTGAGGTTTTATTCTCGAATCCTGTGTCCTGGGTACGTGACTGAGGTTAGACTCTGTAACCATGTGGCCTAGGAATATGACTGAGGTTTGATTCTGGAATCCATTGGCCTGGGAACATGACTGATGTTAGAGTGTGGAATCCTGTGGCCTGGGAACATGGCATCGGTTTGGATTCTGGTACCCTGTTGCCTGGGAACATGAACTCGGTTTGATCCTGGAAACCTGTGGCCTGGGAATATGACTGAGGTTTGATGGTGGTAACCTATGGCCTGTCAACATGACTGAGGTTTGATTCTGGATCCCTGTGGCCTGGGAACATGACTGAGGCGTGATTCTGGAAAACTGTGGCCTGGGAACATGACATCTGTTTATATTGTGGAATACTGTGCCCTGGGAACCTGACAGAGCCTTGGTTCTGAAACCCTGTGGACGGGAAACATGACTGATGTTTTATTTTGGAACCCTGTAGCCTGGGAACATAACTGAGGATTCATTCTGGAACCCTGTTGCCTGGGAACATGATATCGGTGGATTCTGGACCCCTGGGAACTGGGAACGTGATATCTGTTTAGATTGTGGAATACTGTGCCCCGGGAACCTGACTGAGCCTTGGTTCTGGAACCCTGTGGACTGGGAACATGACTGAGGTTTTATTCTGGAACCCTGTAGCCTGGGAACATAACTGAGGATTTATTCTCGAACCCTGTGGCCTGGGAACATGACATCGGTGGATTCTGGAAACCTGTGGCCTGGGAACATGAGAATGGTTTGATTCTGGAACCTTGTGGCCTGGGAACATGTCTGAGGTTTGATGGTGGAAACCTGTGGCTTGCCAACATGACTAAGGTTTGATTCTGGAAGACTGTGGCCAGGAACCATGATATCGCGTTGATTCTGGAAACTTGTGTCCTGGGAACAAGACTGAGGTTTGATTCTGGAATCCTGTGGCCTGGGATTATGACTGAGGTTTGTTTCTGGAAGCCTGTTCCCTGGGAACATGACTGACGTTTGATTCTGGACACCTGTGTCCTGGGAACATGACTGAGGTTTGATTGTTGAAACCTGTGGCCCCCGAACATGACTCAGGTTTGATTCTTTAACCATGTGTCCTGGGAACATGACTGAGGTTTGATACTGGAAACCTTTGGCCTGGGAACATGGCATCGGTGGATTCTGGAACCCTGTGGCCTGGGAACATGAGAACGGTTTGATTCTGAAACACTGTGGCGTGAGACATGTCTGAGGTTTGATGGTGGAAACCTGTAGCCTGGCAACATGACTGAGGTTTGATTCTGGAAGACTGTGGCCAAGAAACATGATATCGGGTTGATTCTGGAACCTTGTTTCCTGGGAACAAGACTGAGGCTTGATTTTGGAAACCTGTGGCCTGGGAACATGACTGAGGTTTGTTTCTGGAAGCCTGTTCCCTGGGAACATGACTGAGGTTTGATTCTGGACACCTGTGTCCTGGGAACATGACTGAGGTTTGATTATTGAAACCTGTGGCCTGCGAACATGACTCAGGTTTGATTCTGGAACCCTGTGTCCTGGGAATATGACTGAGGTTTGATTCTGGAAACGTTTGGCCTGCGGAAATGACTGAGGTTTCATTCTGGAAACATGTGGCCTGGGATCATGACTGAGGTTTGATGGTGGAACACTCTGGCCTGGCAAAATGACTGAGGCTTGATTCTGGAACCCTGTGGCCCGGGAACTTGACTGAGGTTTGATGGCAGAAACCTGTGGACTGGCAACATGACTGAGGTTTGATTGTGGAACCCTGTGAACGGGGACCATGACTGAGGCCTGACACTGGAACCCCGTGGCGTAGGAACATGTCATTGGTTTGATTCTGGAGCCCTGTTTACTGGGAACATGACTGAGGTTTGATGGTGGAACCCTGTGGCCTGGCAACATGATTGAGGTTTGATAGTGGAAACCTCAGCCTTGGGAACATGAGTGAGGCTTGATAGTGGAAGCCTGTGGCCTGGCAACATGCATGATGTTTGATGGTGGAACCCTGTGGCTTGGCAAGATGACTTAGGTTTGATTGTGGAACACTCTGCCCTGGGAACATGACTGAGGCTTGATGGTGAAACCGTGGTCTGGCAACAGGACTGAGGTTTGATTGTGGAACCCTCTGGCCTGGGAATATAACTGAAGTTTAATTGTGGAACCCTGTGTCCTGGGAACATGACTGGGATTTGATTTCTGAAACCTGTGTCCAGGGAACATGACTGAGGTTTTATTCTGGAACCCTGTGTCCTGGGAACACGACTAAGGTTTGATTCTGGAACCATGAGGCCTGGGAATATGACTGAGGTTTGATTCTGGAAACCATTGGCCTGGGAACATGACTGATGTTAGAGTGTGGAATCCTGTGGCCTGGGAACATGACATCGGTTTGAATTCTGGTACCCTGTTGGCTGGGAACATGAAATGGGTCTGATTCTGGAAACCTGTGGCCTGGGAATATGACTGAGGTTTGAAGGTGGAAACCTGTGGCCTGGCAACATGACTGAGGTTTGATTCTGGATCCCTGTGGCCTGGGAACATGACTGAGGCGTGATTCTGGAAAACTGTGGCCTGGAAACATGTAATCTGTTTAGATTGTGGAATACTGTGCCCCGGGAACCTGACTGAGCCTTGGTTCTGGAACCCTGTGTACTGGGAACATGACTGAGGTTTTATTCTAGAACCCTGTAGCCTGGGAACATAACTGAGGATTGATTCTCGAACCCTGTGGCCTGGGAACATGACATCGGTGGATTCTAGAACCCTTTGGCCTGGGAACATGTCTGAGGTTTGATGGTGGAAACCTGTGGCTTGGCAACATGACTAAGGTTTGATTCTGGAAGACTGTGGCCAGAAACCATGATATCGGGTTGATTCTGGAAACTTGTGTCCTGGGAACATGACTGAGGTTTGTTTCTGGAAGCCTGTGCCCTGGGAACATGACTGAGGTTTGATTCTGGAAGCCTGTGGCCAGGGAACATGATATCGGTTTGATTCTGTAACCCTGTGTCCTGTGAACATGACTGAGGTTTGATGGTTGAAACCTGTGGCCCGCGAACATGACTCAGGTTTGATTCTGGAACCATGTGTCCTGGGAACATGATTGAGGTTTGAATTTGGAAACCTTTGGCCTGGGAAAATGACTGAGGTTTCATTGTGGAAACATGTGGCCTGGGATCATGACTGAGGTTTGATGGTGGAACACTCTGGCCTGGCAAAATGACTGAGGCTTGATTCTGGAACCCTGTGGCCCGGGAACATGAGAACGGTTTGATTCTGGAACCCTGTGGCCTTTAACATGACATCGGTGGATTCTGGAACCCTGTGGCCTGGGAACATGAGAACGGTTTGATTCTGGAACCCTGTGGCCTGGGAACATGAGTGAGGATTGATGGTGGAACCCTGTGGCCTGGCAACATGACTGAGGTTTGATACTGGAAGACTGTGGACAGGAAACATGATATCGGGTTGATTCTGGAAACTTCTGTCCTGGGAACAAGACTGAGGTTTGATTCTGGAACCCTGTGTCCTGGAAATATGACAAAGGTTTGTTGCTGGAAGCCTGTTCCCTGGGTACATGACTGAGGTTTGATTCTGGATACCTGTGTCCTGGGAACATGAGTGATGTTTGATTGTTGAAACCTGTGGCCTGCGAACATGACTCAGGTTTGATTCTGGAACCATGTGTCCTGGGAATATGACTGAGGTTTGATTCTGTAATCCATTGGCCTGGGAACATGACTGATGTTAGAGTGTGGAATCCTGTGGCCTGGGAACATGGCATCGGTTTGGATTCTGGTACCCTGTTGCCTGGGAACATGAAATCGGTTTGATTCTGGAAACCTGTGGCCTGGGAATATGACTGAGGTTTGAAGGTGGAAACCTGTGGCCTGTCAACATGACTGAGGTTTGATTCTGGATCCCTGTGGCCTGGGAACATGACTGAGGCGTGATTCTGGAAAACTGTGGCCTGGGAACATGACATCTGTTTATATTGTGGAATACTGTGCCCTGGGAAACTGACCGAGCCTTGGTTCTGAAACCCTGTGGACGGGAAACATGACTGATGTTTTATTCTGGAACCCTGTAGCCTGGGAACATAACTGAGGATTCATTCTGGAACCCTGTCGCCTGGGAACATGATATCGGTGGATTCTGGACCCCTGGGAACTGGGAACGTGACATCTGTTTAGATTGTGGAATACTGTGCCCCGGGAACCTGACTGAGCCTTGGTTCTGGAACCCTGTGGACTGGGAACATGACTGAGGTTTTATTCTGGAACCCTGTAGCCTGGGAACATAACTGAGGATTTATTCTCGAACCCTGTGGCCTGGGAACATGACATCGGTGGATTCTGGAAACCTGTGGCCTGGGAACATGAGAATGGTTTGATTCTGGAACCTTGTGGCCTGGGAACATGTCTGAGGTTTGATGGTGGAAACCTGTGGCTTGCCAACATGACTAAGGTTTGATTCTGGAAGACTGTGGCCAGGAACCATGATATCGCGTTGATTCTGGAAACTTGTGTCCTGGGAACAAGACTGAGGTTTGATTCTGGAATCCTGTGGCCTGGGATTATGACTGAGGTTTGTTTCTGGAAGCCTGTTCCCTGGGAACATGACTGACGTTTGATTCTGGACACCTGTGTCCTGGGAACATGACTGAGGTTTGATTGTTGAAACCTGTGGCCCCCGAACATGACTCAGGTTTGATTCTTTAACCATGTGTCCTGGGAACATGACTGAGGTTTGATACTGGAAACCTTTGGCCTGGGAACATGGCATCGGTGGATTCTGGAACCCTGTGGCCTGGGAACATGAGAACGGTTTGATTCTGAAACACTGTGGCGTGAGACATGTCTGAGGTTTGATGGTGGAAACCTGTAGCCTGGCAACATGACTGAGGTTTGATTCTGGAAGACTGTGGCCAAGAAACATGATATCGGGTTGATTCTGGAACCTTGTTTCCTGGGAACAAGACTGAGGCTTGATTTTGGAAACCTGTGGCCTGGGAACATGACTGAGGTTTGTTTCTGGAAGCCTGTTCCCTGGGAACATGACTGAGGTTTGATTCTGGACACCTGTGTCCTGGGAACATGACTGAGGTTTGATTATTGAAACCTGTGGCCTGCGAACATGACTCAGGTTTGATTCTGGAACCCTGTGTCCTGGGAATATGACTGAGGTTTGATTCTGGAAACGTTTGGCCTGCGGAAATGACTGAGGTTTCATTCTGGAAACATGTGGCCTGGGATCATGACTGAGGTTTGATGGTGGAACACTCTGGCCTGGCAAAATGACTGAGGCTTGATTCTGGAACCCTGTGGCCCGGGAACGTGACTGAGGTTGGATGGCAGAAACCTGTGGACTGGCAACATGACTGAGGTTTGATTGTGGAACCCTGTGAACGGGGACCATGACTGAGGCCTGACACTGGAACTCCGTGGCGTAGGAACATGTCATTGGTTTGATTCTGGAGCCCTGTTTACTGGGAACATGACTGAGGTTTGATGGTGGAACCCTGTGGCCTGGCAACATGATTGAGGTTTGATAGTGGAAACCTCAGCCTTGGGAACATGAGTGAGGCTTGATAGTGGAAGCCTGTGGCCTGGCAACATGCATGATGTTTGATGGTGGAACCCTGTGGCTTGGCAAGATGACTTAGGTTTGATTGTGGAACACTCTGCCCTGGGAACATGACTGAGGCTTGATGGTGAAACCGTGGTCTGGCAACAGGACTGAGGTTTGATTGTGGAACCCTCTGGCCTGGGAATATAACTGAAGTTTAATTGTGGAACCCTGTGTCCTGGGAACATGACTGGGATTTGATTTTTGAAACCTGTGTCCAGGGAACATGACTGAGGTTTTATTCTGGAACCCTGTGTCCTGGGAACACGACTAAGGTTTGATTCTGGAACCATGTGGCCTGGGAATATGACTGAGGTTTGATTCTGGAAACCATTGGCCTGGGAACATGACTGATGTTAGAGTGTGGAATCCTGTGGCCTGGGAACATGACATCGGTTTGAATTCTGGTACCCTGTTGGCTGGGAACATGAAATGGGTCTGATTCTGGAAACCTGTGGCCTGGGAATATGACTGAGGTTTGAAGGTGGAAACCTGTGGCCTGGCAACATGACTGAGGTTTGATTCTGGATCCCTGTGGCCTGGGAACATGACTGAGGCGTGATTCTGGAAAACTGTGGCCTGGAAACATGAAATCTGTTTAGATTGTGGAATACTGTGCCCCGGGAACCTGACTGAGCCTTAGTTCTGGAACCCTGTGTACTGGGAACATGACTGAGGTTTTATTCTAGAACCCTGTAGCCTGGGAACATAACTGAGGATTGATTCTCGAACCCTGTGGCCTGGGAACATGACATCGCTGGATTCTAGAACCCTTTGGCCTGGGAACATGTCTGAGGTTTGATGGTGGAAACCTGTGGCTTGGCAACATGACTAAGGTTTGATTCTGGAAGACTGTGGCCAGGAACCATGATATCGGGTTGATTCTGGAATCTTGTGTCCTGGGAACATGACTGAGGTTTGTTTCTGGAAGCCTGTGCCCTGGGAACATGACTGAGGTTTGATTCTGGAAGCCTGTGGCCAGGGAACATGATATCGGTTTGATTCTGTAACCCTGTGTCCTGTGAACATGACTGAGGTTTGATGGTTGAAACCTGTGGCCCGCGAACATGACTAAAGGTTTGATTCTGGAACCATGTGTCCTGGGAACATGATTGAGGTTTGAATTTGGAAACCTTTGGCCTGGGAAAATGACTGAGGTTTCATTGTGGAAACATGTGGCCTGGGATCATGACTGAGGTTTGATGGTGGAATACTCTGGCCTGGCAAAATGACTGAGGCTTGATTCTGGAACCCTGTGGCCCGGGAACATGAGAACTTTTTGATTCTGGAACCCTGTGGCCTTTAACATGACATCGGTGGATTCTGGAACCCTGTGGCCTGGGAACATGAGAACGGTTTGATTCTGGAACCCTGTGGCCTGGGAACATGAGTGAGGATTGATGGTGGAACCCTGTGGCCTGGCAACATGACTGAGGTTTGATACTGGAAGACTGTGGGCAGGAAACATGATATCGGGTTGATTCTGGAAACTTCTGTCCTGGGAACAAGACTGAGGTTTGATTCTGGAACCCTGTGTCCTGGAAATATGACAAAGGTTTGTTGCTGGAAGCCTGTTCCCTGGGTACATGACTGAGGTTTGATTCTGGATACCTGTGTCCTGGGAACATGAGTGATGTTTGATTGTTGAAACCTGTGGCCTGCGAACATGACTCAGGTTTGATTCTGGAACCATGTGTCCTGGGAATATGACTGAGGTTTGATTCTGGAAACCTTTGGCCTGAGAAAATGACTGAGGTTTCATTGTGGAAACATGTGGCCTGGGATCATGACTGAGGTTTGATGGTGGAACACTCTGGCCTGGCAAAATGACTGAGGCTTGATTCTGGAACCCTGTGGCCCGGGAACGTGACTGAGGTTTGATGGCAGAATCCTGTGGACTGGCAACATGACTGAGGTTTGATTGTGGAACCCTTTGCATGGGGAACATGACTGAGGCCTGATCCTGGAACCCCGCGGCGTGGGAACATGACATTGGTTTGATTCTGGAGCCCTGTTTACTGGGAACATGACTGAGGTTTGATGGTTGTACCCTGTGGCCTGGCAACATGATTGAGGATTGATAGTGGAACGCTCATGCTTGCGAACATGAGTGAGGCTTGATGGTGAAACCCTGTGGCCTGGCAACATGCCTGAGGTTTGATGGCGGAACCCTGTGGCTTGGCAAGATGACTTAGGTTTGATTGTGGAACACTCTGGCCTGGGAACATGATTGAGGCTTGATGGTGGAACCGTGGCCAGGGAACAGGACTGAGGTTTGATTGTGGAACCCTCTGGCCTGGGAATATGACTGAGGTTTAATTGTGGAACCCTGTGGCCTGGGAACATGACTGGGATTTTATTTCTGAAACCTGTGTCCAGGGAATATGACTGAGGTTTTATTCTCGAATCCTGTGTCCTGGGTACGTGACTGAGGTTAGACTCTGTAACCATGTGGCCTAGGAATATGACTGAGGTTTGATTCTGGAATCCATTGGCCTGGGAACATGACTGATGTTAGAGTGTGGAATCCTGTGGCCTGGGAACATGGCATCGGTTTGGATTCTGGTACCCTGTTGCCTGGGAACATGAACTCGGTTTGATCCTGGAAACCTGTGGCCTGGGAATATGACTGAGGTTTGATGGTGGTAACCTATGGCCTGTCAACATGACTGAGGTTTGATTCTGGATCCCTGTGGCCTGGGAACATGACTGAGGCGTGATTCTGGAAAACTGTGGCCTGGGAACATGACATCTGTTTATATTGTGGAATACTGTGCCCTGGGAACCTGACAGAGCCTTGGTTCTGAAACCCTGTGGACGGGAAACATGACTGATGTTTTATTTTGGAACCCTGTAGCCTGGGAACATAACTGAGGATTCATTCTGGAACCCTGTTGCCTGGGAACATGATATCGGTGGATTCTGGACCCCTGGGAACTGGGAACGTGATATCTGTTTAGATTGTGGAATACTGTGCCCCGGGAACCTGACTGAGCCTTGGTTCTGGAACCCTGTGGACTGGGAACATGACTGAGGTTTTATTCTGGAACCCTGTAGCCTGGGAACATAACTGAGGATTTATTCTCGAACCCTGTGGCCTGGGAACATGACATCGGTGGATTCTGGAAACCTGTGGCCTGGGAACATGAGAATGGTTTGATTCTGGAACCTTGTGGCCTGGGAACATGTCTGAGGTTTGATGGTGGAAACCTGTGGCTTGCCAACATGACTAAGGTTTGATTCTGGAAGACTGTGGCCAGGAACCATGATATCGCGTTGATTCTGGAAACTTGTGTCCTGGGAACAAGACTGAGGTTTGATTCTGGAATCCTGTGGCCTGGGATTATGACTGAGGTTTGTTTCTGGAAGCCTGTTCCCTGGGAACATGACTGACGTTTGATTCTGGACACCTGTGTCCTGGGAACATGACTGAGGTTTGATTGTTGAAACCTGTGGCCCCCGAACATGACTCAGGTTTGATTCTTTAACCATGTGTCCTGGGAACATGACTGAGGTTTGATACTGGAAACCTTTGGCCTGGGAACATGGCATCGGTGGATTCTGGAACCCTGTGGCCTGGGAACATGAGAACGGTTTGATTCTGAAACACTGTGGCGTGAGACATGTCTGAGGTTTGATGGTGGAAACCTGTAGCCTGGCAACATGACTGAGGTTTGATTCTGGAAGACTGTGGCCAAGAAACATGATATCGGGTTGATTCTGGAACCTTGTTTCCTGGGAACAAGACTGAGGCTTGATTTTGGAAACCTGTGGCCTGGGAACATGACTGAGGTTTGTTTCTGGAAGCCTGTTCCCTGGGAACATGACTGAGGTTTGATTCTGGACACCTGTGTCCTGGGAACATGACTGAGGTTTGATTATTGAAACCTGTGGCCTGCGAACATGACTCAGGTTTGATTCTGGAACCCTGTGTCCTGGGAATATGACTGAGGTTTGATTCTGGAAACGTTTGGCCTGCGGAAATGACTGAGGTTTCATTCTGGAAACATGTGGCCTGGGATCATGACTGAGGTTTGATGGTGGAACACTCTGGCCTGGCAAAATGACTGAGGCTTGATTCTGGAACCCTGTGGCCCGGGAACTTGACTGAGGTTTGATGGCAGAAACCTGTGGACTGGCAACATGACTGAGGTTTGATTGTGGAACCCTGTGAACGGGGACCATGACTGAGGCCTGACACTGGAACCCCGTGGCGTAGGAACATGTCATTGGTTTGATTCTGGAGCCCTGTTTACTGGGAACATGACTGAGGTTTGATGGTGGAACCCTGTGGCCTGGCAACATGATTGAGGTTTGATAGTGGAAACCTCAGCCTTGGGAACATGAGTGAGGCTTGATAGTGGAAGCCTGTGGCCTGGCAACATGCATGATGTTTGATGGTGGAACCCTGTGGCTTGGCAAGATGACTTAGGTTTGATTGTGGAACACTCTGCCCTGGGAACATGACTGAGGCTTGATGGTGAAACCGTGGTCTGGCAACAGGACTGAGGTTTGATTGTGGAACCCTCTGGCCTGGGAATATAACTGAAGTTTAATTGTGGAACCCTGTGTCCTGGGAACATGACTGGGATTTGATTTCTGAAACCTGTGTCCAGGGAACATGACTGAGGTTTTATTCTGGAACCCTGTGTCCTGGGAACACGACTAAGGTTTGATTCTGGAACCATGAGGCCTGGGAATATGACTGAGGTTTGATTCTGGAAACCATTGGCCTGGGAACATGACTGATGTTAGAGTGTGGAATCCTGTGGCCTGGGAACATGACATCGGTTTGAATTCTGGTACCCTGTTGGCTGGGAACATGAAATGGGTCTGATTCTGGAAACCTGTGGCCTGGGAATATGACTGAGGTTTGAAGGTGGAAACCTGTGGCCTGGCAACATGACTGAGGTTTGATTCTGGATCCCTGTGGCCTGGGAACATGACTGAGGCGTGATTCTGGAAAACTGTGGCCTGGAAACATGTAATCTGTTTAGATTGTGGAATACTGTGCCCCGGGAACCTGACTGAGCCTTGGTTCTGGAACCCTGTGTACTGGGAACATGACTGAGGTTTTATTCTAGAACCCTGTAGCCTGGGAACATAACTGAGGATTGATTCTCGAACCCTGTGGCCTGGGAACATGACATCGGTGGATTCTAGAACCCTTTGGCCTGGGAACATGTCTGAGGTTTGATGGTGGAAACCTGTGGCTTGGCAACATGACTAAGGTTTGATTCTGGAAGACTGTGGCCAGAAACCATGATATCGGGTTGATTCTGGAAACTTGTGTCCTGGGAACATGACTGAGGTTTGTTTCTGGAAGCCTGTGCCCTGGGAACATGACTGAGGTTTGATTCTGGAAGCCTGTGGCCAGGGAACATGATATCGGTTTGATTCTGTAACCCTGTGTCCTGTGAACATGACTGAGGTTTGATGGTTGAAACCTGTGGCCCGCGAACATGACTCAGGTTTGATTCTGGAACCATGTGTCCTGGGAACATGATTGAGGTTTGAATTTGGAAACCTTTGGCCTGGGAAAATGACTGAGGTTTCATTGTGGAAACATGTGGCCTGGGATCATGACTGAGGTTTGATGGTGGAACACTCTGGCCTGGCAAAATGACTGAGGCTTGATTCTGGAACCCTGTGGCCCGGGAACATGAGAACGGTTTGATTCTGGAACCCTGTGGCCTTTAACATGACATCGGTGGATTCTGGAACCCTGTGGCCTGGGAACATGAGAACGGTTTGATTCTGGAACCCTGTGGCCTGGGAACATGAGTGAGGATTGATGGTGGAACCCTGTGGCCTGGCAACATGACTGAGGTTTGATACTGGAAGACTGTGGACAGGAAACATGATATCGGGTTGATTCTGGAAACTTCTGTCCTGGGAACAAGACTGAGGTTTGATTCTGGAACCCTGTGTCCTGGAAATATGACAAAGGTTTGTTGCTGGAAGCCTGTTCCCTGGGTACATGACTGAGGTTTGATTCTGGATACCTGTGTCCTGGGAACATGAGTGATGTTTGATTGTTGAAACCTGTGGCCTGCGAACATGACTCAGGTTTGATTCTGGAACCATGTGTCCTGGGAATATGACTGAGGTTTGATTCTGTAATCCATTGGCCTGGGAACATGACTGATGTTAGAGTGTGGAATCCTGTGGCCTGGGAACATGGCATCGGTTTGGATTCTGGTACCCTGTTGCCTGGGAACATGAAATCGGTTTGATTCTGGAAACCTGTGGCCTGGGAATATGACTGAGGTTTGAAGGTGGAAACCTGTGGCCTGTCAACATGACTGAGGTTTGATTCTGGATCCCTGTGGCCTGGGAACATGACTGAGGCGTGATTCTGGAAAACTGTGGCCTGGGAACATGACATCTGTTTATATTGTGGAATACTGTGCCCTGGGAAACTGACCGAGCCTTGGTTCTGAAACCCTGTGGACGGGAAACATGACTGATGTTTTATTCTGGAACCCTGTAGCCTGGGAACATAACTGAGGATTCATTCTGGAACCCTGTCGCCTGGGAACATGATATCGGTGGATTCTGGACCCCTGGGAACTGGGAACGTGACATCTGTTTAGATTGTGGAATACTGTGCCCCGGGAACCTGACTGAGCCTTGGTTCTGGAACCCTGTGGACTGGGAACATGACTGAGGTTTTATTCTGGAACCCTGTAGCCTGGGAACATAACTGAGGATTTATTCTCGAACCCTGTGGCCTGGGAACATGACATCGGTGGATTCTGGAAACCTGTGGCCTGGGAACATGAGAATGGTTTGATTCTGGAACCTTGTGGCCTGGGAACATGTCTGAGGTTTGATGGTGGAAACCTGTGGCTTGCCAACATGACTAAGGTTTGATTCTGGAAGACTGTGGCCAGGAACCATGATATCGCGTTGATTCTGGAAACTTGTGTCCTGGGAACAAGACTGAGGTTTGATTCTGGAATCCTGTGGCCTGGGATTATGACTGAGGTTTGTTTCTGGAAGCCTGTTCCCTGGGAACATGACTGACGTTTGATTCTGGACACCTGTGTCCTGGGAACATGACTGAGGTTTGATTGTTGAAACCTGTGGCCCCCGAACATGACTCAGGTTTGATTCTTTAACCATGTGTCCTGGGAACATGACTGAGGTTTGATACTGGAAACCTTTGGCCTGGGAACATGGCATCGGTGGATTCTGGAACCCTGTGGCCTGGGAACATGAGAACGGTTTGATTCTGAAACACTGTGGCGTGAGACATGTCTGAGGTTTGATGGTGGAAACCTGTAGCCTGGCAACATGACTGAGGTTTGATTCTGGAAGACTGTGGCCAAGAAACATGATATCGGGTTGATTCTGGAACCTTGTTTCCTGGGAACAAGACTGAGGCTTGATTTTGGAAACCTGTGGCCTGGGAACATGACTGAGGTTTGTT
This sequence comes from Balaenoptera physalus, assembly GCF_965194825.1. Taxonomy (NCBI): domain Eukaryota; kingdom Metazoa; phylum Chordata; class Mammalia; order Artiodactyla; family Balaenopteridae; genus Balaenoptera; species Balaenoptera physalus. The sequence goes on from NW_028126517.1 coordinate 1,638,981, forward strand.
TCTGGAAGCCTGTTCCCTGGGAACATGACTGAGGTTTGATTCTGGACACCTGTGTCCTGGGAACATGACTGAGGTTTGATTATTGAAACCTGTGGCCTGCGAACATGACTCAGGTTTGATTCTGGAACCCTGTGTCCTGGGAATATGACTGAGGTTTGATTCTGGAAACGTTTGGCCTGCGGAAATGACTGAGGTTTCATTCTGGAAACATGTGGCCTGGGATCATGACTGAGGTTTGATGGTGGAACACTCTGGCCTGGCAAAATGACTGAGGCTTGATTCTGGAACCCTGTGGCCCGGGAACGTGACTGAGGTTGGATGGCAGAAACCTGTGGACTGGCAACATGACTGAGGTTTGATTGTGGAACCCTGTGAACGGGGACCATGACTGAGGCCTGACACTGGAACTCCGTGGCGTAGGAACATGTCATTGGTTTGATTCTGGAGCCCTGTTTACTGGGAACATGACTGAGGTTTGATGGTGGAACCCTGTGGCCTGGCAACATGATTGAGGTTTGATAGTGGAAACCTCAGCCTTGGGAACATGAGTGAGGCTTGATAGTGGAAGCCTGTGGCCTGGCAACATGCATGATGTTTGATGGTGGAACCCTGTGGCTTGGCAAGATGACTTAGGTTTGATTGTGGAACACTCTGCCCTGGGAACATGACTGAGGCTTGATGGTGAAACCGTGGTCTGGCAACAGGACTGAGGTTTGATTGTGGAACCCTCTGGCCTGGGAATATAACTGAAGTTTAATTGTGGAACCCTGTGTCCTGGGAACATGACTGGGATTTGATTTTTGAAACCTGTGTCCAGGGAACATGACTGAGGTTTTATTCTGGAACCCTGTGTCCTGGGAACACGACTAAGGTTTGATTCTGGAACCATGTGGCCTGGGAATATGACTGAGGTTTGATTCTGGAAACCATTGGCCTGGGAACATGACTGATGTTAGAGTGTGGAATCCTGTGGCCTGGGAACATGACATCGGTTTGAATTCTGGTACCCTGTTGGCTGGGAACATGAAATGGGTCTGATTCTGGAAACCTGTGGCCTGGGAATATGACTGAGGTTTGAAGGTGGAAACCTGTGGCCTGGCAACATGACTGAGGTTTGATTCTGGATCCCTGTGGCCTGGGAACATGACTGAGGCGTGATTCTGGAAAACTGTGGCCTGGAAACATGAAATCTGTTTAGATTGTGGAATACTGTGCCCCGGGAACCTGACTGAGCCTTAGTTCTGGAACCCTGTGTACTGGGAACATGACTGAGGTTTTATTCTAGAACCCTGTAGCCTGGGAACATAACTGAGGATTGATTCTCGAACCCTGTGGCCTGGGAACATGACATCGCTGGATTCTAGAACCCTTTGGCCTGGGAACATGTCTGAGGTTTGATGGTGGAAACCTGTGGCTTGGCAACATGACTAAGGTTTGATTCTGGAAGACTGTGGCCAGGAACCATGATATCGGGTTGATTCTGGAATCTTGTGTCCTGGGAACATGACTGAGGTTTGTTTCTGGAAGCCTGTGCCCTGGGAACATGACTGAGGTTTGATTCTGGAAGCCTGTGGCCAGGGAACATGATATCGGTTTGATTCTGTAACCCTGTGTCCTGTGAACATGACTGAGGTTTGATGGTTGAAACCTGTGGCCCGCGAACATGACTAAAGGTTTGATTCTGGAACCATGTGTCCTGGGAACATGATTGAGGTTTGAATTTGGAAACCTTTGGCCTGGGAAAATGACTGAGGTTTCATTGTGGAAACATGTGGCCTGGGATCATGACTGAGGTTTGATGGTGGAATACTCTGGCCTGGCAAAATGACTGAGGCTTGATTCTGGAACCCTGTGGCCCGGGAACATGAGAACTTTTTGATTCTGGAACCCTGTGGCCTTTAACATGACATCGGTGGATTCTGGAACCCTGTGGCCTGGGAACATGAGAACGGTTTGATTCTGGAACCCTGTGGCCTGGGAACATGAGTGAGGATTGATGGTGGAACCCTGTGGCCTGGCAACATGACTGAGGTTTGATACTGGAAGACTGTGGGCAGGAAACATGATATCGGGTTGATTCTGGAAACTTCTGTCCTGGGAACAAGACTGAGGTTTGATTCTGGAACCCTGTGTCCTGGAAATATGACAAAGGTTTGTTGCTGGAAGCCTGTTCCCTGGGTACATGACTGAGGTTTGATTCTGGATACCTGTGTCCTGGGAACATGAGTGATGTTTGATTGTTGAAACCTGTGGCCTGCGAACATGACTCAGGTTTGATTCTGGAACCATGTGTCCTGGGAATATGACTGAGGTTTGATTCTGGAAACCTTTGGCCTGAGAAAATGACTGAGGTTTCATTGTGGAAACATGTGGCCTGGGATCATGACTGAGGTTTGATGGTGGAACACTCTGGCCTGGCAAAATGACTGAGGCTTGATTCTGGAACCCTGTGGCCCGGGAACGTGACTGAGGTTTGATGGCAGAATCCTGTGGACTGGCAACATGACTGAGGTTTGATTGTGGAACCCTTTGCATGGGGAACATGACTGAGGCCTGATCCTGGAACCCCGCGGCGTGGGAACATGACATTGGTTTGATTCTGGAGCCCTGTTTACTGGGAACATGACTGAGGTTTGATGGTTGTACCCTGTGGCCTGGCAACATGATTGAGGATTGATAGTGGAACGCTCATGCTTGCGAACATGAGTGAGGCTTGATGGTGAAACCCTGTGGCCTGGCAACATGCCTGAGGTTTGATGGCGGAACCCTGTGGCTTGGCAAGATGACTTAGGTTTGATTGTGGAACACTCTGGCCTGGGAACATGATTGAGGCTTGATGGTGGAACCGTGGCCAGGGAACAGGACTGAGGTTTGATTGTGGAACCCTCTGGCCTGGGAATATGACTGAGGTTTAATTGTGGAACCCTGTGGCCTGGGAACATGACTGGGATTTTATTTCTGAAACCTGTGTCCAGGGAATATGACTGAGGTTTTATTCTCGAATCCTGTGTCCTGGGTACGTGACTGAGGTTAGACTCTGTAACCATGTGGCCTAGGAATATGACTGAGGTTTGATTCTGGAATCCATTGGCCTGGGAACATGACTGATGTTAGAGTGTGGAATCCTGTGGCCTGGGAACATGGCATCGGTTTGGATTCTGGTACCCTGTTGCCTGGGAACATGAACTCGGTTTGATCCTGGAAACCTGTGGCCTGGGAATATGACTGAGGTTTGATGGTGGTAACCTATGGCCTGTCAACATGACTGAGGTTTGATTCTGGATCCCTGTGGCCTGGGAACATGACTGAGGCGTGATTCTGGAAAACTGTGGCCTGGGAACATGACATCTGTTTATATTGTGGAATACTGTGCCCTGGGAACCTGACAGAGCCTTGGTTCTGAAACCCTGTGGACGGGAAACATGACTGATGTTTTATTTTGGAACCCTGTAGCCTGGGAACATAACTGAGGATTCATTCTGGAACCCTGTTGCCTGGGAACATGATATCGGTGGATTCTGGACCCCTGGGAACTGGGAACGTTATATCTGTTTAGATTGTGGAATACTGTGCCCCGGGAACCTGACTGAGCCTTGGTTCTGGAACCCTGTGGACTGGGAACATGACTGAGGTTTTATTCTGGAACCCTGTAGCCTGGGAACATAACTGAGGATTTATTCTCGAACCCTGTGGCCTGGGAACATGACATCGGTGGATTCTGGAAACCTGTGGCCTGGGAACATGAGAATGGTTTGATTCTGGAACCTTGTGGCCTGGGAACATGTCTGAGGTTTGATGGTGGAAACCTGTGGCTTGCCAACATGACTAAGGTTTGATTCTGGAAGACTGTGGCCAGGAACCATGATATCGCGTTGATTCTGGAAACTTGTGTCCTGGGAACAAGACTGAGGTTTGATTCTGGAATCCTGTGGCCTGGGATTATGACTGAGGTTTGTTTCTGGAAGCCTGTTCCCTGGGAACATGACTGACGTTTGATTCTGGACACCTGTGTCCTGGGAACATGACTGAGGTTTGATTGTTGAAACCTGTGGCCCCCGAACATGACTCAGGTTTGATTCTTTAACCATGTGTCCTGGGAACATGACTGAGGTTTGATACTGGAAACCTTTGGCCTGGGAACATGGCATCGGTGGATTCTGGAACCCTGTGGCCTGGGAACATGAGAACGGTTTGATTCTGAAACACTGTGGCGTGAGACATGTCTGAGGTTTGATGGTGGAAACCTGTAGCCTGGCAACATGACTGAGGTTTGATTCTGGAAGACTGTGGCCAAGAAACATGATATCGGGTTGATTCTGGAACCTTGTTTCCTGGGAACAAGACTGAGGCTTGATTTTGGAAACCTGTGGCCTGGGAACATGACTGAGGTTTGTTTCTGGAAGCCTGTTCCCTGGGAACATGACTGAGGTTTGATTCTGGACACCTGTGTCCTGGGAACATGACTGAGGTTTGATTATTGAAACCTGTGGCCTGCGAACATGACTCAGGTTTGATTCTGGAACCCTGTGTCCTGGGAATATGACTGAGGTTTGATTCTGGAAACGTTTGGCCTGCGGAAATGACTGAGGTTTCATTCTGGAAACATGTGGCCTGGGATCATGACTGAGGTTTGATGGTGGAACACTCTGGCCTGGCAAAATGACTGAGGCTTGATTCTGGAACCCTGTGGCCCGGGAACTTGACTGAGGTTTGATGGCAGAAACCTGTGGACTGGCAACATGACTGAGGTTTGATTGTGGAACCCTGTGAACGGGGACCATGACTGAGGCCTGACACTGGAACCCCGTGGCGTAGGAACATGTCATTGGTTTGATTCTGGAGCCCTGTTTACTGGGAACATGACTGAGGTTTGATGGTGGAACCCTGTGGCCTGGCAACATGATTGAGGTTTGATAGTGGAAACCTCAGCCTTGGGAACATGAGTGAGGCTTGATAGTGGAAGCCTGTGGCCTGGCAACATGCATGATGTTTGATGGTGGAACCCTGTGGCTTGGCAAGATGACTTAGGTTTGATTGTGGAACACTCTGCCCTGGGAACATGACTGAGGCTTGATGGTGAAACCGTGGTCTGGCAACAGGACTGAGGTTTGATTGTGGAACCCTCTGGCCTGGGAATATAACTGAAGTTTAATTGTGGAACCCTGTGTCCTGGGAACATGACTGGGATTTGATTTCTGAAACCTGTGTCCAGGGAACATGACTGAGGTTTTATTCTGGAACCCTGTGTCCTGGGAACACGACTAAGGTTTGATTCTGGAACCATGAGGCCTGGGAATATGACTGAGGTTTGATTCTGGAAACCATTGGCCTGGGAACATGACTGATGTTAGAGTGTGGAATCCTGTGGCCTGGGAACATGACATCGGTTTGAATTCTGGTACCCTGTTGGCTGGGAACATGAAATGGGTCTGATTCTGGAAACCTGTGGCCTGGGAATATGACTGAGGTTTGAAGGTGGAAACCTGTGGCCTGGCAACATGACTGAGGTTTGATTCTGGATCCCTGTGGCCTGGGAACATGACTGAGGCGTGATTCTGGAAAACTGTGGCCTGGAAACATGTAATCTGTTTAGATTGTGGAATACTGTGCCCCGGGAACCTGACTGAGCCTTGGTTCTGGAACCCTGTGTACTGGGAACATGACTGAGGTTTTATTCTAGAACCCTGTAGCCTGGGAACATAACTGAGGATTGATTCTCGAACCCTGTGGCCTGGGAACATGACATCGGTGGATTCTAGAACCCTTTGGCCTGGGAACATGTCTGAGGTTTGATGGTGGAAACCTGTGGCTTGGCAACATGACTAAGGTTTGATTCTGGAAGACTGTGGCCAGAAACCATGATATCGGGTTGATTCTGGAAACTTGTGTCCTGGGAACATGACTGAGGTTTGTTTCTGGAAGCCTGTGCCCTGGGAACATGACTGAGGTTTGATTCTGGAAGCCTGTGGCCAGGGAACATGATATCGGTTTGATTCTGTAACCCTGTGTCCTGTGAACATGACTGAGGTTTGATGGTTGAAACCTGTGGCCCGCGAACATGACTCAGGTTTGATTCTGGAACCATGTGTCCTGGGAACATGATTGAGGTTTGAATTTGGAAACCTTTGGCCTGGGAAAATGACTGAGGTTTCATTGTGGAAACATGTGGCCTGGGATCATGACTGAGGTTTGATGGTGGAACACTCTGGCCTGGCAAAATGACTGAGGCTTGATTCTGGAACCCTGTGGCCCGGGAACATGAGAACGGTTTGATTCTGGAACCCTGTGGCCTGGGAACATGAGTGAGGATTGATGGTGGAACCCTGTGGCCTGGCAACATGACTGAGGTTTGATACTGGAAGACTGTGGACAGGAAACATGATATCGGGTTGATTCAGGAAACTTCTGTCCTGGGAACAAGACTGAGGTTTGATTCTGGAACCCTGTGTCCTGGAAATATGACAAAGGTTTGTTGCTGGAAGCCTGTTCCCTGGGTACATGACTGAGGTTTGATTCTGGATACCTGTGTCCTGGGAACATGAGTGATGTTTGATTGTTGAAACCTGTGGCCTGCGAACATGACTCAGGTTTGATTCTGGAACCATGTGTCCTGGGAATATGACTGAGGTTTGATTCTGTAATCCATTGGCCTGGGAACATGACTGATGTTAGAGTGTGGAATCCTGTGGCCTGGGAACATGGCATCGGTTTGGATTCTGGTACCCTGTTGCCTGGGAACATGAAATCGGTTTGATTCTGGAAACCTGTGGCCTGGGAATATGACTGAGGTTTGAAGGTGGAAACCTGTGGCCTGTCAACATGACTGAGGTTTGATTCTGGATCCCTGTGGCCTGGGAACATGACTGAGGCGTGATTCTGGAAAACTGTGGCCTGGGAACATGACATCTGTTTATATTGTGGAATACTGTGCCCTGGGAAACTGACCGAGCCTTGGTTCTGAAACCCTGTGGACGGGAAACATGACTGATGTTTTATTCTGGAACCCTGTAGCCTGGGAACATAACTGAGGATTCATTCTGGAACCCTGTCGCCTGGGAACATGATATCGGTGGATTCTGGACCCCTGGGAACTGGGAACGTGACATCTGTTTAGATTGTGGAATACTGTGCCCCGGGAACCTGACTGAGCCTTGGTTCTGGAACCCTGTGGACTGGGAACATGACTGAGGTTTTATTCTGGAACCCTGTAGCCTGGGAACATAACTGAGGATTTATTCTCGAACCCTGTGGCCTGGGAACATGACATCGGTGGATTCTGGAAACCTGTGGCCTGGGAACATGAGAATGGTTTGATTCTGGAACCTTGTGGCCTGGGAACATGTCTGAGGTTTGATGGTGGAAACCTGTGGCTTGCCAACATGACTAAGGTTTGATTCTGGAAGACTGTGGCCAGGAACCATGATATCGCGTTGATTCTGGAAACTTGTGTCCTGGGAACAAGACTGAGGTTTGATTCTGGAATCCTGTGGCCTGGGATTATGACTGAGGTTTGTTTCTGGAAGCCTGTTCCCTGGGAACATGACTGACGTTTGATTCTGGACACCTGTGTCCTGGGAACATGACTGAGGTTTGATTGTTGAAACCTGTGGCCCCCGAACATGACTCAGGTTTGATTCTTTAACCATGTGTCCTGGGAACATGACTGAGGTTTGATACTGGAAACCTTTGGCCTGGGAACATGGCATCGGTGGATTCTGGAACCCTGTGGCCTGGGAACATGAGAACGGTTTGATTCTGAAACACTCTGGCGTGAGACATGTCTGAGGTTTGATGGTGGAAACCTGTAGCCTGGCAACATGACTGAGGTTTGATTCTGGAAGACTGTGGCCAAGAAACATGATATCGGGTTGATTCTGGAACCTTGTTTCCTGGGAACAAGACTGAGGCTTGATTTTGGAAACCTGTGGCCTGGGAACATGACTGAGGTTTGTTTCTGGAAGCCTGTTCCCTGGGAACATGACTGAGGTTTGATTCTGGACACCTGTGTCCTGGGAACATGACTGAGGTTTGATTATTGAAACCTGTGGCCTGCGAACATGACTCAGGTTTGATTCTGGAACCCTGTGTCCTGGGAATATGACTGAGGTTTGATTCTGGAAACGTTTGGCCTGCGGAAATGACTGAGGTTTCATTCTGGAAACATGTGGCCTGGGATCATGACTGAGGTTTGATGGTGGAACACTCTGGCCTGGCAAAATGACTGAGGCTTGATTCTGGAACCCTGTGGCCCGGGAACGTGACTGAGGTTGGATGGCAGAAACCTGTGGACTGGCAACATGACTGAGGTTTGATTGTGGAACCCTGTGAACGGGGACCATGACTGAGGCCTGACACTGGAACCCCGTGGCTTAGGAACATGTCATTGGTTTGATTCTGGAGCCCTGTTTACTGGGAACATGACTGAGGTTTGATGGTGGAACCCTGTGGCCTGGCAACATGATTGAGGTTTGATAGTGGAAACCTCAGCCTTGGGAACATGAGTGAGGCTTGATAGTGGAAGCCTGTGGCCTGGCAACATGCATGATGTTTGATGGTGGAACCCTGTGGCTTGGCAAGATGACTTAGGTTTGATTGTGGAACACTCTGCCCTGGGAACATGACTGAGGCTTGATGGTGAAACCGTGGTCTGGCAACAGGACTGAGGTTTGATTGTGGAACCCTCTGGCCTAGGAATATAACTGAAGTTTAATTGTGGAACCCTGTGTCCTGGGAACATGACTGGGATTTGATTTCTGAAACCTGTGTCCAGGGAACATGACTGAGGTTTTATTCTGGAACCCTGTGTCCTGGGAACACGACTAAGGTTTGATTCTGGAACCATGAGGCCTGGGAATATGACTGAGGTTTGATTCTGGAAACCATTGGCCTGGGAACATGACTGATGTTAGAGTGTGGAATCCTGTGGCCTGGGAACATGACATCGGATTGAATTCTGGTACCCTGTTGGCTGGGAACATGAAATCGGTCTGATTCTGGAAACCTGTGGCCTGGGAATATGACTGAGGTTTGAAGGTGGAAACCTGTGGCCTGGCAACATGACTGAGGTTTGATTCTGGATCCCTGTGGCCTGGGAACATGACTGAGGCGTGATTCTGGAAAACTGTGGCCTGGAAACATGTAATCTGTTTAGATTGTGGAATACTGTGCCCCGGGAACCTGACTGAGCCTTGGTTCTGGAACCCTGTGTACTGGGAACATGACTGAGGTTTTATTCTAGAACCCTGTAGCCTGGGAACATAACTGAGGATTGATTCTCGAACCCTGTGGCCTGGGAACATGACATCGGTGGATTCTAGAACCCTTTGGCCTGGGAACATGTCTGAGGTTTGATGGTGGAAACCTGTGGCTTAGCAACATGACTAAGGTTTGATTCTGGAAGACTGTGGCCAGGAACCATGATATCGGGTTGATTCTGGAAACTTGTGTCCTGGGAACATGACTGAGGTTTGTTTCTGGAAGCCTGTGCCCTGGGAACATGACTGAGGTTTGATTCTGGAAGCCTGTGGCCAGGGAACATGATATCGGTTTGATTCTGTAACCCTGTGTCCTGTGAACATGACTGAGGTTTGATGGTTGAAACCTGTGGCCCGCGAACATGACTCAGGTTTGATTCTGGAACCATGTGTCTTGGGAACATGATTGAGGTTTGAATTTGGAAACCTTTGGCCTGGGAAAATGACTGAGGTTTCATTGTGGAAACATGTGGCCTGGGATCATGACTGAGGTTTGATGGTGGAACACTCTGGCCTGGCAAAATGACTGAGGCTTGATTCTGGAACCCTGTGGCCCGGGAACATGAGAACGGTTTGATTCTGGAACCCTGTGGCCTTTAACATGACATCGGTGGATTCTGGAACCCTGTGGCCTGGGAACATGAGAACGGTTTGATTCTGGAACCCTGTGGCCTGGGAACATGAGTGAGGATTGATGGTGGAACCCTGTGGCCTGGCAACATGACTGAGGTTTGATACTGGAAGACTGTGGACAGGAAACATGATATCGGGTTGATTCTGGAAACTTCTGTCCTGGGAACAAGACTGAGGTTTGATTCTGGAACCCTGTGTCCTGGAAATATGACAAAGGTTTGTTGCTGGAAGCCTGTTCCCTGGGTACATGACTGAGGTTTGATTCTGGATACCTGTGTCCTGGGAACATGAGTGATGTTTGATTGTTGAAACCTGTGGCCTGCGAACATGACTCAGGTTTGATTCTGGAACCATGTGTCCTGGGAATATGACTGAGGTTTGATTCTGGAAACCTTTGGCCTGAGAAAATGACTGAGGTTTCATTGTGGAAACATGTGGCCTGGGATCATGACTGAGGTTTGATGGTGGAACACTCTGGCCTGGCAAAATGACTGAGGCTTGATTCTGGAACCCTGTGGCCCGGGAACGTGACTGAGGTTGGATGGCAGAAACCTGTGGACTGGCAACATGACTGAGGTTTGATTGTGGAACCCTTTGCATGGGGAACATGACTGAGGCCTGATCCTGGAACCCCGTGGCGTGGGAACATGACATTGGTTTGATTCTGGAGCCCTGTTTACTGGGAACATGACTGAGGTTTGATGGTTGTACCCTGTGGCCTGTCAACATGATTGAGGATTGATAGTGGAACGCTCATGCTTGCGAATATGAGTGAGGCTTGATGGTGAAACCCTGTGGCCTGGCAACATGCCTGAGGTTTGATGGCGGAACCCTGTGGCTTGGCAAGATGACTTAGGTTTGATTGTGGGACACTCTGGCCTGGGAACATGATTGAGGCTTGATGGTGGAACCGTGGCCAGGGAACAGGACTGAGGTTTGATTGTGGAACCCTCTGGCCTGGGAATATGACTGAGGTTTAATTGTGGAACCCTGTGGCCTGGGAACATGACTGGGATTTTATTTCTGAAACCTGTGTCCAGGGAATATGACTGAGGTTTTATTCTCGAATCCTGTGTCCTGGGTACGCGACTGAGGTTAGACTCTGTAACCATGTGGCCTAGGAATATGACTGAGGTTTGATTCTGGAATCCATTGGCCTGGGAACATGACTGATGTTAGAGTGTGGAATCCTGTGGCCTGGGAACATGGCACCGGTTTGGATTCTGGTACCCTGTTGCCTGGGAACATGAAATCGGTTTGATTCTGGAAACCTGTGGCCTGGGAATATGACTGAGGTTTGATGGTGGTACCCTATGGCCTGGCAAAATGACTGAGGTTTGATTCTGGAATCCATTGGGCTGGGAACATGACTGATGTTAGAGTGTGGAATCCTGTGGCCAGGGAACATGACATCGGTTTGAATTCTGGTACCCTGTTGCCTGGGAACATGAAATCGGTCTGATTCTGGAAACCTGTGGCCTGGGAATATGACTGAGGTTTGATGGTGGTAACCTATGGCCTGTCAACATGACTGAGGTTTGATTCTGGATCCCTGTGGCCTGGGAACATGACTGAGGCGTGATTCTGGAAAACTGTGGCCTGGGAACATGACATCTGTTTATATTGTGGAATACTGTGCCCTGGGAACCTGACAGAGCCTTGGTTCTGAAACCCTGTGGACGGGAAACATGACTGATGTTTTATTCTGGAACCCTGAAGCCTGGGAACATAACTGAGGATTCATTCTGGAACCCTGTCACCTGGGATCATGATATCGGTGGATTCTGGACCCCTGGGAACTGGGAACGTGACATCTGTTTAGATTGTGGAATACTGTGCCCCGGGAACCTGACTGAGCCTTGGTTCTGGAACCCTGTGGACTGGGAACATGACTGAGGTTTTATTCTGGAACCCTGTAGCCTGGGAACATAACTGAGGATTTATTCTCGAACCCTGTGGCCTGGGAACATGACATCGGTGGATTCTGGAAACCTGTGGCCTGGGAACATGAGAATGGTTTGATTCTGGAACCTTGTGGCCTGGGAACATGTCTGAGGTTTGATGGTGGAAACCTGTGGCTTGCCAACATGACTAAGGTTTGATTCTGGAAGACTGTGGCCAGGAACCATGATATCGCGTTGATTCTGGAAACTTGTGTCCTGGGAACAAGACTGAGGTTTGATTCTGGAATCCTGTGGCCTGGGATTATGACTGAGGTTTGTTTCTGGAAGCCTGTTCCCTGGGAACATGACTGACGTTTGATTCTGGACACCTATGTCCTGGGAACATGACTGAGGTTTGATTGTTGAAACCTGTGGCCCCCGAACATGACTCAGGTTTGATTCTTTAACCATGTGTCCTGGGAACATGACTGAGGTTTGATACTGGAAACCTTTGGCCTGGGAACATGGCATCGGTGGATTCTGGAACCCTGTGGCCTGGGAACATGAGAACGGTTTGATTCTGAAACACTCTGGCGTGAGACATGTCTGAGGTTTGATGGTGGAAACCTGTAGCCTGGCAACATGACTGAGGTTTGATTCTGGAAGACTGTGGCCAAGAAACATGATATCGGGTTGATTCTGGAACCTTGTTTCCTGGGAACAAGACTGAGGCTTGATTTTGGAAACCTGTGGCCTGGGAACATGACTGAGGTTTGTTTCTGGAAGCCTGTTCCCTGGGAACATGACTGAGGTTTGATTCTGGACACCTGTGTCCTGGGAACATGACTGAGGTTTGATTATTGAAACCTGTGGCCTGCGAACATGACTCAGGTTTGATTCTGGAACCCTGTGTCCTGGGAATATGACTGAGGTTTGATTCTGGAAACGTTTGGCCTGCGGAAATGACTGAGGTTTCATTCTGGAAACATGTGGCCTGGGATCATGACTGAGGTTTGATGGTGGAACACTCTGGCCTGGCAAAATGACTGAGGCTTGATTCTGGAACCCTGTGGCCCAGGAACGTGACTGAGGTTGGATGGCAGAAACCTGTGGACTGGCAACATGACTGAGGTTTGATTGTGGAACCCTGTGAACGGGGACCATGACTGAGGCCTGACACTGGAACCCCGTGGCGTAGGAACATGTCATTGGTTTGATTCTGGAGCCCTGTTTACTGGGAACATGACTGAGGTTTGATGGTGGAACCCTGTGGCCTGGCAACATGATTGAGGTTTGATAGTGGAAACCTCAGCCTTGGGAACATGAGTGAGGCTTGATAGTGGAAGCCTGTGGCCTGGCAACATGCATGATGTTTGATGGTGGAACCCTGTGGCTTGGCAAGATGACTTAGGTTTGATTGTGGAACACTCTGCCCTGGGAACATGACTGAGGCTTGATGGTGAAACCGTGGTCTGGCAACAGGACTGAGGTTTGATTGTGGAACCCTCTGGCCTGGGAATATAACTGAAGTTTAATTGTGGAACCCTGTGTCCTGGGAACATGACTGGGATTTGATTTCTGAAACCTGTGTCCAGGGAACATGACTGAGGTTTTATTCTGGAACCCTGTGTCCTGGGAACACGACTAAGGTTTGATTCTGGAACCATGAGGCCTGGGAATATGACTGAGGTTTGATTCTGGAAACCATTGGCCTGGGAACATGACTGATGTTAGAGTGTGGAATCCTGTGGCCTGGGAACATGACATCGGTTTGAATTCTGGTACCCTGTTGGCTGGGAACATGAAATGGGTCTGATTCTGGAAACCTGTGGCCTGGGAATATGACTGAGGTTTGAAGGTGGAAACCTGTGGCCTGGCAACATGACTGAGGTTTGATTCTGGATCCCTGTGGCCTGGGAACATGACTGAGGCGTGATTCTGGAAAACTGTGGCCTGGAAACATGTAATCTGTTTAGATTGTGGAATACTGTGCCCCGGGAACCTGACTGAGCCTTGGTTCTGGAACCCTGTGTACTGGGAACATGACTGAGGTTTTATTCTAGAACCCTGTAGCCTGGGAACATAACTGAGGATTGATTCTCGAACCCTGTGGCCTGGGAACATGACATCGGTGGATTCTAGAACCCTTTGGCCTGGGAACATGTCTGAGGTTTGATGGTGGAAACCTGTGGCTTGGCAACATGACTAAGGTTTGATTCTGGAAGACTGTGGCCAGGAACCATGATATCGGGTTGATTCTGGAAACTTGTGTCCTGGGAACATGACTGAGGTTTGTTTCTGGAAGCCTGTGCCCTGGGAACATGACTGAGGTTTGATTCTGGAAGCCTGTGGCCAGGGAAAATGATATCGGTTTGATTCTGTAACCCTGTGTCCTGTGAACATGACTGAGGTTTGATGGTTGAAACCTGTGGCCCGCGAACATGACTCAGGTTTGATTCTGGAACCATGTGTCCTGGGAACATGATTGAGGTTTGAATTTGGAAGCCTTTGGCCTGGGAAAATGACTGAGGTTTCATTGTGGAAACATGTGGCCTGGGATTATGACTGAGGTTTGATGGTGGAACACTCTGGCCTGGCAAAATGACTGAGGCTTGATTCTGGAACCCTGTGGCCCGGGAACATGAGAACGGTTTGATTCTGGAACCCTGTGGCCTTTAACATGACATCGGTGGATTCTGGAACCCTGTGGCCTGGGAACATGAGTGAGGATTGATGGTGGAACCCTGTGGCCTGGCAACATGACTGAGGTTTGATACTGGAAGACTGTGGACAGGAAACATGATATCGGGTTGATTCTGGAAACTTGTGTCCTGGGAACAAGACTGAGGTTTGATTCTGGAACCCTGTGTCCTGGAAATATGACAAAGGTTTGTTGCTGGAAGCCTGTTCCCTGGGTACATGACTGAGGTTTGATTCTGGATACCTGTGTCCTGGGAACATGAGTGATGTTTGATTGTTGAAACCTGTGGCCTGCGAACATGACTCAGGTTTGATTCTGGAACCATGTGTCCTGGGAATATGACTGAGGTTTGATTCTGGAAACCTTTGGCCTGAGAAAATGACTGAGGTTTCATTGTGGAAACATGTGGCCTGGGATCATGACTGAGGTTTGATGGTGGAACACTCTGGCCTGGCAAAATGACTGAGGCTTGATTCTGGAACCCTGTGGCCAGGGAACGTGACTGAGGTTGGATGGCAGAAACCTGTGGACTGGCAACATGACTGAGGTTTGATTGTGGAACCCTTTGCATGGGGAACATGACTGAGGCCTGATCCTGGAACCCCGTGGCGTGGGAACATGACATTGGTTTGATTCTGGAGCCCTGTTTACTGGGAACATGACTGAGGTTTGATGGTTGTACCCTGTGGCCTGTCAACATGATTGAGGATTGATAGTGGAACGCTCATGCTTGCGAATATGAGTGAGGCTTGATGGTGAAACCCTGTGGCCTGGCAACATGCCTGAGGTTTGATGGCGGAACCCTGTGGCTTGGCAAGATGACTTAGGTTTGATTGTGGGACACTCTGGCCTGGGAACATGATTGAGGCTTGATGGTGGAACCGTGGCCAGGGAACAGGACTGAGGTTTGATTGTGGAACCCTCTGGCCTGGGAATATGACTGAGGTTTAATTGTGGAACCCTGTGGCCTGGGAACATGACTGGGATTTTATTTCTGAAACCTGTGTCCAGGGAATATGACTGAGGTTTTATTCTCGAATCCTGTGTCCTGGGTACGCGACTGAGGTTAGACTCTGTAACCATGTGGCCTAGGAATATGACTGAGGTTTGATTCTGGAATCCATTGGCCTGGGAACATGACTGATGTTAGAGTGTAGAATCCTGTGGCCTGGGAACATGGCACCGGTTTGGATTCTGGTACCCTGTTGCCTGGGAACATGAAATCGGTTTGATTCTGGAAACCTGTGGCCTGGGAATATGACTGAGGTTTGATGGTGGTACCCTATGGCCTGGCAAAATGACTGAGGTTTGATTCTGGAATCCATTGGGCTGGGAACATGACTGATGTTAGAGTGTGGAATCCTGTGGCCAGGGAACATGACATCGGTTTGAATTCTGGTACCCTGTTGCCTGGGAACATGAAATCGGTCTGATTCTGGAAACCTGTGGCCTGGGAATATGACTGAGGTTTGATGGTGGTAACCTATGGCCTGTCAACATGACTGAGGTTTGATTCTGGATCCCTGTGGCCTGGGAACATGACTGAGGCGTGATTCTGGAAAACTGTGGCCTGGGAACATGACATCTGTTTATATTGTGGAATACTGTGCCCTGGGAACCTGACAGAGCCTTGGTTCTGAAACCCTGTGGACGGGAAACATGACTGATGTTTTATTCTGGAACCCTGTAGCCTGGGAACATAACTGAGGATTCATTCTGGAACCCTGTCACCTGGGATCATGATATCGGTGGATTCTGGACCCCTGGGAACTGGGAACGTGACATCTGTTTAGATTGTGGAATACTGTGCCCCGGGAACCTGACTGAGCCTTGGTTCTGGAACCCTGTGGACTGGGAACATGACTGAGGTTTTATTCTGGAACCCTGTAGCCTGGGAACATAACTGAGGATTTATTCTCGAACCCTGTGGCCTGGGAACATGACATCGGTGGATTCTGGAAACCTGTGGCCTGGGAACATGAGAATGGTTTGATTCTGGAACCTTGTGGCCTGGGAACATGTCTGAGGTTTGATGGTGGAAACCTGTGGCTTGCCAACATGACTAAGGTTTGATTCTGGAAGACTGTGGCCAGGAACCATGATATCGCGTTGATTCTGGAAACTTGTGTCCTGGGAACAAGACTGAGGTTTGATTCTGGAATCCTGTGGCCTGGGATTATGACTGAGGTTTGTTTCTGGAAGCCTGTTCCCTGGGAACATGACTGACGTTTGATTCTGGACACCTATGTCCTGGGAACATGACTGAGGTTTGATTGTTGAAACCTGTGGCCCCCGAACATGACTCAGGTTTGATTCTTTAACCATGTGTCCTGGGAACATGACTGAGGTTTGATACTGGAAACCTTTGGCCTGGGAACATGGCATCGGTGGATTCTGGAACCCTGTGGCCTGGGAACATGAGAACGGTTTGATTCTGAAACACTGTGGCGTGAGACATGTCTGAGGTTTGATGGTGGAAACCTGTAGCCTGGCAACATGACTGAGGTTTGATTCTGGAAGACTGTGGCCAAGAAACATGATATCGGGTTGATTCTGGAAACTTGTTTCCTGGGAACAAGACTGAGGCTTGATTTTGGAAACCTGTGGCCTGGGAACATGACTGAGGTTTGTTTCTGGAAGCCTGTTCCCTGGGAACATGACTGAGGTTTGATTCTGGACACCTGTGTCCTGGGAACATGACTGAGGTTTGATTATTGAAACCTGTGGCCTGCGAACATGACTCAGGTTTGATTCTGGAACCCTGTGTCCTGGGAATATGACTGAGGTTTGATTCTGGAAACGTTTGGCCTGCGGAAATGACTGAGGTTTCATTCTGGAAACATGTGGCCTGGGATCATGACTGAGGTTTGATGGTGGAACACTCTGGCCTGGCAAAATGACTGAGGCTTGATTCTGGAACCCTGTGGCCCGGGAACTTGACTGAGGTTTGATGGCAGAAACCTGTGGACTGGCAACATGACTGAGGTTTGATTGTGGAACCCTGTGAACGGGGACCATGACTGAGGCCTGACACTGGAACCCCGTGGCGTAGGAACATGTCATTGGTTTGATTCTGGAGCCCTGTTTACTGGGAACATGACTGAGGTTTGATGGTGGAACCCTGTGGCCTGGCAACATGATTGAGGTTTGATAGTGGAAACCTCAGCCTTGGGAACATGAGTGAGGCTTGATAGTGGAAGCCTGTGGCCTGGCAACATGCATGATGTTTGATGGTGGAACCCTGTGGCTTGGCAAGATGACTTAGGTTTGATTGTGGAACACTCTGCCCTGGGAACATGACTGAGGCTTGATGGTGAAACCGTGGTCTGGCAACAGGACTGAGGTTTGATTGTGGAACCCTCTGGCCTGGGAATATAACTGAAGTTTAATTGTGGAACCCTGTGTCCTGGGAACATGACTGGGATTTGATTTCTGAAACCTGTGTCCAGGGAACATGACTGAGGTTTTATTCTGGAACCCTGTGTCCTGGGAACACGACTAAGGTTTGATTCTGGAAGCATGAGGCCTGGGAATATGACTGAGGTTTGATTCTGGAAACCATTGGCCTGGGAACATGACTGATGTTAGAGTGTGGAATCCTGTGGCCTGGGAACATGACATCGGTTTGAATTCTGGTACCCTGTTGGCTGGGAACATGAAATGGGTCTGATTCTGGAAACCTGTGGCCTGGGAATATGACTGAGGTTTGAAGGTGGAAACCTGTGGCCTGGCAACATGACTGAGGTTTGATTCTGGATCCCTGTGGCCTGGGTACATGACTGAGGCGTGATTCTGGAAAACTGTGGCCTGGAAACATGTAATCTGTTTAGATTGTGGAATACTGTGCCCCGGGAACCTGACTGAGCCTTGGTTCTGGAACCCTGTGTACTGGGAACATGACTGAGGTTTTATTCTAGAACCCTGTAGCCTGGGAACATAACTGAGGATTGATTCTCGAACCCTGTGGCCTGGGAACATGACATCGGTGGATTCTAGAACCCTTTGGCCTGGGAACATGTCTGAGGTTTGATGGTGGAAACCTGTGGCTTGCCAACATGACTAAGGTTTGATTCTGGAAGACTGTGGCCAGGAACCATGATATCGGGTTGATTCTGGAAACTTGTGTCCTGGGAACATGACTGAGGTTTGTTTCTGGAAGCCTGTGCCCTGGGAACATGACTGAGGTTTGATTCTGGAAGCCTGTGGCCAGGGAACATGATATCGGTTTGATTCTGTAACCCTGTGTCCTGTGAACATGACTGAGGTTTGATGGTTGAAACCTGTGGCCCGCGAACATGACTCAGGTTTGATTCTGGAACCATGTGTCCTGGGAACATGATTGAGGTTTGAATTTGGAAACCTTTGGCCTGGGAAAATGACTGAGGTTTCATTGTGGAAACATGTGGCCTGGGATCATGACTGAGGTTTGATGGTGGAACACTCTGGCCTGGCAAAATGACTGAGGCTTGATTCTGGAACCCTGTGGCCCGGGAACATGAGAACGGTTTGATTCTGGAACCCTGTGGCCTTTAACATGACATCGGTGGATTCTGGAACCCTGTGGCCTGGGAACATGAGAACGGTTTGATTCTGGAACCCTGTGGCCTGGGAACATGAGTGAGGATTGATGGTGGAACCCTGTGGCCTGGCAACATGACTGAGGTTTGATACTGGAAGACTGTGGACAGGAAACATGATATCGGGTTGATTCTGGAAACTTCTGTCCTGTGAACAAGACTGAGGTTTGATTCTGGAACCCTGTGTCCTGGAAATATGACAAAGGTTTGTTGCTGGAAGCCTGTTCCCTGGGTACATGACTGAGGTTTGATTCTGGATACCTGTGTCCTGGGAACATGAGTGATGTTTGATTGTTGAAACCTGTGGCCTGCGAACATGACTCAGGTTTGATTCTGGAACCATGTGTCCTGGGAATATGACTGAGGTTTGATTCTGGAAACCTTTGGCCTGAGAAAATGACTGAGGTTTCATTGTGGAAACATGTGGCCTGGGATCATGACTGAGGTTTGATGGTGGAACACTCTGGCCTGGCAAAATGACTGAGGCTTGATTCTGGAACCCTGTGGCCCGGGAACGTGACTGAGGTTGGATGGCAGAAACCTGTGGACTGGCAACATGACTGAGGTTTGATTGTGGAACCCTTTGCATGGGGAACATGACTGAGGCCTGTTCCTGGAACCCCGTGGCGTGGGAACATGACATTGGTTTGATTCTGGAGCCCTGTTTACTGGGAACATGACTGAGGTTTGATGGTTGTACCCTGTGGCCTGTCAACATGATTGAGGATTGATAGTGGAACGCTCATGCTTGCGAATATGAGTGAGGCTTGATGGTGAAACCCTGTGGCCTGGCAACATGCCTGAGGTTTGATGGCGGAACCCTGTGGCTTGGCAAGATGACTTAGGTTTGATTGTGGAACACTCTGGCCTGGGAACATGATTGAGGCTTGATGGTGGAACCGTGGCCAGGGAACAGGACTGAGGTTTGATTGTGGAACCCTCTGGCCTGGGAATATGACTGAGGTTTAATTGTGGAACCCTGTGGCCTGGGAACATGACTGGGATTTTATTTCTGAAACCTGTGTCCAGGGAATATGACTGAGGTTTTATTCTCGAATCCTGTGTCCTGGGTACGCGACTGAGGTTAGACTCTGTAACCATGTGGCCAAGGAATATGACTGAGGTTTGATTCTGGAATCCATTGGCCTGGGAACATGACTGATGTTAGAGTGTGGAATCCTGTGGCCTGGGAACATGGCACCGGTTTGGATTCTGGTACCCTGTTGCCTGGGAACATGAAATCGGTTTGATTCTGGAAACCTGTGGCCTGGGAATATGACTGAGGTTTGATGGTGGTACCCTATGGCCTGGCAAAATGACTGAGGTTTGATTCTGGAATCCATTGGGCTGGGAACATGACTGATGTTAGAGTGTGGAATCCTGTGGCCAGGGAACATGACATCGGTTTGAATTCTGGTACCCTGTTGCCTGGGAACATGAAATCGGTCTGATTCTGGAAACCTGTGGCCTGGGAATATGACTGAGGTTTGATGGTGGTAACCTATGGCCTGTCAACATGACTGAGGTTTGATTCTGGATCCCTGTGGTTTGGGAACATGACTGAGGCGTGATTCTGGAAAACTGTGGCCTGGGAACATGACATCTGTTTATATTGTGGAATACTGTGCCCTGGGAACCTGACAGAGCCTTGGTTCTGAAACCCTGTGGACGGGAAACATGACTGATGTTTTATTCTGGAACCCTGTAGCCTGGGAACATAACTGAGGATTCATTCTGGAACCCTGTCACCTGGGATCATGATATCGGTGGATTCTGGACCCCTGGGAACTGGGAACGTGACATCTGTTTAGATTGTGGAATACTGTGCCCCGGGAACCTGACTGAGCCTTGGTTCTGGAACCCTGTGGACTGGGAACATGACTGAGGTTTTATTCTGGAACCCTGTAGCCTGGGAACATAACTGAGGATTTATTCTCGAACCCTGTGGCCTGGGAACATGACATCGGTGGATTCTGGAAACCTGTGGCCTGGGAACATGAGAATGGTTTGATTCTGGAACCTTGTGGCCTGGGAACATGTCTGAGGTTTGATGGTGGAAACCTGTGGCTTGCCAACATGACTAAGGTTTGATTCTGGAAGACTGTGGCCAGGAACCATGATATCGCGTTGATTCTGGAAACTTGTGTCCTGGGAACAAGACTGAGGTTTGATTCTGGAATCCTGTGGCCTGGGATTATGACTGAGGTTTGTTTCTGGAAGCCTGTTCCCTGGGAACATGACTGACGTTTGATTCTGGACACCTGTGTCCTGGGAACATGACTGAGGTTTGATTGTTGAAACCTGTGGCCCCCGAACATGACTCAGGTTTGATTCTTTTACCATGTGTCCTGGGAACATGACTGAGGTTTGATACTGGAAACCTTTGGCCTGGGAACATGGCATCGGTGGATTCTGGAACCCTGTGGCCTGGGAACATGAGAACGGTTTGATTCTGAAACACTCTGGCGTGAGACATGTCTGAGGTTTGATGGTGGAAACCTGTAGCCTGGCAACATGACTGAGGTTTGATTCTGGAAGACTGTGGCCAAGAAACATGATATCGGGTTGATTCTGGAACCTTGTTTCCTGGGAACAAGACTGAGGCTTGATTTTGGAAACCTGTGGCCTGGGAACATGACTGAGGTTTGTTTCTGGAAGCCTGTTCCCTGGGAACATGACTGAGGTTTGATTCTGGACACCTGTGTCCTGGGAACATGACTGAGGTTTGATTATTGAAACCTGTGGCCTGCGAACATGACTCAGGTTTGATTCTGGAACCCTGTGTCCTGGGAATATGACTGAGGTTTGATTCTGGAAACGTTTGGCCTGCGGAAATGACTGAGGTTTCATTCTGGAAACATGTGGCCTGGGATCATGACTGAGGTTTGATGGTGGAACACTCTGGCCTGGCAAAATGACTGAGGCTTGATTCTGGAACCCTGTGGCCCGGGAACTTGACTGAGGTTTGATGGCAGAAACCTGTGGACTGGCAACATGACTGAGGTTTGATTGTGGAACCCTGTGAACGGGGACCATGACTGAGGCCTGACACTGGAACCCCGTGGCGTAGGAACATGTCATTGGTTTGATTCTGGAGCCCTGTTTACTGGGAACATGACTGAGGTTTGATGGTGGAACCCTGTGGCCTGGCAACATGATTGAGGTTTGATAGTGGAAACCTCAGCCTTGGGAACATGAGTGAGGCTTGATAGTGGAAGCCTGTGGCCTGGCAACATGCATGATGTTTGATGGTGGAACCCTGTGGCTTGGCAAGATGACTTAGGTTTGATTGTGGAACACTCTGCCCTGGGAACATGACTGAGGCTTGATGGTGAAACCGTGGTCTGGCAACAGGACTGAGGTTTGATTGTGGAACCCTCTGGCCTGGGAATATAACTGAAGTTTAATTGTGGAACCCTGTGTCCTGGGAACATGACTGGGATTTGATTTCTGAAACCTGTGTCCAGGGAACATGACTGAGGTTTTATTCTGGAACCCTGTGTCCTGGGAACACGACTAAGGTTTGATTCTGGAACCATGTGGCCTGGGAATATGACTGAGGTTTGATTCTGGAAACCATTGGCCTGGGAACATGACTGATGTTAGAGTGTGGAATCCTGTGGCCTGGGAACATGACATCGGTTTGAATTCTGGTACCCTGTTAGCTGGGAACATGAAATGGGTCTGATTCTGGAAACCTGTGGCCTGGGAATATGACTGAGGTTTGAAGGTGGAAACCTGTGGCCTGGCAACATGACTGAGGTTTGATTCTGGATCCCTGTGGCCTGGGAACATGACTGAGGCGTGATTCTGGAAAACTGTGGCCTGGAAACATGAAATCTGTTTAGATTGTGGAATACTGTGCCCCGGGAACCTGACTGAGCCTTGGTTCTGGAACCCTGTGTACTGGGAACATGACTGAGGTTTTATTCTAGAACCCTGTAGCCTGGGAACATAACTGAGGATTGATTCTCGAACCCTGTGGCCTGGGAACATGACATCGGTGGATTCTAGAACCCTTTGGCCTGGGAACATGTCTGAGGTTTGATGGTGGAAACCTGTGGCTTGGCAACATGACTAAGGTTTGATTCTGGAAGACTGTGGCCAGGAACCATGATATCGGGTTGATTCTGGAAACTTGTGTCCTGGGAACATGACTGAGGTTTGTTTCTGGAAGCCTGTGCCCTGGGAACATGACTGAGGTTTGATTCTGGAAGCCTGTGGCCAGGGAACATGATATCGGTTTGATTCTGTAACCCTGTGTCCTGTGAACATGACTGAGGTTTGATGGTTGAAACCTGTGGCCCGCGAACATGACTCAGGTTTGATTCTGGAACCATGTGTCCTGGGAACATGATTGAGGTTTGAATTTGGAAACCTTTGGCCTGGGAAAATGACTGAGGTTTCATTGTGGAAACATGTGGCCTGGGATCATGACTGAGGTTTGATGGTGGAACACTCTGGCCTGGCAAAATGACTGAGGCTTGATTCTGGAACCCTGTGGCCCGGGAACATGAGAACGGTTTGATTCTGGAACCCTGTGGCCTTTAACATGACATCGGTGGATTCTGGAACCCTGTGGCCTGGGAACATGAGAACGGTTTGATTCTGGAACCCTGTGGCCTGGGAACATGAGTGAGGATTGATGGTGGAACCCTGTGGCCTGGCAACATGACTGAGGTTTGATACTGGAAGACTGTGGCCAGGAAACATGATATCGGGTTGATTCTGGAAACTTCTGTCCTGGGAACAAGACTGAGGTTTGATTCTGGAACCCTGTGTCCTGGAAATATGACAAAGGTTTGTTGCTGGAAGCCTGTTCCCTGGGTACATGACTGAGGTTTGATTCTGGATACCTGTGTCCTGGGAACATGAGTGATGTTTGATTGTTGAAACCTGTGGCCTGCGAACATGACTCAGGTTTGATTCTGGAACCATGTGTCCTGGGAATATGACTGAGGTTTGATTCTGGAAACCTTTGGCCTGAGAAAATGACTGAGGTTTCATTGTGGAAACATGTGGCCTGGGATCATGACTGAGGTTTGATGGTGGAACACTCTGGCCTGGCAAAATGACTGAGGCTTGATTCTGGAACCCTGTGGCCCGGGAACGTGACTGAGGTTGGATGGCAGAAACCTGTGGACTGGCAACATGACTGAGGTTTGATTGTGGAACCCTTTGCATGGGGAACATGACTGAGGCCTGATCCTGGAACCCCGTGGCGTGGGAACATGACATTGGTTTGATTCTGGAGCCCTGTTTACTGGGAACATGACTGAGGTTTGATGGTTGTACCCTGTGGCCTGTCAACATGATTGAGGATTGATAGTGGAACGCTCATGCTTGCGAATATGAGTGAGGCTTGATGGTGAAACCCTTTGGCCTGGCAACATGCCTGAGGTTTGATGGCGGAACCCTGTGGCTTGGCAAGATGACTTAGGTTTGATTGTGGAACACTCTGGCCTGGGAACATGATTGAGGCTTGATGGTGGAACCGTGGCCAGGGAACAGGACTGAGGTTTGATTGTGGAACCCTCTGGCCTGGGAATATGACTGAGGTTTAATTGTGGAACCCTGTGGCCTGGGAACATGACTGGGATTTTATTTCTGAAACCTGTGTCCAGGGAATATGACTGAGGTTTTATTCTCGAATCCTGTGTCCTGGGTACGCGACTGAGGTTAGACTCTGTAACCATGTGGCCAAGGAATATGACTGAGGTTTGATTCTGGAATCCATTGGCCTGGGAACATGACTGATGTTAGAGTGTGGAATCCTGTGGCCTGGGAACATGGCACCGGTTTGGATTCTGGTACCCTGTTGCCTGGGAACATGAAATCGGTTTGATTCTGGAAACCTGTGGCCTGGGAATATGACTGAGGTTTGATGGTGGTACCCTATGGCCTGGCAAAATGACTGAGGTTTGATTCTGGAATCCATTGGGCTGGGAACATGACTGATGTTAGAGTGTGGAATCCTGTGGCCAGGGAACATGACATCGGTTTGAATTCTGGTACCCTGTTGCCTGGGAACATGAAATCGGTCTGATTCTGGAAACCTGTGGCCTGGGAATATGACTGAGGTTTGATGGTGGTAACCTATGGCCTGTCAACATGACTGAGGTTTGATTCTGGATCCCTGTGGCTTGGGAACATGACTGAGGCGTGATTCTGGAAAACTGTGGCCTGGGAACATGACATCTGTTTATATTGTGGAATACTGTGCCCTGGGAACCTGACAGAGCCTTGGTTCTGAAACCCTGTGGACGGGAAACATGACTGATGTTTTATTCTGGAACCCTGTAGCCTGGGAACATAACTGAGGATTCATTCTGGAACCCTGTCACCTGGGATCATGATATCGGTGGATTCTGGACCCCTGGGAACTGGGAACGTGACATCTGTTTAGATTGTGGAATACTGTGCCCCGGGAACCTGACTGAGCCTTGGTTCTGGAACCCTGTGGACTGGGAACATGACTGAGGTTTTATTCTGGAACCCTGTAGCCTGGGAACATAACTGAGGATTTATTCTCGAACCCTGTGGCCTGGGAACATGACATCGGTGGATTCTGGAAACCTGTGGCCTGGGAACATGAGAATGGTTTGATTCTGGAACCTTGTGGCCTGGGAACATGTCTGAGGTTTGATGGTGGAAACCTGTGGCTTGCCAACATGACTAAGGTTTGATTCTGGAAGACTGTGGCCAGGAACCATGATATCGCGTTGATTCTGGAAACTTGTGTCCTGGGAACAAGACTGAGGTTTGATTCTGGAATCCTGTGGCCTGGGATTATGACTGAGGTTTGTTTCTGGAAGCCTGTTCCCTGGGAACATGACTGACGTTTGATTCTGGACACCTGTGTCCTGGGAACATGACTGAGGTTTGATTGTTGAAACCTGTGGCCCCCGAACATGACTCAGGTTTGATTCTTTAACCATGTGTCCTGGGAACATGACTGAGGTTTGATACTGGAAACCTTTGGCCTGGGAACATGGCATCGGTGGATTCTGGAACCCTGTGGCCTGGGAACATGAGAACGGTTTGATTCTGAAACACTCTGGCGTGAGACATGTCTGAGGTTTGATGGTGGAAACCTGTAGCCTGGCAACATGACTGAGGTTTGATTCTGGAAGACTGTGGCCAAGAAACATGATATCGGGTTGATTCTGGAACCTTGTTTCCTGGGAACAAGACTGAGGCTTGATTTTGGAAACCTGTGGCCTGGGAACATGACTGAGGTTTGTTTCTGGAAGCCTGTTCCCTGGGAACATGACTGAGGTTTGATTCTGGACACCTGTGTCCTGGGAACATGACTGAGGTTTGATTATTGAAACCTGTGGCCTGCGAACATGACTCAGGTTTGATTCTGGAACCCTGTGTCCTGGGAATATGACTGAGGTTTGATTCTGGAAACGTTTGGCCTGCGGAAATGACTGAGGTTTCATTCTGGAAACATGTGGCCTGGGATCATGACTGAGGTTTGATGGTGGAACACTCTGGCCTGGCAAAATGACTGAGGCTTGATTCTGGAACCCTGTGGCCCGGGAACTTGACTGAGGTTTGATGGCAGAAACCTGTGGACTGGCAACATGACTGAGGTTTGATTGTGGAACCCTCTGAACGGGGACCATGACTGAGGCCTGACACTGGAACCCCGTGGCGTAGGAACATGTCATTGGTTTGATTCTGGAGCCCTGTTTACTGGGAACATGACTGAGGTTTGATGGTGGAACCCTGTGGCCTGGCAACATGATTGAGGTTTGATAGTGGAAACCTCAGCCTTGGGAACATGAGTGAGGCTTGATAGTGGAAGCCTGTGGCCTGGCAACATGCATGATGTTTGATGGTGGAACCCTGTGGCTTGGCAAGATGACTTAGGTTTGATTGTGGAACACTCTGCCCTGGGAACATGACTGAGGCTTGATGGTGAAACCGTGGTCTGGCAACAGGACTGAGGTTTGATTGTGGAACCCTCTGGCCTGGGAATATAACTGAAGTTTAATTGTGGAACCCTGTGTCCTGGGAACATGACTGGGATTTGATTTCTGAAACCTGTGTCCAGGGAACATGACTGAGGTTTTATTCTGGAACCCTGTGTCCTGGGAACACGACTAAGGTTTGATTCTGGAACCATGTGGCCTGGGAATATGACTGAGGTTTGATTCTGGAAACCATTGGCCTGGGAACATGACTGATGTTAGAGTGTGGAATCCTGTGGCCTGGGAACATGACATCGGTTTGAATTCTGGTACCCTGTTAGCTGGGAACATGAAATGGGTCTGATTCTGGAAACCTGTGGCCTGGGAATATGACTGAGGTTTGAAGGTGGAAACCTGTGGCCTGGCAACATGACTGAGGTTTGATTCTGGATCCCTGTGGCCTGGGAACATGACTGAGGCGTGATTCTGGAAAACTGTGGCCTGGAAACATGAAATCTGTTTAGATTGTGGAATACTGTGCCCCGGGAACCTGACTGAGCCTTGGTTCTGGAACCCTGTGTACTGGGAACATGACTGAGGTTTTATTCTAGAACCCTGTAGCCTGGGAACATAACTGAGGATTGATTCTCGAACCCTGTGGCCTGGGAACATGACATCGGTGGATTCTAGAACCCTTTGGCCTGGGAACATGTCTGAGGTTTGATGGTGGAAACCTGTGGCTTGGCAACATGACTAAGGTTTGATTCTGGAAGACTGTGGCCAGGAACCATGATATCGGGTTGATTCTGGAAACTTGTGTCCTGGGAACATGACTGAGGTTTGTTTCTGGAAGCCTGTGCCCTGGGAACATGACTGAGGTTTGATTCTGGAAGCCTGTGGCCAGGGAACATGATATCGGTTTGATTCTGTAACCCTGTGTCCTGTGAACATGACTGAGGTTTGATGGTTGAAACCTGTGGCCCGCGAACATGACTCAGGTTTGATTCTGGAACCATGTGTCCTGGGAACATGATTGAGGTTTGAATTTGGAAACCTTTGGCCTGGGAAAATGACTGAGGTTTCATTGTGGAAACATGTGGCCTGGGATCATGACTGAGGTTTGATGGTGGAACACTCTGGCCTGGCAAAATGACTGAGGCTTGATTCTGGAACCCTGTGGCCCGGGAACATGAGAACGGTTTGATTCTGGAACCCTGTGGCCTTTAACATGACATCGGTGGATTCTGGAACCCTGTGGCCTGGGAACATGAGAACGGTTTGATTCTGGAACCCTGTGGCCTGGGAACATGAGTGAGGATTGATGGTGGAACCCTGTGGCCTGGCAACATGACTGAGGTTTGATACTGGAAGACTGTGGACAGGAAACATGATATCGGGTTGATTCTGGAAACTTCTATCCTGGGAACAAGACTGAGGTTTGATTCTGGAACCCTGTGTCCTGGAAATATGACAAAGGTTTGTTGCTGGAAGCCTGTTCCCTGGGTACATGACTGAGGTTTGATTCTGGATACCTGTGTCCTGGGAACATGAGTGATGTTTGATTGTTGAAACCTGTGGCCTGCGAACATGACTCAGGTTTGATTCTGGAACCATGTGTCCTGGGAATATGACTGAGGTTTGATTCTGGAAACCTTTGGCCTGAGAAAATGACTGAGGTTTCATTGTGGAAACATGTGGCCTGGGATCATGACTGAGGTTTGATGGTGGAACACTCTGGCCTGGCAAAATGACTGAGGCTTGATTCTGGAACCCTGTGGCCCGGGAACGTGACTGAGGTTGGATGGCAGAAACCTGTGGACTGGCAACATGACTGAGGTTTGATTGTGGAACCCTTTGCATGGGGAACATGACTGAGGCCTGATCCTGGAACCCCGTGGCGTGGGAACATGACATTGGTTTGATTCTGGAGCCCTGTTTACTGGGAACATGACTGAGGTTTGATGGTTGTACCCTGTGGCCTGTCAACATGATTGAGGATTGATAGTGGAACGCTCATGCTTGCGAATATGAGTGAGGCTTGATGGTGAAACCCTTTGGCCTGGCAACATGCCTGAGGTTTGATGGCGGAACCCTGTGGCTTGGCAAGATGACTTAGGTTTGATTGTGGAACACTCTGGCCTGGGAACATGATTGAGGCTTGATGGTGGAACCGTGGCCAGGGAACAGGACTGAGGTTTGATTGTGGAACCCTCTGGCCTGGGAATATGACTGAGGTTTAATTGTGGAACCCTGTGGCCTGGGAACATGACTGGGATTTTATTTCTGAAACCTGTGTCCAGGGAATATGACTGAGGTTTTATTCTCGAATCCTGTGTCCTGGGTACGCGACTGAGGTTAGACTCTGTAACCATGTGGCCAAGGAATATGACTGAGGTTTGATTCTGGAATCCATTGGCCTGGGAACATGACTGATGTTAGAGTGTGGAATCCTGTGGCCTGGGAACATGGCACCGGTTTGGATTCTGGTACCCTGTTGCCTGGGAACATGAAATCGGTTTGATTCTGGAAACCTGTGGCCTGGGAATATGACTGAGGTTTGATGGTGGTACCCTATGGCCTGGCAAAATGACTGAGGTTTGATTCTGGAATCCATTGGGCTGGGAACATGACTGATGTTAGAGTGTGGAATCCTGTGGCCAGGGAACATGACATCGGTTTGAATTCTGGTACCCTGTTGCCTGGGAACATGAAATCGGTCTGATTCTGGAAACCTGTGGCCTGGGAATATGACTGAGGTTTGATGGTGGTAACCTATGGCCTGTCAACATGACTGAGGTTTGATTCTGGATCCCTGTGGCTTGGGAACATGACTGAGGCGTGATTCTGGAAAACTGTGGCCTGGGAACATGACATCTGTTTATATTGTGGAATACTGTGCCCTGGGAACCTGACAGAGCCTTGGTTCTGAAACCCTGTGGACGGGAAACATGACTGATGTTTTATTCTGGAACCCTGTAGCCTGGGAACATAACTGAGGATTCATTCTGGAACCCTGTCACCTGGGATCATGATATCGGTGGATTCTGGACCCCTGGGAACTGGGAACGTGACATCTGTTTAGATTGTGGAATACTGTGCCCCGGGAACCTGACTGAGCCTTGGTTCTGGAACCCTGTGGACTGGGAACATGACTGAGGTTTTATTCTGGAACCCTGTAGCCTGGGAACATAACTGAGGATTTATTCTCGAACCCTGTGGCCTGGGAACATGACATCGGTGGATTCTGGAAACCTGTGGCCTGGGAACATGAGAATGGTTTGATTCTGGAACCTTGTGGCCTGGGAACATGTCTGAGGTTTGATGGTGGAAACCTGTGGCTTGCCAACATGACTAAGGTTTGATTCTGGAAGACTGTGGCCAGGAACCATGATATCGCGTTGATTCTGGAAACTTGTGTCCTGGGAACAAGACTGAGGTTTGATTCTGGAATCCTGTGGCCTGGGATTATGACTGAGGTTTGTTTCTGGAAGCCTGTTCCCTGGGAACATGACTGACGTTTGATTCTGGACACCTGTGTCCTGGGAACATGACTGAGGTTTGATTGTTGAAACCTGTGGCCCCCGAACATGACTCAGGTTTGATTCTTTAACCATGTGTCCTGGGAACATGACTGAGGTTTGATACTGGAAACCTTTGGCCTGGGAACATGGCATCGGTGGATTCTGGAACCCTGTGGCCTGGGAACATGAGAACGGTTTGATTCTGAAACACTCTGGCGTGAGACATGTCTGAGGTTTGATGGTGGAAACCTGTAGCCTGGCAACATGACTGAGGTTTGATTCTGGAAGACTGTGGCCAAGAAACATGATATCGGGTTGATTCTGGAACCTTGTTTCCTGGGAACAAGACTGAGGCTTGATTTTGGAAACCTGTGGCCTGGGAACATGACTGAGGTTTGTTTCTGGAAGCCTGTTCCCTGGGAACATGACTGAGGTTTGATTCTGGACACCTGTGTCCTGGGAACATGACTGAGGTTTGATTATTGAAACCTGTGGCCTGCGAACATGACTCAGGTTTGATTCTGGAACCCTGTGTCCTGGGAATATGACTGAGGTTTGATTCTGGAAACGTTTGGCCTGCGGAAATGACTGAGGTTTCATTCTGGAAACATGTGGCCTGGGATCATGACTGAGGTTTGATGGTGGAACACTCTGGCCTGGCAAAATGACTGAGGCTTGATTCTGGAACCCTGTGGCCCGGGAACTTGACTGAGGTTTGATGGCAGAAACCTGTGGACTGGCAACATGACTGAGGTTTGATTGTGGAACCCTGTGAACGGGGACCATGACTGAGGCCTGACACTGGAACCCCGTGGCGTAGGAACATGTCATTGGTTTGATTCTGGAGCCCTGTTTACTGGGAACATGACTGAGGTTTGATGGTGGAACCCTGTGGCCTGGCAACATGATTGAGGTTTGATAGTGGAAACCTCAGCCTTGGGAACATGAGTGAGGCTTGATAGTGGAAGCCTGTGGCCTGGCAACATGCATGATGTTTGATGGTGGAACCCTGTGGCTTGGCAAGATGACTTAGGTTTGATTGTGGAACACTCTGCCCTGGGAACATGACTGAGGCTTGATGGTGAAACCGTGATCTGGCAACAGGACTGAGGTTTGATTGTGGAACCCTCTGGCCTGGGAATATAACTGAAGTTTAATTGTGGAACCCTGTGTCCTGGGAACATGACTGGGATTTGATTTCTGAAACCTGTGTCCAGGGAACATGACTGAGGTTTTATTCTGGAACCCTGTGTCCTGGGAACACGACTAAGGTTTGATTCTGGAACCATGTGGCCTGGGAATATGACTGAGGTTTGATTCTGGAAACCATTGGCCTGGGAACATGACTGATGTTAGAGTGTGGAATCCTGTGGCCTGGGAACATGACATCGGTTTGAATTCTGGTACCCTGTTAGCTGGGAACATGAAATGGGTCTGATTCTGGAAACCTGTGGCCTGGGAATATGACTGAGGTTTGAAGGTGGAAACCTGTGGCCTGGCAACATGACTGAGGTTTGATTCTGGATCCCTGTGGCCTGGGAACATGACTGAGGCGTGATTCTGGAAAACTGTGGCCTGGAAACATGAAATCTGTTTAGATTGTGGAATACTGTGCCCCGGGAACCTGACTGAGCCTTGGTTCTGGAACCCTGTGTACTGGGAACATGACTGAGGTTTTATTCTAGAACCCTGTAGCCTGGGAACATAACTGAGGATTGATTCTCGAACCCTGTGGCCTGGGAACATGACATCGGTGGATTCTAGAACCCTTTGGCCTGGGAACATGTCTGAGGTTTGATGGTGGAAACCTGTGGCTTGGCAACATGACTAAGGTTTGATTCTGGAAGACTGTGGCCAGGAACCATGATATCGGGTTGATTCTGGAAACTTGTGTCCTGGGAACATGACTGAGGTTTGTTTCTGGAAGCCTGTGCCCTGGGAACATGACTGAGGTTTGATTCTGGACACCTGTGTCCTGGGAACATGACTGAGGTTTGATGGTTGAAACCTGTGGCCCGCGAACATGACTCAGGTTTGATTCTGGAACCATGAGTCCTGGGAACATATCTGAGGTTTGATTCTGGAAAACTTTGGCCTGGGAAAATGACTGAGGTTTCATTGTGGAAACATGTGGCCAGGGATCATGACTGAGGTTTGATGTTGGAACACTCTGGCCTGGCAAAATGACTGAGGCTTGATTCTGGTACCCTGTGGCCCGGGAACATGAGAACGGTTTGATTCTGGAACCCTGTGGCCTTTAACATGACATCGGTGGATTCTGGAACCCTGTGGCCTGGGAACATGAGAACGGTTTGATTCTGGAACCCTGTGGCCTGGGAACATGAGTGAGGATTGATGGTGGAACCCTGTGGCCTGGCAACATGACTGAGGTTTGATACTGGAAGACTGTGGACAGGAAACATGATATCGGGTTGATTCTGGAAACTTCTGTCCTGGGAACAAGACTGAGGTTTGATTCTGGAACCCTGTGTCCTGGAAATATGACAAAGGTTTGTTGCTGGAAGCCTGTTCCCTGGGTACATGACTGAGGTTTGATTCTGGATACCTGTGTCCTGGGAACATGAGTGATGTTTGATTGTTGAAACCTGTGGCCTGCGAACATGACTCAGGTTTGATTCTGGAACCATGTGTCCTGGGAATATGACTGAGGTTTGATTCTGGAAACCTTTGGCCTGAGAAAATGACTGAGGTTTCATTGTGGAAACATGTGGCCTGGGATCATGACTGAGGTTTGATGGTGGAACACTCTGGCCTGGCAAAATGACTGAGGCTTGATTCTGGAACCCTGTGGCCCGGGAACGTGACTGAGGTTGGATGGCAGAAACCTGTGGACTGGCAACATGACTGAGGTTTGATTGTGGAACCCTTTGCATGGGGAACATGACTGAGGCCTGATCCTGGAACCCCGTGGCGTGGGAACATGACATTGGTTTGATTCTGGAGCCCTGTTTACTGCGAACATGACTGAGGTTTGATGGTTGTACCCTGTGGCCTGTCAACATGATTGAGGATTGATAGTGGAACGCTCATGCTTGCGAATATGAGTGAGGCTTGATGGTGAAACCCTGTGGCCTGGCAACATGCCTGAGGTTTGATGGCGGAACCCTGTGGCTTGGCAAGATGACTTAGGTTTGATTGTGGAACACTCTGGCCTGGGAACATGATTGAGGCTTGATGGTGGAACCGTGGCCAGGGAACAGGACTGAGGTTTGATTGTGGAACCCTCTGGCCTGGGAATATGACTGAGGTTTAATTGTGGAACCCTGTGGCCTGGGAACATGACTGGGATTTGATTTCTGAAACCTGTGTCCAGGGAATATGACTGAGGTTTTATTCTCGAATCCTGTGTCCTGGGTACGCGACTGAGGTTAGACTCTGTAACCATGTGGCCTAGGAATATGACTGAGGTTTGATTCTGGAATCCTTTGGCCTGGGAACATGACTGATGTTAGAGTGTGGAATCCTGTGGCCTGGGAACATGGCACCGGTTTGGATTCTGGTACCCTGTTGCCTGGGAACATGAAATCGGTTTGATTCTGGAAACCTGTGGCCTGGGAATATGACTGAGGTTTGATGGTGGTACCCTATGGCCTGGCAAAATGACTGAGGTTTGATTCTGGAATCCATTGGGCTGGGAACATGACTGATGTTAGAGTGTGGAATCCTGTGGCCAGGGAACATGACATCGGTTTGAATTCTGGTACCCTGTTGCCTGGGAACATGAAATCGGTCTGATTCTGGAAACCTGTGGCCTGGGAATATGACTGAGGTTTGATGGTGGTAACCTATGGCCTGTCAACATGACTGAGGTTTGATTCTGGATCCCTGTGGCCTGGGAACATGACTGAGGCGTGATTCTGGAAAACTGTGGCCTGGGAACATGACATCTGTTTATATTGTGGAATACTGTGCCCTGGGAACCTGACAGAGCCTTGGTTCTGAAACCCTGTGGACGGGAAACATGACTGATGTTTTATTCTGGAACCCTGTAGCCTGGGAACATAACTGAGGATTCATTCTGGAACCCTGTCACCTGGGATCATGATATCGGTGGATTCTGGACCCCTGGGAACTGGGAACGTGACATCTGTTTAGATTGTGGAATACTGTGCCCCGGGAACCTGACTGAGCCTTGGTTCTGGAACCCTGTGGACTGGGAACATGACTGAGGTTTTATTCTGGAACCCTGTAGCCTGGGAACATAACTGAGGATTTATTCTCGAACCCTGTGGCCTGGGAACATGACATCGGTGGATTCTGG
Organism: Balaenoptera physalus; assembly: GCF_965194825.1. Lineage (NCBI taxonomy): Eukaryota > Metazoa > Chordata > Mammalia > Artiodactyla > Balaenopteridae > Balaenoptera > Balaenoptera physalus. The sequence continues at coordinate 1,673,751 of NW_028126517.1, forward strand.
AAACCTGTGGCCTGGGAACATGAGAATGGTTTGATTCTGGAACCTTGTGGCCTGGGAACATGTCTGAGGTTTGATGGTGGAAACCTGTGGCTTGCCAACATGACTAAGGTTTGATTCTGGAAGACTGTGGCCAGGAACCATGATATCGCGTTGATTCTGGAAACTTGTGTCCTGGGAACAAGACTGAGGTTTGATTCTGGAATCCTGTGGCCTGGGATTATGACTGAGGTTTGTTTCTGGAAGCCTGTTCCCTGGGAACATGACTGACGTTTGATTCTGGACACCTGTGTCCTGGGAACATGACTGAGGTTTGATTGTTGAAACCTGTGGCCCCCGAACATGACTCAGGTTTGATTCTTTAACCATGTGTCCTGGGAACATGACTGAGGTTTGATACTGGAAACCTTTGGCCTGGGAACATGGCATCGGTGGATTCTGGAACCCTGTGGCCTGGGAACATGAGAACGGTTTGATTCTGAAACACTGTGGCGTGAGACATGTCTGAGGTTTGATGGTGGAAACCTGTAGCCTGGCAACATGACTGAGGTTTGATTCTGGAAGACTGTGGCCAAGAAACATGATATCGGGTTGATTCTGGAACCTTGTTTCCTGGGAACAAGACTGAGGCTTGATTTTGGAAACCTGTGGCCTGGGAACATGACTGAGGTTTGTTTCTGGAAGCCTGTTCCCTGGGAACATGACTGAGGTTTGATTCTGGACACCTGTGTCCTGGGAACATGACTGAGGTTTGATTATTGAAACCTGTGGCTTGCGAACATGACTCAGGTTTGATTCTGGAACCCTGTGTCCTGGGAATATGACTGAGGTTTGATTCTGGAAACGTTTGGCCTGCGGAAATGACTGAGGTTTCATTCTGGAAACATGTGGCCTGGGATCATGACTGAGGTTTGATGGTGGAACACTCTGGCCTGGCAAAATGACTGAGGCTTGATTCTGGAACCCTGTGGCCCGGGAACTTGACTGAGGTTTGATGGCAGAAACCTGTGGACTGGCAACATGACTGAGGTTTGATTGTGGAACCCTGTGAACGGGGACCATGACTGAGGCCTGACACTGGAACCCCGTGGCGTAGGAACATGTCATTGGTTTGATTCTGGAGCCCTGTTTACTGGGAACATGACTGAGGTTTGATGGTGGAACCCTGTGGCCTGGCAACATGATTGAGGTTTGATAGTGGAAACCTCAGCCTTGGGAACATGAGTGAGGCTTGATAGTGGAAGCCTGTGGCCTGGCAACATGCATGATGTTTGATGGTGGAACCCTGTGGCTTGGCAAGATGACTTAGGTTTGATTGTGGAACACTCTGCCCTGGGAACATGACTGAGGCTTGATGGTGAAACCGTGGTCTGGCAACAGGACTGAGGTTTGATTGTGGAACCCTCTGGCCTGGGAATATAACTGAAGTTTAATTGTGGAACCCTGTGTCCTGGGAACATGACTGGGATTTGATTTCTGAAACCTGTGTCCAGGGAACATGACTGAGGTTTTATTCTGGAACCCTGTGTCCTGGGAACACGACTAAGGTTTGATTCTGGAACCATGTGGCCTGGGAATATGACTGAGGTTTGATTCTGGAAACCATTGGCCTGGGAACATGACTGATGTTAGAGTGTGGAATCCTGTGGCTTGGGAACATGACATCGGTTTGAATTCTGGTACCCTGTTGGCTGGGAACATGAAATGGGTCTGATTCTGGAAACCTGTGGCCTGGGAATATGACTGAGGTTTGAAGGTGGAAATCTGTGGCCTGGCAACATGACTGAGGTTTGATTCTGGATCCCTGTGGCCTGGGAACATGACTGAGGCGTGATTCTGGAAAACTGTGGCCTGGAAACATGAAATCTGTTTAGATTGTGGAATACTGTGCCCCGGGAACCTGACTGAGCCTTGGTTCTGGAACCCTGTGGATTGGGAACATGACTGAGGTTTTATTCTAGAACCCTGTAGCCTGGGAACATAACTGAGGATTGATTCTCGAACCCTGTGGCCTGGGAACATGACATCGGTGGATTCTAGAAACCTGTGGCCTGGGAACATGTCTGAGGTTTGATGGTGGAAACCTGTGGCTTGGCAACATGACTAAGGTTTGATTCTGGAAGACTGTGGCCAGGAACCATGATATCGGGTTGATTCTGGAAACTTGTGTCCTGGGAACATGACTGAGGTTTGTTTCTGGAAGCCTGTGCCCTGGGAACATGACTGAGGTTTGATTCTGGACGCCTGTGGCCAGGGAACATGACTGAGGTTTGATGGTTGAAACCTGTGGCCCGCGAACATGACTCAGGTTTGATTCTGGAACCATGAGTCCTGGGAACATATCTGAGGTTTGATTCTGGAAAACTTTGGCCTGGGAAAATGACTGAGGTTTCATTGTGGAAACATGTGGCCAGGGATCATGACTGAGGTTTGATGTTGGAACACTCTGGCCTGGCAAAATGACTGAGGCTTGATTCTGGTACCCTGTGGCCCGGGAACATGAGAACGGTTTGATTCTGGAACCCTGTGGCCTTTAACATGACATCGGTGGATTCTGGAACCCTGTGGCCTGGGAACATGAGAACGGTTTGATTCTGGAACCCTGTGGCCTGGGAACATGAGTGAGGATTGATGGTGGAACCCTGTGGCCTGGCAACATGACTGAGGTTTGATACTGGAAGACTGTGGACAGGAAACATGATATCGGGTTGATTCTGGAAACTTCTGTCCTGGGAACAAGACTGAGGTTTGATTCTGGAACCCTGTGTCCTGGAAATATGACAAAGGTTTGTTGCTGGAAGCCTGTTCCCTGGGTACATGACTGAGGTTTGATTCTGGATACCTGTGTCCTGGGAACATGAGTGATGTTTGATTGTTGAAACCTGTGGCCTGCGAACATGACTCAGGTTTGATTCTGGAACCATGTGTCCTGGGAATATGACTGAGGTTTGATTCTGGAAACCTTTGGCCTGAGAAAATGACTGAGGTTTCATTGTGGAGACATGTGGCCTGGGATCATGACTGAGGTTTGATGGTGGAACACTCTGGCCTGGCAAAATGACTGAGGCTTGATTCTGGAACCCTGTGGCCCGGGAACGTGACTGAGGTTGGATGGCAGAAACCTGTGGACTGGCAACATGACTGAGGTTTGATTGTGGAACCCTTTGCATGGGGAACATGACTGAGGCCTGATCCTGGAACCCCGTGGCGTGGGAACATGACATTGGTTTGATTCTGGAGCCCTGTTTACTGCGAACATGACTGAGGTTTGATGGTTGTACCCTGTGGCCTGTCAACATGATTGAGGATTGATAGTGGAACGCTCATGCTTGCGAATATGAGTGAGGCTTGATGGTGAAACCCTGTGGCCTGGCAACATGCCTGAGGTTTGATGGCGGAACCCTGTGGCTTGGCAAGATGACTTAGGTTTGATTGTGGAACACTCTGGCCTGGGAACATGATTGAGGCTTGATGGTGGAACCGTGGCCAGGGAACAGGACTGAGGTTTGATTGTGGAACCCTCTGGCCTGGGAATATGACTGAGGTTTAATTGTGGAACCCTGTGGCCTGGGAACATGACTGGGATTTGATTTCTGAAACCTGTGTCCAGGGAATATGACTGAGGTTTTATTCTCGAATCCTGTGTCCTGGGTACGCGACTGAGGTTAGACTCTGTAACCATGTGGCCTAGGAATATGACTGAGGTTTGATTCTGGAATCCTTTGGCCTGGGAACATGACTGATGTTAGAGTGTGGAATCCTGTGGCCTGGGAACATGGCACCGGTTTGGATTCTGGTACCCTGTTGCCTGGGAACATGAAATCGGTTTGATTCTGGAAACCTGTGGCCTGGGAATATGACTGAGGTTTGATGGTGGTACCCTATGGCCTGGCAAAATGACTGAGGTTTGATTCTGGAATCCATTGGGCTGGGAACATGACTGATGTTAGAGTGTGGAATCCTGTGGCCAGGGAACATGACATCGGTTTGAATTCTGGTACCCTGTTGCCTGGGAACATGAAATCGGTCTGATTCTGGAAACCTGTGGCCTGGGAATATGACTGAGGTTTGATGGTGGTAACCTATGGCCTGTCAACATGACTGAGGTTTGATTCTGGATCACTGTGGCCTGGGAACATGACTGAGGCGTGATTCTGGAAAACTGTGGCCTGGGAACATGACATCTGTTTATATTGTGGAATACTGTGCCCTGGGAACCTGACAGAGCCTTGGTTCTGAAACCCTGTGGACGGGAAACATGACTGATGTTTTATTCTGGAACCCTGTAGCCTGGGAACATAACTGAGGATTCATTCTGGAACCCTGTCACCTGGGATCATGATATCGGTGGATTCTGGACCCCTGGGAACTGGGAACGTGACATCTGTTTAGATTGTGGAATACTGTGCCCCGGGAACCTGACTGAGCCTTGGTTCTGGAACCCTGTGGACTGGGAACATGACTGAGGTTTTATTCTGGAACCCTGTAGCCTGGGAACATAACTGAGGATTTATTCTCGAACCCTGTGGCCTGGGAACATGACATCGGTGGATTCTGGAAACCTGTGGCCTGGGAACATGAGAATGGTTTGATTCTGGAACCTTGTGGCCTGGGAACATGTCTGAGGTTTGATGGTGGAAACCTGTGGCTTGCCAACATGACTAAGGTTTGATTCTGGAAGACTGTGGCCAGGAACCATGATATCGCGTTGATTCTGGAAACTTGTGTCCTGGGAACAAGACTGAGGTTTGATTCTGGAATCCTGTGGCCTGGGATTATGACTGAGGTTTGTTTCTGGAAGCCTGTTCCCTGGGAACATGACTGACGTTTGATTCTGGACACCTGTGTCCTGGGAACATGACTGAGGTTTGATTGTTGAAACCTGTGGCCCCCGAACATGACTCAGGTTTGATTCTTTAACCATGTGTCCTGGGAACATGACTGAGGTTTGATACTGGAAACCTTTGGCCTGGGAACATGGCATCGGTGGATTCTGGAACCCTGTGGCCTGGGAACATGAGAACGGTTTGATTCTGAAACACTGTGGCGTGAGACATGTCTGAGGTTTGATGGTGGAAACCTGTAGCCTGGCAACATGACTGAGGTTTGATTCTGGAAGACTGTGGCCAAGAAACATGATATCGGGTTGATTCTGGAACCTTGTTTCCTGGGAACAAGACTGAGGCTTGATTTTGGAAACCTGTGGCCTGGGAACATGACTGAGGTTTGTTTCTGGAAGCCTGTTCCCTGGGAACATGACTGAGGTTTGATTCTGGACACCTGTGTCCTGGGAACATGACTGAGGTTTGATTATTGAAACCTGTGGCTTGCGAACATGACTCAGGTTTGATTCTGGAACCCTGTGTCCTGGGAATATGACTGAGGTTTGATTCTGGAAACGTTTGGCCTGCGGAAATGACTGAGGTTTCATTCTGGAAACATGTGGCCTGGGATCATGACTGAGGTTTGATGGTGGAACACTCTGGCCTGGCAAAATGACTGAGGCTTGATTCTGGAACCCTGTGGCCCGGGAACTTGACTGAGGTTTGATGGCAGAAACCTGTGGACTGGCAACATGACTGAGGTTTGATTGTGGAACCCTGTGAACGGGGACCATGACTGAGGCCTGACACTGGAACCCCGTGGCGTAGGAACATGTCATTGGTTTGATTCTGGAGCCCTGTTTACTGGGAACATGACTGAGGTTTGATGGTGGAACCCTGTGGCCTGGCAACATGATTGAGGTTTGATAGTGGAAACCTCAGCCTTGGGAACATGAGTGAGGCTTGATAGTGGAAGCCTGTGGCCTGGCAACATGCATGATGTTTGATGGTGGAACCCTGTGGCTTGGCAAGATGACTTAGGTTTGATTGTGGAACACTCTGCCCTGGGAACATGACTGAGGCTTGATGGTGAAACCGTGGTCTGGCAACAGGACTGAGGTTTGATTGTGGAACCCTCTGGCCTGGGAATATAACTGAAGTTTAATTGTGGAACCCTGTGTCCTGGGAACATGACTGGGATTTGATTTCTGAAACCTGTGTCCAGGGAACATGACTGAGGTTTTATTCTGGAACCCTGTGTCCTGGGAACACGACTAAGGTTTGATTCTGGAACCATGTGGCCTGGGAATATGACTGAGGTTTGATTCTGGAAACCATTGGCCTGGGAACATGACTGATGTTAGAGTGTGGAATCCTGTGGCTTGGGAACATGACATCGGTTTGAATTCTGGTACCCTGTTGGCTGGGAACATGAAATGGGTCTGATTCTGGAAACCTGTGGCCTGGGAATATGACTGAGGTTTGAAGGTGGAAATCTGTGGCCTGGCAACATGACTGAGGTTTGATTCTGGATCCCTGTGGCCTGGGAACATGACTGAGGCGTGATTCTGGAAAACTGTGGCCTGGAAACATGAAATCTGTTTAGATTGTGGAATACTGTGCCCCGGGAACCTGACTGAGCCTTGGTTCTGGAACCCTGTGGATTGGGAACATGACTGAGGTTTTATTCTAGAACCCTGTAGCCTGGGAACATAACTGAGGATTGATTCTCGAACCCTGTGGCCTGGGAACATGACATCGGTGGATTCTAGAAACCTGTGGCCTGGGAACATGTCTGAGGTTTGATGGTGGAAACCTGTGGCTTGGCAACATGACTAAGGTTTGATTCTGGAAGACTGTGGCCAGGAACCATGATATCGGGTTGATTCTGGAAACTTGTGTCCTGGGAACATGACTGAGGTTTGTTTCTGGAAGCCTGTGCCCTGGGAACATGACTGAGGTTTGATTCTGGAAGCCTGTGGCCAGGGAACATGATATCGGTTTGATTCTGTAACCCTGTGTCCTGTGAACATGACTGAGGTTTCATGGTTGAAACCTGTGGCCCGCGAACATGACTCAGGTTTGATTCTGGAACCATGTGTCCTGGGAACATGATTGACGTTTGAATTTGGAAACCTTTGGCCTGGGAAAGTGACTGAGGTTTCATTGTGGAAACATGTGGCCTGGGATCATGACTGAGGTTTGATGGTGGAACACTCTGGCCTGGCAAAATGACTGAGGCTTGATTCTGGAACCCTGTGGCCCGGGAACATGAGAACGGTTTGATTCTGGAACCCTGTGGCCTTTAACATGACATCGGTGGATTCTGGAACCCTGTGGCCTGGGAACATGAGAACGGTTTGATTCTGGAACCCTGTGGCCTGGGAACATGAGTGAGGATTGATGGTGGAACCCTGTGGCCTGGCAACATGACTGAGGTTTGATACTGGAAGACTGTGGACAGGAAACATGATATCGGGTTGATTCTGGAAACTTCTGTCCTGGGAACAAGACTGAGGTTTGATTCTGGAACCCTGTGTCCTGGAAATATGACAAAGGTTTGTTGCTGGAAGCCTGTTCCCTGGGTACATTACTGAGGTTTGATTCTGGATACCTGTGTCCTGGGAACATGAGTGATGTTTGATTGTTGAAACCTGTGGCCTGCGAACATGACTCAGGTTTGATTCTGGAACCATGTGTCCTGGGAATATGACTGAGGTTTGATTCTGGAAACCTTTGGCCTGAGAAAATGACTGAGGTTTCATTGTGGAAACATGTGGCCTGGGATCATGACTGAGGTTTGATGGTGGAACACTCTGGCCTGGCAAAATGACTGAGGCTTGATTCTGGAACCCTGTGGCCCGGGAACGTGACTGAGGTTGGATGGCAGAAACCTGTGGACTGGCAACATGACTGAGGTTTGATTGTGGAACCCTTTGCATGGGGAACATGACTGAGGCCTGATCCTGGAACCCCGTGGCGTGGGAACATGACATTGGTTTGATTCTGGAGCCTTGTTTACTGGGAACATGACTGAGGTTTGATGGTTGTACCCTGTGGCCTGTCAACATGATTGAGGATTGATAGTGGAACGCTCATGCTTGCGAATATGAGTGAGGCTTGATGGTGAAACCCTGTGGCCTGGCAACATGCCTGAGGTTTGATGGCGGAACCCTGTGGCTTGGCAAGATGACTTAGGTTTGATTGTGGAACACTCTGGCCTGGGAACATGATTGAGGCTTGATGGTGGAACCGTGGCCAGGGAACAGGACTGAGGTTTGATTGTGGAACCCTCTGGCCTGGGAATATGACTGAGGTTTAATTGTGGAACCCTGTGGCCTGGGAACATGACTGGGATTTTATTTCTGAAACCTGTGTCCAGGGAATATGACTGAGGTTTTATTCTCGAATCCTGTGTCCTGGGTACGCGACTGAGGTTAGACTCTGTAACCATGTGGCCTAGGAATATGACTGAGGTTTGATTCTGGAATCCATTGGCCTGGGAACATGACTGATGTTAGAGTGTGGAATCCTGTGGCCTGGGAACATGGCACCGGTTTGGATTCTGGTACCCTGTTGCCTGGGAACATGAGTGATGTTTGATGGTGGTACCCTATGGCCTGGCAAAATGACTGAGGTTTGATTCTGGAATCCATTGGGCTGGGAACATGACTGATGTTAGAGTGTGGAATCCTGTGGCCAGGGAACATGACATCGGTTTGAATTCTGGTACCCTGTTGCCTGGGAACATGAAATCGGTCTGATTCTGGAAACCTGTGGCCTGGGAATATGACTGAGGTTTGATGGTGGTAACCTATGGCCTGTCAACATGACTGAGGTTTGATTCTGGATCCCTGTGGCCTGGGAACATGACTGAGGCGTGATTCTGGAAAACTGTGGCCTGGGAACATGACATCTGTTTATATTGTGGAATACTGTGCCCTGGGAACCTGACAGAGCCTTGGTTCTGAAACCCTGTGGACGGGAAACATGACTGATGTTTTATTCTGGAACCCTGTAGCCTGGGAACATAACTGAGGATTCATTCTGGAACCCTGTCGCCTGGGATCATGATATCGGTGGATTCTGGACCCCTGGGAACTGGGAACGTGACATCTGTTTAGATTGTGGAATACTGTGCCCCGGGAACCTGACTGAGCCTTGGTTCTGGAACCCTGTGGACTGGGAACATGACTGAGGTTTTATTCTGGAACCCTGTAGCCTGGGAACATAACTGAGGATTTATTCTCGAACCCTGTGGCCTGGGAACATGACATCGGTGGATTCTGGAAACCTGTGGCCTGGGAACATGAGAATGGTTTGATTCTGGAACCTTGTGGCCTGGGAACATGTCTGAGGTTTGATGGTGGAAACCTGTGGCTTGCCAACATGACTAAGGTTTGATTCTGGAAGACTGTGGCCAGGAACCATGATATCGCGTTGATTCTGGAAACTTGTGTCCTGGGAACAAGACTGAGGTTTGATTCTGGAATCCTGTGGCCTGGGATTATGACTGAGGTTTGTTTCTGGAAGCCTGTTCCCTGGGAACATGACTGACGTTTGATTCTGGACACCTGTGTCCTGGGAACATGACTGAGGTTTGATTGTTGAAACCTGTGGCCCCCGAACATGACTCAGGTTTGATTCTTTAACCATGTGTCCTGGGAACATGACTGAGGTTTGATACTGGAAACCTTTGGCCTGGGAACATGGCATCGGTGGATTCTGGAACCCTGTGGCCTGGGAACATGAGAACGGTTTGATTCTGAAACACTGTGGCGTGAGACATGTCTGAGGTTTGATGGTGGAAACCTGTAGCCTGGCAACATGACTGAGGTTTGATTCTGGAAGACTGTGGCCAAGAAACATGATATCGGGTTGATTCTGGAACCTTGTTTCCTGGGAACAAGACTGAGGCTTGATTTTGGAAACCTGTGGCCTGGGAACATGACTGAGGTTTGTTTCTGGAAGCCTGTTCCCTGGGAACATGACTGAGGTTTGATTCTGGACACCTGTGTCCTGGGAACATGACTGAGGTTTGATTATTGAAACCTGTGGCCTGCGAACATGACTCAGGTTTGATTCTGGAACCCTGTGTCCTGGGAATATGACTGAGGTTTGATTCTGGAAACGTTTGGCCTGCGGAAATGACTGAGGTTTCATTCTGGAAACATGTGGCCTGGGATCATGACTGAGGTTTGATGGTGGAACACTCTGGCCTGGCAAAATGACTGAGGCTTGATTCTGGAACCCTGTGGCCCGGGAACTTGACTGAGGTTTGATGGCAGAAACCTGTGGACTGGCAACATGACTGAGGTTTGATTGTGGAACCCTGTGAACGGGGACCATGACTGAGGCCTGACACTGGAACCCCGTGGCGTAGGAACATGTCATTGGTTTGATTCTGGAGCCCTGTTTACTGGGAACATGACTGAGGTTTGATGGTGGAACCCTGTGGCCTGGCAACATGATTGAGGTTTGATAGTGGAAACCTCAGCCTTGGGAACATGAGTGAGGCTTGATAGTGGAAGCCTGTGGCCTGGCAACATGCATGATGTTTGATGGTGGAACCCTGTGGCTTGGCAAGATGACTTAGGTTTGATTGTGGAACACTCTGCCCTGGGAACATGACTGAGGCTTGATGGTGAAACCGTGGTCTGGCAACAGGACTGAGGTTTGATTGTGGAACCCTCTGGCCTGGGAATATAACTGAAGTTTAATTGTGGAACCCTGTGTCCTGGGAACATGACTGGGATTTGATTTCTGAAACCTGTGTCCAGGGAACATGACAGAGGTTTTATTCTGGAACCCTGTGTCCTGGGAACACGACTAAGGTTTGATTCTGGAACCATGTGGCCTGGGAACATGATTGAGGTTTGAATTTGGAAACCTTTGGCCTGGGAAAGTGACTGAGGTTTCATTGTGGAAACATGTGGCCTGGGATCATGACTGAGGTTTGATGGTGGAACACTCTGGCCTGGCAAAATGACTGAGGCTTGATTCTGGAACCCTGTGGCCCGGGAACATGAGAACGGTTTGATTCTGGAACCCTGTGGCCTTTAACATGACATCGGTGGATTCTGGAACCCTGTGGCCTGGGAACATGAGAACGGTTTGATTCTGGAACCCTGTGGCCTGGGAACATGAGTGAGGATTGATGGTGGAACCCTGTGGCCTGGCAACATGACTGAGGTTTGATACTGGAAGACTGTGGACAGGAAACATGATATCGGGTTGATTCTGGAAACTTGTGTCCTGGGAACAAGACTGAGGTTTGATTCTGGAACCCTGTGTCCTGGAAATATGACAAAGGTTTGTTGCTGGAAGCCTGTTCCCTGGGTACATGACTGAGGTTTGATTCTGGATACCTGTGTCCTGGGAACATGAGTGATGTTTGATTGTTGAAACCTGTGGCCTGCGAACATGACTCAGGTTTGATTCTGGAACCATGTGTCCTGGGAATATGACTGAGGTTTGATTCTGGAAACCTTTGGCCTGAGAAAATGACTGAGGTTTCATTGTGGAAACATGTGGCCTGGGATCATGACTGAGGTTTGATGGTGGAACACTCTGGCCTGGCAAAATGACTGAGGCTTGATTCTTGAACCCTGTGGCCCGGGAACGTGACTGAGGTTTGATGGCAGAATCCTCTGGACTGGCAACATGACTGAGGTTTGATTGTGGAACCCTTTGCATGGGGAACATGACTGAGACCTGATCCTGGAACCCCGCGGCGTGGGAACATGACATTGGTTTGATTCTGGAGCCCTGTTTACTGGGAACATGACTGAGGTTTGATGGTTGTACCCTGTGGCCTGGCAACATGATTGAGGATTGATAGTGGAACGCTCATGCTTGCGAACATGAGTGAGGCTTGATGGTGAAACCCTGTGGCCTGGCAACATGCCTGAGGTTTGATGGCGGAACCCTGTGGCTTGGCAAGATGACTTAGGTTTGATTGTGGGACACTCTGGCCTGGGAACATGATTGAGGCTTGATGGTGGAACCGTGGCCAGGGAACAGGACTGAGGTTTGATTGTGGAACCCTCTGGCCTGGGAATATGACTGAGGTTTAATTGTGGAACCCTGTGGCCTGGGAACATGACTGGGATTTTATTTCTGAAACCTGTGTCCAGGGAATATGACTGAGGTTTTATTCTCGAATCCTGTGTCCTGGGTACGCGACTGAGGTTAGACTCTGTAACCATGTGGCCTAGGAATATGACTGAGGTTTGATTCTGGAATCCATTGGCCTGGGAACATGACTGATGTTAGAGTGTGGAATCCTGTGGCCTGGGAACATGGCACCGGTTTGGATTCTGGTACCCTGTTGCCTGGGAACATGAAATCGGTTTGATTCTGGAAACCTGTGGCCTGGGAATATGACTGAGGTTTGATGGTGGTACCCTATGGCCTGGCAAAATGACTGAGGTTTGATTCTGGAATCCATTGGGCTGGGAACATGACTGATGTTAGAGTGTGGAATCCTGTGGCCAGGGAACATGACATCGGTTTGAATTCTGATACCCTGTTGCCTGGGAACATGAAATCGGTCTGATTCTGGAAACCTGTGGCCTGGGAATATGACTGAGGTTTGATGGTGGTAACCTATGGCCTGTCAACATGACTGAGGTTTGATTCTGGATCCCTGTGGCCTGGGAACATGACTGAGGCGTGATTCTGGAAAACTGTGGCCTGGGAACATGACATCTGTTTATATTGTGGAATACTGTGCCCTGGGAACCTGACAGAGCCTTGGTTCTGAAACCCTGTGGACGGGAAACATGACTGATGTTTTATTCTGGAACCCTGTAGCCTGGGAACATAACTGAGGATTCATTCTGGAACCCTGTCGCCTGGGATCATGATATCGGTGGATTCTGGACCCCTGGGAACTGGGAACGTGACATCTGTTTAGATTGTGGAATACTGTGCCCCGGGAACCTGACTGAGCCTTGGTTCTGGAACCCTGTGGACTGGGAACATGACTGAGGTTTTATTCTGGAACCCTGTAGCCTGGGAACATAACTGAGGATTTATTCTCGAACCCTGTGGCCTGGGAACATGACATCGGTGGATTCTGGAAACCTGTGGCCTGGGAACATGAGAATGGTTTGATTCTGGAACCTTGTGGCCTGGGAACATGTCTGAGGTTTGATGGTGGAAACCTGTGGCTTGCCAACATGACTAAGGTTTGATTCTGGAAGACTGTGGCCAGGAACCATGATATCGCGTTGATTCTGGAAACTTGTGTCCTGGGAACAAGACTGAGGTTTGATTCTGGAATCCTGTGGCCTGGGATTATGACTGAGGTTTGTTTCTGGAAGCCTGTTCCCTGGGAACATGACTGACGTTTGATTCTGGACACCTGTGTCCTGGGAACATGACTGAGGTTTGATTGTTGAAACCTGTGGCCCCCGAACATGACTCAGGTTTGATTCTTTAACCATGTGTCCTGGGAACATGACTGAGGTTTGATACTGGAAACCTTTGGCCTGGGAACATGGCATCGGTGGATTCTGGAACCCTGTGGCCTGGGAACATGAGAACGGTTTGATTCTGAAACACTGTGGCGTGAGACATGTCTGAGGTTTGATGGTGGAAACCTGTAGCCTGGCAACATGACTGAGGTTTGATTCTGGAAGACTGTGGCCAAGAAACATGATATCGGGTTGATTCTGGAACCTTGTTTCCTGGGAACAAGACTGAGGCTTGATTTTGGAAACCTGTGGCCTGGGAACATGACTGAGGTTTGTTTCTGGAAGCCTGTTCCCTGGGAACATGACTGAGGTTTGATTCTGGACACCTGTGTCCTGGGAACATGACTGAGGTTTGATTATTGAAACCTGTGGCCTGCGAACATGACTCAGGTTTGATTCTGGAACCCTGTGTCCTGGGAATATGACTGAGGTTTGATTCTGGAAACGTTTGGCCTGCGGAAATGACTGAGGTTTCATTCTGGAAACATGTGGCCTGGGATCATGACTGAGGTTTGATGGTGGAACACTCTGGCCTGGCAAAATGACTGAGGCTTGATTCTGGAACCCTGTGGCCCGGGAACTTGACTGAGGTTTGATGGCAGAAACCTGTGGACTGGCAACATGACTGAGGTTTGATTGTGGAACCCTGTGAACGGGGACCATGACTGAGGCCTGACACTGGAACCCCGTGGCGTAGGAACATGTCATTGGTTTGATTCTGGAGCCCTGTTTACTGGGAACATGACTGAGGTTTGATGGTGGAACCCTGTGGCCTGGCAACATGATTGAGGTTTGATAGTGGAAACCTCAGCCTTGGGAACATGAGTGAGGCTTGATAGTGGAAGCCTGTGGCCTGGCAACATGCATGATGTTTGATGGTGGAACCCTGTGGCTTGGCAAGATGACTTAGGTTTGATTGTGGAACACTCTGCCCTGGGAACATGACTGAGGCTTGATGGTGAAACCGTGGTCTGGCAACAGGACTGAGGTTTGATTGTGGAACCCTCTGGCCTGGGAATATAACTGAAGTTTAATTGTGGAACCCTGTGTCCTGGGAACATGACTGGGATTTGATTTCTGAAACCTGTGTCCAGGGAACATGACAGAGGTTTTATTCTGGAACCCTGTGTCCTGGGAACACGACTAAGGTTTGATTCTGGAACCATGTGGCCTGGGAACATGATTGAGGTTTGAATTTGGAAACCTTTGGCCTGGGAAAGTGACTGAGGTTTCATTGTGGAAACATGTGGCCTGGGATCATGACTGAGGTTTGATGGTGGAACACTCTGGCCTGGCAAAATGACTGAGGCTTGATTCTGGAACCCTGTGGCCCGGGAACATGAGAACGGTTTGATTCTGGAACCCTGTGGCCTTTAACATGACATCGGTGGATTCTGGAACCCTGTGGCCTGGGAACATGAGAACGGTTTGATTCTGGAACCCTGTGGCCTGGGAACATGAGTGAGGATTGATGGTGGAACCCTGTGGCCTGGCAACATGACTGAGGTTTGATACTGGAAGACTGTGGACAGGAAACATGATATCGGGTTGATTCTGGAAACTTGTGTCCTGGGAACAAGACTGAGGTTTGATTCTGGAACCCTGTGTCCTGGAAATATGACAAAGGTTTGTTGCTGGAAGCCTGTTCCCTGGGTACATGACTGAGGTTTGATTCTGGATACCTGTGTCCTGGGAACATGAGTGATGTTTGATTGTTGAAACCTGTGGCCTGCGAACATGACTCAGGTTTGATTCTGGAACCATGTGTCCTGGGAATATGACTGAGGTTTGATTCTGGAAACCTTTGGCCTGAGAAAATGACTGAGGTTTCATTGTGGAAACATGTGGCCTGGGATCATGACTGAGGTTTGATGGTGGAACACTCTGGCCTGGCAAAATGACTGAGGCTTGATTCTTGAACCCTGTGGCCCGGGAACGTGACTGAGGTTTGATGGCAGAATCCTCTGGACTGGCAACATGACTGAGGTTTGATTGTGGAACCCTTTGCATGGGGAACATGACTGAGACCTGATCCTGGAACCCCGCGGCGTGGGAACATGACATTGGTTTGATTCTGGAGCCCTGTTTACTGGGAACATGACTGAGGTTTGATGGTTGTACCCTGTGGCCTGGCAACATGATTGAGGATTGATAGTGGAACGCTCATGCTTGCGAACATGAGTGAGGCTTGATGGTGAAACCCTGTGGCCTGGCAACATGCCTGAGGTTTGATGGCGGAACCCTGTGGCTTGGCAAGATGACTTAGGTTTGATTGTGGGACACTCTGGCCTGGGAACATGATTGAGGCTTGATGGTGGAACCGTGGCCAGGGAACAGGACTGAGGTTTGATTGTGGAACCCTCTGGCCTGGGAATATGACTGAGGTTTAATTGTGGAACCCTGTGGCCTGGGAACATGACTGGGATTTTATTTCTGAAACCTGTGTCCAGGGAATATGACTGAGGTTTTATTCTCGAATCCTGTGTCCTGGGTACGCGACTGAGGTTAGACTCTGTAACCATGTGGCCTAGGAATATGACTGAGGTTTGATTCTGGAATCCATTGGCCTGGGAACATGACTGATGTTAGAGTGTGGAATCCTGTGGCCTGGGAACATGGCACCGGTTTGGATTCTGGTACCCTGTTGCCTGGGAACATGAAATCGGTTTGATTCTGGAAACCTGTGGCCTGGGAATATGACTGAGGTTTGATGGTGGTACCCTATGGCCTGGCAAAATGACTGAGGTTTGATTCTGGAATCCATTGGGCTGGGAACATGACTGATGTTAGAGTGTGGAATCCTGTGGCCAGGGAACATGACATCGGTTTGAATTCTGGTACCCTGTTGCCTGGGAACATGAAATCGGTCTGATTCTGGAAACCTGTGGCCTGGGAATATGACTGAGGTTTGATGGTGGTAACCTATGGCCTGTCAACATGACTGAGGTTTGATTCTGGATCCCTGTGGCCTGGGAACATGACTGAGGCGTGATTCTGGAAAACTGTGGCCTGGGAACATGACATCTGTTTATATTGTGGAATACTGTGCCCTGGGAACCTGACAGAGCCTTGGTTCTGAAACCCTGTGGACGGGAAACATGACTGATGTTTTATTCTGGAACCCTGTAGCCTGGGAACATAACTGAGGATTCATTCTGGAACCCTGTCGCCTGGGATCATGATATCGGTGGATTCTGGACCCCTGGGAACTGGGAACGTGACATCTGTTTAGATTGTGGAATACTGTGCCCCGGGAACCTGACTGAGCCTTGGTTCTGGAACCCTGTGGACTGGGAACATGACTGAGGTTTTATTCTGGAACCCTGTAGCCTGGGAACATAACTGAGGATTTATTCTCGAACCCTGTGGCCTGGGAACATGACATCGGTGGATTCTGGAAACCTGTGGCCTGGGAACATGAGAATGGTTTGATTCTGGAACCTTGTGGCCTGGGAACATGTCTGAGGTTTGATGGTGGAAACCTGTGGCTTGCCAACATGACTAAGGTTTGATTCTGGAAGACTGTGGCCAGGAACCATGATATCGCGTTGATTCTGGAAACTTGTGTCCTGGGAACAAGACTGAGGTTTGATTCTGGAATCCTGTGGCCTGGGATTATGACTGAGGTTTGTTTCTGGAAGCCTGTTCCCTGGGAACATGACTGACGTTTGATTCTGGACACCTGTGTCCTGGGAACATGACTGAGGTTTGATTGTTGAAACCTGTGGCCCCCGAACATGACTCAGGTTTGATTCTTTAACCATGTGTCCTGGGAACATGACTGAGGTTTGATACTGGAAACCTTTGGCCTGGGAACATGGCATCGGTGGATTCTGGAACCCTGTGGCCTGGGAACATGAGAACGGTTTGATTCTGAAACACTGTGGCGTGAGACATGTCTGAGGTTTGATGGTGGAAACCTGTAGCCTGGCAACATGACTGAGGTTTGATTCTGGAAGACTGTGGCCAAGAAACATGATATCGGGTTGATTCTGGAACCTTGTTTCCTGGGAACAAGACTGAGGCTTGATTTTGGAAACCTGTGGCCTGGGAACATGACTGAGGTTTGTTTCTGGAAGCCTGTTCCCTGGGAACATGACTGAGGTTTGATTCTGGACACCTGTGTCCTGGGAACATGACTGAGGTTTGATTATTGAAACCTGTGGCCTGCGAACATGACTCAGGTTTGATTCTGGAACCCTGTGTCCTGGGAATATGACTGAGGTTTGATTCTGGAAACGTTTGGCCTGCGGAAATGACTGAGGTTTCATTCTGGAAACATGTGGCCTGGGATCATGACTGAGGTTTGATGGTGGAACACTCTGGCCTGGCAAAATGACTGAGGCTTGATTCTGGAACCCTGTGGCCCGGGAACTTGACTGAGGTTTGATGGCAGAAACCTGTGGACTGGCAACATGACTGAGGTTTGATTGTGGAACCCTGTGAACGGGGACCATGACTGAGGCCTGACACTGGAACCCCGTGGCGTAGGAACATGTCATTGGTTTGATTCTGGAGCCCTGTTTACTGGGAACATGACTGAGGTTTGATGGTGGAACCCTGTGGCCTGGCAACATGATTGAGGTTTGATAGTGGAAACCTCAGCCTTGGGAACATGAGTGAGGCTTGATAGTGGAAGCCTGTGGCCTGGCAACATGCATGATGTTTGATGGTGGAACCCTGTGGCTTGGCAAGATGACTTAGGTTTGATTGTGGAACACTCTGCCCTGGGAACATGACTGAGGCTTGATGGTGAAACCGTGGTCTGGCAACAGGACTGAGGTTTGATTGTGGAACCCTCTGGCCTGGGAATATAACTGAAGTTTAATTGTGGAACCCTGTGTCCTGGGAACATGACTGGGATTTGATTTCTGAAACCTGTGTCCAGGGAACATGACAGAGGTTTTATTCTGGAACCCTGTGTCCTGGGAACACGACTAAGGTTTGATTCTGGAACCATGTGGCCTGGGAACATGATTGAGGTTTGAATTTGGAAACCTTTGGCCTGGGAAAGTGACTGAGGTTTCATTGTGGAAACATGTGGCCTGGGATCATGACTGAGGTTTGATGGTGGAACACTCTGGCCTGGCAAAATGACTGAGGCTTGATTCTGGAACCCTGTGGCCCGGGAACATGAGAACGGTTTGATTCTGGAACCCTGTGGCCTTTAACATGACATCGGTGGATTCTGGAACCCTGTGGCCTGGGAACATGAGAACGGTTTGATTCTGGAACCCTGTGGCCTGGGAACATGAGTGAGGATTGATGGTGGAACCCTGTGGCCTGGCAACATGACTGAGGTTTGATACTGGAAGACTGTGGACAGGAAACATGATATCGGGTTGATTCTGGAAACTTGTGTCCTGGGAACAAGACTGAGGTTTGATTCTGGAACCCTGTGTCCTGGAAATATGACAAAGGTTTGTTGCTGGAAGCCTGTTCCCTGGGTACATGACTGAGGTTTGATTCTGGATACCTGTGTCCTGGGAACATGAGTGATGTTTGATTGTTGAAACCTGTGGCCTGCGAACATGACTCAGGTTTGATTCTGGAACCATGTGTCCTGGGAATATGACTGAGGTTTGATTCTGGAAACCTTTGGCCTGAGAAAATGACTGAGGTTTCATTGTGGAAACATGTGGCCTGGGATCATGACTGAGGTTTGATGGTGGAACACTCTGGCCTGGCAAAATGACTGAGGCTTGATTCTTGAACCCTGTGGCCCGGGAACGTGACTGAGGTTTGATGGCAGAATCCTCTGGACTGGCAACATGACTGAGGTTTGATTGTGGAACCCTTTGCATGGGGAACATGACTGAGACCTGATCCTGGAACCCCGCGGCGTGGGAACATGACATTGGTTTGATTCTGGAGCCCTGTTTACTGGGAACATGACTGAGGTTTGATGGTTGTACCCTGTGGCCTGGCAACATGATTGAGGATTGATAGTGGAACGCTCATGCTTGCGAACATGAGTGAGGCTTGATGGTGAAACCCTGTGGCCTGGCAACATGCCTGAGGTTTGATGGCGGAACCCTGTGGCTTGGCAAGATGACTTAGGTTTGATTGTGGGACACTCTGGCCTGGGAACATGATTGAGGCTTGATGGTGGAACCGTGGCCAGGGAACAGGACTGAGGTTTGATTGTGGAACCCTCTGGCCTGGGAATATGACTGGGATTTTATTTCTGAAACCTGTGTCCAGGAAATATGACTGAGGTTTTATTCTCGAATCCTGTGTCCTGGGTACGCGACTGAGGTTAGACTCTGTAACCATGTGGCCTAGGAATATGACTGAGGTTTGATTCTGGAATCCATTGGCCTGGGAACATGACTGATGTTAGAGTGTGGAATCCTGTGGCCTGGGAACATGGCATCGGTTTGGATTCTGGTACCCTGTTGCCTGGGAACATGAAATCGGTTTGATTCTGGAAACCTGTGGCCTGGGAATATGACTGAGGTTTGATGGTGGTCACCTATGGCCTGTCAACATGACTGAGGTTTGATTCTGGATCCCTGTGGCCTGGGAACATGACTGAGGCGTGATTCTGGAAAACTGTGGCCTGGGAACATGACATCTGTTTATATTGTGGAATACTGTGCCCTGGGAACCTGACAGAGCCTTGGTTCTGAAACCCTGTGGACGGGAAACATGACTGATGTTTTATTCTGGAACCCTGTAGCCTGGGAACATAACTGAGGATTCATTCTGGAACCCTGTCGCCTGGGAACATGATATCGGTGGATTCTGGACCCCTGGGAACTGGGAACGTGACATCTGTTTAGATTGTGGAATACTGTGCCCCGGGAACCTGACTGAGCCTTGGTTCTGGAACCCTGTGGACTGGGAACATGACTGAGGTTTTATTCTGGAACCCTGTAGCCTGGGAACATAACTGAGGATTTATTCTCGAACCCTGTGGCCTGGGAACATGACATCGGTGGATTCTGGAAACCTGTGGCCTGGGAACATGAGAATGGTTTGATTCTGGAACCTTGTGGCCTGGGAACATGTCTGAGGTTTGATGGTGGAAACCTGTGGCTTGGCAACATGACTAAGGTTTGATTCTGGAAGACTGTGGCCAGGAACCATGATATCGGGTTGATTCTGGAAACTTGTGTCCTGGGAACATGACTGAGGTTTGTTTCTGGAAGCCTGTGCCCTGGGAACATGACTGAGGTTTGATTCTGGAAGCCTGTGGCCAGGGAACATGATATCGGTTTGATTCTGTAACCCTGTGTCCTGTGAACATGACTGAGGTTTCATGGTTGAAACCTGTGGCCCGCGAACATGACTCAGGTTTGATTCTGGAACCATGTGTCCTGGGAACATGATTGACGTTTGAATTTGGAAACCTTTGGCCTGGGAAAGTGACTGAGGTTTCATTGTGGAAACATGTGGCCTGGGATCATGACTGAGGTTTGATGGTGGAACACTCTGGCCTGGCAAAATGACTGAGGCTTGATTCTGGAACCCTGTGGCCCGGGAACATGAGAACGGTTTGATTCTGGAACCCTGTGGCCTTTAACATGACATCGGTGGATTCTGGAACCCTGTGGCCTGGGAACATGAGAACGGTTTGATTCTGGAACCCTGTGGCCTGGGAACATGAGTGAGGATTGATGGTGGAACCCTGTGGCCTGGCAACATGACTGAGGTTTGATACTGGAAGACTGTGGACAGGAAACATGATATCGGGTTGATTCTGGAAACTTCTGTCCTGGGAACAAGACTGAGGTTTGATTCTGGAACCCTGTGTCCTGGAAATATGACAAAGGTTTGTTGCTGGAAGCCTGTTCCCTGGGTACATGACTGAGGTTTGATTCTGGATACCTGTGTCCTGGGAACATGAGTGATGTTTGATTGTTGAAACCTGTGGCCTGCGAACATGACTCAGGTTTGATTCTGGAACCATGTGTCCTGGGAATATGACTGAGGTTTGATTCTGGAAACCTTTGGCCTGAGAAAATGACTGAGGTTTCATTGTGGAAACATGTGGCCTGGGATCATGACTGAGGTTTGATGGTGGAACACTCTGGCCTGGCAAAATGACTGAGGCTTGATTCTGGAACCCTGTGGCCCGGGAACGTGACTGAGGTTGGATGGCAGAAACCTGTGGACTGGCAACATGACTGAGGTTTGATTGTGGAACCCTTTGCATGGGGAACATGACTGAGGCCTGATCCTGGAACCCCGTGGCGTGGGAACATGACATTGGTTTGATTCTGGAGCCCTGTTTACTGGGAACATGACTGAGGTTTGATGGTTGTACCCTGTGGCCTGTCAACATGATTGAGGATTGATAGTGGAACGCTCATGCTTGCGAATATGAGTGAGGCTTGATGGTGAAACCCTGTGGCCTGGCAACATGCCTGAGGTTTGATGGCGGAACCCTGTGGCTTGGCAAGATGACTTAGGTTTGATTGTGGAACACTCTGGCCTGGGAACATGATTGAGGCTTGATGGTGGAACCGTGGCCAGGGAACAGGACTGAGGTTTGATTGTGGAACCCTCTGGCCTGGGAATATGACTGAGGTTTAATTGTGGAACCCTGTGGCCTGGGAACATGACTGGGATTTTATTTCTGAAACCTGTGTCCAGGGAATATGACTGAGGTTTTATTCTCGAATCCTGTGTCCTGGGTACGCGACTGAGGTTAGACTCTGTAACCATGTGGCCTAGGAATATGACTGAGGTTTGATTCTGGAATCCATTGGCCTGGGAACATGACTGATGTTAGAGTGTGGAATCCTGTGGCCTGGGAACATGGCACCGGTTTGGATTCTGGTACCCTGTTGCCTGGGAACATGAAATCGGTTTGATTCTGGAAACCTGTGGCCTGGGAATATGACTGAGGTTTGATGGTGGTACCCTATGGCCTGGCAAAATGACTGAGGTTTGATTCTGGAATCCATTGGGCTGGGAACATGACTGATGTTAGAGTGTGGAATCCTGTGGCCAGGGAACATGACATCGGTTTGAATTCTGGTACCCTGTTGCCTGGGAACATGAAATCGGTCTGATTCTGGAAACCTGTGGCCTGGGAATATGACTGAGGTTTGATGGTGGTAACCTATGGCCTGTCAACATGACTGAGGTTTGATTCTGGATCCCTGTGGCCTGGGAACATGACTGAGGCGTGATTCTGGAAAACTGTGGCCTGGGAACATGACATCTGTTTATATTGTGGAATACTGTGCCCTGGGAACCTGACAGAGCCTTGGTTCTGAAACCCTGTGGACGGGAAACATGACTGATGTTTTATTCTGGAACCCTGTAGCCTGGGAACATAACTGAGGATTCATTCTGGAACCCTGTCGCCTGGGATCATGATATCGGTGGATTCTGGACCCCTGGGAACTGGGAACGTGACATCTGTTTAGATTGTGGAATACTGTGCCCCGGGAACCTGACTGAGCCTTGGTTCTGGAACCCTGTGGACTGGGAACATGACTGAGGTTTTATTCTGGAACCCTGTAGCCTGGGAACATAACTGAGGATTTATTCTCGAACCCTGTGGCCTGGGAACATGACATCGGTGGATTCTGGAAACCTGTGGCCTGGGAACATGAGAATGGTTTGATTCTGGAACCTTGTGGCCTGGGAACATGTCTGAGGTTTGATGGTGGAAACCTGTGGCTTGCCAACATGACTAAGGTTTGATTCTGGAAGACTGTGGCCAGGAACCATGATATCGCGTTGATTCTGGAAACTTGTGTCCTGGGAACAAGACTGAGGTTTGATTCTGGAATCCTGTGGCCTGGGATTATGACTGAGGTTTGTTTCTGGAAGCCTGTTCCCTGGGAACATGACTGACGTTTGATTCTGGACACCTGTGTCCTGGGAACATGACTGAGGTTTGATTGTTGAAACCTGTGGCCCCCGAACATGACTCAGGTTTGATTCTTTAACCATGTGTCCTGGGAACATGACTGAGGTTTGATACTGGAAACCTTTGGCCTGGGAACATGGCATCGGTGGATTCTGGAACCCTGTGGCCTGGGAACATGAGAACGGTTTGATTCTGAAACACTGTGGCGTGAGACATGTCTGAGGTTTGATGGTGGAAACCTGTAGCCTGGCAACATGACTGAGGTTTGATTCTGGAAGACTGTGGCCAAGAAACATGATATCGGGTTGATTCTGGAACCTTGTTTCCTGGGAACAAGACTGAGGCTTGATTTTGGAAACCTGTGGCCTGGGAACATGACTGAGGTTTGTTTCTGGAAGCCTGTTCCCTGGGAACATGACTGAGGTTTGATTCTGGACACCTGTGTCCTGGGAACATGACTGAGGTTTGATTATTGAAACCTGTGGCCTGCGAACATGACTCAGGTTTGATTCTGGAACCCTGTGTCCTGGGAATATGACTGAGGTTTGATTCTGGAAACGTTTGGCGTGCGGAAATGACTGAGGTTTCATTCTGGAAACATGTGGCCTGGGATCATGACTGAGGTTTGATGGTGGAACACTCTGGCCTGGCAAAATGACTGAGGCTTGATTCTGGAACCCTGTGGCCCGGGAACTTGACTGAGGTTTGATGGCAGAAACCTGTGGACTGGCAACATGACTGAGGTTTGATTGTGGAACCCTGTGAACGGGGACCATGACTGAGGCCTGACACTGGAACCCCGTGGCGTAGGAACATGTCATTGGTTTGATTCTGGAGCCCTGTTTACTGGGAACATGACTGAGGTTTGATGGTGGAACCCTGTGGCCTGGCAACATGATTGAGGTTTGATAGTGGAAACCTCAGCCTTGGGAACATGAGTGAGGCTTGATAGTGGAAGCCTGTGGCCTGGCAACATGCATGATGTTTGATGGTGGAACCCTGTGGCTTGGCAAGATGACTTAGGTTTGATTGTGGAACACTCTGCCCTGGGAACATGACTGAGGCTTGATGGTGAAACCGTGGTCTGGCAACAGGACTGAGGTTTGATTGTGGAACCCTCTGGCCTGGGAATATAACTGAAGTTTAATTGTGGAACCCTGTGTCCTGGGAACATGACTGGGATTTGATTTCTGAAACCTGTGTCCAGGGAACATGACTGAGGTTTTATTCTGGAACCCTGTGTCCTGGGAACACGACTAAGGTTTGATTCTGGAACCATGTGGCCTGGGAATATGACTGAGGTTTGATTCTGGAAACCATTGGCCTGGGAACATGACTGATGTTAGAGTGTGGAATCCTGTGGCCTGGGAACATGACATCGGTTTGAATTCTGGTACCCTGTTGGCTGGGAACATGAAATGGGTCTGATTCTGGAAACCTGTGGCCTGGGAATATGACTGAGGTTTGAAGGTGGAAACCTGTGGCCTGGCAACATGACTGAGGTTTGATTCTGGATCCCTGTGGCCTGGGAACATGACTGAGGCGTGATTCTGGAAAACTGTGGCCTGGAAACATGAAATCTGTTTAGATTGTGGAATACTGTGCCCCGGGAACCTGACTGAGCCTTGGTTCTGGAACCCTGTGGATTGGGAACATGACTGAGGTTTTATTCTAGAACCCTGTAGCCTGGGAACATAACTGAGGATTGATTCTCGAACCCTGTGGCCTGGGAACATGACATCGGTGGATTCTAGAAACCTGTGGCCTGGGAACATGTCTGAGGTTTGATGGTGGAAACCTGTGGCTTGGCAACATGACTAAGGTTTGATTCTGGAAGACTGTGGCCAGGAACCATGATATCGGGTTGATTCTGGAAACTTGTGTCCTGGGAACATGACTGAGGTTTGTTTCTGGAAGCCTGTGCCCTGGGAACATGACTGAGGTTTGATTCTGGAAGCCTGTGGCCAGGGAACATGATATCGGTTTGATTCTGTAACCCTGTGTCCTGTGAACATGACTGAGGTTTCATGGTTGAAACCTGTGGCCCGCGAACATGACTCAGGTTTGATTCTGGAACCATGTGTCCTGGGAACATGATTGAGGTTTGAATTTGGAAACCTTTGGCCTGGGAAAGTGACTGAGGTTTCATTGTGGAAACATGTGGCCTGGGATCATGACTGAGGTTTGATGGTGGAACACTCTGGCCTGGCAAAATGACTGAGGCTTGATTCTGGAACCCTGTGGCCCGGGAACATGAGAACGGTTTGATTCTGGAACCCTGTGGCCTTTAACATGACATCGGTGGATTCTGGAACCCTGTGGCCTGGGAACATGAGAACGGTTTGATTCTGGAACCCTGTGGCCTGGGAACATGAGTGAGGATTGATGGTGGAACCCTGTGGCCTGGCAACATGACTGAGGTTTGATACTGGAAGACTGTGGACAGGAAACATGATATCGGGTTGATTCTGGAAACTTGTGTCCTGGGAACAAGACTGAGGTTTGATTCTGGAACCCTGTGTCCTGGAAATATGACAAAGGTTTGTTGCTGGAAGCCTGTTCCCTGGGTACATGACTGAGGTTTGATTCTGGATACCTGTGTCCTGGGAACATGAGTGATGTTTGATTGTTGAAACCTGTGGCCTGCGAACATGACTCAGGTTTGATTCTGGAACCATGTGTCCTGGGAATATGACTGAGGTTTGATTCTGGAAACCTTTGGCCTGAGAAAATGACTGAGGTTTCATTGTGGAAACATGTGGCCTGGGATCATGACTGAGGTTTGATGGTGGAACACTCTGGCCTGGCAAAATGACTGAGGCTTGATTCTTGAACCCTGTGGCCCGGGAACGTGACTGAGGTTTGATGGCAGAATCCTCTGGACTGGCAACATGACTGAGGTTTGATTGTGGAACCCTTTGCATGGGGAACATGACTGAGACCTGATCCTGGAACCCCGCGGCGTGGGAACATGACATTGGTTTGATTCTGGAGCCCTGTTTACTGGGAACATGACTGAGGTTTGATGGTTGTACCCTGTGGCCTGGCAACATGATTGAGGATTGATAGTGGAACGCTCATGTTTGCGAACATGAGTGAGGCTTGATGGTGAAACCCTGTGGCCTGGCAACATGCCTGAGGTTTGATGGCGGAACCCTGTGGCTTGGCAAGATGACTTAGGTTTGATTGTGGGACACTCTGGCCTGGGAACATGATTGAGGCTTGATGTTGGAACCGTGGCCAGGGAACAGGACTGAGGTTTGATTGTGGAACCCTCTGGCCTGGGAATATGACTGAGGTTTAATTGTGGAACCCTGTGGCCTGGGAACATGACTGGGATTTTATTTCTGAAACCTGTGTCCAGGGAATATGACTGAGGTTTTATTCTCGAATCCTGTGTCCTGGGTACGCGACTGAGGTTAGACTCTGTAACCATGTGGCCTAGGAATATGACTGAGGTTTGATTCTGGAATCCATTGGCCTGGGAACATGACTGATGTTAGAGTGTGGAATCCTGTGGCCTGGGAACATGGCATCGGTTTGGATTCTGGTACCCTGTTGCCTGGGAACATGAAATCGGTTTGATTCTGGAAACCTGTGGCCTGGGAATATGACTGAGGTTTGATGGTGGTCACCTATGGCCTGTCAACATGACTGAGGTTTGATTCTGGATCCCTGTGGCCTGGGAACATGACTGAGGCGTGATTCTGGAAAACTGTGGCCTGGGAACATGACATCTGTTTATATTGTGGAATACTGTGCCCTGGGAACCTGACAGAGCCTTGGTTCTGAAACCCTGTGGACGGGAAACATGACTGATGTTTTATTCTGGAACCCTGTAGCCTGGGAACATAACTGAGGATTCATTCTGGAACCCTGTCTCCTGGGAACATGATATCGGTGGATTCTGGACCCCTGGGAACTGGGAACGTGACATCTGTTTAGATTGTGGAATACTGTGCCCCGGGAACCTGACTGAGCCTTGGTTCTGGAACCCTGTGGACTGGGAACATGACTGAGGTTTTATTCTGGAACCCTGTAGCCTGGGAACATAACTGAGGATTTATTCTCGAACCCTGTGGCCTGGGAACATGACATCGGTGGATTCTGGAAACCTGTGGCCTGGGAACATGAGAATGGTTTGATTCTGGAACCTTGTGGCCTGGGAACATGTCTGAGGTTTGATGGTGGAAACCTGTGGCTTGCCAACATGACTAAGGTTTGATTCTGGAAGACTGTGGCCAGGAACCATGATATCGCGTTGATTCTGGAAACTTGTGTCCTGGGAACAAGACTGAGGTTTGATTCTGGAATCCTGTGGCCTGGGATTATGACTGAGGTTTGTTTCTGGAAGCCTGTTCCCTGGGAACATGACTGACGTTTGATTCTGGACACCTGTGTCCTGGGAACATGACTGAGGTTTGATTGTTGAAACCTGTGGCCCCCGAACATGACTCAGGTTTGATTCTTTAACCATGTGTCCTGGGAACATGACTGAGGTTTGATACTGGAAACCTTTGGCCTGGGAACATGGCATCGGTGGATTCTGGAACCCTGTGGCCTGGGAACATGAGAACGGTTTGATTCTGAAACACTGTGGCGTGAGACATGTCTGAGGTTTGATGGTGGAAACCTGTAGCCTGGCAACATGACTGAGGTTTGATTCTGGAAGACTGTGGCCAAGAAACATGATATCGGGTTGATTCTGGAACCTTGTTTCCTGGGAACAAGACTGAGGCTTGATTTTGGAAACCTGTGGCCTGGGAACATGACTGAGGTTTGTTTCTGGAAGCCTGTTCCCTGGGAACATGACTGAGGTTTGATTCTGGACACCTGTGTCCTGGGAACATGACTGAGGTTTGATTATTGAAACCTGTGGCCTGCGAACATGACTCAGGTTTGATTCTGGAACCCTGTGTCCTGGGAATATGACTGAGGTTTGATTCTGGAAACGTTTGGCCTGCGGAAATGACTGAGGTTTCATTCTGGAAACATGTGGCCTGGGATCATGACTGAGGTTTGATGGTGGAACACTCTGGCCTGGCAAAATGACTGAGGCTTGATTCTGGAACCCTGTGGCCCGGGAACTTGACTGAGGTTTGATGGCAGAAACCTGTGGACTGGCAACATGACTGAGGTTTGATTGTGGAACCCTGTGAACGGGGACCATGACTGAGGCCTGACACTGGAACCCCGTGGCGTAGGAACATGTCATTGGTTTGATTCTGGAGCCCTGTTTACTGGGAACATGACTGAGGTTTGATGGTGGAACCCTGTGGCCTGGCAACATGATTGAGGTTTGTTAGTGGAAACCTCAGCCTTGGGAACATGAGTGAGGCTTGATAGTGGAAGCCTGTGGCCTGGCAACATGCATGATGTTTGATGGTGGAACCCTGTGGCTTGGCAAGATGACTTAGGTTTGATTGTGGAACACTCTGCCCTGGGAACATGACTGAGGCTTGATGGTGAAACCGTGGTCTGGCAACAGGACTGAGGTTTGATTGTGGAACCCTCGGGCCTGGGAATATAACTGAAGTTTAATTGTGGAACCCTGTGTCCTGGGAACATGACTGGGATTTGATTTCTGAAACCTGTGTCCAGGGAACATGACTGAGGTTTTATTCTGGAACCCTGTGTCCTGGGAACACGACTAAGGTTTGATTCTGGAACCATGTGGCCTGGGAATATGACTGAGGTTTGATTCTGGAAACCATTGGCCTGGGAACATGACTGATGTTAGAGTGTGGAATCCTGTGGCCTGGGAACATGACATCGGTTTGAATTCTGGTACCCTGTTGGCTGGGAACATGAAATGGGTCTGATTCTGGAAACCTGTGGCCTGGGAATATGACTGAGGTTTGAAGGTGAAAACCTGTGGCCTGGCAACATGACTGAGGTTTGATTCTGGATCCCTGTGGCCTGGGAACATGACTGAGGCGTGATTCTGGAAAACTGTGGCCTGGAAACATGAAATCTGTTTAGATTGTGGAATACTGTGCCCCGGGAACCTGACTGAGCCTTGGTTCTGGAACCCTGTGTACTGGGAACATGACTGAGGTTTTATTCTAGAACCCTGTAGCCTGGGAACATAACTGAGGATTGATTCTCGAACCCTGTGGCCTGGGAACATGACATCGGTGGATTCTAGAACCCTGTGGCCTGGGAACATGTCTGAGGTTTGATGGTGGAAACCTGTGGCTTGGCAACATGACTAAGGTTTGATTCTGGAAGACTGTGGCCAGGAACCATGATATCGGGTTGATTCTGGAAACTTGTGTCCTGGGAACATGACTGAGGTTTGTTTCTGGAAGCCTGTGCCCTGGGAACATGACTGAGGTTTGATTCTGGAAGCCTGTGGCCAGGGAACATGATATCGGTTTGATTCTGTAACCCTGTGTCCTGTGAACATGACTGAGGTTTGATGGTTGAAACCTGTGGCCCGCGAACATGACTCAGGTTTGATTCTGGAACCATGTGTCCTGGGAACATGATTGAGGTTTGAATTTGGAAACCTTTGGCCTGGGAAAATGACTGAGGTTTCATTGTGGAAACATGTGGCCTGGGATCATGACTGAGGTTTGATGGTGGAACACTCTGGCCTGGCAAAATGACTGAGGCTTGATTCTGGAACCCTGTGGCCCGGGAACATGAGAACGGTTTGATTCTGGAACCCTGTGGCCTTTAACATGACATCGGTGGATTCTGGAACCCTGTGGCCTGGGAACATGAGAACGGTTTGATTCTGGAACCCTGTGGCCTGGGAACATGAGTGAGGATTGATGGTGGAACCCTGTGGCCTGGCAACATGACTGAGGTTTGATACTGGAAGACTGTGGCCAGGAAACATGATATCGGGTTGATTCTGGAAACTTCTGTCCTGGGAACAAGACTGAGTTTTGATTCTGGAACCCTGTGTCCTGGAAATATGACAAAGGTTTGTTGCTGGAAGCCTGTTCCCTGGGTACATGACTGAGGTTTGATTCTGGATACCTGTGTCCTGGGAACATGAGTGATGTTTGATTGTTGAAACCTGTGCCCTGCGAACATGACTCAGGTTTGATTCTGGAACCATGTGTCCTGGGAATATGACTGAGGTTTGATTCTGGAAACCTTTGGCCTGAGAAAATGACTGAGGTTTCATTGTGGAAACATGTGGCCTGGGATCATGACTGAGGTTTGATGGTGGAACACTCTGGCCTTGCAAAATGACTGAGGCTTGATTCTTGAACCCTGTGGCCCGGGAACGTGACTGAGGTTTGATGGCAGAATCCTGTGGACTGGCAACATGACTGAGGTTTGATTGTGGAACCCTTTGCATGGGGAACATGACTGAGGCCTGATCCTGGAACCCCGCGGCGTGGGAACATGACATTGGTTTGATTCTGGAGCCCTGTTTACTGGGAACATGACTGAGGTTTGATGGTTGTACCCTGTGGCCTGGCAACATGATTGAGGATTCATAGTGGAACGCTCATGCTTGCGAACATGAGTGAGGCTTGATGGTGAAACCCTGTGGCCTGGCAACATGCCTGAGGTTTGATGGCGGAACCCTGTGGCTTGGCAAGATGACTTAGGTTTGATTGTGGAACACTCTGGCCTGGGAACATGATTGAGGCTTGATGGTGGAACCGTGGCCAGGGAACAGGACTGAGGTTTGATTGTGGAACCCTCTGGCCTGGGAATATGACTGAGGTTTAATTGTGGAACCCTGTGGCCTGGGAACATGACTGGGATTTTATTTCTGAAACCTGTGTCCAGGGAATATGACTGAGGTTTTATTCTCGAATCCTGTGTCCTGGGTACGCGACTGAGGTTAGACTCTGTAACCATGTGGCCTAGGAATATGACTGAGGTTTGATTCTGGAATCCATTGGCCTGGGAACATGACTGATGTTAGAGTGTGGAATCCTGTGGCCTGGGAACATGGCACCGGTTTGGATTCTGGTACCCTGTTGCCTGGGAACATGAAATCGGTTTGATTCTGGAAACCTGTGGCCTGGGAATATGACTGAGGTTTGATGGTGGTACCCTATGGCCTGGCAAAATGACTGAGGTTTGATTCTGGAATCCATTGGGCTGGGAACATGACTGATGTTAGAGTGTGGAATCCTGTGGCCAGGGAACATGACATCGGTTTGAATTCTGGTACCCTGTTGCCTGGGAACATGAAATCGGTCTGATTCTGGAAACCTGTGGCCTGGGAATATGACTGAGGTTTGATGGTGGTAACCTATGGCCTGTCAACATGACTGAGGTTTGATTCTGGATCCCTGTGGCCTGGGAACATGACTGAGGCGTGATTCTGGAAAACTGTGGCCTGGGAACATGACATCTGTTTATATTGTGGAATACTGTGCCCTGGGAACCTGACAGAGCCTTGGTTCTGAAACCCTGTGGACGGGAAACATGACTGATGTTTTATTCTGGAACCCTGTAGCCTGGGAACATAACTGAGGATTCATTCTGGAACCCTGTCGCCTGGGATCATGATATCGGTGGATTCTGGACCCCTGGGAACTGGGAACGTGACATCTGTTTAGATTGTGGAATACTGTGCCCCGGGAACCTGACTGAGCCTTGGTTCTGGAACCCTGTGGACTGGGAACATGACTGAGGTTTTATTCTGGAACCCTGTAGCCTGGGAACATAACTGAGGATTTATTCTCGAACCCTGTGGCCTGGGAACATGACATCGGTGGATTCTGGAAACCTGTGGCCTGGGAACATGAGAATGGTTTGATTCTGGAACCTTGTGGCCTGGGAACATGTCTGAGGTTTGATGGTGGAAACCTGTGGCTTGCCAACATGACTAAGGTTTGATTCTGGAAGACTGTGGCCAGGAACCATGATATCGCGTTGATTCTGGAAACTTGTGTCCTGGGAACAAGACTGAGGTTTGATTCTGGAATCCTGTGGCCTGGGATTATGACTGAGGTTTGTTTCTGGAAGCCTGTTCCCTGGGAACATGACTGACGTTTGATTCTGGACACCTGTGTCCTGGGAACATGACTGAGGTTTGATTGTTGAAACCTGTGGCCCCCGAACATGACTCAGGTTTGATTCTTTAACCATGTGTCCTGGGAACATGACTGAGGTTTGATACTGGAAACCTTTGGCCTGGGAACATGGCATCGGTGGATTCTGGAACCCTGTGGCCTGGGAACATGAGAACGGTTTGATTCTGAAACACTGTGGCGTGAGACATGTCTGAGGTTTGATGGTGGAAACCTGTAGCCTGGCAACATGACTGAGGTTTGATTCTGGAAGACTGTGGCCAAGAAACATGATATCGGGTTGATTCTGGAACCTTGTTTCCTGGGAACAAGACTGAGGCTTGATTTTGGAAACCTGTGGCCTGGGAACATGACTGAGGTTTGTTTCTGGAAGCCTGTTCCCTGGGAACATGACTGAGGTTTGATTCTGGACACCTGTGTCCTGGGAACATGACTGAGGTTTGATTATTGAAACCTGTGGCCTGCGAACATGACTCAGGTTTGATTCTGGAACCCTGTGTCCTGGGAATATGACTGAGGTTTGATTCTGGAAACGTTTGGCCTGCGGAAATGACTGAGGTTTCATTCTGGAAACATGTGGCCTGGGATCATGACTGAGGTTTGATGGTGGAACACTCTGGCCTGGCAAAATGACTGAGGCTTGATTCTGGAACCCTGTGGCCCGGGAACTTGACTGAGGTTTGATGGCAGAAACCTGTGGACTGGCAACATGACTGAGGTTTGATTGTGGAACCCTGTGAACGGGGACCATGACTGAGGCCTGACACTGGAACCCCGTGGCGTAGGAACATGTCATTGGTTTGATTCTGGAGCCCTGTTTACTGGGAACATGACTGAGGTTTGATGGTGGAACCCTGTGGCCTGGCAACATGATTGAGGTTTGATAGTGGAAACCTCAGCCTTGGGAACATGAGTGAGGCTTGATAGTGGAAGCCTGTGGCCTGGCAACATGCATGATGTTTGATGGTGGAACCCTGTGGCTTGGCAAGATGACTTAGGTTTGATTGTGGAACACTCTGCCCTGGGAACATGACTGAGGCTTGATGGTGAAACCGTGGTCTGGCAACAGGACTGAGGTTTGATTGTGGAACCCTCTGGCCTGGGAATATAACTGAAGTTTAATTGTGGAACCCTGTGTCCTGGGAACATGACTGGGATTTGATTTCTGAAACCTGTGTCCAGGGAACATGACTGAGGTTTTATTCTGGAACCCTGTGTCCTGGGAACACGACTAAGGTTTGATTCTGGAACCATGTGGCCTGGGAATATGACTGAGGTTTGAAGGTGGAAATCTGTGGCCTGGCAACATGACTGAGGTTTGATTCTGGATCCCTGTGGCCTGGGAACATGACTGAGGCGTGATTCTGGAAAACTGTGGCCTGGAAACATGAAATCTGTTTAGATTGTGGAATACTGTGCCCTGGGAACCTGACTGAGCCTTGGTTCTGGAACCCTGTGGATTGGGAACATGACGGAGGTTTTATTCTAGAACCCTGTAGCCTGGGAACATAACTGAGGATTGATTCTCGAACCCTGTGGCCTGGGAACATGACATCGGTGGATTCTAGAAACCTGTGGCCTGGGAACATGTCTGAGGTTTGATGGTGGAAACCTGTGGCTTGGCAACATGACTAAGGTTTGATTCTGGAAGACTGTGGCCAGGAACCATGATATCGGGTTGATTCTGGAAACTTGTGTCCTGAGAACATGACTGAGGTTTGATTCTGGAAGCCTGTGGCCAGGGAACATGATATCGGTTTGATTCTGTAACCCTGTGTCCTGTGAACATGACTGAGGTTTCATGGTTGAAACCTGTGGCCCGCGAACATGACTCAGGTTTGATTCTGGAACCATGTGTCCTGGGAACATGATTGACGTTTGAATTTGGAAACCTTTGGCCTGGGAAAGTGACTGAGGTTTCATTGTGGAAACATGTGGCCTGGGATCATGACTGAGGTTTGATGGTGGAACACTCTGGCCTGGCAAAATGACTGAGGCTTGATTCTGGAACCCTGTGGCCCGGGAACATGAGAACGGTTTGATTCTGGAACCCTGTGGCCTTTAACATGACATCGGTGGATTCTGGAACCCTGTGGCCTGGGAACATGAGAACGGTTTGATTCTGGAACCCTGTGGCCTGGGAACATGAGTGAGGATTGATGGTGGAACCCTGTGGCCTGGCAACATGACTGAGGTTTGATACTGGAAGACTGTGGACAGGAAACATGATATCGGGTTGATTCTGGAAACTTCTGTCCTGGGAACAAGACTGAGGTTTGATTCTGGAACCCTGTGTCCTGGAAATATGACAAAGGTTTGTTGCTGGAAGCCTGTTCCCTGGGTACATGACTGAGGTTTGATTCTGGATACCTGTGTCCTGGGAACATGAGTGATGTTTGATTGTTGAAACCTGTGGCCTGCGAACATGACTCAGGTTTGATTCTGGAACCATGTGTCCTGGGAATATGACTGAGGTTTGATTCTGGAAACCTTTGGCCTGAGAAAATGACTGAGGTTTCATTGTGGAAACATGTGGCCTGGGATCATGACTGAGGTTTGATGGTGGAACACTCTGGCCTGGCAAAATGACTGAGGCTTGATTCTGGAACCCTGTGGCCCGGGAACGTGACTGAGGTTGGATGGCAGAAACCTGTGGACTGGCAACATGACTGAGGTTTGATTGTGGAACCCTTTGCATGGGGAACATGACTGAGGCCTGATCCTGGAACCCCGTGGCGTGGGAACATGACATTGGTTTGATTCTGGAGCCCTGTTTACTGGGAACATGACTGAGGTTTGATGGTTGTACCCTGTGGCCTGTCAACATGATTGAGGATTGATAGTGGAACGCTCATGCTTGCGAATATGAGTGAGGCTTGATGGTGAAACCCTGTGGCCTGGCAACATGCCTGAGGTTTGATGGCGGAACCCTGTGGCTTGGCAGGATGACTTAGGTTTGATTGTGGAACACTCTGGCCTGGGAACATGATTGAGGCTTGATGGTGGAACCGTGGCCAGGGAACAGGACTGAGGTTTGATTGTGGAACCCTCTGGCCTGGGAATATGACTGAGGTTTAATTGTGGAACCCTGTGGCCTGGGAACATGACTGGGATTTTATTTCTGAAACCTGTGTCCAGGGAATATGACTGAGGTTTTATTCTCGAATCCTGTGTCCTGGGTACGCGACTGAGGTTAGACTCTGTAACCATGTGGCCTAGGAATATGACTGAGGTTTGATTCTGGAATCCATTGGCCTGGGAACATGACTGATGTTAGAGTGTGGAATCCTGTGGCCTGGGAACATGGCACCGGTTTGGATTCTGGTACCC
This sequence comes from Balaenoptera physalus, assembly GCF_965194825.1. Classification (NCBI taxonomy): domain Eukaryota; kingdom Metazoa; phylum Chordata; class Mammalia; order Artiodactyla; family Balaenopteridae; genus Balaenoptera; species Balaenoptera physalus. The sequence continues at coordinate 1,709,227 of NW_028126517.1, forward strand.
TGTTGCCTGGGAACATGAAATCGGTTTGATTCTGGAAACCTGTGGCCTGGGAATATGACTGAGGTTTGATGGTGGTACCCTATGGCCTGGCAAAATGACTGAGGTTTGATTCTGGAATCCATTGGGCTGGGAACATGACTGATGTTAGAGTGTGGAATCCTGTGGCCAGGGAACATGACATCGGTTTGAATTCTGGTACCCTGTTGCCTGGGAACATGAAATCGGTCTGATTCTGGAAACCTGTGGCCTGGGAATATGACTGAGGTTTGATGGTGGTAACCTATGGCCTGTCAACATGACTGAGGTTTGATTCTGGATCCCTGTGGCCTGGGAACATGACTGAGGCGTGATTCTGGAAAACTGTGGCCTGGGAACATGACATCTGTTTATATTGTGGAATACTGTGCCCTGGGAACCTGACAGAGCCTTGGTTCTGAAACCCTGTGGACGGGAAACATGACTGATGTTTTATTCTGGAACCCTGTAGCCTGGGAACATAACTGAGGATTCATTCTGGAACCCTGTCGCCTGGGAACATGATATCGGTGGATTCTGGACCCCTGGGAACTGGGAACGTGACATCTGTTTAGATTGTGGAATACTGTGCCCCGGGAACCTGACTGAGCCTTGGTTCTGGAACCCTGTGGACTGGGAACATGACTGAGGTTTTATTCTGGAACCCTGTAGCCTGGGAACATAACTGAGGATTTATTCTCGAACCCTGTGGCCTGGGAACATGACATCGGTGGATTCTGGAAACCTGTGGCCTGGGAACATGAGAATGGTTTGATTCTGGAACCTTGTGGCCTGGGAACATGTCTGAGGTTTGATGGTGGAAACCTGTGGCTTGCCAACATGACTAAGGTTTGATTCTGGAAGACTGTGGCCAGGAACCATGATATCGCGTTGATTCTGGAAACTTGTGTCCTGGGAACAAGACTGAGGTTTGATTCTGGAATCCTGTGGCCTGGGATTATGACTGAGGTTTGTTTCTGGAAGCCTGTTCCCTGGGAACATGACTGACGTTTGATTCTGGACACCTGTGTCCTGGGAACATGACTGAGGTTTGATTGTTGAAACCTGTGGCCCCCGAACATGACTCAGGTTTGATTCTTTAACCATGTGTCCTGGGAACATGACTGAGGTTTGATACTGGAAACCTTTGGCCTGGGAACATGGCATCGGTGGATTCTGGAACCCTGTGGCCTGGGAACATGAGAACGGTTTGATTCTGAAACACTGTGGCGTGAGACATGTCTGAGGTTTGATGGTGGAAACCTGTAGCCTGGCAACATGACTGAGGTTTGATTCTGGAAGACTGTGGCCAAGAAACATGATATCGGGTTGATTCTGGAACCTTGTTTCCTGGGAACAAGACTGAGGCTTGATTTTGGAAACCTGTGGCCTGGGAACATGACTGAGGTTTGTTTCTGGAAGCCTGTTCCCTGGGAACATGACTGAGGTTTGATTCTGGACACCTGTGTCCTGGGAACATGACTGAGGTTTGATTATTGAAACCTGTGGCCTGCGAACATGACTCAGGTTTGATTCTGGAACCCTGTGTCCTGGGAATATGACTGAGGTTTGATTCTGGAAACGTTTGGCCTGCGGAAATGACTGAGGTTTCATTCTGGAAACATGTGGCCTGGGATCATGACTGAGGTTTGATGGTGGAACACTCTGGCCTGGCAAAATGACTGAGGCTTGATTCTGGAACCCTGTGGCCCGGGAACTTGACTGAGGTTTGATGGCAGAAACCTGTGGACTGGCAACATGACTGAGGTTTGATTGTGGAACCCTGTGAACGGGGACCATGACTGAGGCCTGACACTGGAACCCCGTGGCGTAGGAACATGTCATTGGTTTGATTCTGGAGCCCTGTTTACTGGGAACATGACTGAGGTTTGATGGTGGAACCCTGTGGCCTGGCAACATGATTGAGGTTTGATAGTGGAAACCTCAGCCTTGGGAACATGAGTGAGGCTTGATAGTGGAAGCCTGTGGCCTGGCAACATGCATGATGTTTGATGGTGGAACCCTGTGGCTTGGCAAGATGACTTAGGTTTGATTGTGGAACACTCTGCCCTGGGAACATGACTGAGGCTTGATGGTGAAACCGTGGTCTGGCAACAGGACTGAGGTTTGATTGTGGAACCCTCTGGCCTGGGAATATAACTGAAGTTTAATTGTGGAACCCTGTGTCCTGGGAACATGACTGGGATTTGATTTCTGAAACCTGTGTCCAGGGAACATGACAGAGGTTTTATTCTGGAACCCTGTGTCCTGGGAACACGACTAAGGTTTGATTCTGGAACCATGTGGCCTGGGAACATGATTGAGGTTTGAATTTGGAAACCTTTGGCCTGGGAAAGTGACTGAGGTTTCATTGTGGAAACATGTGGCCTGGGATCATGACTGAGGTTTGATGGTGGAACACTCTGGCCTGGCAAAATGACTGAGGCTTGATTCTGGAACCCTGTGGCCCGGGAACATGAGAACGGTTTGATTCTGGAACCCTGTGGCCTTTAACATGACATCGGTGGATTCTGGAACCCTGTGGCCTGGGAACATGAGAACGGTTTGATTCTGGAACCCTGTGGCCTGGGAACATGAGTGAGGATTGATGGTGGAACCCTGTGGCCTGGCAACATGACTGAGGTTTGATACTGGAAGACTGTGGACAGGAAACATGATATCGGGTTGATTCTGGAAACTTGTGTCCTGGGAACAAGACTGAGGTTTGATTCTGGAACCCTGTGTCCTGGAAATATGACAAAGGTTTGTTGCTGGAAGCCTGTTCCCTGGGTACATGACTGAGGTTTGATTCTGGATACCTGTGTCCTGGGAACATGAGTGATGTTTGATTGTTGAAACCTGTGGCCTGCGAACATGACTCAGGTTTGATTCTGGAACCATGTGTCCTGGGAATATGACTGAGGTTTGATTCTGGAAACCTTTGGCCTGAGAAAATGACTGAGGTTTCATTGTGGAAACATGTGGCCTGGGATCATGACTGAGGTTTGATGGTGGAACACTCTGGCCTGGCAAAATGACTGAGGCTTGATTCTTGAACCCTGTGGCCCGGGAACGTGACTGAGGTTTGATGGCAGAATCCTCTGGACTGGCAACATGACTGAGGTTTGATTGTGGAACCCTTTGCATGGGGAACATGACTGAGACCTGATCCTGGAACCCCGCGGCGTGGGAACATGACATTGGTTTGATTCTGGAGCCCTGTTTACTGGGAACATGACTGAGGTTTGATGGTTGTACCCTGTGGCCTGGCAACATGATTGAGGATTGATAGTGGAACGCTCATGCTTGCGAACATGAGTGAGGCTTGATGGTGAAACCCTGTGGCCTGGCAACATGCCTGAGGTTTGATGGCGGAACCCTGTGGCTTGGCAAGATGACTTAGGTTTGATTGTGGGACACTCTGGCCTGGGAACATGATTGAGGCTTGATGGTGGAACCGTGGCCAGGGAACAGGACTGAGGTTTGATTGTGGAACCCTCTGGCCTGGGAATATGACTGAGGTTTAATTGTGGAACCCTGTGGCCTGGGAACATGACTGGGATTTTATTTCTGAAACCTGTGTCCAGGGAATATGACTGAGGTTTTATTCTCGAATCCTGTGTCCTGGGTACGCGACTGAGGTTAGACTCTGTAACCATGTGGCCTAGGAATATGACTGAGGTTTGATTCTGGAATCCATTGGCCTGGGAACATGACTGATGTTAGAGTGTGGAATCCTGTGGCCTGGGAACATGGCACCGGTTTGGATTCTGGTACCCTGTTGCCTGGGAACATGAAATCGGTTTGATTCTGGAAACCTGTGGCCTGGGAATATGACTGAGGTTTGATGGTGGTACCCTATGGCCTGGCAAAATGACTGAGGTTTGATTCTGGAATCCATTGGGCTGGGAACATGACTGATGTTAGAGTGTGGAATCCTGTGGCCAGGGAACATGACATCGGTTTGAATTCTGGTACCCTGTTGCCTGGGAACATGAAATCGGTCTGATTCTGGAAACCTGTGGCCTGGGAATATGACTGAGGTTTGATGGTGGTAACCTATGGCCTGTCAACATGACTGAGGTTTGATTCTGGATCCCTGTGGCCTGGGAACATGACTGAGGCGTGATTCTGGAAAACTGTGGCCTGGGAACATGACATCTGTTTATATTGTGGAATACTGTGCCCTGGGAACCTGACAGAGCCTTGGTTCTGAAACCCTGTGGACTGGAAACATGACTGATGTTTTATTCTGGAACCCTGTAGCCTGGGAACATAACTGAGGATTCATTCTGGAACCCTGTCGCCTGGGATCATGATATCGGTGGATTCTGGACCCCTGGGAACTGGGAACGTGACATCTGTTTAGATTGTGGAATACTGTGCCCCGGGAACCTGACTGAGCCTTGGTTCTGGAACCCTGTGGACTGGGAACATGACTGAGGTTTTATTCTGGAACCCTGTAGCCTGGGAACATAACTGAGGATTTATTCTCGAACCCTGTGGCCTGGGAACATGACATCGGTGGATTCTGGAAACCTGTGGCCTGGGAACATGAGAATGGTTTGATTCTGGAACCTTGTGGCCTGGGAACATGTCTGAGGTTTGATGGTGGAAACCTGTGGCTTGCCAACATGACTAAGGTTTGATTCTGGAAGACTGTGGCCAGGAACCATGATATCGCGTTGATTCTGGAAACTTGTGTCCTGGGAACAAGACTGAGGTTTGATTCTGGAATCCTGTGGCCTGGGATTATGACTGAGGTTTGTTTCTGGAAGCCTGTTCCCTGGGAACATGACTGACGTTTGATTCTGGACACCTGTGTCCTGGGAACATGACTGAGGTTTGATTGTTGAAACCTGTGGCCCCCGAACATGACTCAGGTTTGATTCTTTAACCATGTGTCCTGGGAACATGACTGAGGTTTGATACTGGAAACCTTTGGCCTGGGAACATGGCATCGGTGGATTCTGGAACCCTGTGGCCTGGGAACATGAGAACGGTTTGATTCTGAAACACTGTGGCGTGAGACATGTCTGAGGTTTGATGGTGGAAACCTGTAGCCTGGCAACATGACTGAGGTTTGATTCTGGAAGACTGTGGCCAAGAAACATGATATCGGGTTGATTCTGGAACCTTGTTTCCTGGGAACAAGACTGAGGCTTGATTTTGGAAACCTGTGGCCTGGGAACATGACTGAGGTTTGTTTCTGGAAGCCTGTTCCCTGGGAACATGACTGAGGTTTGATTCTGGACACCTGTGTCCTGGGAACATGACTGAGGTTTGATTATTGAAACCTGTGGCCTGCGAACATGACTCAGGTTTGATTCTGGAACCCTGTGTCCTGGGAATATGACTGAGGTTTGATTCTGGAAACGTTTGGCCTGCGGAAATGACTGAGGTTTCATTCTGGAAACATGTGGCCTGGGATCATGACTGAGGTTTGATGGTGGAACACTCTGGCCTGGCAAAATGACTGAGGCTTGATTCTGGAACCCTGTGGCCCGGGAACTTGACTGAGGTTTGATGGCAGAAACCTGTGGACTGGCAACATGACTGAGGTTTGATTGTGGAACCCTGTGAACGGGGACCATGACTGAGGCCTGACACTGGAACCCCGTGGCGTAGGAACATGTCATTGGTTTGATTCTGGAGCCCTGTTTACTGGGAACATGACTGAGGTTTGATGGTGGAACCCTGTGGCCTGGCAACATGATTGAGGTTTGATAGTGGAAACCTCAGCCTTGGGAACATGAGTGAGGCTTGATAGTGGAAGCCTGTGGCCTGGCAACATGCATGATGTTTGATGGTGGAACCCTGTGGCTTGGCAAGATGACTTAGGTTTGATTGTGGAACACTCTGCCCTGGGAACATGACTGAGGCTTGATGGTGAAACCGTGGTCTGGCAACAGGACTGAGGTTTGATTGTGGAACCCTCTGGCCTGGGAATATAACTGAAGTTTAATTGTGGAACCCTGTGTCCTGGGAACATGACTGGGATTTGATTTCTGAAACCTGTGTCCAGGGAACATGACAGAGGTTTTATTCTGGAACCCTGTGTCCTGGGAACACGACTAAGGTTTGATTCTGGAACCATGTGGCCTGGGAACATGATTGAGGTTTGAATTTGGAAACCTTTGGCCTGGGAAAGTGACTGAGGTTTCATTGTGGAAACATGTGGCCTGGGATCATGACTGAGGTTTGATGGTGGAACACTCTGGCCTGGCAAAATGACTGAGGCTTGATTCTGGAACCCTGTGGCCCGGGAACATGAGAACGGTTTGATTCTGGAACCCTGTGGCCTTTAACATGACATCGGTGGATTCTGGAACCCTGTGGCCTGGGAACATGAGTGAGGATTGATGGTGGAACCCTGTGGCCTGGCAACATGACTGAGGTTTGATACTGGAAGACTGTGGACAGGAAACATGATATCGGGTTGATTCTGGAAACTTGTGTCCTGGGAACAAGACTGAGGTTTGATTCTGGAACCCTGTGTCCTGGAAATATGACAAAGGTTTGTTGCTGGAAGCCTGTTCCCTGGGTACATGACTGAGGTTTGATTCTGGATACCTGTGTCCTGGGAACATGAGTGATGTTTGATTGTTGAAACCTGTGGCCTGCGAACATGACTCAGGTTTGATTCTGGAACCATGTGTCCTGGGAATATGACTGAGGTTTGATTCTGGAAACCTTTGGCCTGAGAAAATGACTGAGGTTTCATTGTGGAAACATGTGGCCTGGGATCATGACTGAGGTTTGATGGTGGAACACTCTGGCCTGGCAAAATGACTGAGGCTTGATTCTTGAACCCTGTGGCCCGGGAACGTGACTGAGGTTTGATGGCAGAATCCTCTGGACTGGCAACATGACTGAGGTTTGATTGTGGAACCCTTTGCATGGGGAACATGACTGAGACCTGATCCTGGAACCCCGCGGCGTGGGAACATGACATTGGTTTGATTCTGGAGCCCTGTTTACTGGGAACATGACTGAGGTTTGATGGTTGTACCCTGTGGCCTGGCAACATGATTGAGGATTGATAGTGGAACGCTCATGCTTGCGAACATGAGTGAGGCTTGATGGTGAAACCCTGTGGCCTGGCAACATGCCTGAGGTTTGATGGCGGAACCCTGTGGCTTGGCAAGATGACTTAGGTTTGATTGTGGGACACTCTGGCCTGGGAACATGATTGAGGCTTGATGGTGGAACCGTGGCCAGGGAACAGGACTGAGGTTTGATTGTGGAACCCTCTGGCCTGGGAATATGACTGAGGTTTAATTGTGGAACCCTGTGGCCTGGGAACATGACTGGGATTTTATTTCTGAAACCTGTGTCCAGGGAATATGACTGAGGTTTTATTCTCGAATCCTGTGTCCTGGGTACGCGACTGAGGTTAGACTCTGTAACCATGTGGCCTAGGAATATGACTGAGGTTTGATTCTGGAATCCATTGGCCTGGGAACATGACTGATGTTAGAGTGTGGAATCCTGTGGCCTGGGAACATGGCACCGGTTTGGATTCTGGTACCCTGTTGCCTGGGAACATGAAATCGGTTTGATTCTGGAAACCTGTGGCCTGGGAATATGACTGAGGTTTGATGGTGGTACCCTATGGCCTGGCAAAATGACTGAGGTTTGATTCTGGAATCCATTGGGCTGGGAACATGACTGATGTTAGAGTGTGGAATCCTGTGGCCAGGGAACATGACATCGGTTTGAATTCTGGTACCCTGTTGCCTGGGAACATGAAATCGGTCTGATTCTGGAAACCTGTGGCCTGGGAATATGACTGAGGTTTGATGGTGGTAACCTATGGCCTGTCAACATGACTGAGGTTTGATTCTGGATCCCTGTGGCCTGGGAACATGACTGAGGCGTGATTCTGGAAAACTGTGGCCTGGGAACATGACATCTGTTTATATTGTGGAATACTGTGCCCTGGGAACCTGACAGAGCCTTGGTTCTGAAACCCTGTGGACGGGAAACATGACTGATGTTTTATTCTGGAACCCTGTAGCCTGGGAACATAACTGAGGATTCATTCTGGAACCCTGTCGCCTGGGATCATGATATCGGTGGATTCTGGACCCCTGGGAACTGGGAACGTGACATCTGTTTAGATTGTGGAATACTGTGCCCCGGGAACCTGACTGAGCCTTGGTTCTGGAACCCTGTGGACTGGGAACATGACTGAGGTTTTATTCTGGAACCCTGTAGCCTGGGAACATAACTGAGGATTTATTCTCGAACCCTGTGGCCTGGGAACATGACATCGGTGGATTCTGGAAACCTGTGGCCTGGGAACATGAGAATGGTTTGATTCTGGAACCTTGTGGCCTGGGAACATGTCTGAGGTTTGATGGTGGAAACCTGTGGCTTGCCAACATGACTAAGGTTTGATTCTGGAAGACTGTGGCCAGGAACCATGATATCGCGTTGATTCTGGAAACTTGTGTCCTGGGAACAAGACTGAGGTTTGATTCTGGAATCCTGTGGCCTGGGATTATGACTGAGGTTTGTTTCTGGAAGCCTGTTCCCTGGGAACATGACTGACGTTTGATTCTGGACACCTGTGTCCTGGGAACATGACTGAGGTTTGATTGTTGAAACCTGTGGCCCCCGAACATGACTCAGGTTTGATTCTTTAACCATGTGTCCTGGGAACATGACTGAGGTTTGATACTGGAAACCTTTGGCCTGGGAACATGGCATCGGTGGATTCTGGAACCCTGTGGCCTGGGAACATGAGAACGGTTTGATTCTGAAACACTGTGGCGTGAGACATGTCTGAGGTTTGATGGTGGAAACCTGTAGCCTGGCAACATGACTGAGGTTTGATTCTGGAAGACTGTGGCCAAGAAACATGATATCGGGTTGATTCTGGAACCTTGTTTCCTGGGAACAAGACTGAGGCTTGATTTTGGAAACCTGTGGCCTGGGAACATGACTGAGGTTTGTTTCTGGAAGCCTGTTCCCTGGGAACATGACTGAGGTTTGATTCTGGACACCTGTGTCCTGGGAACATGACTGAGGTTTGATTATTGAAACCTGTGGCCTGCGAACATGACTCAGGTTTGATTCTGGAACCCTGTGTCCTGGGAATATGACTGAGGTTTGATTCTGGAAACGTTTGGCCTGCGGAAATGACTGAGGTTTCATTCTGGAAACATGTGGCCTGGGATCATGACTGAGGTTTGATGGTGGAACACTCTGGCCTGGCAAAATGACTGAGGCTTGATTCTGGAACCCTGTGGCCCGGGAACTTGACTGAGGTTTGATGGCAGAAACCTGTGGACTGGCAACATGACTGAGGTTTGATTGTGGAACCCTGTGAACGGGGACCATGACTGAGGCCTGACACTGGAACCCCGTGGCGTAGGAACATGTCATTGGTTTGATTCTGGAGCCCTGTTTACTGGGAACATGACTGAGGTTTGATGGTGGAACCCTGTGGCCTGGCAACATGATTGAGGTTTGATAGTGGAAACCTCAGCCTTGGGAACATGAGTGAGGCTTGATAGTGGAAGCCTGTGGCCTGGCAACATGCATGATGTTTGATGGTGGAACCCTGTGGCTTGGCAAGATGACTTAGGTTTGATTGTGGAACACTCTGCCCTGGGAACATGACTGAGGCTTGATGGTGAAACCGTGGTCTGGCAACAGGACTGAGGTTTGATTGTGGAACCCTCTGGCCTGGGAATATAACTGAAGTTTAATTGTGGAACCCTGTGTCCTGGGAACATGACTGGGATTTGATTTCTGAAACCTGTGTCCAGGGAACATGACAGAGGTTTTATTCTGGAACCCTGTGTCCTGGGAACACGACTAAGGTTTGATTCTGGAACCATGTGGCCTGGGAACATGATTGAGGTTTGAATTTGGAAACCTTTGGCCTGGGAAAGTGACTGAGGTTTCATTGTGGAAACATGTGGCCTGGGATCATGACTGAGGTTTGATGGTGGAACACTCTGGCCTGGCAAAATGACTGAGGCTTGATTCTGGAACCCTGTGGCCCGGGAACATGAGAACGGTTTGATTCTGGAACCCTGTGGCCTTTAACATGACATCGGTGGATTCTGGAACCCTGTGGCCTGGGAACATGAGAACGGTTTGATTCTGGAACCCTGTGGCCTGGGAACATGAGTGAGGATTGATGGTGGAACCCTGTGGCCTGGCAACATGACTGAGGTTTGATACTGGAAGACTGTGGACAGGAAACATGATATCGGGTTGATTCTGGAAACTTGTGTCCTGGGAACAAGACTGAGGTTTGATTCTGGAACCCTGTGTCCTGGAAATATGACAAAGGTTTGTTGCTGGAAGCCTGTTCCCTGGGTACATGACTGAGGTTTGATTCTGGATACCTGTGTCCTGGGAACATGAGTGATGTTTGATTGTTGAAACCTGTGGCCTGCGAACATGACTCAGGTTTGATTCTGGAACCATGTGTCCTGGGAATATGACTGAGGTTTGATTCTGGAAACCTTTGGCCTGAGAAAATGACTGAGGTTTCATTGTGGAAACATGTGGCCTGGGATCATGACTGAGGTTTGATGGTGGAACACTCTGGCCTGGCAAAATGACTGAGGCTTGATTCTTGAACCCTGTGGCCCGGGAACGTGACTGAGGTTTGATGGCAGAATCCTCTGGACTGGCAACATGACTGAGGTTTGATTGTGGAACCCTTTGCATGGGGAACATGACTGAGACCTGATCCTGGAACCCCGCGGCGTGGGAACATGACATTGGTTTGATTCTGGAGCCCTGTTTACTGGGAACATGACTGAGGTTTGATGGTTGTACCCTGTGGCCTGGCAACATGATTGAGGATTGATAGTGGAACGCTCATGCTTGCGAACATGAGTGAGGCTTGATGGTGAAACCCTGTGGCCTGGCAACATGCCTGAGGTTTGATGGCGGAACCCTGTGGCTTGGCAAGATGACTTAGGTTTGATTGTGGGACACTCTGGCCTGGGAACATGATTGAGGCTTGATGGTGGAACCGTGGCCAGGGAACAGGACTGAGGTTTGATTGTGGAACCCTCTGGCCTGGGAATATGACTGAGGTTTAATTGTGGAACCCTGTGGCCTGGGAACATGACTGGGATTTTATTTCTGAAACCTGTGTCCAGGGAATATGACTGAGGTTTTATTCTCGAATCCTGTGTCCTGGGTACGCGACTGAGGTTAGACTCTGTAACCATGTGGCCTAGGAATATGACTGAGGTTTGATTCTGGAATCCATTGGCCTGGGAACATGACTGATGTTAGAGTGTGGAATCCTGTGGCCTGGGAACATGGCACCGGTTTGGATTCTGGTACCCTGTTGCCTGGGAACATGAAATCGGTTTGATTCTGGAAACCTGTGGCCTGGGAATATGACTGAGGTTTGATGGTGGTACCCTATGGCCTGGCAAAATGACTGAGGTTTGATTCTGGAATCCATTGGGCTGGGAACATGACTGATGTTAGAGTGTGGAATCCTGTGGCCAGGGAACATGACATCGGTTTGAATTCTGGTACCCTGTTGCCTGGGAACATGAAATCGGTCTGATTCTGGAAACCTGTGGCCTGGGAATATGACTGAGGTTTGATGGTGGTAACCTATGGCCTGTCAACATGACTGAGGTTTGATTCTGGATCCCTGTGGCCTGGGAACATGACTGAGGCGTGATTCTGGAAAACTGTGGCCTGGGAACATGACATCTGTTTATATTGTGGAATACTGTGCCCTGGGAACCTGACAGAGCCTTGGTTCTGAAACCCTGTGGACGGGAAACATGACTGATGTTTTATTCTGGAACCCTGTAGCCTGGGAACATAACTGAGGATTCATTCTGGAACCCTGTCGCCTGGGATCATGATATCGGTGGATTCTGGACCCCTGGGAACTGGGAACGTGACATCTGTTTAGATTGTGGAATACTGTGCCCCGGGAACCTGACTGAGCCTTGGTTCTGGAACCCTGTGGACTGGGAACATGACTGAGGTTTTATTCTGGAACCCTGTAGCCTGGGAACATAACTGAGGATTTATTCTCGAACCCTGTGGCCTGGGAACATGACATCGGTGGATTCTGGAAACCTGTGGCCTGGGAACATGAGAATGGTTTGATTCTGGAACCTTGTGGCCTGGGAACATGTCTGAGGTTTGATGGTGGAAACCTGTGGCTTGCCAACATGACTAAGGTTTGATTCTGGAAGACTGTGGCCAGGAACCATGATATCGCGTTGATTCTGGAAACTTGTGTCCTGGGAACAAGACTGAGGTTTGATTCTGGAATCCTGTGGCCTGGGATTATGACTGAGGTTTGTTTCTGGAAGCCTGTTCCCTGGGAACATGACTGACGTTTGATTCTGGACACCTGTGTCCTGGGAACATGACTGAGGTTTGATTGTTGAAACCTGTGGCCCCCGAACATGACTCAGGTTTGATTCTTTAACCATGTGTCCTGGGAACATGACTGAGGTTTGATACTGGAAACCTTTGGCCTGGGAACATGGCATCGGTGGATTCTGGAACCCTGTGGCCTGGGAACATGAGAACGGTTTGATTCTGAAACACTGTGGCGTGAGACATGTCTGAGGTTTGATGGTGGAAACCTGTAGCCTGGCAACATGACTGAGGTTTGATTCTGGAAGACTGTGGCCAAGAAACATGATATCGGGTTGATTCTGGAACCTTGTTTCCTGGGAACAAGACTGAGGCTTGATTTTGGAAACCTGTGGCCTGGGAACATGACTGAGGTTTGTTTCTGGAAGCCTGTTCCCTGGGAACATGACTGAGGTTTGATTCTGGACACCTGTGTCCTGGGAACATGACTGAGGTTTGATTATTGAAACCTGTGGCCTGCGAACATGACTCAGGTTTGATTCTGGAACCCTGTGTCCTGGGAATATGACTGAGGTTTGATTCTGGAAACGTTTGGCCTGCGGAAATGACTGAGGTTTCATTCTGGAAACATGTGGCCTGGGATCATGACTGAGGTTTGATGGTGGAACACTCTGGCCTGGCAAAATGACTGAGGCTTGATTCTGGAACCCTGTGGCCCGGGAACTTGACTGAGGTTTGATGGCAGAAACCTGTGGACTGGCAACATGACTGAGGTTTGATTGTGGAACCCTGTGAACGGGGACCATGACTGAGGCCTGACACTGGAACCCCGTGGCGTAGGAACATGTCATTGGTTTGATTCTGGAGCCCTGTTTACTGGGAACATGACTGAGGTTTGATGGTGGAACCCTGTGGCCTGGCAACATGATTGAGGTTTGATAGTGGAAACCTCAGCCTTGGGAACATGAGTGAGGCTTGATAGTGGAAGCCTGTGGCCTGGCAACATGCATGATGTTTGATGGTGGAACCCTGTGGCTTGGCAAGATGACTTAGGTTTGATTGTGGAACACTCTGCCCTGGGAACATGACTGAGGCTTGATGGTGAAACCGTGGTCTGGCAACAGGACTGAGGTTTGATTGTGGAACCCTCTGGCCTGGGAATATAACTGAAGTTTAATTGTGGAACCCTGTGTCCTGGGAACATGACTGGGATTTGATTTCTGAAACCTGTGTCCAGGGAACATGACAGAGGTTTTATTCTGGAACCCTGTGTCCTGGGAACACGACTAAGGTTTGATTCTGGAACCATGTGGCCTGGGAACATGATTGAGGTTTGAATTTGGAAACCTTTGGCCTGGGAAAGTGACTGAGGTTTCATTGTGGAAACATGTGGCCTGGGATCATGACTGAGGTTTGATGGTGGAACACTCTGGCCTGGCAAAATGACTGAGGCTTGATTCTGGAACCCTGTGGCCCGGGAACATGAGAACGGTTTGATTCTGGAACCCTGTGGCCTTTAACATGACATCGGTGGATTCTGGAACCCTGTGGCCTGGGAACATGAGAACGGTTTGATTCTGGAACCCTGTGGCCTGGGAACATGAGTGAGGATTGATGGTGGAACCCTGTGGCCTGGCAACATGACTGAGGTTTGATACTGGAAGACTGTGGACAGGAAACATGATATCGGGTTGATTCTGGAAACTTGTGTCCTGGGAACAAGACTGAGGTTTGATTCTGGAACCCTGTGTCCTGGAAATATGACAAAGGTTTGTTGCTGGAAGCCTGTTCCCTGGGTACATGACTGAGGTTTGATTCTGGATACCTGTGTCCTGGGAACATGAGTGATGTTTGATTGTTGAAACCTGTGGCCTGCGAACATGACTCAGGTTTGATTCTGGAACCATGTGTCCTGGGAATATGACTGAGGTTTGATTCTGGAAACCTTTGGCCTGAGAAAATGACTGAGGTTTCATTGTGGAAACATGTGGCCTGGGATCATGACTGAGGTTTGATGGTGGAACACTCTGGCCTGGCAAAATGACTGAGGCTTGATTCTTGAACCCTGTGGCCCGGGAACGTGACTGAGGTTTGATGGCAGAATCCTCTGGACTGGCAACATGACTGAGGTTTGATTGTGGAACCCTTTGCATGGGGAACATGACTGAGACCTGATCCTGGAACCCCGCGGCGTGGGAACATGACATTGGTTTGATTCTGGAGCCCTGTTTACTGGGAACATGACTGAGGTTTGATGGTTGTACCCTGTGGCCTGGCAACATGATTGAGGATTGATAGTGGAACGCTCATGCTTGCGAACATGAGTGAGGCTTGATGGTGAAACCCTGTGGCCTGGCAACATGCCTGAGGTTTGATGGCGGAACCCTGTGGCTTGGCAAGATGACTTAGGTTTGATTGTGGGACACTCTGGCCTGGGAACATGATTGAGGCTTGATGGTGGAACCGTGGCCAGGGAACAGGACTGAGGTTTGATTGTGGAACCCTCTGGCCTGGGAATATGACTGAGGTTTAATTGTGGAACCCTGTGGCCTGGGAACATGACTGGGATTTTATTTCTGAAACCTGTGTCCAGGAAATATGACTGAGGTTTTATTCTCGAATCCTGTGTCCTGGGTACGCGACTGAGGTTAGACTCTGTAACCATGTGGCCTAGGAATATGACTGAGGTTTGATTCTGGAATCCATTGGCCTGGGAACATGACTGATGTTAGAGTGTGGAATCCTGTGGCCTGGGAACATGGCATCGGTTTGGATTCTGGTACCCTGTTGCCTGGGAACATGAAATCGGTTTGATTCTGGAAACCTGTGGCCTGGGAATATGACTGAGGTTTGATGGTGGTCACCTATGGCCTGTCAACATGACTGAGGTTTGATTCTGGATCCCTGTGGCCTGGGAACATGACTGAGGCGTGATTCTGGAAAACTGTGGCCTGGGAACATGACATCTGTTTATATTGTGGAATACTGTGCCCTGGGAACCTGACAGAGCCTTGGTTCTGAAACCCTGTGGACGGGAAACATGACTGATGTTTTATTCTGGAACCCTGTAGCCTGGGAACATAACTGAGGATTCATTCTGGAACCCTGTCGCCTGGGAACATGATATCGGTGGATTCTGGACCCCTGGGAACTGGGAACGTGACATCTGTTTAGATTGTGGAATACTGTGCCCCGGGAACCTGACTGAGCCTTGGTTCTGGAACCCTGTGGACTGGGAACATGACTGAGGTTTTATTCTGGAACCCTGTAGCCTGGGAACATAACTGAGGATTTATTCTCGAACCCTGTGGCCTGGGAACATGACATCGGTGGATTCTGGAAACCTGTGGCCTGGGAACATGAGAATGGTTTGATTCTGGAACCTTGTGGCCTGGGAACATGTCTGAGGTTTGATGGTGGAAACCTGTGGCTTGCCAACATGACTAAGGTTTGATTCTGGAAGACTGTGGCCAGGAACCATGATATCGGGTTGATTCTGGAAACTTGTGTCCTGGGAACATGACTGAGGTTTGTTTCTGGAAGCCTGTGCCCTGGGAACATGACTGAGGTTTGATTCTGGAAGCCTGTGGCCAGGGAACATGATATCGGTTTGATTCTGTAACCCTGTGTCCTGTGAACATGACTGAGGTTTCATGGTTGAAACCTGTGGCCCGCGAACATGACTCAGGTTTGATTCTGGAACCATGTGTCCTGGGAACATGATTGACGTTTGAATTTGGAAACCTTTGGCCTGGGAAAGTGACTGAGGTTTCATTGTGGAAACATGTGGCCTGGGATCATGACTGAGGTTTGATGGTGGAACACTCTGGCCTGGCAAAATGACTGAGGCTTGATTCTGGAACCCTGTGGCCCGGGAACATGAGAACGGTTTGATTCTGGAACCCTGTGGCCTTTAACATGACATCGGTGGATTCTGGAACCCTGTGGCCTGGGAACATGAGAACGGTTTGATTCTGGAACCCTGTGGCCTGGGAACATGAGTGAGGATTGATGGTGGAACCCTGTGGCCTGGCAACATGACTGAGGTTTGATACTGGAAGACTGTGGACAGGAAACATGATATCGGGTTGATTCTGGAAACTTCTGTCCTGGGAACAAGACTGAGGTTTGATTCTGGAACCCTGTGTCCTGGAAATATGACAAAGGTTTGTTGCTGGAAGCCTGTTCCCTGGGTACATGACTGAGGTTTGATTCTGGATACCTGTGTCCTGGGAACATGAGTGATGTTTGATTGTTGAAACCTGTGGCCTGCGAACATGACTCAGGTTTGATTCTGGAACCATGTGTCCTGGGAATATGACTGAGGTTTGATTCTGGAAACCTTTGGCCTGAGAAAATGACTGAGGTTTCATTGTGGAAACATGTGGCCTGGGATCATGACTGAGGTTTGATGGTGGAACACTCTGGCCTGGCAAAATGACTGAGGCTTGATTCTGGAACCCTGTGGCCCGGGAACGTGACTGAGGTTGGATGGCAGAAACCTGTGGACTGGCAACATGACTGAGGTTTGATTGTGGAACCCTTTGCATGGGGAACATGACTGAGGCCTGATCCTGGAACCCCGTGGCGTGGGAACATGACATTGGTTTGATTCTGGAGCCCTGTTTACTGGGAACATGACTGAGGTTTGATGGTTGTACCCTGTGGCCTGTCAACATGATTGAGGATTGATAGTGGAACGCTCATGCTTGCGAATATGAGTGAGGCTTGATGGTGAAACCCTGTGGCCTGGCAACATGCCTGAGGTTTGATGGCGGAACCCTGTGGCTTGGCAAGATGACTTAGGTTTGATTGTGGAACACTCTGGCCTGGGAACATGATTGAGGCTTGATGGTGGAACCGTGGCCAGGGAACAGGACTGAGGTTTGATTGTGGAACCCTCTGGCCTGGGAATATGACTGAGGTTTAATTGTGGAACCCTGTGGCCTGGGAACATGACTGGGATTTTATTTCTGAAACCTGTGTCCAGGGAATATGACTGAGGTTTTATTCTCGAATCCTGTGTCCTGGGTACGCGACTGAGGTTAGACTCTGTAACCATGTGGCCTAGGAATATGACTGAGGTTTGATTCTGGAATCCATTGGCCTGGGAACATGACTGATGTTAGAGTGTGGAATCCTGTGGCCTGGGAACATGGCACCGGTTTGGATTCTGGTACCCTGTTGCCTGGGAACATGAAATCGGTTTGATTCTGGAAACCTGTGGCCTGGGAATATGACTGAGGTTTGATGGTGGTACCCTATGGCCTGGCAAAATGACTGAGGTTTGATTCTGGAATCCATTGGGCTGGGAACATGACTGATGTTAGAGTGTGGAATCCTGTGGCCAGGGAACATGACATCGGTTTGAATTCTGGTACCCTGTTGCCTGGGAACATGAAATCGGTCTGATTCTGGAAACCTGTGGCCTGGGAATATGACTGAGGTTTGATGGTGGTAACCTATGGCCTGTCAACATGACTGAGGTTTGATTCTGGATCCCTGTGGCCTGGGAACATGACTGAGGCGTGATTCTGGAAAACTGTGGCCTGGGAACATGACATCTGTTTATATTGTGGAATACTGTGCCCTGGGAACCTGACAGAGCCTTGGTTCTGAAACCCTGTGGACGGGAAACATGACTGATGTTTTATTCTGGAACCCTGTAGCCTGGGAACATAACTGAGGATTCATTCTGGAACCCTGTCGCCTGGGATCATGATATCGGTGGATTCTGGACCCCTGGGAACTGGGAACGTGACATCTGTTTAGATTGTGGAATACTGTGCCCCGGGAACCTGACTGAGCCTTGGTTCTGGAACCCTGTGGACTGGGAACATGACTGAGGTTTTATTCTGGAACCCTGTAGCCTGGGAACATAACTGAGGATTTATTCTCGAACCCTGTGGCCTGGGAACATGACATCGGTGGATTCTGGAAACCTGTGGCCTGGGAACATGAGAATGGTTTGATTCTGGAACCTTGTGGCCTGGGAACATGTCTGAGGTTTGATGGTGGAAACCTGTGGCTTGCCAACATGACTAAGGTTTGATTCTGGAAGACTGTGGCCAGGAACCATGATATCGCGTTGATTCTGGAAACTTGTGTCCTGGGAACAAGACTGAGGTTTGATTCTGGAATCCTGTGGCCTGGGATTATGACTGAGGTTTGTTTCTGGAAGCCTGTTCCCTGGGAACATGACTGACGTTTGATTCTGGACACCTGTGTCCTGGGAACATGACTGAGGTTTGATTGTTGAAACCTGTGGCCCCCGAACATGACTCAGGTTTGATTCTTTAACCATGTGTCCTGGGAACATGACTGAGGTTTGATACTGGAAACCTTTGGCCTGGGAACATGGCATCGGTGGATTCTGGAACCCTGTGGCCTGGGAACATGAGAACGGTTTGATTCTGAAACACTGTGGCGTGAGACATGTCTGAGGTTTGATGGTGGAAACCTGTAGCCTGGCAACATGACTGAGGTTTGATTCTGGAAGACTGTGGCCAAGAAACATGATATCGGGTTGATTCTGGAACCTTGTTTCCTGGGAACAAGACTGAGGCTTGATTTTGGAAACCTGTGGCCTGGGAACATGACTGAGGTTTGTTTCTGGAAGCCTGTTCCCTGGGAACATGACTGAGGTTTGATTCTGGACACCTGTGTCCTGGGAACATGACTGAGGTTTGATTATTGAAACCTGTGGCCTGCGAACATGACTCAGGTTTGATTCTGGAACCCTGTGTCCTGGGAATATGACTGAGGTTTGATTCTGGAAACGTTTGGCCTGCGGAAATGACTGAGGTTTCATTCTGGAAACATGTGGCCTGGGATCATGACTGAGGTTTGATGGTGGAACACTCTGGCCTGGCAAAATGACTGAGGCTTGATTCTGGAACCCTGTGGCCCGGGAACTTGACTGAGGTTTGATGGCAGAAACCTGTGGACTGGCAACATGACTGAGGTTTGATTGTGGAACCCTGTGAACGGGGACCATGACTGAGGCCTGACACTGGAACCCCGTGGCGTAGGAACATGTCATTGGTTTGATTCTGGAGCCCTGTTTACTGGGAACATGACTGAGGTTTGATGGTGGAACCCTGTGGCCTGGCAACATGATTGAGGTTTGTTAGTGGAAACCTCAGCCTTGGGAACATGAGTGAGGCTTGATAGTGGAAGCCTGTGGCCTGGCAACATGCATGATGTTTGATGGTGGAACCCTGTGGCTTGGCAAGATGACTTAGGTTTGATTGTGGAACACTCTGCCCTGGGAACATGACTGAGGCTTGATGGTGAAACCGTGGTCTGGCAACAGGACTGAGGTTTGATTGTGGAACCCTCGGGCCTGGGAATATAACTGAAGTTTAATTGTGGAACCCTGTGTCCTGGGAACATGACTGGGATTTGATTTCTGAAACCTGTGTCCAGGGAACATGACTGAGGTTTTATTCTGGAACCCTGTGTCCTGGGAACACGACTAAGGTTTGATTCTGGAACCATGTGGCCTGGGAATATGACTGAGGTTTGATTCTGGAAACCATTGGCCTGGGAACATGACTGATGTTAGAGTGTGGAATCCTGTGGCCTGGGAACATGACATCGGTTTGAATTCTGGTACCCTGTTGGCTGGGAACATGAAATGGGTCTGATTCTGGAAACCTGTGGCCTGGGAATATGACTGAGGTTTGAAGGTGAAAACCTGTGGCCTGGCAACATGACTGAGGTTTGATTCTGGATCCCTGTGGCCTGGGAACATGACTGAGGCGTGATTCTGGAAAACTGTGGCCTGGAAACATGAAATCTGTTTAGATTGTGGAATACTGTGCCCCGGGAACCTGACTGAGCCTTGGTTCTGGAACCCTGTGTACTGGGAACATGACTGAGGTTTTATTCTAGAACCCTGTAGCCTGGGAACATAACTGAGGATTGATTCTCGAACCCTGTGGCCTGGGAACATGACATCGGTGGATTCTAGAACCCTGTGGCCTGGGAACATGTCTGAGGTTTGATGGTGGAAACCTGTGGCTTGGCAACATGACTAAGGTTTGATTCTGGAAGACTGTGGCCAGGAACCATGATATCGGGTTGATTCTGGAAACTTGTGTCCTGGGAACATGACTGAGGTTTGTTTCTGGAAGCCTGTGCCCTGGGAACATGACTGAGGTTTGATTCTGGAAGCCTGTGGCCAGGGAACATGATATCGGTTTGATTCTGTAACCCTGTGTCCTGTGAACATGACTGAGGTTTGATGGTTGAAACCTGTGGCCCGCGAACATGACTCAGGTTTGATTCTGGAACCATGTGTCCTGGGAACATGATTGAGGTTTGAATTTGGAAACCTTTGGCCTGGGAAAATGACTGAGGTTTCATTGTGGAAACATGTGGCCTGGGATCATGACTGAGGTTTGATGGTGGAACACTCTGGCCTGGCAAAATGACTGAGGCTTGATTCTGGAACCCTGTGGCCCGGGAACATGAGAACGGTTTGATTCTGGAACCCTGTGGCCTTTAACATGACATCGGTGGATTCTGGAACCCTGTGGCCTGGGAACATGAGAACGGTTTGATTCTGGAACCCTGTGGCCTGGGAACATGAGTGAGGATTGATGGTGGAACCCTGTGGCCTGGCAACATGACTGAGGTTTGATACTGGAAGACTGTGGCCAGGAAACATGATATCGGGTTGATTCTGGAAACTTCTGTCCTGGGAACAAGACTGAGTTTTGATTCTGGAACCCTGTGTCCTGGAAATATGACAAAGGTTTGTTGCTGGAAGCCTGTTCCCTGGGTACATGACTGAGGTTTGATTCTGGATACCTGTGTCCTGGGAACATGAGTGATGTTTGATTGTTGAAACCTGTGCCCTGCGAACATGACTCAGGTTTGATTCTGGAACCATGTGTCCTGGGAATATGACTGAGGTTTGATTCTGGAAACCTTTGGCCTGAGAAAATGACTGAGGTTTCATTGTGGAAACATGTGGCCTGGGATCATGACTGAGGTTTGATGGTGGAACACTCTGGCCTTGCAAAATGACTGAGGCTTGATTCTTGAACCCTGTGGCCCGGGAACGTGACTGAGGTTTGATGGCAGAATCCTGTGGACTGGCAACATGACTGAGGTTTGATTGTGGAACCCTTTGCATGGGGAACATGACTGAGGCCTGATCCTGGAACCCCGCGGCGTGGGAACATGACATTGGTTTGATTCTGGAGCCCTGTTTACTGGGAACATGACTGAGGTTTGATGGTTGTACCCTGTGGCCTGGCAACATGATTGAGGATTCATAGTGGAACGCTCATGCTTGCGAACATGAGTGAGGCTTGATGGTGAAACCCTGTGGCCTGGCAACATGCCTGAGGTTTGATGGCGGAACCCTGTGGCTTGGCAAGATGACTTAGGTTTGATTGTGGAACACTCTGGCCTGGGAACATGATTGAGGCTTGATGGTGGAACCGTGGCCAGGGAACAGGACTGAGGTTTGATTGTGGAACCCTCTGGCCTGGGAATATGACTGAGGTTTAATTGTGGAACCCTGTGGCCTGGGAACATGACTGGGATTTTATTTCTGAAACCTGTGTCCAGGGAATATGACTGAGGTTTTATTCTCGAATCCTGTGTCCTGGGTACGCGACTGAGGTTAGACTCTGTAACCATGTGGCCTAGGAATATGACTGAGGTTTGATTCTGGAATCCATTGGCCTGGGAACATGACTGATGTTAGAGTGTGGAATCCTGTGGCCTGGGAACATGGCACCGGTTTGGATTCTGGTACCCTGTTGCCTGGGAACATGAAATCGGTTTGATTCTGGAAACCTGTGGCCTGGGAATATGACTGAGGTTTGATGGTGGTACCCTATGGCCTGGCAAAATGACTGAGGTTTGATTCTGGAATCCATTGGGCTGGGAACATGACTGATGTTAGAGTGTGGAATCCTGTGGCCAGGGAACATGACATCGGTTTGAATTCTGGTACCCTGTTGCCTGGGAACATGAAATCGGTCTGATTCTGGAAACCTGTGGCCTGGGAATATGACTGAGGTTTGATGGTGGTAACCTATGGCCTGTCAACATGACTGAGGTTTGATTCTGGATCCCTGTGGCCTGGGAACATGACTGAGGCGTGATTCTGGAAAACTGTGGCCTGGGAACATGACATCTGTTTATATTGTGGAATACTGTGCCCTGGGAACCTGACAGAGCCTTGGTTCTGAAACCCTGTGGACGGGAAACATGACTGATGTTTTATTCTGGAACCCTGTAGCCTGGGAACATAACTGAGGATTCATTCTGGAACCCTGTCGCCTGGGAACATGATATCGGTGGATTCTGGACCCCTGGGAACTGGGAACGTGACATCTGTTTAGATTGTGGAATACTGTGCCCCGGGAACCTGACTGAGCCTTGGTTCTGGAACCCTGTGGACTGGGAACATGACTGAGGTTTTATTCTGGAACCCTGTAGCCTGGGAACATAACTGAGGATTTATTCTCGAACCCTGTGGCCTGGGAACATGACATCGGTGGATTCTGGAAACCTGTGGCCTGGGAACATGAGAATGGTTTGATTCTGGAACCTTGTGGCCTGGGAACATGTCTGAGGTTTGATGGTGGAAACCTGTGGCTTGCCAACATGACTAAGGTTTGATTCTGGAAGACTGTGGCCAGGAACCATGATATCGCGTTGATTCTGGAAACTTGTGTCCTGGGAACAAGACTGAGGTTTGATTCTGGAATCCTGTGGCCTGGGATTATGACTGAGGTTTGTTTCTGGAAGCCTGTTCCCTGGGAACATGACTGACGTTTGATTCTGGACACCTGTGTCCTGGGAACATGACTGAGGTTTGATTGTTGAAACCTGTGGCCCCCGAACATGACTCAGGTTTGATTCTTTAACCATGTGTCCTGGGAACATGACTGAGGTTTGATACTGGAAACCTTTGGCCTGGGAACATGGCATCGGTGGATTCTGGAACCCTGTGGCCTGGGAACATGAGAACGGTTTGATTCTGAAACACTGTGGCGTGAGACATGTCTGAGGTTTGATGGTGGAAACCTGTAGCCTGGCAACATGACTGAGGTTTGATTCTGGAAGACTGTGGCCAAGAAACATGATATCGGGTTGATTCTGGAACCTTGTTTCCTGGGAACAAGACTGAGGCTTGATTTTGGAAACCTGTGGCCTGGGAACATGACTGAGGTTTGTTTCTGGAAGCCTGTTCCCTGGGAACATGACTGAGGTTTGATTCTGGACACCTGTGTCCTGGGAACATGACTGAGGTTTGATTATTGAAACCTGTGGCCTGCGAACATGACTCAGGTTTGATTCTGGAACCCTGTGTCCTGGGAATATGACTGAGGTTTGATTCTGGAAACGTTTGGCCTGCGGAAATGACTGAGGTTTCATTCTGGAAACATGTGGCCTGGGATCATGACTGAGGTTTGATGGTGGAACACTCTGGCCTGGCAAAATGACTGAGGCTTGATTCTGGAACCCTGTGGCCCGGGAACTTGACTGAGGTTTGATGGCAGAAACCTGTGGACTGGCAACATGACTGAGGTTTGATTGTGGAACCCTGTGAACGGGGACCATGACTGAGGCCTGACACTGGAACCCCGTGGCGTAGGAACATGTCATTGGTTTGATTCTGGAGCCCTGTTTACTGGGAACATGACTGAGGTTTGATGGTGGAACCCTGTGGCCTGGCAACATGATTGAGGTTTGTTAGTGGAAACCTCAGCCTTGGGAACATGAGTGAGGCTTGATAGTGGAAGCCTGTGGCCTGGCAACATGCATGATGTTTGATGGTGGAACCCTGTGGCTTGGCAAGATGACTTAGGTTTGATTGTGGAACACTCTGCCCTGGGAACATGACTGAGGCTTGATGGTGAAACCGTGGTCTGGCAACAGGACTGAGGTTTGATTGTGGAACCCTCGGGCCTGGGAATATAACTGAAGTTTAATTGTGGAACCCTGTGTCCTGGGAACATGACTGGGATTTGATTTCTGAAACCTGTGTCCAGGGAACATGACTGAGGTTTTATTCTGGAACCCTGTGTCCTGGGAACACGACTAAGGTTTGATTCTGGAACCATGTGGCCTGGGAATATGACTGAGGTTTGATTCTGGAAACCATTGGCCTGGGAACATGACTGATGTTAGAGTGTGGAATCCTGTGGCCTGGGAACATGACATCGGTTTGAATTCTGGTACCCTGTTGGCTGGGAACATGAAATGGGTCTGATTCTGGAAACCTGTGGCCTGGGAATATGACTGAGGTTTGAAGGTGAAAACCTGTGGCCTGGCAACATGACTGAGGTTTGATTCTGGATCCCTGTGGCCTGGGAACATGACTGAGGCGTGATTCTGGAAAACTGTGGCCTGGAAACATGAAATCTGTTTAGATTGTGGAATACTGTGCCCCGGGAACCTGACTGAGCCTTGGTTCTGGAACCCTGTGTACTGGGAACATGACTGAGGTTTTATTCTAGAACCCTGTAGCCTGGGAACATAACTGAGGATTGATTCTCGAACCCTGTGGCCTGGGAACATGACATCGGTGGATTCTAGAACCCTGTGGCCTGGGAACATGTCTGAGGTTTGATGGTGGAAACCTGTGGCTTGGCAACATGACTAAGGTTTGATTCTGGAAGACTGTGGCCAGGAACCATGATATCGGGTTGATTCTGGAAACTTGTGTCCTGGGAACATGACTGAGGTTTGTTTCTGGAAGCCTGTGCCCTGGGAACATGACTGAGGTTTGATTCTGGAAGCCTGTGGCCAGGGAACATGATATCGGTTTGATTCTGTAACCCTGTGTCCTGTGAACATGACTGAGGTTTGATGGTTGAAACCTGTGGCCCGCGAACATGACTCAGGTTTGATTCTGGAACCATGTGTCCTGGGAACATGATTGAGGTTTGAATTTGGAAACCTTTGGCCTGGGAAAATGACTGAGGTTTCATTGTGGAAACATGTGGCCTGGGATCATGACTGAGGTTTGATGGTGGAACACTCTGGCCTGGCAAAATGACTGAGGCTTGATTCTGGAACCCTGTGGCCCGGGAACATGAGAACGGTTTGATTCTGGAACCCTGTGGCCTTTAACATGACATCGGTGGATTCTGGAACCCTGTGGCCTGGGAACATGAGAACGGTTTGATTCTGGAACCCTGTGGCCTGGGAACATGAGTGAGGATTGATGGTGGAACCCTGTGGCCTGGCAACATGACTGAGGTTTGATACTGGAAGACTGTGGCCAGGAAACATGATATCGGGTTGATTCTGGAAACTTCTGTCCTGGGAACAAGACTGAGTTTTGATTCTGGAACCCTGTGTCCTGGAAATATGACAAAGGTTTGTTGCTGGAAGCCTGTTCCCTGGGTACATGACTGAGGTTTGATTCTGGATACCTGTGTCCTGGGAACATGAGTGATGTTTGATTGTTGAAACCTGTGCCCTGCGAACATGACTCAGGTTTGATTCTGGAACCATGTGTCCTGGGAATATGACTGAGGTTTGATTCTGGAAACCTTTGGCCTGAGAAAATGACTGAGGTTTCATTGTGGAAACATGTGGCCTGGGATCATGACTGAGGTTTGATGGTGGAACACTCTGGCCTTGCAAAATGACTGAGGCTTGATTCTTGAACCCTGTGGCCCGGGAACGTGACTGAGGTTTGATGGCAGAATCCTGTGGACTGGCAACATGACTGAGGTTTGATTGTGGAACCCTTTGCATGGGGAACATGACTGAGGCCTGATCCTGGAACCCCGCGGCGTGGGAACATGACATTGGTTTGATTCTGGAGCCCTGTTTACTGGGAACATGACTGAGGTTTGATGGTTGTACCCTGTGGCCTGGCAACATGATTGAGGATTCATAGTGGAACGCTCATGCTTGCGAACATGAGTGAGGCTTGATGGTGAAACCCTGTGGCCTGGCAACATGCCTGAGGTTTGATGGCGGAACCCTGTGGCTTGGCAAGATGACTTAGGTTTGATTGTGGAACACTCTGGCCTGGGAACATGATTGAGGCTTGATGGTGGAACCGTGGCCAGGGAACAGGACTGAGGTTTGATTGTGGAACCCTCTGGCCTGGGAATATGACTGAGGTTTAATTGTGGAACGCTGTGGCCTGGGAACATGACTGGGATTTTATTTCTGAAACCTGTGTCCAGGGAATATGACTGAGGTTTTATTCTCGAATCCTGTGTCCTGGGTACGCGACTGAGGTTAGACTCTGTAACCATGTGGCCTAGGAATATGACTGAGGTTTGATTCTGGAATCCATTGGCCTGGGAACATGACTGATGTTAGAGTGTGGAATCCTGTGGCCTGGGAACATGGCACCGGTTTGGATTCTGGTACCCTGTTGCCTGGGAAAATGAAATCGGTTTGATTCTGGAAACCTGTGGCCTGGGAATATGACTGAGGTTTGATGGTGGTACCCTATGGCCTGGCAAAATGACTGAGGTTTGATTCTGGAATCCATTGGGCTGGGAACATGACTGATGTTAGAGTGTGGAATCCTGTGGCCAGGGAACATGACATCGGTTTGAATTCTGGTACCCTGTTGCCTGGGAACATGAAATCGGTCTGATTCTGGAAACCTGTGGCCTGGGAATATGACTGAGGTTTGATGGTGGTAACCTATGGCCTGTCAACATGACTGAGGTTTGATTCTGGATCCCTGTGGCCTGGGAACATGACTGAGGCGTGATTCTGGAAAACTGTGGCCTGGGAACATGACATCTGTTTATATTGTGGAATACTGTGCCCTGGGAACCTGACAGAGCCTTGGTTCTGAAACCCTGTGGACGGGAAACATGACTGATGTTTTATTCTGGAACCCTGTAGCCTGGGAACATAACTGAGGATTCATTCTGGAACCCTGTCGCCTGGGATCATGATATCGGTGGATTCTGGACCCCTGGGAACTGGGAACGTGACATCTGTTTAGATTGTGGAATACTGTGCCCCGGGAACCTGACTGAGCCTTGGTTCTGGAACCCTGTGGACTGGGAACATGACTGAGGTTTTATTCTGGAACCCTGTAGCCTGGGAACATAACTGAGGATTTATTCTCGAACCCTGTGGCCTGGGAACATGACATCGGTGGATTCTGGAAACCTGTGGCCTGGGAACATGAGAATGGTTTGATTCTGGAACCTTGTGGCCTGGGAACATGTCTGAGGTTTGATGGTGGAAACCTGTGGCTTGCCAACATGACTAAGGTTTGATTCTGGAAGACTGTGGCCAGGAACCATGATATCGCGTTGATTCTGGAAACTTGTGTCCTGGGAACAAGACTGAGGTTTGATTCTGGAATCCTGTGGCCTGGGATTATGACTGAGGTTTGTTTCTGGAAGCCTGTTCCCTGGGAACATGACTGACGTTTGATTCTGGACACCTGTGTCCTGGGAACATGACTGAGGTTTGATTGTTGAAACCTGTGGCCCCCGAACATGACTCAGGTTTGATTCTTTAACCATGTGTCCTGGGAACATGACTGAGGTTTGATACTGGAAACCTTTGGCCTGGGAACATGGCATCGGTGGATTCTGGAACCCTGTGGCCTGGGAACATGAGAACGGTTTGATTCTGAAACACTGTGGCGTGAGACATGTCTGAGGTTTGATGGTGGAAACCTGTAGCCTGGCAACATGACTGAGGTTTGATTCTGGAAGACTGTGGCCAAGAAACATGATATCGGGTTGATTCTGGAACCTTGTTTCCTGGGAACAAGACTGAGGCTTGATTTTGGAAACCTGTGGCCTGGGAACATGACTGAGGTTTGTTTCTGGAAGCCTGTTCCCTGGGAACATGACTGAGGTTTGATTCTGGACACCTGTGTCCTGGGAACATGACTGAGGTTTGATTATTGAAACCTGTGGCCTGCGAACATGACTCAGGTTTGATTCTGGAACCCTGTGTCCTGGGAATATGACTGAGGTTTGATTCTGGAAACGTTTGGCCTGCGGAAATGACTGAGGTTTCATTCTGGAAACATGTGGCCTGGGATCATGACTGAGGTTTGATGGTGGAACACTCTGGCCTGGCAAAATGACTGAGGCTTGATTCTGGAACCCTGTGGCCCGGGAACTTGACTGAGGTTTGATGGCAGAAACCTGTGGACTGGCAACATGACTGAGGTTTGATTGTGGAACCCTGTGAACGGGGACCATGACTGAGGCCTGACACTGGAACCCCGTGGCGTAGGAACATGTCATTGGTTTGATTCTGGAGCCCTGTTTACTGGGAACATGACTGAGGTTTGATGGTGGAACCCTGTGGCCTGGCAACATGATTGAGGTTTGATAGTGGAAACCTCACCCTTGGGAACATGAGTGAGGCTTGATAGTGGAAGCCTGTGGCCTGGCAACATGCATGATGTTTGATGGTGGAACCCTGTGG
The DNA here is from genome assembly GCF_965194825.1 of Balaenoptera physalus. Taxonomy (NCBI): domain Eukaryota; kingdom Metazoa; phylum Chordata; class Mammalia; order Artiodactyla; family Balaenopteridae; genus Balaenoptera; species Balaenoptera physalus. The sequence goes on from NW_028126517.1 coordinate 1,737,994, forward strand.
CTTGGCAAGATGACTTAGGTTTGATTGTGGAACACTCTGCCCTGGGAACATGACTGAGGCTTGATGGTGAAACCGTGGTCTGGCAACAGGACTGAGGTTTGATTGTGGAACCCTCTGGCCTGGGAATATAACTGAAGTTTAATTGTGGAACCCTGTGTCCTGGGAACATGACTGGGATTTGATTTCTGAAACCTGTGTCCAGGGAACATGACTGAGGTTTTATTCTGGAACCCTGTGTCCTGGGAACACGACTAAGGTTTGATTCTGGAACCATGTGGCCTGGGAATATGACTGAGGTTTGATTCTGGAAACCATTGGCCTGGGAACATGACTGATGTTAGAGTGTGGAATCCTGTGGCCTGGGAACATGACATCGGTTTGAATTCTGGTACCCTGTTGGCTGGGAACATGAAATGGGTCTGATTCTGGAAACCTGTGGCCTGGGAATATGACTGAGGTTTGAAGGTGGAAACCTGTGGCCTGGCAACATGACTGAGGTTTGATTCTGGATCCCTGTGGCCTGGGAACATGACTGAGGCGTGATTCTGGAAAACTGTGGCCTGGAAACATGAAATCTGTTTAGATTGTGGAATACTGTGCCCCGGGAACCTGACTGAGCCTTGGTTCTGGAACCCTGTGGATTGGGAACATGACTGAGGTTTTATTCTAGAACCCTGTAGCCTGGGAACATAACTGAGGATTGATTCTCGAACCCTGTGGCCTGGGAACATGACATCGGTGGATTCTAGAAACCTGTGGCCTGGGAACATGTCTGAGGTTTGATGGTGGAAACCTGTGGCTTGGCAACATGACTAAGGTTTGATTCTGGAAGACTGTGGCCAGGAACCATGATATCGGGTTGATTCTGGAAACTTGTGTCCTGGGAACATGACTGAGATTTGTTTCTGGAAGCCTGTGCCCTGGGAACATGACTGAGGTTTGATTCTGGAAGCCTGTGGCCAGGGAACATGATATCGGTTTGATTCTGTAACCCTGTGTCCTGTGAACATGACTGAGGTTTCATGGTTGAAACCTGTGGCCCGCGAACATGACTCAGGTTTGATTCTGGAACCATGTGTCCTGGGAACATGATTGAGGTTTGAATTTGGAAACCTTTGGCCTGGGAAAGTGACTGAGGTTTCATTGTGGAAACATGTGGCCTGGGATCATGACTGAGGTTTGATGGTGGAACACTCTGGCCTGGCAAAATGACTGAGGCTTGATTCTGGAACCCTGTGGCCCGGGAACATGAGAACGGTTTGATTCTGGAACCCTGTGGCCTTTAACATGACATCGGTGGATTCTGGAACCCTGTGGCCTGGGAACATGAGAACGGTTTGATTCTGGAACCCTGTGGCCTGGGAACATGAGTGAGGATTGATGGTGGAACCCTGTGGCCTGGCAACATGACTGAGGTTTGATACTGGAAGACTGTGGACAGGAAACATGATATCGGGTTGATTCTGGAAACTTGTGTCCTGGGAACAAGACTGAGGTTTGATTTTGGAACCCTGTGTCCTGGAAATATGACAAAGGTTTGTTGCTGGAAGCCTGTTCCCTGGGTACATGACTGAGGTTTGATTCTGGATACCTGTGTCCTGGGAACATGAGTGATGTTTGATTGTTGAAACCTGTGGCCTGCGAACATGACTCAGGTTTGATTCTGGAACCATGTGTCCTGGGAATATGACTGAGGTTTGATTCTGGAAACCTTTGGCCTGAGAAAATGACTGAGGTTTCATTGTGGAAACATGTGGCCTGGGATCATGACTGAGGTTTGATGGTGGAACACTCTGGCCTGGCAAAATGACTGAGGCTTGATTCTTGAACCCTGTGGCCCGGGAACGTGACTGAGGTTTGATGGCAGAATCCTCTGGACTGGCAACATGACTGAGGTTTGATTGTGGAACCCTTTGCATGGGGAACATGACTGAGACCTGATCCTGGAACCCCGCGGCGTGGGAACATGACATTGGTTTGATTCTGGAGCCCTGTTTACTGGGAACATGACTGAGGTTTGATGGTTGTACCCTGTGGCCTGGCAACATGATTGAGGATTGATAGTGGAACGCTCATGCTTGCGAACATGAGTGAGGCTTGATGGTGAAACCCTGTGGCCTGGCAACATGCCTGAGGTTTGATGGCGGAACCCTGTGGCTTGGCAAGATGACTTAGGTTTGATTGTGGGACACTCTGGCCTGGGAACATGATTGAGGCTTGATGGTGGAACCGTGGCCAGGGAACAGGACTGAGGTTTGATTGTGGAACCCTCTGGCCTGGGAATATGACTGAGGTTTAATTGTGGAACCCTGTGGCCTGGGAACATGACTGGGATTTTATTTCTGAAACCTGTGTCCAGGGAATATGACTGAGGTTTTATTCTCGAATCCTGTGTCCTGGGTACGCGACTGAGGTTAGACTCTGTAACCATGTGGCCTAGGAATATGACTGAGGTTTGATTCTGGAATCCATTGGCCTGGGAACATGACTGATGTTAGAGTGTGGAATCCTGTGGCCTGGGAACATGGCATCGGTTTGGATTCTGGTACCCTGTTGCCTGGGAACATGAAATCGGTTTGATTCTGGAAACCTCTGGCCTGGGAATATGACTGAGGTTTGATGGTGGTCACCTATGGCCTGTCAACATGACTGAGGTTTGATTCTGGATCCCTGTGGCCTGGGAACATGACTGAGGCGTGATTCTGGAAAACTGTGGCCTGGGAACATGACATCTGTTTATATTGTGGAATACTGTGCCCTGGGAACCTGACAGAGCCTTGGTTCTGAAACCCTGTGGACGGGAAACATGACTGATGTTTTATTCTGGAACCCTGTAGCCTGGGAACATAACTGAGGATTCATTCTGGAACCCTGTCGCCTGGGAACATGATATCGGTGGATTCTGGACCCCTGGGAACTGGGAACGTGACATCTGTTTAGATTGTGGAATACTGTGCCCCGGGAACCTGACTGAGCCTTGGTTCTGGAACCCTGTGGACTGGGAACATGACTGAGGTTTTATTCTGGAACCCTGTAGCCTGGGAACATAACTGAGGATTTATTCTCGAACCCTGTGGCCTGGGAACATGACATCGGTGGATTCTGGAAACCTGTGGCCTGGGAACATGAGAATGGTTTGATTCTGGAACCTTGTGGCCTGGGAACATGTCTGAGGTTTGATGGTGGAAACCTGTGGCTTGCCAACATGACTAAGGTTTGATTCTGGAAGACTGTGGCCAGGAACCATGATATCGCGTTGATTCTGGAAACTTGTGTCCTGGGAACAAGACTGAGGTTTGATTCTGGAATCCTGTGGCCTGGGATTATGACTGAGGTTTGTTTCTGGAAGCCTGTTCCCTGGGAACATGACTGACGTTTGATTCTGGACACCTGTGTCCTGGGAACATGACTGAGGTTTGATTGTTGAAACCTGTGGCCCCCGAACATGACTCAGGTTTGATTCTTTAACCATGTGTCCTGGGAACATGACTGAGGTTTGATACTGGAAACCTTTGGCCTGGGAACATGGCATCGGTGGATTCTGGAACCCTGTGGCCTGGGAACATGAGAACGGTTTGATTCTGAAACACTGTGGCGTGAGACATGTCTGAGGTTTGATGGTGGAAACCTGTAGCCTGGCAACATGACTGAGGTTTGATTCTGGAAGACTGTGGCCAAGAAACATGATATCGGGTTGATTCTGGAACCTTGTTTCCTGGGAACAAGACTGAGGCTTGATTTTGGAAACCTGTGGCCTGGGAACATGACTGAGGTTTGTTTCTGGAAGCCTGTTCCCTGGGAACATGACTGAGGTTTGATTCTGGACACCTGTGTCCTGGGAACATGACTGAGGTTTGATTATTGAAACCTGTGGCCTGCGAACATGACTCAGGTTTGATTCTGGAACCCTGTGTCCTGGGAATATGACTGAGGTTTGATTCTGGAAACGTTTGGCCTGCGGAAATGACTGAGGTTTCATTCTGGAAACATGTGGCCTGGGATCATGACTGAGGTTTGATGGTGGAACACTCTGGCCTGGCAAAATGACTGAGGCTTGATTCTGGAACCCTGTGGCCCGGGAACTTGACTGAGGTTTGATGGCAGAAACCTGTGGACTGGCAACATGACTGAGGTTTGATTGTGGAACCCTGTGAACGGGGACCATGACTGAGGCCTGACACTGGAACCCCGTGGCGTAGGAACATGTCATTGGTTTGATTCTGGAGCCCTGTTTACTGGGAACATGACTGAGGTTTGATGGTGGAACCCTGTGGCCTGGCAACATGATTGAGGTTTGATAGTGGAAACCTCAGCCTTGGGAACATGAGTGAGGCTTGATAGTGGAAGCCTGTGGCCTGGCAACATGCATGATGTTTGATGGTGGAACCCTGTGGCTTGGCAAGATGACTTAGGTTTGATTGTGGAACACTCTGCCCTGGGAACATGACTGAGGCTTGATGGTGAAACCGTGGTCTGGCAACAGGACTGAGGTTTGATTGTGGAACCCTCGGGCCTGGGAATATAACTGAAGTTTAATTGTGGAACCCTGTGTCCTGGGAACATGACTGGGATTTGATTTCTGAAACCTGTGTCCAGGGAACATGACTGAGGTTTTATTCTGGAACCCTGTGTCCTGGGAACACGACTAAGGTTTGATTCTGGAACCATGTGGCCTGGGAATATGACTGAGGTTTGATTCTGGAAACCATTGGCCTGGGAACATGACTGATGTTAGAGTGTGGAATCCTGTGGCCTGGGAACATGACATCGGTTTGAATTCTGGTACCCTGTTGGCTGGGAACATGAAATGGGTCTGATTCTGGAAACCTGTGGCCTGGGAATATGACTGAGGTTTGAAGGTGAAAACCTGTGGCCTGGCAACATGACTGAGGTTTGATTCTGGATCCCTGTGGCCTGGGAACATGACTGAGGCGTGATTCTGGAAAACTGTGGCCTGGAAACATGAAATCTGTTTAGATTGTGGAATACTGTGCCCCGGGAACCTGACTGAGCCTTGGTTCTGGAACCCTGTGTACTGGGAACATGACTGAGGTTTTATTCTAGAACCCTGTAGCCTGGGAACATAACTGAGGATTGATTCTCGAACCCTGTGGCCTGGGAACATGACATCGGTGGATTCTAGAACCCTGTGGCCTGGGAACATGTCTGAGGTTTGATGGTGGAAACCTGTGGCTTGGCAACATGACTAAGGTTTGATTCTGGAAGACTGTGGCCAGGAACCATGATATCGGGTTGATTCTGGAAACTTGTGTCCTGGGAACATGACTGAGGTTTGTTTCTGGAAGCCTGTGCCCTGGGAACATGACTGAGGTTTGATTCTGGAAGCCTGTGGCCAGGGAACATGATATCGGTTTGATTCTGTAACCCTGTGTCCTGTGAACATGACTGAGGTTTGATGGTTGAAACCTGTGGCCCGCGAACATGACTCAGGTTTGATTCTGGAACCATGTGTCCTGGGAACATGATTGAGGTTTGAATTTGGAAACCTTTGGCCTGGGAAAATGACTGAGGTTTCATTGTGGAAACATGTGGCCTGGGATCATGACTGAGGTTTGATGGTGGAACACTCTGGCCTGGCAAAATGACTGAGGCTTGATTCTGGAACCCTGTGGCCCGGGAACATGAGAACGGTTTGATTCTGGAACCCTGTGGCCTTTAACATGACATCGGTGGATTCTGGAACCCTGTGGCCTGGGAACATGAGAACGGTTTGATTCTGGAACCCTGTGGCCTGGGAACATGAGTGAGGATTGATGGTGGAACCCTGTGGCCTGGCAACATGACTGAGGTTTGATACTGGAAGACTGTGGACAGGAAACATGATATCGGGTTGATTCTGGAAACTTCTGTCCTGGGAACAAGACTGAGTTTTGATTCTGGAACCCTGTGTCCTGGAAATATGACAAAGGTTTGTTGCTGGAAGCCTGTTCCCTGGGTACATGACTGAGGTTTGATTCTGGATACCTGTGTCCTGGGAGCATGAGTGATGTTTGATTGTTGAAACCTGTGGCCTGCGAACATGACTCAGGTTTGATTCTGGAACCATGTGTCCTGGGAATATGACTGAGGTTTGATTCTGGAAACCTTTGGCCTGAGAAAATGACTGAGGTTTCATTGTGGAAACATGTGGCCTGGGATCATGACTGAGGTTTGATGGTGGAACACTCTGGCCTGGCAAAATGACTGAGGCTTGATTCTTGAACCCTGTGGCCCGGGAACGTGACTGAGGTTTGATGGCAGAATCCTGTGGACTGGCAACATGACTGAGGTTTGATTGTGGAACCCTTTGCATGGGGAACATGACTGAGGCCTGATCCTGGAACCCCGCGGCGTGGGAACATGACATTGGTTTGATTCTGGAGCCCTGTTTACTGGGAACATGACTGAGGTTTGATGGTTGTACCCTGTGGCCTGGCAACATGATTGAGGATTCATAGTGGAACGCTCATGCTTGCGAACATGAGTGAGGCTTGATGGTGAAACCCTGTGGCCTGGCAACATGCCTGAGGTTTGATGGCGGAACCCTGTGGCTTGGCAAGATGACTTAGGTTTGATTGTGGGACACTCTGGCCTGGGAACATGATTGAGGCTTGATGGTGGAACCGTGGCCAGGGAACAGGACTGAGGTTTGATTGTGGAACCCTCTGGCCTGGGAATATGACTGAGGTTTAATTGTGGAACCCTGTGGCCTGGGAACATGACTGGGATTTTATTTCTGAAACCTGTGTCCAGGGAATATGACTGAGGTTTTATTCTCGAATCCTGTGTCCTGGGTACGCGACTGAGGTTAGACTCTGTAACCATGTGGCCTAGGAATATGACTGAGGTTTGATTCTGGAATCCATTGGCCTGGGAACATGACTGATGTTAGAGTGTGGAATCCTATGGCCTTGGAACATGGCATCGGTTTGGATTCTGGTACCCTGTTGCCTGGGAACATGAAATCGGTTTGATTCTGGAAACCTGTGGCCTGGGAATATGACTGAGGTTTGATGGTGGTAACCTATGGCCTGTCAACATGACTGAGGTTTGATTCTGGATCCCTGTGGCCTGGGAACATGACTGAGGCGTGATTCTGGAAAACTGTGGCCTGGGAACATGACATCTGTTTATATTGTGGAATACTGTGCCCTGGGAACCTGACAGAGCCTTGGTTCTGAAACCCTGTGGACGGGAAACATGACTGATGTTTTATTCTGGAACCCTGTAGCCTGGGAACATAACTGAGGATTCATTCTGGAACCCTGTCGCCTGGGAACATGATATCGGTGGATTCTGGACCCCTGGGAACTGGGAACGTGACATCTGTTTAGATTGTGGAATACTGTGCCCCGGGAACCTGACTGAGCCTTGGTTCTGGAACCCTGTGGACTGGGAACATGACTGAGGTTTTATTCTGGAACCCTGTAGCCTGGGAACATAACTGAGGATTTATTCTCGAACCCTGTGGCCTGGGAACATGACATCGGTGGATTCTGGAAACCTGTGGCCTGGGAACATGAGAATGGTTTGATTCTGGAACCCTGTGGCCTGGGAACATGTCTGAGGTTTGATGGTGGAAACCTGTGGCTTGCCAACATGACTAAGGTTTGATTCTGGAAGACTGTGGCCAGGAACCATGATATCGCGTTGATTCTGGAAACTTGTGTCCTGGGAACAAGACTGAGGTTTGATTCTGGAATCCTGTGGCCTGGGATTATGACTGAGGTTTGTTTCTGGAAGCCTGTTCCCTGGGAACATGACTGACGTTTGATTCTGGACACCTGTGTCCTGGGAACATGACTGAGGTTTGATTGTTGAAACCTGTGGCCCCCGAACATGACTCAGGTTTGATTCTTTAACCATGTGTCCTGGGAACATGACTGAGGTTTGATACTGGAAACCTTTGGCCTGGGAACATGGCATCGGTGGATTCTGGAACCCTGTGGCCTGGGAACATGAGAACGGTTTGATTCTGAAACACTGTGGCGTGAGACATGTCTGAGGTTTGGTGGTGGAAACCTGTAGCCTGGCAACATGACTGAGGTTTGATTCTGGAAGACTGTGGCCAAGAAACATGATATCGGGTTGATTCTGGAACCTTGTTTCCTGGGAACAAGACTGAGGCTTGATTTTGGAAACCTGTGGCCTGGGAACATGACTGAGGTTTGTTTCTGGAAGCCTGTTCCCTGGGAACATGACTGAGGTTTGATTCTGGACACCTGTGTCCTGGGAACATGACTGAGGTTTGATTATTGAAACCTGTGGCCTGCGAACATGACTCAGGTTTTATTCTGGAACCCTGTGTCCTGGGAATATGACTGAGGTTTGATTCTGGAAACGTTTGGCCTGCGGAAATGACTGAGGTTTCATTGTGGAAACATGTGGCCTGGGATCATGACTGAGGTTTGATGGTGGAACACTCTGGCCTGGCAAAATGACTGAGGCTTGATTCTGGAACCCTGTGGCCCGGGAACATGACTGAGGTTTGATGGCAGAAACCTGTGGACTGGCAACATGACTGAGGTTTGATTGTGGAACCTTGTGAACGGGGACCATGACTGAGGCCTGACACTGGAACCCCGTGGCGTAGGAACATGTCATTGGTTTGATTCTGGAGCCCTGTTTACTGGGAACATGACTGAGGTTTGATGGTGGAACCCTGTGGCCTGGCAACATGATTGAGGTTTGATAGTGGAAACCTCAGCCTTGGGAACATGAGTGAGGCTTGATAGTGGAAGCCTGTGGCCTGGCAACATGCATGATGTTTGATGGTGGAACCCTGTGGCTTGGCAAGATGACTTAGGTTTGATTGTGGAACACTCTGCCCTGGGAACATGACTGAGGCTTGATGGTGAAACCGTGTTCTGGCAACAGGACTGAGGTTTGATTGTGGAACCCTCTGGCCTGGGAATATAACTGAAGTTTAATTGTGGAACCCTGTGGCCTGGGAACATGACTGAGGCGTGATTCTGGAAAACTGTGGCCTGGAAACATGAAATCTGTTTAGATTGTGGAATACTGTGCCCCGGGAACCTGACTGAGCCTTGGTTCTGGAACCCTGTGTACTGGGAACATGACTGAGGTTTTATTCTAGAACCCTGTAGCCTGGGAACATAACTGAGGAATGATTCTCGAACCCTGTGGCCTGGGAACATGACATCGGTGGATTCTAGAACCCTGTGGCCTGGGAACATGTCTGAGGTTTGATGGTGGAAACCTGTGGCTTGGCAACATGACTAAGGTTTGATTCTGGAAGACTGTGGCCAGGAACCCTGATATCGGGTTGATTCTGGAAACTTGTGTCCTGGGAACATGACTGAGGTTTGTTTCTGGAAGCCTGTGCCCTGGGAACATGACTGAGGTTTGATTCTGGAAGCCTGTGGCCAGGGAACATGATATCGGTTTGATTCTGTAACCCTGTGCCCTGTGAACATGACTGAGGTTTGATGGTTGAAACCTGTGGCCCGCGAACATGACTCAGGTTTGATTCTGGAACCATGTGTCCTGGGAACATGATTGACGTTTGAATTTGGAAACCTTTGGCCTGGGAAAATGACTGAGGTTTCATTGTGGAAACATGTGGCCTGGGATCATGACTGAGGTTTGATGGTGGAACACTCTGGCCTGGCAAAATGACTGAGGCTTGATTCTGGAACCCTGTGGCCCGGGAACATGAGAACAGTTTGATTCTGGAACCCTGTGGCCTTTAACATGACATCGGTGGATTCTGGAACCCTGTGGCCTGGGAACATGAGAACGGTTTGATTCTGGAACCCTGTGGCCTGGGAACATGAGTGAGGATTGATGGTGGAACCCTGTGGCCTGGCAACATGACTGAAGTTTGATACTGGAAGACTGTGGACAGGAAACATGATATCGGGTTGATTCTGGAAACTTCTGTCCTGGGAACAAGACTGAGGTTTGATTCTGGAACCCTGTGTCCTGGAAATATGACAAAGGTTTGTTGCTGGAAGCCTGTTCCCTGGGTACATGACTGAGGTTTGATTCTGGATACCTGTGTCCTGGGAACATGAGTGATGTTTGATTGTTGAAACCTGTGCCCTGCGAACATGACTCAGGTTTGATTCTGGAACCATGTGTCCTGGGAATATGACTGAGGTTTGATTCTGGAAACCTTTGGCCTGAGAAAATGACTGAGGTTTCATTGTGGAAACATGTGGCCTGGGATCATGACTGAGGTTTGATGGTGGAACACTCTGGCCTGGCAAAATGACTGAGGCTTGATTCTGGAACCCTGTGGCCCGGGAACGTGACTGAGGTTGGATGGCAGAAACCTGTGGACTGGCAACATGACTGAGGTTTGATTGTGGAACCCTTTGCATGGGGAACATGACTGAGGCCTGATCCTGGAACCCCGTGGCGTGGGAACATGACATTGGTTTGATTCTGGAGCCCTGTTTACTGGGAACATGACTGAGGTTTGATGGTTGTACCCTGTGGCCTGTCAACATGATTGAGGATTGATAGTGGAACGCTCATGCTTGCGAATATGAGTGAGGCTTGATGGTGAAACCCTGTGGCCTGGCAACATGCCTGAGGTTTGATGACGGAACCCTGTGGCTTGGCAAGATGACTTAGGTTTGATTGTGGAACACTCTGGCCTGGGAACATGATTGAGGCTTGATGGTGGAACCGTGGCCAGGGAACAGGACTGAGGTTTGATTGTGGAACCCTCTGGCCTGGGAATATGACTGAGGTTTAATTGTGGAACCCTGTGGCCTGGGAACATGACTGGGATTTTATTTCTGAAACCTGTGTCCAGGGAATATGACTGAGGTTTTATTCTCGAATCCTGTGTCCTGGGTACGCGACTGAGGTTAGACTCTGTAACCATGTGGCCTAGGAATATGACTGAGGTTTGATTCTGGAATCCATTGGCCTGGGAACATGACTGATGTTAGAGTGTGGAATCCTGTGGCCTGGGAACATGGCACCGGTTTGGATTCTGGTACCCTGTTGCCTGGGAACATGAAATCGGTTTGATTCTGGAAACCTGTGGCCTGGGAATATGACTGAGGTTTGATGGTGGTACCCTATGGCCTGGCAAAATGACTGAGGTTTGATTCTGGAATCCATTGGGCTGGGAACATGACTGATGTTAGAGTGTGGAATCCTGTGGCCAGGGAACATGACATCGGTTTGAATTCTGGTACCGTGTTGCCTGGGAACATGAAATCGGTCTGATTCTGGAAACCTGTGGCCTGGGAATATGACTGAGGTTTGATGGTGGTAACCTATGGCCTGTCAACATGACTGAGGTTTGATTCTGGATCCCTGTGGCCTGGGAACATGACTGAGGCGTGATTCTGGAAAACTGTGGCCTGGGAACATGACATCTGTTTATATTGTGGAATACTGTGCCCTGGGAACCTGACAGAGCCTTGGTTCTGAAACCCTGTGGACGGGAAACATGACTGATGTTTTATTCTGGAATCCTGTAGCCTGGGAACATAACTGAGGATTCATTCTGGAACCCTGTCGCCTGGGATCATGATATCGGTGGATTCTGGACCCCTGGGAACTGGGAACGTGACATCTGTTTAGATTGTGGAATACTGTGCCCCGGGAACCTGACTGAGCCTTGGTTCTGGAACCCTGTGGACTGGGAACATGACTGAGGTTTTATTCTGGAACCCTGTAGCCTGGGAACATAACTGAGGATTTATTCTCGAACCCTGTGGCCTGGGAACATGACATCGGTGGATTCTGGAAACCTGTGGCCTGGGAACATGAGAATGGTTTGATTCTGGAACCTTGTGGCCTGGGAACATGTCTGAGGTTTGATGGTGGAAACCTGTGGCTTGCCAACATGACTAAGGTTTGATTCTGGAAGACTGTGGCCAGGAACCATGATATCGCGTTGATTCTGGAAACTTGTGTCCTGGGAACAAGACTGAGGTTTGATTCTGGAATCCTGTGGCCTGGGATTATGACTGAGGTTTGTTTCTGGAAGCCTGTTCCCTGGGAACATGACTGACGTTTGATTCTGGACACCTGTGTCCTGGGAACATGACTGAGGTTTGATTGTTGAAACCTGTGGCCCCCGAACATGACTCAGGTTTGATTCTTTAACCATGTGTCCTGGGAACATGACTGAGGTTTGATACTGGAAACCTTTGGCCTGGGAACATGGCATCGGTGGATTCTGGAACCCTGTGGCCTGGGAACATGAGAACGGTTTGATTCTGAAACACTGTGGCGTGAGACATGTCTGAGGTTTGATGGTGGAAACCTGTAGCCTGGCAACATGACTGAGGTTTGATTCTGGAAGACTGTGGCCAAGAAACATGATATCGGGTTGATTCTGGAACCTTGTTTCCTGGGAACAAGACTGAGGCTTGATTTTGGAAACCTGTGGCCTGGGAACATGACTGAGGTTTGTTTCTGGAAGCCTGTTCCCTGGGAACATGACTGAGGTTTGATTCTGGACACCTGTGTCCTGGGAACATGACTGAGGTTTGATTATTGAAACCTGTGGCCTGCGAACATGACTCAGGTTTGATTCTGGAACCCTGTGTCCTGGGAATATGACTGAGGTTTGATTCTGGAAACGTTTGGCCTGCGGAAATGACTGAGGTTTCATTCTGGAAACATGTGGCCTGGGATCATGACTGAGGTTTGGTGGTGGAACACTCTGGCCTGGCAAAATGACTGAGGCTTGATTCTGGAACCCTGTGGCCCGGGAACTTGACTGAGGTTTGATGGCAGAAACCTGTGGACTGGCAACATGACTGAGGTTTGATTGTGGAACCCTGTGAACGGGGACCATGACTGAGGCCTGACACTGGAACCCCGTGGCGTAGGAACATGTCATTGGTTTGATTCTGGAGCCCTGTTTACTGGGAACATGACTGAGGTTTGATGGTGGAACCCTGTGGCCTGGCAACATGATTGAAGTTTGATAGTGGAAACCTCAGCCTTGGGAACATGAGTGAGGCTTGATAGTGGAAGCCTGTGGCCTGGCAACATGCATGATGTTTGATGGTGGAACCCTGTGGCTTGGCAAGATGACTTAGGTTTGATTGTGGAACACTCTGCCCTGGGAACATGACTGAGGCTTGATGGTGAAACCGTGGTCTGGCAACAGGACTGAGGTTTGATTGTGGAACCCTCTGGCCTGGGAATATAACTGAAGTTTAATTGTGGAACCCTGTGTCCTGGGAACATGACTGGGATTTGATTTCTGAAACCTGTGTCCAGGGAACATGACTGAGGTTTTATTCTGGAACCCTGTGTCCTGGGAAAACGACTAAGGTTTGATTCTGGAACCATGTGGCCTGGGAATATGACTGAGGTTTGATTGTGGAAACCATTGGCCTGGGAACATGACTGATGTTAGAGTGTGGAATCCTGTGGCCTGGGAACATGACATCGGTTTGAATTCTGGTACCCTGTTGGCTGGGAACATGAAATGGGTCTGATTCTGGAAACCTGTGGCCTGGGAATATGACTGAGGTTTGAAGGTGGAAACCTGTGGCCTGGCAACATGACTGAGGTTTGATTCTGGATCCCTGTGGCCTGGGAACATGACTGAGGCGTGATTCTGGAAAACTGTGGCCTGGGAACATGACATCTGTTTATATTGTGGAATACTGTGCCCTGGGAACCTGACAGAGCCTTGGTTCTGAAACCCTGTGGACGGGAAACATGACTGATGTTTTATTCTGGAACCCTGTAGCCTGGGAACATAACTGAGGATTCATTCTGGAACCCTGTCGCCTGGGATCATGATATCGGTGGATTCTGGACCCCTGGGAACTGGGAACGTGACATCTGTTTAGATTGTGGAATACTGTGCCCCGGGAACCTGACTGAGCCTTGGTTCTGGAACCCTGTGGACTGGGAACATGACTGAGGTTTTATTCTGGAACCCTGTAGCCTGGGAACATAACTGAGGATTTATTCTCGAACCCTGTGGCCTGGGAACATGACATCGGTGGATTCTGGAAACCTGTGGCCTGGGAACATGAGAATGGTTTGATTCTGGAACCTTGTGGCCTGGGAACATGTCTGAGGTTTGATGGTGGAAACCTGTGGCTTGCCAACATGACTAAGGTTTGATTCTGGAAGACTGTGGCCAGGAACCATGATATCGCGTTGATTCTGGAAACTTGTGTCCTGGGAACAAGACTGAGGTTTGATTCTGGAATCCTGTGGCCTGGGATTATGACTGAGGTTTGTTTCTGGAAGCCTGTTCCCTGGGAACATGACTGACGTTTGATTCTGGACACCTGTGTCCTGGGAACATGACTGAGGTTTGATTGTTGAAACCTGTGGCCCCCGAACATGACTCAGGTTTGATTCTTTAACCATGTGTCCTGGGAACATGACTGAGGTTTGATACTGGAAACCTTTGGCCTGGGAACATGGCATCGGTGGATTCTGGAACCCTGTGGCCTGGGAACATGAGAACGGTTTGATTCTGAAACACTGTGGCGTGAGACATGTCTGAGGTTTGATGGTGGAAACCTGTAGCCTGGCAACATGACTGAGGTTTGATTCTGGAAGACTGTGGCCAAGAAACATGATATCGGGTTGATTCTGGAACCTTGTTTCCTGGGAACAAGACTGAGGCTTGATTTTGGAAACCTGTGGCCTGGGAACATGACTGAGGTTTGTTTCTGGAAGCCTGTTCCCTGGGAACATGACTGAGGTTTGATTCTGGACACCTGTGTCCTGGGAACATGACTGAGGTTTGATTATTGAAACCTGTGGCCTGCGAACATGACTCAGGTTTGATTCTGGAACCCTGTGTCCTGGGAATATGACTGAGGTTTGATTCTGGAAACGTTTGGCCTGCGGAAATGACTGAGGTTTCATTCTGGAAACATGTGGCCTGGGATCATGACTGAGGTTTGGTGGTGGAACACTCTGGCCTGGCAAAATGACTGAGGCTTGATTCTGGAACCCTGTGGCCCGGGAACTTGACTGAGGTTTGATGGCAGAAACCTGTGGACTGGCAACATGACTGAGGTTTGATTGTGGAACCCTGTGAACGGGGACCATGACTGAGGCCTGACACTGGAACCCCGTGGCGTAGGAACATGTCATTGGTTTGATTCTGGAGCCCTGTTTACTGGGAACATGACTGAGGTTTGATGGTGGAACCCTGTGGCCTGGCAACATGATTGAAGTTTGATAGTGGAAACCTCAGCCTTGGGAACATGAGTGAGGCTTGATAGTGGAAGCCTGTGGCCTGGCAACATGCATGATGTTTGATGGTGGAACCCTGTGGCTTGGCAAGATGACTTAGGTTTGATTGTGGAACACTCTGCCCTGGGAACATGACTGAGGCTTGATGGTGAAACCGTGGTCTGGCAACAGGACTGAGGTTTGATTGTGGAACCCTCTGGCCTGGGAATATAACTGAAGTTTAATTGTGGAACCCTGTGTCCTGGGAACATGACTGGGATTTGATTTCTGAAACCTGTGTCCAGGGAACATGACAGAGGTTTTATTCTGGAACCCTGTGTCCTGGGAACACGACTAAGGTTTGATTCTGGAACCATGTGGCCTGGGAATATGACTGAGGTTTGATTCTGGAAACCATTGGCCTGGGAACATGACTGATGTTAGAGTGTGGAATCCTGTGGCCTGGGAACATGACATCGGTTTGAATTCTGGTACCCTGTTGGCTGGGAACATGAAATGGGTCTGATTCTGGAAACCTGTGGCCTGGGAATATGACTGAGGTTTGAAGGTGGAAACCTGTGGCCTGGCAACATGACTGAGGTTTGATTCTGGATCCCTGTGGCCTGGGAACATGACTGAGGCGTGATTCTGGAAAACTGTGGCCTGGAAACATGAAATCTGTTTAGATTGTGGAATACTGTGCCCCGGGAACCTGACTGAGCCTTGGTTCTGGAACCCTGTGGATTGGGAACATGACTGAGGTTTTATTCTAGAACCCTGTAGCCTGGGAACATAACTGAGGATTGATTCTCGAACCCTGTGGCCTGGGAACATGACATCGGTGGATTCTAGAAACCTGTGGCCTGGGAACATGTCTGAGGTTTGATGGTGGAAACCTGTGGCTTGGCAACATGACTAAGGTTTGATTCTGGAAGACTGTGGCCAGGAACCATGATATCGGGTTGATTCTGGAAACTTGTGTCCTGGGAACATGACTGAGGTTTGTTTCTGGAAGCCTGTGCCCTGGGAACATGACTGAGGTTTGATTCTGGAAGCCTGTGGCCAGGGAACATGATATCGGTTTGATTCTGTAACCCTGTGTCCTGTGAACATGACTGAGGTTTCATGGTTGAAACCTGTGGCCCGCGAACATGACTCAGGTTTGATTCTGGAACCATGTGTCCTGGGAACATGATTGACGTTTGAATTTGGAAACCTTTGGCCTGGGAAAGTGACTGAGGTTTCATTGTGGAAACATGTGGCCTGGGATCATGACTGAGGTTTGATGGTGGAACACTCTGGCCTGGCAAAATGACTGAGGCTTGATTCTGGAACCCTGTGGCCCGGGAACATGAGAACGGTTTGATTCTGGAACCCTGTGGCCTTTAACATGACATCGGTGGATTCTGGAACCCTGTGGCCTGGGAACATGAGAACGGTTTGATTCTGGAACCCTGTGGCCTGGGAACATGAGTGAGGATTGATGGTGGAACCCTGTGGCCTGGCAACATGACTGAGGTTTGATACTGGAAGACTGTGGACAGGAAACATGATATCGGGTTGATTCTGGAAACTTCTGTCCTGGGAACAAGACTGAGGTTTGATTCTGGAACCCTGTGTCCTGGAAATATGACAAAGGTTTGTTGCTGGAAGCCTGTTCCCTGGGTACATGACTGAGGTTTGATTCTGGATACCTGTGTCCTGGGAACATGAGTGATGTTTGATTGTTGAAACCTGTGGCCTGCGAACATGACTCAGGTTTGATTCTGGAACCATGTGTCCTGGGAATATGACTGAGGTTTGATTCTGGAAACCTTTGGCCTGAGAAAATGACTGAGGTTTCATTGTGGAAACATGTGGCCTGGGATCATGACTGAGGTTTGATGGTGGAACACTCTGGCCTGGCAAAATGACTGAGGCTTGATTCTTGAACCCTGTGGCCCGGGAACGTGACTGAGGTTTGATGGCAGAATCCTCTGGACTGGCAACATGACTGAGGTTTGATTGTGGAACCCTTTGCATGGGGAACATGACTGAGGCCTGATCCTGGAACCCCGCGGCGTGGGAACATGACATTGGTTTGATTCTGGAGCCCTGTTTACTGGGAACATGACTGAGGTTTGATGGTTGTACCCTGTGGCCTGGCAACATGATTGAGGATTGATAGTGGAACGCTCATGCTTGCGAACATGAGTGAGGCTTGATGGTGAAACCCTGTGGCCTGGCAACATGCCTGAGGTTTGATGGCGGAACCCTGTGGCTTGGCAAGATGACTTAGGTTTGATTGTGGGACACTCTGGCCTGGGAACATGATTGAGGCTTGATGGTGGAACCGTGGCCAGGGAACAGGACTGAGGTTTGATTGTGGAACCCTCTGGCCTGGGAATATGACTGAGGTTTAATTGTGGAACCCTGTGGCCTGGGAACATGACTGGGATTTTATTTCTGAAACCTGTGTCCAGGGAATATGACTGAGGTTTTATTCTCGAATCCTGTGTCCTGGGTACGCGACTGAGGTTAGACTCTGTAACCATGTGGCCTAGGAATATGACTGAGGTTTGATTCTGGAATCCATTGGCCTGGGAAGATGACTGATGTTAGAGTGTGGAATCCTGTGGCCTGGGAACATGGCACCGGTTTGGATTCTGGTACCCTGTTGCCTGGGAACATGAAATCGGTTTGATTCTGGAAACCTGTGGCCTGGGAATATGACTGAGGTTTGATGGTGGTACCCTATGGCCTGGCAAAATGACTGAGGTTTGATTCTGGAATCCATTGGCCTGGGAACATGACTGATGTTAGAGTGTGGAATCCTGTGGCCTGGGAACATGACATCGGTTTGAATTCTGGTACCCTGTTGGCTGGGAACATGAAATCGGTCTGATTCTGGAAACCTGTGGCCTGGGAATATGACTGAGGTTTGAAGGTGGAAACCTGTGGCCTGGCAACATGACTGAGGTTTGATTCTGGATCCCTGTGGCCTGGGAACATGACTGAGGCGTGATTCTGGAAAACTGTGGCCTGGAAACATGACATCTGTTTAGATTTTGGAATACTGTGCCCCGGGAACCTGACTGAGCCTTGGTTCTGGAACCCTGTGGACTGGGAACATGACTGAGGTTTTATTCTAGAACCCTGTAGACTGGGAACATAACTGAGGATTGATTCTCGAACCCTCTGGCCTGGGAACATGATATCGGTGGATTCTGGAACACTGGGGACTGGGAACGTGACATCTGTTTAGGTTGTGGAATACTGTGCCCCGGGAACCTGACTGAGCCTTGGTTCTGGAACCCTGTGACCTGGGAACATGACTGAGGTTTGATTCTGGAAACCTTTGGTCTGGGAAAATGACTGAGGTTTCATTGTGGAAATATGTGGCCTGGGACTATGACTGAGGTTTGATGGTGGAACACTCTGGCCTGGCCAAATGACTGAGGCTTGATTCTGGAGCCCTGTGGCCCGGGAACATGAGAACGGTTTGATTCTGGAACCCTGTGGCCTGGGAACATGACATCGGTGGATTCTGGAACCCTGTGGCCTGGGACATGAGAACGGTTTGATTCTGGAACCCTGTGGCCTGGGAACATGCGTGAGAATTGATGGTGGAAACCTGTGGCCTGGCAACATGACTGAGGTTTGATACTGGAAGACTGTGGCCAGGAAACATGATATCGGGTTGATTCTGGAAACTTGTGTCCTGGGAACAAGACTGAGGTTTGATTCTGGAAACCTGTGTCCTGGGATTATGACTGAGGTTTGTTTCTGGAAGCCTGTTCCCTGGGAACATGACTGAGGTTTGATTCTGGACACCTCTGTCCTGGGAACGTGACTGAGGTTTGATTGTTGAAACCTGTGGCCTGCGAACATGACTGAGGTTTGATCATGGAACCCTGTGTCCGGGGAATATGACTGAGGATTGATTCTGGAAAACTTTGTCCTGGGAAAATGACTGAGGTTTCATTGTGGAAACATGTGGCCTGGGATCATGACTGAGGTTTCATGGTGGAACACTCTGGTCTGGCAAAATGACTGAGGCTTGATTATGGATCCCTGGGTCTCGGGAACTTGACTGAGGTTTGATGGCAGAAACCTGTGGACTGGCAACATGACTGAGGTTTGATTGTGGAACCCTGTGCACGGGGAACATGACTGAGGCCTGATACGGGAACCCCGTGGCGTGGGAACATGACATTGGTTTGATTCTGGAGCCCTGTTTTCTGGGAACATGACTGAGGTTTGATGGTTGTACCCTGTGGCCTGGCAACATTATTGAGGTTTGATAGTGGAACCCTCAGGCTTGAAAACCTGAGTGAGGCTTAATGGTGGAACCCTGTGGCCTGGCAACATGCATGAGGTTTGATGGTGGAACTCTCTGGCCTGGGAATATGACTGAGGTTTAATTGTGGATCCCTGTTGCCTGGCAACATGACTGAGGTTTGATTCTGGAAGACTGTGGCCTGGGAACATGACATCTGTTTAGATTGTGGAATACTGTGCCCCGGGAACCTGACTGAACCTTGGTTCTGAAACCCTGTGGACTGGGAATATGACTGATGTTTTATTCTGTAACCCTGTAGCCTGGGAACATAACTGAGGATTGATTCTGGAGCCCTGTGGCCTGGGAACATAATATCGGTGGATTCTGGAACCCTGGGGACTGGGAACGTGACATCTGTTTAGATTGTGGAATACTGTGCCCCGGGAACCTGACTGAGCCTTCGTTCTGGAAACCTGTGGACTGGGAACATGACTGAGGTTTTATTCTGGAACCCTGTAGCCTGCGAACATAACTGAGGATTGATTCTGGAAACCTGTGGCCTGGGAGCATGACATCGGTGGATTCTGGAACCCTGTGACCTGGGAACCTGCGAACGGTTTGACTCTGGTACTCTGTGGCCTGGGAACAAGTCTGAGCTTTGATGGTGGAAACCTCTTGCCTGGCAACATGTGTGAGGTTTGATCGTGGAAAACTGTGGCCAGGCAACATGATATCGGTTTGATTCTGGAAACTTCTGTCCTGGAAACAAGACTGAGGTTTGATTCTGGAACCCTGTGGTCTGGGAATATGACTGAGGTTTTATTCTAGAACCCTGTAGACTGGGAACATAACTGAGGATTGATTCTCGAACCCTCTGGCCTGGGAACATGATATCGGTGGATTCTGGAACACTGGGGACTGGGAACGTGACATCTGTTTAGGTTGTGGAATACTGTGCCCCGGGAACCTGACTGAGCCTTGGTCCTGGAACCCTGTGACCTGGGAACATGACTGAGGTTTGATTCTGGAAACCTTTGGTCTGGGAAAATGACTGAGGTTTCATTGTGAAAATATGTGGCCTGGGACTATGACTGAGGTTTGATGGTGGAACACTCTGGCCTGGCCAAATGACTGAGGCTTGATTCTGGAGCCCTGTGGCCCGGGAACATGAGAACGGTTTGATTCTGGAACCCTGTGGCCTGGGAACATGACATCGGTGGATTCTGGAACCCTGTGGCCTGGGACATGAGAACGGTTTGATTCTGGAACCCTGTGGCCTGGGAACATGCGTGAGAATTGATGGTGGAAACCTGTGGCCTGGCAACATGACTGAGGTTTGATACTGGAAGACTGTGGCCAGGAAACATGATATCGGGTTGATTCTGGAAACTTGTGTCCTGGGAACAAGACTGAGGTTTGATTCTGGAAACCTGTGGCCTGGGATTATGACTGAGGTTTGTTTCTGGAAGCCTGTTCCCTGGGAACATGACTGAGGTTTGATTCTGGACACCTGTGTCCTGGGAACGTGACTGAGGTTTGATTGTTGAAACCTGTGGCCTGCGAACATGACTGAGGTTTGATCATGGAACCCTGTGTCCGGGGAATATGACTGAGGATTGATTCTGGAAAACTTTGTCCTGGGAAAATGACTGAGGTTTCATTGTGGAAACATGTGGCCTGGGATCATGACTGAGGTTTCATATTGGAACACTCTGGTCTGGCAAAATGACTGAGGCTTGATTATGGATCCCTGGGTCTCGGGAACTTGACTGAGGTTTGATTGCAGAAACCTGTGGACTGGCAACATGACTGAGGTTTGATTGTGGAACCCTGTGCACGGGGAACATGACTGAGGCCTGATACGGGAACCCCGTGGCGTGGGAACATGACATTGGTTTGATTCTGGAGCCCTGTTTTCTGGGAACATGACTGAGGTTTGATGGTTGTACCCTGTGGCCTGGCAACATTATTGAGGTTTGATAGTGGAACCCTCAGGCTTGAAAACCTGAGTGAGGCTTAATGGTGGAACCCTGTGGCCTGGCAACATGCATGAGGTTTGATGGTGGAACTCTCTGGCCTGGGAATATGACTGAGGTTTAATTGTGGATCCCTGTTGCCTGGCAACATGACTGAGGTTTGATTCTGGAAGACTGTGGCCTGGGAACATGACATCTGTTTAGATTGTGGAATACTGTGCCCCGGGAACCTGACTGAACCTTGGTTCTGAAACCCTGTGGACTGGGAATATGACTGATGTTTTATTCTGTAACCCTGTAGCCTGGGAACATAACTGAGGATTGATTCTGGAGCCCTGTGGCCTGGGAACATAATATCGGTGGATTCTGGAACCCTGGGGACTGGGAACGTGACATCTGTTTAGATTGTGGAATACTGTGCCCCGGGAACCTGACTGAGCCTTCGTTCTGGAAACCTGTGGACTGGGAACATGACTGAGGTTTTATTCTGGAACCCTGTAGCCTGCGAACATAACTGAGGATTGATTCTGGAAACCTGTGGCCTGGGAGCATGACATCGGTGGATTCTGGAACCCTGTGACCTGGGAACCTGCGAACGGTTTGACTCTGGTACTCTGTGGCCTGGGAACAAGTCTGAGCTTTGATGGTGGAAACCTCTTGCCTGGCAACATGTGTGAGGTTTGATCGTGGAAAACTGTGGCCAGGCAACATGATATCGGTTTGATTCTGGAAACTTCTGTCCTGGAAACAAGACTGAGGTTTGATTCTGGAACCCTGTGGTCTGGGAATATGACAAAGGTTTGTTTCTGGAAGCCTGTTCCCTGGAACATGACTGAGGTTTGATTCTGGACACCTGTGTCCTGGGAACATGACTGAGGTTTGATTGTTGAAACCTGTGGCCTGCGAACATGACTCAGGTTTGATTCTGGAACCATGTGTCCTGGGAATATGACTGAGGTTTGATTCTGGAAACCTTTCACCTGGTGTAATGACTGAGGTTTCATTGTGGAAACATGTGGCCTGGGATCATGACTGAGGTTTGATGGTGGAACACTCTGGCCTGGCAAAATGACTGAGGCTAGAGTCTGGAACCCTGGGGCCCGGGAACTTGACTGAGGTTTGATGGCAGAAACCTGTGGACTGGCAATATGACTGAGGTTTGATTGTGGAACCCTGTGCACGGGGAACATGACTGAGGCCTGATACTGGAACGCCGTGGCGTGGTAACATGACATTGGTTTGATTCTGGAGCCCTGTTTACTGGGAACATGTTTGAGGTTTGATGGTTGTAACCTGTGGCCTGGCAACATGATTGAGGATTGATAGTCTAACCCTCATGCTTGGGAACATGAGTGAGGCTTGATGGTGAAACCCTGTGGCCTGGCAACATGCCTGAAGTTTGATTGTGGAACCCTGTGGCTTGGCAAGATGACTTAGGTTTGATTGTGGAACACTCTTGCCTGGGAACATGACTGTGGCTTGATGGTGGAACCGTGGCCAGGCAACAGGACTGAGGTTTGATTGTGGAAACTTCTGGCTTGGGAATATGACTGAGGTTTAATTGTGGAACCCTGTGTCCTGGGAACATGACTGGGATTTTATTTCTGAAACCTGTGTCCAGGGAACATGACTGAGGTTTAATTTTGGAGCCCTGTTTACTGGGAACACGACTGAGGTTTGACTCTGGAACCATGTGCCCTAGGAATATGACTGAGGTTTGATTCTGGAATCCATTGGCCTGGGAACATGACTGATGTTAGAGTGTGGAATCCTGTTGCCTGGGAACATGAAATCGGTTTGATTCTGGAAACCTGTGGCCTGGGAATAAAACTTAGGTTTGATGGTGGTACCCTATGGCCTGGCAACATGACTGAGGTTTGATTCTGGATCCCTGTGGCCTGGGAACATGACTGAGGCGTGATTCTGGAAAACTGTGGCCTGGGAACATGACATCTGTTTAGATTGTGGAATACTGTGCCCCAGGAACCTGACTGAGCCTTGGTTCTGAAACCCTGTGGACTGGGAACATGACTGAGGTTTTATTCTTGGACCCTGTAGCCTGGGAACATAACTGAGGATTCATTCTGGAACCCTGTGGCCTGGGAACATGATATCGGTGGATTCTGGAAGCCTGGGGACTGGGCATGTGACATCTGTTTAGATTGTGGAATACTGTGCCGCAGGAACCTGACTGAGCCTTGGTTCTGGAACCCTGTGGACTGGGAACATGAGAACAGTTTGTTTCTGGAACCCTGTGGCCTGGGATCATGTCTGAGGTTTGATGGTGGAAACCTGTGGCTTGGCAACATGACTAAGGTTTGATTCTGGAAGTCTGTGGCCAGGAACCATGATATCGGGTGGATTCTGGAAACTTTTGTCCTGGGAACAAGACTGAGGTTTGATTCTGGAAACCTGTGGCCTGGGAACATGATTGAGGTTTGTTTCTGGAAGCCTGTTCCCGGGGAACATTACTGAGGTTTGATTCTGGACACCTGTGTCCTGGGAACATGACTGAGGTTTGATTGTTGAAACCTGTGGCCCGCGAATATGACTCAGGTTTGATTCTGGAAGCATGTGTCCTGGGAACATGACTGAGGTTTGATTCTGGAAACCTTTGGCCTGGGAAAATGACTGAGGTTTCACTGTGGAAAAATGTGGCCTGAGATCATGACTGAGGTTTGATGGTGGAACACTCTGGCCTGGCAAAATGACTGAGGCTTGATTCTGGAACCCTGTGGCCCGGGAACATGAGAACGGTTTGATTCTGGAACCCTGTGGCCTTTAACATGACATCGGTGGATTCTGGAACCCTGTGGCCTGGGAACATGAGAACGGTTTGATTCTGGAACCCTGTGGCCAGGGAACATGAGTGAGGATTGATGGTGGAACCCTGTGGCCTGGCAACATGACTGAGGTTTGATACTGGAAGACTGTGGACAGGAAACATGATATCGGGTTGATTCTGGAAACTTCTGTCCTGGGAACAAGACTGAGGTTTGATTCTGGAACCCTGTGTCCTGGAAATATGACAAAGGTTTGTTGCTGGAAGCCTGTTCCCTGGGTACATGACTGAGGTTTGATTCTGGATACCTGTGTCCTGGGAACATGAGTGATGTTTGATTGTTGAAACCTGTGGCCTGCGAAAATGACTCAGGTTTGATTCTGGAACCATGTGTCCTGGGAATATGACTGAGGTTTGATTCTGGAAACCTTTGGCCTGAGAAAATGACTGAGGTTTCATTGTGGAAACATGTGGCCTGGGATCATGACTGAGGTTTGATGGTGGAACACTCTGGCCTGGCAAAATGACTGAGGCTTGATTCTGGAACCCTGTGGCCCGGGAACGTGACTGAGGTTTGATGGCAGAATCCTGTGGACTGGCAACATGACTGAGGTTTGATGGTGGAACCCTTTGCATGGGGAACATGACTGAGGCCTGATCCTGGAACCCCGCGGCGTGGGAACATGACATTGGTTTGATTCTGGAGCCCTGTTTACTGGGAACATGACTGAGGTTTGATGGTTGTACCCTGTGGCCTGGCAACATGATTGAGGATTGATAGTGGAACGCTCATGCTTGCGAACATGAGTGAGGCTTGATGGTGAAACCCTGTGGCCTGGCAACATGCCTGAGGTTTGATGGCGGAACCCTGTGGCTTGGCAAGATGACTTAGGTTTGATTGTGGGACACTCTGGCCTGGGAACATGATTGAGGCTTGATGGTGGAACCGTGGCCAGGGAACAGGACTGAGGTTTGATTGTGGAACCCTCTGGCCTGGGAATGTGACTGAGGTTTAATTGTGGAACCCTGTGGCCTGGGAACATGACTGGGATTTTATTTCTGAAACCTGTGTCCAGGGAATATGACTGAGGTTTTATTCTCGAATCCTGTGTCCTGGGTACGCGACTGAGGTTAGACTCTGTAACCATGTGGCCTAGGAATATGACTGAGGTTTGATTCTGGAATCCATTGGCCTGGGAACATGACTGATGTTAGAGTGTGGAATCCTGTGGCCTGGGAACATGGCACCGGTTTGGATTCTGGTACCCTGTTGCCTGGGAACATGAAATCGGTTTGATTCTGGAAACCTGTGGCCTGGGAATATGACTGAGGTTTGATGGTGGTACCCTATGGCCTGGCAAAATGACTGAGGTTTGATTCTGGAATCCATTGGCCTGGGAACATGACTGATGTTAGAGTGTGGAATCCTGTGGCCTGGGAACATGACATCGGTTTGAATTCTGGTACCCTGTTGGCTGGGAACATGAAATCGGTCTGATTCTGGAAACCTGTGGCCTGGGAATATGACTGAGGTTTGAAGGTGGAAACCTGTGGCCTGGCAACATGACTGAGGTTTGATTCTGGATCCCTGTGGCCTGGGAACATGACTGAGGCGTGATTCTGGAAAACTGTGGCCTGGAAACATGACATCTGTTTAGATTTTGGAATACTGTGCCCCGGGAACCTGACTGAGCCTTGGTTCTGGAACCCTGTGGACTGGGAACATGACTGAGGTTTTATTCTAGAACCCTGTAGACTGGGAACATAACTGAGGATTGATTCTCGAACCCTCTGGCCTGGGAACATGATATCGGTGGATTCTGGAACACTGGGGACTGGGAACGTGACATCTGTTTAGGTTGTGGAATACTGTGCCCCGGGAACCTGACTGAGCCTTGGTTCTGGAACCCTGTGACCTGGGAACATGACTGAGGTTTGATTCTGGAAACCTTTGGTCTGGGAAAATGACTGAGGTTTCATTGTGGAAATATGTGGCCTGGGACTATGACTGAGGTTTGATGGTGGAACACTCTGGCCTGGCCAAATGACTGAGGCTTGATTCTGGAGCCCTGTGGCCCGGGAACATGAGAAAGGTTTGATTCTGGAACCCTGTGGCCTGGGAACATGACATCGGTGGATTCTGGAACCCTGTGGCCTGGGACATGAGAACGGTTTGATTCTGGAACCCTGTGGCCTGGGAACATGCGTGAGAATTGATGGTGGAAACCTGTGGCCTGGCAACATGACTGAGGTTTGATACTGGAAGACTGTGGCCAGGAAACATGATATCGGGTTGATTCTGGAAACTTGTGTCCTGGGAACAAGACTGAGGTTTGATTCTGGAAACCTGTGGCCTGGGATTATGACTGAGGTTTGTTTCTGGAAGCCTGTTCCCTGGGAACATGACTGAGGTTTGATTCTGGACACCTGTGTCCTGGGAACGTGACTGAGGTTTGATTGTTGAAACCTGTGGCCTGCGAACATGACTGAGGTTTGATCATGGAACCCTGTGTCCGGGGAATATGACTGAGGATTGATTCTGGAAAACTTTGTCCTGGGAAAATGACTGAGGTTTCATTGTGGAAACATGTGGCCTGGGATCATGACTGAGGTTTCATGGTGGAACACTCTGGTCTGGCAAAATGACTGAGGCTTGATTATGGATCCCTGGGTCTCGGGAACTTGACTGAGGTTTGATGGCAGAAACCTGTGGACTGGCAACATGACTGAGGTTTGATTGTGGAACCCTGTGCACGGGGAACATGACTGAGGCCTGATACGGGAACCCCGTGGCGTGGGAACATGACATTGGTTTGATTCTGGAGCCCTGTTTTCTGGGAACATGACTGAGGTTTGATGGTTGTACCCTGTGGCCTGGCAACATTATTGAGGTTTGATAGTGGAACCCTCAGGCTTGAAAACCTGAGTGAGGCTTAATGGTGGAACCCTGTGGCCTGGCAACATGCATGAGGTTTGATGGTGGAACTCTCTGGCCTGGGAATATGACTGAGGTTTAATTGTGGATCCCTGTTGCCTGGCAACATGACTGAGGTTTGATTCTGGAAGACTGTGGCCTGGGAACATGACATCTGTTTAGATTGTGTAATACTGTGCCCCGGGAACCTGACTGAACCTTGGTTCTGAAACCCTGTGGACTGGGAATATGACTGATGTTTTATTCTGTAACCCTGTAGCCTGGGAACATAACTGAGGATTGATTCTGGAACCCTGTGGCCTGGGAACATAATATCGGTGGATTCTGGAACCCTGGGGACTGGGAACGTGACATCTGTTTAGATTGTGGAATACTGTGCCCCGGGAACCTGACTGAGCCTTCGTTCTGGAAACCTGTGGACTGGGAACATGACTGAGGTTTTATTCTGGAACCCTGTAGCCTGCGAACATAACTGAGGATTGATTCTGGAAACCTGTGGCCTGGGAGCATGACATCGGTGGATTCTGGAACCCTGTGACCTGGGAACCTGCGAACGGTTTGACTCTGGTACTCTGTGGCCTGGGAACAAGTCTGAGCTTTGATGGTGGAAACCTCTTGCCTGGCAACATGTGTGAGGTTTGATCGTGGAAAACTGTGGCCAGGCAACATGATATCGGTTTGATTCTGGAAACTTCTGTCCTGGAAACAAGACTGAGGTTTGATTCTGGAACCCTGTGGTCTGGGAATATGACAAAGGTTTGTTTCTGGAAGCCTGTTCCCTGGAACATGACTGAGGTTTGATTCTGGACACCTGTGTCCTGGGAACATGACTGAGGTTTGATTGTTGAAACCTGTGGCCTGCGAACATGACTCAGGTTTGATTCTGGAACCATGTGTCCTGGGAATATGACTGAGGTTTGATTCTGGAAACCTTTCACCTGGTGTAATGACTGAGGTTTCATTGTGGAAACATGTGGCCTGGGATCATGACTGAGGTTTGATGGTGGAACACTCTGGCCTGGCAAAATGACTGAGGCTTGAGTCTGGAACCCTGGGGCCCGGGAACTTGACTGAGGTTTGATGGCAGAAACCTGTGGACTGGCAATATGACTGAGGTTTGATTGTGGAACCCTGTGCACGGGGAACATGACTGAGGCCTGATACTGGAACGCCGTGGCGTGGTAACATGACATTGGTTTGATTCTGGAGCCCTGTTTACTGGGAACATGTTTGAGGTTTGATGGTTGTAACCTGTGGCCTGGCAACATGATTGAGGATTGATAGTCTAACCCTCATGCTTGGGAACATGAGTGAGGCTTGATGGTGAAACCCTGTGGCCTGGCAACATGCCTGAAGTTTGATTGTGGAACCCTGTGGCTTGGCAAGATGACTTAGGTTTGATTGTGGAACACTCTTGCCTGGGAACATGACTGTGGCTTGATGGTGGAACCGTGGCCAGGCAACAGGACTGAGGTTTGATTGTGGAACCTTCTGGCTTGGGAATATGACTGAGGTTTAATTGTGGAACCCTGTGTCCTGGGAACATGACTGGGATTTTATTTCTGAAACCTGTGTCCAGGGAACATGACTGAGGTTTAATTTTGGAGCCCTGTTTACTGGGAACACGACTGAGGTTTGACTCTGGAACCATGTGGCCTAGGAATATGACTGAGGTTTGATTCTGGAATCCATTGGCCTGGGAACATGACTGATGTTAGAGTGTGGAATCCTGTTGCCTGGGAACATGAAATCAGTTTGATTCTGGAAACCTGTGGCCTGGGAATAAAACTTAGGTTTGATGGTGGTACCCTATGGCCTGGCAACATGACTGAGGTTTGATTCTGGATCCCTGTGGCCTGGGAACATGACTGAGGCGTGATTCTGGAAAACTGTGGCCTGGGAACATGACATCTGTTTAGATTGTGGAATACTGTGCCCCAGGAACCTGACTGAGCCTTGGTTCTGAAACCCTGTGGACTGGGAACATGACTGAGGTTTTATTCTTGGACCCTGTAGCCTGGGAACATAACTGAGGATTCATTCTGGAACCCTGTGGCCTGGGAACATGATATCGGTGGATTCTGGAAGCCTGGGGACTGGGCATGTGACATCTGTTTAGATTGTGGAATACTGTGCCGCAGGAACCTGACTGAGCCTTGGTTCTGGAACCCTGTGGACTGGGAACATGAGAACAGTTTGTTTCTGGAACCCTGTGGCCTGGGATCATGTCTGAGGTTTGATGGTGGAAACCTGTGGCTTGGCAACATGACTAAGGTTTGATTCTGGAAGTCTGTGGCCAGGAACCATGATATCGGGTGGATTCTGGAAACTTTTGTCCTGGGAACAAGACTGAGGTTTGATTCTGGAAACCTGTGGCCTGGGAACATGATTGAGGTTTGTTTCTGGAAGCCTGTTCCCGGGGAACATTACTGAGGTTTGATTCTGGACACCTGTGTCCTGGGAACATGACTGAGGTTTGATTGTTGAAACCTGTGGCCCGCGAATATGACTCAGGTTTGATTCTGGAAGCATGTGTCCTGGGAACATGACTGAGGTTTGATTCTGGAAACCTTTGGCCTGGGAAAATGACTGAGGTTTCACTGTGGAAAAATGTGGCCTGAGATCATGACTGAGGTTTGATGGTGGAACACTCTGGCCTGACAAAATGACTGAGGCTTGATTCTGGAACCCTGTGGCCCGGGAACATGAGAACGGTTTGATTCTGGAACCCTGTGGCCTTTAACATGACATCGGTGGATTCTGGAACCCTGTGGCCTGGCAACATGACTGAGGTTTGATACTGGAAGACTGTGGACAGGAAACATGATATCGGGTTGATTCTGGAAACTTCTGTCCTGGGAACAAGACTGAGGTTTGATTCTGGAACCCTGTGTCCTGGAAATATGACAAAGGTTTGTTGCTGGAAGCCTGTTCCCTGGGTACATGACTGAGGTTTGATTCTGGATACCTGTGTCCTGGGAACATGAGTGATGTTTGATTGTTGAAACCTGTGGCCTGCGAACATGACTCAGGTTTGATTCTGGAACCATGTGTCCTGGGAATATGACTGAGGTTTGATTCTGGAAACCTTTGGCCTGAGAAAATGACTGAGGTTTCATTGTGGAAACATGTGGCCTGGGATCATGACTGAGGTTTGATGGTGGAACACTCTGGCCTGGCAAAATGACTGAGGCTTGATTCTTGAACCCTGTGGCCCGGGAACGTGACTGAGGTTTGATGGCAGAATCCTGTGGACTGGCAACATGACTGAGGTTTGATTGTGGAACCCTTTGCATGGGGAACATGACTGAGGCCTGATCCTGGAACCCCGCGGCGTGGGAACATGACATTGGTTTGATTCTGGAGCCCTGTTTACTGGGAACATGACTGAGGTTTGATGGTTGTACCCTGTGGCCTGGCAACATGATTGAGGATTGATAGTGGAACGCTCATGCTTGCGAACATGAGTTAGGCTTGATGGTGAAACCCTGTGGCCTGGCAACATGCCTGAGGTTTGATGGCGGAACCCTGTGGCTTGGCAAGATGACTTAGGTTTGATTGTGGGACACTCTGGCCTGGGAACATGATTGAGGCTTGATGGTGGAACCGTGGCCAGGGAACAGGACTGAGGTTTGATTGTGGAACCCTCTGGCCTGGGAATATGACTGAGGTTTAATTGTGGAACCCTGTGGCCTGGGAACATGACTGGGATTTTATTTCTGAAACCTGTGTCCAGGGAATATGACTGAGGTTTTATTCTCGAATCCTGTGTCCTGGGTACGCGACTGAGGTTAGACTCTGTAACCATGTGGCCTAGGAATATGACTGAGGTTTGATTCTGGAATCCATTGGCCTGGGAACATGACTGATGTTAGAGTGTGGAATCCTGTGGCCTGGGAACATGGCATCGGTTTGGATTCTGGTACCCTGTTGCCTGGGAACATGAAATCGGTTTGATTCTGGAAACCTGTGGCCTGGGAATATGACTGAGGTTTGATGGTGGTAACCTATGGCCTGTCAACATGACTGAGGTTTGATTCTGGATCCCTTTGGCCTGGGAACATGACTGAGGCGTGATTCTGGAAAACTGTGGCCTGGGAACATGACATCTGTTTATATTGTGGAATACTGTGCCCTGGGAACCTGACAGAGCCTTGGTTCTGAAACCCTGTGGACGGGAAACATGACTGATGTTTTATTCTGGAATCCTGTAGCCTGGGAACATAACTGAGGATTCATTCTGGAACCCTGTCGCCTGGGAACATGATATCGGTGGATTCTGGACCCCTGGGAACTGGGAACGTGACATCTGTTTAGATTGTGGAATACTGTGCCCCGGGAACCTGACTGAGCCTTGGTTCTGGAACCCTGTGGACTGGGAACATGACTGAGGTTTTATTCTGGAACCCTGTAGCCTGGGAACATAACTGAGGATTTATTCTCGAACCCTGTGGCCTGGGAACATGACATCGGTGGATTCTGGAAACCTGTGGCCTGGGAACATGAGAATGGTTTGATTCTGGAACCTTGTGGCCTGGGAACATGTCTGAGGTTTGATGGTGGAAACCTGTGGCTTGCCAACATGACTAAGGTTTGATTCTGGAAGACTGTGGCCAGGAACCATGATATCGCGTTGATTCTGGAAACTTGTGTCCTGGGAACAAGACTGAGGTTTGATTCTGGAATCCTGTGGCCTGGGATTATGACTGAGGTTTGTTTCTGGAAGCCTGTTCCCTGGGAACATGACTGACGTTTGATTCTGGACACCTGTGTCCTGGGAACATGACTGAGGTTTGATTGTTGAAACCTGTGGCCCCCGAACATGACTCAGGTTTGATTCTTTAACCATGTGTCCTGGGAACATGACTGAGGTTTGATACTGGAAACCTTTGGCCTGGGAACATGGCATCGGTGGATTCTGGAACCCTGTGGCCTGGGAACATGAGAACGGTTTGATTCTGAAACACTGTGGCGTGAGACATGTCTGAGGTTTGATGGTGGAAACCTGTAGCCTGGCAACATGACTGAGGTTTGATTCTGGAAGACTGTGGCCAAGAAACATGATATCGGGTTGATTCTGGAACCTTGTTTCCTGGGAACAAGACTGAGGCTTGATTTTGGAAACCTGTGGCCTGGGAACATGACTGAGGTTTGTTTCTGGAAGCCTGTTCCCTGGGAACATGACTGAGGTTTGATTCTGGACACCTGTGTCCTGGGAACATGACTGAGGTTTGATTATTGAAACCTGTGGCCTGCGAACATGACTCAGGTTTGATTCTGGAACCCTGTGTCCTGGGAATATGACTGAGGTTTGATTCTGGAAACGTTTGGCCTGCGGAAATGACTGAGGTTTCATTCTGGAAACATGTGGCCTGGGATCATGAGTGAGGTTTGATGGTGGAACACTCTGGCCTGGCAAAATGACTGAGGCTTGATTCTGGAACCCTGTGGCCTGGGAACATGACATCGGTGGATTCTGGAACCCTGTGGCCTGGGAACATGAGAACGGTTTGATTCTGGAACCCTGTGGCCTGGGAACATGCGTGAGGATTGAAGGTGGAACCCTGTGGCCTGGCAACATGACTGAGGTTTGATACTGGAAGACTGTGGCCAGGAAACATGATATAGGGGTTGATTCTGGAAACTTGTCTCCTGGGAACAAGACTGAGGTTTGTTTCTGGCAACCTGTGGCCTGGGAACATGACTGAGGTTTGTTTCTGGAAGCCTGTTCCCTGGGAACATGACTGAGGTTTGATTCTGGACACCTGTGTCCTGCAAACCTGACTGAGGTTTCATTGTTGAAACCTGTGGCCTGCGAACATGACTGAGGTTTGATTCTGGAACCCTGTGTCCTGGGAACATGACATCGGTGTATTCTGGTACCCTGTGGCCTGGGAACATGAGAACGGTTTGATTCTGGAGCCCTGTGGACTGGGAACATGTCTGAAGTTTGATGGTGGAAACCTGTGCCCTGGGAATATGACTGAGGTTTGATTCTGGATCCCTGTAGCCTGGGAACAAAACTGAGGCGTGATTCTGGAAAACTGTGGCCTGGGAACATGACATCTGTTTAGATTGTGGAATACTGTGCCCCGGGAACCTGACTGAGCCTTGGTTCTGGAACCCTGTGGCCTGGGAACATGACATCGGTGGATTCTGTAACGCTGTGGCCTGGGAACATGTCTGAGGTTTGATGGTGGAAACCTGTGGCCTGGCAACATGACTGAGGTTTGATGGTGGAAACCTGTGGCCTGGCAACATGACTCTGGTTTGATTCTGGAACCCTATGACCTGGGAACATGTCTGAGCTTTGATGGTGGAAACCTGTTGCCTGGCAACTTGTCTGAGGTATGATTCTGGAAAACTGTGGCCAGGGAACATGATATCCGGTTGACTCTGGAAACTTCTGTCCTGGGAACAAGACTGAGGTTTGATTATGGAACCCTGTGGTCTGGGAATATGATAAAGGTTTGTTTCTGGAAGCCCGTTCCCTGGGAATATGACTGAGGTTTGATTCTGGACACCTGTGTCCTGGGAACATGACTGAGGTTTGATTGTTGAAGCCTGTGGCCTGCGAACATGACTCAGGTTTGATTCTGGAACCATGTTTCCTGGGAATATGACTGAGGTTTGATTCTGGAAACCTTTGACCTGGGAAAATGACTGAGGTTTCATTGTGGAAACATGTGGCCTGGGATCATGACTGAGGTTTGATGGTGGAACACTCTGGCCTGGCAAAATGACTGAGGCTTGATTCTGGAACCCTGTGGCCCGGGAACTTGACTGAGGTTTGATGGCAGAAACCTGTGGACTGGCAACATGACTGAGGTTTGATTGTGGAACCCTGTGCACGGGGAACATGACTGAGGCCTGATACTGGAACCCCGTGGCGTGGGAACATGACATTGCTTTGATTCTGGAGCCCTGTTTACTGGGAACATGACTGAGGTTTGATGGTTGTAACCTGTGGCCTGGCAACATGATTGAGAATTGATAGTGGAACCCTCATGCTTGGGAACATGAGTAAGGCTTGATGGTGAAACCCTGTGGCCTGGCAACATACCTGAGGTTTGATGGTGGAACCCTGTGGCTTGGCAAGATGACTTAGGTTTGATTGTGGAACACTCTGGGCTGGGAACATGACTGGGGCTTGATGGTGAAACCGTGGCCAGGCAACAAGCCTGAGGTTTGATTGTGGAACCCTCTGGGCTGGGAATATGACTGAGGTTTAATTGTGGAACCCTGTGGCCTGGGAACATGACTGGGATTTTATTTCTGAAACCTGTGTCCAGGGAACATGACTGAGGTTTAATTCTGGAGCCCTGTTTACTGGCAACACGACTGAGGTTTGACTCTGGAAACATGTGGCCTAGGAATATGACTGAGGTTTGATTCTGGAATCCATTGGCCTGGGAACATGACTGATGTTAGAGTGTGGAATCCTGTGGCCTGGGAACATGACATCGGTATGGATTCTGGAACCCTGTTTCCTGGGAACATGACATCGGTTTGTATTCTGGAAACCTGTTTCCTGGGAACATGAAATCGGTTTGATTCTGGAAACCTGTGGACTGGGAATATGACTGAGGTTTGATGGTGGTACCCTATGTCCTGGCAATATGACGGAGGTTTGATTCTCGATCCCTGTGGCCTAGGAACATGACTGAGGCGTGATTCTGGAAAAGTGTGGCCTGGGAACATGACATCTGTTTAGATTGTGGAATACTGTGCCCCGGAAACCTAACTGAGCCTTGGTTCTGGAACCCTGTAGCCTGGGAACATAACTGAGGATTGATTCAGGAACCCTGTGCCCTGGGAACATGACATTGGTGGATTCTGGAACCCTGTGGCCTGGGACATGTCTGAGGTTTGATGGTGGAAACCTGTGGCCTGGGAACATGACTGAGGTTTGTTTCTGGAAGCCTGTTCCCTGGGAACATGAGTAAGGTTTGATTCTGGACACCTGTGTCCTGGGAACATGAGTGAGGTTTGATTATTGAAACCTGTGGCCTGCGAACATGACTCAAGTTTCATTCTGGAACCCTGTGTCCTCGGAATATGACTGAGGTTTGATTCTGGAAAAGTTTGGCGTGCGGAAATGACTGAGGTTTCATTCTGGAAACATGTGGCCTGGGATCATCACTGAGGTTTGATGGTGGAACAATCTGGCCTGGCAAAATGACTGAGGCTTGATTCTGGAACCCTGTGGCCCGGGAACTTGACTGAGGTTTGATGGCAGAAACCTGTGGACTGGCAACATGACTGAGGTTTGATTGTGGAACCCTGTGCACGGGGAACATGACTGAGGCCTGACACTAGAACCCCGTGGCGTGGGAACATGTCATTGGTTTGATTCTGGAGCCGTGTTTACTGGGAACATGACTGAGGTTTGATGGTTGAACCCTGTGGTCTGGCAACATGATTGAGGTTTCATAGTGGAACCCTGAGGCTTGGGAACATGAATGAGGCTTGATGGTGGAAGCCTGTGGCCTGGCAACATGCATGAGGTTTGATGGTGGAACCCTGTGGCTTGGCAAGATGACTTAGGTTTGATTGTGGAACACTCTGCCCTGGGACCATGACTGAGGCTTGATGGTGAAACCGTGGTTTGGCAACAGGACTGAGGTTTGATTGTGGAACCCTCTGGCCTGGGAATATAACTGAGGTTTAATTGTGGAACCCTGTGTCCTGGGAATATGACTGGGATTTTATTTCTGAAACCTGTGTCCAGGCAATATGACTGAGGTTTTATTCTGGAACCCTGTGTCCTGGGAACACGACTGAGGTTTGATTCTGGAACCATGTGGCCTGGGAATATGACTGAGGTTTGATTCTGGAATCCATTGGCCTGGGAACATGACTGATGTTAGAGTGTGGAATCCTGTGGCCTGGGAACATGACATTGGTTTGGAATCTGGTAACCTGTTGCCTGGGAACATGAAATCGGTTTGATTCTGGAAACCTGTGGCCTGGGAATAAAACTTAGGTTTGATGGTGGTACCCTATGGCCTGGCAACATGACTGAGGTTTGATTCTGGATCCCTGTGGCCTGGGAACATGACTGAGGCGTGATTCTGGAAAACTGTGGCCTGGGAACATGACATCTGTTTAGATTGTGGAATACTGTGCCCCAGGAACCTGACTGAGCCTTGGTTCTGAAACCCTGTGGACTGGGAACATGACTGAGGTTTTATTCTTGGACCCTGTAGCCTGGGAACATAACTGAGGATTCATTCTGGAACCCTGTGGCCTGGGAACATGATATCGGTGGATTCTGGAAGCCTGGGGACTGGGCATGTGACATCTGTTTAGATTGTGGAATACTGTGCCGCAGGAACCTGACTGAGCCTTGGTTCTGGAACCCTGTGGACTGGGAACATGAGAACAGTTTGTTTCTGGAACCCTGTGGCCTGGGATCATGTCTGAGGTTTGATGGTGGAAACCTGTGGCTTGGCAACATGACTAAGGTTTGATTCTGGAAGTCTGTGGCCAGGAACCATGATATCGGGTGGATTCTGGAAACTTTTGTCCTGGGAACAAGACTGAGGTTTGATTCTGGAAACCTGTGGCCTGGGAACATGATTGAGGTTTGTTTCTGGAAGCCTGTTCCCGGGGAACATTACTGAGGTTTGATTCTGGACACCTGTGTCCTGGGAACATGACTGAGGTTTGATTGTTGAAACCTGTGGCCCGCGAATATGACTCAGGTTTGATTCTGGAAGCATGTGTCCTGGGAACATGACTGAGGTTTGATTCTGGAAACCTTTGGCCTGGGAAAATGACTGAGGTTTCACTGTGGAAAAATGTGGCCTGAGATCATGACTGAGGTTTGATGGTGGAACACTCTGGCCTGGCAAAATGACTGAGGCTTGATTCTGGAACCCTGTGGCCCGGGAACATGAGAACGGTTTGATTCTGGAACCCTGTGGCCTTTAACATGACATCGGTGGATTCTGGAACCCTGTGGCCTGGGAACATGAGAACGGTTTGATTCTGGAACCCTGTGGCCAGGGAACATGAGTGAGGATTGATGGTGGAACCCTGTGGCCTGGCAACATGACTGAGGTTTGATACTGGAAGACTGTGGACAGGAAACATGATATCGGGTTGATTCTGGAAACTTCTGTCCTGGGAACAAGACTGAGGTTTGATTCTGGAACCCTGTGTCCTGGAAATATGACAAAGGTTTGTTGCTGGAAGCCTGTTCCCTGGGTACATGACTGAGGTTTGATTCTGGATACCTGTGTCCTGGGAACATGAGTGATGTTTGATTGTTGAAACCTGTGGCCTGCGAACATGACTCAGGTTTGATTCTGGAACCATGTGTCCTGGGAATATGACTGAGGTTTGATTC
Source organism: Balaenoptera physalus (assembly GCF_965194825.1). Classification (NCBI taxonomy): domain Eukaryota; kingdom Metazoa; phylum Chordata; class Mammalia; order Artiodactyla; family Balaenopteridae; genus Balaenoptera; species Balaenoptera physalus. The sequence goes on from NW_028126517.1 coordinate 1,775,458, forward strand.
TGGAAACCTTTGGCCTGAGAAAATGACTGAGGTTTCATTGTGGAAACATGTGGCCTGGGATCATGACTGAGGTTTGATGGTGGAACACTCTGGCCTGGCAAAATGACTGAGGCTTGATTCTTGAACCCTGTGGCCCGGGAACGTGACTGAGGTTTGATGGCAGAATCCTGTGGACTGGCAACATGACTGAGGTTTGATTGTGGAACCCTTTGCATGGGGAACATGACTGAGGCCTGATCCTGGAACCCCGCGGCGTGGGAACATGACATTGGTTTGATTCTGGAGCCCTGTTTACTGGGAACATGACTGAGGTTTGATGGTTGTACCCTGTGGCCTGGCAACATGATTGAGGATTGATAGTGGAACGCTCATGCTTGCGAACATGAGTTAGGCTTGATGGTGAAACCCTGTGGCCTGGCAACATGCCTGAGGTTTGATGGCGGAACCCTGTGGCTTGGCAAGATGACTTAGGTTTGATTGTGGGACACTCTGGCCTGGGAACATGATTGAGGCTTGATGGTGGAACCGTGGCCAGGGAACAGGACTGAGGTTTGATTGTGGAACCCTCTGGCCTGGGAATATGACTGAGGTTTAATTGTGGAACCCTGTGGCCTGGGAACATGACTGGGATTTTATTTCTGAAACCTGTGTCCAGGGAATATGACTGAGGTTTTATTCTCGAATCCTGTGTCCTGGGTACGCGACTGAGGTTAGACTCTGTAACCATGTGGCCTAGGAATATGACTGAGGTTTGATTCTGGAATCCATTGGCCTGCGAACATGACTGATGTTAGAGTGTGGAATCCTGTGGCCTGGGAACATGGCATCGGTTTGGATTCTGGTACCCTGTTGCCTGGGAACATGAAATCGGTTTGATTCTGGAAACCTGTGGCCTGGGAATATGACTGAGGTTTGATGGTGGTAACCTATGGCCTGTCAACATGACTGAGGTTTGATTCTGGATCCCTGTGGCCTGGGAACATGACTGAGGCGTGATTCTGGAAAACTGTGGCCTGGGAACATGACATCTGTTTATATTGTGGAATACTGTGCCCTGGGAACCTGACAGAGCCTTGGTTCTGAAACCCTGTGGACGGGAAACATGACTGATGTTTTATTCTGGAATCCTGTAGCCTGGGAACATAACTGAGGATTCATTCTGGAACCCTGTCGCCTGGGAACATGATATCGGTGGATTCTGGACCCCTGGGAACTGGGAACGTGACATCTGTTTAGATTGTGGAATACTGTGCCCCGGGAACCTGACTGAGCCTTGGTTCTGGAACCCTGTGGACTGGGAACATGACTGAGGTTTTATTCTGGAACCCTGTAGCCTGGGAACATAACTGAGGATTTATTCTCGAACCCTGTGGCCTGGGAACATGACATCGGTGGATTCTGGAAACCTGTGGCCTGGGAACATGAGAATGGTTTGATTCTGGAACCTTGTGGCCTGGGAACATGTCTGAGGTTTGATGGTGGAAACCTGTGGCTTGCCAACATGACTAAGGTTTGATTCTGGAAGACTGTGGCCAGGAACCATGATATCGCGTTGATTCTGGAAACTTGTGTCCTGGGAACAAGACTGAGGTTTGATTCTGGAATCCTGTGGCCTGGGATTATGACTGAGGTTTGTTTCTGGAAGCCTGTTCCCTGGGAACATGACTGACGTTTGATTCTGGACACCTGTGTCCTGGGAACATGACTGAGGTTTGATTGTTGAAACCTGTGGCCCCCGAACATGACTCAGGTTTGATTCTTTAACCATGTGTCCTGGGAACATGACTGAGGTTTGATACTGGAAACCTTTGGCCTGGGAACATGGCATCGGTGGATTCTGGAACCCTGTGGCCTGGGAACATGAGAACGGTTTGATTCTGAAACACTGTGGCGTGAGACATGTCTGAGGTTTGATGGTGGAAACCTGTAGCCTGGCAACATGACTGAGGTTTGATTCTGGAAGACTGTGGCCAAGAAACATGATATCGGGTTGATTCTGGAACCTTGTTTCCTGGGAACAAGACTGAGGCTTGATTTTGGAAACCTGTGGCCTGGGAACATGACTGAGGTTTGTTTCTGGAAGCCTGTTCCCTGGGAACATGACTGAGGTTTGATTCTGGACACCTGTGTCCTGGGAACATGACTGAGGTTTGATTATTGAAACCTGTGGCCTGCGAACATGACTCAGGTTTGATTCTGGAACCCTGTGTCCTGGGAATATGACTGAGGTTTGATTCTGGAAACGTTTGGCCTGCGGAAATGACTGAGGTTTCATTCTGGAAACATGTGGCCTGGGATCATGAGTGAGGTTTGATGGTGGAACACTCTGGCCTGGCAAAATGACTGAGGCTTGATTCTGGAACCCTGTGGCCTGGGAACATGACATCGGTGGATTCTGGAACCCTGTGGCCTGGGAACATGAGAACGGTTTGATTCTGGAATCCTGTGGCCTGGGAACATGCGTGAGGATTGAAGGTGGAACCCTGTGGCCTGGCAACATGACTGAGGTTTGATACTGGAAGACTGTGGCCAGGAAACATGATATAGGGGTTGATTCTGGAAACTTGTGTCCTGGGAACAAGACTGAGGTTTGTTTCTGGCAACCTGTGGCCTGGGAACATGACTGAGGTTTGTTTCTGGAAGCCTGTTCCCTGGGAACATGACTGAGGTTTGATTCTGGACACCTGTGTCCTGCAAACCTGACTGAGGTTTCATTGTTGAAACCTGTGGCCTGCGAACATGACTGAGGTTTGATTCTGGAACCCTGTGTCCTGGGAACATGACATCGGTGTATTCTGGTACCCTGTGGCCTGGGAACATGAGAACGGTTTGATTCTGGAGCCCTGTGGACTGGGAACATGTCTGAAGTTTGATGGTGGAAACCTGTGCCCTGGGAATATGACTGAGGTTTGATTCTGGATCCCTGTAGCCTGGGAACAAAACTGAGGCGTGATTCTGGAAAACTGTGGCCTGGGAACATGACATCTGTTTAGATTGTGGAATACTGTGCCCCGGGAACCTGACTGAGCCTTGGTTCTGGAACCCTGTGGCCTGGGAACATGACATCGGTGGATTCTGTAACGCTGTGGCCTGGGAACATGTCTGAGGTTTGATGGTGGAAACCTGTGGCCTGGCAACATGACTGAGGTTTGATGGTGGAAACCTGTGGCCTGGCAACATGACTGTGGTTTGATTCTGGAACCCTATGACCTGGGAACATGTCTGAGCTTTGATGGTGGAAACCTGTTGCCTGGCAACATGTCTGAGGTATGATTCTGGAAAACTGTGGCCAGGGAACATGATATCCGGTTGACTCTGGAAACTTCTGTCCTGGGAACAAGACTGAGGTTTGATTATGGAACCCTGTGGTCTGGGAATATGATAAAGGTTTGTTTCTGGAAGCCCGTTCCCTGGGAATATGACTGAGGTTTGATTCTGGACACCTGTGTCCTGGGAACATGACTGAGGTTTGATTGTTGAAGCCTGTGGCCTGCGAACATGACTCAGGTTTGATTCTGGAACCATGTTTCCTGGGAATATGACTGAGGTTTGATTCTGGAAACCTTTGACCTGGGAAAATGACTGAGGTTTCATTGTGGAAACATGTGGCCTGGGATCATGACTGAGGTTTGATGGTGGAACACTCTGGCCTGGCAAAATGACTGAGGCTTGATTCTGGAACCCTGTGGCCCGGGAACTTGACTGAGGTTTGATGGCAGAAACCTGTGGACTGGCAACATGACTGAGGTTTGATTGTGGAACCCTGTGCACGGGGAACATGACTGAGGCCTGATACTGGAACCCCGTGGCGTGGGAACATGACATTGCTTTGATTCTGGAGCCCTGTTTACTGGGAACATGACTGAGGTTTGATGGTTGTAACCTGTGGCCTGGCAACATGATTGAGAATTGATAGTGGAACCCTCATGCTTGGGAACATGAGTAAGGCTTGATGGTGAAACCCTGTGGCCTGGCAACATACCTGAGGTTTGATGGTGGAACCCTGTGGCTTGGCAAGATGACTTAGGTTTGATTGTGGAACACTCTGGGCTGGGAACATGACTGGGGCTTGATGGTGAAACCGTGGCCAGGCAACAAGCCTGAGGTTTGATTGTGGAACCCTCTGGGCTGGGAATATGACTGAGGTTTAATTGTGGAACCCTGTGGCCTGGGAACATGACTGGGATTTTATTTCTGAAACCTGTGTCCAGGGAACATGACTGAGGTTTAATTCTGGAGCCCTGTTTACTGGCAACACGACTGAGGTTTGACTCTGGAAACATGTGGCCTAGGAATATGACTGAGGTTTGATTCTGGAATCCATTGGCCTGGGAACATGACTGATGTTAGAGTGTGGAATCCTGTGGCCTGGGAACATGACATCGGTATGGATTCTGGAACCCTGTTTCCTGGGAACATGACATCGGTTTGTATTCTGGAAACCTGTTTCCTGGGAACATGAAATCGGTTTGATTCTGGAAACCTGTGGACTGGGAATATGACTGAGGTTTGATGGTGGTACCCTATGTCCTGGCAATATGACGGAGGTTTGATTCTCGATCCCTGTGGCCTAGGAACATGACTGAGGCGTGATTCTGGAAAAGTGTGGCCTGGGAACATGACATCTGTTTAGATTGTGGAATACTGTGCCCCGGAAACCTAACTGAGCCTTGGTTCTGGAACCCTGTAGCCTGGGAACATAACTGAGGATTGATTCAGGAACCCTGTGCCCTGGGAACATGACATTGGTGGATTCTGGAACCCTGTGGCCTGGGACATGTCTGAGGTTTGATGGTGGAAACCTGTGGCCTGGGAACATGACTGAGGTTTGTTTCTGGAAGCCTGTTCCCTGGGAACATGAGTAAGGTTTGATTCTGGACACCTGTGTCCTGGGAACATGAGTGAGGTTTGATTATTGAAACCTGTGGCCTGCGAACATGACTCAAGTTTGATTCTGGAACCCTGTGTCCTCGGAATATGACTGAGGTTTGATTCTGGAAAAGTTTGGCGTGCGGAAATGACTGAGGTTTCATTCTGGAAACATGTGGCCTGGGATCATCACTGAGGTTTGATGGTGGAACAATCTGGCCTGGCAAAATGACTGAGGCTTGATTCTGGAACCCTGTGGCCCGGGAACTTGACTGAGGTTTGATGGCAGAAACCTGTGGACTGGCAACATGACTGAGGTTTGATTGTGGAACCCTGTGCACGGGGAACATGACTGAGGCCTGACACTAGAACCCCGTGGCGTGGGAACATGTCATTGGTTTGATTCTGGAGCCGTGCTTACTGGGAACATGACTGAGGTTTGATGGTTGAACCCTGTGGTCTGGCAACATGATTGAGGTTTCATAGTGGAACCCTGAGGCTTGGGAACATGAATGAGGCTTGATGGTGGAAGCCTGTGGCCTGGCAACATGCATGAGGTTTGATGGTGGAACCCTGTGGCTTGGCAAGATGACTTAGGTTTGATTGTGGAACACTCTGCCCTGGGACCATGACTGAGGCTTGATGGTGAAACCGTGGTTTGGCAACAGGACTGAGGTTTGATTGTGGAACCCTCTGGCCTGGGAATATAACTGAGGTTTAATTGTGGAACCCTGTGTCCTGGGAACATGACTGGGATTTTATTTCTGAAACCTGTGTCCAGGCAATATGACTGAGGTTTTATTCTGGAACCCTGTGTCCTGGGAACACGACTGAGGATTGATTCTGGAACCATGTGGCCTGGGAATATGACTGAGGTTTGATTCTGGAATCCATTGGCCTGGGAACATGACTGATGTTAGAGTGTGGAATCCTGTGGCCTGGGAACATGACATTGGTTTGGAATCTGGTAACCTGTTGCCTGGGAACATGAAATCGGTTTGATTCTGGAAACCTGTGGCCTGGGAATAAAACTTAGGTTTGATGGTGGTACCCTATGGCCTGGCAACATGACTGAGGTTTGATTCTGGATCCCTGTGGCCTGGGAACATGACTGAGGCGTGATTCTGGAAAAATGTGGCCTGGGAACATGACATCTGTTTAGATTGTGGAATACTGTGCCCCAGGAACCTGACTGAGCCTTGGTTCTGAAACCCTGTGGACTGGGAACATGACTGAGGTTTTATTCTTGGACCCTGTAGCCTGGGAACATAACTGAGGATTCATTCTGGAACCCTGTGGCCTGGGAACATGATATCGGTGGATTCTGGAAGCCTGGGGACTGGGCATGTGACATCTGTTTAGATTGTGGAATACTGTGCCGCAGGAACCTGACTGAGCCTTGGTTCTGGAACCCTGTGGACTGGGAACATGAGAACAGTTTGTTTCTGGAACCCTGTGGCCTGGGATCATGTCTGAGGTTTGATGGTGGAAACCTGTGGCTTGGCAACATGACTAAGGTTTGATTCTGGAAGTCTGTGGCCAGGAACCATGATATCGGGTGGATTCTGGAAACTTTTGTCCTGGGAACAAGACTGAGGTTTGATTCTGGAAACCTGTGGCCTGGGAACATGATTGAGGTTTGTTTCTGGAAGCCTGTTCCCGGGGAACATTACTGAGGTTTGATTCTGGACACCTGTGTCCTGGGAACATGACTGAGGTTTGATTGTTGAAACCTGTGGCCCGCGAATATGACTCAGGTTTGATTCTGGAAGCATGTGTCCTGGGAACATGACTGAGGTTTGATTCTGGAAACCTTTGGCCTGGGAAAATGACTGAGGTTTCACTGTGGAAAAATGTGGCCTGAGATCATGACTGAGGTTTGATGGTGGAACACTCTGGCCTGGCAAAATGACTGAGGCTTGATTCTGGAACCCTGTGGCCCGGGAACATGAGAACGGTTTGATTCTGGAACCCTGTGGCCTTTAACATGACATCGGTGGATTCTGGAACCCTGTGGCCTGGGAACATGAGAACGGTTTGATTCTGGAACCCTGTGGCCAGGGAACATGAGTGAGGATTGATGGTGGAACCCTGTGGCCTGGCAACATGACTGAGGTTTGATACTGGAAGACTGTGGACAGGAAACATGATATCGGGTTGATTCTGGAAACTTCTGTCCTGGGAACAAGACTGAGGTTTGATTCTGGAACCCTGTGTCCTGGAAATATGACAAAGGTTTGTTGCTGGAAGCCTGTTCCCTGGGTACATGACTGAGGTTTGATTCTGGATACCTGTGTCCTGGGAACATGAGTGATGTTTGATTGTTGAAACCTGTGGCCTGCGAACATGACTCAGGTTTGATTCTGGAACCATGTGTCCTGGGAATATGACTGAGGTTTGATTCTGGAAACCTTTGGCCTGAGAAAATGACTGAGGTTTCATTGTGGAAACATGTGGCCCGGGAACGTGACTGAGGTTTGATGGCAGAATCCTGTGGACTGGCAACATGACTGAGGTTTGATTGTGGAACCCTTTGCATGGGGAACATGACTGAGGCCTGATCCTGGAACCCCGCGGCGTGGGAACATGACATTGGTTTGCTTCTGGAGCCCTGTTTACTGGGAACATGACTGAGGTTTGATGGTTGTACCCTGTGGCCTGGCAACATGATTGAGGATTGATAGTGGAACGCTCATGCTTGCGAACATGAGTTAGGCTTGATGGTGAAACCCTGTGGCCTGGCAACATGCCTGAGGTTTGATGGCGGAACCTTGTGGCTTGGCAAGATGACTTAGGTTTGATTGTGGGACACTCTGGCCTGGGAACATGATTGAGGCTTGATGGTGGAACCGTGGCCAGGGAACAGGACTGAGGTTTGATTGTGGAACCCTCTGGCCTGGGAATATGACTGAGGTTTAATTGTGGAACCCTGTGGCCTGGGAACATGACTGGTATTTTATTTCTGAAACCTGTGTCCAGGGAATATGACTGAGGTTTTATTCTCGAATCCTGTGTCCTGGGTACGCGACTGAGGTTAGACTCTGTAACCATGTGGCCTAGGAATATGACTGAGGTTTGATTCTGGAATCCATTGGCCTGGGAACATGACTGATGTTAGAGTGTGGAATCCTGTGGCCTGGGAACATGGCATCGGTTTGGATTCTGGTACCCTGTTGCCTGGGAACATGAAATCGGTTTGATTCTGGAAACCTGTGGCCTGGGAATATGACTGAGGTTTGATGGTGGTAACCTATGGCCTGTCAACATGACTGAGGTTTGATTCTGGATCCCTGTGGCCTGGGAACATGACTGAGGCGTGATTCTGGAAAACTGTGGCCTGGGAACATGACATCTGTTTATATTGTGGAGTACTGTGCCCTGGGAACCTGACAGAGCCTTGGTTCTGAAACCCTGTGGACGGGAAACATGACTGATGTTTTATTCTGGAACCCTGTAGCCTGGGAACATAACTGAGGATTCATTCTGGAACCCTGTCGCCTGGGAACATGATATCGGTGGATTCTGGACCCCTGGGAACTGGGAACGTGACATCTGTTTAGATTGTGGAATACTGTGCCCCGGGAACCTGACTGAGCCTTGGTTCTGGAACCCTGTGGACTGGGAACATGACTGAGGTTTTATTCTGGAACCCTGTAGCCTGGGAACATAACTGAGGATTTATTCTCGAACCCTGTGGCCTGGGAACATGACATCGGTGGATTCTGGAAACCTGTGGCCTGGGAACATGAGAATGGTTTGATTCTGGAACCTTGTGGCCTGGGAACATGTCTGAGGTTTGATGGTGGAAACCTGTGGCTTGCCAACATGACTAAGGTTTGATTCTGGAAGACTGTGGCCAGGAACCATGATATCGCGTTGATTCTGGAAACTTGTGTCCTGGGAACAAGACTGAGGTTTGATTCTGGAATCCTGTGGCCTGGGATTATGACTGAGGTTTGTTTCTGGAAGCCTGTTCCCTGGGAACATGACTGACGTTTGATTCTGGACACCTGTGTCCTGGGAACATGACTGAGGTTTGATTGTTGAAACCTGTGGCCCCCGAACATGACTCAGGTTTGATTCTTTAACCATGTGTCCTGGGAACATGACTGAGGTTTGATACTGGAAACCTTTGGCCTGGGAACATGGCATCGGTGGATTCTGGAACCCTGTGGCCTGGGAACATGAGAACGGTTTGATTCTGAAACACTGTGGCGTGAGACATGTCTGAGGTTTGATGGTGGAAACCTGTAGCCTGGCAACATGACTGAGGTTTGATTCTGGAAGACTGTGGCCAAGAAACATGATATCGGGTTGATTCTGGAACCTTGTTTCCTGGGAAAAAGACTGAGGCTTGATTTTGGAAACCTGTGGCCTGGGAACATGACTGAGGTTTGTTTCTGGAAGCCTGTTCCCTGGGAACATGACTGAGGTTTGATTCTGGACACCTGTGTCCTGGGAACATGACTGAGGTTTGATTATTGAAACCTGTGGCCTGCGAACATGACTCAGGTTTGATTCTGGAACCCTGTGTCCTGGGAATATGACTGAGGTTTGATTCTGGAAACGTTTGGCCTGCGGAAATGACTGAGGTTTCATTCTGGAAACATGTGGCCTGGGATCATGAGTGAGGTTTGATGGTGGAACACTCTGGCCTGGCAAAATGACTGAGGCTTGATTCTGGAACCCTGTGGCCTGGGAACATGACATCGGTGGATTCTGGAACCCTGTGGCCTGGGAACATGAGAACGGTTTGATTCTGGAACCCTGTGGCCTGGGAACATGCGTGAGGATTGAAGGTGGAACCCTGTGGCCTGGCAACATGACTGAGGTTTGATACTGGAAGACTGTGGCCAGGAAACATGATATAGGGGTTGATTCTGGAAACTTGTGTCCTGGGAACAAGACTGAGGTTTGTTTCTGGAAGCCTGTTCCCTGGGAACATGACTGAGGTTTGATTCTGGACACCTGTGTCCTGCAAACCTGACTGAGGTTTCATTGTTGAAACCTGTGGCCTGCGAACATGACTGAGGTTTGATTCTGGAACCCTGTGTCCTGGGAACATGACATCGGTGTATTCTGGTACCCTGTGGCCTGGGAACATGAGAACGGTTTGATTCTGGAGCCCTGTGGACTGGGAACATGTCTGAAGTTTGATGGTGGAAACCTGTGCCCTGGGAATATGACTGAGGTTTGATTCTGGATCCCTGTAGCCTGGGAACAAAACTGAGGCGTGATTCTGGAAAACTGTGGCCTGGGAACATGACATCTGTTTAGATTGTGGAATACTGTGCCCCGGGAACCTGACTGAGCCTTGGTTCTGGAACCCTGTGGCCTGGGAACATGACATCGGTGGATTCTGTAACGCTGTGGCCTGGGAACATGTCTGAGGTTTGATGGTGGAAACCTGTGGCCTGGCAACATGACTGAGGTTTGATGGTGGAAACCTGTGGCCTGGCAACATGACTGTGGTTTGATTCTGGAACCCTATGACCTGGGAACATGTCTGAGCTTTGATGGTGGAAACCTGTTGCCTGGCAACATGTCTGAGGTATGATTCTGGAAAACTGTGGCCAGGGAACATGATATCCGGTTGACTCTGGAAACTTCTGTCCTGGGAACAAGACTGAGGTTTGATTATGGAACCCTGTGGTCTGGGAATATGATAAAGGTTTGTTTCTGGAAGCCCGTTCCCTGGGAATATGACTGAGGTTTGATTCTGGACACCTGTGTCCTGGGAACATGACTGAGGTTTGATTGTTGAAGCCTGTGGCCTGCGAACATGACTCAGGTTTGATTCTGGAACCATGTTTCCTGGGAATATGACTGAGGTTTGATTCTGGAAACCTTTGACCTGGGAAAATGACTGAGGTTTCATTGTGGAAACATGTGGCCTGGGATCATGACTGAGGTTTGATGGTGGAACACTCTGGCCTGGCAAAATGACTGAGGCTTGATTCTGGAACCCTGTGGCCCGGGAACTTGACTGAGGTTTGATGGCAGAAACCTGTGGACTGGCAACATGACTGAGGTTTGATTGTGGAACCCTGTGCACGGGGAACATGACTGAGGCCTGATACTGGAACCCCGTGGCGTGGGAACATGACATTGCTTTGATTCTGGCGCCCTGTTTACTGGGAACATGACTGAGGTTTGATGGTTGTAACCTGTGGCCTGGCAACATGATTGAGAATTGATAGTGGAACCCTCATGCTTGGGAACATGAGTAAGGCTTGATGGTGAAACCCTGTGGCCTGGCAACATACCTGAGGTTTGATGGTGGAACCCTGTGGCTTGGCAAGATGACTTAGGTTTGATTGTGGAACACTCTGGGCTGGGAACATGACTGGGGCTTGATGGTGAAACCGTGGCCAGGCAACAAGCCTGAGGTTTGATTGTGGAACCCTCTGGGCTGGGAATATGACTGAGGTTTAATTGTGGAACCCTGTGGCCTGGGAACATGACTGGGATTTTATTTCTGAAACTTGTGTCCAGGGAACATGACTGAGGTTTAATTCTGGAGCCCTGTTTACTGGCAACACGACTGAGGTTTGACTCTGGAAACATGTGGCCTAGGAATATGACTGAGGTTTGATTCTGGAAGCCATTGGCCTGGGAACATGACTGATGTTAGAGTGTGGAATCCTGTGGCCTGGGAACATGACATCGGTATGGATTCTGGAACCCTGTTTCCTGGGAACATGACATCGGTTTGTATTCTGGAAACCTGTTTCCTGGGAACATGAAATCGGTTTGATTCTGGAAACCTGTGGACTGGGAATATGACTGAGGTTTGATGGTGGTACCCTATGTCCTGGCAATATGACGGAGGTTTGATTCTCGATCCCTGTGGCCTAGGAACATGACTGAGGCGTGATTCTGGAAAAGTGTGGCCTGGGAACATGACATCTGTTTAGATTGTGGAATACTGTGCCCCGGAAACCTAACTGAGCCTTGGTTCTGGAACCCTGTGGACTGGGAACATGACTGAGGTTTTATTCTGGAACCCTGTAGCCTGCGAACATAACTAAGGATTGATTCTGGAACCCTGAGGCCTGGGAGCATGACATCGGTGGAATCTGGAACCCTTTGGACTAGGAACATGACTGAGGTTTTATTCTGGAACCCTGTAGCCTGGGAACATAACTGAGGGTTGATTCTGGAACCCTGTGGCCTGGGAATATGACATCGGTGGATTTTGGAACCCTGTGGCCTGGGAACATGAGAACGGTTTGACTCTGGAACCCTGTTGCCTGGGAATATGTCTGAGCTTTGATGGTGGAAACCTGGGGCCTGGCAACATGACTGAGATTTGATTCTGGAAGACTGTGACCAGGGAACATGATATCGGGTTTATTTTGGAAACCTGTGTCCTGGGAACAAGACTGAGGTTTGATTCTGGAACCCTGTGGCCTGGGAACATGACTGAGGTTTGATTGTTGAAACCTGTGGCCTGCGAACTTGACTCAGGTTTGATTCTGGAACCATGTGTCCTGGGAATATGACTGAGGTTTGATTCTGGAAACCTTTGGCCTGGCAAAGTGACTGAGGCTTGATTCTGGAACCCTGTGGCCTGGGAACTTGACTGAGGTTGCATGGCAGAAACCTGTGGACTGGCAACATGACTGAGGTTTGATTGTGGAACCCTGTGCATGGGGACCATGACTGAGGCCTGATACTGGAACCCCGTGGTGTGGGAACATGACATTGGTTTGATTCTGGAGCCCTGTTTACTGGGAACATGACTGAGGATTGATGGTTGAACCCTGTGGCCTGGAAACATGATTGAGGTTTGATAGTGGAACCCTCAGGCTTGGGAACATGAGTGAGGCTTGATAGTGGAAGCCTGTGGCCTGGCAACATGCCTGAAGTTTGATGGTGGAACCCTGTGGCTTGGCAAGATGACTTAGGTTTGATTGTGGAACACTCTGGCCTGGGAACATGATTGAGGCTTGATGTTGGAACCGTGGCCTGGCAACAGGACTGAGGTTTGATTGTGGAACCCTGTGGCCTGGGAATATGACTGAGGTTTAATTGTGGAACCCTGTGGCCTGGGAACATGACTTGGATTTGATTTCTGAAACCTGTGTCCAGGGAACATGACTGAGGTTTATTCTGGAACCCTGTGTCCTGGGAACACGACTGAGGTTTGATTCTGGAACCCTGTAGCCTGGGAACATAACTGAGGATAGATTCTGGAACTCTGTGGCTTGGGAACATGACATCGGTGGATTCTGGAACCCTGTGTTCTAGGAATATGACTGAGGTTTTATTCTGGAACCCTGTAGCCTGGGAACATAACTGAGGATTGATTCTGGAACCCTGTGGACTGGCAGCATGAAATCGGTGGATTCTGGAACCCTGTTGCCTGGGAACCTGCGAACGGTTTGACTCTGCAACCCTGTGGCCTGGGAACATGTCTGAGGTTTGATGGTGGAAACCTGTGGCCTGGCAACCTGACTGAGGTTTGATAGCGGAACCCTCAGCCTTGGGAACATGAGTGAGGCTTGATGGTGGAACCCTGTGGCCTGGCAACATGCCTGAGGTTTGAAGGTGGAACCCTGTGGCTTGGCAAGATGACTTAGGTTTGATTGTGGAACACTCTGGCCTGGGAACATGACTGAGACTTGATGGTGGAACCGTGGCTTGGCAACAGGACTGAGGTTTGATTCTGGAACCCTGTGTCCTGGGAACATGACTGAGGTTTGTTTCTGGAAGCCTGTTCCCTGGGAACAAGACTGAGTTTTGATTCTGGAACCCTGTGGCCTGGGAACATGACTGAGGTTTGTTTCTGGAAGCCTGTTCCCTGGGTACATGACTGAGGTTTTATTCTGGACACCTGTGTCCTGGGAACATGAGTGATGTTTGATTGTTGCAACCTGTGGCCTGCGAACATGACTCAGGTTTGATTCTGGAACCATGTGTCCTGGGAATATGACTGAGGTTTGATTCTGGAAACCTTTGGCTTGAGAAAATGACTGAGGTTTCATTGTGGAAACATGTGGCCTTGGATCATGACTGAAGTTTGATGGTGGAACACTCTGGCCTGGCAAAATGACTGAGGCTTGATTATGGAGCCCTGTTTACTGGGAAGATGACTGAGGTTTGATGGTTGAACCCTGTGGCTTGGCAAGGTGCCTTAGGTTTGATTGTGGAACCCTCTGGCCTGGGAATATGACTGAGGTTTAATTGTGGAACCCTGTGGCCTGGGAACATGACTGGGATTTGATTTCTGAAACCTGTGTCCAGGGAACATGACTGAGCTTTTATACTGGAAACCTGTGTCCTGGGCACACGACTGAGGTTTGATTGTGGAACCATGTGGCCTGGGAATATGAGTGAGGTTTGATTCTGGAAACCATTGGCCTGAGAACATGACTGATTTTACAGTGTGGAATCCTGTGGCCTGGGAACCTGACATCGGTTTGGATTCTGGTACCCTGTTGCCTGGGAACATGAAATCGGTTTGATTCTGTAAACCTGAGTCCTGGGAATATGACTGAGGTTTGATGGTGGTACCCTATGGCCTGGCAACATGACTGAGGTTTGATTCTGGATCCCTGTGGCCTGGGAACATAACTGAGGATTGCTTCTGGAACCCTGTAGCCTGGGAACATAACATGGGTGGATTCTGGAACCCTGAGGCCTGGGAACATGACATCTGTTTAGATTGTGGAATACTGTACCCCGGGAACCTGACTGAGCCTTGGTTCTGGAACCCTGTGTACTGGGAACATGACTGAGGTTTTATTCTGGAACCCTGTAGCCTGGGAACATAACTGAGGATTGATTCTGGAAACCTGTGGCCTGGGAACATGACATGGATGGATTCTGGAACCCTGAGGCCTGGGAACATGATATCTGTTTAGATTGTGGAATACTGTTCCCCGGGAACCTGACTGAGCCTTGGTTCTGGAACCCTGTGGACTGGGAACATGACTGAGGTTTTATTCTGGAATCCTGTAGCCTGGGAACATAACTGAGGATTGATTCTGGAACCCTGTGGCCTGGCAGCATGACATCTGTGAATTCTGGAACTCTTTGTCCTTGGAACCTGCGAACGGTTTGACTCTGGAACCCTGTGGCCTGGCAACATGACTGAGGTTTGATTCTGGAAGACTGTGGCCAGGGAACATGATATCAGGTTGATTTTGGAAACCTGTGTCCTGGGAACAAGACTGAGGTTTGATTCTGGAACCCTGTGGCTTGGGAACATGACTGAGGTTTGTTTCTGGAAGCCTGTTCCCTGGGAACATGACTGAGGTTTGATTCTGGACACCTGTGTCCTGGGAACATGACTGAGGTTTGATTGTTGAAACCTGTGGCCTGCGAACATGACTCAGGTTTGATTCTGCAACCATGTGTCCTGGGAATATGACTGAGGTTTGATTCTGGAAGCCTTTGGCCTGGGAAAAGGACTGAGGTTTCATTGTGAAAACATGTGGCCTGGGATCATGACTGAGGTTTGATGGTGGAACACTCTGGCCTGGCAAAATGACTGAGGCTTGATTCTGGAACCCAGTGGCCTGGGAACTTGACTGAGGTTGGATGGCAGAAACCTGTGGACTGGCAACATGACTGAGGTTTGATTGTGGAACCCTGTGCACAGGGACCATGACTGAGGCCTGATACTGGAACACCGTGGTGTGGGAACATGACATTGGTTTGATTCTGGAGCCCTGTTTACTGGGAACATGACTGACGATTGATGGTTGAACCCTGTGTCCTGGCAACATGATTGAGGTTTGATAGTGGAACCCTCAGGCTTGGGAACATGAGTGAGGCTTGATGGTGGAACCCTGTGGCCTGGAAACATGCCTGAGGTTTGATGGTGGAACCCTGTGGCTTGGCAAGATGACTTAGGTTTGATTGTGGAACACTCTGGCCTGGGAACATGACTGAGGCTTGATGGTGGAACCGTGGCCAGGGAACAGGACTGAGGTTTGATTGTGGAACCCTCTGGCCTGGGAATATGACTGAGGTTTAATTGTGGAACCCTGTGGCCTGGGAACATGACTGGGATTTGATTTCTGAAACCTGTGTCAAGAGAATATGACTGAGGTTTTATTCTGGAACCCTGTGTCCTGGGAACACGACTGAGGTTTGGTTCTGGAACCATGTGGCCTGGGAATATGACTGAGGTTTGATTCTGGAAACCATTGGCCTGGGAACATGATTGATGTTAGAGTGTGTAAATCTGTGGCCTGGGAACATGACATCGGTTTGGATTCTGGGACACTGTTGCCTGGAAACATGAAATCGGTTTGATTCTGGAAACCAAAGGCCTGGGAATATGAATGAGGTTTGATTCTGGATCCCTGTAGCCTGGGAATATGACTGAGGCGTGATTCTGGGAATCTTTGGCCTGGGAACATGACATATGTTTAGATTGTGGAATTATGTGCCCCGGGAACCTGACTGAGCCTAGGTTCTGGAACCCTGTGGACTGGGAACATGACTGAGAGTTTATTCTGGAACCCTGTACCTTGGGAACATAACTGAGGATTGATTCTGGAACCCTGTGTCCTGGGAATATGACATCGGTGGATTCTGGAAACCTGTGTCCTGGGGACATCAGAACGGTTTGATTATGGAACCCTGTGGCCTGGGAACATGTCTGAGGTTTGATGGTGGAAACTTGTTGCCTGGCAACATGACTGAGGTTTGATTCTGGAAGACTGTGGCCAGGGAACATGATATCGGGTTGATTCTGGAAACCTGTGTCCTGGGAACAAGACTGAGGTTTGATTCTGGAACCCTGTGGCCTGGGAACATGACTGAGGTTTGTTTCTGGAAGCCTGTTGCCTGGGAACATGACTGAGGTTTGATTCTAGACGCCTGTGACCTGGGAAATGACTGAGGTTTGATTGTTGAAACCTGTGGCCTGCGCACATGACTCAGGTTTGATTCTGGAAACATGTGTCCTGGGAATATGACTGAGGTTTGATTCTGGAAACCTTTGGCCTTGGAAAATGACTGAGGTTTCATTGTGGAAACATGTGGCCTGGGATCATCACTGAGTTTTGATGGTGGAACACTCTGGTCTGGCAAAAGGACTGAGGCTTCATTCTGGAAACCTGTGGACTGGGAACTTGACTGAGGTTGGATGGCACAAACCTGTGGACTGGCAATATGACTGAGGTTTGATTGTGGAACCCTGTGCACGGGGACCCTGACTGAGGCCTGATACTGGAACCCCGTGGCGTGGGAGCATGGCATTTGTTTGATTCTGGAGCCCTGTTTACTGGGAACATGACTGAGGTTTGATGGTTGAACCCCGTGGCCTGGCAACATGACTGAGGTTTGATTGTGGAACCCTGTGCACGGGGACCATGACTGAGGACTGATACTGGAACCCCGTGGCGTGGGAACATGACATTGGTTTGATTCTGGAGCCCTGTTTACTTGGAACATGACTGAGGTTTGATGGTTGAACACTGTGGCCTGGCAACATGATTGAGGTTTGATAGTGGAACCCTCAGTCTTGGGAACATGAGTGAGGCTTGATGGTGAATCCCTGTGGCTTGGCAACAGGACTGAGGTTTGATTGTGGAACCCTCTGGCCTGGGAATATGACTGAGGTTTAATTGTGGAACCCTGTGGCCTGGGAACATGACTGGCATTTGATTTCTGAAACCTGTGTCCAGGGAACATGACTGAGGTTTTATTCTGGAACCCTTTGTCCTGGGAGCACGACTGAGGTTTGATTCTGGACCCATGTGGCCTGGGAATATGACTGAGGTTTGATTCTGGAAACCATTGGCCTGGGAACATGACAGATGTTAGAGTGTGGAATGCTGTGGCCTGGGAACATGACATTGGTTTGGATTCTGCTACCCTGTTGCCTGGGAACATGAAATCGGTTTGATTCTGGAAACCTGTGGCCTGGGAATATGACTGAGGTTTGTTGGTGGTAACCTATGTCCTGGCGACATGACTGAGGTTTGATTATGGATCCCTGTGGCCTGGGAACATGACTGAATCGTCATTCTTGAAACCTGTGGCGTGGGAACATGACATCTGTTTAGATTGTGGAATACTGTGCCCCGGGACCCTGACTGAGCCTTGGTTCTGGAAACCTGTGGACTGGGAACATGACTGAGGTTTTATTCTGGAACCCTGTAACCTGGGAGAATAACTGAGGATTGATTCTGGAACCCTGTGGCCTGGGAACATGACATGGGTGGATTCTGGAACCCTGAGGCCTGGGAACATGACATCTGTTTAGATGGTGGAATACTCTGCCCCGGGAACCTGACTGAGCTTTGATTCTGGAACCCTGTGGACTGGGAACCTGACTGAGGTTTTATTCTGGAACCCTGTAGCCTGGGAACATAACTGAGGATTGATTCTGGAACCCTGTGGCCTGGGAACCTGCGAACGGTTTGAATCTGGTACCCTGTGGCCTGGGAACATGTCTGAGGTTTGATGGTGGAAACCTGTGTCCTGGGAACAAGACTGAGGTTTGATTCTGGAACCCTGTGGCCTGGGAACATGACTGAGGTTTAATTCTGGACGCCTGTGTCCTGGGAAATGACTGAGGTTTGATTGTTGAAACCTTTTGCCTGAGAACATGACTCAGGTTTGATTCTGGAACCATGTGTCCTGGGAATATGACTGAGGTTTGATACTGGAAACCTTTGGCCTGGGAAAATGACTGAGGTTTCATAGTGGAAACATGTGGCCTGGGATCATGACTGAGTTTTGATGGTGGAACACTCTGGCCTGGCAACATGACTGAGGTTTGATTGTGGATCCCTGTGCACGGGGACCATGACTGAGGCCTGATACTGGAACCCCGTGGCGTGGGAACATGACATTGGTTTGATTCTGGAGCCCTGTTTACTGGGAACATGACTGAGGTTTGATGGTTGAACACTGTGGCCTGGCAACATGATTGAGGTTTGATAGTGGAACCCTCAGTCTTGGGAACATGAGTGAGGCTTGATGGTGGATCCCTGTGGCTTGGCAAGATGACTTAGATTTGATTGTGGAACACTCTGGCCTGGGAACATGACTGAGGCTTGATGGTGGAACCGTGGCCTGGCAACAGGACTGAGGTTTGATTGTGGAACCCTCTGGCCTGGGAATATCACTGAGGTTTAATTGTGGAACCCTGTGCCCTGGGAACATGATTGGGATTTGATTTCTGAAACCTGTGTCCAGGGAACATGACTGAGGTTTTATTCTGGAACCCTTTGTCCTGGGAGCACGACTGAGGTTTGGTTCTGGAACCATGTGGCCTGGGAATATGCCTGAGGTTTGATTCTGGAAACCATTGGCCTGGGAACATGACAGATGTTAGAGTGTGGAATCCTGTGGCCTGGGAACATGACATCGGTTTGGATTCTGCTACCCTGTTGCCTGGGAACATGAAATCGGTTTGATTCTGGAAACCTATGTCCTGGCAACATGACTGAGGTTTGATTATGGATCCCTGTGGTCTGGGAACATGACTGAGGCGTGATTCTGGAAAACTGTGGCCTGGGAACATGACATCTGTTTGGTTGTGGAATACTGTGCCCCGGGAACCTGACTGAGCCTTGGTTCTGGAACCCTGTGGACTGGGAACATGATTGAGGTTTTATTCTGGAACCCTGTAGCCTGCGAACATAACTAAGGATTGATTCTGGAACCCTGAGGCCTGGGAGCATGACATCGGTGGAATCTGGAACCCTGTGACCTGGGAATCTGCGAACGGTTTGACTCTGGAACCCTGTGGCATGGGAACATGTCTGAGGTTTGATGGTGGAAACCTGTCGCCTGGCAACATGACTGAGGTTTGATTCTGGAAGATTGTGGCCAGGGAACATGATATCAGGTTGATTCTTGAAACCTGTGTTCTGGGAACAAGACTGAGGTTTGATTCTGGAACCCTGTGGACTGGGAACATGACTGAGGTTTTCTTCTGGACCCCTGTAGCCTGGGAACATAACTGAGGATTGATTTTGGAACCCTGTGGCCTGGGAACATAACTGAGGATTGATTCTGGAACCCTGTGGCCTGGGAACATGACATGGGTGGATTCTGGAACCCTGAGGCCTGGGAACATGACATCTGTTTAGATTGTGGAATACTCTGCCCCGGGAACCTGACTGAGCTTTGATTCTGGAACCCTCTGGACTGGGAACCTGACTGAGGTTTTATTCTGGAACCCTGTAGCCTGGGAACATAACTGAGGATTGATTCTGGAACTCTGTGGCCTGGGAACCTGCGAACGGTTTGAATCTGGTACCCTGTGGCCTGGGAACATGTCTGAGGTTTGATGGTGGAAACCTGTGGCCTGGCAACATGACTGAGGTTTGATTCTGGAAGACTATGGCCAGGGAACATGATATCGGGTTGATTCTGGAAACCTGTGTCCTGGGAACAAGACTGAGGTTTGATTCTGGAACCCTGTGGCCTGGGAACATGACTGAGGTTTGATTCTGGACGCCTGTGTCCTGGGAAATGACTGAGGTGTGATTGTTGAAACCTGTGGCCTGCGAACATGACTCAGGTTTGATTCTGGAACCATGTGTCCTGGGAATATGACTGAGGTTTGATTCTGGAAACCTTTGGCCTGGGAAAATGACTGAGGTTTCATAGTGGAAACATGTGGCCTGGGATCATGACTGAGTTTTGATGGTGGAACACTCTGGCCTGGCAAAATGACTGAGGCTTGATTCTGGATCCCTGTGGCCTGGGAACTTGACTGAGGTTGGATGGCAGAAACCTGTGGACTGGCAACATGACTGAGGTTTGATTGTGGAACCCTGTGCACGGGGACCATGACTGAGGCCTGATACTGGAACCCCGTGGCGTGGGAACATGACATTGGTTTGATTCTGGAGCCCTGTTTACTGGGAACATGACTGAGGTTTGATGGTTGAACCCCGTGGCCTGGCAAGATGACTGAGGTTTGATTGTGGATCTCTGTGCACGGGGACCATGACTGAGGCCTGATACTGGAACCCCGTGGCGTGGGAACATGACATTGGTTTGACTCTGGAGCCCTGTTTACTGGGAACATGACTGAGGTTTGATGGTTGAACACTGTGGCCTGGCAACATGATTGAGGTTTGATAGTGGAACCCTCAGTCTTGGGAACATGAGTGAGGCTTGATGGTGGATCCCTGTGGCTTGGCAAGATGACTTAGATTTCATTGTGGAACACTCTGGCCTGGGAACATGACTGAGGCTTGATGGTGGAACCGTGGCCTGGCAACAGGACTGAGGTTTGATTGTGGAACCCTCTGGCCTGGGAATATCACTGAGGTTTAATTGTGGAACCCTGTGGCCTGGGAACATGATTGGGATTTGATTTCTGAAACCTGTGTCCAGGGAACATGACTGAGGTTTTATTCTGGAACCCTTTGTCCTGGAAGCACGACTGAGGTTTGGTTCTGGAACCATGTGGCCTGGGAATATTCCTGAGGTTCGATTCTGGAAACCATTGGCCTGGGAACATGACAGATGTTAGAGTGTGGAATCCTGTGGCCTGGGAACATGACATCGGTTTGGATTCTGCTACCCTGTTGCCTGGGAACATGAAATCGGTTTGATTCTGGAAACCTGTGGCCTGGGAATATGACTGAGGTTTGATGGTGGTAACCTATGTCCTGGCAACATGACTGAGGTTTGATTATGGATCCCTGTGGTCTGGGAACATGACTGAGGCGTGATTCTGGAAAACTGTGGCCTGGGAACATGACATCTGTGTAGATTGTGGAATACTGTGCCCCGGGAACCTGACTGAGCCTTGGTTCTGGAACCCTGTGGACTGGGAACATGACTGAGGTTTTATTCTGGAACCCTGTAGCCTGCGAACATAACTAAGGATTGTTTCTGGAACCCTGAGGCCTGGGAGCATGACATCGGTGGAATCTGGAACCCTGTGACCTGGGAATCTGCGAACGGTTTGACTCTGGAACCCTGTGGCATGGGAACATGTCTGAAGTTTGATGGTGGAAACCTGTGGCCTGGCAACATGACTGAGGTTTGATTCTGGAAGATTGTGGCCAGGGAACATGATATCAGGTTGATTCTGGAAACCTGTGTCCTGGGAACAAGACTGAGGTTTGATTCTGGAACCCTGTGGACTGGGAACATGACTGAGGATTTATTCTGGAACCCTGTAGCCTGGGAACATAACTGAGGATTGATTCTGGGACCCCGTGGCCTGGGAATATGACATGGGTGGATTCTGGAACCCTGAGGCCTGGGAACATGAAATCTGTTTAGATTGTGGAATACTGTGCCCCGGGAACCTGACTGAGCCTTGATTCTGAAACCCTGTTTACTGGGAACATGACTGAGGTTTTATTCTGGAACCCTGTAGCCTGGGAACATAAATGAGGATTGATTCTGAAACCCTGTGGCATGGGAACATGACATCGGTGGATTCTGGAACCCTGTGGACTAGGAACATGACAGAGTTTTTATTCTGGATCCCTTTAGCCTGGGAACATAACTGAGGATTGATTCTGGAACCCTGTGGCCTGGGAACATGACATGGGTGGATTCTGGAACCCTGAGGCCTGGGAACATGACATCTGTTTAGATTGTGGAATACTGTGCCCCAGGAACCTGACTGAGCCTTGGTTGTGGAACCCTGTGGACTGGGAACATGACTGAGGTTTTATTCTGGAACCCTGTAGCCTGGGAACATAACTGAGGATTGATTCTGGAACCCTGTGGCCTGGGAACATAACATCAGTGGATTCTGTAACCCTGTGGCCTGGGAACCTGCGAACGGTTTGACTCTGATACCCTGTGGTCTGGGAACATGTCTGAGGTTTGATGGTGGAAACCTGTGGCCTGGCAACATGCCTGAGGTTTGATTCTGGAAGACTGTGGCCAGGGAACGTGATATCGGGTTGATTCTGGAAACCTGTGTCCTGGGAACAAGACTGAGTTTTGATTCTGGAACCCTGTGGCATGGGAACATGACTGAGGTTGGATGGCAGAAACCTGTGCACTGGTAACATGACTGAGTTTGATTGTGGAACCCTGTGCACGGGGACCATGACGGAGGGCTGATACTGGAACCCCGTGGCGTGAGAACATGACATTGTTTTGATTCTGGAGCCCTGTTTACTGGGAACATAACTGAGGATTGATGGTTGAAACCTGTGGCCTGGCAACATGATTGAGGTTTGATAGTGGAACACTCAGGCTTAGGAACATGAGAGAGGATTGATGGTGGAACCCTGTGGCCTGGCAACATGCCTGAGGTTTGATGGTGGAACCATGTGGCCTGGGAACATGATACCGGTGGATTCTGGAACCCTGGGGACTGGGCATGTGACATCTGTTTAGATTGTGGAATACTGTGCCCCGGGAAACTGTCTGAGCCTTGGTTCTGGAACCCTGTGGACTGGGAACATGACTGAGTTTTTATTCTGGAACCCTGTAGCCTGGGAACATAACTGAGGGTTGATTCTGGAACCCTGTGGCCTGGGAATATGACATCGGTGGATTTTGGAACGCTGTGGCCTGGGAACATGTCTGAGCTTTGATGGTGGAAACCTGTGGCCTGGCAACATGACTGAGATTTGATTCTGGAAGACTATGACCAGGGGACATGATATCGGGTTTATTTTGGAAACCTGTGTCCTGGGAACAAGACTGAGGTTTGATTCTGGAACCCTGTGGCCTGGGAACATGACTGAGGTTTGATTGTTGAAACCTGTGGCCTGCGAACATGACTCAGGTTTGATTCTGGAACCATGTGTCCTGGGAATATGACTGAGGTTTGATTCTGAAAACCTTTGACCTGGCAAAATGACTGATGCTTGATTCTGGAACCCTGTGGCCTGGGAATATGACTGAGGTTTAATCGTGGAACCCTGTGGCCTGTGAACATGACTGGGATTTGATTTCTGAAACCTGTGTCAAGAGAATATGACTGAGGTTTTATTCTGGAACCCTGTGTCCTGGGAACACGACTGAGGTTTGGTTCTGGAACCATGTGGCCTGGGAATATGACTGAGGTTTGATTCTGGAAACCATTGGCCTGGGAACATGACTGATGTTAGAGTGTGTAAATCTGTGGCCTGGGAACATGACATCGGTTTGGATTCTGGTACACTGTTGTCTGGAAACATGAAATCTTTTTGATCCTGAAACCAAAGGCCTGGGAATATGATTGAGGTTTGATTCTGGATCCCTGTAGCCTGGGAATATGACTGAGGCGTGATTCTGGAAATCTTTGGCCTGGGAACATGACATCTGTTTAGATTGTGGAATTATGTGCCCCGGGAACCTGACTGAGCCTTGGTTCTGGACCCCTGTGGACTGGGAACATGACTGAGAGTTTATTCTGGAACCCTGTAGCTTGGGAACATAACTGAGGATAGATTCTGGAACACTGTGTCCTGGGAATATGACATCGGTGGATTCTGGAAACCTGTGTCCTGTGAACATCAGAACGGTTTGATTCTGGAACCCTGTGGCCTGGGAACATGTCTGAGGTTTGATGGTGGAAACTTGTTGCCTGGCAACATGACTGAGATTTGATTATGGAAGACTGTGGCCAGGGAACATGATATCGGGTTGATTCTGGAAACCTGTGTCCTGGGAACAAGACTGAGGTTTGATTCTGGAACCCTGTGGCCTGGGAACATGACTGAGGTTTGTTTCTGGAAGCCTGTTCCCTGGGAACATGACTGAGGTTTGATTCTAGACACCTGTGACCTGGGAAATGACTGAGGTTTGATTGTTGAAACCTGTGGCCTGGGAACATGACTCAGGTTTGATTCTGGAACCATGTGTCCTGGGAATATGACTGAGGTTTGATTCTGGAAACCTTTGGCCTTGGAAAATGACTGAGGTTTCATTGTGGAAACATGTGGCCTAGGATCATCACTGAGTTTTGATGGTGGAACACCCTGGCCTGGCAAAAGGACTGAGGCTTGATTCTGGAACCCTGTGGCCTGGGAACTTGACTGAGGTTGGATGGCACAAACCTGTGGACTGGCAACATGACTGAGGTTTGACTGTGGAACCCTGTGCACGGGGAGCCTGACTGAGGCCTGATACTGGAACCCCGTGGCATGGGAACATGGCATTTGTTTGATTCTGGAGCCCTGTTTACTGGGAACATGACTGAGGTTTGATGGTTGAACCCCGTGGCCTGGCAACATGACTGAGGTTTGATTGTGGAACCCTGTGCACGGGGACCATGACTGAGGCCTGATACTGGAACCCCGTGGCGTGGGAACATGACATTGGTTTGATTCTGGAGCCCTGTTTACTTGGAACATGACTGAGGTTTGATGGTTGAACACTGTGGCCTGGCAACATGATTGAGGTTTGATAGTGGAACCCTCAGTCTTGGGAACATGAGTGAGGCTTGATGGTGAATCCCTGTGGCTTGGCAAGATGACTTAGGTTTGATTGTGGAACACTCTGGCCTGGGAACATGACTGAGGCTTGATGGTGGAACCGTGGCCTGGCAACAGGACTGAGGTTTGATTGTGGAACCCTCTGGCCTGGGAATATGACTGGGATTTGATTTCTGAAACCTGTGTCCAGGGAACATGCTTGAGGTTTTATTGTGGAACCCTTTGTCCTGGGAGCACGACTGAGGTTTGATTCTGGAACCATGTGGCCTGGGAATATGACTGAGGTTTGATTCTGGAAACCATTGGCCTGGGAACATGACATATGTTAGAGTGTGGAATCCTGTGGCCTGGGAACATGACATTGGTTTGGATTCTGCTACCCTGTTGCCTGGGAACATGAAATCGGATTGATTCTGGAAACCTGTGGCCTGGGAATATGACTGAGGTTTGATGGTGGTAACCTATGTCCTGGCAACATGACTGAGGTTTGATTATGGATCCCTGTGGCCTGGGATCATGACTGAGTCGTCATTCTTGAAACCTGTGGCGTGGGAACATGACATCTGTTTAGATTGTGGAATACTGTGCCCCGGGACCCTGACTGAGCCTTGGTTCTGGAAACCTGTGGACTGGGAACATGACTGAGGTTTTATTCTGGAACCCTGTAGCCTGGGAAAATAACCGAGGATTGATTCTGCAACCCTGTGGCCTGGGAACATGACATGGGTGGATTCTGGAACCCTGAGGCCTGGGAACATGACATCTGTTTAGATTGTGGAGTACTCTGCCCCGGGAACCTGACTGAGCTTTGATTCTGGAACCCTCTGGACTGGGAACCTGACTGAGGTTTCATTCTGGAACCCTGTAGCCTGGGAACATAACTGAGGATTGATTCTGGAACCCTGTGGCCTGGTAACATAACATCGGTGGATTCTGTAACCCTGTGGCCTGGGAACCTGCGAACGGTTTGAATCTGGTACCCTGTGGCCTGGGAACATGTCTGAGGTTTGATGGTGGAAACCTTTGCCTGGCAACATGAATGAGGTTTGATTCTGGAAGACTATGGCCAGGGAACATGATATCGGGTTGATTCTGGAAACCTTTGTCCTGGGAACAAGACTGAGGTTTGATTCTGGAACCATGCGTCCTGGGAATATGACTGAGGTTTGATTTTGGAAACCTTTGGCCTGGGAAAATGACTGAGGTTTCATAGTGGAAACATGTGGCCTGGGATCATGACTGAGTTTTGATGGTGGAACACTCTGGCCTGGCAAAATGACTGAGGCTTGATTCTGGATCCCTGTGGCCTGGGAACTTGACTGAGGTTGGATGGCACAAACCTGTGGACTGGCAACATGACTGAGGTTTGATTGTGGAACCCTGTGCACGGGGACCATGACTGAGGCCTGATACTGGAACCCCGTGGCGTGGGAACATGACATTGGTTTGATTCTGGAGCCCTGTTTACTGGGAACATGACTGAGGTTTGATGGTTGAACCGCGTGGCCTGGCAACATGACTGAGGTTTGATTGTGGATCCCTGTGCACGGGGACCATGACTGAGGCCTGATACTGGAACCCCGTGGCGTGGGAACATGACATTGGTTTGACTCTGGAGCCCTGTTTACTGGGAACATGACTGAGGTTTGATGGTTGAACACTGTGGCCTGGCAACATGATTGAGGTTTGATAGTGGAACCCTCAGTCTTGGGAACATGAGTGAGGCTTGATGGTGGATCCCTGTGGCTTGGCAAGATGACTTAGATTTCATTGTGGAACACTCTGGCCTGGGAACATGACTGAGGCTTGATGGTGGAACCGTGGCCTGGCAACAGGACTGAGGTTTGATTGTGGAACCCTCTGGCCTGGGAATATCACTGAGGTTTAATTGTGGAACCCTGTGGCCTGGGAACATGATTGGGATTTGATTTCTGAAACCTGTGTCCAGGGAACATGACTGAGGTTTTATTCTGGAACCCTTTGTCCTGGAAGCACGACTGAGGTTTGGTTCTGGAACCATGTGGCCTGGGAATATTCCTGAGGTTCGATTCTGGAAACCATTGGCCTGGGAACATGACAGATGTTAGAGTGTGGAATCCTGTGGCCTGGGAACATGACATCGGTTTGGATTCTGCTACCCTGTTGCCTGGGAACATGAAATCGGTTTGATTCTGGAAACCTGTGGCCTGGGAATATGACTGAGGTTTGATGGTGGTAACCTATGTCCTGGCAACATGACTGAGGTTTGATTATGGATCCCTGTGGTCTGGGAACATGACTGAGGCGTGATTCTGGAAAACTGTGGCCTGGGAACATGACATCTGTGTAGATTGTGGAATACTGTGCCCCGGGAACCTGACTGAGCCTTGGTTCTGGAACCCTGTGGACTGGGAACATGACTGAGGTTTTATTCTGGAACCCTGTAGCCTGCGAACATAACTAAGGATTGTTTCTGGAACCCTGAGGCCTGGGAGCATGACATCGGTGGAATCTGGAACCCTGTGACCTGGGAATCTGCGAACGGTTTGACTCTGGAACCCTGTGGCATGGGAACATGTCTGAAGTTTGATGGTGGAAACCTGTGGCCTGGCAACATGACTGAGGTTTGATTCTGGAAGATTGTGGCCAGGGAACATGATATCAGGTTGATTCTGAAACCTGTGTCCTGGGAACAAGACTGAGGTTTGATTCTGGAACCCTGTGGACTGGGAACATGACTGAGGATTTATTCTGGAACCCTGTAGCCTGGGAACATAACTGAGGATTGATTCTGGGACCCCGTGGCCTGGGAATATGACATGGGTGGATTCTGGAACCCTGAGGCCTGGGAACATGAAATCTGTTTAGATTGTGGAATACTGTGCCCCGGGAACCTGACTGAGCCTTGATTCTGAAACCCTGTTTACTGGGAACATGACTGAGGTTTTATTCTGGAACCCTGTAGCCTGGGAACATAAATGAGGATTGATTCTGAAACCCTGTGGCATGGGAACATGACATCGGTGGATTCTGGAACCCTGTGGACTAGGAACATGACAGAGTTTTTATTCTGGATCCCTTTAGCCTGGGAACATAACTGAGGATTGATTCTGGAACCCTGTGGCCTGGGAACATGACATGGGTGGATTCTGGAACCCTGAGGCCTGGGAACATGACATCTGTTTAGATTGTGGAATACTGTGCCCCAGGAACCTGACTGAGCCTTGGTTGTGGAACCCTGTGGACTGGGAACATGACTGAGGTTTTATTCTGGAACCCTGTAGCCTGGGAACATAACTGAGGATTGATTCTGGAACCCTGTGGCCTGGGAACATAACATCAGTGGATTCTGTAACCCTGTGGCCTGGGAACCTGCGAACGGTTTGACTCTGATACCCTGTGGTCTGGGAACATGTCTGAGGTTTGATGGTGGAAACCTGTGGCCTGGCAACATGCCTGAGGTTTCATTCTGGAAGACTGTGGCCAGGGAACCTGATATCGGGTTGATTCTGGAAACCTGTGTCCTGGGAACAAGACTGAGTTTTGATTCTGGAACCCTGTGGCATGGGAACATGACTGAGGTTGGATGGCAGAAACCTGTGCACTGGTAACATGACTGAGTTTGATTGTGGAACCCTGTGCACGGGGACCATGACGGAGGGCTGATACTGGAACCCCGTGGCGTGAGAACATGACATTGTTTTGATTCTGGAGCCCTGTTTACTGGGAACATAACTGAGGATTGATGGTTGAAACCTGTGGCCTGGCAACATGATTGAGGTTTGATAGTGGAACACTCAGGCTTAGGAACATGAGAGAGGATTGATGGTGGAACCCTGTGGCCTGGCAACATGCCTGAGGTTTGATGGTGGAACCATGTGGCCTGGGAACATGATACCGGTGGATTCTGGAACCCTGGGGACTGGGCATGTGACATCTGTTTAGATTGTGGAATACTGTGCCCCGAGAAACTGTCTGAGCCTTGGTTCTGGAACCCTGTGGACTGGGAACATGACTGAGTTTTTATTCTGGAACCCTGTAGCCTGGGAACATAACTGAGGGTTGATTCTGGAACCCTGTGGCCTGGGAATATGACATCGGTGGATTTTGGAACGCTGTGGCCTGGGAACATGTCTGAGCTTTGATGGTGGAAACCTGTGGCCTGGCAACATGACTGAGATTTGATTCTGGAAGACTATGACCAGGGGACATGATATCGGGTTTATTTTGGAAACCTGTTTCCTGGGAACAAGACTGAGGTTTGATTCTGGAACCCTGTGGCCTGGGAACATGACTGAGGTTTGATTGTTGAAACCTGTGGCCTGCGAACATGACTCAGGTTTGATTCTGGAACCATGTGTCCTGGGAATATGACTGAGGTTTGATTCTGAAAACCTTTGACCTGGCAAAATGACTGATGCTTGATTCTGGAACCCTGTGGCCTGGGAATATGACTGAGGTTTAATCGTGGAACCCTGTGGCCTGTGAACATGACTGGGATTTGATTTCTGAAACCTGTGTCAAGAGAATATGACTGAGGTTTTATTCTGGAACCCTGTGTCCTGGGAACACGACTGAGGTTTGGTTCTGGAACCATGTGGCCTGGGAATATGACTGAGGTTTGATTCTGGAAACCATTGGCCTGGGAACATGACTGATGTTAGAGTGTGTAAATCTGTGGCCTGGGAACATGACATCGGTTTGGATTCTGGTACACTGTTGTCTGGAAACATGAAATCTTTTTGATCCTGAAACCAAAGGCCTGGGAATATGATTGAGGTTTGATTCTGGATCCCTGTAGCCTGGGAATATGACTGAGGCGTGATTCTGGAAATCTTTGGCCTGGGAACATGACATCTGTTTAGATTGTGGAATTATGTGCCCCGGGAACCTGACTGAGCCTTGGTTCTGGACCCCTGTGGACTGGGAACATGACTGAGAGTTTATTCTGGAACCCTGTAGCTTGGGAACATAACTGAGGATAGATTCTGGAACACTGTGTCCTGGGAATATGACATCGGTGGATTCTGGAAACCTGTGTCCTGTGAACATCAGAACGGTTTGATTCTGGAACCCTGTGGCCTGGGAACATGTCTGAGGTTTGATGGTGGAAACTTGTTGCCTGGCAACATGACTGAGATTTGATTATGGAAGACTGTGGCCAGGGAACATGATATCGGGTTGATTCTGGAAACCTGTGTCCTGGGAACAAGACTGAGGTTTGATTCTGGAACCCTGTGGCCTGGGAACATGACTGAGGTTTGTTTCTGGAAGCCTGTTCCCTGGGAACATGACTGAGGTTTGATTCTAGACACCTGTGACCTGGGAAATGACTGAGGTTTGATTGTTGAAACCTGTGGCCTGGGAACATGACTCAGGTTTGATTCTGGAACCATGTGTCCTGGGAATATGACTGAGGTTTGATTCTGGAAACCTTTGGCCTTGGAAAATGACTGAGGTTTCATTGTGGAAACATGTGGCCTAGGATCATCACTGAGTTTTGATGGTGGAACACCCTGGCCTGGCAAAAGGACTGAGGCTTGATTCTGGAACCCTGTGGCCTGGGAACTTGACTGAGGTTGGATGGCACAAACCTGTGGACTGGCAACATGACTGAGGTTTGACTGTGGAACCCTGTGCACGGGGAGCCTGACTGAGGCCTGATACTGGAACCCCGTGGCATGGGAACATGGCATTTGTTTGATTCTGGAGCCCTGTTTACTGGGAACATGACTGAGGTTTGATGGTTGAACCCCGTGGCCTGGCAACATGACTGAGGTTTGATTGTGGAACCCTGTGCACGGGGACCATGACTGAGGCCTGATACTGGAACCCCGTGGCGTGGGAACATGACATTGGTTTGATTCTGGAGCCCTGTTTACTTGGAACATGACTGAGGTTTGATGGTTGAACACTGTGGCCTGGCAACATGATTGAGGTTTGATAGTGGAACCCTCAGTCTTGGGAACATGAGTGAGGCTTGATGGTGAATCCCTGTGGCTTGGCAAGATGACTTAGGTTTGATTGTGGAACACTCTGGCCTGGGAACATGACTGAGGCTTGATGGTGGAACCGTGGCCTGGCAACAGGACTGAGGTTTGATTGTGGAACCCTCTGGCCTGGGAATATGACTGGGATTTGATTTCTGAAACCTGTGTCCAGGGAACATGCCTGAGGTTTTATTCTGGAACCCTTTGTCCTGGGAGCACGACTGAGGTTTGATTCTGGAACCATGTGGCCTGGGAATATGACTGAGGTTTGATTCTGGAAACCATTGGCCTGGGAACATGACATATGTTAGAGTGTGGAATCCTGTGGCCTGGGAACATGACATTGGTTTGGATTCTGCTACCCTGTTGCCTGGGAACATGAAATCGGATTGATTCTGGAAACCTGTGGCCTGGGAATATGACTGAGGTTTGATGGTGGTAACCTATGTCCTGGCAACATGACTGAGGTTTGATTATGGATCCCTGTGGCCTGGGATCATGACTGAGTCGTCATTCTTGAAACCTGTGGCGTGGGAACATGACATCTGTTTAGATTGTGGAATACTGTGCCCCGGGACCCTGACTGAGCCTTGGTTCTGGAAACCTGTGGACTGGGAACATGACTGAGGTTTTATTCTGGAACCCTGTAGCCTGGGAAAATAACCGAGGATTGATTCTGCAACCCTGTGGCCTGGGAACATGACATGGGTGGATTCTGGAACCCTGAGGCCTGGGAACATGACATCTGTTTAGATTGTGGAGTACTCTGCCCCGGGAACCTGACTGAGCTTTGATTCTGGAACCCTCTGGACTGGGAACCTGACTGAGGTTTCATTCTGGAACCCTGTAGCCTGGGAACATAACTGAGGATTGATTCTGGAACCCTGTGGCCTGGTAACATAACATCGGTGGATTCTGTAACCCTGTGGCCTGGGAACCTGCGAACGGTTTGAATCTGGTACCCTGTGGCCTGGGAACATGTCTGAGGTTTGATGGTGGAAACCTTTGCCTGGCAACATGAATGAGGTTTGATTCTGGAAGACTATGGCCAGGGAACATGATATCGGGTTGATTCTGGAAACCTTTGTCCTGGGAACAAGACTGAGGTTTGATTCTGGAACCATGCGTCCTGGGAATATGACTGAGGTTTGATTTTGGAAACCTTTGGCCTGGGAAAATGACTGAGGTTTCATAGTGGAAACATGTGGCCTGGGATCATGACTGAGTTTTGATGGTGGAACACTCTGGCCTGGCAAAATGACTGA
This sequence comes from Balaenoptera physalus, assembly GCF_965194825.1. Taxonomy (NCBI): domain Eukaryota; kingdom Metazoa; phylum Chordata; class Mammalia; order Artiodactyla; family Balaenopteridae; genus Balaenoptera; species Balaenoptera physalus. The sequence continues at coordinate 1,807,888 of NW_028126517.1, forward strand.
GGCTTGATTCTGGATCCCTGTGGCCTGGGAACTTGACTGAGGTTGGATGGCACAAACCTGTGGACTGGCAACATGACTGAGGTTTGATTGTGGAACCCTGTGCACGGGGACCATGACTGAGGCCTGATACTGGAACCCCGTGGCGTGGGAACATGACATTGGTTTGATTCTGGAGCCCTGTTTACTGGGAACATGACTGAGGTTTGATGGTTGAACCGCGTGGCCTGGCAACATGACTGAGGTTTGATTGTGGATCCCTGTGCACGGGGACCATGACTGAGGCCTGATACTGGAACCCCGTGGCGTGGGAACATGACATTGGTTTGATTCTGGAGCCCTGTTTACTGGGAACATGACTGAGGTTTGATGGTTGAACACTGTGGCCTGGCAACATGATTGAGGTTTGATAGTGGAACCCTCAGTCTTGGGAACATGAGTGAGGCTTGATGGTGGATCCCTGTGGCTTGGCAAGATGACTTAGATTTGATTGTGGAACACTCTGGCCTGGGAACATGACTGAGGCTTGATGGTGGAACCGTGGCCTGGCAACAGGATTGAGGTTTGATTGTGGAACCCTCTGGCCTGGGAATATCACTGAGGTTTAATTGTGGAACCCTGTAGCCTGGGAACATGATTGGGATTTGATTTCTGAAACCTGTGTCCTGGGAACATGACTGAGGTTTTATTCTGGAACCCTTTGTCCTGGGAGCACGACTGAGGTTTGGTTCTGGAACCATGTGGCCTGGGAATATGCCTGAGGTTTGATTCTGGAAACCATTGGCCTGGGAACATGACAGATGTTAGAGTGTGGAATCCTGTGGCCTGGGAACATGACATCGGTTTGGATTCTGCTACCCTGTTGCCTGGGAACATGAAATCGGTTTGATTCTGGAAACCTGTGGCCTGGGAATATGACTGAGGTTTGATGGTGGTAACCTATGTCCTGGCAACATGACTGAGGTTTGATTATGGATCCCTGTGGTCTGGGAACATGACTGAGGCGTGATTCTGGAAAACTGTGGCCTGGGAACATGAAATCTGTTTAGATTGTGGAATACTGTGCCCCGGGAACCTGACTGAGCCTTAGTTCTGGAACCCTGTGGACTGGGAACATGACTGAGGTTTTATTCTGGAACCCTGTAGCCTGCGAACATAACTAAGGATTGATTCTGGAACCCTGAGGCCTGGGAGCATGACATCGGTGGAATCTGGAACCCTGTGACCTGGGAACCTGCGAACGGTTTGACTCCGGAACCCTGTGGCATGGGAACATGTCTGAGGTTTGATGGTGGAAACCTGTGGCCTGGCAACATGACTGAGGTTTGATTCTGGAAGATTGTGGCCAGGGAACATGATATCAGGTTGATTCTGGAAACCTGTGTCCTGGGAACAAGACTGAGGTTTGATTCTGGAACCCTGTGGACTGGGAACATGACTGAGGTTTTATTCTGGAACCCTGTAGCCTGGGAACATAACTGAGGATTGATTCTGGAACCCTATGGCCTGGGAACATGACATGGGTGGATTCTGGAACCCTGAGGCCTGGGAACATGACATCTGTTTAGATTGTGGAATACTGTGCCCCAGGAACCTGACTGAGCCTTGGTTGTGGAACCCTGTGGACTGGGAACATGACTGAGGTTTTATTCTGGAACCCTGTAGCCTGGGAACATAACTGAGGATTGATTCTGGAACCCTGTGGCATGGGAACATGACTGAGGTTGGATGGCAGAAACCTGTGCACTGGTAACATGACTGAGGTTTGATTGTGGAACCCTGTGCACGGGGACCATGACGGAGGGCTGATACTGGAAGCCCGTGGCCTGAGAACATGACATTGTTTTGATTCTGGAGCCCTGTTTACTGGGAACATAACTGAGGATTGATGGTTGAAACCTGTGGCCTGGCAACATGATTGAGGTTTGATAGTGGAACCCTCAGGCTTAGGAACATGAGTGAGGATTGATGGTGGAACCCTGTGGCCTGGCAACATGCCTGAGGTTTGATGGTGGAACCATGTGGCCTGGGAATATGACTGAGGTTTGATTCTGGAAACCATTGGACTGGGAACATGACTGAGGTTTGATGGTGGAAACCTGTGGCATGGCAACATGACTGAGGTTTTATTCTGGAAGACTGTGACCAGGGAACATGATATCAGGTAGATTCTGGAAACCTGTGTCCTGGGAACAAGACTGAGGTTTGATTCTGGAACCCTGTGGCCTGGGAACATGACTGAGGTTTCTTTCTGGAAGCCTGTTCCCTGTGAACATGACTGAGGTTTGATTGTTGAAACCTGTGGCCTGCGAACATGACTCAGGTTTGATTCTGGAACCATGTGTCCTGGGAATATGCCTGATGTTACATTCTGGAAAATTAGGCCTGGCAAAATGACTGAGGTTTCATTGTGGAAACATGTCGCCTGGGATCATGACTGAGGTTTCATGGTGGTACCCTATGGCCTGGCAATATGACTGAGGTTTGATTCTGGATCCCTATGGCCTGGGAACATGACTGAGGCGTGATTCTGGAAAACTGTGGCCTGGGAACATGACATGGGTGGATTCTGGAACCCTGAGGCCTGGGCACATGACATCTGTTTAGACTGTGGAATACTGTGCCCCGGGAACCTGACTGAGCCTTGGTTCTGAAACCCTGTTTACTGGGAACATGACTGAGGTTTTATTCTGGAACCCTGTAGCCTGGGAACATAACTGAGGATTGATTCTGAAACCCTGTGGCATGGGAACATGACATCGGTGGATTCTGGAACCCTGTGGACTAGGAACATGACAGAGTTTTTATTCTGGATCCCTGTAGCCTGGGAACATAACTGAGGATTGATTCTGGAAACCTGTGGCCTGGGAACATAACATGCATGGATTCAGGAGCCCTGAGGCCTGGGAACATGACATCTGTTTAGATTGTGGAATACTGTGCCTCGGGAACCTGACTGAGCCTTGGTTCTGGAACCCTGTGGACTGGGAACATGACTGAGGTTTTATTCTGCAACCTTGTAGCCTGGGAACATAACTGAGGATTGATTCTGGAACCCTGTGGCCTGGGAACATGACCTGGGTGGATTCTGGAACCCTGAGGCCTGGGAACATGATATCTGTTTAGATTGTGGAATACTGTTCCCCGGGAAACTGTCTGAGCCTTGGTTGTGGAACCCTGTGGACTGGGAACATGACTGAGTTTTTATTCTGGAACCCTGTAGCCTGGGAACATAACTGAGGGTTGATTCTGGAAACTTGTGTCCTGGGAACATGACTGAGGTTTGATTCTGGAAACCTGTGTCCTGGGAACATGACTGAGGTTTGATTGTTGAAACCTGTGGCCTGCGAACATTACTCAGGTTTGATTCTGGAACAATGTGTCTTGGGAATATGCCTGATGTTAGATTCTGGAAAATTAGGCCTGGCAAAATGACTGAGGTTTCATTGTGGAAACATGTCGCCTGGGATCATGACTGAGGTTTCCTGGTGGTACCCTATGGCCTGGCAACATGACTGAGGTTTTATTCTGGAACCCTGTAGCCTGGGAACATAACTGAGGATTGATTCTGAAACCCTGTGGCATGGGAACATGACATCGGTGGATTCTGGAACCCTGTGGACTAGGAACATGACAGATTTTTTATTCTGGATCCCTGTAGCCTGGGAACATAACTGAGAATTGATTCTGGAACCCTGTGCCCTGGGAACATGACATCGGTGGATTCTGGAACCCTTTGGACTAGGAACATGACTGAGGTTTTATTCTGGAACCCTGTAGCCTGGGAACATAACTGAGGATTGATTCTGGAAACCTGTGGCCTGGGAACATAACATGCGTGGATTCAGGAGCCCTGAGGCCTTGGAACATTACATCTGTTTAGATTGTGGAATACTGTGCCTCGGGAACCTGACTGAGCCTTGGTTCTGGAACCCTGTGGACTGGGAACATGACTGAGGTTTTATTCTGCAACCTTGTAGCCTGGGAACATAACTGAGGATTGATTCTGGAACCCTGTGGCCTGGGAACATGACCTGGGTGGATTCTGGAACCCTGAGGCCTGGGAACATGATATCTGTTTAGATTGTGGAATACTGTGCCCCGGGAAACTGTCTGAGCCTTGGTTCTGGAACCCTGTGGACTGGGAACATGACTGAGGGTTGATTTTGAAACCCTGTGGCCTGGGAATATGACATCGGTGGATTTTGGAACCCTGTAGCCTGGGAACATGAGAACGGTTTGACTCTGGAACCCTGTGGCCTGGGAATATGTCTGAGCTTTGATGGTGGAAACCTGTGGCCTGGCAACATGACTGAGATTTGATTCTGGAAGACTGTGACCAGGGAACATGATATCGGGTTTATTTTGGAAACCTGTGTCCTGGGAACAAGACTGAGGTTTGATTCTGGAACCCTGTGGCCTGGGAACATGACTGAGGTTTGATTGTTGAAACCTGTGGCCTGCGAACATGACTCAGGTTTGATTCTGGAACCATGTGTCCTGGGAATATGACTGAGATTTGATTCTGGAAACCTTGGGCCTGGCAAAATGACTGAGGCTTGATTCTGGAACCCTGTGGCCTGGGAACTTGACTGAGATTGCATGGCAGAAACCTGTGGACTGGCAACATGACTGAGGTTTGATTGTGGAACCCTGTGCATGGGGACCATGACTGAGGCCTGATACTGGAACCCCGTGGTGTGGGAACATGACATTGGTTTGATTCTGGAGCCCTGTTTACTGCGAACATGACTGAGGATTGATGGTTGAACCCTGTGGCCTGGAAACATGATTGAGGTTTGATAGTGGAACCCTCAGGTTTGGGAACATGAGTGAGGCTTGATGGTGGAACCCTGTGGCCTGGCAACATGCCTGAATTTTGATGGTGGAACCCTGTGGCTTGGCAAGATGACTTAGGTTTGATTGTGGAACACTCTGGCCTGGGAACATGATTGAGGCTTGATGTTGGAACCGTGGCCTGGCAACAGGACTGAGGTTTGATTGTGGAACCCTGTGGCCTGGGAATATGACTGAGGTTTAATTGTGGAACCCTGTGGCCTGGGAACATGACTGGGATTTGATTTCTGAAACCTGTGTCCAGGGAACATGACTGAGGTTTATTCTGGAACCCTGTGTCCTGGGAACACGACTGAGGTTTGATTCTGGAACCCTGTGGCCTGGGAACATAACTGAGGATAGATTCTGGAACTCTGTGGCTTGGGAACATGACATCGGTGGATTCTGGAACCCTGTGGACTAGGAACATGACTGAGGTTTTATTCTGGAACCCTGTAGCCTGGGAACATAACTGAGGATTGATTCTGGAACCCTGTGGACTGGCAGCATGAAATCGGTGGATTCTGGAACCCTGTTGCCTGGGAACCTGCGAACGGTTTAACTCTGCAACCCTGTGGCCTGGGAACATGTCTGAGGTTTGATGGTGGAAACCTGTGGCCTGGCAACCTGACTGAGGTTTTATTCTGGAAGACTGTGACCAGGGAACATGATATCAGGTTGATTCTGGAAACCTGTGTCCGGGGAACAAGACTGAGGTTTGATTCTGGAGCCCTGTGGCCTGGGAACATGACTGAGGTTTTATTCTGGAACCCTGTAGCCTGGGAACATAACTGAGGATTGATTCTGCAACCCTGTGGCCTGGGAACATGACATGGGTGGATTCTGGAACCCTGAGGCCTGGGAACATGACATCTGTTTAGATTGTGGAATACTGTGCCCCAGGAACCTGACTGAGCCTTGGTTGTGGAACCCTGTGGACTGGGAACATGACTGAGGTTTTATACTGGAACCCTGCAGCCTGGGAACATAACTGAGGATTGATTCTGGAACCCTGTGGCCTGGGAACATAACATCGGTGGATTCTGTAACCCTGTGGCCTGGGAACCTGCGAACGGTTTGACTCTGATACCCTGTGGTCTGGGAACATGTCTGAGGTTTGATGGTGGAAACCTGTGGCCTGGCAACATGCCTGAGGTTTCATTCTGGAAGACTGTGGCCAGGGAACCTGATATCAGGTTGATTCTGGAAACCTGTGTCCTGGGAACAAGACTGAGTTTTGATTCTGGAACCCTGTGGCATGGGAACATGACTGAGGTTGGATGGCATAAACCTGTGCACTGGTAACATGACTGAGGTTTGATTGTGGAACCCTGTGCACGGGGACCATGACGGAGGGCTGATACTGGAACCCCGTGGCGTGAGAATATGACATTGTTTTGATTCTGGAGCCCTGTTTACTGGGAACATAACTGAGGATTGTTGGTTGAAACCTGTGGCCTGGCAACATGATTGAGGTTTGATAGTGGAACCCTCAGGCTTAGGAACATGAGTGAGGATTGATGGTGGAACCCTGTGGCCTGGCAACATGCCTGAGGTTTGATGGTGGAACCATGTGGCCTGGGAATATGACTGAGGTTTGATTCTGGGCACCTGTGTCCTGGGAACATGACTGAGGTTTGATTGTTGAAACCTGTGGCCTGCGAACATTACTCAGGTTTGATTGTGGAACAATGTGTCTTGGGAATATGCCTGATGTTAGATTCTGGAAAATTAGGCCTGGCAAAATGACTGAGGTTTCATTGTGGAAACATGTCGCCTGGGATCATGATTGAGGTTTCCTGGTGGTACCCTATGGCCTGGCAACATGACTGAGGTTTTATTCTGGAACCCTGTAGCCTGGGAACATAACTGAGGATTGATTCTGAAACCCTGTGGCATGGGAACATGACATCGGTGGATTCTGGAACCCTGTGGACTAGGAACATGACAGATTTTTTATTCTGGATCCCTGTAGCCTGGGAACATAACTGAGGATTGATTCTGGAACCCTGTGCCCTGGGAACATAACATGCGTGGATTCAGGAGCCCTGAGGCCTTGGAACATGACATCTGTTTAGATTGTGGTATACTGTGCCTCGGTAACCTGACTGAGCCTTGGTTCTGGAACCCTGTGGACTGGGAACATGACTGAGGTTTTATTCTGCAACCTTGTAGCCTGGGAACATAACTGAGGATTGATTCTGGAACCCTGTGGCCTGGGAACATGACCTGGGTGGATTCTGGAACCCTGAGGCCTGGGAACATGATATCTGTTTAGATTGTGGAATACTGTTCCCCGGGAAACTATCTGAGCCTTGGTTCTGGAACCCTGTGGACTGGGAACATGCCTGAAGGTTGATTCTGAAACCCTGTGGCCTGGGAATATGACATCGGTGGATTTTGGAACCCTGTGGCCTGGGAACATGAGAACGGTTTGACTCTGGAACCCTGTGGCCTGGGAATATGTCTGAGCTTTGATGGTGGAAACCTGTGGCCTGGCAACATGACTGAGATTTGATTCTGGCGGACTGTGACCAGGGGACATGATATCGGGTTTATTTTGGAAACCTGTGTCCTGGGAACAAGTCTGAGGTTTGATTCTGGAACCCTGTGGCCTGGGAACATGACTGAGGTTTGATTGTTGAAACCTGTGGCCTGCGAACATGACTCAGGTTTGATTCTGGAACCATGTGTCCTGGGAATATGACTGAGGTTTGATTCTGGAAACCTTTGGCCTGGCAAAATGACTGAGGCTTGATTCTGGAACCCTGTGGCCTGGGAACTTGACTGAGGTTGCATGGCAGAAACCTGTGGACTGGCAACATGACTGAGGTTTGATTGTGGAACCCTGTGCATGGGGACCATGACTGAGGCCTGATACTGGAACCCCGTGGTGTGGGAACATGACATTGGTTTGATTCTGGAGCCCTGTTTACTGGGAACATGACTGAGGATTGATGGTTGAACCCTGTGGCCTGGAAACATGATTGAGGTTTGATAGTGGAACCCTGAGGCTTGGGAACATGAGTGAGGCTTGATGGTGGAACCCTGTGGCCTGGCAACATGACTGAGGTTTCTTTCTGGAAGCCTGTTCCCTGGGAACATGACTGAGGTTTGATTGTTGAAACCTGTGGCCTGCGAACATGACTCAGGTTTGATTCTGGAACCATGTGTCCTGGGAATATGCCTGATGTTAGATTCTGGAAAATTAGGCCTGGCAAAATGACTGAGGTTTCATTGTGGAAACATGTCGCCTGGGATCATGACTGAGGTTTCATGGTGGTACCCTATGGCCTGGCAATATGACTGAGGTTTGATTCTGGATCCCTATGGCCTGGGAACATGACTGAGGCGTGATTCTGGAAAACTGTGGCCTGGGCACATGACATCTGTTTAGACTGTGGAATACTGTGCCCCGGGACCCTGACTGAGCCTTGGTTCTGGAACCCTGTGGACTGGGAACATGACTGAGGTTTTATTCTGGAAACCTGTAGACTGGGAACATAACTGAGGATTGATTCTGGAACCCCGTGGCCTGGGAACATGACATGGGTGGATTCTGGAACCCTGAGGCCTGGGCACATGACATCTGTTTAGATTGTGGAATACTGTGCCCCGGGAACCTGACTGAGCCTTAGTTCTGAAACCCTGTTTACTGGGAACATGACTGAGGTTTTATTCTGGAACCCTGTAGCCTGGGAACATAACTGAGAATTGATTCTGAAACCCTGTGGCATGGGAACATGACATCGGTGGATTCTGGAACCCTGTGGACTAGGAACATGACAGAGTTTTTATTCTGGATCCCTGTAGCCTGGGAACATAACTGAGGATTGATTCTGGAACCCTGTGCCCTGGGAACATGACATCGGTGGATTCTGGAACCCTTTGGACTAGGAACATGACTGAGGTTTTATTCTGGAACCCTGTAGCCTGGGAACATAACTGAGGATTGATTCTGGAAACCTGTGGCCTGGGAACATAACATGCGTGGATTCAGGAGCCCTGAGGCCTGGGAACATGACATCTGTTTAGATTGTGGAATACTGTGCCTCGGGAACCTGACTGAGCCTTGGTTCTGGAACCCTATGGACTGGGAACATGACTGAGGTTTTATTCTGCAACCTTGTAGCCTGGGAACATAACTGAGGATTGATTCTGGAAACCTGTGTCCTGGGAACATGACATGGGTGGATTCTGGAACCCTGAGGCCTGGGAACATGATATCTGTTTAGATTGTGGAATACTGTGCCCCGGGAAACTGTCTGAGCCTTGGTTCTGGAACCCTGTGGACTGGGAACATGACTGAGTTTTTATTCTGGATCCCTGTAGCCTGGGAACATAACTGAGGGTTGATTCTGGAACCGTGTGGCCTGGGAATATGACATCGGTGGATTTTGGAACCCTGTGGCCTCGGAACATGTCTGAGCTTTGATGGTGGAAACCTGTGGCCTGGCAACATGACTGAGATTTGATTCTGGAAGACTATGACCAGGGGACATGATATCGGGTTTATTTTGGAAACCTGTGTCCTGGGAACAAGACTGAGGTTTGATTCTGGAACCCTGTGGCCTGGGAACATGACTGAGGTTTGATTGTTGAAACCTGTGGCCTGCGAACATGACTCAGGTTTGATTCTGGAACCATGTGTCCTGGGAATATGACTGAGGTTTGATTCTGAAAACCTTTGGCCTGACAAAATGACTGATGCTTGATTCTGGAACCCTGTGGCCTGGGAATATGACTGAGGTTTAATCGTGGAACCCTGTGGCCTGGGAACATGACTGGGATTTGATTTCTGAAACCTGTGTCAAGAGAATATGACTGAGGTTTTTTTCTGGAACCCTGTGTCCTGGGAACACGACTGAGGTTTGGTTCTGGAACCATGTGGCCTGGGAATATGACTGAGGTTTGATTCTGGAAACCATTGGCCTGGGAACATGACTGATGTTAGAGTGTGTAAATCTGTGGCCTGGGAACATGACATCGGTTTGGATTCTGGTACACTGTTGCCTGGAAACATGAAATCTTTTTGATTCTGGAAACCAAAGGCTTGGGAATATGATTGAGGTTTGATTCTGGATCCCTGTAGCCTGGGAATATGACTGAGGCGTGATTCTGGAAATCTTTGGCCTGGGAACATGACATCTGTTTAGATTGTGGAATTATGTGCCCCGGGAACCTGACTGAGCCTTGGTTCTGGAACCCTGTGGACTGGGAACATGACTGAGAGTTTATTCTGGAACCCTGTAGCTTGGGAACATAACTGAGGATAGATTCTGGAACACTGTGTCCTGGGAATATGACATCGGTGGATTCTGGAAACCTGTGTCCTGTGAACATCAGAACGGTTTGATTCTGGAACCCTGTGGCCTGGGAACATGTCTGAGGTTTGATGGTGGAAACTTGTTGCCTGGCAACATGACTGAGATTTGATTATGGAAGACTGTGGCCAGGGAACATGATATCGGGTTGATTCTGGAAACCTGTGTCCTGGGAACAAGACTGAGGTTTGATTCTGGAACCCTGTGGCCTGGGAACATGACTGAGGTTTGTTTCTGGAAGCCTGTTCCCTGGGAACATGACTGAGGTTTGATTCTAGACGCCTGTGACCTGGGAAATGACTGAGGTTTGATTGTTGAAACCTGTGGCCTGGGAACATGACTCAGGTTTGATTCTGGAACCATGTGTCCTGGGAATATGACTGAGGTTTGATTCTGGAAACCTTTGGCCTTGGAAAATGACTGAGGTTTCATTGTGGAAACATGTGGCCTGGGATCATCACTGAGTTTTGATGGTGGAACACTCTGTCCTGGCAAAAGGACTGAGGCTTGATTCTGGAACACTGTGGCCTGGGAACTTGACTGAGGTTGGATGGCACAAACCTGTGGACTGGCAACATGACTGAGGTTTGACTGTGGAACCCTGTGCACGGGGACCCTGACTGAGGCCTGATACTGGAACCCCGTGGCATGGGAACATGGCATTTGTTTGATTCTGGAGCCCTGTTTACTGGGAACATGACTGAGGTTTGATGGTTGAACCCCGTGGCCTGGCAACATGACTGAGGTTTGATTGTGGAACCCTGTGCACGGGGACCATGACTGAGGCCTGATACTGGAACCCCGTGGCGTGGGAACATGACATTGGTTTGATTCTGGAGCCCTGTTTACTTGGAACATGACTTAGGTTTGATGGTTGAACACTGTGGCCTGGCAACATGATTGAGGTTTGATAGTGGAACCCTCAGTCTTGGGAACATGAGTGAGGCTTGATGGTGAATCCCTGTGGCTTGGCAAGATGACTTAGTTTTGATTGTGGAACACTCTGGCCTGGGAACATGACTGAGGCTTGATGGTGGAACCGTGGCCTGGCAACAGGACTGAGGTTTGATTGTGGAACCCTCTGGCCTGGGAATATGACTGGGATTTGATTTCTGAAACCTGTGTCCAGGGAACATGACTGAGGTTTTATTCTGGAACCCTTTGTCCTGGGAGCACGACTGAGGTTTGATTCTGGAACCATGTGGCCTGGGAATATGACTGAGGTTTGATTCTGGAAACCATTGGCCTGGGAACATGACATATGTTAGAGTGTGGAATCCTGTGGCCTGGGAACATGACATTGGTTTGGATTCTGCTACCCTGTTGCCTGGGAACATGAAATCGGATTGATTCTGGAAACCTGTGGCCTGGGAATATGACTGAGGTTTGATGGTGGTAACCTATGTCCTGGCAACATGACTGAGGTTTGATTATGGATCCCTGTGGCCTGGGATCATGACTGAGTCGTCATTCTTGAAACCTGTGGCGTGGGAACATGACATCTGTTTAGATTGTGGAATACTGTGCCCCGGGACCCTGACTGAGCCTTGGTTCTGGAAACCTGTGGACTGGGAACATGACTGAGGTTTTATTCTGGAACCCTGTAGCCTGGGAAAATAACCGAGGATTGATTCTGCAACCCTGTGGCCTGGGAACATGACATGGGTGGATTCTGGAACCCTGAGGCCTGGGAACATGACATCTGTTTAGATTGTGGAGTACTCTGCCCCGGGAACCTGACTGAGCTTTGATTCTGGAACCCTCTGGACTGGGAACATGACTGAGGTTTCATTCTGGAACCCTGTAGCCTGGGAACATAACTGAGGATTGATTTTGGAACCCTGTGGCCTGGTAACATAACATCGGTGGATTCTGTAACCCTGTGGCCTGGGAACCTGCGAACGGTTTGAATCTGGTACCCTGTGGCCTGGGAACATGTCTGAGGTTTGATGGTGGAAACCTTTGCCTGGCAACATGAATGAGGTTTGATTCTGGAAGACTATGGACAGGGAACATGATATCGGGTTGATTCTGGAAACCTTTGTCCTGGGAACAAGACTGAGGTTTGATTCTGGAACCATGCGTCCTGGGAATATGACTGAGGTTTGATTTTGGAAACCTTTGGCCTGGGAAAATGACTGAGGTTTCATAGTGGAAACATGTGGCCTGGGATCATGACTGAGTTTTGATGGTGGAACACTCTGGCCTGGCAAAATGACTGAGGCTTGATTCTGGATCCCTGTGGCCTGGGAACTTGACTGAGGTTGGATGGCACAAACCTGTGGACTGGCAACATGACTGAGGTTTGATTGTGGAACCCTGTGCACGGGGACCATGACTGAGGCCTGATACTGGAACCCCGTGGCGTGGGAACATGACATTGGTTTGATTCTGGAGCCCTGTTTACTGGGAACATGACTGAGGTTTGATGGTTGAACCGCGTGGCCTGGCAACATGACTGAGGTTTGATTGTGGATCCCTGTGCACGGGGACCATGACTGAGGCCTGATACTGGAACCCCGTGGCGTGGGAACATGACATTGGTTTGATTCTGGAGCCCTGTTTACTGGGAACATGACTGAGGTTTGATGGTTGAACACTGTGGCCTGCAACATGATTGAGGTTTGATAGTGGAACCCTCAGTCTTGGGAACATGAGTGAGGCTTGATGGTGGATCCCTGTGGCTTGGCAAGATGACTTAGATTTGATTGTGGAACACTCTGGCCTGGGAACATGACTGAGGCTTGATGGTGGAACCGTGGCCTGGCAACAGGATTGAGGTTTGATTGTGGAACCCTCTGGCCTGGGAATATCACTGAGGTTTAATTGTGGAACCCTGTAGCCTGGGAACATGATTGGGATTTGATTTCTGAAACCTGTGTCCTGGGAACATGACTGAGGTTTTATTCTGGAACCCTTTGTCCTGGGAGCACGACTGAGGTTTGGTTCTGGAACCATGTGGCCTGGGAATATGCCTGAGGTTTGATTCTGGAAACCATTGGCCTGGGAACATGACAGATGTTAGAGTGTGGAATCCTGTGGCCTGGGAACATGACATCGGTTTGGATTCTGCTACCCTGTTGCCTGGGAACATGAAATCGGTTTGATTCTGGAAACCTGTGGCCTGGGAATATGACTGAGGTTTGATGGTGGTAACCTATGTCCTGGCAACATGACTAAGGTTTGATTATGGATCCCTGTGGTCTGGGAACATGACTGAGGCGTGATTCTGGAAAACTGTGGCCTGGGAACATGAAATCTGTTTAGATTGTGGAATACTGTGCCCCGGGAACCTGACTGAGCCTTAGTTCTGGAACCCTGTGGACTGGGAACATGACTGAGGTTTTATTCTGGAACCCTGTAGCCTGCGAACATAACTAAGGATTGATTCTGGAACCCTGAGGCCTGGGAGCATGACATCGGTGGAATCTGGAACCCTGTGACCTGGGAACCTGCGAACGGTTTGAGTCCGGAACCCTGTGGCATGGGAACATGTCTGAGGTTTGATGGTGGAAACCTGTGGCCTGGCAACATGACTGAGGTTTGATTCTGGAAGATTGTGGCCAGGGAACATGATATCAGGTTGATTCTGGAAACCTGTGTCCTGGGAACAAGACTGAGGTTTGATTCTGGAACCCTGTGGACTGGGAACATGACTGAGGTTTTATTCTGGAACCCTGTAGCCTGGGAACATAACTGAGGATTGATTCTGGAACCCTGTGGCCTGGGAACATGACATGGGTGGATTCTGGAACCCTGAGGCCTGGGAACATGACATCTGTTTAGATTGTGGAATACTGTGCCCCAGGAACCTGACTGAGCCTTGGTTGTGGAACCCTGTGGACTGGGAACATGACTGAGGTTTTATTCTGGAACCCTGTAGGCTGGGAACATAACTGAGGATTGATTCTGGAACCCTGTGGCATGGGAACATGACTGAGGTTGGATGGCAGAAACCTGTGCACTGGTAACATGACTGAGGTTTGATTGTGGAACCCTGTGCACGGGGACCATGACGGAGGGCTGATACTGGAAGCCCGTGGCCTGAGAACATGACATTGTTTTGATTCTGGAGCCCTGTTTACTGGGAACATAACTGAGGATTGATGGTTGAAACCTGTGGCCTGGCAACATGATTGAGGTTTGATAGTGGAACCCTCAGGCTTAGGAACATGAGTGAGGATTGATGGTGGAACCCTGTGGCCTGGCAACATGCCTGAGGTTTGATGGTGGAACCATGTGGCCTGGGAATATGACTGAGGTTTGATTCTGGAAACCATTGGACTGGGAACATGACTGAGGTTTGATGGTGGAAACCTGTGGCATGGCAACATGACTGAGGTTTTATTCTGGAAGACTGTGACCAGGGAACATGATATCGGGTTGATTCTGGAAACCTGTGTCCTGGGAACAAGACTGAGGTTTGATTCTGGAACCCTGTGGCCTGGGAACATGACTGAGGTTTCTTTCTGGAAGCCTGTTCCCTGTGAACATGACTGAGGTTTGATTGTTGAAACCTGTGGCCTGCGAACATGACTCAGGTTTGATTCTGGAACCATGTGTCCTGGGAATATGCCTGATGTTAGATTCTGGAAAATTAGGCCTGGCAAAATGACTGAGGTTTCATTGTGGAAACATGTCGCCTGGGATCATGACTGAGGTTTCATGGTGGTACCCTATGGCCTGGCAATATGACTGAGGTTTGATTCTGGATCCCTATGGCCTGGGAACATGACTGAGGCGTGATTCTGGAAAACTGTGGCCTGGGAACATGACATGGGTGGATTCTGGAACCCTGAGGCCTGGGCACATGACATCTGTTTAGACTGTGGAATACTGTGCCCCGGGAACCTGACTGAGCCTTGGTTCTGAAACCCTGTTTACTGGGAACATGACTGAGGTTTTATTCTGGAACCCTGTAGCCTGGGAACATAACTGAGGATTGATTCTGAAACCCTGTGGCATGGGAACATGACATCGGTGGATTCTGGAACCCTGTGGACTAGGAACATGACAGAGTTTTTATTCTGGATCCCTGTAGCCTGGGAACATAACTGAGGATTGATTCTGGAAACCTGTGGCCTGGGAACATAACATGCATGGATTCAGGAGCCCTGAGGCCTGGGAACATGACATCTGTTTAGATTGTGGAATACTGTGCCTCGGGAACCTGACTGAGCCTTGGTTCTGGAACCCTGTGGACTGGGAACATGACTGAGGTTTTATTCTGCAACCTTGTAGCCTGGGAACATAACTGAGGATTGATTCTGGAACCCTGTGGCCTGGGAACATGACCTGGGTGGATTCTGGAACCCTGAGGCCTGGGAACATGATATCTGTTTAGATTGTGGAATACTGTTCCCCGGGAAACTGTCTGAGCCTTGGTTCTGGAACCCTGTGGACTGGGAACATGACTGAGTTTTTATTCTGGAACCCTGTAGCCTGGGAACATAACTGAGGGTTGATTCTGGAAACTTGTGTCCTGGGAACATGACTGAGGTTTGATTCTGGAAACCTGTGTCCTGGGAACATGACTGAGGTTTGATTGTTGAAACCTGTGGCCTGCGAACATTACTCAGGTTTGATTCTGGAACAATGTGTCTTGGGAATATGCCTGATGTTAGATTCTGGAAAATTAGGCCTGGCAAAATGACTGAGGTTTCATTGTGGAAACATGTCGCCTGGGATCATGACTGAGGTTTCCTGGTGGTACCCTATGGCCTGGTAACATGACTGAGGTTTTATTCTTGAACCCTGTAGCCTGGGAACATAACTGAGGATTGATTCTGAAACCCTGTGGCATGGGAACATGACATCGGTGGATTCTGGAACCCTGTGGACTAGGAACATGACAGATTTTTTATTCTGGATCCCTGTAGCCTGGGAACATAACTGAGGATTGATTCTGGAACCCTGTGCCCTGGGAACATGACATCGGTGGATTCTGGAACCCTTTGGACTAGGAACATGACTGAGGTTTTATTCTGGAACCCTGTAGCCTGGGAACATAACTGAGGATTGATTCTGGAAACCTGTGGCCTGGGAACATAACATGCGTGGATTCAGGAGCCCTGAGGCCTTGGAACATTACATCTGTTTAGATTGTGGAATACTGTGCCTCGGGAACCTGACTGAGCCTTGGTTCTGGAACCCTGTGGACTGGGAACATGACTGAGGTTTTATTCTGCAACCTTGTAGCCTGGGAACATAACTGAGGATTGATTCTGGAACCCTGTGGCCTGGGAACATGACCTGGGTGGATTCTGGAACCCTGAGGCCTGGGAACATGATATCTGTTTAGATTGTGGAATACTGTGCCCCGGGAAACTGTCTGAGCCTTGGTTCTGGAACCCTGTGGACTGGGAACATGACTGAGGGTTGATTTTGAAACCCTGTGGCCTGGGAATATGACATCGGTGGATTTTGGAACCCTGTAGCCTGGGAACATGAGAACGGTTTGACTCTGGAACCCTGTGGCCTGGGAATATGTCTGAGCTTTGATGGTGGAAACCTGTGGCCTGGCAACATGACTGAGATTTGATTCTGGAAGACTGTGACCAGGGAACATGATATCGGGTTTATTTTGGAAACCTGTGTCCTGGGAACAAGACTGAGGTTTGATTCTGGAACCCTGTGGCCTGGGAACATGACTGAGGTTTGATTGTTGAAACCTGTGGCCTGCGAACATGACTCAGGTTTGATTCTGGAACCATGTGTCCTGGGAATATGACTGAGATTTGATTCTGGAAACCTTGGGCCTGGCAAAATGACTGAGGCTTGATTCTGGAACCCTGTGGACTGGGAACATGACTGAGGTTTTATTCTGCAACCTTGTAGCCTGGGAACATAACTGAGGATTGATTCTGGAACCCTGTGGCCTGGGAACATGACCTGGGTGGATTCTGGAACCCTGAGGCCTGGGAACATGATATCTGTTTAGATTGTGGAATACTGTTCCCCGGGAAACTATCTGAGCCTTGGTTCTGGAACCCTGTGGACTGGGAACATGACTGAGGTTTTATTCTGCAACCTTGTAGCCTGGGAACATAACTGAGGATTGATTCTGGAACCCTGTGGCCTGGGAACATGACCTGGGTGGATTCTGGAACCCTGAGGCCTGGGAACATGATATCTGTTTAGATTGTGGAATACTGTTCCCCGGGAAACTGTCTGAGCCTTGGTTCTGGAACCCTGTGGACTGGGAACATGACTGAGTTTTTATTCTGGAACCCTGTAGCCTGGGAACATAACTGAGGGTTGATTCTGGAAACTTGTGTCCTGGGAACATGACTGAGGTTTGATTCTGGAAACCTGTGTCCTGGGAACATGACTGAGGTTTGATTGTTGAAACCTGTGGCCTGCGAACATTACTCAGGTTTGATTCTGGAACAATGTGTCTTGGGAATATGCCTGATGTTAGATTCTGGAAAATTAGGCCTGGCAAAATGACTGAGGTTTCATTGTGGAAACATGTCGCCTGGGATCATGACTGAGGTTTCCTGGTGGTACCCTATGGCCTGGCAACATGACTGAGGTTTTATTCTTGAACCCTGTAGCCTGGGAACATAACTGAGGATTGATTCTGAAACCCTGTGGCATGGGAACATGACATCGGTGGATTCTGGAACCCTGTGGACTAGGAACATGACAGATTTTTTATTCTGGATCCCTGTAGCCTGGGAACATAACTGAGGATTGATTCTGGAACCCTGTGCCCTGGGAACATGACATCGGTGGATTCTGGAACCCTTTGGACTAGGAACATGACTGAGGTTTTATTCTGGAACCCTGTAGCCTGGGAACATAACTGAGGATTGATTCTGGAAACCTGTGGCCTGGGAACATAACATGCGTGGATTCAGGAGCCCTGAGGCCTTGGAACATTACATCTGTTTAGATTGTGGAATACTGTGCCTCGGGAACCTGACTGAGCCTTGGTTCTGGAACCCTGTGGACTGGGAACATGACTGAGGTTTTATTCTGCAACCTTGTAGCCTGGGAACATAACTGAGGATTGATTCTGGAACCCTGTGGCCTGGGAACATGACCTGGGTGGATTCTGGAACCCTGAGGCCTGGGAACATGATATCTGTTTAGATTGTGGAATACTGTGCCCCGGGAAACTGTCTGAGCCTTGGTTCTGGAACCCTGTGGACTGGGAACATGACTGAGGGTTGATTTTGAAACCCTGTGGCCTGGGAATATGACATCGGTGGATTTTGGAACCCTGTAGCCTGGGAACATGAGAACGGTTTGACTCTGGAACCCTGTGGCCTGGGAATATGTCTGAGCTTTGATGGTGGAAACCTGTGGCCTGGCAACATGACTGAGATTTGATTCTGGAAGACTGTGACCAGGGAACATGATATCGGGTTTATTTTGGAAACCTGTGTCCTGGGAACAAGACTGAGGTTTGATTCTGGAACCCTGTGGCCTGGGAACATGACTGAGGTTTGATTGTTGAAACCTGTGGCCTGCGAACATGACTCAGGTTTGATTCTGGAACCATGTGTCCTGGGAATATGACTGAGATTTGATTCTGGAAACCTTGGGCCTGGCAAAATGACTGAGGCTTGATTCTGGAACCCTGTGGACTGGGAACATGACTGAGGTTTTATTCTGCAACCTTGTAGCCTGGGAACATAACTGAGGATTGATTCTGGAACCCTGTGGCCTGGGAACATGACCTGGGTGGATTCTGGAACCCTGAGGCCTGGGAACATGATATCTGTTTAGATTGTGGAATACTGTTCCCCGGGAAACTATCTGAGCCTTGGTTCTGGAACCCTGTGGACTGGGAACATGACTGAGGTTTTATTCTGCAACCTTGTAGCCTGGGAACATAACTGAGGATTGATTCTGGAACCCTGTGGCCTGGGAACATGACCTGGGTGGATTCTGGAACCCTGAGGCCTGGGAACATGATATCTGTTTAGATTGTGGAATACTGTTCCCCGGGAAACTGTCTGAGCCTTGGTTCTGGAACCCTGTGGACTGGGAACATGACTGAGTTTTTATTCTGGAACCCTGTAGCCTGGGAACATAACTGAGGGTTGATTCTGGAAACTTGTGTCCTGGGAACATGACTGAGGTTTGATTCTGGAAACCTGTGTCCTGGGAACATGACTGAGGTTTGATTGTTGAAACCTGTGGCCTGCGAACATTACTCAGGTTTGATTCTGGAACAATGTGTCTTGGGAATATGCCTGATGTTAGATTCTGGAAAATTAGGCCTGGCAAAATGACTGAGGTTTCATTGTGGAAACATGTCGCCTGGGATCATGACTGAGGTTTCCTGGTGGTACCCTATGGCCTGGCAACATGACTGAGGTTTTATTCTTGAACCCTGTAGCCTGGGAACATAACTGAGGATTGATTCTGAAACCCTGTGGCATGGGAACATGACATCGGTGGATTCTGGAACCCTGTGGACTAGGAACATGACAGATTTTTTATTCTGGATCCCTGTAGCCTGGGAACATAACTGAGGATTGATTCTGGAACCCTGTGCCCTGGGAACATGACATCGGTGGATTCTGGAACCCTTTGGACTAGGAACATGACTGAGGTTTTATTCTGGAACCCTGTAGCCTGGGAACATAACTGAGGATTGATTCTGGAAACCTGTGGCCTGGGAACATAACATGCGTGGATTCAGGAGCCCTGAGGCCTTGGAACATTACATCTGTTTAGATTGTGGAATACTGTGCCTCGGGAACCTGACTGAGCCTTGGTTCTGGAACCCTGTGGACTGGGAACATGACTGAGGTTTTATTCTGCAACCTTGTAGCCTGGGAACATAACTGAGGATTGATTCTGGAACCCTGTGGCCTGGGAACATGACCTGGGTGGATTCTGGAACCCTGAGGCCTGGGAACATGATATCTGTTTAGATTGTGGAATACTGTGCCCCGGGAAACTGTCTGAGCCTTGGTTCTGGAACCCTGTGGACTGGGAACATGACTGAGGGTTGATTTTGAAACCCTGTGGCCTGGGAATATGACATCGGTGGATTTTGGAACCCTGTAGCCTGGGAACATGAGAACGGTTTGACTCTGGAACCCTGTGGCCTGGGAATATGTCTGAGCTTTGATGGTGGAAACCTGTGGCCTGGCAACATGACTGAGATTTGATTCTGGAAGACTGTGACCAGGGAACATGATATCGGGTTTATTTTGGAAACCTGTGTCCTGGGAACAAGACTGAGGTTTGATTCTGGAACCCTGTGGCCTGGGAACATGACTGAGGTTTGATTGTTGAAACCTGTGGCCTGCGAACATGACTCAGGTTTGATTCTGGAACCATGTGTCCTGGGAATATGACTGAGATTTGATTCTGGAAACCTTGGGCCTGGCAAAATGACTGAGGCTTGATTCTGGAACCCTGTGGACTGGGAACATGACTGAGGTTTTATTCTGCAACCTTGTAGCCTGGGAACATAACTGAGGATTGATTCTGGAACCCTGTGGCCTGGGAACATGACCTGGGTGGATTCTGGAACCCTGAGGCCTGGGAACATGATATCTGTTTAGATTGTGGAATACTGTTCCCCGGGAAACTATCTGAGCCTTGGTTCTGGAACCCTGTGGACTGGGAACATGACTGAGGGTTGATTCTGAAACCCTGTGGCCTGGGAATATGACATCGGTGGATTTTGGAACCCTGTGGCCTGGGAACATGAGAACGGTTTGACTCTGGAACCCTGTGGCCTGGGAATATGTCTGAGCTTTGATGGTGGAAACCTGTGGCCTGGCAACATGACTGAGATTTGATTCTGGCGGACTGTGACCAGGGGACATGATATCGGGTTTATTTTGGAAACCTGTGTCCTGGGAACAAGTCTGAGGTTTGATTCTGGAACCCTGTGGCCTGGGAACATGACTGAGGTTTGATTGTTGAAACCTGTGGCCTGCGAACATGACTCAGGTTTGATTCTGGAACCATGTGTCCTGGGAATATGACTGAGGTTTGATTCTGGAAAACTTTGGCCTGGCAAAATGACTGAGGCTTGATTCTGGAACCCTGTGGCCTGGGAACTTGACTGAGGTTGCATGGCAGAAACCTGTGGACTGGCAACATGACTGAGGTTTGATTGTGGAACCCTGTGCATGGGGACCATGACTGAGGCCTGATACTGGAACCCCGTGGTGTGGGAACATGACATTGGTTTGATTCTGGAGCCCTGTTTACTGGGAACATGACTGAGGATTGATGGTTGAACCCTGTGGCCTGGAAACATGATTGAGGTTTGATAGTGGAACCCTCAGGCTTAGGAACATGAGTGAGGATTGATGGTGGAACCCTGTGGCCTGGCAACATGCCTGAGGTTTGATGGTGGAACCATGTGGCCTGGGAATATGACTGAGGTTTGATTCTGGAAACCATTGGACTGGGAACATGACTGAGGTTTGATGGTGGAAACCTGTGGCATGGCAACATGACTGAGGTTTTATTCTGGAAGACTGTGACCAGGGAACATGATATCGGGTTGATTCTGGAAACCTGTGTCCTGGGAACAAGACTGAGGTTTGATTCTGGAACCCTGTGGCCTGGGAACATGACTGAGGTTTCTTTCTGGAAGCCTGTTCCCTGTGAACATGACTGAGGTTTGATTGTTGAAACCTGTGGCCTGCGAACATGACTCAGGTTTGATTCTGGAACCATGTGTCCTGGGAATATGCCTGATGTTAGATTCTGGAAAATTAGGCCTGGCAAAATGACTGAGGTTTCATTGTGGAAACATGTCGCCTGGGATCATGACTGAGGTTTCATGGTGGTACCCTATGGCCTGGCAATATGACTGAGGTTTGATTCTGGATCCCTATGGCCTGGGAACATGACTGAGGCGTGATTCTGGAAAACTGTGGCCTGGGAACATGACATGGGTGGATTCTGGAACCCTGAGGCCTGGGCACATGACATCTGTTTAGACTGTGGAATACTGTGCCCCGGGAACCTGACTGAGCCTTGGTTCTGAAACCCTGTTTACTGGGAACATGACTGAGGTTTTATTCTGGAACCCTGTAGCCTGGGAACATAACTGAGGATTGATTCTGAAACCCTGTGGCATGGGAACATGACATCGGTGGATTCTGGAACCCTGTGGACTAGGAACATGACAGAGTTTTTATTCTGGATCCCTGTAGCCTGGGAACATAACTGAGGATTGATTCTGGAAACCTGTGGCCTGGGAACATAACATGCATGGATTCAGGAGCCCTGAGGCCTGGGAACATGACATCTGTTTAGATTGTGGAATACTGTGCCTCGGGAACCTGACTGAGCCTTGGTTCTGGAACCCTGTGGACTGGGAACATGACTGAGGTTTTATTCTGCAACCTTGTAGCCTGGGAACATAACTGAGGATTGATTCTGGAACCCTGTGGCCTGGGAACATGACCTGGGTGGATTCTGGAACCCTGAGGCCTGGGAACATGATATCTGTTTAGATTGTGGAATACTGTTCCCCGGGAAACTGTCTGAGCCTTGGTTCTGGAACCCTGTGGACTGGGAACATGACTGAGTTTTTATTCTGGAACCCTGTAGCCTGGGAACATAACTGAGGGTTGATTCTGGAAACTTGTGTCCTGGGAACATGACTGAGGTTTGATTCTGGAAACCTGTGTCCTGGGAACATGACTGAGGTTTGATTGTTGAAACCTGTGGCCTGCGAACATTACTCAGGTTTGATTCTGGAACAATGTGTCTTGGGAATATGCCTGATGTTAGATTCTGGAAAATTAGGCCTGGCAAAATGACTGAGGTTTCATTGTGGAAACATGTCGCCTGGGATCATGACTGAGGTTTCCTGGTGGTACCCTATGGCCTGGCAACATGACTGAGGTTTTATTCTGGAACCCTGTAGCCTGGGAACATAACTGAGGATTGATTCTGAAACCCTGTGGCATGGGAACATGACATCGGTGGATTCTGGAACCCTGTGGACTAGGAACATGACAGATTTTTTATTCTGGATCCCTGTAGCCTGGGAACATAACTGAGGATTGATTCTGGAACCCTGTGCCCTGGGAACATGACATCGGTGGATTCTGGAACCCTTTGGACTAGGAACATGACTGAGGTTTTATTCTGGAACCCTGTAGCCTGGGAACATAACTGAGGATTGATTCTGGAAACCTGTGGCCTGGGAACATAACATGCGTGGATTCAGGAGCCCTGAGGCCTTGGAACATTACATCTGTTTAGATTGTGGAATACTGTGCCTCGGGAACCTGACTGAGCCTTGGTTCTGGAACCCTGTGGACTGGGAACATGACTGAGGTTTTATTCTGCAACCTTGTAGCCTGGGAACATAACTGAGGATTGATTCTGGAACCCTGTGGCCTGGGAACATGACCTGGGTGGATTCTGGAACCCTGAGGCCTGGGAACATGATATCTGTTTAGATTGTGGAATACTGTGCCCCGGGAAACTGTCTGAGCCTTGGTTCTGGAACCCTGTGGACTGGGAACATGACTGAGGGTTGATTTTGAAACCCTGTGGCCTGGGAATATGACATCGGTGGATTTTGGAACCCTGTAGCCTGGGAACATGAGAACGGTTTGACTCTGGAACCCTGTGGCCTGGGAATATGTCTGAGCTTTGATGGTGGAAACCTGTGGCCTGGCAACATGACTGAGATTTGATTCTGGAAGACTGTGACCAGGGAACATGATATCGGGTTTATTTTGGAAACCTGTGTCCTGGGAACAAGACTGAGGTTTGATTCTGGAACCCTGTGGCCTGGGAACATGACTGAGGTTTGATTGTTGAAACCTGTGGCCTGCGAACATGACTCAGGTTTGATTCTGGAACCATGTGTCCTGGGAATATGACTGAGATTTGATTCTGGAAACCTTGGGCCTGGCAAAATGACTGAGGCTTGATTCTGGAACCCTGTGGACTGGGAACATGACTGAGGTTTTATTCTGCAACCTTGTAGCCTGGGAACATAACTGAGGATTGATTCTGGAACCCTGTGGCCTGGGAACATGACCTGGGTGGATTCTGGAACCCTGAGGCCTGGGAACATGATATCTGTTTAGATTGTGGAATACTGTTCCCCGGGAAACTATCTGAGCCTTGGTTCTGGAACCCTGTGGACTGGGAACATGACTGAGGGTTGATTCTGAAACCCTGTGGCCTGGGAATATGACATCGGTGGATTTTGGAACCCTGTGGCCTGGGAACATGAGAACGGTTTGACTCTGGAACCCTGTGGCCTGGGAATATGTCTGAGCTTTGATGGTGGAAACCTGTGGCCTGGCAACATGACTGAGATTTGATTCTGGCGGACTGTGACCAGGGGACATGATATCGGGTTTATTTTGGAAACCTGTGTCCTGGGAACAAGTCTGAGGTTTGATTCTGGAACCCTGTGGCCTGGGAACATGACTGAGGTTTGATTGTTGAAACCTGTGGCCTGCGAACATGACTCAGGTTTGATTCTGGAACCATGTGTCCTGGGAATATGACTGAGGTTTGATTCTGGAAACCTTTGGCCTGGCAAAATGACTGAGGCTTGATTCTGGAACCCTGTGGCCTGGGAACTTGACTGAGGTTGCATGGCAGAAACCTGTGGACTGGCAACATGACTGAGGTTTGATTGTGGAACCCTGTGCATGGGGACCATGACTGAGGCCTGATACTGGAACCCCGTGGTGTGGGAACATGACATTGGTTTGATTCTGGAGCCTTGTTTACTGGGAACATGACTGAGGATTGATGGTTGAACCCTGTGGCCTGGAAACATGATTGAGGTTTGATAGTGGAACCCTGAGGCTTGGGAACATGAGTGAGGCTTGATGGTGGAACCCTGTGGCCTGGCAACATGACTGAGGTTTCTTTCTGGAAGCCTGTTCCCTGGGAACATGACTGAGGTTTGATTGTTGAAACCTGTGGCCTGCGAACATGACTCAGGTTTGATTCTGGAACCATGTGTCCTGGGAATATGCCTGATGTTAGATTCTGGAAAATTAGGCCTGGCAAAATGACTGAGGTTTCATTGTGGAAACATGTCGCCTGGGATCATGACTGAGGTTTCATGGTGGTACCCTATGGCCTGGCAATATGACTGAGGTTTGATTCTGGATCCCTATGGCCTGGGAACATGACTGAGGCGTGATTCTGGAAAACTGTGGCCTGGGCACATGACATCTGTTTAGACTGTGGAATACTGTGCCCCGGGACCCTGACTGAGCCTTGGTTCTGGAACCCTGTGGACTGGGAACATGACTGAGGTTTTATTCTGGAAACCTGTAGACTGGGAACATAACTGAGGATTGATTCTGGAACCCCGTGGCCTGGGAACATGACATGGGTGGATTCTGGAACCCTGAGGCCTGGGCACATGACATCTGTTTAGATTGTGGAATACTGTGCCCCGGGAACCTGACTGAGCCTTAGTTCTGAAACCCTGTTTACTGGGAACATGACTGAGGTTTTATTCTGGAACCCTGTAGCCTGGGAACATAACTGAGAATTGATTCTGAAACCCTGTGGCATGGGAACATGACATCGGTGGATTCTGGAACCCTGTGGACTAGGAACATGACAGAGTTTTTATTCTGGATCCCTGTAGCCTGGGAACATAACTGAGGATTGATTCTGGAACCCTGTGCCCTGGGAACATGACATCGGTGGATTCTGGAACCCTTTGGACTAGGAACATGACTGAGGTTTTATTCTGGAACCCTGTAGCCTGGGAACATAACTGAGGATTGATTCTGGAAACCTGTGGCCTGGGAACATAACATGCGTGGATTCAGGAGCCCTGAGGCCTGGGAACATGACATCTGTTTAGATTGTGGAATACTGTGCCTCGGGAACCTGACTGAGCCTTGGTTCTGGAACCCTGTGGACTGGGAACATGACTGAGGTTTTATTCTGCAACCTTGTAGCCTGGGAACATAACTGAGGATTGATTCTGGAAACCTGTGTCCTGGGAACATGACATGGGTGGATTCTGGAACCCTGAGGCCTGGGAACATGATATCTGTTTAGATTGTGGAATACTGTGCCCCGGGAAACTGTCTGAGCCTTGGTTCTGGAACCCTGTGGACTGGGAACATGACTGAGTTTTTATTCTGGAACCCTGTAGCCTGGGAACATAACTGAGGGTTGATTCTGGAACCGTGTGGCCTGGGAATATGACATCGGTGGATTTTGGAACCCTGTGGCCTGGGAACATGTCTGAGCTTTGATGGTGGAAACCTGTGGCCTGGCAACATGACTGAGATTTGATTCTGGAAGACTATGACCAGGGGACATGATATCGGGTTTATTTTGGAAACCTGTGTCCTGGGAACAAGACTGAGGTTTGATTCTGGAACCCTGTGGCCTGGGAACATGACTGAGGTTTGATTGTTGAAACCTGTGGCCTGCGAACATGACTCAGGTTTGATTCTGGAACCATGTGTCCTGGGAATATGACTGAGGTTTGATTCTGAAAACCTTTGGCCTGGCAAAATGACTGATGCTTGATTCTGGAACCCTGTGGCCTGGGAATATGACTGAGGTTTAATCGTGGAACCCTGTGGCCTGGGAACATGACTGGGATTTGATTTCTGAAACCTGTGTCAAGAGAATATGACTGAGGTTTTATTCTGGAACCCTGTGTCCTGGGAACACGACTGAGGTTTGGTTCTGGAACCATGTGGCCTGGGAATATGACTGAGGTTTGATTCTGGGAACCATTGGCCTGGGAACATGACTGATGTTAGAGTGTGTAAATCTGTGGCCTGGGAACATGACATCGGTTTGGATTCTGGTACACTGTTGCCTGGAAACATGAAATCTTTTTGATTCTGGAAACCAAAGGCTTGGGAATATGATTGAGGTTTGATTCTGGATCCCTGTAGCCTGGGAATATGACTGAGGCGTGATTCTGGAAATCTTTGGCCTGGGAACATGACATCTGTTTAGATTGTGGAATTATGTGCCCCGGGAACCTGACTGAGCCTTGGTTCTGGAACCCTGTGGACTGGGAACATGACTGAGAGTTTATTCTGGAACCCTGTAGCTTGGGAACATAACTGAGGATAGATTCTGGAACACTGTGTCCTGGGAATATGACATCGGTGGATTCTGGAAACCTGTGTCCTGTGAACATCAGAACGGTTTGATTCTGGAACCCTGTGGCCTGGGAACATGTCTGAGGTTTGATGGTGGAAACTTGTTGCCTGGCAACATGACTGAGATTTGATTATGGAAGACTGTGGCCAGGGAACATGATATCGGGTTGATTCTGGAAACCTGTGTCCTGGGAACAAGACTGAGGTTTGATTCTGGAACCCTGTGGCCTGGGAACATGACTGAGGTTTGTTTCTGGAAGCCTGTTCCCTGGGAACATGACTGAGGTTTGATTCTAGACGCCTGTGACCTGGGAAATGACTGAGGTTTGATTGTTGAAACCTGTGGCCTGGGAACATGACTCAGGTTTGATTCTGGAACCATGTGTCCTGGGAATATGACTGAGGTTTGATTCTGGAAACCTTTGGCCTTGGAAAATGACTGAGGTTTCATTGTGGAAACATGTGGCCTGGGATCATCACTGAGTTTTGATGGTGGAACACTCTGGCCTGGCAAAAGGACTGAGGCTTGATTCTGGAACCCTGTGGCCTGGGAACTTGACTGAGGTTGGATGGCACAAACCTGTGGACTGGCAACATGACTGAGGTTTGACTGTGGAACCCTGTGCACGGGGACCCTGACTGAGGCCTGATACTGGAACCCCGTGGCATGGGAACATGGCATTTGTTTGATTCTGGAGCCCTGTTTACTGGGAACATGACTGAGGTTTGATGGTTGAACCCCGTGGCCTGGCAACATGACTGAGGTTTGATTGTGGAACCCTGTGCACGGGGACCATGACTGAGGCCTGATACTGGAACCCGTGGCGTGGGAACATGACATTGGTTTGATTCTGGAGCCCTGTTTACTTGGAACATGACTGAGGTTTGATGGTTGAACACTGTGGCCTGGCAACATGATTGAGGTTTGATAGTGGAACCCTCAGTCTTGGGAACATGAGTGAGGCTTGATGGTGAATCCCTGTGGCTTGGCAAGATGACTTAGGTTTGATTGTGGAACACTCTGGCCTGGGAACATGACTGAGGCTTGATGGTGGAACCGTGGCCTGGCAACAGGACTGAGGTTTGATTGTGGAACCCTCTGGCCTGGGAATATGACTGGGATTTGATTTCTGAAACCTGTGTCCAGGGAACATGACTGAGGTTTTATTCTGGAACCCTTTGTCCTGGGAGCACGACTGAGGTTTGATTCTGGAACCATGTGGCCTGGGAATATGACTGAGGTTTGATTCTGGAAACCATTGGCCTGGGAACATGACATATGTTAGAGTGTGGAATCCTGTGGCCTGGGAACATGACATTGGTTTGGATTCTGCTACCCTGTTGCCTGGGAACATGAAATCGGATTGATTCTGGAAACCTGTGGCCTGGGAATATGACTGAGGTTTGATGGTGGTAACCTATGTCCTGGCAACATGACTGAGGTTTGATTATGGATCCCTGTGGCCTGGGATCATGACTGAGTCGTCATTCTTGAAACCTGTGGCGTGGGAACATGACATCTGTTTAGATTGTGGAATACTGTGCACCGGGACCCTGACTGAGCCTTGGTTCTGGAAACCTGTGGACTGGGAACATGACTGAGGTTTTATTCTGGAACCCTGTAGCCTGGGAAAATAACCGAGGATTGATTCTGCAACCCTGTGGCCTGGGAACATGACATGGGTGGATTCTGGAACCCTGAGGCCTGGGAACATGACATCTGTTTAGATTGTGGAGTACTCTGCCCCGGGAACCTGACTGAGCTTTGATTCTGGAACCCTCTGGACTGGGAACATGACTGAGGTTTCATTCTGGAACCCTGTAGCCTGGGAACATAACTGAGGATTGATTCTGGAACCCTGTTGCCTGGTAACATAACATCGGTGGATTCTGTAACCCTGTGGCCTGGGAACCTGCGAACGGTTTGAATCTGGTACCCTGTGGCCTGGGAACATGTCTGAGGTTTGATGGTGGAAACCTTTGCCTGGCAACATGAATGAGGTTTGATTCTGGAAGACTATGGCCAGGGAACATGATATCGGGTTGATTCTGGAAACCTTTGTCCTGGGAACAAGACTGAGGTTTGATTCTGGAACCATGCGTCCTGGGAATATGACTGAGGTTTGATTTTGGAAACCTTTGGCCTGGGAAAATGACTGAGGTTTCATAGTGGAAACATGTGGCCTGGGATCATGACTGAGTTTTGATGGTGGAACACTCTGGCCTGGCAAAATGACTGAGGCTTGATTCTGGATCCCTGTGGCCTGGGAACTTGACTGAGGTTGCATGGCAGAAACCTGTGGACTGGCAACATGACTGAGGTTTGATTGTGGAACCCTGTGCACGGGGACCATGACTGAGGCCTGATACTGGAACCCCGTGGCATGGGAACATGACATTGGTTTGATTCTGGAGCCCTGTTTACTGGGAACATGACTGAGGTTTGATGGTTGAACCGCGTGGCCTGGCAACATGACTGAGGTTTGATTGTGGATCCCTGTGCACGGGGACCATGACTGAGGCCTGATACTGGAACCCCGTGGCGTGGGAACATGACATTGGTTTGATTCTGGAGCCCTGTTTACTGGGAACATGACTGAGGTTTGATGGTTGAACACTGTGGCCTGGCAACATGATTGAGGTTTGATAGTGGAACCCTCAGTCTTGGGAACATGAGTGAGGCTTGATGGTGGATCCCTGTGGCTTGGCAAGATGACTTAGATTTGATTGTGGAACACTCTGGCCTGGGAACATGACTGAGGCTTGATGGTGGAACCGTGGCCTGGCAACAGGATTGAGGTTTGATTGTGGAACCCTCTGGCCTGGGAATATCACTGAGGTTTAATTGTGGAACCCTGTAGCCTGGGAACATGATTGGGATTTGATTTCTGAAACCTGTGTCCTGGGAACATGACTGAGGTTTTATTCTGGAACCCTTTGTCCTGGGAGCACGACTGAGGTTTGGTTCTGGAACCATGTGGCCTGGGAATATGCCTGAGGTTTGATTCTGGAAACCATTGGCCTGGGAACATGACAGATGTTAGAGTGTGGAATCCTGTGGCCTGGGAACATGACATCGGTTTGGATTCTGCTACCCTGTTGCCTGGGAACATGAAATCGGTTTGATTCTGGAAACCTGTGGCCTGGGAATATGACTGAGGTTTGATGGTGGTAACCTATGTCCTGGCAACATGACTGAGGTTTGATTATGGATCCCTGTGGTCTGGGAACATGACTGAGGCGTGATTCTGGAAAACTGTGGCCTGGGAACATGAAATCTGTTTAGATTGTGGAATACTGTGCCCCGGGAACCTGACTGAGCCTTAGTTCTGGAACCCTGTGGACTGGGAACATGACTGAGGTTTTATTCTGGAACCCTGTAGCCTGCGAACATAACTAAGGATTGATTCTGGAACCCTGAGGCCTGGGAGCATGACATCGGTGGAATCTGGAACCCTGTGACCTGGGAACCTGCGAACGGTTTGACTCCGGAACCCTGTGGCATGGGAACATGTCTGAGGTTTGATGGTGGAAACCTGTGGCCTGGCAACATGACTGAGGTTTGATTCTGGAAGATTGTGGCCAGGGAACATGATATCAGGTTGATTCTGGAAACCTGTGTCCTGGGAACAAGACTGAGGTTTGATTCTGGAACCCTGTGGACTGGGAACATGACTGAGGTTTTATTCTGGAACCCTGTAGCCTGGGAACATAACTGAGGATTGATTCTGGAACCCTGTGGCCTGGGAACATGACATGGGTGGATTCTGGAACCCTGAGGCCTGGGAACATGACATCTGTTTAGATTGTGGAATACTGTGCCCCAGGAACCTGATTGAGCCTTGGTTGTGGAACCCTGTGGACTGGGAACATGACTGAGGTTTTATTCTGGAACCCTGTAGGCTGGGAACATAACTGAGGATTGATTCTGGAACCCTGTGGCATGGGAACATGACTGAGGTTGGATGGCAGAAACCTGTGCACTGGTAACATGACTGAGGTTTGATTGTGGAACCCTGTGCACGGCGACCATGACGGAGGGCTGATACTGGAAGCCCGTGGCCTGAGAACATGACATTGTTTTGATTCTGGAGCCCTGTTTACTGGGAACATAACTGAGGATTGATGGTTGAAACCTGTGGCCTGGCAACATGATTGAGGTTTGATAGTGGAACCCTCAGGCTTAGGAACATGAGTGAGGATTGATGGTGGAACACTGTGGCCTGGCAACATGCCTGAGGTTTGATGGTGGAACCATGTGGCCTGGGAATATGACTGAGGTTTGATTCTGGAAACCATTGGACTGGGAACATGACTGAGGTTTGATGGTGGAAACCTGTGGCATGGCAACATGACTGAGGTTTTATTCTGGAAGACTGTGACCAGGGAACATGATATCGGGTTGATTCTGGAAACCTGTGTCCTGGGAACAAGACTGAGGTTTGATTCTGGAACCCTGTGGCCTGGGAACATGACTGAGGTTTCTTTCTGGAAGCCTGTTCCCTGTGAACATGACTGAGGTTTGATTGTTGAAACCTGTGGCCTGCGAACATGACTCAGGTTTGATTCTGGAACCATGTGTCCTGGGAATATGCCTGATGTTAGATTCTGGAAAATTAGGCCTGGCAAAATGACTGAGGTTTCATTGTGGAAACATGTCGCCTGGGATCATGACTGAGGTTTCATGGTGGTACCCTATGGCCTGGCAATATGACTGAGGTTTGATTCTGGATCCCTATGGCCTGGGAACATGACTGAGGCGTGATTCTGGAAAACTGTGGCCTGGGAACATGACATGGGTGGATTCTGGAACCCTGAGGCCTGGGCACATGACATCTGTTTAGACTGTGGAATACTGTGCCCCGGGAACCTGACTGAGCCTTGGTTCTGAAACCCTGTTTACTGGGAATATGACTGAGGTTTTATTCTGGAACCCTGTAGCCTGGGAACATAACTGAGGATTGATTCTGAAACCCTGTGGCATGGGAACATGACATCGGTGGATTCTGGAACCCTGTGGACTAGGAACATGACAGAGTTTTTATTCTGGATCCCTGTAGCCTGGGAACATAACTGAGGATTGATTCTGGAAACCTGTGGCCTGGGAACATAACATGCATGGATTCAGGAGCCCTGAGGCCTGGGAACATGACATCTGTTTAGATTGTGGAATACTGTGCCTCGGGAACCTGACTGAGCCTTGGTTCTGGAACCCTGTGGACTGGGAACATGACTGAGGTTTTATTCTGCAACCTTGTAGCCTGG
Source organism: Balaenoptera physalus (assembly GCF_965194825.1). Taxonomy (NCBI): domain Eukaryota; kingdom Metazoa; phylum Chordata; class Mammalia; order Artiodactyla; family Balaenopteridae; genus Balaenoptera; species Balaenoptera physalus. The sequence goes on from NW_028126517.1 coordinate 1,840,382, forward strand.
GAACATAACTGAGGATTGATTCTGGAACCCTGTGGCCTGGGAACATGACCTGGGTGGATTCTGGAACCCTGAGGCCTGGGAACATGATATCTGTTTAGATTGTGGAATACTGTTCCCCGGGAAACTGTCTGAGCCTTGGTTCTGGAACCCTGTGGACTGGGAACATGACTGAGTTTTTATTCTGGAACCCTGTAGCCTGGGAACATAACTGAGGGTTGATTCTGGAAACTCGTGTCCTGGGAACATGACTGAGGTTTGATTCTGGAAACCTGTGTCCTGGGAACATGACTGAGGTTTGATTGTTGAAACCTGTGGCCTGCGAACATTACTCAGGTTTGATTCTGGAACAATGTGTCTTGGGAATATGCCTGATGTTAGATTCTGGAAAATTAGGCCTGGCAAAATGACTGAGGTTTCATTGTGGAAACATGTCGCCTGGGATCATGACTGAGGTTTCCTGGTGGTACCCTATGGCCTGGCAACATGACTGAGGTTTTATTCTGGAACCCTGTAGCCTGGGAACATAACTGAGGATTGATTCTGAAACCCTGTGGCATGGGAACATGACATCGGTGGATTCTGGAACCCTGTGGACTAGGAACATGACAGATTTTTTATTCTGGATCCCTGTAGCCTGGGAACATAACTGAGGATTGATTCTGGAACCCTGTGCCCTGGGAACATGACATCGGTGGATTCTGGAACCCTTTGGACTAGGAACATGACTGAGGTTTTATTCTGGAACCCTGTAGCCTGGGAACATAACTGAGGATTGATTCTGGAAACCTGTGGCCTGGGAACATAACATGCGTGGATTCAGGAGCCCTGAGGCCTTGGAACATGACATCTGTTTAGATTGTGGAATACTGTGCCTCGGGAACCTGACTGAGCCTTGGTTCTGGAACCCTGTGGACTGGGAACATGACTGAGGTTTTATTCTGCAACCTTGTAGCCTGGGAACATAACTGAGGATTGATTCTGGAACCCTGTGGCCTGGGAACATGACCTGGGTGGATTCTGGAACCCTGAGGCCTGGGAACATGATATCTGTTTAGATTGTGGAATACTGTGCCCCGGGAAACTGTCTGAGCCTTGGTTCTGGAACCCTGTGGACTGGGAACATGACTGAGGGTTGATTTTGAAACCCTGTGGCCTGGGAATATGACATCGGTGGATTTTGGAACCCTGTAGCCTGGGAACATGAGAACGGTTTGACTCTGGAACCCTGTGGCCTGGGAATATGTCTGAGCTTTGATGGTGGAAACCTGTGGCCTGGCAACATGACTGAGATTTGATTCTGGAAGACTGTGACCAGGGAACATGATATCGGGTTTATTTTGGAAACCTGTGTCCTGGGAACAAGACTGAGGTTTGATTCTGGAACCCTGTGGCCTGGGAACATGTCTGAGGTTTGATGGTGGAAACCTGTGGCCTGGCAACCTGACTGAGGTTTTATTCTGGAAGACTGTGACCAGGGAACATGATATCAGGTTGATTCTGGAAACCTGTGTCCTGGGAACAAGACTGAGGTTTGATTCTGGAGCCCTGTGGCCTGGGAACATGACTGAGGTTTTATTCTGGAACCCTGTAGCCTGAGAACATAACTGAGGATTGATTCTGCAACCCTGTGGCCTGGGAACATGACATGGGTGGATTCTGGAACCCTGAGGCCTGGGAACATGACATCTGTTTAGATTGTGGAATACTGTGCCCCAGGAACCTGACTGAGCCTTGGTTGTGGAACCCTGTGGACTGGGAACATGACTGAGGTTTTATACTGGAACCCTGCAGCCTGGGAACATAACTGAGGATTGATTCTGGAACCCTGTGGCCTGGGAACATAACATCGGTGGATTCTGTAACCCTGTGGCCTGGGAACCTGCGAACGGTTTGACTCTGATACCCTGTGGTCTGGGAACATGTCTGAGGTTTGATGGTGGAAACCTGTGGCCTGGCAACATGCCTGAGGTTTCATTCTGGAAGACTGTGGCCAGGGAACCTGATATCGGGTTGATTCTGGAAACCTGTGTCCTGGGAACAAGACTGAGTTTTGATTCTGGAACCCTGTGGCATGGGAACATGACTGAGGTTGGATGGCATAAACCTGTGCACTGGTAACATGACTGAGGTTTGATTGTGGAACCCTGTGCACGGGGACCATGACGGAGGGCTGATACTGGAACCCCGTGGCGTGAGAATATGACATTGTTTTGATTCTGGAGCCCTGTTTACTGGGAACATAACTGAGGATTGTTGGTTGAAACCTGTGGCCTGGCAACATGATTGAGGTTTGATAGTGGAACCCTCAGGCTTAGGAACATGAGTGAGGATTGATGGTGGAACCCTGTGGCCTGGCAACATGCCTGAGGTTTGATGGTGGAACCATGTGGCCTGGGAATATGACTGAGGTTTGATTCTGGGCACCTGTGTCCTGGGAACATGACTGAGGTTTGATTGTTGAAACCTGTGGCCTGCGAACATTACTCAGGTTTGATTCTGGAACAATGTGTCTTGGGAATATGCCTGATGTTAGATTCTGGAAAATTAGGCCTGGCAAAATGACTGAGGTTTCATTGTGGAAACATGTCGCCTGGGATCATGACTGAGGTTTCCTGGTGGTACCCTATGGCCTGGCAACATGACTGAGGTTTTATTCTGGAACCCTGTAGCCTGGGAACATAACTGAGGATTGATTCTGAAACCCTGTGGCATGGGAACATGACATCGGTGGATTCTGGAACCCTGTGGACTAGGAACATGACAGATTTTTTATTCTGGATCCCTGTAGCCTGGGAACATAACTGAGGATTGATTCTGGAACCCTGTGCCCTGGGAACATGACATCGGTGGATTCTGGAACCCTTTGGACTAGGAACATGACTGAGGTTTTATTCTGGAACCCTGTAGCCTGGGAACATAACTGAGGATTGATTCTGGAAACCTGTGGCCTGGGAACATAACATGCGTGGATTCAGGAGCCCTGAGGCCTTGGAACATGACATCTGTTTAGATTGTGGTATACTGTGCCTCGGTAACCTGACTGAGCCTTGGTTCTGGAACCCTGTGGACTGGGAACATGACTGAGGTTTTATTCTGCAACCTTGTAGCCTGGGAACATAACTGAGGATTGATTCTGGAACCCTGTGGCCTGGGAACATGACCTGGGTGGATTCTGGAACCCTGAGGCCTGCGAACATGATATCTGTTTAGATTGTGGAATACTGTTCCCCGGGAAACTATCTGAGCCTTGGTTCTGGAACCCTGTGGACTGGGAACATGACTGAGGGTTGATTCTGAAACCCTGTGGCCTGGGAATATGACATCGGTGGATTTTGGAACCCTGTGGCCTGGGAACATGAGAACGGTTTGACTCTGGAACCCTGTGGCCTGGGAATATGTCTGAGCTTTGATGGTGGAAACCTGTGGCCTGGCAACATGACTGAGATTTGATTCTGGCGGACTGTGACCAGGGAACATGATATCGGGTTTATTTTGGAAACCTGTGTCCTGGGAACAAGTCTGAGGTTTGATTCTGGAACCCTGTGGCCTGGGAACATGACTGAGGTTTGATTGTTGAAACCTGTGGCCTGCGAACATGACTCAGGTTTGATTCTGGAACCATGTGTCCTGGGAATATGACTGAGGTTTGATTCTGGAAACCTTTGGCCTGGCAAAATGACTGAGGCTTGATTCTGGAACCCTGTGGCCTGGGAACTTGACTGAGGTTGCATGGCAGAAACCTGTGGACTGGCAACATGACTGAGGTTTGATTGTGGAACCCTGTGCATGGGGACCATGACTGAGGCCTGATACTGGAACCCCGTGGTGTGGGAACATGACATTGGTTTGATTCTGGAGCCCTGTTTACTGGGAACATGACTGAGGATTGATGGTTGAACCCTGTGGCCTGGAAACATGATTGAGGTTTGATAGTGGAACCCTGAGGCTTGGGAACATGAGTGAGGCTTGATGGTGGAACCCTGTGGCCTGGCAACATGCCTGAAGTTTGATGGTGGAACCCTGTGGCTGGGCAAGATGACTTAGGTTTGATTGTGGAACACTCTGGCCTGGGAACATGATTGAGGCTTGATGTTGGAACCGTGGCCTGGCAAAAGGACTGAGGTTTGAGTGTGGAACCCTGTGGCCTGGGAATATGACTGAGGTTTAATTGTGGAACCCTGTGGCCTGGGAACATGACTGGGATTTGATTTTTGAAACCTGTGTCCAGGGAACATGACTGAGGTTTATTTTGGAACCCTGTGTCCTGGGAAAACGACTGAGGTTTGATTCTGGAACCCTGTAGCCTGGGAACATAACTGAGGATAGATTCTGGAACTCTGTGGCTTGGGAACATGACATCGGTGGATTCTGGAACCCTGTGGACTAGGAACTTGACTGAGGTTTTATTCTGGAACCCTGTAGCCTGGGAACATAACTGAGGATTAATTCTGGAACCCTGTGGACTGGCAGCATGAAATCGGTGGATTCTGGAACCCTGTTGCCTGGGAACCTGCGAACGGTTTGACTCTGCAACCCTGTGGCCTGGGAACATGTCTGAGGTTTGATGGTGGAAACCTGCGGCCTGGCAACCTGACTGAGGTTTGATAGCGGAACCCTCAGCCTTGGGAACATGAGTGAGGCTTGATGGTGGAACCCTGTGGCCTGGCAACATGCCTGAGGTTTGAAGGTGGAACCCTGTGGCTTGGCAAGATGACTTAGGTTTGATTGTGGAACACTCTGGCCTGGGAACATGACTGAGGCTTGATGGTGGAACCGTGGCTTGGCAACAGGACTGAGGTTTGATTCTGGAACCCTCTGTCCTGGGAACATGACTGAGGTTTGTTTCTGGAAGCCTGTTCCCTGGGAACAAGACTGAGTTTTGATTCTGGAACCCTGTGGCCTGGGAACATGACTGAGGTTTGTTTCTGGAAGCCTGTTTCCTGCGAACATGACTGAGGTTTGATTCTGGACACCTGTGTCCTGGGAACATGACTGATGTTAGAGTGTGGAATCCTGTGGCCTGGGAACCTGACATCGGTTTGGATTCTGGTACCCTGTTGCCTGGGAACATGAAATCGGTTTGATTCTGTAAACCTGAGTCCTGGGAATATGACTGAGGTTTGATCGTGGTACCCTATGGCCTGGCAACATGACTGAGGTTTGATTCTGGATCCCTGTGGCCTGGGAATATAAATGAAGATTGCTTCTGGAACCCTGTAGCCTGGGAACATAACATGGGTGGATTCTGGAACCCTGAGGCCTGGGAACATGACATCTGTTTAGATTGTGGAATACTGTACCCCGGGAACCTGACTGAGCCTTGGTTCTGGAACCCTGTGGACTGAGAACATGACTGAGGTTTTATTCTGGAACCCTGTAGCCTGGGAACATAACTGAGGATTGATTCTGGAAACCTGTGGCCTGGGAACATGACTTGGGTGGATTCTGGATCCCTGAGGCCTGGGAACATGATATCTGTTTAGATTGTGGAATATTGTGCCCCGGGAACCTGACTGAGCCTTGGTTCTGGAACCCTGTGGACTGGGAACATGACTGAGGTTTGATGGTGGAAACCTGTGGCCTGGCAACATGACTGAGATTTGATTCTGGAAGACTGTGACCAGGGAACATGATACCGGGTTTATTTTTGAAACCTGTGTCCTCAGAACAAGACTGAGGTTTGATTCTGGAACCCTGTGTCCTGGGAACATGACTGAGGTTTGATTGTTGAAACCTGTGGCCTGTGAACATGACTCAGGTTTGATTCTGGAACCATGTGTCCTGGGAATATGACTGAGGTTTGATTCTGGAAACCTTTGGCCTGGCAAAATGACTGAGGCTTGATTCTGGAACCCTGTGGCCTGGGAACTTGACTGAGGTTGCATGGCAGAAACCTGTGGACTGGCAACATGACTGAGGTTTGATTGTGGAACCCTGTGCATGGGGACCATGACTGAGGCCTGATACTGGAACCCCGTGGTGTGGGAACATGACATTGGTTTGATTCTGGAGCCCTGTTTACTGGGAACATGACTGAGGATTGATGGTTGAACCCTGTGGCCCGGCAACATGATTGAGGTTTGATGGTGGAACCCTGTGGCTTGGCAAGGTGACTTAGGTTTGATTGTGGAACCCTCTTGCCTGGGAATATGACTGAGGTTTAATTGTGGAACCCTGTGGCCTGGGAACATGACTGGGATTTGATTTCGGAAACCTGTGTCTAGGGAATATGACTGAGCTTTTATACTGGAACCCTGTGTCCTGGGCACACGACTGAGGTTTCATTGTGGAACCATGTGGCCTGGGAATATGACTGAGGTTTGATTCTGGAAACCATTGGCCTGGGAACATGACTGATGTTAGAGTGTGGAATCCTGTGGCCTGGGAACCTGACATCGGTTTGGATTCTGGTACCCTGTTGCCTGGGAACATGAAATCGGTTTGATTCTGTAAACCTGAGTCCTGGGAATATGACTGAGGTTTGATGGTGGTACCCTATGGCCTGGCAACATGACTGAGGTTTGATTCTGGATCCCTGTAGCCTGGGAACATAACTGAGGATTGCTTCTGGAACCCTGTAGCCTGGGAACATAACATGGGTGGATTCTGGAACCCTGAGGCTTGGGAACATGACATCTGTTTAGATTGTGGAATACTGTACCCCGGGAACCTGACTGAGCCTTGGTTCTGGAACCCTGTGGACTGGGAACATGACTGAGGTTTTATTCTGGAACCCTATAGCCTGGGAACTTAACTGATGATTGATTCTGGAAACCTGTGGCCTGGGAACATGACATGGGTGGATTCTGGAACCCTGAGGCCTGGGAACATGATATCTGTTTAGATTGTGGAATACTGTGCCCCGGGAAACTGACTGAGCCTTGGTTCTGGAACCCTGTGGACTGGGAACATGACTGAGGTTTGATGGTGGAAACCTGTGGCCTGGCAACATGACTGAGATTTGATTCTGGAAGACTGTGACCAGGGAACATGATATCGGGTTTATTTTGGAAACCTGTGTCCTCGGAACAAGACTGAGGTTTGATTCTGGAACCCTGTGGCCTGGGAACATGACTGAGTTTTGATTGTTGAAACCTGTGGCCTGCGAACATGACTCAGGTTTGATTCTGGAACCATGTGTCCTGGGAATATGACTGAGGTTTGATTTTGGAAACCTTTGGCCTGGGAAAATGACTGAGATTTCATTGTGGAAACATGTGGCCTGGGTTCATGACTGAGGTTTGATGGTGGAACACTCTGGCCTGGCAAAATGACTGAGGCTTGATTCTGGAACCCTGTGGCCTGGGAACTTGACTGAGGTTGGATGGCAGCAACCTTTAGACTGGCAACATGACTGAGGTTTGATTGTGGAACCCTGTGCACGGGCAACATGACTGAGGCCTGATACTGGAACCCCGTGGCGTGGGAACATGACATTGGTTTGTTTCTGGAGCCCTGTTTACTGGGAACATGACTGAGGATTGATGGTTGAAGCCTGTGGCCTGGCAACATGATTGAGGTTTGATAGTGGAACCCTCAGGCTTGGGAACATCAGTGAGCCTTGATGGTGGAACCCTGTGCCTGGCAACATGCCTGAGGTTTGATGGTGGAACCCTGTGGCTTGGCAAGATGACTTAGGTTTGATTGTGGAACACTCTGGCGTGGGAACATGACTGAGGCTTGATGGTGGAACCGTGGCCTGGCAACAGTACTGAGGTTTGATTGTGGAACCCTCTGGCCTGGGAATATGGCTGAGGTTTAATTGTGGAACCCTGTGGCCTGGGAACATGACTGGGATTTGATTTCTGAAACCTGTGTCCAGGGAACATGACTGAGGTTTTCTTCTGGAACCCTGTGTCCTGGGAACACGACTGAGGTTTGATTCTGAAACCATTTGGCCTGGGAACATGACTGATGTTAGAGTCTGGAATACTGTGGCCTGGGAACATGACATCGGTTTGGATTCTGGTACCCTGTTGCCAGGGAACATGAAATCGCTTTGATTCTGGAAACCTGTGGCCTGGGAACATGACTGAGGCGTGATTTTGGAAACCTGTGGCCTAGGAATATGGAATCTGTTTAGATTGTGGAATACTGTGCCCCAGGAACCTGACTGAGCCTTGGTTCTGGAACCCTGTGGACTGGGAACATAACTGAGGTTTTATTCTGGAACCCTGTAGCCTGGGAACATAACTGAGGATTGAATCTGGAACCCTGTGGCCTGGGAACATGACACGGGTGGATTCTGGAACCCTGTGGCCTGGGAACCTGCGAACGGTTTGACTCTGGAACCCTGTGGCCTGGGAACATGTCTGAGGTATGATGGTGGAAACCTGCGGCCTGGGAACATGACTGAAGTTTGTTTCTGGAAGCCTGTTCCCTGGGAACATGACTGAGGTTTGATTGTTGAAACCTGTGGCCTGCGAACATGACTCAGGTTTGATTCTGGAACCCTGTGGCCTGGGAACATGACTGAGGTTTGTTTCTGGAAGCCTGTTCCCTGGGAACATGACTGAGGTTTCATTGTGGAAACATGTGGCCTGGGAACATGACTGAGGTTTGATGGTGGAACACTCTGGCCTGGCAAAATGACTGAGGCTTGATTTTGGAACCCTGTGGCCTGGGAACTTGACTGAGGTTTGATGGCAGAAACCTGTGGACTGGCAATATGACTGAGGTTTGATTGTGGAACCCTGTGCACGGGGAAAATGACTGAGGCCTGATACTGGAACCCCGTGGTGTGGGAACATGACGTTGGTTTGATTCTGGAGCCCTGTTTAATGGGAACATGACTGAGGATTGATGGTTGAACCCTGTGGCCTGGCAACATGATTGAGGTTTGATAGTGGAACCCTCAGGCTTGGGAACATGAGTGAGGCTTGATGGTGGAACCCTGTGGCCTGGCAACATGCCTGAGGTTTGATGGTGGAACCCTGTGGCTTGGCAAGATGACTTAGGTTTCATTGTGGAACACTCTGTCCTGGGAACATGACTGAGGCTTGATGGTGGAACCGTGGCCTGGCAACAGGACTGAGGTTTGATTGTGGAACCCTCTGGCCTGGGAATATGACTGAGGTTTAATTGTGGAACCCTGTGGCCTGGGAACATGACTGAGATTTGATTTCTGAAACCTGTGTCCAGGGAACATGACTGAGGTTTTATTCTGGAACCCTGTGTCCTGGGAACACGACTGAGGTTTGATTCTGTAACCATGTGGCCTGGGAATATGACTTAGGTTTGACTCTGGAAACCATTGGCCTGGGAACATGACTAATGTTAGAGCGTGGAATCCTGTGGCCTGGGAACATGACATCGGTTTGGATTCTGGTACCCTGTTGCCAGGGAACATGAAATCGGTTTGATTCTGGAATCCTGTGGCCTGTGAACATGACTGAGGCGTGATTTTGGAAACCTGTGGCCTAGGAATATGGAATCTGTTTAGATTGTGGAATATTGTGCCCCAGGAACCTGACTGAGCCTTGGTTCTGGAACCCTGTGGACTGGGAACATAACTGAGGTTTTATTCTGGAACCCTGTAGCCTGGGAACATAACTGAGGATTGATTCTGGAACCCTGTGGCCTGGGAACATGACATGGGTGGATTCTGGAACCCTGTGGCCTGGGAACCTGCGAACGGTTTGACTCTGGAACCCTGTGGCTTGGGAACATGTCTGAGGTTTGATGGTGGAAACCTGTGGCCTGGCAACATGACTGAGGTTTGATTCTGAGACTGTGGCCAGTGAACATGATATCGGGTTGATTCTGGAAACCTGTGTCCTGGGAACAAGACTGAGGTTTGATTCTGGAACCCTGCGGCCTGGGAACATGACTGAGGTTTGTTTCTGGAAGCCTGTTCCCTGGGAACATGACTGAGGTTTCATTGTTGAAACCTGTGGCCTGCGAACATGACTCAGGTTTGATTCTGGAACCCTGTGGCCTGGGAACATGACTGAGGTTTGTTTCTGGAAGCCTGTTCCCTGGGAACTTGACTGAGGTTTGATGGTGAAAACCTGTGTCCTAGGAACAAGACTGAGGTTTGATGCTGGAATCCTGTGGCCTGGGAACATGACTGAGGTTTGTTTCTGGAAGCCTGTTCCCTGGGAACATGACTGAGGTTTGATTCTGGACACCTGTGTTCTGGGAACATGACTGAGGTTTGATTGTTGAAACCTGAGGGCTGCGAACATGACTCAGGTTTGATTCTGGAACCATGTGTCCTGGGAACCTGAGTGAGGTTTGATTCTGGAAACCTTTGGCCTGGGAAAATGACTGAGGTTTCATTGTGGAAACATGTGGCCTGGGAACATGACTGAGGTTTGATGGTGGAACACTCTGGCCTGGCAAAATGACTGAGGCTTGATTCTGGATCCCTGTGGCCTGGGAACATGACGGAGGCGTGATTCTGGAAACCTGTGGCCTGGGAACATGACATCTGTTTAAATGGTGGAATACCGTGCCCCGGGAACCTGACTGCGCCTTGGTTCTGGACCCCTGTGGACTGGGAACATGACTGAGGTTTTATTCTGGAACCCTGTAGCCTGGGAATATAACTGAGGATTGATTCTGGAACCCTGTGGCCTGGGAACATGACATGGTGGGATTCTGGAACCCTGAGGCCTGGGAACATGACATCTGTTTAGATTGTGGAATATTCTGGCCCGAGAACCTGACTGAGCCTTGGTTCTGGAACCCTGTGGACTGGGAACATGACTGAGGTTTTATTCTGGAACCCTGTATCATGGGAACATTACTGAGGATTGATTCTGGAACCCTGTGGCCTGGGAACATGACATTGGTGCATTCTGGAACCCTGTGGCCTGGGAACATGTCTGAGGTTTGATGGTGGAAACCTGTGGCCTGGCAACATGACTGAGGTTTGATTCTGAGACTGTGGCCAGTGAACATGATATCGGGTTGATTCTGGAAACCTGTGTCCTGGGAACAAGACTGAGGTTTGATTCTGGAACCCTGTGGCCTGAGAACATGACTGAGGTTATGATTGTTGAAACCTGTTGCCTGCGAACATGACTCAGGTTTGATTCTGGAACCATGTTTCCTGGGAATATGCCTGAGGTTTGATTTTGGAAACCTTTGGCCTGGGAAAATGACTGAGATTTCATTGTGGAAACATGTGGCCTGGGTTCATGACTGAGGTTTGATGGTGGAACACTCTGGCCTGGCAAAATGACTGAGGCTTGATTCTGGAACCCTGTGGCCTGGGAACTTGACTGAGGTTGGATGGCAGCAACCTTTAGACTGGCAACATGACTGAGGTTTGATTGTGGAACCCTGTGCACGGGCAACATGACTGAGGCCTGATACTGGAACCCCGTGGCGTGGGAACATGACATTGGTTTGTTTCTGGAGCCCTGTTTACTGGGAACATGACTGAGGATTGATGGTTGAAGCCTGTGGCCTGGCAACATGCATGATGTTTGATGGTGGAACCCTGTGGCTTGGCAAGATGACTTAGGTTTGATTGTGGAACACTCTGGCGTGGGAACATGACTGAGGCTTGATGGTGGAACCGTGGCCTGGCAACAGTACTGAGGTTTGATTGTGGAACCCTCTGGCCTGGGAATATGACTGAGGTTTAATTGTGGAACCCTGTGGCCTGGGAACATGACTGGGATTTGATTTCTGAAACCTGTGTCCAGGGAACATGACTGAGGTTTTCTTCTGGAACCCTGTGTCCTGGGAACACGACTGAGGTTTGATTCTGAAACCATTTGGCCTGGGAACATGACTGATGTTAGAGTCTGGAATACTGTGGCCTGGGAACATGACATCGGTTTGGATTCTGGTACCCTGTTGCCAGGGAACATGAAATCGCTTTGATTCTGGAGACCTGTGGCCTGGGAACATGACTGAGGCGTGATTTTGGAAACCTGTGGCCTAGGAATATGGAATCTGTTTAGATTGTGGAATACTGTGCCCCAGGAACCTGACTGAGCCTTGGTTCTGGAACCCTGTGGACTGGGAACATAACTGAGGTTTTATTCTGGAACCCTGTAGCCTGGGAACATAACTGAGGATTGAATCTGGAACCCTGTGGCCTGGGAACATGACATGGGTAGATTCTGGAACCCTGTGGCCTGGGAACCTGCGAACGGTTTGACTCTGGAACCCTGTGGCCTGGGAACATGTCTGAGGTATGATGGTGGAAACCTGTGGCCTGGCAACATGACTGAGGTTTGATTCTGAAAGACTGTGGCCAGGGAACATGATATCGGGTTGATTCTGGAAACCTGTGTCCTGGGAACAAGACTGAGGTTTGATTCTGGAACCCTGCGGCCTGGGAACATGACTGAGGTTTGTTTCTGGAAGCCTGTTCCCTGGGAACATGACTGAGGTTTGATTGTTGAAACCTGTGGCCTGCGAACATGACTCAGGTTTGATTCTGGAACCCTGTGGCCTGGGAACATGACTGAGGTTTGTTTCTGGAAGCCTGTTCCCTGGGAACATGACTGAGGTTTCATTGTGGAAACATGTGGCCTGGGAACATGACTGAGGTTTGATGGTGGAACACTCTGGCCTGGCAATATGACTGAGGCTTGATTCTGGATCCCTGTGGCCTGGGAACATGACTGAGGCGTGATTCTGGAAACCTGTGGCCTGGGAACATGACATCTGTTTAGATGGTGGAATACTGTGCCCTGGGAACCTGACTGAGCCTTGGTTCTGGAACCCTGTGGACTGGGAACATGACTGAGGTTTTATTCTGGAACCCTGTAGCCTGGGAACATAACTTTGGATTGATTCTGGAACCCTGTGGCCTGGGAACATGACATGGGTGGATTCTGGAACCCTGAGGCCTGGGAACATGACATCTGTTTAGATTGTGGAATACTGTGGCACGGGAACCTGACTGAGCCTTGGTTCTAGAACCCTGTGGACTGGGAACATGACTGAGGTTTTATTGTGGAACCCGGTATCATGGGAATATTACTGAGGATTGATTCTAGAACCCTGTGGCCTAGGAACATGACATGGGTGGATTCTGGAACTTTGAGGCCTGGGGACATGACATCTGATTAGATTGTGGAATACTGTGCCCCGGGAACCTGACTGAGCCTTGGTTCTAGAACCCTGTGGACAGGGAACATGACTGAGGTTTTATTCTGGAACCCTGTAGACTGGGAACATAACTGAGGATTGATTCTGGAACCCTGTGGCCTGGGAACATGACAGTGGTGCATTCTGGAACCCTGTGGCCTGGGAACATGTCTGAGGTTTGATGGTGGAAACCTGTGGCCTGGCAACATGTCTGAGGTTTGATTTTGAAAGACTGTGGCCAGGGGACATATCGGGTAGATTATGGAAATCTGTGTCCTGGTAACAAAACTGAGGTTTGATTCTGGAACGCTGTTGCCTGGTAACATGACTGAGGTTTGTTTCTGGAAGCCTGTTCCCGGGGAACATGACTGAGGTTTGATTCTGGACACCTGTGTCCTGGGAACATGACTGAGGTTAGATTGTTGAAACCTGTGGCCTGCGAACATGACTCAGGTTTGATTCTGCAACCATGTGTCCTATGAATATGACTGTGGTTTGATTTTGGAAACCGTTGGCCTGGGAAAATGCCTGAGGTTTCATTGTGGAAACATGTTTCCTGGGATCATGACTGAGGTTTGATGGTGGAACACTCTGGCCTGGCAAAATGACTGAGGCTTGATTCTGGAAACCTGTGGCCTGGGAACTTGCCTGAGGTTTGATGGCAGAAACCTTTGGAATGGCAACATGACTGAGGTTTGATTGTTTGTACCCTGTGCACGGGGACCATGATTGAGGCCTGATACTGGAACCCCGTGGCGTGGGAACATGACATTGGTTTGATTCTGGAGCCCTGTTTACTGGGAACATGAGTGAGGATTGATGGTTGAACCCTGTGGCCTGGCAATATGATTGAGGTTTGATAGTGGAACCCTCAGGCTTGGGAACATGAGTGAGGCTTGATGGTGGAACTCTATGGCCTGGCAACATGCGTGAGGTTTGATGGTGGAACCCTGTGGCTTGGCAAGATGACTTAGGTTTGATTGTGGAACACTCTGGCTTGGGAATATGACTGAGGCTTGATGGCGGAACCGTGGCCTGGCAACAGGACTGAGGTTTGATTGTGGAACCCTCTGGCATGGGAATATGACTGAGGTTTAATTGTGGAACCCTGTGGCCTGGGAACATGACTGGGATTTGATTTCTGAAACCTGTGAACGGGGAACATGACTGAGGTTTTCTTCTGGAACCCCGTGTCCTGGGAACACGACTGAGGTTTGATTCTGGAACCCTGCGGCTGGGAATATGACTGAGGTTTGATTCTGGAAACCACTGGCCTGGGAACATGACTGATGTTAGAGTGTGGAATCCTGTGGCCTGGGAACCTGACATCGGTTTGGATTCTGGTACCCTATTGCCTGGGAACATGAAATCGGTTTGATTCCGGAAACCTGTGGCCTGGGAATATGACTGAGGTTTGATGGTGGTACCCTATGACCTGGCAACATGACTGAGGTTTGATTCTGGATCCCTGTGGCCTGGGAACATAACTGAGGAGTGATTCTGGAAACCTGTGGCCTGGGAAACTGACAACTGTTTAGATTGTGGAATACTGTGCCCCGGGAGCCTGACTGCGCCTTGGTTTTGGACCCCTGTGGACAGGGAACATGACTGAGGTTTTATTCTGTAACCCTGTAGCCTGGGAACATAACTGAGGATTGATTCTGGAACCCTGTGGCCTGGGAACATAACATTGGTGGATTCTGGAACCCTGTGGCCTGGGAACATAACATTGGTGGATTCTGGAACCCTGTGTCCTGGGAACATGAGAACGGTTTGACTCTGGAACACTGTGGCCTGGGAACATGTCTGAGGTTTGATGGTGGAAACCTGTGGCCTGGCAAAATGACTGAGGTTTGATTCTGGAAGACTGTGGCCAGGGAACATGATATCGGGTTGATTCTGGAAACCTGTGTCCTGGGAACAAGACTGAGGTTTGATTCTGGAACCCTGTGGCCTGGGAACATGACTGAAGTTTGTTTGTGGAACCCTGTGCACGGGCAACATGACTGAGGCCTGATACTGGAACCCCGTGGCGTGGGAACATGACATTGGTTTGTTTCTGGAGCCCTGTTTACTGGGAACATGACTGAGGATTGATGGTTGAAGCCTGTGCCCTGGCAACATGATTGAGGTTTGATAGTGGAACCCTCAGGCTTGGGAACATCAGTGAGCCTTGATGGTGGAACCCTGTGCCTGGCAACATGCCTGAGGTTTGATGGTGGAACCCTGTGCCTTGGCAAGATGACTTAGGTTTGATTGTGGAACACTCTGGCGTGGGAACAAGACTGAGGCTTGATGGTGGAACCGTGGCCTGGCAACAGGACTGAGGTTTGATTGTGGAACCCTCTGGCCTGGGAATATGACTGAGGTTTAATTGTGGAACCCTGTGGCCTGGGATCATGACTGGGATTTGATTTCTGAAACCTGTGTCCAGGGAACATGACTGAGGTTTTCTTCTGGAACCCTGTGTCCTGGGAACACGACTGAGGTTTGATTCTGAAACCATGTGGCCTGGGAACATGACTGATGTTAGAGTGTGGAATCCTGTGGCCTGGGAACATGACATCGGTTTGGATTCTGGTACCCTGTTGCCAGGGAACATGAAATCGGTTTGACTCTGGAAACCTGTGGCCTGGGAACATGACTGAGGCGTGATTTTGGAAACCTGTGGCCTAGGAATATTGAATCTGTTTAGATTGTGGAATACTGTGCCCCAGGAACCTGACTGAGCCTTGGTTCTGGAACCCTGTGGACTGGGAACATAACTGAGGTTTTATTCTGGAACCCTGTAGCCTGGGAACATAACTGAGGATTGATTCTGGAACCCTGTGGCTTGGGAACATGACATGGGTGGATTCTGGAACCCTGTGGCCTGGGAACCTCCGAACGGTTTGACTGTGGAACCCTGTGGCCTGGGAACATGTCTGAGGTTTGATGGTGGAAACCTGTGGCCTGGCAACATGACTGAGGTTTGATTCTGAAAGACTGTGGCCAGGGAACATGATATCGGGTTGATTCTGGAAACCTGTGTCCTGGGAACAAGACTGAGGTTTGATTCTGGAACCCTGCGGCCTGGGAACATGACTGAGGTTTGTTTCTGGAAGCCTGTTCCCTGGGAACATGACTGAGGTTTGATTCTGGACACCTGTGTCCTGGGAACATGACTGAGGTTTGATTGTTGAAACCTGAGGGCTGCGAACATGGCTCAGGTTTGATTCTGGAACCATGTGTCCTGGGAACATGAGTGAGGTTTGATTCTGGAAACCTTTGGCCTGGGAAAATGACTGAGGTTTCATTGTGGAAACATGTGGCCTGGGAACATGACTGAGGTTTGATGGTGGAACACTCTGGCCTGGCAAAATGACTGAGGCTTGATTCTGGATCCCTGTGGCCTGGGAACATGACGGAGGCGTGATTCTGGAAACCTGTGGCCTGGGAACATGACATCTGTTTAAATGGTGGAATACCGTGCCCCGGGAACCTGACTGCGCCTTGGTTCTGGACCCCTGTAGACTGGGAACATGACTGAGGTTTTATTCTGGAACCCTGTAGCCTGGGAATATAACTGAGGATTGATTCTGGAACCCTGTGGCCTGGGAACATGACATGGTGGGATTCTGGAACCCTGAGGCCTGGGAACATGACATCTGTTTAGATTGTGGAATATTCTGGCCCGAGAACCTGACTGAGCCTTGGTTCTGGAACCCTGTGGACTGGGAACATGACTGAGGTTTTATTCTGGAACCCTGTATCATGGGAACATTACTGAGGATTGATTCTGGAACCCTGTGGCCTGGGAAAATGACATTGGTGCATTCTGGAACCCTGTGGCCTGGGAACATGTCTGAGGTTTGATGGTGGAAACCTGTGGCCTGGCAACATGACTGAGGTTTGATTCTGAGACTGTGGCCAGTGAACATGATATCGGGTTGATTCTGGAAACCTGTGTCCTGGGAACAAGACTGAGGTTTGATTCTGGAACCCTGTGGCCTGAGAACATGACTGAGGTTATGATTGTTGAAACCTGTTGCCTGCGAACATGACTCAGGTTTGATTCTGGAACCATGTTTCCTGGGAATATGCCTGAGGTTTGATTTTGGAAACCTTTGGCCTGGGAAAATGACTGAGATTTCATTGTGGAAACATGTGGCCTGGGTTCATGACTGAGGTTTGATGGTGGAACACTCTGGCCTGGCAAAATGACTGAGGCTTGATTCTGGAACCCTGTGGCCTGGGAACTTGACTGAGGTTGGATGGCAGCAACCTTTAGACTGGCAACATGACTGAGGTTTGATTGTGGAACCCTGTGCACGGGCAACATGACTGAGGCCTGATACTGGAACCCCGTGGCGTGGGAACATGACATTGGTTTGTTTCTGGAGCCCTGTTTACTGGGAACATGACTGAGGATTGATGGTTGAAGCCTGTGGCCTGGCAACATGATTGAGGTTTGATAGTGGAACCCTCAGGCTTGGGAACATCAGTGAGCCTTGATGGTGGAACCCTGTGCCTGGCAACATGCCTGAGGTTTGATGGTGGAACCCTGTGGCTTGGCAAGATGACTTAGGTTTGATTGTGGAACACTCTGGCGTGGGAACATGACTGAGGCTTGATGGTGGAACCGTGGCCTGGCAACAGTACTGAGGTTTGATTGTGGAACCCTCTGGCCTGGGAATATGACTGAGGTTTAATTGTGGAACCCTGTGGCCTGAGAACATGACTGGGATTTGATTTCTGAAACCTGTGTCCAGGGAACATGACTGAGGTTTTCTTCTGGAACCCTGTGTCCTGGGAACACGACTGAGGTTTGATTCTGAAACCATTTGGCCTGGGAACATGACTGATGTTAGAGTCTGGAATACTGTGGCCTGGGAACATGACATCAGTTTGGATTCTGGTACCCTGTTGCCAGGGAACATGAAATCGCTTTGATTCTGGAAACCTGTGGCCTGGGAACATGACTGAGGCGTGATTTTGGAAACCTGTGGCCTAGGAATATGGAATCTGTTTAGATTGTGGAATACTGTGCCCCAGGAACCTGACTGAGCCTTGGTTCTGGAACCCTGTGGCCTGGGAACATGATACCGGTGGATTCTGGAACCCTGGGGACTGGGCATGTGACATCTGTTTAGATTGTGGAATACTGTGCCCCGGGAACCTGACTGAGCCTTGGTTCTGGAACCCTGTGGACTGGGAACATGACTGAGGTTTTATTCTGGAACCCTGTAGCCTGGGAACATAACTGAGGATTGATTCTGGAACCCTGTGGCCTGGGAACATGACATCGGTGGATTCTGAAACCCTGTGACCTGGGAACCTGCGAACGGTTTGACTCTGGAACCTTGTGGCCTGGGAACATGTCTGAGGTTTGCTGGTGGAAACCTATGGCGTGGCAAGATGCCTGAGGTTTGATTCTGGAAGACTGTGGACAGGGAACATGATATCGGGTTGATTCTGGAAACCTGTGTCCTGGGAACAAGACAGAGGTTTGATTCTGGAACCCTGTGGCCTGGGAACATGACTGAGGTTTGATTGTTGAAACCTGAGGCCTGTGAACATGACTCAGGTTTGATTCTGGAAACATGTGTCCTGGGAATATGACTGAGGTTTGATTCTGGTAACCTTTGGCCTGGAAAAATGACTGAGGTTTCATTGTGGAAACATGTGGCCTGGGATCATGACTGAGGTTTGATGGTGGAACACTCTGGCCTGGCAAAATGACTGAGGCTTGATTCTGGAACCCTGTGGCCTTGGAACATGACTGAGGTTTGATGGCAGGAACCGTGGAACTGGCAACATGACTGAGGTTTGATTGTGGAACCCTGTGCACGGGGACCATGACTGAGGCCTGATACTGGAACCCCGTGGTGTGGGAATATGACATTGGTTTGATTCTGGAGCCCTGTTTACTGGGAACATGACTGAGGATTGATGGTTGAACCCTGTGGCCTGGCAACATGATTGAGGTTTGATAGTGGAACCCTCAGGCTTGGGAACATGAGTGAGAATTGATGGTGGAAACCTGTGGCCTGGCAACATGCCTGAGGTTTGATGGTGGAACCCTGTGGCTTGGCAAGATGACTTAGGTTTGATTGTGGAACACTCTGGCCTGGAAACATGACTGAGGCTTGATGGTGGAATCGTGGCCTGGCAAAAGGACTGAGGTTTGATTGTGGAACCGTCTGGCCTGGGAATATGACTGAGGTTTAATTGTGGAACCCTGTGGCCTGGGAACATGACTGGGATTTGATTTCTGTAACCTGTTTCCAGGGCACATGACTGAGGTTTTCTTCTGGAACCCTGTGTCCTGGGAACAAGACTGAGTTTTGATTCTGGAACCATGTGGCCTGGGAACATGAATGATGTTAGAGTGTGCAATCCTGAGGCGTGGGAACATGACATCGGTTTGGATTCTGGTACCCTGTTGCCTGGGGACACGAAATTGGTTTGATTCTGGAAACCTGAGGCCTGGCAACATGACTGAGGTTTGATGGTGGTACCCTATGGACTGGCAACATGACTGAGGTTTGATTCTGGATCCGAGTGGCCTGGGAACTTGACTGAGGCGTGATTCTGGAAACCTGTGGCGTGGGAACATGACATCTGTTTAGATTGTGGAATACGGTGCCCCGGGAACCTGACTGAGCCTTGGTTCTGGAACCCTGTGGACTGGGAACATGACTGAGGTTTTATTCTGGAACCCTGTAGCCTGGGATAATAACTGAGGATTGATTCTGGAACCCTGTGGCCTGGGAACATGATTGAGCTTTGATGGAGGAACCCTGTGGCCTGGGAACATGACTGAAGTTTGATGGTGGTTCCCTGTGGCCTGGCAACATGACTGAGGCTTGATTTTGGAACCCTGTGCCCTGGGAACTTGACTCTGGTTTGATCACAGAAACCTGTGCCTGGCAAAATGACTGAGGCTTGATTCTGGAACCCTGTGCACTGGGAACATGACTGAGGCGTGATTCTGGAACCCTGTGGCCTGAGAATATTACATCGGTGGATTATGGAAACCTGTGGCCTGGGAACATGAGAACGGTTTGATTCTGGAACCCTGTGGCCTGGGAACTTGTCTGAGGTTTGATGCTGCAAACCTGGGGCCTGGCAACATCTCTGAGGTTTGATTCTGGAAGACTGTAGCCAGGGAACATGATATCGGGTTGATTCTGGAAACCTGTGTCCTTGGAAAAAGACTGAGGTTTACTTCAGGAACCCTGTGGCCTGGGAACATGACATTGGTTGGGTTCTGTAACGCTGTGGCCTGGGAACATGACAGAGGTTTGATTGGGGAACCCTCTGGCCTGGGAACATGACTGTTGTTTGAATTTGGACACCTGTGTCCTGGGAACATGACTGAGGTTTGATTGTGGAACACTCTGGCCAGGGAACATGACTGTGGTTTGATTCTGAAACCCTGTGGCCTGGGAATATGACTGAGGTTTGATTCTGGAAACCATTGGCCTGGGAACATGACTGATTTTAGATGGTGTAATCCTGTGGCCTGGGAACATGACATCGGTTTGGATTCTGGTACACTGTTGCCTGGGAACATGAAATCAGTTTGATTCTGGGAACCTGTGGCCTGGGAATATGACTGAGGTTTGATGGTGGTGCCCTGCGGCCTGGCAATATGATTGAGGTTTGATTCTGGATCCCTGTGGCCTGCGAACATTCCTGAGGCGTGATTTTGGAAAACTGTGGCCTGGGAACATGACATCTGTTTAGATTGTGGGATAGTGTGCGCTAGGATCCTTCCTGAGCCTTGGTTCTGGAACCCTGTGGACTGGGAACAGGACTGAGATTTTATTCTGGAACCCTGTAGCCTGGGAACATAACTGAGGATTGATTCTGGAACCCTGTGGCCTGGGAACATGACATCGGTGGATTCTGGATCCCTGTGGCCTTGGAATATGAGAACGGTTTGATTCTGGAACCCTGTGGCCTGGGAACATGTCTGAGGTTTGATGGTGGAAACCTGTGGCCTGCCAACATGACTGAGGCTTAATTCTGGAACCCTGTGGCCTGGGCACTTGCCTGAGGTTTGATGGCAGAAACCTGTGGACTGCCCACATGACTGAGGTTTGATTGTGGAACCCTGTGCCCTGGAAACATGACTGTGGCCTGGTACTGGAAACCCATGGCCTGGGAACTTGACATTGGTTTGATTCTGGAACCCTGTGTCCTGGGAACATGATTGAGCTTTGATGGAGGAACCCTGTGGCCTGGCAACATGACTGAGGCTTCATTCTGGAAACCTGTGGCCTGGGAACTTGAGTGTGGTTTGATAGCAGAAAGCTGTGGACTGGCAACATGACTGAGGTTTGATGGTGGAACCCTGTGCACTGGGAACATGACTGAGGCCTGATACTGGAACCCCGTGGCGTGGGAACATGTCATTGGTTTGATTCTGTAATCCTGTTTCCTGGGAACATGACTGAGGTTTGATGATTGAACCTTGTGGCCTGGCAACATGACTGAGGTTTGATGGTGGAAACCTGTGGCCTGGCAAGATGACTTAGGTTTAATTGTGGAACACTCTGGCCTAGGAACATGACTGAGGCTTGATGGTGGAACCGTGGCCTGGCAATAGGACTGAGGTTTTATTGTGGAACCCTCTGGCCTGGGAATATGACTGAGGTTTAATTGTGGAACCCTGTGGCCTGGGAACATGACTGGAATTTTATTTTTGAAACCTGTGTCCAGGGAACATGACTGAGGTTTTATTCTGGGATCCTGGGTCCTCTGAACACAACTGAGGATTGATTCTGGAACCATGTGGCCTGGGATCATGACTGAGGTTTGATGGTGGAACACTCTGACCTGGCAAAATGATTGAGGCTTAATTCTGGAACCCTGTGGCATGGGCACTTTCCTGAGGTTTGATGGCAGAAACCTGTGGACTGGCAACATGACTGAGGTTTGATTGTGGAACCCTGTGCCCTGGAAACATGACTGTGGCCTGGTACTGGAAACCCATGGCCTGGGAACTTGACATTGGTTTGATTCTGGAACCCTGTGTCCTGGGAACATGATTGAGGTTTGATGGAGGAACCCTGTGGCCTGGGAACATGACTGAAGTTTGATGGTGGTTCCCTGTGGCCTGGCAACATGACTGAGGCTTGATTTTGGAACCCTGTGCCCTGGGAACTTGACTCTGGTTTGATCACAGAAACCTGTGCCTGGCAAAATGACTGAGGTTTGATGGTGGAACCCTGTGCACTGGGAACATGACTGAGGCCTGATACTGGAACCCCGTGGCGTGGGAACATGCCATTGGTTTGATTCTTGAACCCTGTTTCCTGGGAACATGACTGAGGTTTAATGGTTTAACCCTGTGGCCTGGGAACATGACTGGGATTTTATTTTTGAAACCTGTTTCCAGGGAACATGACTGAGGTTTTATTCTGGAACCCTTGGTCCTGGGAACACGACTGGGGTTTGATTCTGGAACCATGTGGCCTAGGAATATGACTGAGGATTGATTTTGGAAACCATTGGCCTGGGAACATGACTCATGTTAGATTGAGGCATCCTGTAGCCTTGGAACATGACATCGGTTTGTATTCTGGTACCCTATTGCCTGGGAACATGAAATCGGTTTGATTCCGGAAATCTGTGGCCTGGGAATATGACTGAGGTTTGCTGGTGGTACCCTATGGCCTGGCAACATGACTGAGGTTTGATTCTGGATCCCTGTGGCCTGGGAACATGACTGAGGCGTGATTCTGGAAACCTGTGGCTTGGGAACTTGAGTGTGGTTTGATAGCAGAAAGCTGTGGACTGGCAACATGACTGAGGTTTGATGGTGGAACCCTGTGCGCTGGGAACATGACTGAGGCCTGATACTGGAACCCCGTGGCGTGGGAACATGTCATTGGTTTGATTCTGGAATCCTGTTTCCTGGGAACATGACTGAGGTTTGATGGTTGAACCTTGTGGCCTGGCAACATGACTGAGGTTTGATGGTGGAAACCTGTGGCCTGGCAAGATGACTTAGGTTTAATTGTGGAACACTCTGGCCTGGGAACATGACTGAGGCTTGATGGTGGAACCGTGGCCTGGCAATAGGACTGAGGTTTTATTGTGGAACCCTCTGGCCTGGGAATATGACTGAGGTTTAATTGTGGAACCCTGTGGCCTGGGAATATGACTGAGGTTTGATTCTGGAAACCATTGGCCTGGGAACATGACTGATGTTAGATTGTGGCATCCTGTGACCTTGCAAAATAATATCGGTTTGGATTCTGGTACCCTGTTGCCTGGGAACATGAAATCGGTTTGATTTTGGAAACTTGTGGCCTGGGAATATGACTGAGGTTTGATTCTGGATCCCTGTGGTCTGGGAACATGACTGAGGCGTGAATCTGGAAACCTGTGGCCTGGGAACATGACATCTGTTTAGATTGTGGAATACTGTGCAACGGGAATCTGACTGAGTCGTGGTTCTGGAATCCTGTGGACTGGGAACATGACTGAGGTTTTATTCTGCAACCCTGTAGCCTGGGAACATAACTGAGGATTGATTCTGGAACCCTGTGGCCTGGGAACATGACATCGGTGGATTCTGGAACCCTTTGGCCTGGGAACATGAGAACGGTTTGATTCCGGAACCCTGTTGGCTGGGAACATGTCTGAGGTTGGATTCTGGAACACTCTGGCCAGGGAACATGTTATCAGGGTGATTCTGGAAACCTGTGTCCTGGGAACATGACTGAGGTTTGCTTCTGGAACCCTGTGACCTGGGAACATGACTGAGATTTCTTTCTGGAAGCCTGTTCCCTGGGAACATTACTGAGGGTTGATTATGGACACCTGTGTGCTGGGAACATGACTGAGGTTTGATTGTTGAAACCTGTCTCCTGTGAACATGACTGAGGTTTGATTCTGGAACCGTGTGTCCTGGGAATATGACTGAGGTTTGATTCTGGAAACCTGTGGTCTGGGAAAATGTCTGAGGTTTCATTGTGGAAACATGTGGCCTGGGATCATGACTGAGGTTTGATGGTGGAACACTCTGGCCTGGCAAAATGACTGAGGCTTAATTCTGGAACCCTGTGGCCTGGGCACTTGCCTGAGGTTTGATGGCAGAACCCTGTGAACTACCAACATGACTGAGGTTTGATTGTGGAACCCTGTGCCCTGGAAACATGACTGTGGCCTGGTACTGGAAACCCATGGCCTGGGAACTTGACATTTGTTTGATTCTGGAACCCTGTGTCCTGGGAACATGATTGAGGTTTGATGGAGGAACCCTGTGGCCTGGGAACATGACTGAAGTTTGATGGTGGTTCCCTGTGGCCTGGCAACATGACTGAGGCTTCATTCTGGAACCCTGTGCCCTGGGAACTTGACTCTGGTTTGATCACAGAAACCTGTGCCTGGCAAAATGACTGAGGTTTGATGGTGGAACCCTGTGCACTGGGAACATGACTGAGGCCTGATACTGGAACCTCGTGGCGTGGGAACATGCCATTGGTTTGATTCTTGAACCCTGTTTCCTGGGAACATGACTGAGGTTTAATGGTTTAACCCTGTGGCCTGGGAACATGACTGGGATTTTATTTTTGAAACCTGTTTCCAGGGAACATGACTGAGGTTTTATTCTGGAACCCTGGGTCCTGGGAACACGACTGGGGTTTGATTCTGGAACCATGTGGCCTAGGAATATGACTGAGGATTGATTTTGGAAACCATTGGCCTGGGAACATGACTCATGTTAGATTGAGGCATCCTGTAGCCTTGGAACATGACATCGGTTTGTATTCTGGTACCCTATTGCCTGGGAACATGAAATCGGTTTGATTCCGGAAATCTGTGGCCTGGGAATATGACTGAGGTTTGCTGGTCGTACCCTATGGCCTGGCAACATGACTGAGGTTTGATTCTGGATCCCTGTGGCCTGGGAACATGACTGAGGCGTGATTCTGGAAACCTGTGGCCTGGGAATATGACATCTGTTGAGATTGTGGAATACTGTGCAATGGGAACCTGACTGAGCCTTGTTTCTGGAACTCTGTGGCCTGGGAACATGACTGAGGTTTTATTCTGGAACCCTGTAGCCTGGGAACATAACTGAGGATTGATTCAGGAACCCTGTGGCCTGGGAACATGACATTGGTGGATTCTGGAACCCTTTGGCCTGGGAACATGAGAACGGTTTCATTCTGGAACCCTGTGGCCTGGGAATATGTCTGAGGTTTGATTCTGGAAGACTGTGGCCAGGGAACATGATATCAGGTTGATTCTGGAAACCTGTGTGCTGGGAACAAGACTGAGGTTTGCTTCTGGAACCCTGTGGCCTGGGAACATGACATCGGTTGTATTCTGGGACCCTGTGGCTTGGGAACATGGCTGAGGTTTGATTGTGGAAACCTCTGGCCTGGGAATATGACTGTGGTTTGAATTTGGAACCTTGTGGCCTGGGAACATGACTGAGATTGGACTGTTGAAACTTGTGGGCTGCAAACATGACTGAGGTTTGATTCTGGAACCATGTGTCCTGGGAATATGACTGAGGTTTGATTCTGGAAACCTGTGTCCTGGGAAAATGTCTGAGGTTTCATTGTGGAAACATGTGGCCTGGGATCATGACTGAGGTTTGATGGTGGAACACTCTGGCCTGGCAAAATAACTGAGGCTTGATTCTGGAACCCTGTGTGCTGGGAACATGATTGAGGTTTGATGGAGGAAACCTGTGGCCTGGGAACATGACTGAGGTTTGATGGTGGTACCCTGTGGCCATTCAACATGACTGAGGCTTGATTCTGGAACCCTGTGGCCTGGGAACATGACTGAGGCGTGATTCTGGAACCCTGTGGCCTGAGAACATTACATCGGTGGATTATGGAAACCTGTGGCCTGGGAACATGAGAACGGTTTGATTCTGGAACCCTGTGGCCTGGGAACTTGTCTGAGGTTTGATGCTGCAAACCTGGGGCCTGGCAACATCTCTGAGGTTTGATTCTGGAAGACTGTAGCCAGGGAACATGATATCGGGTTGATTCTGGAAACCTGTGTCCTGGGAAAAAGACTGAGGTTTACTTCAGGAACCCTGTGGCCTGGGAACATGACATTGGTTGGGTTCTGTAACGCTGTGGCCTGGGAACATGACTGAGGTTTGATTGTGGAACCCTCTGGCCTGGGAACATGACTGTTGTTTGAATCTGGACACCTGTGTCCTGGGAACATGACTGAGGTTTGATTGTGGAACACTCTGGCCAGGGAACATAACTGTGGTTTGATTCTGAAACCCTGTGGCCTGGGAATATGACTGAGGTTTGATTCTGGAAACCATTGGCCTGGGAACATGACTGATGTTAGATTGTGGCATCCTGTGACCTTGGAAAATAATATCGGTTTGGATTCTGGTACCCTGTTGCCTGGGAACATGAAATCGGTTTAATTTTGGAAACTTGTGACCTGGGAATATGACTGAGGTTTGATTCAGGATCCCTGTGGCCTGGGAATATGATTGAGGTTTGATTCTGGATCCCTGTGGCCTGGGAACATGACTGAGGCGTGATTCTGGAAACCTGTGGCCTGGGAACATGACATCTGTTTAGATTGTGGAATACTGTGCAATGGGAATCTGACTGAGTCGTGGTTCTGGAATCCTGTGGACTGGGAACATGACTGAGGTTTTATTCTGCAACCCTGTAGCCTGGGAACATAACTGAGGATTGATTCTGGAACCCTGTGGCCTGGGAACATGACATCGGTGGATTCTGGAACCCTTTGGCCTGGGAACATGAGAACGGGTTGATTCTGGAACCCTGTTGGCTGGGAACATTTCTGAGGTTGGATTCTGGAAGACTGTGGCCAGGGAACATGATATCAGGGTGATTCTGGAAACCTGTGTCCTGGGAACATGACTGAGGTTTGCTTCTGGAACCCTGTGACCTGGGAACATGACTGAGATTTCTTTCTGGAAGCCTGTTCCCTGGGAACATTACTGAGGGTTGATTATGGACACCTGTGTGCTGGGAACATGACTGAGGTTTGATTGTTGAAACCTGTCTCCTGTGAACATGACTGAGGTTTGATTCTGGAACCGTGTGTCCTGGGAATATGACTGAGGTTTGATTCTGGAAACCTGTGGTCTGGAAAAATGTCTGAGGTTTCATTGTGGAAACATGTGGCCTGTGATCATGACTGAGGTTTGATGGTGGAACACTGTGGCCTGGCAAAATGACTGAGGCTTAATTCTGGAAACCTGTGGCCTGGGCACTTGCCTGAGGTTTGATGGCAGAAACCTGTGGACTGGCAACATGACTGAGGTTTGATTGTGGAATGCTGTGCCCCGGAAACATGACTGTGGCCTGGTACTGGAAACCCATGACCTGGGAACTTGACATTGGTTTGATTCTGGAACCCTGTGTCCTGGGAACATGATTGAGCTTTGATGGAGGAACCCTGTGGCCTGGGAACATGACTGAGGTTTGATGGTGGTACCCTGTGGCCTGGCAACATGACTGAGGCTTGATTCTGGAAACCTGTGGCCTGGGAACTTGAGTATGGTTTGATAGCAGAAAGCTGTGGACTGGCAACATGACTGAGGTTTGATGGTGGAACCCTGTGCACTGGGAACATGACTGAGGCCTGATACTGGAACCCCGTGGCGTGGGAACATGTCATTGGTTTGATTCTTGAACCCTGTTTCCTGGGAACATGACTGAGGTTTAATGGTTTAACCCTGTGGCCTGGGAACATGACTGGGATTTTATTTTTGAAACCTGTTTCCAGGGAACATGACTGAGGTTTTATTCTGGAACCCTGGGTCCTGGGAACACGACTGGGGTTTGATTCTGGAACCATGAGGCCTAGGAATATGACTGAGGATGGATTTTGGAAACCATTGGCCTGGGAACATGACTGATGTTAGATTGAGGCATCCTGTAGCCTTGGAACATGACATCGGTTTGTATTCTGGTACCCTATTGCCTGGGAACATGAAATCGGTTTGATTCTGGAAATCTGTAGCCTGGGAATATGACTGAGGTTTGCTGGTGGTACCCTATGGCCTGGCAACATGACTGAGGTTTGATTCTGGATCCCTGTGGCCTGGGAACATGACTGAGGCGTGATTCTGGAAACCTGTGGCCTGGGAATATGACATCTGTTGAGATTGTGGAATACTGTGCAATGGGAACCTGACTGAGCCTTGTTTCTGGAACTCTGTGGCCTGGGAACATGACTGAGGTTTTATTCTGGAACCCTGTAGCCTGGGAACATAACTGAGGATTGATTCAGGAACCCTGTGGCCTGGGAACATGACATTGGTGGATTCTGGAACCCTTTGGCCTGGGAACATGAGAACGGTTTGATTCTGGAACCCTGTGGCCTGGGAATATGACTGAGGTTTGATTCTGGAAGATGTGCCCAGGGAACATGATATCAGGTTGATTCTGGAAACCTGTGTGCTGGGAACAAGACTGAGGTTTGCTTCTGGAACCCTGTGGCCTGGGAACATGACATCGGTTGTATTCTGGGACCCTGTGGCTTGGGAACATGGCTGAGGTTTGATTGTGGAAACCTCTGGCCTGGGAATATGACTGTGGTTTGAATTTGGAACCTTGTGGCCTCGGAACATGACTGAGATTGGACTGTTGAAACTTGTGGGCTGCAAACATGACTGAGGTTTGATTCTGGAACCATGTGTCCTGGGAATATGACTGAGGTTTGATTCTGGAAACCTGTGTCCTGGGAAAATGTCTGAGGTTTCATTGTGGAAACATGTGGCCTGGGATCATGACTGAGGTTTGATGGTGGAACACTTTGGCCTGGCAAAATAACTGAGGCTTGATGCTGGAACCCTGTGTCCTGGGAACATGATTGAGGTTTGATGGAGGAAACCTGTGGCCTGGGAACATGACTGAGGTTTGATGGTTGTATCCTGTGGCCTTTCAACATGACTGAGGCTTGATTCTGGAACCCTGTGGCCGGGGAACATGACTGAGGCGTGATTCTGGAACCCTGTGGCCTGAGAACATTACATCGGTGGATTATGGAAACCTGTGGCCTGGGAACATGAGAACGGTTTGATTCTGGAACCCTGTGGCCTGGGAACTTGTCTGAGGTTTGATGCTGCAAACCTGGGGCCTGGCAACATCTCTGAGGTTTGATTCTGGAAGACTGTAGCCAGGGAACATGATATCGGGTTGATTCTGGAAACCTGTGTCCTGGGAAAAAGACTGAGGTTTACTTCAGGAACCCTGTGGCCTGGGAACATGACATTGGTTGGGTTCTGTAACGCTGTGGCCTGGGAACATGACTGAGGTTTGATTGTGGAACCCTCTGGCCTGGGAACATGACTGTTGTTTGAATCTGGACACCTGTGTCCTGGGAACATGACTGAGGTTTGATTGTGGAACACTCTGGCCAGGGAACATGACTGTGGTTTGATTCTGAAACCCTGTGGCCTGGGAATATGACTGAGGTTTGATTCTGGAAAGCATTGGCCTGGGATCATGACTGATTTTAGATTGTGTAATCCTGTGGCCTGGGAACATGACATCGGTTTGGATTCGGGTACACTGTTGCCTGGGAACATGAAATCTGTTTGATTCTGGAAACCTGTGGCCTGGGAATATGACTGAGGTTTGATGGTGGTGCCCTGCGCCCTGATAATATGATTGCGGTTTGATTCTGGATCCCTGTGGCCTGCGAACATTCCTGAGGCGTGATTTTGGAAAACTGTGGCCTGGGAACATGACATCTGTTTAGATTGTGGGATAGTGTGCGCTAGGATCCTTCCTGAGCCTTGGTTCTGGAACCCTGTGGACTGGGAACAGGACTGAGATTTTATTCTGGAACCCTGTAGCCTGGGAACATAACTGAGGATTGATTCTGGAACCCTGTGGCCTGGGAACATAACTGAGGATTGATTCTGGAACCCTGTGGCCTGGGAACATGACATCGGTGGATTCTGGATCCCTGTGGCCTTGGAATATGAGAACGGTTTGATTCTGGAACCCTGTGGCCTGGGAACATGTCTGAGGTTTGATGGTGGAAACCTGTGGCCTGCCAACATGACTGAGGCTTAATTCTGGAACCCTGTGGCCTCGGCACTTGCCAGAGGTTTGATGGCAGAAACCTGTGAACTCCCAACATGACTGAAGTTTGATTGTGGAACCCTGTGCCCTGGAAACATGACTGTGGCCTGGTACTGGAAACCCATGGCCTGGGAACTTGACATTGGTTTGATTCTGGGACCCTGTGTCCTAGGAACATGATTGAGCTTTGATGGAGGAACCCTGTGCCCTGGGAACATGACTGAGGCTTGATTCTGGAAACCTGTGGCCTGGGAACTTGAGTGTGGTTTGATAGCAGAAAGCTGTGGACTGGCAACATGACTGAGGTTTGATGGTGGAACCCTGTGCACTGGGAACATGACTGAGGCCTGATACTGGAACCCCGTGGCGTGGGAACATGTCATTGGTTTGATTCTGGAATCCGGTTTCCTGGGAACATGACTGAGGTTTGATGGTTGAACCTTGTGGCCTGGCAACATGACTGAGGTTTGATGGTGGAAACCTGTGGCCTGGCAAGATGACTTAGGTTTAATTGTGGAACACTCTGGCCTGGGAACATGATTGAGGCTTGATGGTGGAACCGTGGCCTGGCAATAGGACTGAGGTTTTATTGCGGAACCCTCTGGCCATGGAATATGACTGAGGTTTAATTGTGGAACCCTGTGGCCTGGGAACATGACTGGAATTTTATTTTTGAAACCTGTGTCCAGGGAACATGACTGAGGTTTTATTCTGGGATCCTGGGTCCTGTGAACACAACTGAGGTTTGATTCTGGAACCATGTGGCCTGGGAATATGACTGAGGCGTGATTCTGGAAACCTGTGGCCTGGGAATATGACATCTGTTGAGATTGTGGAATACTGTGCAATGGGAACCTGACTGAGCCTTGTTTCTGGAACTCTGTGGCTTGGGAACATGACTGAGGTTTTATTCTGGAACCCTGTAGCCTGGGAACATAACTGAGGATTGATTCAGGAACCCTGTGGCCTGGGAACATGACATTGGTGGATTCTGGAACCCTTTGGCCTGGGAACATGAGAACGGTTTGATTCTGGAACCCTGTGGCCTGGGAATATGTCTGAGGTTTGATTCTGGAAGACTGTGCCCAGGGAATATGATATCAGGTTGATTCTGGGAACCTGTGTGCTGGGAACAAGACTGAGGTTTGCTTCTGGAACCCTGTGGCCTGGGAACATGACATCGGTTGTATTCTGGGACCCTGTGGCTTGGGAACATGGCTGAGGTTTGATTGTGGAAACCTCTGGCCTGGGAATATGACTGTGGTTTGAATTTGGAAACTTGTGGCCTGGGAACATGACTGAGATTGGACTGTTGAAACTTGTGGGCTGCAAACATGACTGAGGTTTGATTCTGGAACCATGTGTCCTGGGAATATGACTGAGGTTTGATTCTGGAAACCTGTGTCCTGAGAAAATGTCTGAGGTTTCATTGTGGAAACATGTGGCCTGGGATCATGACTGAGGTTTGATGGTGGAACACTCTGGCCTGGCAAAATAACTGAGGCTTGATTCTGGAACCCTGTGTCCTGGGAACATGATTGAGGTTTGATGGAGGAAACCTGTGGCCTGGGAACATGACTGAGGTTTGATGGTGGTATCCTGTGGCCTTTCAACATGACTGAGGCTTGATTCTGGAACCCTGTGGCCTGGGAACTTGTCTGAGGTTTGATGCTGCAAACCTGGGGCCTGGCAACATCTCTGAGGTTTGATTCTGGAAGACTGTAGCCAGGGAACATGATATCGGGTTGATTCTGGAAACCTGTGTCCTGGGAAAAAGACTGAGGTTTACTTCAGGAACCCTGTGGCCTGGGAACATGACATTGGTTGGGTTCTGTAACGCTGTGGCCTGGGAACATGACTGAGGTTTGATTGTGGAACCCTCTGGCCTGGGAACATGACTGTTGTTTGAATCTGGACACCTGTGTCCTGGGAACATGACTGAGGTTTGATTGTGGAACACTCTGGCCAGGGAACATGACTGTGGTTTGATTCTGAAACCCTGTGGCCTGGGAATATGACTGAGGTTTGATTCTGGAAAGCATTGGCCTGGGAATATGACTGATTTTAGATTGTGTAATCCTGTGGCCTGGGAACATGACAGCGGTTTGGATTCGGGTACACTGTTGCCTGGGAACATGAAATCTGTTTGATTCTGGAAACCTGTG
Organism: Balaenoptera physalus; assembly: GCF_965194825.1. Classification (NCBI taxonomy): domain Eukaryota; kingdom Metazoa; phylum Chordata; class Mammalia; order Artiodactyla; family Balaenopteridae; genus Balaenoptera; species Balaenoptera physalus. Next base: position 1,872,660 of record NW_028126517.1, read on the forward strand.
GCCTGGGAATATGACTGAGGTTTGATGGTGGTGCCCTGCGCCCTGATAATATGATTGAGGTTTGATTCTGGATCCCTGTGGCCCGCGAACATTTCTGAGGCGTGATTTTGGAAAACAGTGGCCTGGGAACATGACATCTGTTTAGATTGTGGGATAGTGTGCGCTAGGATCCTTCCTGAGCCTTGGTTCTGGAACCCTGTGGACTGGGAACAGGACTGAGATTTTATTCTGGAACCCTGTAGCCTGGGAACATAACTGAGGATTGATTCTGGAACCCTGTGGCCTGGGAACATAACTGAGGATTGATTCTGGAACCCTGTGGCCTGGGAACATGACATCGGTGGATTCTGGATCCCTGTGGCCTTGGAATATGAGAACGGTTTGATTCTGGAACCCTGTGGCCTGGGAACATGTCTGAGGTTTGATGGTGGAAACCTGTGGCCTGCCAACATGACTGAGGCTTAATTCTAGAACCCTGTGGCCTGGGCACTTGCCTGAGGTTTGATGGCAGAAACCTGTGAACTCCCAATATGACTGAAGTTTGATTGTGGAACCCTGTGCCCTGGAAACATGACTGTGGCCTGGTACTGGAAACCCATGGCCTGGAAACTTGACATTGGTTTGATTCTGGAACCCTGTGTCCTCGGAACATGATTGAGCTTTGATGGAGGAACCCTGTGCCCTGGGAACATGACTGAGGCTTGATTCTGGAAACCTGTGGCCTGGGAACTTGAGTGTGGTTTGATAGCAGAAAGCTGTGGACTGGCAACATGACTGAGGTTTGATGGTGGAACCCTGTGCACTGGGAACATGACTGAGGCCTGATACTGGAACCCCGTGGCGTGGGAACATGTCATTGGTTTGATTCTGGAATCCTGTTTCCTGGGAACATGACTGAGGTTTGATGGTTGAACCTTGTGGCCTGGCAACATGACTGAGGTTTGATGGTGGAAACCTGTGGCCTGGCAAGATGACTTAGGTTTAATTGTGGAACACTCTGGCCTGGGAACATGATTGAGGCTTGATGGTGGAACCGTGGCCTGGCAATAGGACTGAGGTTTTATTGCGGAACCCTCTGGCCTTGGAATATGACTGAGGTTTAATTGTGGAACCCTGTGGCCTGGGAACATGACTGGAATTTTATTTTTGAAACCTGTGTCCAGGGAACATGACTGAGGTTTTATTCTGGGATCCTGGGTCCTGGGAACACAACTGAGGTTTGATTCTGGAACCATGTGGCCTGGGAATATGACTGAGGCGTGATTCTGGAAACCTGTGGCCTGGGAATATGACATCTGTTGAGATTGTGGAATACTGTGCAATGGGAACCTGACTGAGCCTTGTTTCTGGAACTCTGTGGCCTGGGAACATGACTGAGGTTTTATTCTGGAACCCTGTAGCCTGGGAACATAACTGAGGATTGATTCAGGAACCCTGTGGCCTGGGAACATGACATTGGTGGATTCTGGAACCCTTTGGCCTGGGAACATGAGAACGGTTTGATTCTGGAACCCTGTGGCCTGGGAATATGTCTGAGGTTTGATTCTGGAAGACTGTGCCCAGGGAATATGATATCAGGTTGATTCTGGGAACCTGTGTGCTGTGAACAAGACTGAGGTTTGCTTCTGGAACCCTGTGGCCTGGGAACATGACATCGGTTGTATTCTGGGACCCTGTGGCTTGGGAACATGGCTGAGGTTTGATTGTGGAAACCTCTGGCCTGGGAATATGACTGTGGTTTGAATTTGGAAACTTGTGGCCTGGGAACATGACTGAGATTGGACTGTTGAAACTTGTGGGCTGCAAACATGACTGAGGTTTGATTCTGGAACCATGTGTCCTGGGAATATGACTGAGGTTTGATTCTGGAAACCTGTGTCCTGGGAAAATGTCTGAGGTTTCATTGTGGAAACATGTGGCCTGGGATCATGACTGAGGTTTGATGGTGGAACACTTTGGCCTGGCAAAATAACTGAGGCTTGATGCTGGAACCCTGTGTCCTGGGAACATGATTGAGGTTTGATGGAGGAAACCTGTGGCCTGGGAAGATGGCTGAGGTTTGATGGTGGTACCCTGTGGCCTTTCAACATGACTGAGGCTTGATTCTGGAACCCTGTGGCCTGGGAACATGACTGAGGCGTGATTCTGGAACCCTGTGGCCTGAGAATATTACATCGGTGGATTATGGAAACCTGTGGCCTGGGAACATGAGAACGGTTTGATTCTGGAACCCTGTGGCCTGGGAACTTGTCTGAGGTTTGATGCTGCAAACCTGGGGCCTGGCAACATCTCTGAGGTTTGATTCTGGAAGACTGTAGCCAGGGAACATGATATCGGGTTGATTCTGGAAACCTGTGTCCTGGGAAAAAGACTGAGGTTTACTTCAGGAACCCTGTGGCCTGGGAACATGACATTGGTTGGGTTCTGTAACGCTGTGGCCTGGGAACATGACTGAGGTTTGATTGTGGAACCCTCTGGCCTGGGAACATGACTGTTGTTTGAATCTGGACACCTGTGTCCTGGGAACATGACTGAGGTTTGATTGTGGAACACTCTGGCCAGGGAACATGACTGTGGTTTGATTCTGAAACCCTGTGGCCTGGGAATATGACTGAGGTTTGATTCTGGAAAGCATTGGCCTGGGAACATGACTGATTTTAGATTGTGTAATCCTGTGGCCTGGGAACATGACAGCGGTTTGGATTCGGGTACACTGTTGCCTGGGAACATGAAATCTGTTTGATTCTGGAAACCTGTGGCCTGGGAATATGACTGAGGTTTGATGGTGGTGCCCTGCGCCCTGATAATATGATTGAGGTTTGATTCTGGATCCCTGTGGCCTGCGAACATTCCTGAGGCGTGATTTTGGAAAACTGTGGCCTGGGAACATGACATCTGTTTAGATTGTGGGATAGTGTGCGCTAGGATCCTTCCTGAGCCTTGGTTCTGGAACCCTGTGGACTGGGAACAGGACTGAGATTTTATTCTGGAACCCTGTAGCCTGGGAACATAACTGAGGATTGATTCTGGAACCCTGTGGCCTGGGAACATAACTGAGGATTGATTCTGGAACCCTGTGGCCTGGGAACATGACATCGGTGGATTCTGGATCCCTGTGGCCTTGGAATATGAGAACGGTTTGATTCTGGAACCCTGTGGCCTGGGAACATGTCTGAGGTTTGATGGTGGAAACCTGTGGCCTGCGAACATGACTGAGGCTTAATTCTGGAACCCTGTGGCCTGGGCACTTGCCTGAGGTTTGATGGCAGAAACCTGTGAACTCCCAACATGACTGAGGTTTGATTGTGGAACCCTGTGCCCTGGAAACATGACTGTGGCCTGGTACTGGAAACCCATGGCCTGGGAACTTGATATTGGTTTGATTCTGGAACCCTGTGTCCTGGGAACATGATTGAGCTTTGATGGAGGAACCCTGTGGCCTGGGAACATGACTGAGGTTTGATGGTGGTACCCTGTGGCCTGGCAACATGACTGAGGCTTGATTCTGGAAACCTGTGGCCTGGGAACTTGAGTGTGGTTTGATAGCAGAAAGCTGTGGACTGGCAACATGACTGAGGTTTGATGGTGGAACCCTGTGCACTGGGAATATGACTGAGGCCTGATACTGGAACCCCGTGGCGTGGGAACATGTCATTGGTTTGACTCTGGAATCCTGTTTCCTGGGAACATGACTGAGGTTTGATGATTGAACCTTGTGGCCTGGCAACATGACTGAGGTTTGATGGTGGAAACCTGTGGCCTGGCAAGATGACTTAGGTTTAATTGTGGAACACTCTGGCCTAGGAACATGACTGAGGCTTGATGGTGGATCCGTGGCCTGGCAATAGGACTGAGGTTTTATTGTGGAACCCTCTGGCCTGGGAATATGACTGAGGTTTAATTGTGGAACCCTGTGGCCTGGGAACATGACTGGAATTTTATTTTTGAAACCTGTGTCCAGGGAACATGACTGAGGTTTTATTCTGGGATCCTGGGTCCTGTGAACACAACTGAGGTTTGATTCTGGAACCATGTGGCCTGGGTTCATGACTGAGGTTTGATGGTGGAACACTCTGGCCTGGCAAAATGACTGAGGATTGATTCTGGAACCCTGTGGCCTGGGAACATGACATCGGTGCATTCTGGATCCCTGTGGCCTTGGAATATGAGAACGGTTTGATTCTGGAACCCTGTGGCCTGGGAACATGTCTGAGGTTTGATGGTGGAAACCTGTGGCCTGCCAACATGACTGAGGCTTAATTCTGGAACCCTGTGGCCTGGGCACTTGCCTGAGGTTTGATGGCAGAAACCTGTGGACTGCCCACATGACTGAGGTTTGATTGTGGAACCCTGTGCCCTGGAAACATGACTGTGGCCTGGTACTGGAAACCCATGGCCTGGGAACTTGACATTGGTTTGATTCTGGAACCCTTTGTCCTGCGAAGATGATTGAGGTTTGATGGAGGAACCCTGTGGCCTGGCAACATGACTGAGGCTTGATTCTGGAAACCTGTGGCCTGGGAACTTGAGTGTGGTTTGATAGCAGAAAGCTGTGGACTGGCAACATGACTGAGGTTTGATGGTGGAACCCTGTGCACTGGGAACATGACTGAGGCCTGATACTGGAACCCCGTGGCGTGGGAACATGTCATTGGTTTGATTCTGGAATCCTGTTTCCTGGGAACATGACTGAGGTTTGATGGTTGAACCTTGTGGCCTGGCAACATGACTGAGGTTTGATGGTGGAAACCTGTGGCCTGGCAAGATGACTTAGGTTTAATTGTGGAACACTCTGGCCTGGGAACATGACTGAGGCTTGATGGTGGAACCGTGGCCTGGCAATAGGACTGAGGTTTTATTGTGGAACCCTCTGGCCTGGGAATATGACTGAGGTTTAATTGTGGAACCCTGTGGCCTGGGAATATGACTGAGGTTTGATTCTGGAAACCATTGGCCTGGGAACATGACTGATGTTAGATTGTGGCATCCTGTGACCTTGCAAAATAATATCGGTTTGGATTCTGGTACCCTGTTGCCTGGGAACATGAAATCGGTTTGATTTTGGAAACTTGTGGCCTGGGAATATGACTGAGGTTTGATTCTGGATCCCTGTGGCCTGGGAACATGACTGAGGCGTGATTCTGGAAACCTGTGGCCTGGGAACATGACATCTGTTTAGATTGTGGAATACTGTGCAACGGGAATCTGACTGAGTCGTGGTTCTGGAATCCTGTGGACTGGGAACATGACTGAGGTTTTATTCTGCAACCCTGTAGCCTGGGAACATAACTGAGGATTGATTCTGGAACCCTGTGGCCTGGGAACATGACATCGGTGGATTCTGGAACCCTTTGGCCTGGGAACATGAGAACGGTTTGATTCCGGAACCCTATTGGCTGGGAACATGTCTGAGGTTGGATTCTGGAAGACTCTGGCCAGGGAACATGTTATCAGGGTGATTCTGGAAACCTGTGTCCTGGGAACATGACTGAGGTTTGCTTCTGGAACCCTGTGACCTGGGAACATGACTGAGATTTCTTTCTGGAAGCCTGTTCCCTGGGAACATTACTGAGGGTTGATTATGGACACCTGTGTGCTGGGAACATGACTGAGGTTTGATTGTTGAAACCTGTCTCCTGTGAACATGACTGAGGTTTGATTCTGGAACCGTGTGTCCTGGGAATATGACTGAGGTTTGATTCTGGAAACCTGTGGTCTGGGAAAATGTCTGAGGTTTCATTGTGGAAACATGTGGCCTGGGATCATGACTGAGGTTTGATGGTGGAACACTCTGGCCTGGCAAAATGACTGAGGCTTAATTCTGGAACCCTGTCGCCTGGGCACTTGCCTGAGGTTTGATGGCAGAACCCTGTGAACTACCAACATGACTGAGGTTTGATTGTGGAACCCTGTGCCCTGGATACATGACTGTGGCCTGGTACTGGAAACCCATGGCCTGGGAACTTGACATTTGTTTGATTCTGGAACCCTGTGTCCTGGGAACATGATTGAGGTTTGATGGAGGAACCCTGTGGCCTGGGAACATGACTGAAGTTTGATGGTGGTTCCCTGTGGCCTGGCAACATGACTGAGGCTTCATTCTGGAACCCTGTGCCCTGGGAACTTGACTCTGGTTTGATCACAGAAACCTGTGCCTGGCAAAATGACTGAGGTTTGATGGTGGAACCCTGTGCACTGGGAACATGACTGAGGCCTGATACTGGAACCTCGTGGCGTGGGAACATGCCATTGGTTTGATTCTTGAACCCTGTTTCCTGGGAACATGACTGAGGTTTAATGGTTTAACCCTGTGGCCTGGGAACATGACTGGGATTTTATTTTTGAAACCTGTTTCCAGGGAACATGACTGAGGTTTTATTCTGGAACCCTGGGTCCTGGGAACACGACTGGGGTTTGATTCTGGAACCATGTGGCCTAGGAATATGACTGAGGATTGATTTTGGAAACCATTGGCCTGGGAACATGACTCATGTTAGATTGAGGCATCCTGTAGCCTTGGAACATGACATCGGTTTGTATTCTGGTACCCTATTGCCTGGGAACATGAAATCGGTTTGATTCCGGAAATCTGTGGCCTGGGAATATGACTGAGGTTTGCTGGTCGTACCCTATGGCCTGGCAACATGACTGAGGTTTGATTCTGGATCCCTGTGGCCTGGGAACATGACTGAGGCGTGATTCTGGAAACCTGTGGCCTGGGAATATGACATCTGTTGAGATTGTGGAATACTGTGCAATGGGAACCTGACTGAGCCTTGTTTCTGGAACTCTGTGGCCTGGGAACATGACTGAGGTTTTATTCTGGAACCCTGTAGCCTGGGAACATAACTGAGGATTGATTCAGGAACCCTGTGGCCTGGGAATATGACATTGGTGGATTCTGGAACCCTTTGGCCTGGGAACATGAGAACGGTTTGATTCTGGAACCCTGTGGCCTGGGAATATGTCTGAGGTTTGATTCTGGAAGACTGTGGCCAGGGAACATGATATCAGGTTGATTCTGGAAACCTGTGTGCTGGGAACAAGACTGAGGTTTGCTTCTGGAACCCTGTGGCCTGGGAACATGACATCGGTTGTATTCTGGGACCCTGTGGCTTGGGAACATGGCTGAGGTTTGATTGTGGAAACCTCTGGCCTGGGAATATGACTGTGGTTTGAATTTGGAACCTTGTGGCCTGGGAACATGACTGAGATTGGACTGTTGAAACTTGTGGGCTGCAAACATGACTGAGGTTTGATTCTGGAACCATGTGTCCTGGGAATATGACTGAGGTTTGATTCTGGAAATCTGTGTCCTGGGAAAATGTCTGAGGTTTCATGGTGGAAACATGTGGCCTGGGATCATGACTGAGGTTTGATGGTGGAACACTCTGGCCTGGCAAAATAACTGAGGCTTGATTCTGGAACCCTGTGTCCTGGGAACATGATTGAGGTTTGATGGAGGAAACCTGTGGCCTGGGAACATGACTGAGGTTTGATGGTTGTATCCTGTGGCCTTTCAACATGACTGAGTTTTGATTCTGGAACCCTGTGGCCTGGGAACATGACTGAGGCGTGATTCTGGAACCCTGTGGCCTGAGAACATTACATCGGTGGATTATGGAAACCTGTGGCCTGGGAACATGAGAACGGTTTGATTCTGGAACCCTGTGGCCTGGGAACTTGTCTGAGGTTTGATGCTGCAAACCTGGGGCCTGGCAACATCTCTGAGGTTTGATTCTGGAAGACTGTAGCCAGGGAACATGATATCGGGTTGATTCTGGAAACCTGTGTCCTGGGAAAAAGACTGAGGTTTACTTCAGGAACCCTGTGGCCTGGGAACATGACATTGGTTGGGTTCTGTAACGCTGTGGCCTGGGAACATGACTGAGGTTTGATTGTGGAACCCTCTGGCCTGGGAACATGACTGTTGTTTGAATCTGGACACCTGTGTCCTGGGAACATGACTGAGGTTTGATTGTGGAACACTCTGGCCAGGGAACATGACTGTGGTTTGATTCTGAAACCCTGTGGCCTGGGAATATGACTGAGGTTTGATTCTGGAAAGCATTGGCCTGGGAATATGACTGATTTTAGATTGTGTAATCCTGTGGCCTGGGAACATGACAGCGGTTTGGATTCGGGTACACTGTTGCCTGGGAACATGAAATCTGTTTGATTCTGGAAACCTGTGGCCTGGGAATATGACTGAGGTTTGATGGTGGTGCCCTGCGCCCTGATAATATGATTGAGGTTTGATTCTGGATCCCTGTGGCCCGCGAACATTTCTGAGGCGTGATTTTGGAAAACAGTGGCCTGGGAACATGACATCTGTTTAGATTGTGGGATAGTGTGCGCTAGGATCCTTCCTGAGCCTTGGTTCTGGAACCCTGTGGACTGGGAACAGGACTGAGATTTTATTCTGGAACCCTGTAGCCTGGGAACATAACTGAGGATTGATTCTGGAACCCTGTGGCCTGGGAACATAACTGAGGATTGATTCTGGAACCCTGTGGCCTGGGAACATGACATCGGTGGATTCTGGATCCCTGTGGCCTTGGAATATGAGAACGGTTTGATTCTGGAACCCTGTGGCCTGGGAACATGTCTGAGGTTTGATGGTGGAAACCTGTGGCCTGCCAACATGACTGAGGCTTAATTCTGGAACCCTGTGGCCTGGGCACTTGCCAGAGGTTTGATGGCAGAAACCTGTGAACTCCCAACATGACTGAAGTTTGATTGTGGAACCCTGTGCTCTGGAAACATGACTGTGGCCTGGTACTGGAAACCCATGGCCTGGGAACTTGACATTGGTTTGATTCTGGAACCCTGTGTCCTAGGAACATGATTGAGCTTTGATGGAGGAACCCTGTGCCCTGGGAACATGACTGAGGCTTGATTCTGGAAACCTGTGGCCTGGGAACTTGAGTGTGGTTTGATAGCAGAAAGCTGTGGACTGGCAACATGACTGAGGTTTGATGGTGGAACCCTGTGCACTGGGAACATGACTGAGGCCTGATACTGGAACCCCGTGGCGTGGGAACATGTCATTGGTTTGATTCTGGAATCCTGTTTCCTGGGAACATGACTGAGGTTTGATGGTTGAACCTTGTGGCCTGGCAACATGACTGAGGTTTGATGGTGGAAACCTGTGGCCTGGCAAGATGACTAAGGTTTAATTGTGGAACACTCTGGCCTGGGAACATGATTGAGGCTTGATGATGGAACCGTGGCCTGGCAGTAGGACTGAGGTTTTATTGCGGAACCCTCTGGCCTTGGAATATGACTGAGGTTTAATTGTGGAACCCTGTGGCCTGGGAACATGACTGGAATTTTATTTTTGAAACCTGTGTCCAGGGAACATGACTGAGGTTTTATTCTGGGATCCTGGGTCCTGGGAACACAACTGAGGTTTGATTCTGGAACCATGTGGCCTGGGAATATGACTGAGGCGTGATTCTGGAAACCTGTGGCCTGGGAATATGACATCTGTTGAGATTGTGGAATACTGTGCAATGGGAACCTGACTGAGCCTTGTTTCTGGAACTCTGTGGCCTGGGAACATGACTGAGGTTTTATTCTGGAACCCTGTAGCCTGGGAACATAACTGAGGATTGATTCAGGAACCCTGTGGCCTGGGAACATGACATTGGTGGATTCTGGAACCCTTTGGCCTGGGAACATGAGAACGGTTTGATTCTGGAACCCTGTGGCCTGGGAATATGTCTGAGGTTTGATTCTGGAAGACTGTGCCCAGGGAATATGATATCAGGTTGATTCTGGGAACCTGTGTGCTGTGAACAAGACTGAGGTTTGCTTCTGGAACCCTGTGGCCTGGGAACATGACATCGGTTGTATTCTGGGACCCTGTGGCTTGGGAACATGGCTGAGGTTTGATTGTGGAAACCTCTGGCCTGGGAATATGACTGTGGTTTGAATTTGGAAACTTGTGGCCTGGGAACATGACTGAGATTGGACTGTTGAAACTTGTGGGCTGCAAACATGACTGAGGTTTGATTCTGGAACCATGTGTCCTGGGAATATGACTGAGGTTTGATTCTGGAAACCTGTGTCCTGAGAAAATGTCTGAGGTTTCATTGTGGAAACATGTGGCCTGGGATCATGACTGAGGTTTGATGGTGGAACACTCTGGCCTGGCAAAATAACTGAGGCTTGATTCTGGAACCCTGTGTCCTGGGAACATGATTGAGGTTTGATGGAGGAAACCTGTGGCCTGGGAAGATGACTGAGGTTTGATGGTGGTATCCTGTGGCCTTTCAACATGACTGAGGCTTGATTCTGGGACCCTGTGGCCTGGGAACATGACTGAGGCGTGATTCTGGAACCCTGTGGCCTGAGAACATTACATCGGTGGATTATGGAAACCTGTGGCCTGGGAACATGAGAACGGTTTGATTCTGGAACCCTGTGGCCTGGGAACTTGTCTGAGGTTTGATGCTGCAAACCTGGGGCCTGGCAACATCTCTGAGGTTTGATTCTGGAAGACTGTAGCCAGGGAACATGATATCGGGTTGATTCTGGAAACCTGTGTCCTGGGAAAAAGACTGAGGTTTACTTCAGGAACCCTGTGGCCTGGGAACATGACATTGGTTGGGTTCTGTAACGCTGTGGCCTGGGAACATGACTGAGGTTTGATTGTGGAACCCTCTGGCCTGGGAACATGACTGTTGTTTGAATCTGGACACCTGTGTCCTGGGAACATGACTGAGGTTTGATTGTGGAACACTCTGGCCAGGGAACATGACTGTGGTTTGATTCTGAAACCCTGTGGCCTGGGAATATGACTGAGGTTTGATTCTGGAAAGCATTGGCCTGGGAACATGACTGATTTTAGATTGTGTAATCCTGTGGCCTGGGAACATGACAGCGGTTTGGATTCGGGTACACTGTTGCCTGGGAACATGAAATCTGTTTGATTCTGGAAACCTGTGGCCTGGGAATATGACTGAGGTTTGATGGTGGTGCCCTGCGCCCTGATAATATGATTGAGGTTTGATTCTGGATCCCTGTGGCCTGCGAACATTCCTGAGGCGTGATTTTGGAAAACTGTGGCCTGGGAACATGACATCTGTTTAGATTGTGGGATAGTGTGCGCTAGGATCCTTCCTGAGCCTTGGTTCTGGAACCCTGTGGACTGGGAACAGGACTGAGATTTTATTCTGGAACCCTGTAGCCTGGGAACATAACTGAGGATTGATTCTGGAACCCTGTGGCCTGGGAACATAACTGAGGATTGATTCTGGAACCCTGTGGCCTGGGAACATGACATCGGTGGATTCTGGATCCCTGTGGCCTTGGAATATGAGAACGGTTTGATTCTGGAACCCTGTGGCCTGGGAACATGTCTGAGGTTTGATGGTGGAAACCTGTGGCCTGCGAACATGACTGAGGCTTAATTCTGGAACCCTGTGGCCTGGGCACTTGCCTGAGGTTTGATGGCAGAAACCTGTGAACTCCCAACATGACTGAGGTTTGATTGTGGAACCCTGTGCTCTGGAAACATGACTGTGGCCTGGTACTGGAAACCCATGGCCTGGGAACTTGATATTGGTTTGATTCTGGAACCCTGTGTCCTGGGAACATGATTGAGCTTTGATGGAGGAACCCTGTGGCCTGGGAACATGACTGAGGTTTGATGGTGGTACCCTGTGGCCTGGCAACATGACTGAGGCTTGATTCTGGAAACCTGTGGCCTGGGAACTTGAGTGTGGTTTGATAGCAGAAAGCTGTGGACTGGCAACATGACTGAGGTTTGATGGTGGAACCCTGTGCACTGGGAATATGACTGAGGCCTGATACTGGAACCCCGTGGCGTGGGAACATGTCATTGGTTTGACTCTGGAATCCTGTTTCCTGGGAACATGACTGAGGTTTGATGATTGAACCTTGTGGCCTGGCAACATGACTGAGGTTTGATGGTGGAAACCTGTGGCCTGGCAAGATGACTTAGGTTTAATTGTGGAACACTCTGGCCTAGGAACATGACTGAGGCTTGATGGTGGATCCGTGGCCTGGCAATAGGACTGAGGTTTTATTGTGGAACCCTCTGGCCTGGGAATATGACTGAGGTTTAATTGTGGAACCCTGTGGCCTGGGAACATGACTGGAATTTTATTTTTGAAACCTGTGTCCAGGGAACATGACTGAGGTTTTATTCTGGGATCCTGGGTCCTGTGAACACAACTGAGGTTTGATTCTGGAACCATGTGGCCTGGGTTCATGACTGAGGTTTGATGGTGGAACACTCTGGCCTGGCAAAATGACTGAGGATTGATTCTGGAACCCTGTGGCCTGGGAACATGACATCGGTGCATTCTGGATCCCTGTGGCCTTGGAATATGAGAACGGTTTGATTCTGGAACCCTGTGGCCTGGGAACATGTCTGAGGTTTGATGGTGGAAACCTGTGGCCTGCCAACATGACTGAGGCTTAATTCTGGAACCCTGTGGCCTGGGCACTTGCCTGAGGTTTGATGGCAGAAACCTGTGGACTGCCCACATGACTGAGGTTTGATTGTGGAACCCTGTGCCCTGGAAACATGACTGTGGCCTGGTACTGGAAACCCATGGCCTGGGAACTTGACATTGGTTTGATTCTGGAACCCTTTGTCCTGCGAAGATGATTGAGGTTTGATGGAGGAACCCTGTGGCCTGGCAACATGACTGAGGCTTGATTCTGGAAACCTGTGGCCTGGGAACTTGAGTGTGGTTTGATAGCAGAAAGCTGTGGACTGGCAACATGACTGAGGTTTGATGGTGGAACCCTGTGCACTGGGAACATGACTGAGGCCTGATACTGGAACCCCGTGGCGTGGGAACATGTCATTGGTTTGATTCTGGAATCCTGTTTCCTGGGAACATGACTGAGGTTTGATGGTTGAACCTTGTGGCCTGGCAACATGACTGAGGTTTGATGGTGGAAACCTGTGGCCTGGCAAGATGACTTAGGTTTAATTGTGGAACACTCTGGCCTGGGAACATGACTGAGGCTTGATGGTGGAACCGTGGCCTGGCAATAGGACTGAGGTTTTATTGTGGAACCCTCTGGCCTGGGAATATGACTGAGGTTTAATTGTGGAACCCTGTGGCCTGGGAATATGACTGAGGTTTGATTCTGGAAACCATTGGCCTGGGAACATGACTGATGTTAGATTGTGGCATCCTGTGACCTTGCAAAATAATATCGGTTTGGATTCTGGTACCCTGTTGCCTGGGAACATGAAATCGGTTTGATTTTGGAAACTTGTGGCCTGGGAATATGACTGAGGTTTGATTCTGGATCCCTGTGGCCTGGGAACATGACTGAGGCGTGATTCTGGAAACCTGTGGCCTGGGAACATGACATCTGTTTAGATTGTGGAATACTGTGCAACGGGAATCTGACTGAGTCGTGGTTCTGGAATCCTGTGGACTGGGAACATGACTGAGGTTTTATTCTGCAACCCTGTAGCCTGGGAACATAACTGAGGATTGATTCTGGAACCCTGTGGCCTGGGAACATGACATCGGTGGATTCTGGAACCCTTTGGCCTGGGAACATGAGAACGGTTTGATTCCGGAACCCTATTGGCTGGGAACATGTCTGAGGTTGGATTCTGGAAGACTCTGGCCAGGGAACATGTTATCAGGGTGATTCTGGAAACCTGTGTCCTGGGAACATGACTGAGGTTTGCTTCTGGAACCCTGTGACCTGGGAACATGACTGAGATTTCTTTCTGGAAGCCTGTTCCCTGGGAACATTACTGAGGGTTGATTATGGACACCTGTGTGCTGGGAACATGACTGAGGTTTGATTGTTGAAACCTGTCTCCTGTGAACATGACTGAGGTTTGATTCTGGAACCGTGTGTCCTGGGAATATGACTGAGGTTTGATTCTGGAAACCTGTGGTCTGGGAAAATGTCTGAGGTTTCATTGTGGAAACATGTGGCCTGGGATCATGACTGAGGTTTGATGGTGGAACACTCTGGCCTGGCAAAATGACTGAGGCTTAATTCTGGAACCCTGTCGCCTGGGCACTTGCCTGAGGTTTGATGGCAGAACCCTGTGAACTACCAACATGACTGAGGTTTGATTGTGGAACCCTGTGCCCTGGATACATGACTGTGGCCTGGTACTGGAAACCCATGGCCTGGGAACTTGACATTTGTTTGATTCTGGAACCCTGTGTCCTGGGAACATGATTGAGGTTTGATGGAGGAACCCTGTGGCCTGGGAACATGACTGAAGTTTGATGGTGGTTCCCTGTGGCCTGGCAACATGACTGAGGCTTCATTCTGGAACCCTGTGCCCTGGGAACTTGACTCTGGTTTGATCACAGAAACCTGTGCCTGGCAAAATGACTGAGGTTTGATGGTGGAACCCTGTGCACTGGGAACATGACTGAGGCCTGATACTGGAACCTCGTGGCGTGGGAACATGCCATTGGTTTGATTCTTGAACCCTGTTTCCTGGGAACATGACTGAGGTTTAATGGTTTAACCCTGTGGCCTGGGAACATGACTGGGATTTTATTTTTGAAACCTGTTTCCAGGGAACATGACTGAGGTTTTATTCTGGAACCCTGGGTCCTGGGAACACGACTGGGGTTTGATTCTGGAACCATGTGGCCTAGGAATATGACTGAGGATTGATTTTGGAAACCATTGGCCTGGGAACATGACTCATGTTAGATTGAGGCATCCTGTAGCCTTGGAACATGACATCGGTTTGTATTCTGGTACCCTATTGCCTGGGAACATGAAATCGGTTTGATTCCGGAAATCTGTGGCCTGGGAATATGACTGAGGTTTGCTGGTCGTACCCTATGGCCTGGCAACATGACTGAGGTTTGATTCTGGATCCCTGTGGCCTGGGAACATGACTGAGGCGTGATTCTGGAAACCTGTGGCCTGGGAATATGACATCTGTTGAGATTGTGGAATACTGTGCAATGGGAACCTGACTGAGCCTTGTTTCTGGAACTCTGTGGCCTGGGAACATGACTGAGGCGTGATTCTGGAAACCTGTTGCCTGGGAACATGACATCTGTTTAGATTGTGGAATACTGTGCAACGGGAATCTGACTGAGTCGTGGTTCTGGAATCCTGTGGACTGGGAACATGACTGAGGTTTTATTCTGCAACCCTGTAGCCTGGGAACATAACTGAGGATTGATTCTGGAACCCTGTGGCCTGGGAACATGACATCGGTGGATTCTGGAACCCTTTGGCCTGGGAACATGAGAACGGTTTGATTCCGGAACCCTATTGGCTGGGAACATGTCTGAGGTTGGATTCTGGAAGACTCTGGCCAGGGAACATGTTATCAGGGTGATTCTGGAAACCTGTGTCCTGGGAACATGACTGAGGTTTGCTTCTGGAACCCTGTGACCTGGGAACATGACTGAGATTTCTTTCTGGAAGCCTGTTCCCTGGGAACATTACTGAGGGTTGATTATGGACACCTGTGTGCTGGGAACATGACTGAGGTTTGATTGTTGAAACCTGTCTCCTGTGAAAATGACTGAGGTTTGATTCTGGAACCGTGTGTCCTGGGAATATGACTGAGGTTTGATTCTGGAAACCTGTGGTCTGGGAAAATGTCTGAGGTTTCATTGTGGAAACATGTGGCCTGGGATCATGACTGAGGTTTGATGGTGGAACACTCTGGCCTGGCAAAATGACTGAGGCTTAATTCTGGAACCCTGTCGCCTGGGCACTTGCCTGAGGTTTGATGGCAGAACCCTGTGAACTACCAACATGACTGAGGTTTGATTGTGGAACCCTGTGCCCTGGATACATGACTGTGGCCTGGTACTGGAAACCCATGGCCTGGGAACTTGACATTTGTTTGATTCTGGAACCCTGTGTCCTGGGAACATGATTGAGGTTTGATGGAGGAACCCTGTGGCCTGGGAACATGACTGAAGTTTGATGGTGGTTCCCTGTGGCCTGGCAACATGACTGAGGCTTCATTCTGGAACCCTGTGCCCTGGGAACTTGACTCTGGTTTGATCACAGAAACCTGTGCCTGGCAAAATGACTGAGGTTTGATGGTGGAACCCTGTGCACTGGGAACATGACTGAGGCCTGATACTGGAACCTCGTGGCGTGGGAACATGCCATTGGTTTGATTCTTGAACCCTGTTTCCTGGGAACATGACTGAGGTTTAATGGTTTAACCCTGTGGCCTGGGAACATGACTGGGATTTTATTTTTGAAACCTGTTTCCAGGGAACATGACTGAGGTTTTATTCTGGAACCCTGGGTCCTGGGAACACGACTGGGGTTTGATTCTGGAACCATGTGGCCTAGGAATATGACTGAGGATTGATTTTGGAAACCATTGGCCTGGGAACATGACTCATGTTAGATTGAGGCATCCTGTAGCCTTGGAACATGACATCGGTTTGTATTCTGGTACCCTATTGCCTGGGAACATGAAATCGGTTTGATTCCGGAAATCTGTGGCCTGGGAATATGACTGAGGTTTGCTGGTCGTACCCTATGGCCTGGCAACATGACTGAGGTTTGATTCTGGATCCCTGTGGCCTGGGAACATGACTGAGGCGTGATTCTGGAAACCTGTGGCCTGGGAATATGACATCTGTTGAGATTGTGGAATACTGTGCAATGGGAACCTGACTGAGCCTTGTTTCTGGAACTCTGTGGCCTGGGAACATGACTGAGGTTTTATTCTGGAACCCTTTAGCCTGGGAACATAACTGAGGATTGATTCAGGAACCCTGTGGCCTGGGAATATGACATTGGTGGATTCTGGAACCCTTTGGCCTGGGAACATGAGAACGGTTTGATTCTGGAAACCTGTGGCCTGGGAATATGTCTGAGGTTTGATTCTGGAAGACTGTGGCCAGGGAACATGATATCAGGTTGATTCTGGAAACCTGTGTGCTGGGAACAAGACTGAGGTTTGCTTCTGGAACCCTGTGGCCTGGGAACATGACATCGGTTGTATTCTGGGACCCTGTGGCTTGGGAACATGGCTGAGGTTTGATTGTGGAAACCTCTGGCCTGGGAATATGACTGTGGTTTGAATTTGGAACCTTGTGGCCTGGGAACATGACTGAGATTGGACTGTTGAAACTTGTGGGCTGCAAACATGACTGAGGTTTGATTCTGGAACCATGTGTCCTGGGAATATGACTGAGGTTTGATTCTGGAAATCTGTGTCCTGGGAAAATGTCTGAGGTTTCATGGTGGAAACATGTGGCCTGGGATCATGACTGAGGTTTGATGGTGGAACACTCTGGCCTGGCAAAATAACTGAGGCTTGATTCTGGAACCCTGTGTCCTGGGAACATGATTGAGGTTTGATGGAGGAAACCTGTGGCCTGGGAACATGACTGAGGTTTGATGGTTGTATCCTGTGGCCTTTCAACATGACTGAGTTTTGATTCTGGAACCCTGTGGCCTGGGAACATGACTGAGGCGTGATTCTGGAACCCTGTGGCCTGAGAACATTACATCGGTGGATTATGGAAACCTGTGGCCTGGGAACATGAGAACGGTTTGATTCTGGAACCCTGTGGCCTGGGAACTTGTCTGAGGTTTGATGCTGCAAACCTGGGGCCTGGCAACATCTCTGAGGTTTGATTCTGGAAGACTGTAGCCAGGGAACATGATATCGGGTTGATTCTGGAAACCTGTGTCCTGGGAAAAAGACTGAGGTTTACTTCAGGAACCCTGTGGCCTGGGAACATGACATTGGTTGGGTTCTGTAACGCTGTGGCCTGGGAACATGACTGAGGTTTGATTGTGGAACCCTCTGGCCTGGGAACATGACTGTTGTTTGAATCTGGACACCTGTGTCCTGGGAACATGACTGAGGTTTGATTGTGGAACACTCTGGCCAGGGAACATGACTGTGGTTTGATTCTGAAACCCTGTGGCCTGGGAATATGACTGAGGTTTGATTCTGGAAAGCATTGGCCTGGGAATATGACTGATTTTAGATTGTGTAATCCTGTGGCCTGGGAACATGACAGCGGTTTGGATTCGGGTACACTGTTGCCTGGGAACATGAAATCTGTTTGATTCTGGAAACCTGTGGCCTGGGAATATGACTGAGGTTTGATGGTGGTGCCCTGCGCCCTGATAATATGATTGAGGTTTGATTCTGGATCCCTGTGGCCCGCGAACATTTCTGAGGCGTGATTTTGGAAAACAGTGGCCTGGGAACATGACATCTGTTTAGATTGTGGGATAGTGTGCGCTAGGATCCTTCCTGAGCCTTGGTTCTGGAACCCTGTGGACTGGGAACAGGACTGAGATTTTATTCTGGAACCCTGTAGCCTGGGAACATAACTGAGGATTGATTCTGGAACCCTGTGGCCTGGGAACATAACTGAGGATTGATTCTGGAACCCTGTGGCCTGGGAACATGACATCGGTGGATTCTGGATCCCTGTGGCCTTGGAATATGAGAACGGTTTGATTCTGGAACCCTGTGGCCTGGGAACATGTCTGAGGTTTGATGGTGGAAACCTGTGGCCTGCCAACATGACTGAGGCTTAATTCTGGAACCCTGTGGCCTGGGCACTTGCCAGAGGTTTGATGGCAGAAACCTGTGAACTCCCAACATGACTGAAGTTTGATTGTGGAACCCTGTGCTCTGGAAACATGACTGTGGCCTGGTACTGGAAACCCATGGCCTGGGAACTTGACATTGGTTTGATTCTGGAACCCTGTGTCCTAGGAACATGATTGAGCTTTGATGGAGGAACCCTGTGCCCTGGGAACATGACTGAGGCTTGATTCTGGAAACCTGTGGCCTGGGAACTTGAGTGTGGTTTGATAGCAGAAAGCTGTGGACTGGCAACATGACTGAGGTTTGATGGTGGAACCCTGTGCACTGGGAACATGACTGAGGCCTGATACTGGAACCCCGTGGCGTGGGAACATGTCATTGGTTTGATTCTGGAATCCTGTTTCCTGGGAACATGACTGAGGTTTGATGGTTGAACCTTGTGGCCTGGCAACATGACTGAGGTTTGATGGTGGAAACCTGTGGCCTGGCAAGATGACTAAGGTTTAATTGTGGAACACTCTGGCCTGGGAACATGATTGAGGCTTGATGATGGAACCGTGGCCTGGCAGTAGGACTGAGGTTTTATTGCGGAACCCTCTGGCCTTGGAATATGACTGAGGTTTAATTGTGGAACCCTGTGGCCTGGGAACATGACTGGAATTTTATTTTTGAAACCTGTGTCCAGGGAACATGACTGAGGTTTTATTCTGGGATCCTGGGTCCTGGGAACACAACTGAGGTTTGATTCTGGAACCATGTGGCCTGGGAATATGACTGAGGCGTGATTCTGGAAACCTGTGGCCTGGGAATATGACATCTGTTGAGATTGTGGAATACTGTGCAATGGGAACCTGACTGAGCCTTGTTTCTGGAACTCTGTGGCCTGGGAACATGACTGAGGTTTTATTCTGGAACCCTGTAGCCTGGGAACATAACTGAGGATTGATTCAGGAACCCTGTGGCCTGGGAACATGACATTGGTGGATTCTGGAACCCTTTGGCCTGGGAACATGAGAACGGTTTGATTCTGGAACCCTGTGGCCTGGGAATATGTCTGAGGTTTGATTCTGGAAGACTGTGCCCAGGGAATATGATATCAGGTTGATTCTGGGAACCTGTGTGCTGTGAACAAGACTGAGGTTTGCTTCTGGAACCCTGTGGCCTGGGAACATGACATCGGTTGTATTCTGGGACCCTGTGGCTTGGGAACATGGCTGAGGTTTGATTGTGGAAACCTCTGGCCTGGGAATATGACTGTGGTTTGAATTTGGAAACTTGTGGCCTGGGAACATGACTGAGATTGGACTGTTGAAACTTGTGGGCTGCAAACATGACTGAGGTTTGATTCTGGAACCATGTGTCCTGGGAATATGACTGAGGTTTGATTCTGGAAACCTGTGTCCTGAGAAAATGTCTGAGGTTTCATTGTGGAAACATGTGGCCTGGGATCATGACTGAGGTTTGATGGTGGAACACTCTGGCCTGGCAAAATAACTGAGGCTTGATTCTGGAACCCTGTGTCCTGGGAACATGATTGAGGTTTGATGGAGGAAACCTGTGGCCTGGGAAGATGACTGAGGTTTGATGGTGGTATCCTGTGGCCTTTCAACATGACTGAGGCTTGATTCTGGGACCCTGTGGCCTGGGAACATGACTGAGGCGTGATTCTGGAACCCTGTGGCCTGAGAACATTACATCGGTGGATTATGGAAACCTGTGGCCTGGGAACATGAGAACGGTTTGATTCTGGAACCCTGTGGCCTGGGAACTTGTCTGAGGTTTGATGCTGCAAACCTGGGGCCTGGCAACATCTCTGAGGTTTGATTCTGGAAGACTGTAGCCAGGGAACATGATATCGGGTTGATTCTGGAAACCTGTGTCCTGGGAAAAAGACTGAGGTTTACTTCAGGAACCCTGTGGCCTGGGAACATGACATTGGTTGGGTTCTGTAATGCTGTGGCCTGGGAACATGACTGAGGTTTGATTGTGGAACCCTCTGGCCTGGGAACATGACTGTTGTTTGAATCTGAAACCCTGTGGCCTGGGAATATGACTGAGGTTTGATTCTGGAAATCATTGGCCTGGGAACATGACTGATTTTAGATGGTGTAATCCTGTGGCCTCGGAACATGACATCGGTTTGGATTCTGGTACACTGTTGCCTGGGAACATGAAATCGGTTTGATTCTGGAAACCTGTGGCCTGGGAATATGACTGAGGTTTGATGGTGGTGCCCTGCGGCCTGGCAATATGATTGAGGTTTGATTCTTGATCCCTGTGGCCTGCGAACATTCCTGAGGCGTGATTTTGAAAAACTGTGGCCTGGGAACATGACATCTGTTTAGATTGTGGGATAGTGTGAGCTAGGATGCTTCCTGAGCCTTGGTTCTGGAACCCTGTGGACTGGGAACAGGACTGAGGATTTATTCTGGAACCCTGTAGCCTGGGAACATAACTGAGGATTGATTCTGGAACCCTGTGGCCTGGGGACATGACATCGGTGGATTCTGGATCCCTGTGGCCTTGGAATATGAGAACGGTTTGATTCTGGAACCCTGTGGCCTGGGAACATGTCTGAGGTTTGATGGTGGAAACCTGTGGCCTGCCAACATGACTGAGGCTTAATTCTGGAACCCTGTGGCCTGGGCACTTGCCTGAGGTTTGATGGCAGAAACCTGTGGACTGCCAACATGACTGAGTTTTGATTGTGGAACCCTGTGCCCTGGAAACATGATTGTGGCCTGGTACTGGAAACCCATGGCTTGGGAACTTGACATTGGTTTGATTCTGGAACCCTGTGTCCTGCGAAGATGATTGAGGTTTGATGGAGGAACCCTGTGTCCTGGGAACATGACTGAGGTTTGATGGTGGTACCCTGTGCACTGGGAACATGACTGAGGCCTGATACTGGAACCCCGTGGCGTGGGAATATGTCATTGGTTTGATTCTGGAATCCTGTTTCCTGGGAACATGACTGAGGTTTGATGGTTGAACCTTGTGGCCTGGCAACATGACTGAGGTTTGATGGTGGAAACCTGTGGCCTGGCAAGATGACTTAGGTTTAATTGTGGAACACTCTGGCCTGGGAACATGACTGAGGCTTGATGGTGGAACCGTGGCCTGACAATAGGACTGCGGTTTTATTGTGGAACCCTCTGGCCGGGGAATATGATTGAGGTTTAATTGTGGAACCCTGTGGCCTGGGAACATGACTGGAATTTTATTTTTGAAACCTGTGTCCAGGGAACATGACTGAGGTTTTATTCTGGGATCCTGGGTCCTGGGAACACAACTGAGGTTTGATTCTGGAACCATGTGGCCTGGGAATATGACTGAGGTTTGTTTCTGGAAACCATTGGCCTGGGAACATGACTGAGGCGTGATTCTGGAAACCTGTGGCCTGGGAACATGACATCTGTTTACATTGTGGAATACTGAGCAACGGGAATCTGACTGAGTCGTGGTTTTGGAATCCTGTGGACTGGGAACATGACTGAGGTTTTATTCTGCAACCCTGTAGCCTGGGAACATAACTGAGGATTGATTCTGGAACCCTGTGGCCTGGGAACATGACATCGGTGGATTCTGGAACCCTTTGGCCTGGGAACATGAGAACGGTTTGATTCTGGAACCCTGTTGGCTGGGAACATTTCTGAGGTTGGATTCTGGAAGACTGTGGCCAGGGAACATGAAATCGGTTTGATTCTGGAAACCTGTGTCCTGGGAACATGACTGAGGTTTGCTTCTGGAACCCTGTGACCTGGGGACATGACTGAGATTTCTTTCTGGAAGCCTGTTCCCTGGGAACATTACTGAGGGTTGATTATGGACACCTGTGTGCTGGGAACATGACTGAGGTTTGATTGTTGAAACCTGTCTCCTGTGAACATGACTGAGGTTTGATTCTGGAACCGTGTGTCCTGGGAATATGACTGAGGTTTGATTCTGGAATCCTGTGGTCTGGGAAAATGTCTGAGGTTTCATTGTGGAAACATGTGGCCTGGGATCATGACTGAGGTTTGATGGTGGAACACTCTGGCCTGGAAAAATGACTGAGGCTTAATTCTGGAACCCTGTGGCCTGGGCACTTGCCTGAGGTTTGATAGCAGAAAGCTGTGGACTGGCAACATGACTGAGGTTTGATGGTGGAACCCTGTGCACTGGGAACATGACTGAGGCCTGATACTGGAACCCCGTGGCGTGGGAACATGTCATTGGTTTGATTCTGGAATCCTGTTTCCTGGGAACATGACTGAGGTTTGATGGTTGAACCTTGTGGCCTGGCAACATGACTGAGGTTTGATGGTGGAAACCTGTGGCCTGGCAAGTTGACTTAGGTTTAATTGTGGAACACTCTGGCCTGGGAACATGACTGAGGCTTGATGGTGGAACCGTGGCCTGGCAGTAGGGCTGAGGTTTTATTGTGGAACCCTCTGGCCTGGGAATATGACTGAGGTTTAATTGTGGAACCCTGTGGCCTGGGAACATGACTGGAATTTTATTTTTAAAACCTGTGTCCAGGGAACATGACTGAGGTTTTATTCTGGGATCCTGGGTCCTGGGAACACAACTAAGGTTTGATTCTAGAACCATGTGGCCTGGGAATATGACTGAGGTTTGATTCTGGAAACCATTGATCTGTGAACATGACTGATGTTAGATTGTGTAATCCTGTGGCCTGGGAACATGACATCGGTTTGGATTCTGGTACCCTGTTGCCTGGGAACATGAAATCGGTTTGATTCTGGAAACCTGTGGCCTGGGAATATGACTGAGGTTTGATGGTTGTGCCCTGCGCCCTGGCAATATGATTGAGGTTTGATTCTGGATCCCTGTGGCCTGCGAACATTCCTGAGGCGTGATTTTGGAAAACTGTGGCCTGGGAACATGACATCTGTTTAGATTGTGGGATAGTGTGCGCTAGGATCCTTCCTGAGCCTTGGTTCTGGAACCTTGTGGACTGGGAACAGGACTGAGATTTTATTCTGGAACCCTGTAGCCTGGGAACATAACTGAGGATTGATTCTGGAACCCTGTGGCCTGGGAACATGTCTGAGGTTTGATGGTGGAAACCTGTGGCCTGCCAACATGACTGAGGCTTAATTCTGGAACCCTGTGGCCTGGGCACTTGCCTGAGGTTTGATGGCAGAAACCTGTGAACTCCCAATATGACTGAGGTTGGATTGTGGAACCCTGTGCCATGGAAACATGACTGTGGCCTGGTACTGGAAAACCATGGCCTGGGAATTTGACATTGGTTTGATTCTGGAACCCTGTGTCCTGGGATCATGATTGAGGTTTGATGGAGGAACCCTGTGGCCTGGCAACATGACTGAGGCTTGATTTTGGAACCCTGTGCCCTGGGAACTTGACTCTGGTTTGATCGCAGAAACCTGTGCCTGGCAAAATGACTGAGGTTTGATGGTGGAACCCTGTGCACTGGGAACATGACTGAGGCCTGATACTGGAACCTCGTGGCGTGGGAACATGCCATTGGTTTGATTCTTGAACCCTGTTTCCTGGGAACATGACTGAGGTTTAATGGTTTAACCCTGTGTCCTGGGAACATGACTGGGATTTTATTTTTGAAACCTGTTTCCAGGGAACATGACTGAGGTTTTATTCTGGAACCCTGGGTCCTGGGAACACGACTGGGGTTTGATTCTGGAACCATGTGGCCTAGGAATATGACTGAGGATGGATTTTGGAAACCATTGGCCTGGGAACATGACTCATGTTAGATTGAGGCATCCTGTAGCCTTGGAACATGACATCGGTTTGTATTCTGGTACCCTATTGCCTGGGAACATGAAATCGGTTTGATTCCGGAAATCTGTGGCCTGGGAATATGACTGAGGTTTGCTGGTGGTACCCTATGGCCTGGCAACATGACTGAGGTTTGATTCTGGATCCCTGTGGCCTGGGAACATGACTGAGGCGTGATTCTGGAAACCTGTGGCCTGGGAATATGACATCTGTTGAGATTGTGGAATACTGTGCAATGGGAACCTGACTGAGCCTTGTTTCTGGAACTCTGTGGCCTGGGAACATGACTGAGGTTTTATTCTGGAACCCTGTAGCCTGGGAACATAACTGAGGATTGATTCAGGAACCCTGTGGCCTGGGAACATGACATTGGTGGATTCTGGAACCCTTTGGCCTGGGAACATGAGAACGGTTTGATTCTGGAACCCTGTGGCCTGGGAATATGTCTGAGGTTTGATTCTGGAAGACTGTGGCCAGGGAACATGATATCAGGTTGATTCTGGAAACCTGTGTGCTGGGAACAAGACTGAGGTTTGCTTCTGGAACCCTGTGGCCTGGGAACATGACATCGGTTGTATTCTGGGACCCTGTGGCTTGGGAACATGGCTGAGGTTTGATTGTGGAAACCTCTGGCCTGGGAATATGACTGTGGTTTGAATTTGGAACCTTGTGGCCTGGGAACATGACTGAGATTGGACTGTTGAAACTTGTGGGCTACAAACATGACTGAGGTTTGATTCTGGAACCATGTGTCCTGGGAATATGACTGAGGTTTGATTCTGGAAACCTGTGTCCTGGGAAAATGTCTGAGGTTTCATTATGATAACATGTGGCCTGGGATCATGACTGAGGTTTGATGGTGGAACACTTTGGCCTGGCAAAATAACTGAGGCTTAATGCTGGAACCCTGTGTCCTGGGAACATGATTGAGGTTTGATGGAGGAAACCTGTGGCCTGGGAAGATGACTGAGGTTTGATGGTGGTACCCTGTGGCCTTTCAACATGACTGAGGCTTGATTCTGGAACCCTGGGGCCTGGGAACATGACTGAGGCGTGATTCTGGAACCCTGTGGCCTGAGAACATTACATCGGTGGATTATGGAAACCTGTGGCCTGGGAACATGAGAACGGTTTGATTCTGGAACCCTGTGGCCTAGGAACTTGTCTGAGGTTTGATGCTGCAAACCTGGGGCCTGGCAACATCTCTGAGGTTTGATTCTGGAAGACTGTAGCCAGGGAACATGATATCGGGTTGATTCTGGAAACCTGTGTCCTGGGAAAAAGACTGAGGTTTACTTCAGGAACCCTGTGGCCTGGGAACATGACATTGGTTGGGTTCTGTAACGCTGTGGCCTGGGAACATGACTGAGGTTTGATTGTGGAACCCTCTGGCCTGGGAACATGACTGTTGTTTGAATCTGGACACCTGTGTCCTGGGAACATGACTGAGGTTTGATTGTGGAACACTCTGGCCAGGGAACATGACTGTGGTTTGATTCTGAAACCCTGTGTCCTGGGAATATGACTGAGGTTTGATTCTGGAAACCATTGGCCTGGGAACATGACTGAATTTAGATTGTGTAATCCTGTGGCCTGGGAACATGACATCGGTTTGGATTCGGGTACACTGTTGCCTGGGAACATGAAATCGGTTTGATTCTGGAAACCTGTGGCCTGGGAATATGACTGAGGTTTGATGGTGGTGCCCTGCGGCCTGGCAATATGATTGAGGTTTGATTCTGGATCCCTGTGGCCTGCGAACATTCCTGAGGCGTGATTTTGGAAAACTGTGGCCTGGGAACATGACATCTGTTTAGATTGTGGGATATTGTGCGCTAGGATCCTTCCTGAGCCTTGGTTCTGGAACCCTGTGGACTGGGAACATAACTGAGGATTGATTCTGGAACCCTGTGGCCTGGGAACATGACATCGGTGGATTCTGGATCCCTGTGGCCTTGGAGTATGAGAACGGTTTGATTCTGGAACCCTGTGGCCTGGGAACATGTCTGAGGTTTGATGGTGGAAACCTGTGGCCTGCCAACATGACTGAGGCTTAATTCTGAAACCCTGTGGCCTGGGCACTTGCCTGAGGTTTGATGGCAGAAACCTGTGGACTGCCCACATGACTGAGGTTTGATTGTGGAACCCTGTGCCCTGGAAACATGACTGTGGCCTGGTACTGGAAACCCATGGCCTGGGAACTTGACATTGGTTTGATTCTGGAACCCTGTGTCCTGGGAACATGACTGAGGTTTGATGGTGGTACCCTGTGGCCTGGCAACATGACTGAGGCTTGATTCTGGAAACCTGTGGCCTGGGAACTTGAGTGTGGTTTGATAGCAGAAAGCGGTGGACTGGAAACATGACTGAGGTTTGATGGTGGAACCCTGTGCACTGGGAACATGACTGAGGCCTGATACTGGAACCCCGTGGCGTGGGAACATGTCATTGGTTTGATTCTGGAATCCTGTTTCCTGGGAACATGACTGAGGTTTGATAATTGAACCTTGTGGCCTGGCAACATGACTGAAGTTTGATGGTGGAAACCTGTGGCCTGGCAAGATGACTTAGGTTTAATTGTGGAACACTCTGGCCTAGGAACATGACTGAGGCTTGATGGTGGAACCGTGGCCTGGCAATAGGACTGAGGTTTTATTGTGGAACCCTGTGGCCTGGGAACATAACTGAGGATTGATTCAGGAACCCTGTGGCCTGGGAACATGACATTGGTGGATTCTGGAACCCTTTGGCCTGGGAACATGAGAACGGTTTGATTCTGGAACCCTGTGGCCTGGGAATATGTCTGAGGTTTGATTCTGGAAGACTGTGGCCAGGGAACATGATATCAGGTTGATTCTGGAAACCTGTGTGCTGGGAACAAGACTGAGGTTTGCTTCTGGAACCCTGAGGCCTGGGAACATGACATCGGTTGTATTCTGGGACCCTGTGGCTTGGGAACATGGCTGAGGTTTGATTGTGGAAACCTCTGGCCTGGGAATATGACTGTGGTTTGAATTTGGAACCTTGTGGCCTGGGAACATGACTGAGATTGGACTGTTGAAACTTGTGGGCTGCAAACATGACTGAGGTTTGATTCTGGAACCATGTGTCCTGGGAATATGACTGAGGTTTGATTCTGGAAACCTGTGTCCTCGGAAAATGTCTGAGGTTTCATGGTGGAAACATATGGCCTGGGATCATGACTGAGGTTTGATGGTGGAACACTCTGGCCTGGCAAAATAACTGAGGATTGATTCTAGAACCCTGTGTCCTGGGAACATGATTGAGGTTTGATGGAGGAAACCTGTGGCCTGGGAACATGACTGAGGTTTGATGGTGGTACCCTGTGGCCTTTCAACATGACTGAGGCTTGATTCTGGAACCCTGTGGCCTGAGAACATTACATCGGTGGATTATGGAAACCTGTGGCCTTGGAACATGAGAACGGTTTGATTCTGGAACCCTGTGGCCTGGGAACTTGTCTGAGGTTTGATGCTGCAAACCTGGGGCCTGGCAACATCTCTGAGGTTTGATTCTGGAAGACTGTAGCCAGGGAACATGATATCGGGTTGATTCTGGAAACCTGTGTCCTGGGAAAAAGACTGAGGTTTACTTCAGGAACCCTGTGGCCTGGGAACATGACATCGGTTGGGTTCTGTAACGCTGTGGCCTGGGAACATGACTGAGGTTTGATTGTGGAACCCTCTGGCCTGGGAACATGACTGTTGTTTGAATCTGGACACCTGTGTCCTGGGAACATGACTGAGGTTTGATTGTGGAACACTCTGGCCAGGGAACATGACTGTGGTTTGATTCTGAAACCCTGTGGCCTGGGAATATGACTGAGGTTTGATTCTGGAAACCATTGGCCTGGGAACATGACTGATTTTAGATTGTGTAATCCTGTGGCCTGGGAACATGAAATCGGTTTGATTCTGGAAACCTGTGGCCTGGGAATATGACTGAGGTTTGATGGTGGTGCCCTGCGGCCTGGCAATATGATTGAGGTTTGATTCTGGATCCCTGTGCCCTGCGAACATTCCTGAGGCGTGATTTTGGAAAACTGTGGCCTGGGAACATGACATCTGTTTAGATTGTGGGATAGTGTGCGCTAGGATCCTTCCTGAGCCTTGGTTCTTGAACCCTGTGGACTGGGAACAGGACTGAGATTTTATTCTGGAACCCTGTAGCCTGGGAACATAACTGAGGATTGATTCTGGAACCCTGTGGCCTGGGAACATGACATCGGTGGATTCTGGATCCCTGTGGCCTTGGAATATGAGAACGGTTTGATTCTGGAACCGTGTGGCCTGGGAACATGTCTGAGGTTTGATGGTGGAAACCTGTGGCCTGCCAACATGACTGAGGCTTAATTCTGGAACCCTGTGGCCTGGGCACTTGCCTGAGATTTGATGGCAGAAACCTGTGGACTGGCAACATGACTGAGGTTTGATTGTGGAACCCTGTGCCCTGGAAACATGACTGTGGCCTGGTACTGGAAACCCATGGCCTGGGAACTTGACATTGGTTTGATTCTGGAACCCTGTGTCCTGGGAACATGATTGAGCTTTGATGGAGGAAACCTGTGGCCTGGGAACATGACTGAGGTTTGATGGTGGTACCCTGTGGCCTGGCAACATGACTGAGGCTTGATTCTGGAAACCTGTGGCCTGGGAACTTGAGTGTGGTTTGATAGCAGAAAGCTGTGGACTGGCAACATGACTGAGGTTTGATGGTGGAACCCTGTGCACTGGGAACATGACTGAGGCCTGATACTGGAACCCCGTGGCGTGGGAACATGTCATTGGTTTGACTCTGGAATCCTGTTTCCTGGGAACATGACTGAGGTTTGATGATTGAACCTTGTGGCCTGGCAACATGACTGAGGTTTGATGGTGGAAACCTGTGGCCTGGCAAGATGACTTAGGTTTAATTGTGGAACACTCTGGCCTAGGAACATGACTGAGGCTTGATGGTGGAACCGTGGCCTGGCAATAGGACTGAGGTTTTATTGTGGAACCCTCTGGCCTGGGAATATGACTGAGGTTTAATTGTGGAACCCTGTGGCCTGGGAACATGACTGGAATTTTATTTTTGAAACCTGTGTCCAGGGAACATGACTGAGGTTTTATTCTGGGATCCTGGGTCCTGTGAACACAACTGAGGTTTGATTCTGGAACCATGTGGCCTGGGATCATGACTGAGGTTTGATGGTGGAACACTCTGGCCTGGCAAAATGACTGAGGCTTAATTCTGGAACCCTGTGGCCTGGGCACTTGCCTGAGGTTTGATGGCAGAAACCTGTGGACTGGCAACATGACTGAGGTATGATTGTGGAACCCTGTGCCCTGGAAACATGACTGTGGCCTGGTACTGGAAACCCATGGCCTGGGAACTTGACATTGGTTTGATTCTGGAACGCTGTGTCCTGGGAACATGATTGAGGTTTGATGGAGGAACCCTGTGGCCTGGGAACATGACTGAAGTTTGATGGTGGTTCCCTGTGGCCTGGCAACATGACTGAGGCTTGATTTTGGAACCCTGTGCCCTGAGAACTTGATTCTGGTTTGATCGCAGAAACCTGTGCCTGGCAAAATGACTGAGGTTTGATGGTGGAACCCTGTGCACTGGGAACATGACTGAGGCCTGATACTGGAACCTCGTGGCGTGGGAACATGCCATTGGTTTGATTCTTGAACCCTGTTTCCTGGGAACATGACTGAGGTTTAATGGTTTAACCCTGTGGCCTGGGAACATGACTGGGATTTTATTTTTGAAACGTGTTTCCAGGGAACATGACTGAGGTTTTATTCTGGAACCCTGGGTCCTGGGAACACGACTGGGGTTTGATTCTGGAACCATGTTGCCTAGGAATATGACTGAGGATTGATTTTGGAAACCATTGGCCTGGGAACATGACTCATGTTAGATTGAGGCATCCTGTAGCCTTGGAACATGACATCGGTTTGTATTCTGGTACCCTATTGCCTGGGAACATGAAATCGGTTTGATTCCGGAAATCTGTGGCCTGGGAATATGACTGAGGTTTGCTGGTCGTACCCTATGGCCTGGCAACATGACTGAGGTTTGATTCTGGATCCCTGTGGCCTGGGAACATGACTGAGGCGTGATTCTGGAAACCTGTGGCCTGGGAATATGACATCTGTTGAGATTGTGGAATACTGTGCAATGGGAACCTGACTGAGCCTTGTTTCTGGAACTCTGTGGCCTGGGAACATGACTGAGGTTTTATTCTGGAACCCTGTAGCCTGGGAACATAACTGAGGATTGATTCAGGAACCCTGTGGCCTGGGAACATGACATTGGTGGATTCTGGAAACCTTTGGCCTGGGAACATGAGAACGGTTTGATTCTGGAACCCTGTGGCCTGGGAATATGTCTGAGGTTTGATTCTGGAAGACTGTGGCCAGGGAACATGATATCAGGTTGATTCTGGAAACCTGTGTGCTGGGAACAAGACTGAGGTTTGCTTCTGGAACCCTGTGGCCTGGGAACATGACATCGGTTGTATTCTGGGACCCTGTGGCTTGGGAACATGGCTGAGGTTTGATTGTGGAAACCTCTGGCCTGGGAATATGACTGTGGTTTGAATTTGGAACCTTGTGGCCTGGGAACATGACTGAGATTGGACTGTTGAAACTTGTGGGCTGCAAACATGACTGAGGTTTGATTCTGGAACCATGTGTCCTGGGAATATGACTGAGGTTTGATTCTGGAAATCTGTGTCCTGGGAAAATGTCTGAGGTTTCATTGTGGAAACATGTGGCCTGGGATCATGACTGAGGTTTGATGGTGGAACACTCTGGCCTGGCAAAATAACTGAGGCTTGATTCTGGAACCCTGTGTCCTGGGAACATGATTGAGGTTTGATGGAGGAAACCTGTGGCCTGGGAACATGACTGAGGTTTGATGGTTGTATCCTGTGGCCTTTCAACATGACTGAGGCTTGATTCTGGAACCCTGTGGCCGGGGAACATGACTGAGGCGTGATTCTGGAACCATGTGGCCTGAGAACATTACATCGGTGGATTATGGAAACCTGTGGCCTGGGAACATGAGAACGGTTTGATTCTGGAACCCTGTGGCCTGGGAACTTGTCTGAGGTTTGATGCTGCAAACCTGGGGCCTGGCAACATCTCTGAGGTTTGATTCTGGAAGACTGTAGCCAGGGAACATGATATCGGGTTGATTCTGGAAACCTGTGTCCTGGGAAAAAGACTGAGGTTTACTTCAGGAACCCTGTGGCCTGGGAACATGACATTGGTTGGGTTCTGTAACGCTGTGGCCTGGGAACATGACTGAGGTTTGATTGTGGAACCCTCTGGCCTGGGAACATGACTGTTGTTTGAATCTGGACACCTGTGTCCTGGGAACATGACTGAGGTTTGATTGTGGAACACTCTGGCCAGGGAACATGACTGTGGTTTGATTCTGAAACCCTGTGGCCTGGGAATATGACTGAGGTTTGATTCTGGAAACCATTGGCCTGGGAACATGACTGATTTTAGATTGTGTAATCCTGTGGCCTGGGAACATGACAGCGGTTTGGATTCGGGTACACTGTTGCCTGGGAACATGAAATCTGTTTGATTCTGGAAACCTGTGGCCTGGGAATATGACTGAGGTTTGATGGTGGTGCCCTGCGCCCTGATAATATGATTGAGGTTTGATTCTGGATCCCTGTGGCCTGCGAACATTCCTGAGGCGTGATTTTGGAAAACTGTGGCCTGGGAACATGACATCTGTTTAGATTGTGGGATAGTGTGCGCTAGGATCCTTCCTGAGCCTTGGTTCTGGAACCCTGTGGACTGGGAACAGGACTGAGATTTTATTCTGGAACCCTGTAGCCTGGGAACATAACTGAGGATTGATTCTGGAACCCTGTGGCCTGGGAACATAACTGAGGATTGATTCTGGAACCCTGTGGCCTGGGAACATGACATCGGTGGATTCTGGATCTCTGTGGCCTTGGAATATGAGAACGGTTTGATTCTGGAACCCTGTGGCCTGGGAACATGTCTGAGGTTTGATGGTGGAATCCTGTGGCCTGCCAACATGACTGAGGCTTAATTCTGGAACCCTGTGGCCTGGGCACTTGCCAGAGGTTTGATGGCAGAAACCTGTGAACTCCCAACATGACTGAAGTTTGATTGTGGAACCCTGTGCCCTGGAAACATGACTGTGGCCTGGTACTGGAAACCCATGGCCTGGGAACTTGACATTGGTTTGATTCTGGAACCCTGTGTCCTAGGAACATGATTGAGCTTTGATGGAGGAACCCTGTGCCCTGGGAACATGACTGAGGCTTGATTCTGGAAACCTGTGGCCTGGGAACTTGAGTGTGGTTTGATAGCAGAAAGCTGTGGACTGGCAACATGACTGAGGTTTGATGGTGGAACCCTGTGCACTGGGAACATGACTGAGGCCTGATACTGGAACCCCGTGGCTTGGGAACATGTCATTGGTTTGATTCTGGAATCCTGTTTCCTGGGAACATGACTGAGGTTTGATGGTGGAAACCTGTGGCCTGGCAAGATGACTTAGGTTTAATTGTGGAACACTCTGGCCTGGGAACATGATTGAGGCTTGATGGTGGAACCGTGGCCTGGCATTAGGACTGAGGTTTTATTGCAGAACCCTCTGGCCTTGGAATATGACTGAGGTTTAATTGTGGAACCCTGTGGCCTGGGAACATGACTGGAATTTTATTTTTGAAACCTGTGTCCAGAGAACATGACTGAGGTTTTATTCTGGGATCCTGGGTCCTGGGAACACAACTGAGGTTTGATTCTGGAACCATGTGGCCTGGGAATATGACTGAGGCGTGATTCTGGAAACCTGTGGCCTGGGAATATGACATCTGTTGAGATTGTGGAATACTGTGCAATGGGAACCTGACTGAGCCTTGTTTCTGGAACTCTGTGGCCTGGGAACATGACTGAGGTTTTATTCTGGAACCCTGTAGCCTGGGAACATAACTGAGGATTGATTCAGGAACCCTGTGGCCTGGGAACATGACATTGGTGGATTCTGGAACCCTTTGGCCTGGGAACATGAGAACGGTTTGATTCTGGAACCCTGTGGCCTGGGAATATGTCTGAGGTTTGATTCTGGAAGACTGTGGCCAGGGAACATGATATCAGGTTGATTCTGGAAAACTGTGTGCTGGGAACAAGACTGAGGTTTGCTTCTGGAACCCTGTGGCCTGGGGACATGACATCGGTGGATTCTGGATCCCTGTGACCTTGGAATATGAGAACGGTTTGATTCTGGAACCCTGTGGCCTGGGAACATGTCTGAGGTTTGATGGTGGAAACCTGTGGCCTGCCAACATGACTGAGGCTTAATTCTGGAACCCTGTGGCCTGGGCACTTGCCTCAGGTTTGATGGCAGAAACCTGTGGACTGCCAACATGACTGAGATTTGATTGTGGAACCCTGTGCCCTGGAAACATGATTGTGGCCTGGTACTGGAAACCCATGGCTTGGGAACTTGACATTCGTTTGATTCTGGAACCCTGTGTCCTGCGAATATGATTGAGGTTTGATGGAGGAACCCTGTGGCCTGGGAACATGACTGAGGTTTGATGGTGGTACCCTGTGGCCTGGCAACATGACTGAGGCTTGATTCTGGAAACTTGTGGCCTGGG
This sequence comes from Balaenoptera physalus, assembly GCF_965194825.1. NCBI lineage: Eukaryota > Metazoa > Chordata > Mammalia > Artiodactyla > Balaenopteridae > Balaenoptera > Balaenoptera physalus. Next base: position 1,906,643 of record NW_028126517.1, read on the forward strand.
AACTTGAGTGTGGTTTGATAGCAGAAAGCTGTGGACTGGCAACATGACTGAGGTTTGATGGTGGAACCCTGTGCACTGGGAACATGACTGAGGCCTGATACTGGAACCCCGTGGCGTGGGAACATGTCATTGGTTTGATTCTGGAATCCTGTTTCCTGGGAACATGACTGAGGTTTGATGGTTGAACCTTGTGGCCTGGCAACATGACTGAGGTTTGATGGTGGAAACCTGTGGCCTGGCAAGATGACTTAGGTTTAATTGTGGAACACTCTTGCCTGGGAACATGACTGAGGCTTGATGGTGGAACCGTGGCCTGACAATAGGACTGAGGTTTTATTGTGGAACCCTCTGGCCTGGGAATATGACTGAGGTTTAATTGTGGAACCCTGTGGCCTGGGAACATGACTGGAATTTTATTTTTGAAACCTGTGTCCAGGGAACATGACTGAGGTTTTATTCTGGGATCCTGGGTCCTGGGAACACAACTGAGGTTTGATTCTGGAACCATGTGGCCTGGGAATATGACTGAGGTTTGTTTCTGGAAACCATTGGCCTGGGAACATGACTGATGTTAGATTGTGGCATCCTGTGACCTTGGAAAATAATATCGGTTTGGATTCTGGTACCCTGTTGCCTGGGAACATGAAATCGGTTTGATTTTGGAAACTTGTGGCTTGGGAATATGACTGAGGTTTGATTCTGGATCCCTGTGGCCTGGGAACATGACTGAGGCGTGATTCTGGAAACCTGTGGCCTGGGAACATGACATCTGTTTACATTGTGGAATACTGTGCAACGGGAATCTGACTGAGTCGTGGTTTTGGAATCCTGTGGACTGGGAACATGACTGAGGTTTTATTCTGCAACCCTGTAGCCTGGGAATATAACTGAGGATTGATTCTGGAACCCTGTGGCCTGGGAACATGACATCGGTGGATTCTGGAACCCTTTGGCCTGGGAACATGAGAACGGTTTGATTCTGGAACCCTGTTGGCTGGGAACATTTCTGAGGTTGGATTCTGGAAGACTGTGGCCAGGGAACATGATATCAGGGTGAATCTGGAAACCTGTGTCCTGGGAACATGACTGAGGTTTGCTTCTGGAACCCTGTGACCTGGGGACATGACTGAGATTTCTTTCTGGAAGCCTGTTCCCTGGGAACATTACTGAGGGTTGATTATGGACACCTGTGTGCTGGGAACATGACTGAGGTTTGATTGTTGAAACCTGTCTCCTGTGAACATGACTGAGGTTTGATTCTGGAACCGTGTGTCCTGGGAATATGACTGAGGTTTGATTCTGGAATCCTGTGGTCTGGGAAAATGTCTGAGGTTTCATTGTGGAAACATGTGGCCTGGGATCATGACTGAGGTTTGATGGTGGAACACTCTGGCCTGGCAAAATGACTGAGGCTTAATTCTGGAACCCTGTGGCCTGGGCACTTGCCTGAGGTTTGATGGCAGAAACCTGTGGACTGGCAACATGACTGAGGTTTGATTGTGGAACCCTGTGCCCCGGAAACATGACTGTGGTCTGGTACTGGAAACCCATGACCTGGGAACTTGACATTGGTTTGATTCTGGAACCCTGTGTCCTGGGAACATGATTGAGGTTTGATGGAGGAACCCTGTGGCCTGGGAACATGACTGAGGTTTGATGGTGGTACCCTGTGGCCTGGCAACATGACTGAGGCTTGATTCTGGAAACCTGTGGCCTGGGAACTTGAGTGTGGTTTGATAGCAGAAAGCTGTGGACTGGCAACATGACTGAGGTTTGATGGTGGAACCCTGTGCACTGGGAACATGACTGAGGCCTGATACTGGAACCCCGTGGCGTGGGAACATGTCATTGGTTTGATTCTGGAATCCTGTTTCCTGGGAACATGACTGAGGTTTGATGGTTGAACCTTGTGGCCTGGCAACATGACTGAGGTTTCATAGTGGAAACCTGTGGCCTGGCAAGATGACTTAGGATTAATTGTGGAACACTCTGGCCTGGGAACATGACTGAGGCTTGATGGTGGAACCGTGGCCTGGCAATAGGGCTGAGGTTTTATTGTGGAACCCTCTGGCCTGGGAATATGACTGAGGTTTAATTGTGGAACCCTGTGGCCTGGGAACATGACTGGAATTTTATTTTTAAAACCTGTGTCCAGGGAACATGACTGAGGTTTTATTCTGGGATCCTGGGTCCTGGGAACACAACTAAGGTTTGATTCTAGAACCATGTGGCCTGGGAATATGATTGAGGTTTGATGGAGGAAACTTGTGGCCTCGGAACATGACTGAGGTTTGATGGTGGTACCCTGTGGCCTTTCAACATGACTGAGGCTTGATTCTGGAACCCTGTGGCCTGAGAACATTACATCGGTGGATTATGGAAACCTGTGGCCTTGGAACATGAGAACGGTTTGATTCTGGAACACTGTGGCCTGGGAACTTGTCTGAGGTTTGATGCTGCAAACCTGGGGCCTGGCAACATCTCTGAGGTTTGATTCTGGAAGACTGTAGCCAGGGAACATGATATCGGGTTGATTCTGGAAACCTGTGTCCTGGGAAAAAGACTGAGGTTTACTTCAGGAACCCTGTGGCCTGGGAACATGACATTGGTTGGGTTCTGTAACGCTGTGGCCTGGGAACATGACTGAGGTTTGATTGTGGAACCCTCTGGCCTGGGAACATGACTGTTGTTTGAATCTGGACACCTGTGTCCTGGGAACATGACTGAGGTTTGATTGTGGAACACTCTGGCCAGGGAACATGACTGTGGTTTGATTCTGAAACCCTGTGGCCTGGGAATATGACTGAGGTTTGATTCTGGAAACCATTGGCCTGGGAACATGACTGATTTTAGATTGTGTAATCCTGTGGCCTGGGAACATGAAATCGGTTTGATTCTGGAAACCTGTGGCCTGGGAATATGACTGAGGTTTGATGGTGGTGCCCTGCGCCCTGATAATATGATTGAGGTTTGATTCTGGATCCCTGTGCCCTGCGAACATTCCTGAGGCGTGATTTTGGAAAACTGTGGCCTGGGAACATGACATCTGTTTAGATTGTGGGATAGTGTGCGCTAGGATCCTTCCTGAGCCTTGGTTCTTGAACCCTGTGGACTGGGAACAGGACTGAGATTTTATTCTGGAACCCTGTAGCCTGGGAACATAACTGAGGATTGATTCTGGAACCCTGTGGCCTGGGAACATGACATCGGTGGATTCTGGATCCCTGTGGCCTTGGAATATGAGAACGGTTTGATTCTGGAACCCTGTGGCCTGGGAACATGTCTGAGGTTTGATGGTGGAAACCTGTGGCCTGCCAACATGACTGAGGCTTAATTCTGGAACCCTGTGGCCTGGGCACTTGCCTGAGATTTGATGGCAGAAACCTGTGGACTGGCAACATGACTGAGGTTTGATTGTGGAACCCTGTGCCCTGGAAACATGACTGTGGCCTGGTACTGGAAACCCATGGCCTGGGAACTTGACATTGGTTTGATTCTGGAACCCTGTGTCCTGGGAACATGACTGAGCTTTGATGGAGGAAACCTGTGGCCTGGGAACATGACTGAGGTTTGATGGTGGTACCCTGTGGCCTGGCAACATGACTGAGGCTTGATTCTGGAAACCTGTGGCCTGGGAACTTGAGTGTGGTTTGATAGCAGAAAGCTGTGGACTGGCAACATGACTGAGGTTTGATGGTGGAACCCTGTGCACTGGGAACATGACTGAGGCCTGATACTGGAACCCCGTGGCATGGGAACATGTCATTGGTTTGACTCTGGAATCCTGTTTCCTGGGAACATGACTGAGGTTTGATGATTGAACCTTGTGGCCTGGCAACATGACTGAGGTTTGATGGTGGAAACCTGTGGCCTGGCAAGATGACTTAGGTTTAATTGTGGAACACTCTGGCCTGGGAACATGACTGAGGCTTGATGGTGGAACCGTGGCCTGGCAATAGGACTGAGGTTTTATTGTGGAACCCTCTGGCCTGGGAATATGACTGAGGTTTAATTGTGGAACCCTGTGGCCTGGGAACATGACTGGAATTTTATTTTTGAAACCTGTGTCCAGGGAACATGACTGAGGTTTTATTCTGGGATCCTGGGTCCTGTGAACACAACTGAGGTTTGATTCTGGAACCATGTGGCCTGGGATCATGACTGAGGTTTGATGGTGGAACACTCTGGCCTGGCAAAATGACTGAGGCTTAATTCTGGAACCCTGTGGCCTGGGCACTTGCCTGAGGTTTGATGGCAGAAACCTGTGGACTGGCAACATGACTGAGGTTTGATTGTTGAACCCTGTGCCCTGGAAACATGACTGTGGCCTGGTACTGGAAACCCATGGCCTGGGAACTTGACATTGGTTTGATTCTGGAACCCTGTGTCCTGGGAACATGATTGAGGTTTGATGGAGGAACCCTGTGGCCTGGGAACATGACTGAAGTTTGATGGTGGTTTCCTGTGGCCTGGCAACATGACTGAGGCTTGATTTTGGAACCCTGTGCCCTGAGAACTTGATTCTGGTTTGATCGCAGAAACCTGTGCCTGGCAAAATGACTGAGGTTTGATGGTGGAACCCTGTGCACTGGGAACATGACTGAGGCCAGATACTGGAACCTCGTGGCGTGGGAACATGCCATTGGTTTGATTCTTGAACCCTGTTTCCTGGGAACATGACTGAGGTTTAATGGTTTAACCCTGTGGCCTGGGAACATGACTGGGATTTTATTTTTGAAACGTGTTTCCAGGGAACATGACTGAGGTTTTATTCTGGAACCCTGGGTCCTGGGAACACGACTGGGGTTTGATTCTGGAACCATGTGGCCTAGGAATATGACTGAGGATTGATTTTGGAAACCATTGGCCTGGGAACATGACTGATGTTAGATTGAGGCATCCTGTAGCCTTGGAACATGACATCGGTTTGTATTCTGGTACCCTATTGCCTGGGAACATGAAATCGGTTTGCTTCTGGAAATCTATGGCCTGGGAATATGACTGAGGTTTGCTGGTGGTACCCTATGGCCTGGCAACATGACTGAGGTTTGATTCTGGATCCCTGTGGCCTGGGAACATGACTGAGGCGTGATTCTGGAAACCTGTGGCCTGGGAATATGACATCTGTTGAGATTGTGGAATACTCTGCAATGGGAACCTGACTGAGCCTTGTTTCTGGAACTCTGTGGCCTGGGAACATGACTGAGGTTTTATTCTGGAACCCTGTAGCCTGGGAACATAACTGAGGATTGATTCAGGAACCCTGTGGCCTGGGAACATGACATTGGTGGATTCTGGAGCCCTTTGGCCTGGGAACATGAGAACGGTTTGATTCTGGAACCCTGTGGCCTGGGAATATGTCTGAGGTTTGATTCTGGAAGATTGTGGCCAGGGAACATGATATCAGGTGGATTCTGGAAACCTGTGTGCTGGGAACAAGACTGAGGTTTGCTTCTGGAACCCCGTGGCCTGGGAACATGACATCGGTTGTATTCTGGGACCCTGTGGCTTGGGAATATGGCTGAGGTTTGATTGTGGAAACCTCTGGTCTGGGAACATGACTGCTGTTTGAATCTGGACACCTGTGTCCTGGGAACATGACTGAGGTTTGATTGTGGAACACTCTGTCCAGGGAACATGACTGTGGTTTGATTCTGAAACCCTGTGTCCTGGGAGTATGACTGAGGTTTGATTCTGGAAACCATTGGCCTGGGAACATGACTGATTTTAGATTGTGTAATCCTGTGGCCTGGGAACAGGACATCGGTTTGGATTCTGGTACACTGTTGCCTGGGAACATGAAATCGGTTTGATTCTGGATCCCTGTGGCCTGCGAACATTCCTGAGGCGTGATTTTGGAAAACTGTGGCCTGGGAACATGACATCTGTTTAGATTGTGGGATAGTGTGCGCTAGGATCCTTCCTGAGCCTTGGTTCTGGAACCCTGTGGACTGGGAACAGGACTGAGATTTTATTCTGGAACCCTGTAGCCTGAGAACATAACTGAGGATTGATTCTGGAACCCTGTGGCCTGGGAACATGACATCGGTGGATTCTGGATCCCTGTGGCCTTGGAGTATGAGAACGGTTTGATTCTGGAACCCTGTGGCCTGGGAACATGTCTGAGGTTTGATGGTGGAAACCTGTGGCCTGCCAACATGACTGAGGCTTAGTTCTGAAACCCTGTGGCCTGGGCACTTGCCTGAGGTTTGATGGCAGAAACCTGTGGACTGCCCACATGACTGAGGTTTGATTGTGGAACCCTGTGCCCTGGAAACATGACTGTGGCCTGGTACTGGAAACCCATGGCCTGGGAACTTGACATTGGTTTGATTCTGGAACCCTGTGTCCTGGGAACATGATTGAGCTTTGATGGAGAAAACCTGTGGCCTGGGAACATGACTGAGGTTTGATGGTGGTACCCTGTGGCCTGGCAACATGACTGAGGCTTGATTCTGGAAACCTGTGGCCTGGGAACTTGAGTGTGGTTTGATAGCAGAAAGCGGTGGACTGGAAACATGACTGAGGTTTGATGGTGGAACCCTGTGCACTGGGAACATGACTGAGGCCTGATACTGGAACCCCGTGGCGTGGGAACATGTCATTGGTTTGATTCTGGAATCCTGTTTCCTGGGAACATGACTGAGGTTTGATGATTGAACCTTGTGGCCTGGCAACATGACTGAAGTTTGATGGTGGAAACCTGTGGCCTGGCAAGATGACTTAGGTTTAATTGTGGAACACTCTGGCCTAGGAACATGACTGAGGCTTGATGGTGGAACCGTGGCCTGGCAATAGGACTGAGGTTTTATTGTGGAACCCTGTGGCCTGGGAACATAACTGAGGATTGATTCAGGAACCCTGTGGCCTGGGAACATGACATTGGTGGATTCTGGAACCCTTTGGCCTGGGAACATGAGAACGGTTTGATTCTGGAACCCTGTGGCCTGGGAATATGTCTGAGGTTTGATTCTGGAAGACTGTGGCCAGGGAACATGATATCAGGTTGATTCTGGAAACCTGTGTGCTGGGAACAAGACTGAGGTTTGCTTCTGGAACCCTGAGGCCTGGGAACATGACATCGGTTGTATTCTGGGACCCTGTGGCTTGGGAACATGGCTGAGGTTTGATTGTGGAAAACTCTGGCCTGGGAATATGACTGTGGTTTGAATTTGGAACCTTGTGGCCTGGGAACATGACTGAGATTGGACTGTTGAAACTTGTGGGCTGCAAACATGACTGAGGTTTGATTCTGGAACCATGTGTCCTGGGAATATGACTGAGGTTTGATTCTGGAAACCTGTGTCCTCGGAAAATGTCTGAGGTTTCATGGTGGAAACATATGGCCTGGGATCATGACTGAGGTTTGATGGTGGAACACTCTGGCCTGGCAAAATAACTGAGGATTGATTCTAGAACCCTGTGTCCTGGGAACATGATTGAGGTTTGATGGAGGAAACCTGTGGCCTGGGAACATGACTGAGGTTTGATGGTGGTACCCTGTGGCCTTTCAACATGACTGAGGCTTGATTCTGGAACCCTGTGGCCTGAGAACATTACATCGGTGGATTATGGAAACCTGTGGCCTTGGAACATGAGAACGGTTTGATTCTGGAACCCTGTGGCCTGGGAACTTGTCTGAGGTTTGATGCTGCAAACCTGGGGCCTGGCAACATCTCTGAGGTTTGATTCTGGAAGACTGTAGCCAGGGAACATGATATCGGGTTGATTCTGGAAACCTGTGTCCTGGGAAAAAGACTGAGGTTTACTTCAGGAACCCTGTGGCCTGGGAACATGACATTGGTTGGGTTCTGTAACGCTGTGGCCTGGGAACATGACTGAGGTTTGATTGTGGAACCCTCTGGCCTGGGAACATGACTGTTGTTTGAATCTGGACACCTGTGTCCTGGGAACATGACTGAGGTTTGATTGTGGAACACTCTGGCCAGGGAACATGACTGTGGTTTGATTCTGAAACCCTGTGTCCTGGGAGTATGACTGAGGTTTGATTCTGGAAACCATTGGCCTGGGAACATGACTGATTTTAGATTGTGTAATCCTGTGGCCTGGGAACAGGACATCGGTTTGGATTCTGGTACACTGTTGCCTGGGAACATGAAATCGGTTTGATTCTGGATCCCTGTGGCCTGCGAACATTCCTGAGGCGTGATTTTGGAAAACTGTGGCCTGGGAACATGACATCTGTTTAGATTGTGGGATAGTGTGCGCTAGGATCCTTCCTGAGCCTTGGTTCTGGAACCCTGTGGACTGGGAACATGACTGAGATTTTATTCTGGAACCCTGTAGCCTGAGAACATAACTGAGGATTGATTCTGGAACCCTGTGGCCTGGGAACATGACATCGGTGGATTCTGGATCCCTGTGGCCTTGGAGTATGAGAACGGTTTGATTCTGGAACCCTGTGGCCTGGGAACATGTCTGAGGTTTGATGGTGGAAACCTGTGGCCTGCCAACATGACTGAGGCTTAGTTCTGAAACCCTGTGGCCTGGGCACTTGCCTGAGGTTTGATGGCAGAAACCTGTGGACTGCCCACATGACTGAGGTTTGATTGTGGAACCCTGTGCCCTGGAAACATGACTGTGGCCTGGTACTGGAAACCCATGGCCTGGGAACTTGACATTGGTTTGATTCTGGAACCCTGTGTCCTGGGAACATGATTGAGCTTTGATGGAGGAAACCTGTGGCCTGGGAACATGACTGAGGTTTGATGGTGGTACCCTGTGCCCTGGCAACATGACTGAGGCTTGATTCTGGAAACCTGTGGCCTGGGAACTTGAGTGTGGTTTGATAGCAGAAAGCTGTGGACTGGCAACATGACTGAGGTTTGATGGTGGAACCCTGTGCACTGGGAACATGACTGAGGCCTGATACTGGAACCCCGTGGCGTGGGAACATGTCATTGGTTTGACTCTGGAATCCTGTTTCCTGGGAACATGACTGAGGTTTGATGATTGAACCTTGTGGCCTGGCAACATGACTGAGGTTTGATGGTGGAAACCTGTGGCCTGGCAAGATGACTTAGGTTTAATTGTGGAACACTCTGGCCTAGGAACATGACTGAGGCTTGATGGTGGAACCGTGGCCTGGCAATAGGACTGAGGTTTTATTGTGGAACCCTCTGGCCTGGGAATATGACTGAGGTTTAATTGTGGAACCCTGTGGCCTGGGAACATGACTGGAATTTTATTTTTGAAACCTGTGTCCAGGGAACATGACTGAGGTTTTATTCTGGGATCCTGGGTCCTGTGAACACAACTGAGGTTTGATTCTGGAACCATGTGGCCTGGGATCATGACTGAGGTTTGATGGTGGAACACTCTGGCCTGGCAAAATGACTGAGGCTTAATTCTGGAACCCTGTGGCCTGGGCACTTGCCTGAGGTTTGATGGCAGAAACCTGTGGACTGGCAACATGACTGTGGCCTGGTACTGGAAACCCATGGCCTGGGAACTTGACATTGGTTTGATTCTGGAACCCTGTGTCCTGGGAACATGACTGAGGTTTGATGGAGGAACCCTGTGGCCTGGCAACATGACTGAGGCTTGATTTTGGAACCCTGTGCCCTGAGAACTTGATTCTGGTTTGATCGCAGAAACCTGTGCCTGGCAAAATGACTGAGGTTTGATGGTGGAACCCTGTGCACTGGGAACATGACTGAGGCCAGATACTGGAACCTCGTGGCGTGGGAACATGCCATTGGTTTGATTCTTGAACCCTGTTTCCTGGGAACATGACTGAGGTTTAATGGTTTAACCCTGTGGCCTGGGAACATGACTGGGATTTTATTTTTGAAACGTGTTTCCAGGGAACATGACTGAGGTTTTATTCTGGAACCCTGGGTCCTGGGAACACGACTGGGGTTTGATTCTGGAACCATGTGGCCTAGGAATATGACTGAGGATTGATTTTGGAAACCATTGGCCTGGGAACATGACTGATGTTAGATTGAGGCATCCTGTAGCCTTGGAACATGACATCGGTTTGTATTCTGGTACCCTATTGCCTGGGAACATGAAATCGGTTTGCTTCTGGAAATCTATGGCCTGGGAATATGACTGAGGTTTGCTGGTGGTACCCTATGGCCTGGCAACATGACTGAGGTTTGATTCTGGATCCCTGTGGCCTGGGAACATGACTGAGGCGTGATTCTGGAAACCTGTGGCCTGGGAATATGACATCTGTTGAGATTGTGGAATACTCTGCAATGGGAACCTGACTGAGCCTTGTTTCTGGAACTCTGTGGCCTGGGAACATGACTGAGGTTTTATTCTGGAACCCTGTAGCCTGGGAACATAACTGAGGATTGATTCAGGAACCCTGTGGCCTGGGAACATGACATTGGTGGATTCTGGAGCCCTTTGGCCTGGGAACATGAGAACGGTTTGATTCTGGAACCCTGTGGCCTGGGAATATGTCTGAGGTTTGATTCTGGAAGATTGTGGCCAGGGAACATGATATCAGGTGGATTCTGGAAACCTGTGTGCTGGGAACAAGACTGAGGTTTGCTTCTGGAACCCTGTGGCCTGGGAATATGACATCGGTTGTATTCTGGGACCCTGTGGCTTGGGAATATGGCTGAGGTTTGATTGTGGAAACCTCTGGTCTGGGAACATGACTGCTGTTTGAATCTGGACACCTGTGTCCTGGGAACATGACTGAGGTTTGATTGTGGAACACTCTGTCCAGGGAACATGACTGTGGTTTGATTCTGAAACCCTGTGTCCTGGGAGTATGACTGAGGTTTGATTCTGGAAACCATTGGCCTGGGAACATGACTGATTTTAGATTGTGTAATCCTGTGGCCTGGGAACAGGACATCGGTTTGGATTCTGGTACACTGTTGCCTGGGAACATGAAATCGGTTTGATTCTGGATCCCTGTGGCCTGCGAACATTCCTGAGGCGTGATTTTGGAAAACTGTGGCCTGGGAACATGACATCTGTTTAGATTGTGGGATAGTGTGCGCTAGGATCCTTCCTGAGCCTTGGTTCTGGAACCCTGTGGACTGGGAACAGGACTGAGATTTTATTCTGGAACCCTGTAGCCTGAGAACATAACTGAGGATTGATTCTGGAACCCTGTGGCCTGGGAACATGACATCGGTGGATTCTGGATCCCTGTGGCCTTGGAGTATGAGAACGGTTTGATTCTGGAACCCTGTGGCCTGGGAACATGTCTGAGGTTTGATGGTGGAAACCTGTGGCCTGCCAACATGACTGAGGCTTAGTTCTGAAACCCTGTGGCCTGGGCACTTGCCTGAGGTTTGATGGCAGAAAACTGTGGACTGCCCACATGACTGAGGTTTGATTGTGGAACCCTGTGCCCTGGAAACATGACTGTGGCCTGGTACTGGAAACCCATGGCCTGGGAACTTGACATTGGTTTGATTCTGGAACCCTGTGTCCTGGGAACATGATTGAGCTTTGATGGAGAAAACCTGTGGCCTGGGAACATGACTGAGGTTTGATGGTGGTACCCTGTGGCCTGGCAACATGACTGAGGCTTGATTCTGGAAACCTGTGGCCTGGGAACTTGAGTGTGGTTTGATAGCAGAAAGCGGTGGACTGGAAACATGACTGAGGTTTGATGGTGGAACCCTGTGCACTGGGAACATGACTGAGGCCTGATACTGGAACCCCGTGGCGTGGAAACATGTCATTGGTTTGATTCTGGAATCCTGTTTCCTGGGAACATGACTGAGGTTTGATGATTGAACCTTGTGGCCTGGCAACATGACTGAAGTTTGATGGTGGAAACCTGTGGCCTGGCAAGATGACTTAGGTTTAATTGTGGAACACTCTGGCCTAGGAACATGACTGAGGCTTGATGGTGGAACCGTGGCCTGGCAATAGGACTGAGGTTTTATTGTGGAACCCTGTGGCCTGGGAACATAACTGAGGATTGATTCAGGAACCCTGTGGCCTGGGAACATGACATTGGTGGATTCTGGAACCCTTTGGCCTGGGAACATGAGAACGGTTTGATTCTGGAACCCTGTGGCCTGGGAATATGTCTGAGGTTTGATTCTGGAAGACTGTGGCCAGGGAACATGATATCAGGTTGATTCTGGAAACCTGTGTGCTGGGAACAAGACTGAGGTTTGCTTCTGGAACCCTGAGGCCTGGGAACATGACATCGGTTGTATTCTGGGACCCTGTGGCTTGGGAACATGGCTGAGGTTTGATTGTGGAAACCTCTGGCCTGGGAATATGACTGTGGTTTGAATTTGGAACCTTGTGGCCTGGGAACATGACTGAGATTGGACTGTTGAAACTTGTGGGCTGCAAACATGACTGAGGTTTGATTCTGGAACTATGTGTCCTGGGAATATGACTGAGGTTTGATTCTGGAAACCTGTGTCCTCGGAAAATGTCTGAGGTTTCATGGTGGAAACATATGGCCTGGGATCATGACTGAGGTTTGATGGTGGAACACTCTGGCCTGGCAAAATAACTGAGGATTGATTCTAGAACCCTGTGTCCTGGGAACATGATTGAGGTTTGATGGAGGAAACCTGTGGCCTGGGAACATGACTGAGGTTTGATGGTGGTACCCTGTGGCCTTTCAACATGACTGAGGCTTGATTCTGGAACCCTGTGGCCTGAGAACATTACATCGGTGGATTATGGAAACCTGTGGCCTTGGAACATGAGAACGGTTTGATTCTGGAACCCTGTGGCCTGGGAACTTGTCTGAGGTTTGATGCTGCAAACCTGGGGCCTGGCAACATCTCTGAGGTTTGATTCTGGAAGACTGTAGCCAGGGAACATGATATCGGGTTGATTCTGGAAACCTGTGTCCTGGGAAAAAGACTGAGGTTTACTTCAGGAACCCTGTGGCCTGGGAACATGACATTGGTTGGGTTCTGTAACGCTGTGGCCTGGGAACATGACTGAGGTTTGATTGTGGAACCCTCTGGCCTGGGAACATGACTGTTGTTTGAATCTGGACACCTGTGTCCTGGGAACATGACTGAGGTTTGATTGTGGAACACTCTGGCCAGGGAACATGACTGTGGTTTGATTCTGAAACCCTGTGGCCTGGGAATATGACTGAGGTTTGATTCTGGAAACCATTGGCCTGGGAACATGACTGATTTTAGATTGTGTAATCCTGTGGCCTGGGAACATGAAATCGGTTTGATTCTGGAAACCTGTGGCCTGGGAATATGACTGAGGTTTGATGGTGGTGCCCTGCGCCCTGATAATATGATTGAGGTTTGATTCTGGATCCCTGTGCCCTGCGAACATTCCTGAGGCGTGATTTTGGAAAACTGTGGCCTGGGAACATGACATCTGTTTAGATTGTGGGATAGTGTGCGCTAGGATCCTTCCTGAGCCTTGGTTCTTGAACCCTGTGGACTGGGAACAGGACTGAGATTTTATTCTGGAACCCTGTAGCCTGGGAACATAACTGAGGATTGATTCTGGAACCCTGTGGCCTGGGAACATGACATCGGTGGATTCTGGATCCCTGTGGCCTTGGAATATGAGAACGGTTTGATTCTGGAACCCTGTGGCCTGGGAACATGTCTGAGGTTTGATGGTGGAAACCTGTGGCCTGCCAACATGACTGAGGCTTAATTCTGGAACCCTGTGGCCTGGGCACTTGCCTGAGATTTGATGGCAGAAACCTGTGGACTGGCAACATGACTGAGGTTTGATTGTGGAACCATGTGCCCTGGAAACATGACTGTGGCCTGGTACTGGAAACCCATGGCCTGGGAACTTGACATTGGTTTGATTCTGGAACCCTGTGTCCTGGGAACATGATTGAGCTTTGATGGAGGAAACCTGTGGCCTGGGAACATGACTGAGGTTTGATGGTGGTACCCTGTGGCCTGGCAACATGACTGAGGCTTGATTCTGGAAACCTGTGGCCTGGGAACTTGAGTGTGGTTTGATAGCAGAAAGCTGTGGACTGGCAACATGACTGAGGTTTGATGGTGGAACCCTGTGCACTGGGAACATGACTGAGGCCTGATACTGGAACCCCGTGGCGTGGGAACATGTCATTGGTTTGACTCTGGAATCCTGTTTCATGGGAACATTACTGAGGTTTGATGATTGAACCTTGTGGCCTGGCAACATGACTGAGGTTTGATGGTGGAAACCTGTGGCCTGGCAAGATGACTTAGGTTTAATTGTGGAACACTCTGGCCTAGGAACATGACTGAGGCTTGATGGTGGAACCGTGGCCTGGCAATAGGACTGAGGTTTTATTGTGGAACCCTCTGGCCTGGGAATATGACTGAGGTTTAATTGTGGAACCCTGTGGCCTGGGAACATGACTGGAATTTTATTTTTGAAACCTGTGTCCAGGGAACATGACTGAGGTTTTATTCTGGGATCCTGGGTCCTGTGAACACAACTGAGGTTTGATTCTGGAACCATGTGGCCTGGGATCATGACTGAGGTTTGATGGTGGAACACTCTGGCCTGGCAAAATGACTGAGGCTTAATTCTGGAACCCTGTGGCCTGGGCACTTGCCTGAGGTTTGATGGCAGAAACCTGTGGACTGGCAACATGACTGAGGTTTGATTGTTGAACCCTGTGCCCTGGAAACATGACTGTGGCCTGGTACTGGAAACCCATGGCCTGGGAACTTGACATTGGTTTGATTCTGGAACCCTGTGTCCTGGGAACATGATTGAGGTTTGATGGAGGAACCCTGTGGCCTGGGAACATGACTGAAGTTTGATGGTGGTTCCCTGTGGCCTGGCAACATGACTGAGGCTTGATTTTGGAACCCTGTGCCCTGAGAACTTGATTCTGGTTTGATCGCAGAAACCTGTGCCTGGCAAAATGACTGAGGTTTGATGGTGGAACCCTGTGCACTGGGAACATGACTGAGGCCAGATACTGGAACCTCGTGGCGTGGGAACATGCCATTGGTTTGATTCTTGAACCCTGTTTCCTGGGAACATGACTGAGGTTTAATGGTTTAACCCTGTGGCCTGGGAACATGACTGGGATTTTATTTTTGAAACGTGTTTCCAGGGAACATGACTGAGGTTTTATTCTGGAACCCTGGGTCCTGGGAACACGACTGGGGTTTGATTCTGGAACCATGTGGCCTAGGAATATGACTGAGGATTGATTTTGGAAACCATTGGCCTGGGAACATGACTGATGTTAGATTGAGGCATCCTGTAGCCTTGGAACATGACATCGGTTTGTATTCTGGTACCCTATTGCCTGGGAACATGAAATCGGTTTGCTTCTGGAAATCTATGGCCTGGGAATATGACTGAGGTTTGCTGGTGGTACCCTATGGCCTGGCAACATGACTGAGGTTTGATTCGGGATCCCTGTGGCCTGGGAACATGACTGAGGCGTGATTCTGGAAACCTGTGGCCTGGGAATATGACATCTGTTGAGATTGTGGAATACTCTGCAATGGGAACCTGACTGAGCCTTGTTTCTGGAACTCTGTGGCCTGGGAACATGACTGAGGTTTTATTCTGGAACCCTGTAGCCTGGGAACATAACTGAGGATTGATTCAGGAACCCTGTGGCCTGGGAACATGACATTGGTGGATTCTGGAGCCCTTTGGCCTGGGAACATGAGAACGGTTTGATTCTGGAACCCTGTGGCCTGGGAATATGTCTGAGGTTTGATTCTGGAAGATTGTGGCCAGGGAACATGATATCAGGTGGATTCTGGAAACCTGTGTGCTGGGAACAAGACTGAGGTTTGCTTCTGGAACCCTGTGGCCTGGGAACATGACATCGGTTGTATTCTGGGACCCTGTGGCTTGGGAATATGGCTGAGGTTTGATTGTGGAAACCTCTGGTCTGGGAACATGACTGCTGTTTGAATCTGGACACCTGTGTCCTGGGAACATGACTGAGGTTTGATTGTGGAACACTCTGTCCAGGGAACATGACTGTGGTTTGATTCTGAAACCCTGTGTCCTGGGAGTATGACTGAGGTTTGATTCTGGAAACCATTGGCCTGGGAACATGACTGATTTTAGATTGTGTAATCCTGTGGCCTGGGAACAGGACATCGGTTTGGATTCTGGTACACTGTTGCCTGGGAACATGAAATCGGTTTGATTCTGGATCCCTGTGGCCTGCGAACATTCCTGAGGCGTGATTTTGGAAAACTGTGGCCTGGGAACATGACATCTGTTTAGATTGTGGGATAGTGTGCGCTAGGATCCTTCCTGAGCCTTGGTTCTGGAACCCTGTGGACTGGGAACAGGACTGAGATTTTATTCTGGAACCCTGTAGCCTGAGAACGTAACTGAGGATTGATTCTGGAACCCTGTGGCCTGGGAACATGACATCGGTGGATTCTGGATCCCTGTGGCCTTGGAGTATGAGAACGGTTTGATTCTGCAACCCTGTGGCCTGGGAACATGTCTGAGGTTTGATGGTGGAAACCTGTGGCCTGCCAACATGACTGAGGCTTAGTTCTGAAACCCTGTGGCCTGGGCACTTGCCTGAGGTTTGATGGCAGAAACCTGTGGACTGCCCACATGACTGAGGTTTGATTGTGGAACCCTGTGCCCTGGAAACATGACTGTGGCCTGGTACTGGAAACCCATGGCCTGGGAACTTGACATTGGTTTGATTCTGGAACCCTGTGTCCTGGGAACATGATTGAGCTTTGATGGAGAAAACCTGTGGCCTGGGAACATGACTGAGGTTTGATGGTGGTACCCTGTGGCCTGGCAACATGACTGAGGCTTGATTCTGGAAACCTGTGGCCTGGGAACTTGAGTGTGGTTTGATAGCAGAAAGCGGTGGACTGGAAACATGACTGAGGTTTGATGGTGGAACCCTGTGCACTGGGAACATGACTGAGGCCTGATACTGGAACCCCGTGGCGTGGGAACATGTCATTGGTTTGATTCTGGAATCCTGTTTCCTGGGAACATGACTGAGGTTTGATGATTGAACCTTGTGGCCTGGCAACATGACTGAAGTTTGATGGTGGAAACCTGTGGCCTGGCAAGATGACTTAGGTTTAATTGTGGAACACTCTGGCCTAGGAACATGACTGAGGCTTGATGGTGGAACCGTGGCCTGGCAATAGGACTGAGGTTTTATTGTGGAACCCTGTGGCCTGGGAACATAACTGAGGATTGATTCAGGAACCCTGTGGCCTGGGAACATGACATTGGTGGATTCTGGAACCCTTTGGCCTGGGAACATGAGAACGGTTTGATTCTGGAACCCTGTGGCCTGGGAATATGTCTGAGGTTTGATTCTGGAAGACTGTGGCCAGGGAACATGATATCAGGTTGATTCTGGAAACCTGTGTGCTGGGAACAAGACTGAGGTTTGCTTCTGGAACCCTGAGGCCTGGGAACATGACATCGGTTGTATTCTGGGACCCTGTGGCTTGGGAACATGGCTGAGGTTTGATTGTGGAAACCTCTGGCCTGGGAATATGACTGTGGTTTGAATTTGGAACCTTGTGGCCTGGGAACATGACTGAGATTGGACTGTTGAAACTTGTGGGCTGCAAACATGACTGAGGTTTGATTCTGGAACCATGTGTCCTGGGAATATGACTGAGGTTTGATTCTGGAAACCTGTGTCCTCGGAAAATGTCTGAGGTTTCATGGTGGAAACATATGGCCTGGGATCATGACTGAGGTTTGATGGTGGAACACTCTGGCCTGGCAAAATAACTGAGGATTGATTCTAGAACCCTGTGTCCTGGGAACATGATTGAGGTTTGATGGAGGAAACCTGTGGCCTGGGAACATGACTGAGGTTGATGGTGGTACCCTGTGGCCTTTCAACATGACTGAGGCTTGATTCTGGAACCCTGTGGCCTGAGAACATTACATCGGTGGATTATGGAAACCTGTGGCCTTGGAACATGAGAACGGTTTGATTCTGGAACCCTGTGGCCTGGGAACTTGTCTGAGGTTTGATGCTGCAAACCTGGGGCCTGGCAACATCTCTGAGGTTTGATTCTGGAAGACTGTAGCCAGGGAACATGATATCGGGTTGATTCTGGAAACCTGTGTCCTGGGAAAAAGACTGAGGTTTACTTCAGGAACCCTGTGGCCTGGGAACATGACATTGGTTGGGTTCTGTAACGCTGTGGCCTGGGAACATGACTGAGGTTTGATTGTGGAACCCTCTGGCCTGGGAACATGACTGTTGTTTGAATCTGGACACCTGTGTCCTGGGAACATGACTGAGGTTTGATTGTGGAACACTCTGGCCAGGGAACATGACTGTGGTTTGATTCTGAAACCCTGTGGCCTGGGAATATGACTGAGGTTTGATTCTGGAAACCATTGGCCTGGGAACATGACTGATTTTAGATTGTGTAATCCTGTGGCCTGGGAACATGAAATCGGTTTGATTCTGGAAACCTGTGGCCTGGGAATATGACTGAGGTTTGATGGTGGTGCCCTGCGCCCTGATAATATGATTGAGGTTTGATTCTGGATCCCTGTGCCCTGCGAACATTCCTGAGGCGTGATTTTGGAAAACTGTGGCCTGGGAACATGACATCTGTTTAGATTGTGGGATAGTGTGCGCTAGGATCCTTCCTGAGCCTTGGTTCTTGAACCCTGTGGACTGGGAACAGGACTGAGATTTTATTCTGGAACCCTGTAGCCTGGGAACATAACTGAGGATTGATTCTGGAACCCTGTGGCCTGGGAACATGACATCGGTGGATTCTGGATCCCTGTGGCCTTGGAATATGAGAACGGTTTGATTCTGGAACCGTGTGGCCTGGGAACATGTCTGAGGTTTGATGGTGGAAACCTGTGGCCTGCCAACATGACTGAGGCTTAATTCTGGAACCCTGTGGCCTGGGCACTTGCCTGAGATTTGATGGCAGAAACCTGTGGACTGGCAACATGACTGAGGTTTGATTGTGGAACCCTGTGCCCTGGAAACATGACTGTGGCCTGGTACTGGAAACCCATGGCCTGGGAACTTGACATTGGTTTGATTCTGGAACCCTGTGTCCTGGGAACATGATTGAGCTTTGATGGAGGAAACCTGTGGCCTGGGAACATGACTGAGGTTTGATGGTGGTACCCTGTGGCCTGGCAACATGACTGAGGCTTGATTCTGGAAACCTGTGGCCTGGGAACTTGAGTGTGGTTTGATAGCAGAAAGCTGTGGACTGGCAACATGACTGAGGTTTGATGGTGGAACCCTGTGCACTGGGAACATGACTGAGGCCTGATACTGGAACCCCGTGGCGTGGGAACATGTCATTGGTTTGACTCTGGAATCCTGTTTCCTGGGAACATGACTGAGGTTTGATGATTGAACCTTGTGGCCTGGCAACATGACTGAGGTTTGATGGTGGAAACCTGTGGCCTGGCAAGATGACTTAGGTTTAATTGTGGAACACTCTGGCCTAGGAACATGACTGAGGCTTGATGGTGGAACCGTGGCCTGGCAATAGGACTGAGGTTTTATTGTGGAACCCTCTGGCCTGGGAATATGACTGAGGTTTAATTGTGGAACCCTGTGGCCTGGGAACATGACTGGAATTTTATTTTTGAAACCTGTGTCCAGGGAACATGACTGAGGTTTTATTCTGGGATCCTGGGTCCTGTGAACACAACTGAGGTTTGATTCTGGAACCATGTGGCCTGGGATCATGACTGAGGTTTGATGGTGGAACACTCTGGCCTGGCAAAATGACTGAGGCTTAATTCTGGAACCCTGTGGCCTGGGCACTTGCCTGAGGTTTGATGGCAGAAACCTGTGGACTGGCAACATGACTGAGGTTTGATTGTGGAACCCTGTGCCCTGGAAACATGACTGTGGCCTGGTACTGGAAACCCATGGCCTGGGAACTTGACATTGGTTTGATTCTGGAACCCTGTGTCCTGGGAACATGATTGAGGTTTGATGGAGGAACCCTGTGGCCTGGGAACATGACTGAAGTTTGATGGTGGTTCCCTGTGGCCTGGCAACATGACTGAGGCTTGATTTTGGAACCCTGTGCCCTGAGAACTTGATTCTGGTTTGATCGCAGAAACCTGTGCCTGGCAAAATGACTGAGGTTTGATGGTGGAACCCTGTGCACTGGGAACATGACTGAGGCCTGATACTGGAACCTCGTGGCGTGGGAACATGCCATTGGTTTGATTCTTGAACCCTGTTTCCTGGGAACATGACTGAGGTTTAATGGTTTAACCCTGTGGCCTGGGAACATGACTGGGATTTTATTTTTGAAATGTGTTTCCAGGGAACATGACTGAGGTTTTATTCTGGAACCCTGGGTCCTGGGAACACGACTGGGGTTTGATTCTGGAACCATGTGGCCTAGGAATATGACTGAGGATTGATTTTGGAAACCATTGGCCTGGGAACATGACTGATGTTAGATTGAGGCATCCTGTAGCCTTGGAACATGACATCGGTTTGTATTCTGGTACCCTATTGCCTGGGAACATGAAATCGGTTTGCTTCTGGAAATCTATGGCCTGGGAATATGACTGAGGTTTGCTGGTGGTACCCTATGGCCTGGCAACATGACTGAGGTTTGATTCTGGATCCCTGTGGCCTGGGAACATGACTGAGGCGTGATTCTGGAAACCTGTGGCCTGGGAATATGACATCTGTTGAGATTGTGGAATACTCTGCAATGGGAACCTGACTGAGCCTTGTTTCTGGAACTCTGTGGCCTGGGAACATGACTGAGGTTTTATTCTGGAACCCTGTAGCCTGGGAACATAACTGAGGATTGATTCAGGAACCCTGTGGCCTGGGAACATGACATTGGTGGATTCTGGAGCCCTTTGGCCTGGGAACATGAGAACGGTTTGATTCTGGAACCCTGTGGCCTGGGAATATGTCTGAGGTTTGATTCTGGAAGATTGTGGCCAGGGAACATGATATCAGGTGGATTCTGGAAACCTGTGTGCTGGGAACAAGACTGAGGTTCGCTTCTGGAACCCTGTGGCCTGGGAACATGACATCGGTTGTATTCTGGGACCCTGTGGCTTGGGAATATGGCTGAGGTTTGATTGTGGAAACCTCTGGTCTGGGAACATGACTGCTGTTTGAATCTGGACACCTGTGTCCTGGGAACATGACTGAGGTTTGATTGTGGAACACTCTGGCCAGGGAACATGACTGTGGTTTGATTCTGAAACCCTGTGTCCTGGGAGTATGACTGAGGTTTGATTCTGGAAACCATTGGCCTGGGAACATGACTGATTTTAGATTGTGTAATCCTGTGGCCTGGGAACAGGACATCGGTTTGGATTCTGGTACACTGTTGCCTGGGAACATGAAATCGGTTTGATTCTGGATCCCTGTGGCCTGCGAACATTCCTGAGGCGTGATTTTGGAAAACTGTGGCCTGGGAACATGACATCTGTTTAGATTGTGGGATAGTGTGCGCTAGGATCCTTCCTGAGCCTTGGTTCTGGAACCCTGTGGACTGGGAACAGGACTGAGATTTTATTCTGGAACCCTGTAGCCTGAGAACATAACTGAGGATTGATTCTGGAACCCTGTGGCCTGGGAACATGACATCGGTGGATTCTGGATCCCTGTGGCCTTGGAGTATGAGAACGGTTTGATTCTGGAACCCTGTGGCCTGGGAACATGTCTGAGGTTTGATGGTGGAAACCTGTGGCCTGCCAACATGACTGAGGCTTAGTTCTGAAACCCTGTGGCCTGGGCACTTGCCTGAGGTTTGATGGCAGAAACCTGTGGACTGCCCACATGACTGAGGTTTGATTGTGGAACCCTGTGCCCTGGAAACATGACTGTGGCCTGGTACTGGAAACCCATGGCCTGGGAACTTGACATTGGTTTGATTCTGGAACCCTGTGTCCTGGGAACATGATTGAGCTTTGATGGAGAAAACCTGTGGCCTGGGAACATGACTGAGGTTTGATGGTGGTACCCTGTGGCCTGGCAACATGACTGAGGCTTGATTCTGGAAACCTGTGGCCTGGGAACTTGAGTGTGGTTTGATAGCAGAAAGCGGTGGACTGGAAACATGACTGAGGTTTGATGGTGGAACCCTGTGCACTGGGAACATGACTGAGGCCTGATACTGGAACCACGTGGCGTGGGAACATGTCATTGGTTTGATTCTGGAATCCTGTTTCCTGGGAACATGACTGAGGTTTGATGATTGAACCTTGTGGCCTGGCAACATGACTGAAGTTTGATGGTGGAAACCTGTGGCCTGGCAAGATGACTTAGGTTTAATTGTGGAACACTCTGGCCTAGGAACATGACTGAGGCTTGATGGTGGAACCGTGGCCTGGCAATAGGACTGAGGTTTTATTGTGGAACCCTGTGGCCTGGGAACATAACTGAGGATTGATTCAGGAACCCTGTGGCCTGGGAACATGACATTGGTGGATTCTGGAACCCTTTGGCCTGGGAACATGAGAACGGTTTGATTCTGGAACCCTGTGGCCTGGGAATATGTCTGAGGTTTGATTCTGGAAGACTGTGGCCAGGGAACATGATATCAGGTTGATTCTGGAAACCTGTGTGCTGGGAACAAGACTGAGGTTTGCTTCTGGAACCCTGAGGCCTGGGAACATGACATCGGTTGTATTCTGGGACCCTGTGGCTTGGGAACATGGCTGAGGTTTGATTGTGGAAACCTCTGGCCTGGGAATATGACTGTGGTTTGAATTTGGAACCTTGTGGCCTGGGAACATGACTGAGATTGGACTGTTGAAACTTGTGGGCTGCAAACATGACTGAGGTTTGATTCTGGAACCATGTGTCCTGGGAATATGACTGAGGTTTGATTCTGGAAACCTGTGTCCTCGGAAAATGTCTGAGGTTTCATGGTGGAAACATATGGCCTGGGATCATGACTGAGGTTTGATGGTGGAACACTCTGGCCTGGCAAAATAACTGAGGATTGATTCTAGAACCCTGTGTCCTGGGAACATGATTGAGGTTTGATGGAGGAAACCTGTGGCCTGGGAACATGACTGAGGTTGATGGTGGTACCCTGTGGCCTTTCAACATGACTGAGGCTTGATTCTGGAACCCTGTGGCCTGAGAACATTACATCGGTGGATTATGGAAACCTGTGGCCTTGGAACATGAGAACGGTTTGATTCTGGAACCCTGTGGCCTGGGAACTTGTCTGAGGTTTGATGCTGCAAACCTGGGGCCTGGCAACATCTCTGAGGTTTGATTCTGGAAGACTGTAGCCAGGGAACATGATATCGGGTTGATTCTGGAAACCTGTGTCCTGGGAAAAAGACTGAGGTTTACTTCAGGAACCCTGTGGCCTGGGAACATGACATTGGTTGGGTTCTGTAACGCTGTGGCCTGGGAACATGACTGAGGTTTGATTGTGGAACCCTCTGGCCTGGGAACATGACTGTTGTTTGAATCTGGACACCTGTGTCCTGGGAACATGACTGAGGTTTGATTGTGGAACACTCTGGCCAGGGAACATGACTGTGGTTTGATTCTGAAACCCTGTGGCCTGGGAATATGACTGAGGTTTGATTCTGGAAACCATTGGCCTGGGAACATGACTGATTTTAGATTGTGTAATCCTGTGGCCTGGGAACATGAAATCGGTTTGATTCTGGAAACCTGTGGCCTGGGAATATGACTGAGGTTTGATGGTGGTGCCCTGCGCCCTGATAATATGATTGAGGTTTGATTCTGGATCCCTGTGCCCTGCAAACATTCCTGAGGCGTGATTTTGGAAAACTGTGGCCTGGGAACATGACATCTGTTTAGATTGTGGGATAGTGTGCGCTAGGATCCTTCCTGAGCCTTGGTTCTTGAACCCTGTGGACTGGGAACAGGACTGAGATTTTATTCTGGAACCCTGTAGCCTGGGAACATAACTGAGGATTGATTCTGGAACCCTGTGGCCTGGGAACATGACATCGGTGGATTCTGGATCCCTGTGGCCTTGGAATATGAGAACGGTTTGATTCTGGAACCGTGTGGCCTGGGAACATGTCTGAGGTTTGATGGTGGAAACCTGTGGCCTGCCAACATGACTGAGGCTTAATTCTGGAACCCTGTGGCCTGGGCACTTGCCTGAGATTTGATGGCAGAAACCTGTGGACTGGCAACATGACTGAGGTTTGATTGTGGAACCCTGTGCCCTGGAAACATGACTGTGGCCTGGTACTGGAAACCCATGGCCTGGGAACTTGACATTGGTTTGATTCTGGAACCCTGTGTCCTGGGAACATGATTGAGCTTTGATGGAGGAAACCTGTGGCCTGGGAACATGACTGAGGTTTGATGGTGGTACCCTGTGGCCTGGCAACATGACTGAGGCTTGATTCTGGAAACCTGTGGCCTGGGAACTTGAGTGTGGTTTGATAGCAGAAAGCTGTGGACTGGCAACATGACTGAGGTTTGATGGTGGAACCCTGTGCACTGGGAACATGACTGAGGCCTGATACTGGAACCCCGTGGCGTGGGAACATGTCATTGGTTTGACTCTGGAATCCTGTTTCCTGGGAACATGACTGAGGTTTGATGATTGAACCTTGTGGCCTGGCAACATGACTGAGGTTTGATGGTGGAAACCTGTGGCCTGGCAAGATGACTTAGGTTTAATTGTGGAACACTCTGGCCTAGGAACATGACTGAGGCTTGATGGTGGAACCGTGGCCTGGCAATAGGACTGAGGTTTTATTGTGGAACCCTCTGGCCTGGGAATATGTCTGAGGTTTAATTGTGGAACCCTGTGGCCTGGGAACATGACTGGAATTTTATTTTTGAAACCTGTGTCCAGGGAACATGACTGAGGTTTTATTCTGGGATCCTGGGTCCTGTGAACACAACTGAGGTTTGATTCTGGAACCATGTGGCCTGGGATCATGACTGAGGTTTGATGGTGGAACACTCTGGCCTGGCAAAATGACTGAGGCTTAATTCTGGAACCCTGTGGCCTGGGCACTTGCCTGAGGTTTGATGGCAGAAACCTGTGGACTGGCAACATGACTGAGGTTTGATTGTGGAACCCTGTGCCCTGGAAACATGACTGTGGCCTGGTACTGGAAACCCATGGCCTGGGAACTTGACATTGGTTTGATTCTGGAACCCTGTGTCCTGGGAACATGATTGAGGTTTGATGGAGGAACCCTGTGGCCTGGGAACATGACTGAAGTTTGATGGTGGTTCCCTGTGGCCTGGCAACATGACTGAGGCTTGATTTTGGAACCCTGTGCCCTGAGAACTTGATTCTGGTTTGATCGCAGAAACCTGTGCCTGGCAAAATGACTGAGGTTTGATGGTGGAACCCTGTGCACTGGGAACATGACTGAGGCCTGATACTGGAACCTCGTGGCGTGGGAACATGCCATTGGTTTGATTCTTGAACCCTGTTTCCTGGGAACATGACTGAGGTTTAATGGTTTAACCCTGTGGCCTGGGAACATGACTGGGATTTTATTTTTGAAATGTGTTTCCAGGGAACATGACTGAGGTTTTATTCTGGAACCCTGGGTCCTGGGAACACGACTGGGGTTTGATTCTGGAACCATGTGGCCTAGGAATATGACTGAGGATTGATTTTGGAAACCATTGGCCTGGGAACATGACTGATGTTAGATTGAGGCATCCTGTAGCCTTGGAACATGACATCGGTTTGTATTCTGGTACCCTATTGCCTGGGAACATGAAATCGGTTTGCTTCTGGAAATCTATGGCCTGGGAATATGACTGAGGTTTGCTGGTGGTACCCTATGGCCTGGCAACATGACTGAGGTTTGATTCTGGATCCCTGTGGCCTGGGAACATGACTGAGGCGTGATTCTGGAAACCTGTGGCCTGGGAATATGACATCTGTTGAGATTGTGGAATACTCTGCAATGGGAACCTGACTGAGCCTTGTTTCTGGAACTCTGTGGCCTGGGAACATGACTGAGGTTTTATTCTGGAACCCTGTAGCCTGGGAACATAACTGAGGATTGATTCAGGAACCCTGTGGCCTGGGAACATGACATTGGTGGATTCTGGAGCCCTTTGGCCTGGGAACATGAGAACGGTTTGATTCTGGAACCCTGTGGCCTGGGAATATGTCTGAGGTTTGATTCTGGAAGATTGTGGCCAGGGAACATGATATCAGGTGGATTCTGGAAACCTGTGTGCTGGGAACAAGACTGAGGTTTGCTTCTGGAACCCTGTGGCCTGGGAACATGACATCGGTTGTATTCTGGGACCCTGTGGCTTGGGAATATGGCTGAGGTTTGATTGTGGAAACCTCTGGTCTGGGAACATGACTGCTGTTTGAATCTGGACACCTGTGTCCTGGGAACATGACTGAGGTTTGATTGTGGAACACTCTGGCCAGGGAACATGACTGTGGTTTGATTCTGAAACCCTGTGTCCTGGGAGTATGACTGAGGTTTGATTCTGGAAACCATTGGCCTGGGAACATGACTGATTTTAGATTGTGTAATCCTGTGGCCTGGGAACAGGACATCGGTTTGGATTCTGGTACACTGTTGCCTGGGAACATGAAATCGGTTTGATTCTGGATCCCTGTGGCCTGCGAACATTCCTGAGGCGTGATTTTGGAAAACTGTGGCCTGGGAACATGACATCTGTTTAGATTGTGGGATAGTGTGTGCTAGGATCCTTCCTGAGCCTTGGTTCTGGAACCCTGTGGACTGGGAACAGGACTGAGATTTTATTCTGGAACCCTGTAGCCTGAGAACATAACTGAGGATTGATTCTGGAACCCTGTGGCCTGGGAACATGACATCGGTGGATTCTGGATCCCTGTGGCCTTGGAGTATGAGAACGGTTTGATTCTGGAACCCTGTGGCCTGGGAACATGTCTGAGGTTTGATGGTGGAAACCTGTGGCCTGCCAACATGACTGAGGCTTAGTTCTGAAACCCTGTGGCCTGGGCACTTGCCTGAGGTTTGATGGCAGAAACCTGTGGACTGCCCACATGACTGAGGTTTGATTGTGGAACCCTGTGCCCTGGAAACATGACTGTGGCCTGGTACTGGAAACCCATGGCCTGGGAACTTGACATTGGTTTGATTCTGGAACCCTGTGTCCTGGGAACATGATTGAGCTTTGATGGAGAAAACCTGTGGCCTGGGAACATGACTGAGGTTTGATGGTGGTACCCTGTGGCCTGGCAACATGACTGAGGCTTGATTCTGGAAACCTGTGGCCTGGGAACTTGAGTGTGGTTTGATAGCAGAAAGCGGTGGACTGGAAACATGACTGAGGTTTGATGGTGGAACCCTGTGCACTGGGAACATGACTGAGGCCTGATACTGGAACCACGTGGCGTGGGAACATGTCATTGGTTTGATTCTGGAATCCTGTTTCCTGGGAACATGACTGAGGTTTGATGATTGAACCTTGTGGCCTGGCAACATGACTGAAGTTTGATGGTGGAAACCTGTGGCCTGGCAAGATGACTTAGGTTTAATTGTGGAACACTCTGGCCTAGGAACATGACTGAGGCTTGATGGTGGAACCGTGGCCTGGCAATAGGACTGAGGTTTTATTGTGGAACCCTGTGGCCTGGGAACATAACTGAGGATTGATTCAGGAACCCTGTGGCCTGGGAACATGACATTGGTGGATTCTGGAACCCTTTGGCCTGGGAACATGAGAACGGTTTGATTCTGGAACCCTGTGGCCTGGGAATATGTCTGAGGTTTGATTCTGGAAGACTGTGGCCAGGGAACATGATATCAGGTTGATTCTGGAAACCTGTGTGCTGGGAACAAGACTGAGGTTTGCTTCTGGAACCCTGAGGCCTGGGAACATGACATCGGTTGTATTCTGGGACCCTGTGGCTTGGGAACATGGCTGAGGTTTGATTGTGGAAACCTCTGGCCTGGGAATATGACTGTGGTTTGAATTTGGAACCTTGTGGCCTGGGAACATGACTGAGATTGGACTGTTGAAACTTGTGGGCTGCAAACATGACTGAGGTTTGATTCTGGAACCATGTGTCCTGGGAATATGACTGAGGTTTGATTCTGGAAACCTGTGTCCTCGGAAAATGTCTGAGGTTTCATGGTGGAAACATATGGCCTGGGATCATGACTGAGGTTTGATGGTGGAACACTCTGGCCTGGCAAAATAACTGAGGATTGATTCTAGAACCCTGTGTCCTGGGAACATGATTGAGGTTTGATGGAGGAAACCTGTGGCCTGGGAACATGACTGAGGTTTGATGGTGGTACCCTGTGGCCTTTCAACATGACTGAGGCTTGATTCTGGAACCCTGTGGCCTGAGAACATTACATCGGTGGATTATGGAAACCTGTGGCCTTGGAACATGAGAACGGTTTGATTCTGGAACCCTGTGGCCTGGGAACTTGTCTGAGGTTTGATGCTGCAAACCTGGGGCCTGGCAACATCTCTGAGGTTTGATTCTGGAAGACTGTAGCCAGGGAACATGATATCGGGTTGATTCTGGAAACCTGTGTCCTGGGAAAAAGACTGAGGTTTACCTCAGGAACCCTGTGGCCTGGGAACATGACATTGGTTGGGTTCTGTAACGCTGTGGCCTGGGAACATGACTGAGGTTTGATTGTGGAACCCTCTGGCCTGGGAACATGACTGTTGTTTGAATCTGGACACCTGTGTCCTGGGAACATGACTGAGGTTTGATTGTGGAACACTCTGGCCAGGGAACATGACTGTGGTTTGATTCTGAAACCCTGTGGCCTGGGAATATGACTGAGGTTTGATTCTGGAAACCATTGGCCTGGGAACATGACTGATTTTAGATTGTGTAATCCTGTGGCCTGGGAACATGAAATCGGTTTGATTCTGGAAACCTGTGGCCTGGGAATATGACTGAGGTTTGATGGTGGTGCCCTGCGCCCTGATAATATGATTGAGGTTTGATTCTGGATCCCTGTGCCCTGCGAACATTCCTGAGGCGTGATTTTGGAAAACTGTGGCCTGGGAACATGACATCTGTTTAGATTGTGGGATAGTGTGCGCTAGGATCCTTCCTGAGCCTTGGTTCTTGAACCCTGTGGACTGGGAACAGGACTGAGATTTTATTCTGGAACCCTGTAGCCTGGGAACATAACTGAGGATTGATTCTGGAACCCTGTGGCCTGGGAACATGACATAGGTGGATTCTGGATCCCTGTGGCCTTGGAATATGAGAACGGTTTGATTCTGGAACCCTGTGGCCTGGGAACATGTCTGAGGTTTGATGGTGGAAACCTGTGGCCTGCCAACATGACTGAGGCTTAATTCTGGAACCCTGTGGCCTGGGCACTTGCCTGAGATTTGATGGCAGAAACCTGTGGACTGGCAACATGACTGAGGTTTGATTGTGGAACCCTGTGCCCTGGAAACATGACTGTGGCCTGGTACTGGAAACCCATGGCCTGGGAACTTGACATTGGTTTGATTCTGGAACCCTGTGTCCTGGGAACATGATTGAGCTTTGATGGAGGAAACCTGTGGCCTGGGAACATGACTGAGGTTTGATGGTGGTACCCTGTGGCCTGGCAACATGACTGAGGCTTGATTCTGGAAACCTGTGGCCTGGGAACTTGAGTGTGGTTTGATAGCAGAAAGCTGTGGACTGGCAACATGACTGAGGTTTGATGGTGGAACCCTGTGCACTGGGAACATGACTGAGGCCTGATACTGGAACCCCGTGGCGTGGGAACATGTCATTGGTTTGACTCTGGAATCCTGTTTCCTGGGAACATGACTGAGGTTTGATGATTGAACCTTGTGGCCTGGCAACATGACTGAGGTTTGATGGTGGAAACCTGTGGCCTGGCAAGATGACTTAGGTTTAATTGTGGAACACTCTGGCCTAGGAACATGACTGAGGCTTGATGGTGGAACCGTGGCCTGGCAATAGGACTGAGGTTTTATTGTGGAACCCTCTGGCCTGGGAATATGACTGAGGTTTAATTGTGGAACCCTGTGGCCTGGGAACATGACTGGAATTTTATTTTTGAAACCTGTGTCCAGGGAACATGACTGAGGTTTTATTCTGGGATCCTGGGTCCTGTGAACACAACTGAGGTTTGATTCTGGAACCATGTGGCCTGGGATCATGACTGAGGTTTGATGGTGGAACACTCTGGCCTGGCAAAATGACTGAGGCTTAATTCTGGAACCCTGTGGCCTGGGCACTTGCCTGAGGTTTGATGGCAGAAACCTGTGGACTGGCAACATGACTGTGGCCTGGTACTGGAAACCCATGGCCTGGGAACTTGACATTGGTTTGATTCTGGAACCCTGTGTCCTGGGAACATGATTGAGGTTTGATGGAGGAACCCTGTGGCCTGGGAACATGACTGAAGTTTGATGGTGGTTCCCTGTGGCCTGGCAACATGACTGAGGCTTGATTTTGGAACCCTGTGCCCTGAGAACTTGATTCTGGTTTGATCGCAGAAACCTGTGCCTGGCAAAATGACTGAGGTTTGATGGTGGAACCCTGTGCACTGGGAACATGACTGAGGCCAGATACTGGAACCTCGTGGCGTAGGAACATGCCATTGGTTTGATTCTTGAACCCTGTTTCCTGGGAACATGACTGAGGTTTAATGGTTTAACCCTGTGGCCTGGGAACATGACTGGGATTTTATTTTTGAAACGTGTTTCCAGGGAACATGACTGAGGTTTTATTCTGGAACCCTGGGTCCTGGGAACACGACTGGGGTTTGATTCTGGAACCATGTGGCCTAGGAATATGACTGAGGATTGATTTTGGAAACCATTGGCCTGGGAACATGACTGATGTTAGATTGAGGCATCCTGTAGCCTTGGAACATGACATCGGTTTGTATTCTGGTACCCTATTGCCTGGGAACATGAAATCGGTTTGCTTCTGGAAATCTATGGCCTGGGAATATGACTGAGGTTTGCTGGTGGTACCCTATGGCCTGGCAACATGACTGAGGTTTGATTCTGGATCCCTGTGGCCTGGGAACATGACTGAGGCGTGATTCTGGAAACCTGTGGCCTGGGAATATGACATCTGTTGAGATTGTGGAATACTCTGCAATGGGAACCTGACTGAGCCTTGTTTCTGGAACTCTGTGGCCTGGGAACATGACTGAGGTTTTATTCTGGAACCCTGTAGCCTGGGAACATAACTGAGGATTGATTCAGGAACCCTGTGGCCTGGGAACATGACATTGGTGGATTCTGGAGCCCTTTGGCCTGGGAACATGAGAACGGTTTGATTCTGGAACCCTGTGGCCTGGGAATATGTCTGAGGTTTGATTCTGGAAGATTGTGGCCAGGGAACATGATATCAGGTGGATTCTGGAAACCTGTGTGCTGGGAACAAGACTGAGGTTTGCTTCTGGAACCCTGTGGCCTGGGAACATGACATCGGTTGTATTCTGGGACCCTGTGGCTTGGGAATATGGCTGAGGTTTGATTGTGGAAACCTCTGGTCTGGGAACATGACTGCTGTTTGAATCTGGACACCTGTGTCCTGGGAACATGACTGAGGTTTGATTGTGGAACACTCTGTCCAGGGAACATGACTGTGGTTTGATTCTGAAACCCTGTGTCCTGGGAGTATGACTGAGGTTTGATTCTGGAAACCATTGGCCTGGGAACATGACTGATTTTAGATTGTGTAATCCTGTGGCCTGGGAACAGGACATCGGTTTGGATTCTGGTACACTGTTGCCTGGGAACATGAAATCGGTTTGATTCTGGATCCCTGTGGCCTGCGAACATTCCTGAGGCGTGATTTTGGAAAACTGTGGCCTGGGAACATGACATCTGTTTAGATTGTGGGATAGTGTGCGCTAGGATCCTTCCTGAGCCTTGGTTCTGGAACCCTGTGGACTGGGAACAGGACTGAGATTTTATTCTGGAACCCTGTAGCCTGAGAACATAACTGAGGATTGATTCTGGAACCCTGTGGCCTGGGAACATGACATCGGTGGATTCTGGATCCCTGTGGCCTTGGAGTATGAGAACGGTTTGATTCTGGAACCCTGTGGCCTGGGAACATGTCTGAGGTTTGATGGTGGAAACCTGTGGCCTGCCAACATGACTGAGGCTTAGTTCTGAAACCCTGTGGCCTGGGCACTTGCCTGAGGTTTGATGGCAGAAACCTGTGGACTGCCCACATGACTGAGGTTTGATTGTGGAACCCTGTGCCGTGGAAACATGACTGTGGCCTGGTACTGGAAACCCATGGCCTGGGAACTTGACATTGGTTTGATTCTGGAACCCTGTGTCCTGGGAACATGATTGAGCTTTGATGGAGAAAACCTGTGGCCTGGGAACATGACTGAGGTTTGATGATGGTACCCTGTGGCCTGGCAACATGACTGAGGCTTGATTCTGGAAACCTGTGGCCTGGGAACTTGAGTGTGGTTTGATAGCAGAAAGCGGTGGACTGGAAACATGACTGAGGTTTGATGGTGGAACCCTGTGCACTGGGAACATGACTGAGGCCTGATACTGGAACCCCGTGGCGTGGGAACATGTCATTGGTTTGATTCTGGAATCCTGTTTCCTGGGAACATGACTGAGGTTTGATGATTGAACCTTGTGGCCTGGCAACATGACTGAAGTTTGATGGTGGAAACCTGTGGCCTGGCAAGATGACTTAGGTTTAATTGTGGAACACTCTGGCCTAGGAACATGACTGAGGCTTGATGGTGGAACCGTGGCCTGGCAATAGGACTGAGGTTTTATTGTGGAACCCTGTGGCCTGGGAACATAACTGAGGATTGATTCAGGAACCCTGTGGCCTGGGAACATGACATTGGTGGATTCTGGAACCCTTTGGCCTGGGAACATGAGAACGGTTTGATTCTGGAACCCTGTGGCCTGGGAATATGTCTGAGGTTTGATTCTGGAAGACTGTGGCCAGGGAACATGATATCAGGTTGATTCTGGAAACCTGTGTGCTGGGAACAAGACTGAGGTTTGCTTCTGGAACCCTGAGGCCTGGGAACATGACATCGGTTGTATTCTGGGACCCTGTGGCTTGGGAACATGGCTGAGGTTTGATTGTGGAAACCTCTGGCCTGGGAATATGACTGTGGTTTGAATTTGGAACCTTGTGGCCTGGGAACATGACTGAGATTGGACTGTTGAAACTTGTGGGCTGCAAACATGACTGAGGTTTGATTCTGGAACCATGTGTCCTGGGAATATGACTGAGGTTTGATTCTGGAAACCTGTGTCCTCGGAAAATGTCTGAGGTTTCATGGTGGAAACATATGGCCTGGGATCATGACTGAGGTTTGATGGTGGAACACTCTGGCCTGGCAAAATAACTGAGGATTGATTCTAGAACCCTGTGTCCTGGGAACATGATTGAGGTTTGATGGAGGAAACCTGTGGCCTGGGAACATGACTGAGGTTTGATGGTGGTACCCTGTGGCCTTTCAACATGACTGAGGCTTGATTCTGGAACCCTGTGGCCTGAGAACATTACATCGGTGGATTATGGAAACCTGTGGCCTTGGAACATGAGAACGGTTTGATTCTGGAACCCTGTGGCCTGGGAACTTGTCTGAGGTTTGATGCTGCAAACCTGGGGCCTGGCAACATCTCTGAGGTTTGATTCTGGAAGACTGTAGCCAGGGAACATGATATCGGGTTGATTCTGGAAACCTGTGTCCTGGGAAAAAGACTGAGGTTTACCTCAGGAACCCTGTGGCCTGGGAACATGACATTGGTTGGGTTCTGTAACGCTGTGGCCTGGGAACATGACTGAGGTTTGATTGTGGAACCCTCTGGCCTGGGAACATGACTGTTGTTTGAATCTGGACACCTGTGTCCTGGGAACATGACTGAGGTTTGATTGTGGAACACTCTGGCCAGGGAACATGACTGTGGTTTGATTCTGAAACCCTGTGGCCTGGGAATATGACTGAGGTTTGATTCTGGAAACCATTGGCCTGGGAACATGACTGATTTTAGATTGTGTAATCCTGTGGCCTGGGAACATGAAATCGGTTTGATTCTGGAAACCTGTGGCCTGGGAATATGACTGAGGTTTGATGGTGGTGCCCTGCGCCCTGATAATATGATTGAGGTTTGATTCTGGATCCCTGTGCCCTGCGAACATTCCTGAGGCGTGATTTTGGAAAACTGTGGCCTGGGAACATGACATCTGTTTAGATTGTGGGATAGTGTGCGCTAGGATCCTTCCTGAGCCTTGGTTCTTGAACCCTGTGGACTGGGAACAGGACTGAGATTTTATTCTGGAACCCTGTAGCCTGGGAACATAACTGAGGATTGATTCTGGAACCCTGTGGCCTGGGAACATGACATCGGTGGATTCTGGATCCCTGTGGCCTTGGAATATGAGAACGGTTTGATTCTGGAACCGTGTGGCCTGGGAACATGTCTGAGGTTTGATGGTGGAAACCTGTGGCCTGCCAACATGACTGAGGCTTAATTCTGGAACCCTGTGGCCTGGGCACTTGCCTGAGATTTGATGGCAGAAACCTGTGGACTGGCAACATGACTGAGGTTTGATTGTGGAACCATGTGCCCTGGAAACATGACTGTGGCCTGGTACTGGAAACCCATGGCCTGGGAACTTGACATTGGTTTGATTCTGGAACCCTGTGTCCTGGGAACATGATTGAGCTTTGATGGAGGAAACCTGTGGCCTGGGAACATGACTGAGGTTTGATGGTGGTACCCTGTGGCCTGGCAACATGACTGAGGCTTGATTCTGGAAACCTGTGGCCTGGGAACTTGAGTGTGGTTTGATAGCAGAAAGCTGTGGACTGGCAACATGACTGAGGTTTGATGGTGGAAACCTGTGGCCTGGCAAGATGACTTAGGTTTAATTGTGGAACACTCTGGTCTGGGAACATGACTGAGGCTTGATGGTGGAACCGTGGCCTGGCAATAGGACTGAGGTTTTATTGTGGAACCCTCTGGCCTGGGAATATGACTGAGGTTTAATTGTGGAACCCTGTGGCCTGGGAACATGACTGGAATTTTATTTTTGAAACCTGTGTCCAGGGAACATGACTGAGGTTTTATTCTGGGATCCTGGGTCCTGTGAACACAACTGAGGTTTGATTCTGGAACCATGTGGCCTGGGATCATGACTGAGGTTTGATGGTGGAACACTCTGGCCTGGCAAAATGACTGAGGCTTAATTCTGGAACCCTGTGGCCTGGGCACTTGCCTGAGGTTTGATGGCAGAAACCTGTGGACTGGCAACATGACTGAGGTTTGATTGTGGAACCCTGTGCCCTGGAAACATGACTGTGGCCTGGTACTGGAAACCCATGGCCTGGGAACTTGACATTGGTTTGATTCTGGAACCCTGTGTCCTGGGAACATGATTGAGGTTTGATGGAGGAACCCTGTGGCCTGGGAACATGACTGAAGTTTGATGGTGGTTCCCTGTGGCCTGGCAACATGACTGAGGCTTGATTTTGGAACCCTGTGCCCTGAGAACTTGATTCTGGTTTGATCGCAGAAACCTGTGCCTGGCAAAATGACTGAGGTTTGATGGTGGAACCCTGTGCACTGGGAACATGACTGAGGCCAGATACTGGAACCTCGTGGCGTGGGAACATGCCATTGGTTTGATTCTTGAACCCTGTTTCCTGGGAACATGACTGAGGTTTAATGGTTTAACCCTGTGGCCTGGGAACATGACTGGGATTTTATTTTTGAAACGTGTTTCCAGGGAACATGACTGAGGTTTTATTCTGGAACCCTGGGTCCTGGGAACACGACTGGGGTTTGATTCTGGAACCATGTGGCCTAGGAATATGACTGAGGATTGATTTTGGAAACCATTGGCCTGGGAACATGACTGATGTTAGATTGAGGCATCCTGTAGCCTTGGAACATGACATCGGTTTGTATTCTGGTACCCTATTGCCTGGGAACATGAAATCGGTTTGCTTCTGGAAATCTATGGCCTGGGAATATGACTGAGGTTTGCTGGTGGTACCCTATGGCCTGGCAACATGACTGAGGTTTGATTCTGGATCCCTGTGGCCTGGGAACATGACTGAGGCGTGATTCTGGAAACCTGTGGCCTGGGAATATGACATCTGTTGAGATTGTGGAATACTCTGCAATGGGAACCTGACTGAGCCTTGTTTCTGGAACTCTGTGGCCTGGGAACATGACTGAGGTTTTATTCTGGAACCCTGTAGCCTGGGAACATAACTGAGGATTGATTCAGGAACCCTGTGGCCTGGGAACATGACATTGGTGGATTCTGGAGCCCTTTGGCCTGGGAACATGAGAACGGTTTGATTCTGGAACCCTGTGGCCTGGGAATATGTCTGAGGTTTGATTCTGGAAGATTGTGGCCAGGGAACATGATATCAGGTGGATTCTGGAAACCTGTGTGCTGGGAACAAGACTGAGGTTCGCTTCTGGAACCCTGTGGCCTGGGAACATGACATCGGTTGTATTCTGGGACCCTGTGGCTTGGGAATATGGCTGAGGTTTGATTGTGGAAACCTCTGGTCTGGGAACATGACTGCTGTTTGAATCTGGACACCTGTGTCCTGGGAACATGACTGAGGTCTGATTGTGGAACACTCTGGCCAGGGAACATGACTGTGGTTTGATTCTGAAACCCTGTGTCCTGGGAGTATGACTGAGGTTTGATTCTGGAAACCATTGGCCTGGGAACATGACTGATTTTAGATTGTGTAATCCTGTGGCCTGGGAACAGGACATCGGTTTGGATTCTGGTACACTGTTGCCTGGGAACATGAAATCGGTTTGATTCTGGATCCCTGTGGCCTGCGAACATTCCTGAGGCGTGATTTTGGAAAACTGTGGCCTGGGAACATGACATCTGTTTAGATTGTGGGATAGTGTGCGCTAGGATCCTTCCTGAGCCTTGGTTCTGGAACCCTGTGGACTGGGAACAGGACTGAGATTTTATTCTGGAACCCTGTAGCCTGAGAACATAACTGAGGATTGATTCTGGAACCCTGTGGCCTGGGAACATGACATCGGTGGATTCTGGATCCCTGTGGCCTTGGAGTATGAGAACGGTTTGATTCTGGAACCCTGTGGCCTGGGAACATGTCTGAGGTTTGATGGTGGAAACCTGTGGCCTGCCAACATGACTGAGGCTTAGTTCTGAAACCCTGTGGCCTGGGCACTTGCCTGAGGTTTGATGGCAGAAACCTGTGGACTGCCCACATGACTGAGGTTTGATTGTGGAACCCTGTGCCCTGGAAACATGACTGTGGCCTGGTACTGGAAACCCATGGCCTGGGAACTTGACATTGGTTTGATTCTGGAACCCTGTGTCCTGGGAACATGATTGAGCTTTGATGGAGAAAACCTGTGGCCTGGGAACATGACTGAGGTTTGATGGTGGTACCCTGTGGCCTGGCAACATGACTGAGGCTTGATTCTGGAAACCTGTGGCCTGGGAACTTGAGTGTGGTTTGATAGCAGAAAGCGGTGGACTGGAAACATGACTGAGGTTTGATGGTGGAACCCTGTGCACTGGGAACATGACTGAGGCCTGATACTGGAACCCCGTGGCGTGGGAACATGTCATTGGTTTGATTCTGGAATCCTGTTTCCTGGGAACATGACTGAGGTTTGATGATTGAACCTTGTGGCCTGGCAACATGACTGAAGTTTGATGGTGGAAACCTGTGGCCTGGCAAGATGACTTAGGTTTAATTGTGGAACACTCTGGCCTAGGAACATGACTGAGGCTTGATGGTGGAACCGTGGCCTGGCAATAGGACTGAGGTTTTATTGTGGAACCCTGTGGCCTGGGAACATAACTGAGGATTGATTCAGGAACCCTGTGGCCTGGGAACATGACATTGGTGGATTCTGGAACCCTTTGGCCTGGGAACATGAGAACGGTTTGATTCTGGAACCCTGTGGCCTGGGAATATGTCTGAGGTTTGATTCTGGAAGACTGTGGCCAGGGAACATGATATCAGGTTGATTCTGGAAACCTGTGTGCTGGGAACAAGACTGAGGTTTGCTTCTGGAACCCTGAGGCCTGGGAACATGACATCGGTTGTATTCTGGGACCCTGTGGCTTGGGAACATGGCTGAGGTTTGATTGTGGAAACCTCTGTCCTGGGAATATGACTGTGGTTTGAATTTGGAACCTTGTGGCCTGGGAACATGACTGAGATTGGACTGTTGAAACTTGTGGGCTGCAAACATGACTGAGGTTTGATTCTGGAACCATGTGTCCTGGGACTATGACTGAGGTTTGATTCTGGAAACCTGTGTCCTCGGAAAATGTCTGAGGTTTCATGGTGGAAACATATGGCCTGGGATCATGACTGAGGTTTGATGGTGGAACACTCTGGCCTGGCAAAATAACTGAGGATTGATTCTAGAACCCTGTGTCCTGGGAACATGATTGAGGTTTGATGGAGGAAACCTGTGGCCTGGGAACATGACTGAGGTTTGATGGTGGTACCCTGTGGCCTTTCAACATGACTGAGGCTTGATTCTGGAACCCTGTGGCCTGGGAACATGACTGAGGCGTGATTCTGGAACCCTGTGGCCTGAGAACATTACATCGGTGGATTATGGAAACCTGTGGCCTTGGAACATGAGAACGGTTTGATTCTGGAACCCTGTGGCCTGGGAACTTGTCTGAGGTTTGATGCTGCAAACCTGGGGCCTGGCAACATCTCTGAGGTTTGATTCTGGAAGACTGTAGCCAGGGAACATGATATCGGGTTGATTCTGGAAACCTGTGTCCTGGGAAAAAGACTGAGGTTTACTTCAGGAACCCTGTGGCCTGGGAACATGACATTGGTTGGGTTCTGTAACGCTGTGGCCTGGGAACATGACTGAGGTTTGATTGTGGAACCCTCTGGCCTGGGAACATGACTGTTGTTTGAATCTGGACACCTGTGTCCTGGGAACATGACTGAGGTTTGATTGTGGAACACTCTGGCCAGGGAACATGACTGTGGTTTGATTCTGAAACCCTGTGGCCTGGGAATATGACTGAGGTTTGATTCTGGAAACCATTGGCCTGGGAACATAACTGATTTTAGATTGTGTAATCCTGTGGCCTGGGAACATGAAATCGGTTTGATTCTGGAAACCTGTGGCCTGGGAATATGACTGAGGTTTGATGGTGGTGCCCTGCGCCCTGATAATATGATTGAGGTTTGATTCTGGATCCCTGTGCCCTGCAAACATTCCTGAGGCGTGATTTTGGAAAACTGTGGCCTGGGAACATGACATCTGTTTAGATTGTGGGATAGTGTGCGCTAGGATCCTTCCTGAGCCTTGGTTCTTGAACCCTGTGGACTGGGAACAGGACTGAGATTTTATTCTGGAACCCTGTAGCCTGGGAACATAACTGAGGATTGATTCTGGAACCCTGTGGCCTGGGAACATGACATCGGTGGATTCTGGATCCCTGTGGCCTTGGAATATGAGAACGGTTTGATTCTGGAACCGTGTGGCCTGGGAACATGTCTGAGGTTTGATGGTGGAAACCTGTGGCCTGCCAACATGACTGAGGCTTAATTCTGGAACCCTGTGGCCTGGGCACTTGCCTGAGATTTGATGGCAGAAACCTGTGGACTGGCAACATGACTGAGGTTTGATTGTGGAACCCTGTGCCCTGGAAACATGACTGTGGCCTGGTACTGGAAACCCATGGCCTGGGAACTTGACATTGGTTTGATTCTGGAACCCTGTGTCCTGGGAACATGATTGAGCTTTGATGGAGGAAACCTGTGGCCTGGGAACATGACTGAGGTTTGATGGTGGTACCCTGTGGCCTGGCAACATGACTGAGGCTTGATTCTGGAAACCTGTGGCCTGGGAACTTGAGTGTGGTTTGATAGCAGAAAGCTGTGGACTGGCAACATGACTGAGGTTTGATGGTGGAACCCTGTGCACTGGGAACATGACTGAGGCCTGATACTGGAACCCCGTGGCGTGGGAACATGTCATTGGTTTGACTCTGGAATCCTGTTTCCTGGGAACATGACTGAGGTTTGATGGTTGAACCTTGTGGCCTGGCAACATGACTGAGGTTTGATGGTGGAAACCTGTGGCCTGGCAAGATGACTTAGGTTTAATTGTGGAACACTCTGGCCTAGGAACATGACTGAGGCTTGATGGTGGAACCGTGGCCTGGCAATAGGACTGAGGTTTTATTGTGGAACCCTCTGGCCTGGGAATATGACTGAGGTTTAATTGTGGAACCCTGTGGCCTGGGAACATGACTGGAATTTTATTTTTGAAACCTGTGTCCAGGGAACATGACTGAGGTTTTATTCTGGGATCCTGGGTCCTGTGAACACAACTGAGGTTTGATTCTGGAACCATGTGGCCTGGGATCATGACTGAGGTTTGATGGTGGAACACTCTGGCCTGGTAAAATGACTGAGGCTTAATTCTGGAACCCTGTGGCCTGGGCACTTGCCTGAGGTTTGATGGCAGAAACCTGTGGACTGGCAACATGACTGAGGTTTGATTGTGGAACCCTGTGCCCTGGAAACATGACTGTGGCCTGGTACTGGAAACCCATGGCCTGGGAACTTGACATTGGTTTGATTCTGGAACCCTGTGTCCTGGGAACATGATTGAGGTTTGATGGAGGAACCCTGTGGCCTGGGAACATGACTGAAGTTTGATGGTGGTTCCCTGTGGCCTGGCAACATGACTGAGGCTTGATTTTGGAACCCTGTGCCCTGAGAACTTGATTCTGGTTTGATCGCAGAAACCTGTGCCTGGCAAAATGACTGAGGTTTGATGGTGGAACCCTGTGCACTGGGAACATGACTGAGGCCAGATACTGGAACCTCGTGGCGTGGGAACATGCCATTGGTTTGATTCTTGAACCCTGTTTCCTGGGAACATGACTGAGGTTTAATGGTTTAACCCTGTGGCCTGGGAACATGACTGGGATTTTATTTTTGAAACGTGTTTCCAGGGAACATGACTGAGGTTTTATTCTGGAACCCTGGGTCCTGGGAACACGACTGGGGTTTGATTCTGGAACCATGTGGCCTAGGAATATGACTGAGGATTGATTTTGGAAACCATTGGCCTGGGAACATGACTGATGTTAGATTGAGGCATCCTGTAGCCTTGGAACATGACATCGGTTTGTATTCTGGTACCCTATTGCCTGGGAACATGAAATCGGTTTGCTTCTGGAAATCTATGGCCTGGGAATATGACTGAGGTTTGCTGGTGGTACCCTATGGCCTGGCAACATGACTGAGGTTTGATTCTGGATCCCTGTGGCCTGGGAACATGACTGAGGCGTGATTCTGGAAACCTGTGGCCTGGGAATATGACATCTGTTGAGATTGTGGAATACTCTGCAATGGGAACCTGACTGAGCCTTGTTTCTGGAACTCTGTGGCCTGGGAACATGACTGAGGTTTTATTCTGGAACCCTGTAGCCTGGGAACATAACTGAGGATTGATTCAGGAACCCTGTGGCCTGGGAACATGACATTGGTGGATTCTGGAGCCCTTTGGCCTGGGAACATGAGAACGGTTTGATTCTGGAACCCTGTGGCCTGGGAATATGTCTGAGGTTTGATTCTGGAAGATTGTGGCCAGGGAACATGATATCAGGTGGATTCTGGAAACCTGTGTGCTGGGAACAAGACTGAGGTTTGCTTCTGGAACCCTGTGGCCTGGGAACATGACATCGGTTGTATTCTGGGACCCTGTGGCTTGGGAATATGGCTGAGGTTTGATTGTGGAAACCTCTGGTGTGGGAACATGACTGCTGTTTGAATCTGGACACCTGTGTCCTGGGAACATGACTGAGGTTTGATTGTGGAACACTCTGGCCAGGGAACATGACTGTGGTTTGATTCTGAAACCCTGTGTCCTGGGAGTATGACTGAGGTTTGATTCTGGAAACCATTGGCCTGGGAACATGACTGATTTTAGATTGTGTAATCCTGTGGCCTGGGAACAGGACATCGGTTTGGATTCTGGTACACTGTTGCCTGGGAACATGAAATCGGTTTGATTCTGGATCCCTGTGGCCTGCGAACATTCCTGAGGCGTGATTTTGGAAAACTGTGGCCTGGGAACATGACATCTGTTTAGATTGTGGGATAGTGTGCGCTAGGATCCTTCCTGAGCCTTGGTTCTGGAACCCTG
The DNA here is from genome assembly GCF_965194825.1 of Balaenoptera physalus. Taxonomy (NCBI): domain Eukaryota; kingdom Metazoa; phylum Chordata; class Mammalia; order Artiodactyla; family Balaenopteridae; genus Balaenoptera; species Balaenoptera physalus. The sequence goes on from NW_028126517.1 coordinate 1,948,674, forward strand.
TGGACTGGGAACAGGACTGAGATTTTATTCTGGAACCCTGTAGCCTGAGAACATAACTGAGGATTGATTCTGGAACCCTGTGGCCTGGGAACATGACATCGGTGGATTCTGGATCCCTGTGGCCTTGGAGTATGAGAACGGTTTGATTCTGGAACCCTGTGGCCTGGGAACATGTCTGAGGTTTGATGGTGGAAACCTGTGGCCTGCCAACATGACTGAGGCTTAGTTCTGAAACCCTGTGGCCTGGGCACTTGCCTGAGGTTTGATGGCAGAAACCTGTGGACTGCCCACATGACTGAGGTTTGATTGTGGAACCCTGTGCCCTGGAAACATGACTGTGGCCTGGTACTGGAAACCCATGGCCTGGGAACTTGACATTGGTTTGATTCTGGAACCCTGTGTCCTGGGAACATGATTGAGCTTTGATGGAGAAAACCTGTGGCCTGGGAACATGACTGAGGTTTGATGGTGGTACCCTGTGGCCTGGCAACATGACTGAGGCTTGATTCTGGAAACCTGTGGCCTGGGAACTTGAGTGTGGTTTGATAGCAGAAAGCGGTGGACTGGAAACATGACTGAGGTTTGATGGTGGAACCCTGTGCACTGGGAACATGACTGAGGCCTGATACTGGAACCCCGTGGCGTGGGAACATGTCATTGGTTTGATTCTGGAATCCTGTTTCCTGGGAACATGACTGAGGTTTGATGATTGAACCTTGTGGCCTGGCAACATGACTGAAGTTTGATGGTGGAAACCTGTGGCCTGGCAAGATGACTTAGGTTTAATTGTGGAACACTCTGGCCTAGGAACATGACTGAGGCTTGATGGTGGAACCGTGGCCTGGCAATAGGACTGAGGTTTTATTGTGGAACCCTGTGGCCTGGGAACATAACTGAGGATTGATTCAGGAACCCTGTGGCCTGGGAACATGACATTGGTGGATTCTGGAACCCTTTGGCCTGGGAACATGAGAACGGTTTGATTCTGGAACCCTGTGGCCTGGGAATATGTCTGAGGTTTGATTCTGGAAGACTCTGGCCAGGGAACATGATATCAGGTTGATTCTGGAAACCTGTGTGCTGGGAACAAGACTGAGGTTTGCTTCTGGAACCCTGAGGCCTGGGAACATGACATCGGTTGTATTCTGGGACCCTGTGGCTTGGGAACATGGCTGAGGTTTGATTGTGGAAACCTCTGGCCTGGGAATATGACTGTGGTTTGAATTTGGAACCTTGTGGCCTGGGAACATGACTGAGATTGGACTGTTGAAACTTGTGGGCTGCAAACATGACTGAGGTTTGATTCTGGAACCATGTGTCCTGGGACTATGACTGAGGTTTGATTCTGGAAACCTGTGTCCTCGGAAAATGTCTGAGGTTTCATGGTGGAAACATATGGCCTGGGATCATGACTGAGGTTTGATGGTGGAACACTCTGGCCTGGCAAAATAACTGAGGATTGATTCTAGAACCCTGTGTCCTGGGAACATGATTGAGGTTTGATGGAGGAAACCTGTGGCCTGGGAACATGACTGAGGTTTGATGGTGGTACCCTGTGGCCTTTCAACATGACTGAGGCTTGATTCTGGAACCCTGTGGCCTGGGAACATGACTGAGGCGTGATTCTGGAACCCTGTGGCCTGAGAACATTACATCGGTGGATTATGGAAACCTGTGGCCTTGGAACATGAGAACGGTTTGATTCTGGAACCCTGTGGCCTGGGAACTTGTCTGAGGTTTGATGCTGCAAACCTGGGGCCTGGCAACATCTCTGAGGTTTGATTCTGGAAGACTGTAGCCAGGGAACATGATATCGGGTTGATTCTGGAAACCTGTGTCCTGGGAAAAAGACTGAGGTTTACTTCAGGAACCCTGTGGCCTGGGAACATGACATTGGTTGGGTTCTGTAACGCTGTGGCCTGGGAACATGACTGAGGTTTGATTGTGGAACCCTCTGGCCTGGGAACATGACTGTTGTTTGAATCTGGACACCTGTGTCCTGGGAACATGACTGAGGTTTGATTGTGGAACACTCTGGCCAGGGAACATGACTGTGGTTTGATTCTGAAACCCTGTGGCCTGGGAATATGACTGAGGTTTGATTCTGGAAACCATTGGCCTGGGAACATGACTGATTTTAGATTGTGTAATCCTGTGGCCTGGGAACATGAAATCGGTTTGATTCTGGAAACCTGTGGCCTGGGAATATGACTGAGGTTTGATGGTGGTGCCCTGCGCCCTGATAATATGATTGAGGTTTGATTCTGGATCCCTGTGCCCTGCAAACATTCCTGAGGCGTGATTTTGGAAAACTGTGGCCTGGGAACATGACATCTGTTTAGATTGTGGGATAGTGTGCGCTAGGATCCTTCCTGAGCCTTGGTTCTTGAACCCTGTGGACTGGGAACAGGACTGAGATTTTATTCTGGAACCCTGTAGCCTGGGAACATAACTGAGGATTGATTCTGGAACCCTGTGGCCTGGGAACATGACATCGGTGGATTCTGGATCCCTGTGGCCTTGGAATATGAGAACGGTTTGATTCTGGAACCGTGTGGCCTGGGAACATGTCTGAGGTTTGATGGTGGAAACCTGTGGCCTGCCAACATGACTGAGGCTTAATTCTGGAACCCTGTGGCCTGGGCACTTGCCTGAGATTTGATGGCAGAAACCTGTGGACTGGCAACATGACTGAGGTTTGATTGTGGAACCCTGTGCCCTGGAAACATGACTGTGGCCTGGTACTGGAAACCCATGGCCTGGGAACTTGACATTGGTTTGATTCTGGAACCCTGTGTCCTGGGAACATGATTGAGCTTTGATGGAGGAAACCTGTGGCCTGGGAACATGACTGAGGTTTGATGGTGGTACCCTGTGGCCTGGCAACATGACTGAGGCTTGATTCTGGAAACCTGTGGCCTGGGAACTTGAGTGTGGTTTGATAGCAGAAAGCTGTGGACTGGCAACATGACTGAGGTTTGATGGTGGAACCCTGTGCACTGGGAACATGACTGAGGCCTGATACTGGAACCCCGTGGCGTGGGAACATGTCATTGGTTTGACTCTGGAATCCTGTTTCCTGGGAACATGACTGAGGTTTGATGGTTGAACCTTGTGGCCTGGCAACATGACTGAGGTTTGATGGTGGAAACCTGTGGCCTGGCAAGATGACTTAGGTTTAATTGTGGAACACTCTGGCCTAGGAACATGACTGAGGCTTGATGGTGGAACCGTGGCCTGGCAATAGGACTGAGGTTTTATTGTGGAACCCTCTGGCCTGGGAATATGACTGAGGTTTAATTGTGGAACCCTGTGGCCTGGGAACATGACTGGAATTTTATTTTTGAAACCTGTGTCCAGGGAACATGACTGAGGTTTTATTCTGGGATCCTGGGTCCTGTGAACACAACTGAGGTTTGATTCTGGAACCATGTGGCCTGGGATCATGACTGAGGTTTGATGGTGGAACACTCTGGCCTGGTAAAATGACTGAGGCTTAATTCTGGAACCCTGTGGCCTGGGCACTTGCCTGAGGTTTGATGGCAGAAACCTGTGGACTGGCAACATGACTGAGGTTTGATTGTGGAACCCTGTGCCCTGGAAACATGACTGTGGCCTGGTACTGGAAACCCATGGCCTGGGAACTTGACATTGGTTTGATTCTGGAACCCTGTGTCCTGGGAACATGATTGAGGTTTGATGGAGGAACCCTGTGGCCTGGGAACATGACTGAAGTTTGATGGTGGTTCCCTGTGGCCTGGCAACATGACTGAGGCTTGATTTTGGAACCCTGTGCCCTGAGAACTTGATTCTGGTTTGATCGCAGAAACCTGTGCCTGGCAAAATGACTGAGGTTTGATGGTGGAACCCTGTGCACTGGGAACATGACTGAGGCCAGATACTGGAACCTCGTGGCGTGGGAACATGCCATTGGTTTGATTCTTGAACCCTGTTTCCTGGGAACATGACTGAGGTTTAATGGTTTAACCCTGTGGCCTGGGAACATGACTGGGATTTTATTTTTGAAACGTGTTTCCAGGGAACATGACTGAGGTTTTATTCTGGAACCCTGGGTCCTGGGAACACGACTGGGGTTTGATTCTGGAACCATGTGGCCTAGGAATATGACTGAGGATTGATTTTGGAAACCATTGGCCTGGGAACATGACTGATGTTAGATTGAGGCATCCTGTAGCCTTGGAACATGACATCGGTTTGTATTCTGGTACCCTATTGCCTGGGAACATGAAATCGGTTTGCTTCTGGAAATCTATGGCCTGGGAATATGACTGAGGTTTGCTGGTGGTACCCTATGGCCTGGCAACATGACTGAGGTTTGATTCTGGATCCCTGTGGCCTGGGAACATGACTGAGGCGTGATTCTGGAAACCTGTGGCCTGGGAATATGACATCTGTTGAGATTGTGGAATACTCTGCAATGGGAACCTGACTGAGCCTTGTTTCTGGAACTCTGTGGCCTGGGAACATGACTGAGGTTTTATTCTGGAACCCTGTAGCCTGGGAACATAACTGAGGATTGATTCAGGAACCCTGTGGCCTGGGAACATGACATTGGTGGATTCTGGAGCCCTTTGGCCTGGGAACATGAGAACGGTTTGATTCTGGAACCCTGTGGCCTGGGAATATGTCTGAGGTTTGATTCTGGAAGATTGTGGCCAGGGAACATGATATCAGGTGGATTCTGGAAACCTGTGTGCTGGGAACAAGACTGAGGTTTGCTTCTGGAACCCTGTGGCCTGGGAACATGACATCGGTTGTATTCTGGGACCCTGTGGCTTGGGAATATGGCTGAGGTTTGATTGTGGAAACCTCTGGTCTGGGAACATGACTGCTGTTTGAATCTGGACACCTGTGTCCTGGGAACATGACTGAGGTTTGATTGTGGAACACTCTGGCCAGGGAACATGACTGTGGTTTGATTCTGAAACCCTGTGTCCTGGGAGTATGACTGAGGTTTGATTCTGGAAACCATTGGCCTGGGAACATGACTGATTTTAGATTGTGTAATCCTGTGGCCTGGGAACAGGACATCGGTTTGGATTCTGGTACACTGTTGCCTGGGAACATGAAATCGGTTTGATTCTGGATCCCTGTGGCCTGCGAACATTCCTGAGGCGTGATTTTGGAAAACTGTGGCCTGGGAACATGACATCTGTTTAGATTGTGGGATAGTGTGCGCTAGGATCCTTCCTGAGCCTTGGTTCTGGAACCCTGTGGACTGGGAACAGGACTGAGATTTTATTCTGGAACCCTGTAGCCTGAGAACATAACTGAGGATTGATTCTGGAACCCTGTGGCCTGGGAACATGACATCGGTGGATTCTGGATCCCTGTGGCCTTGGAGTATGAGAACGGTTTGATTCTGGAACCCTGTGGCCTGGGAACATGTCTGAGGTTTGATGGTGGAAACCTGTGGCCTGCCAACATGACTGAGGCTTAGTTCTGAAACCCTGTGGCCTGGGCACTTGCCTGAGGTTTGATGGCAGAAACCTGTGGACTGCCCACATGACTGAGGTTTGATTGTGGAACCCTGTGCCCTGGAAACATGACTGTGGCCTGGTACTGGAAACCCATGGCCTGGGAACTTGACATTGGTTTGATTCTGGAACCCTGTGTCCTGGGAACATGATTGAGCTTTGATGGAGAAAACCTGTGGCCTGGCAACATGACTGAGGCTTGATTCTGGAAACCTGTGGCCTGGGAACTTGAGTGTGGTTTGATAGCAGAAAGCGGTGGACTGGAAACATGACTGAGGTTTGATGGTGGAACCCTGTGCACTGGGAACATGACTGAGGCCTGATACTGGAACCCCGTGGCGTGGAAACATGTCATTGGTTTGATTCTGGAATCCTGTTTCCTGGGAACATGACTGAGGTTTGATGATTGAACCTTGTGGCCTGGCAACATGACTGAAGTTTGATGGTGGAAACCTGTGGCCTGGCAAGATGACTTAGGTTTAATTGTGGAACACTCTGGCCTAGGAACATGACTGAGGCTTGATGGTGGAACCGTGGCCTGGCAATAGGACTGAGGTTTTATTGTGGAACCCTGTGGCCTGGGAACATAACTGAGGATTGATTCAGGAACCCTGTGGCCTGGGAACATGACATTGGTGGATTCTGGAACCCTTTGGCCTGGGAACATGAGAACGGTTTGATTCTGGAACCCTGTGGCCTGGGAATATGTCTGAGGTTTGATTCTGGAAGACTCTGGCCAGGGAACATGATATCAGGTTGATTCTGGAAACCTGTGTGCTGGGAACAAGACTGAGGTTTGCTTCTGGAACCCTGAGGCCTGGGAACATGACATCGGTTGTATTCTGGGACCCTGTGGCTTGGGAACATGGCTGAGGTTTGATTGTGGAAACCTCTGGCCTGGGAATATGACTGTGGTTTGAATTTGGAACCTTGTGGCCTGGGAACATGACTGAGATTGGACTGTTGAAACTTGTGGGCTGCAAACATGACTGAGGTTTGATTCTGGAACCATGTGTCCTGGGACTATGACTGAGGTTTGATTCTGGAAACCTGTGTCCTCGGAAAATGTCTGAGGTTTCATGGTGGAAACATATGGCCTGGGATCATGACTGAGGTTTGATGGTGGAACACTCTGGCCTGGCAAAATAACTGAGGATTGATTCTAGAACCCTGTGTCCTGGGAACATGATTGAGGTTTGATGGAGGAAACCTGTGGCCTGGGAACATGACTGAGGTTTGATGGTGGTACCCTGTGGCCTTTGAACATGACTGAGGCTTGATTCTGGAACCCTGTGGCCTGGGAACATGACTGAGGCGTGATTCTGGAACCCTGTGGCCTGAGAACATTACATCGGTGGATTATGGAAACCTGTGGCCTTGGAACATGAGAACGGTTTGATTCTGGAACCCTGTGGCCTGGGAACTTGTCTGAGGTTTGATGCTGCAAACCTGGGGCCTGGCAACATCTCTGAGGTTTGATTCTGGAAGACTGTAGCCAGGGAACATGATATCGGGTTGATTCTGGAAACCTGTGTCCTGGGAAAAAGACTGAGGTTTACTTCAGGAACCCTGTGGCCTGGGAACATGACATTGGTTGGGTTCTGTAACGCTGTGGCCTGGGAACATGACTGAGGTTTGATTGTGGAACCCTCTGGCCTGGGAACATGACTGTTGTTTGAATCTGGACACCTGTGTCCTGGGAACATGACTGAGGTTTGATTGTGGAACACTCTGGCCAGGGAACATGACTGTGGTTTGATTCTGAAACCCTGTGGCCTGGGAATATGACTGAGGTTTGATTCTGGAAACCATTGGCCTGGGAACATGACTGATTTTAGATTGTGTAATCCTGTGGCCTGGGAACATGACATCGGTTTGGATTCTGGTACACTGTTGCCTGGGAACATGAAATCGGTTTGATTCTGGAAACCTGTGGCCTGGGAATATGACTGAGGTTTGATGGTGGTGCCCTGCGGCCTGGCAATATGATTGAGGTTTGATTCTGGATCCCTGTGCCCTGCGAACATTCCTGAGGCGTGATTTTGGAAAACTGTGGCCTGGGAACATGACATCTGTTTAGATTGTGGGATAGTGTGCGCTAGGATCCTTCCTGAGCCTTGGTTCTTGAACCCTGTGGACTGGGAACAGGACTGAGATTTTATTCTGGAACCCTGTAGCCTGGGAACATAACTGAGGATTGATTCTGGAACCCTGTGGCCTGGGAACATGACATCGGTGGATTCTGTATCCCTGTGGCCTTGGAATATGAGAACGGTTTGATTCTGGAACCGTGTGGCCTGGGAACATGTCTGAGGTTTGATGGTGGAAACCTGTGGCCTGCCAACATGACTGAGGCTTAATTCTGGAACCCTGTGGCCTGGGCACTTGCCTGAGATTTGATGGCAGAAACCTATGGACTGGCAACATGACTGAGGTTTGATTGTGGAACCCTGTGCCCTGGAAACATGACTGTGGCCTGGTACTGGAAACCCATGGCCTGGGAACTTGACATTGGTTTGATTCTGGAACCCTGTGTCCTGGGAACATGATTGAGCTTTGATGGAGGAAACCTGTGGCCTGGGAACATGACTGAGGTTTGATGGTGGTACCCTGTGGCCTGGCAACATGACTGAGGCTTGATTCTGGAAACCTGTGGCCTGGGAACTTGAGTGTGGTTTGATAGCAGAAAGCTGTGGACTGGCAACATGACTGAGGTTTGATGGTGGAACCCTGTGCACTGGGAACATGACTGAGGCCTGATACTGGAACCCCGTGGCGTGGGAACATGTCATTGGTTTGACTCTGGAATCCTGTTTCCTGGGAACATGACTGAGATTTGATGATTGAACCTTGTGGCCTGGCAACATGACTGAGGTTTGATGGTGGAAACCTGTGGCCTGGCAAGATGACTTAGGTTTAATTGTGGAACACTCTGGCCTAGGAACATGACTGAGGCTTGATGGTGGAACCGTGGCCTGGCAATAGGACTGAGGTTTTATTGTGGAACCCTCTGGCCTGGGAATATGACTGAGGTTTAATTGTGGAACCCTGTGGCCTGGGAACATGACTGGAATTTTATTTTTGAAACCTGTGTCCAGGGAACATGACTGAGGTTTTATTCTGGGATCCTGGGTCCTGTGAACACAACTGAGGTTTGATTCTGGAACCCTGTGGCCTGGGAACATGTCTGAGGTTTGATGGTGGAAACCTGTGGCCTGCCAACATGACTGAGGCTTAGTTCTGAAACCCTGTGGCCTGGGCACTTGCCTGAGGTTTGATGGCAGAAACCTGTGGACTGCCCACATGACTGAGGTTTCATTGTGGAACCCTGTGCCCTGGAAACATGACTGTGGCCTGGTACTGGAAACCCATGGCCTGGGAACTTGACATTGGTTTGATTCTGGAACCCTGTGTCCTGGGAACATGATTGAGCTTTGATGGAGAAAACCTGTGGCCTGGCAACATGACTGAGGCTTGATTCTGGAAACCTGTGGCCTGGGAACTTGAGTGTGGTTTGATAGCAGAAAGCGGTGGACTGGAAACATGACTGAGGTTTGATGGTGGAACCCTGTGCACTGGGAACATGACTGAGGCCTGATACTGGAACCCCGTGGCGTGGAAACATGTCATTGGTTTGATTCTGGAATCCTGTTTCCTGGGAACATGACTGAGGTTTGATGATTGAACCTTGTGGCCTGGCAACATGACTGAAGTTTGATGGTGGAAACCTGTGGCCTGGCAAGATGACTTAGGTTTAATTGTGGAACACTCTGGCCTAGGAACATGACTGAGGCTTGATGGTGGAACCGTGGCCTGGCAATAGGACTGAGGTTTTATTGTGGAACCCTGTGGCCTGGGAACATAACTGAGGATTGATTCAGGAACCCTGTGGCCTGGGAACATGACATTGGTGGATTCTGGAACCCTTTGGCCTGGGAACATGAGAACGGTTTGATTCTGGAACCCTGTGGCCTGGGAATATGTCTGAGGTTTGATTCTGGAAGACTCTGGCCAGGGAACATGATATCAGGTTGATTCTGGAAACCTGTGTGCTGGGAACAAGACTGAGGTTTGCTTCTGGAACCCTGAGGCCTGGGAACATGACATCGGTTGTATTCTGGGACCCTGTGGCTTGGGAACATGGCTGAGGTTTGATTGTGGAAACCTCTGGCCTGGGAATATGACTGTGGTTTGAATTTGGAACCTTGTGGCCTGGGAACATGACTGAGATTGGACTGTTGAAACTTGTGGGCTGCAAACATGACTGAGGTTTGATTCTGGAACCATGTGTCCTGGGACTATGACTGAGGTTTGATTCTGGAAACCTGTGTCCTCGGAAAATGTCTGAGGTTTCATGGTGGAAACATATGGCCTGGGATCATGACTGAGGTTTGATGGTGGAACACTCTGGCCTGGCAAAATAACTGAGGATTGATTCTAGAACCCTGTGTCCTGGGAACATGATTGAGGTTTGATGGAGGAAACCTGTGGCCTGGGAACATGACTGAGGTTTGATGGTGGTACCCTGTGGCCTTTGAACATGACTGAGGCTTGATTCTGGAACCCTGTGGCCTGGGAACATGACTGAGGCGTGATTCTGGAACCCTGTGGCCTGAGAACATTACATCGGTGGATTATGGAAACCTGTGGCCTTGGAACATGAGAACGGTTTGATTCTGGAACCCTGTGGCCTGGGAACTTGTCTGAGGTTTGATGCTGCAAACCTGGGGCCTGGCAACATCTCTGAGGTTTGATTCTGGAAGACTGTAGCCAGGGAACATGATATCGGGTTGATTCTGGAAACCTGTGTCCTGGGAAAAAGACTGAGGTTTACTTCAGGAACCCTGTGGCCTGGGAACATGACATTGGTTGGGTTCTGTAACGCTGTGGCCTGGGAACATGACTGAGGTTTGATTGTGGAACCCTCTGGCCTGGGAACATGACTGTTGTTTGAATCTGGACACCTGTGTCCTGGGAACATGACTGAGGTTTGATTGTGGAACACTCTGGCCAGGGAACATGACTGTGGTTTGATTCTGAAACCCTGTGGCCTGGGAATATGACTGAGGTTTGATTCTGGAAACCATTGGCCTGGGAACATGACTGATTTTAGATTGTGTAATCCTGTGGCCTGGGAACATGACATCGGTTTGGATTCTGGTACACTGTTGCCTGGGAACATGAAATCGGTTTGATTCTGGAAACCTGTGGCCTGGGAATATGACTGAGGTTTGATGGTGGTGCCCTGCGGCCTGGCAATATGATTGAGGTTTGATTCTGGATCCCTGTGCCCTGCGAACATTCCTGAGGCGTGATTTTGGAAAACTGTGGCCTGGGAACATGACATCTGTTTAGATTGTGGGATAGTGTGCGCTAGGATCCTTCCTGAGCCTTGGTTCTTGAACCCTGTGGACTGGGAACAGGACTGAGATTTTATTCTGGAACCCTGTAGCCTGGGAACATAACTGAGGATTGATTCTGGAACCCTGTGGCCTGGGAACATGACATCGGTGGATTCTGTATCCCTGTGGCCTTGGAATATGAGAACGGTTTGATTCTGGAACCGTGTGGCCTGGGAACATGTCTGAGGTTTGATGGTGGAAACCTGTGGCCTGCCAACATGACTGAGGCTTAATTCTGGAACCCTGTGGCCTGGGCACTTGCCTGAGATTTGATGGCAGAAACCTATGGACTGGCAACATGACTGAGGTTTGATTGTGGAACCCTGTGCCCTGGAAACATGACTGTGGCCTGGTACTGGAAACCCATGGCCTGGGAACTTGACATTGGTTTGATTCTGGAACCCTGTGTCCTGGGAACATGATTGAGCTTTGATGGAGGAAACCTGTGGCCTGGGAACATGACTGAGGTTTGATGGTGGTACCCTGTGGCCTGGCAACATGACTGAGGCTTGATTCTGGAAACCTGTGGCCTGGGAACTTGAGTGTGGTTTGATAGCAGAAAGCTGTGGACTGGCAACATGACTGAGGTTTGATGGTGGAACCCTGTGCACTGGGAACATGACTGAGGCCTGATACTGGAACCCCGTGGCGTGGGAACATGTCATTGGTTTGACTCTGGAATCCTGTTTCCTGGGAACATGACTGAGATTTGATGATTGAACCTTGTGGCCTGGCAACATGACTGAGGTTTGATGGTGGAAACCTGTGGCCTGGCAAGATGACTTAGGTTTAATTGTGGAACACTCTGGCCTAGGAACATGACTGAGGCTTGATGGTGGAACCGTGGCCTGGCAATAGGACTGAGGTTTTATTGTGGAACCCTCTGGCCTGGGAATATGACTGAGGTTTAATTGTGGAACCCTGTGGCCTGGGAACATGACTGGAATTTTATTTTTGAAACCTGTGTCCAGGGAACATGACTGAGGTTTTATTCTGGGATCCTGGGTCCTGTGAACACAACTGAGGTTTGATTCTGGAACCATGTGGCCTGGGATCATGACTGAGGTTTGATGGTGGAACACTCTGGCCTGGCAAAATGACTGAGGCTTAATTCTGGAACCCTGTGGCCTGGGCACTTGCCTGAGGTTTGATGGCAGAAACCTGTGGACTGGCAACATGACTGAGGTTTGATTGTGGAACCCTGTGCCCTGGAAACATGACTGTGGCCTTGTACTGGAAACCCATGGCCTGGGAACTTGACATTGGTTTGATTCTGGAACCCTGTGTCCTGGGAACATGATTGAGGTTTGATGGAGGAACCCTGTGGCCTGGGAACATGACTGAAGTTTGATGGTGGTTCCCTGTGGCCTGGCAACATGACTGAGGCTTGATTTTGGAACCCTGTGCCCTGAGAACTTGATTCTGGTTTGATCGCAGAAACCTGTGCCTGGCAAAATGACTGAGGTTTGATGGTGGAACCCTGTGCACTGGGAACATGACTGAGGCCAGATACTGGAACCTCGTGGCGTGGGAACATGCCATTGGTTTGATTCTTGAACCCTGTTTCCTGGGAACATGACTGAGGTTTAATGGTTTAACCCTGTGGCCTGGGAACATGACTGGGATTTTATTTTTGAAACGTGTTTCCAGGGAACATGACTGAGGTTTTATTCTGGAACCCTGGGTCCTGGGAACACGACTGGGGTTTGATTCTGGAACCATGTGGCCTAGGAATATGACTGAGGATTGATTTTGGAAACCATTGGCCTGGGAACATGACTGATGTTAGATTGAGGCATCCTGTAGCCTTGGAACATGACATCGGTTTGTATTCTGGTACCCTATTGCCTGGGAACATGAAATCGGTTTGCTTCTGGAAATCTATGGCCTGGGAATATGACTGAGGTTTGCTGGTGGTACCCTATGGCCTGGCAACATGACTGAGGTTTGATTCTGGATCCCTGTGGCCTGGGAACATGACTGAGGCGTGATTCTGGAAACCTGTGGCCTGGGAATATGACATCTGTTGAGATTGTGGAATACTCTGCAATGGGAACCTGACTGAGCCTTGTTTCTGGAACTCTGTGGCCTGGGAACATGACTGAGGTTTTATTCTGGAACCCTGTAGCCTGGGAACATAACTGACGATTGATTCAGGAACCCTGTGGCCTGGGAACATGACATTGGTGGATTCTGGAGCCCTTTGGCCTGGGAACATGAGAACGGTTTGATTCTGGAACCCTGTGGCCTGGGAATATGTCTGAGGTTTGATTCTGGAAGATTGTGGCCAGGGAACATGATATCAGGTGGATTCTGGAAACCTGTGTGCTGGGAACAAGACTGAGGTTTGCTTCTGGAACCCTGTGGCCTGGGAACATGACATCGGTTGTATTCTGGGACCCTGTGGCTTGGGAATATGGCTGAGGTTTGATTGTGGAAACCTCTGGTCTGGGAACATGACTGCTGTTTGAATCTGGACACCTCTGTCCTGGGAACATGACTGAGGTTTGATTGTGGAACACTCTGGCCAGGGAACATGACTGTGGTTTGATTCTGAAACCCTGTGTCCTGGGAGTATGACTGAGGTTTGATTCTGGAAACCATTGGCCTGGGAACATGACTGATTTTATATTGTGTAATCCTGTGGCCTGGGAACAGGACATCGGTTTGGATTCTGGTACACTGTTGCCTGGGAACATGAAATCGGTTTGATTCTGGATCCCTGTGGCCTGCGAACATTCCTGAGGTGTGATTTTGGAAAACTGTGGCCTGGGAACATGACATCTGTTTAGATTGTGGGATAGTGTGCGCTAGGATCCTTCCTGAGCCTTGGTTCTGGAACCCTGTGGACTGGGAACAGGAGTGAGACTTTATTCTGGAACCCTGTAGCCTGGGAACATAACTGAGGATTGATTCTGGAACCCTGTGGCCTGGGAACATGACATCGGTGGATTCTGGATCCCTGTGGCCTTGGAATATGAGAACGGTTTGATTCTGGAACCCTGTGGCCTGGGAACATGTCTGAGGTTTGATGGTGGAAACCTGTGGCCTGCCAACATGACTGAGGCTTAATTCTAGAACCCTGTGGCCTGGGTACTTGCCTGAGGTTTGATGGCAGAAACCTGTGGACTGCCCACATGACTGAGGTTTGATTGTGGAACCCTGTGCCCTGGAAACATGACTGTGACCTGGTACTGGAAACCCATGACCTGGGAACATGACTGAGGCGTGATTCTGGAACCCTGTGGCCTGAGAACATTACATCGGTGGATTATGGAAACCTGTGGCCTGGGAACATGAGAACGGTTTGATTCTGGAACCCTGTGGCCTGGGAACTTGTCTGAGGTTTGATGCTGCAAACCTGGGGCCTGGCAACATCTCTGAGCTTTGATTCTGGAAGACTGTAGCCAGGGAACATGATATCGGGTTGATTCTGGAAACCTGTGTCCTGGGAAAAAGACTGAGGTTTACTTCAGGAACCCTGTGGCCTGGGAATATGACATTGGTTGGGTTCTGTAACGCTGTGGCCTGGGAACATGACTGAGGTTTGATTGTGGAACCCTCTGGCCTGGGAACATGACTGTTGTTTGAATCTGGACACCTGTGTCCTGGGAACATGACTGAGGTTTGATTGTGGAACACTCTGGCCAGGGAACATGACTGTGGTTTGATTCTGAAACCCTGTGGCCTGGGAATATGACTGAGGTTTGATTCTGGAAACCATTGGCCTAGGAACATGACTGATTTTAGATTGTGTAATCCTGTGGCCTGGGAACATGACATCGGTTTGGATTCGGGTACACTGTTGCCTGGGAACATGAAATCGGTTTGATTCTGGAAACCTGTGGCCTGGGAATATGACTGAGGTTTGATGATGGTGCCCTGCGCCCTGATAATATGATTGAGGTTTGATTCTGGATCCCTGTGGCCTGCGAACATTCCTGAGGCGTGATTTTGGAAAACTGTGGCCTGGGAACATGACATCTGTTTAGATTGTGGGATAGTGTGCGCTAGGATCCTTCCTGAGCCTTTGTTCTGGAACCCTGTGGACTGGGAACAGGACTGAGATTTTATTCTGGAACCCTGTAGCCTGGGAACATAACTGAGGATTGATTCTGGAACCCTGTGGCCTGGGAACATAACTGAGGATTGATTCTGGAACCCTGTGGCCTGGGAACATGACATCGGTGGATTCTGGATCCCTGTGGCCTTGGAATATGAGAACGGTTTGATTCTGGAACCCTGTGGCCTGGGAACATGTCTGAGGTTTGATGGTGGAAACCTGTGGCCTGCCAACATGACTGAGGCTTAATTCTGGAACCCTGTGGCCTGGGCACTTGCCTGAGGTTTGATGGCAGAAACCTGTGAACTCCCAACATGACTGAGGTTTGATTGTGGAACCCTGTGCCATGGAAACATGACTGTGGCCTGGTACTGGAAACCCATGGCCTGGGAACTTGACATTGGTTTGATTCTGGAACCCTGTGTCCTGGGAACATGATTGAGCTTTGATGGAGGAACCCTGTGGCCTGGGAACATGACTGAGGTTTGATGGTGGTACCCTGTGGCCTGGCAACATGACTGAGGCTTGATTCTGGAAACCTGTGGCCTGGGAACTTGAGTGTGGTTTGATAGCAGAAAGCTGTGGACTGGCAACATGACTGAGGTTTGATGGTGGAACCCTGTGCACTGGGAACATGACTGAGGCCTGATACTGGAACCCCGTGGCGTGGGAACATGTCATTGGTTTGACTCTGGAATCCTGTTTCCTGGGAACATGACTGAGGTTTGATGATTGAACCTTGTGGTCTGGCAACATGACTGAGGTTTGATGGTGGAAACCTGTGGCCTGGCAAGATGACTTAGGTTTAATTGTGGAACACTCTGGCCTAGGAACATGACTGAGGCTTGATGGTGGAACCGTGGCCTGGCAATAGGACTGAGGTTTTATTGTGGAACCCTCTGGCCTGGGAATATGACTGAGGTTTAATTGTGGAACCCTGTGGCCTGGGAACATGACTCGAATTTTATTTTTGAAACCTGTGTCCAGGGAACATGACTGAGGTTTTATTCTGGGATCCTGGGTCCTGTGAACACAACTGAGGTTTGATTCTGGAACCATGTGGCCTGGGATCATGACTGAGGTTTGATGGTGGAACACTCTGGCCTGGCAAAATGACTGAGGATTGATTCTGGAACCCTGTGGCCTGGGAACATGACATCGGTGGATTCTGGATCCCTGTGGCCTTGGAATATGAGAACGGTTTGATTCTGGAACCCTGTGGCCTGGGAACATGTCTGAGATTTGATGGTGGAAACCTGTGGCCTGCCAACATGACTGAGGCTTAATTCTGGAACCCTGTGGCCTGGGCACTTGCCTGAGTTTTGATGGCAGAAACCTGTGGACTGCCCACATGACTGAGGTTTGATTGTGGAACCCTTTGCCCTGGAAACATGACTGTGGCCTGGTACTGGAAACCCATGGCCTGGGAACTTGACATTGGTTTGATTCTGGAACCCTGTGTCCTGCGAAGATGATTGAGGTTTGATGGAGGAACCCTGTGGCCGGGCAACATGACTGAGGCTTGATTCTGGAAACCTGTGGCCTGGGAACTTGAGTGTGGTTTGATAGCAGAAAGCTGTGGACTGGCAACATGACTGAGGTTTGATGGTGGAACCCTGTGCACTGGGAACATGACTGAGGCCTAATACTGGAACCCCGTGGCGTGGGAACATGTCATTGGTTTGATTCTGGAATCCTGTTTCCTGGGAACATGACTGAGGTTTGATGGTTGAACCTTGTGGCCTGGCAACATGACTGAGGTTTGATGGTGGAAACCTGTGGCCTGGCAAGATGACTTAGGTTTAATTGTGGAACACTCTGTCCTGGGAACATGACTGAGGCTTGATGGTGGAACCGTGGCCTGACAATAGGACTGAGATTTTATTGTGGAACCCTCTGGCCTGGGAATATGACTGAGGTTTAATTGTGGAACCCTGTGGCCTGGGAATATGACTGAGGTTTGATTCTGGAAACCATTGGCCTGGGAACATGACTGATGTTAGATTGTGGCATCCTGTGACCTTGCAAAATAATATCGGTTTGGATTCTGGTACCCTGTTGCCTGGGAACATGAAATCGGTTTGATTTTGGAAACTTGTGGCCTGGGAATATGACTGAGGTTTGATTCTGGATCCCTGTGGCCTGGGAACATGACTGAGGCGTGATTCTGGAAACCTGTGGCCTGGGAACATGACATCTGTTTAGATTGTGGAATACTGTGCAACGGGAATCTGACTGAGTCGTGGTTCTGGAATCCTGTGGACTGGGAACATGACTGAGGTTTTATTCTGCAACCCTGTAGCCAGGGAACATAACTGAGGATTGATTCTGGAACCCTGTGGCCTGGGAACATGACATCGGTGGATTCTGGAACCCTTTGGCCTGGGAACATGAGAACGGTTTGATTCTGGAACCCTGTTGGCTGGGAACATGTCTGAGGTTGGATTCTGGAAGACTCTGGCCAGGGAACATGTTATCAGGGTGATTCTGGAAACCTGTGTCCTGGGAACATGACTGAGGTTTGCTTCTGGAACCCTGTGACCTGGGAACATGACTGAGATTTCTTTCTGGAAGCCTGTTCCCTGGGAACATTACTGAGGGTTGATTATGGACACCTGTGTGCTGGGAACATGACTGAGGTTTGATTGTTGAAACCTGTCTCCTGTGAACATGACTGAGGTTTGATTCTGGAACCGTGTGTCCTGGGAATATGACTGAGGTTTGATTCTGGAAACCTGTGGTCTGGGAAAATGTCTGAGGTTTCATTGTGGAAACATGTGGCCTGGGATCATGACTGAGGTTTGATGGTGGAACACTCTGGCCTGGCAAAATGACTGAGGCTTAATTCTGGAACCCTGTGGCCTGGGCACTTGCCTGAGGTTTGATGGCAGAACCCTGTGAACTACCAACATGACTGAGGTTTGATTGTGGAACCCTGTGCCCTGGAAACATGACTGTGGCCTGGTACTGGAAACCCATGGCCTGGGAACTTGACATTTGTTTGATTCTGGAACCCTGTGTCCTGGGAACATGATTGAGGTTTGATGGAGGAACCCTGTGGCCTGGGAACATGACTGAAGTTTGATGGTGGTTCCCTGTGGCCTGGCAACATGACTGAGGCTTGATTTTGGAACCCTGTGCCCTGGGAACTTGACTCTGGTTTGATCACAGAAACCTGTGCCTGGCAAAATGACTGAGGTTTGATGGTGGAACCCTGTGCACTGGGAACATGACTGAGGCCTGATACTGGAACCTCGTGGCGTGGGAACATGCCATTGGTTTGATTCTTGAACCCTGTTTCCTGGGAACATGACTGAGGTTTAATGGTTTAACCCTGTGGCCTGGGAACATGACTGGGATTTTATTTTTGAAACCTGTTTCCAGGGAACATGACTGAGGTTTTATTCTGGAACCCTGGGTCCTGGGAACACGACTGGGGTTTGATTCTGGAACCATGTGGCCTAGGAATATGATTGAGGATTGATTTTGGAAACCATTGGCGTGGGAACATGACTGATGTTAGATTGAGGCATCCTGTAGCCTTGGAACATGACATCGGTTTGTATTCTGGTACCCTATTGCCTGGGAACATGAAATCGGTTTGATTCCGGAAATCTGTGGCCTGGGAATATGACTGAGGTTTGCTGGTCGTACCCTATGGCCTGGCAACATGACTGAGGTTTGATTCTGGATCCCTGTGGCCTGGGAACATGACTGAGGCGTGATTCTGGAAACCTGTGGCCTGGGAATATGACATCTGTTGAGATTGTGGAATACTGTGCAATGGGAACCTGACTGAGCCTTGTTTCTGGAACTCTGTGGCCTGGGAACATGACTGAGGTTTTATTCTGGAACCCTGTAGCCTGGGAACATAACAGAGGATTGATTCAGGAACCCTGTGGCCTGGGAACATGACATTGGTGGATTCTGGAACCCTTTGGCCTGGGAACATGAGAACGGTTTGATTCTGGAACCCTGTGGCCTGGGAATATGTCTGAGGTTTGATTCTGGAAGACTGTGGCCAGGGAACATGATATCAGGTTGATTCTGGAAACCTGTGTGCTGGGAACAAGACTGAGGTTTGCTTTTGGAACCCTGTGGCCTGGGAACATGACATCGGTTGTATTCTGGGACCCTGTGGCTTGGGAACATGGCTGAGGTTTGATTGTGGAAACCTCTGGCCTGGGAATATGACTGTGGTTTGAATTTGGAAACTTGTGGCCTGGGAACATGACTGAGATTGGACTGTTGAAACTTGTGGGCTGCAAACATGACTGAGGTTTGATTCTGGAACCATGTGTCCTGGGAATATGACTGAGGTTTGATTCTGGAAACCTGTGTCCTGGGAAAATGTCTGAGGTTTCATTGTGGAAACATGTGGCCTGGGATCATGACTGAGGTTTGATGGTGGAACACTCTGGCCTGGCAAAATAACTGAGGCTTGATTCTGGAACCCTGTGTGCTGGGAACATGATTGAGGTTTGATGGAGGAAACCTGTGGCCTGGGAACATGACTGAGGTTTGATGGTGGTACCCTGTGGCCATTCAACATGACTGAGGCTTGATTCTGGAACCCTGTGGCCTGAGAACATTACATCGGTGGATTATGGAAACCTGTGGCCTGGGAACATGAGAACGGTTTGATTCTGGAACCCTGTGGCCTGGTAACTTGTCTGAGGTTTGATGCTGCAAACCTGGGGCCTGGCAACATCTCTGAGGTTTGATTCTGGAAGACTGTAGCCAGGGAACATGATATCGGGTTGATTCTGGAAACCTGTGTCCTGGGAAAAAGACTGAGGTTTACTTCAGGAACCCTGTGGCCTGGGAACATGACATTGGTTGGGTTCTGTAATGCTGTGGCCTGGGAACATGACTGAGGTTTGATTGTGGAACCCTCTGGCCTGGGAACATGACTGTTGTTTGAATCTGGACACCTGTGTCCTGGGAACATGACTGAGGTTTGATTGTGGAACACTCTGGCCAGGGAACATAACTGTGGTTTGATTCTGAAACCCTGTGGCCTGGGAATATGACTGAGGTTTGATTCTGGAAAGCATTGGCCTGGGAACATGACTGATGTTAGATTGTGGCATCCTGTGACCTTGGAAAATAATATCGGTTTGGATTCTGGTACCCTGTTGCCTGGGAACATGAAATCGGTTTGATTTTGGAAACTTGTGACCTGGGAATATGACTGAGGTTTGATTCAGGATCCCTGTGGCCTGGGAATATGACTGAGGTTTGATTCTGGATCCCTGTGGCCTGGGAACATGACTGAGGCGTGATTCTGGAAACCTGTGGCCTGGGAACATGACATCTGTTTAGATTGTGGAATACTGTGCAACGGGAATCTGACTGAGTCGTGGTTCTGGAATCCTGTGGACTGGGAACATGACTGAGGTTTTATTCTGCAACCCTGTAGCCTGGGAACATAACTGAGGATTGATTCTGGAACCCTGTGGCCTGGGAACATGACATCGGTGGATTCTGGAACCCTTTGGCCTGGGAACATGAGAACGGTTTGATTCTGGAACCTTGTTGGTTGGGAACATTTCTGAGGTTGGATTCTGGAAGACTGTGGCCAGGGAACATGATATCAGGGTGATTCTGGAAACCTGTGTCCTGGGAACATGACTGAGGTTTGATTCTGGAACCGTGTGTCCTGGGAATATGACTGAGGTTTGATTCTGGAAACCTGTGGTCTGGGAAAATGTCTGAGGTTTCATTGTGGAAACATGTGGCCTGGGATCATGACTGAGGTTTGATGGTGGAACACTCTGGCCTGGCAAAATGACTGAGGCTTAATTCTGCAACCCTGTGGCCTGGGCACTTGCCTGAGGTTTGATGGCAGAAACCTGTGGACTGGCAACATGACTGAGGTTTGATTGTGGAACGCTGTGCCCCGGAAACATGACTGTGGCCTGGTACTGGAAACCCATGACCTGGGAACTTGACATTGGTTTGATTCTGGAACCCTGTGTCCTGGGAACATGATTGAGCTTTGATGGAGGAAACCTGTGGCCTGGGAACATGACTGAGGTTTGATGGTGGTACCCTGTGGCCTGGCAACATGACTGAGGCTTGATTCTGGAAACCTGTGGCCTGGAAACTTGAGTGTGGTTTGATAGCAGAAAGCTGTGGACTGGCAACATGACTGAGGTTTGATGGTGGAACCCTGTGCACTGGGAACATGACTGAGGCCTGATACTGGAACCCCGTGGCGTGGGAACATGTCATTGGTTTGATTCTGGAATCCTGTTTCCTGGGAACATGACTGAGGTTTGATGGTTGAACCTTGTGGCCTGGCAATATGACTGAGGTTTGATGGTGGAAACCTCTGGCCTGGCAAGATGACTTAGGTTTAATTGTGGAACACTCTGGCCTGGGAACATGACTGAAGCTTGATGGTGGAACCGTGGCCTGGCAATAGGACTGAGGTTTTATTGTGGAACCCTCTGGCCTGGGAATATGACTGAGGCTTAATTGTGGAACCCTGTGGCCTGGGAACATGACTGGGATTTTATTTTTGAAACCTGTGTCCAGGGAACATGACTGAGGTTTTATTCTGGGATCCTGGGTCCTGGGAACACAACTGAGGTTTGATTCTAGAACCATGTGGCCTGGGAATATGACTGAGGTTTGATTCTGGAAACCATTGATCTGTGAACATGACTGATGTTAGATTGTGTAATCCTGTGGCCTGGGAACATGACATCGGTTTGGATTCTGGTACCCTGTTGCCTGGGAACATGAAATCGGTTTGATTCTGGAAACCTGTGGCCTGGGAATATGACTGAGGTTTGATGGTGGTGCCCTGCGCCCTGGCAATATGATTGAGGTTTGATTCTGAATCCCTGTGGCCTGCGAACATTCCTGAGGCGTGATTTTGGAAAACTGTGGCCTGGGAACATGACATCTGTTTAGATTGTGGGATAGTGTGAGCTAGGATCCTTCCTGAGCCTTGGTTCTGGAACCTTGTGGACTGGGAACAGGACTGAGATTTTATTCTGGAACCCTGTAGCCTGGGAACATAACTGAGGATTGATTCTGGAACCCTGTGGCCTGGGAACATAACTGAGACTTAATTCTGGAACCCTGTGGCCTGGGCACTTGCCTGAGGTTTGATGGCAGAAACCTGTGAACCCCCAACATGACTGAGGTTTGATTGTGGAACCCTGTGCCATGGAAACATGACTGTGGCCTGGTACTGGAAACCCATGGCCTGGGAATTTGACATTGGTTTGATTCTGGAACCCTGTGTCCTGGGACCATGATTGAGGTTTGATGGAGGAACCCTGTGGCCTGGCAACATGACTGAGGCTTGATTTTGGAACCCTGTGCCCTGGGAACTTGACTCTGGTTTGATCGCAGAAACCTGTGCCTGGCAAAATGACTGAGGTTTGATGGTGGAACCCTGTGCACTGGGAACATGACTGAGGCCTGATACTGGAACCTCGTGGCGTGGGAACTTGCCATTGGTTTGATTCTTGAACCCTGTTTCCTGGGAACATGACTGAGGTTTAATGGTTTAACCCTGTGGCCTGGGAACATGACTGGGATTTTATTTTTGAAACCTGTTTCCAGGGAACATGACTGAGGTTTTATTCTGGAACCCTGGGTCCTGGGAACACGACTGGGGTTTGATTCTGGAACCATGTGGCCTAGGAATATGACTGAGGATGGATTTTGGAAACCATTGGCCTGGGAACATGACTGATGTTAGATTGAGGCATCCTGTAGCCTTGGAACATGACATCGGTTTGTATTCTGGTACCCTATTGCCTGGGAACATGAAATCGGTTTGATTCCGGAAATCTGTAGCCTGGGAATATGACTGAGGTTTGCTGGTGGTACCCTATGGCCTGGCAACATGACTGAGGTTTGATTCTGGATCCCTGTGGCCTGGGAACATGACTGAGGCGTGATTCTGGAAACCTGTGGCCTGGGAATATGACATCTGTTGAGATTGTGGAATACTGTGCAATGGGAACCTGACTGAGCCTTGTTTCTGGAACTCTGTGGCCTGGGAACATGACTGAGGTTTTATTCTGGAACCCTGTAGCCTGGGAACATAACTGAGGATTGATTCAGGAACCCTGTGGCCTGGGAACATGACATTGGTGGATTCTGGAACCCTTTGGCCTGGGAACATGAGAACGGTTTGATTCTGGAACCCTGTGGCCTGGGAATATGTCTGAGGTTTGATTCTGGAAGACTGTGCCCAGGGAATATGATATCAGGTTGATTCTGGGAACCTGTGTGCTGGGAACAAGACTGAGGTTTGCTTCTGGAACCCTGTGGCCTGGGAACATGACATCGGTTGTATTCTGGGACCCTGTGGCTTGGGAACATGGCTGAGGTTTGATTGTGGAAACCTCTGGCCTGGGAATATGACTGTGGTTTGAATTTGGAAACTTGTGGCCTGGGAACATGACTGAGATTGGACTGTTGAAACTTGTGGGCTGCAAACATGACTGAGGTTTGATTCTGGAACCATGTGTCCTGGGAATATGACTGAGGTTTGATTCTGGAAACCTGTGTCCTCGGAAAATGTCTGAGGTTTCATGGTGGAAACGTATGGCCTGGGATCATGACTGAGGTTTGATGGTGGAACACTCTGGCCTGGCAAAATAACTGAGGATTGATTCTAGAACCCTGTGTCCTGGGAACATGATTGAGGTTTGATGGAGGAAACCTGTGGCCTGGGAACATGACTGAGGTTTGATGGTGGTATCCTGTGGCCTTTCAACATGACTGAGGCTTGATTCTGGAACCCTGTGTGCTGGGAACATGACTGAGGCGTGATTCTGGAACCCTGTGGCCTGAGAACATTACATCGGTGGATTATGGACACCTGTGGCCTGGGAACATGAGAACGGTTTGATTCTGGAACCCTGTGGCCTGGGAACTTGTCTGAGGTTTGATGCTGCAAACCTGGGGCCTGGCAACATCTCTGAGGTTTGATTCTGGAAGACTGTAGCCAGGGAACATGATATCGGGTTGATTCTGGAAACCTGTGTCCTGGGAAAAAGACTGAGGTTTACTTCAGGAACCCTGTGGCCTGGGAACATGACATTGGTTGGGTTCTGTAACGCTGTGGCCTGGGAACATGACTGAGGTTTGATTGTGGAACCCTCTGGCCTGGGAACATGACTGTTGTTTGAATCTGGACACCTGTGTCCTGGGAACATGACTGAGGTTTGATTGTGGAACACTCTGGCCAGGGAACATGACTGTGGTTTGATTCTGAAACCCTGTGGCCTGGGAATATGACTGAGGTTTGATTCTGGAAACCATTGGCCTGGGAACATGACTGATTTTAGATTGTGTAATCCTGTGGCCTGGGAACATGACATCGGTTTGGATTCTGGTACACTGTTGCCTGGGAACATGAAATCGGTTTGATTCTGGAAACCTGTGGCCTGGGAATATGACTGAGGTTTGATGGTGGTGCCCTGCGGCCTGGCAATATGATTGAGGTTTGATTCTGGATCCCTGTGGCCTGCGAACATTCCTGAGGCGTGATTTTGAAAAACTGTGGCCTGGGAACATGACATCTGTTTAGATTGTGGGATAGTGTGAGCTAGGATCCTTCCTGAGCCTTGGTTCTGGAACCCTGTGGACTGGGAACATGACTGAGATTTTATTCTGGAACCCTGTAGCCTGGGAACATAACTGAGGATTGATTCTGGAACCCTGTGGCCTGGGGACATGACATCGGTGGATTCTGGATCCCTGTGGCCTTGGAATATGAGAACGGTTTGATTCTGGAAACCTGTGGCCTGGGAACATGTCTGAGGTTTGATTCTGGAAGATTGTGGCCAGGGAACATGTCTGAGGTTTGATGGTGGAAACCTGTGGCCTGCCAACATGACTGAGGCTTAATTCTGGAACCCTGTGGCCTGGGCACTTGCCTGAGGTTTGATGGCAGAAACCTGTGAACTCCCAACATGACTGAGGTTTGATTGTGGAACCCTGTGCCATGGAAACATGACTGTGGCCTGGTACTGGAAACCCATGGCCTGGGAACTTGACATTGGTTTGATTCTGGAACCCTGTGTCCTGGGAACATGATTGAGCTTTGATGGAGGAACCCTGTGGCCTGGGAACATGACTGAGGTTTGATGGTGGTACCCTGTGGCCTGGCAACATGACTGAGGCTTGATTCTGGAAACCTGTGGCCTGGGAACTTGAGTGTGGTTTGATAGCAGAAAGCTGTGGACTGGCAACATGACTGAGGTTTGATGGTGGAACCCTGTGCACTGGGAACATGACTGAGGCCTGATACTGGAACCCCGTGGCGTGGGAACATGTCATTGGTTTGACTCTGGAATCCTGTTTCCTGGGAACATGACTGAGGTTTGATGATTGAACCTTGTGGTCTGGCAACATGACTGAGGTTTGATGGTGGAAACCTGTGGCCTGGCAAGATGACTTAGGTTTAATTGTGGAACACTCTGGCCTAGGAACATGACTGAGGCTTGATGGTGGAACCGTGGCCTGGCAATAGGACTGAGGTTTTATTGTGGAACCCTCTGGCCTGGGAATATGACTGAGGTTTAATTGTGGAACCCTGTGGCCTGGGAACATGACTCGAATTTTATTTTTGAAACCTGTGTCCAGGGAACATGACTGAGGTTTTATTCTGGGATCCTGGGTCCTGTGAACACAACTGAGGTTTGATTCTGGAACCATGTGGCCTGGGATCATGACTGAGGTTTGATGGTGGAACACTCTGGCCTGGCAAAATGACTGAGGATTGATTCTGGAACCCTGTGGCCTGGGAACATGACATCGGTGGATTCTGGATCCCTGTGGCCTTGGAATATGAGAACGGTTTGATTCTGGAACCCTGTGGCCTGGGAACATGTCTGAGATTTGATGGTGGAAACCTGTGGCCTGCCAACATGACTGAGGCTTAATTCTGGAACCCTGTGGCCTGGGCACTTGCCTGAGTTTTGATGGCAGAAACCTGTGGACTGCCCACATGACTGAGGTTTGATTGTGGAACCCTTTGCCCTGGAAACATGACTGTGGCCTGGTACTGGAAACCCATGGCCTGGGAACTTGACATTGGTTTGATTCTGGAACCCTGTGTCCTGCGAAGATGATTGAGGTTTGATGGAGGAACCCTGTGGCCGGGCAACATGACTGAGGCTTGATTCTGGAAACCTGTGGCCTGGGAACTTGAGTGTGGTTTGATAGCAGAAAGCTGTGGACTGGCAACATGACTGAGGTTTGATGGTGGAACCCTGTGCACTGGGAACATGACTGAGGCCTAATACTGGAACCCCGTGGCGTGGGAACATGTCATTGGTTTGATTCTGGAATCCTGTTTCCTGGGAACATGACTGAGGTTTGATGGTTGAACCTTGTGGCCTGGCAACATGACTGAGGTTTGATGGTGGAAACCTGTGGCCTGGCAAGATGACTTAGGTTTAATTGTGGAACACTCTGTCCTGGGAACATGACTGAGGCTTGATGGTGGAACCGTGGCCTGACAATAGGACTGAGATTTTATTGTGGAACCCTCTGGCCTGGGAATATGACTGAGGTTTAATTGTGGAACCCTGTGGCCTGGGAATATGACTGAGGTTTGATTCTGGAAACCATTGGCCTGGGAACATGACTGATGTTAGATTGTGGCATCCTGTGACCTTGCAAAATAATATCGGTTTGGATTCTGGTACCCTGTTGCCTGGGAACATGAAATCGGTTTGATTTTGGAAACTTGTGGCCTGGGAATATGACTGAGGTTTGATTCTGGATCCCTGTGGCCTGGGAACATGACTGAGGCGTGATTCTGGAAACCTGTGGCCTGGGAACATGACATCTGTTTAGATTGTGGAATACTGTGCAACGGGAATCTGACTGAGTCGTGGTTCTGGAATCCTGTGGACTGGGAACATGACTGAGGTTTTATTCTGCAACCCTGTAGCCAGGGAACATAACTGAGGATTGATTCTGGAACCCTGTGGCCTGGGAACATGACATCGGTGGATTCTGGAACCCTTTGGCCTGGGAACATGAGAACGGTTTGATTCTGGAACCCTGTTGGCTGGGAACATGTCTGAGGTTGGATTCTGGAAGACTCTGGCCAGGGAACATGTTATCAGGGTGATTCTGGAAACCTGTGTCCTGGGAACATGACTGAGGTTTGCTTCTGGAACCCTGTGACCTGGGAACATGACTGAGATTTCTTTCTGGAAGCCTGTTCCCTGGGAACATTACTGAGGGTTGATTATGGACACCTGTGTGCTGGGAACATGACTGAGGTTTGATTGTTGAAACCTGTCTCCTGTGAACATGACTGAGGTTTGATTCTGGAACCGTGTGTCCTGGGAATATGACTGAGGTTTGATTCTGGAAACCTGTGGTCTGGGAAAATGTCTGAGGTTTCATTGTGGAAACATGTGGCCTGGGATCATGACTGAGGTTTGATGGTGGAACACTCTGGCCTGGCAAAATGACTGAGGCTTAATTCTGGAACCCTGTGGCCTGGGCACTTGCCTGAGGTTTGATGGCAGAACCCTGTGAACTACCAACATGACTGAGGTTTGATTGTGGAACCCTGTGCCCTGGAAACATGACTGTGGCCTGGTACTGGAAACCCATGGCCTGGGAACTTGACATTTGTTTGATTCTGGAACCCTGTGTCCTGGGAACATGATTGAGGTTTGATGGAGGAACCCTGTGGCCTGGGAACATGACTGAAGTTTGATGGTGGTTCCCTGTGGCCTGGCAACATGACTGAGGCTTGATTTTGGAACCCTGTGCCCTGGGAACTTGACTCTGGTTTGATCACAGAAACCTGTGCCTGGCAAAATGACTGAGGTTTGATGGTGGAACCCTGTGCACTGGGAACATGACTGAGGCCTGATACTGGAACCTCGTGGCGTGGGAACATGCCATTGGTTTGATTCTTGAACCCTGTTTCCTGGGAACATGACTGAGGTTTAATGGTTTAACCCTGTGGCCTGGGAACATGACTGGGATTTTATTTTTGAAACCTGTTTCCAGGGAACATGACTGAGGTTTTATTCTGGAACCCTGGGTCCTGGGAACACGACTGGGGTTTGATTCTGGAACCATGTGGCCTAGGAATATGATTGAGGATTGATTTTGGAAACCATTGGCGTGGGAACATGACTGATGTTAGATTGAGGCATCCTGTAGCCTTGGAACATGACATCGGTTTGTATTCTGGTACCCTATTGCCTGGGAACATGAAATCGGTTTGATTCCGGAAATCTGTGGCCTGGGAATATGACTGAGGTTTGCTGGTCGTACCCTATGGCCTGGCAACATGACTGAGGTTTGATTCTGGATCCCTGTGGCCTGGGAACATGACTGAGGCGTGATTCTGGAAACCTGTGGCCTGGGAATATGACATCTGTTGAGATTGTGGAATACTGTGCAATGGGAACCTGACTGAGCCTTGTTTCTGGAACTCTGTGGCCTGGGAACATGACTGAGGTTTTATTCTGGAACCCTGTAGCCTGGGAACATAACAGAGGATTGATTCAGGAACCCTGTGGCCTGGGAACATGACATTGGTGGATTCTGGAACCCTTTGGCCTGGGAACATGAGAACGGTTTGATTCTGGAACCCTGTGGCCTGGGAATATGTCTGAGGTTTGATTCTGGAAGACTGTGGCCAGGGAACATGATATCAGGTTGATTCTGGAAACCTGTGTGCTGGGAACAAGACTGAGGTTTGCTTTTGGAACCCTGTGGCCTGGGAACATGACATCGGTTGTATTCTGGGACCCTGTGGCTTGGGAACATGGCTGAGGTTTGATTGTGGAAACCTCTGGCCTGGGAATATGACTGTGGTTTGAATTTGGAAACTTGTGGCCTGGGAACATGACTGAGATTGGACTGTTGAAACTTGTGGGCTGCAAACATGACTGAGGTTTGATTCTGGAACCATGTGTCCTGGGAATATGACTGAGGTTTGATTCTGGAAACCTGTGTCCTGGGAAAATGTCTGAGGTTTCATTGTGGAAACATGTGGCCTGGGATCATGACTGAGGTTTGATGGTGGAACACTCTGGCCTGGCAAAATAACTGAGGCTTGATTCTGGAACCCTGTGTGCTGGGAACATGATTGAGGTTTGATGGAGGAAACCTGTGGCCTGGGAACATGACTGAGGTTTGATGGTGGTACCCTGTGGCCATTCAACATGACTGAGGCTTGATTCTGGAACCCTGTGGCCTGAGAACATTACATCGGTGGATTATGGAAACCTGTGGCCTGGGAACATGAGAACGGTTTGATTCTGGAACCCTGTGGCCTGGTAACTTGTCTGAGGTTTGATGCTGCAAACCTGGGGCCTGGCAACATCTCTGAGGTTTGATTCTGGAAGACTGTAGCCAGGGAACATGATATCGGGTTGATTCTGGAAACCTGTGTCCTGGGAAAAAGACTGAGGTTTACTTCAGGAACCCTGTGGCCTGGGAACATGACATTGGTTGGGTTCTGTAATGCTGTGGCCTGGGAACATGACTGAGGTTTGATTGTGGAACCCTCTGGCCTGGGAACATGACTGTTGTTTGAATCTGGACACCTGTGTCCTGGGAACATGACTGAGGTTTGATTGTGGAACACTCTGGCCAGGGAACATAACTGTGGTTTGATTCTGAAACCCTGTGGCCTGGGAATATGACTGAGGTTTGATTCTGGAAAGCATTGGCCTGGGAACATGACTGATGTTAGATTGTGGCATCCTGTGACCTTGGAAAATAATATCGGTTTGGATTCTGGTACCCTGTTGCCTGGGAACATGAAATCGGTTTGATTTTGGAAACTTGTGACCTGGGAATATGACTGAGGTTTGATTCAGGATCCCTGTGGCCTGGGAATATGACTGAGGTTTGATTCTGGATCCCTGTGGCCTGGGAACATGACTGAGGCGTGATTCTGGAAACCTGTGGCCTGGGAACATGACATCTGTTTAGATTGTGGAATACTGTGCAACGGGAATCTGACTGAGTCGTGGTTCTGGAATCCTGTGGACTGGGAACATGACTGAGGTTTTATTCTGCAACCCTGTAGCCTGGGAACATAACTGAGGATTGATTCTGGAACCCTGTGGCCTGGGAACATGACATCGGTGGATTCTGGAACCCTTTGGCCTGGGAACATGAGAACGGTTTGATTCTGGAACCCTGTTGGTTGGGAACATTTCTGAGGTTGGATTCTGGAAGACTGTGGCCAGGGAACATGATATCAGGGTGATTCTGGAAACCTGTGTCCTGGGAACATGACTGAGGTTTGATTCTGGAACCGTGTGTCCTGGGAATATGACTGAGGTTTGATTCTGGAAACCTGTGGTCTGGGAAAATGTCTGAGGTTTCATTGTGGAAACATGTGGCCTGGGATCATGACTGAGGTTTGATGGTGGAACACTCTGGCCTGGCAAAATGACTGAGGCTTAATTCTGCAACCCTGTGGCCTGGGCACTTGCCTGAGGTTTGATGGCAGAAACCTGTGGACTGGCAACATGACTGAGGTTTGATTGTGGAACGCTGTGCCCCGGAAACATGACTGTGGCCTGGTACTGGAAACCCATGACCTGGGAACTTGACATTGGTTTGATTCTGGAACCCTGTGTCCTGGGAACATGATTGAGCTTTGATGGAGGAAACCTGTGGCCTGGGAACATGACTGAGGTTTGATGGTGGTACCCTGTGGCCTGGCAACATGACTGAGGCTTGATTCTGGAAACCTGTGGCCTGGAAACTTGAGTGTGGTTTGATAGCAGAAAGCTGTGGACTGGCAACATGACTGAGGTTTGATGGTGGAACCCTGTGCACTGGGAACATGACTGAGGCCTGATACTGGAACCCCGTGGCGTGGGAACATGTCATTGGTTTGATTCTGGAATCCTGTTTCCTGGGAACATGACTGAGGTTTGATGGTTGAACCTTGTGGCCTGGCAATATGACTGAGGTTTGATGGTGGAAACCTCTGGCCTGGCAAGATGACTTAGGTTTAATTGTGGAACACTCTGGCCTGGGAACATGACTGAAGCTTGATGGTGGAACCGTGGCCTGGCAATAGGACTGAGGTTTTATTGTGGAACCCTCTGGCCTGGGAATATGACTGAGGCTTAATTGTGGAACCCTGTGGCCTGGGAACATGACTGGGATTTTATTTTTGAAACCTGTGTCCAGGGAACATGACTGAGGTTTTATTCTGGGATCCTGGGTCCTGGGAACACAACTGAGGTTTGATTCTAGAACCATGTGGCCTGGGAATATGACTGAGGTTTGATTCTGGAAACCATTGATCTGTGAACATGACTGATGTTAGATTGTGTAATCCTGTGGCCTGGGAACATGACATCGGTTTGGATTCTGGTACCCTGTTGCCTGGGAACATGAAATCGGTTTGATTCTGGAAACCTGTGGCCTGGGAATATGACTGAGGTTTGATGGTGGTGCCCTGCGCCCTGGCAATATGATTGAGGTTTGATTCTGAATCCCTGTGGCCTGCGAACATTCCTGAGGCGTGATTTTGGAAAACTGTGGCCTGGGAACATGACATCTGTTTAGATTGTGGGATAGTGTGAGCTAGGATCCTTCCTGAGCCTTGGTTCAGGAACCTTGTGGACTGGGAACAGGACTGAGATTTTATTCTGGAACCCTGTAGCCTGGGAACATAACTGAGGATTGATTCTGGAACCCTGTGGCCTGGGAACATAACTGAGACTTAATTCTGGAACCCTGTGGCCTGGGCACTTGCCTGAGGTTTGATGGCAGAAACCTGTGAACCCCCAACATGACTGAGGTTTGATTGTGGAACCCTGTGCCATGGAAACATGACTGTGGCCTGGTACTGGAAACCCATGGCCTGGGAATTTGACATTGGTTTGATTCTGGAACCCTGTGTCCTGGGACCATGATTGAGGTTTGATGGAGGAACCCTGTGGCCTGGCAACATGACTGAGGCTTGATTTTGGAACCCTGTGCCCTGGGAACTTGACTCTGGTTTGATCGCAGAAACCTGTGCCTGGCAAAATGACTGAGGTTTGATGGTGGAACCCTGTGCACTGGGAACATGACTGAGGCCTGATACTGGAACCTCGTGGCGTGGGAACTTGCCATTGGTTTGATTCTTGAACCCTGTTTCCTGGGAACATGACTGAGGTTTAATGGTTTAACCCTGTGGCCTGGGAACATGACTGGGATTTTATTTTTGAAACCTGTTTCCAGGGAACATGACTGAGGTTTTATTCTGGAACCCTGGGTCCTGGGAACACGACTGGGGTTTGATTCTGGAACCATGTGGCCTAGGAATATGACTGAGGATGGATTTTGGAAACCATTGGCCTGGGAACATGACTGATGTTAGATTGAGGCATCCTGTAGCCTTGGAACATGACATCGGTTTGTATTCTGGTACCCTATTGCCTGGGAACATGAAATCGGTTTGATTCCGGAAATCTGTAGCCTGGGAATATGACTGAGGTTTGCTGGTGGTACCCTATGGCCTGGCAACATGACTGAGGTTTGATTCTGGATCCCTGTGGCCTGGGAACATGACTGAGGCGTGATTCTGGAAACCTGTGGCCTGGGAATATGACATCTGTTGAGATTGTGGAATACTGTGCAATGGGAACCTGACTGAGCCTTGTTTCTGGAACTCTGTGGCCTGGGAACATGACTGAGGTTTTATTCTGGAACCCTGTAGCCTGGGAACATAACTGAGGATTGATTCAGGAACCCTGTGGCCTGGGAACATGACATTGGTGGATTCTGGAACCCTTTGGCCTGGGAACATGAGAACGGTTTGATTCTGGAACCCTGTGGCCTGGGAATATGTCTGAGGTTTGATTCTGGAAGACTGTGCCCAGGGAATATGATATCAGGTTGATTCTGGGAACCTGTGTGCTGGGAACAAGACTGAGGTTTGCTTCTGGAACCCTGTGGCCTGGGAACATGACATCGGTTGTATTCTGGGACCCTGTGGCTTGGGAACATGGCTGAGGTTTGATTGTGGAAACCTCTGGCCTGGGAATATGACTGTGGTTTGAATTTGGAAACTTGTGGCCTGGGAACATGACTGAGATTGGACTGTTGAAACTTGTGGGCTGCAAACATGACTGAGGTTTGATTCTGGAACCATGTGTCCTGGGAATATGACTGAGGTTTGATTCTGGAAACCTGTGTCCTCGGAAAATGTCTGAGGTTTCATGGTGGAAACGTATGGCCTGGGATCATGACTGAGGTTTGATGGTGGAACACTCTGGCCTGGCAAAATAACTGAGGATTGATTCTAGAACCCTGTGTCCTGGGAACATGATTGAGGTTTGATGGAGGAAACCTGTGGCCTGGGAACATGACTGAGGTTTGATGGTGGTATCCTGTGGCCTTTCAACATGACTGAGGCTTGATTCTGGAACCCTGTGTGCTGGGAACATGACTGAGGCGTGATTCTGGAACCCTGTGGCCTGAGAACATTACATCGGTGGATTATGGACACCTGTGGCCTGGGAACATGAGAACGGTTTGATTCTGGAACCCTGTGGCCTGGGAACTTGTCTGAGGTTTGATGCTGCAAACCTGGGGCCTGGCAACATCTCTGAGGTTTGATTCTGGAAGACTGTAGCCAGGGAACATGATATCGGGTTGATTCTGGAAACCTGTGTCCTGGGAAAAAGACTGAGGTTTACTTCAGGAACCCTGTGGCCTGGGAACATGACATTGGTTGGGTTCTGTAACGCTGTGGCCTGGGAACATGACTGAGGTTTGATTGTGGAACCCTCTGGCCTGGGAACATGACTGTTGTTTGAATCTGGACACCTGTGTCCTGGGAACATGACTGAGGTTTGATTGTGGAACACTCTGGCCAGGGAACATGACTGTGGTTTGATTCTGAAACCCTGTGGCCTGGGAATATGACTGAGGTTTGATTCTGGAAACCATTGGCCTGGGAACATGACTGATTTTAGATTGTGTAATCCTGTGGCCTGGGAACATGACATCGGTTTGGATTCTGGTACACTGTTGCCTGGGAACATGAAATCGGTTTGATTCTGGAAACCTGTGGCCTGGGAATATGACTGAGGTTTGATGGTGGTGCCCTGCGGCCTGGCAATATGATTGAGGTTTGATTCTGGATCCCTGTGGCCTGCGAACATTCCTGAGGCGTGATTTTGAAAAACTGTGGCCTGGGAACATGACATCTGTTTAGATTGTGGGATAGTGTGAGCTAGGATCCTTCCTGAGCCTTGGTTCTGGAACCCTGTGGACTGGGAACATGACTGAGATTTTATTCTGGAACCCTGTAGCCTGGGAACATAACTGAGGATTGATTCTGGAACCCTGTGGCCTGGGGACATGACATCGGTGGATTCTGGATCCCTGTGGCCTTGGAATATGAGAACGGTTTGATTCTGGAAACCTGTGGCCTGGGAACATGTCTGAGGTTTGATGGTGGAAACCTGTGGCCTGCCAACATGACTGAGGCTTAATTCTGGAACCCTGTGGCCTGGGCACTTGCCTGAGGTTTGATGGCAGAAACCTGTGGACTGCCAACATGACTGAGTTTTGATTGTGCAACCCTGTGCCCTGGAAACATGACTGTGGCCTGGTACTGGAAACCCATGGCTTGGGAACTTGACATTGGTTTGATTCTGGAACCCTGTTTCCTGCGAAGATGATTGAGGTTTGAAGGAGGAACCCTGTGGCCTGGGAACATGACTGAGGTTTGATGGTGGTACCCTGTGGCCTGGCAACATGACTGAGGCTTGATTCTGGAAACCTGTGGCCTGGGAACTTGAGTGTGGTTTGATAGCAGAAAGCTGTGGACTGGCAACATGACTGAGGTTTGATGGTGGAACCCTGTGCACTGGGAACATGACTGAGGCCTGATACTGGAACCCCGTGGCGTGGGAACATGTCATTGGTTTGACTCTGGAATCCTGTTTCCTGGGAACATGACTGAGGTTTGATGATTGAACCTTGTGGCCTGGCAACATGAC
This sequence comes from Balaenoptera physalus, assembly GCF_965194825.1. NCBI lineage: Eukaryota > Metazoa > Chordata > Mammalia > Artiodactyla > Balaenopteridae > Balaenoptera > Balaenoptera physalus. The sequence continues at coordinate 1,983,628 of NW_028126517.1, forward strand.
TGAGGTTTGATGGTGGAAACCTGTGGCCTGGCAAGATGACTTAGGTTTAATTGTGGAACACTCTGGCCTAGGAACATGACTGAGGCTTGATGGTGGAACCGTGGCCTGGCAATAGGACTGAGGTTTTATTGTGGAACCCTCTGGCCTGGGAATATGACTGAGGTTTAATTGTGGAACCCTGTGGCCTGGGAACATGACTGGAATTTTATTTTTGAAACCTGTGTCCAGGGAACATGACTGAGGTTTTATTCTGGGATCCTGGGTCCTGTGAACACAACTGAGGTTTGATTCTGGAACCATGTGGCCTGGGATCATGACTGAGGTTTGATGGTGGAACACTCTGGCCTGGCAAAATGACTGAGGCTTAATTCTGGAACCCTGTGGCCTGGGCACTTGCCTGAGGTTTGATGGCAGAAACCTGTGGACTGGCAACATGACTGAGGTATGATTGTGGAACCCTGTGCCCTGGAAACATGACTGTGGCCTGGTACTGGAAACCCATGGCCTGGGAACTTGACATTGGTTTGATTCTGGAACGCTGTGTCCTGGGAACATGATTGAGGTTTGATGGAGGAACCCTGTGGCCTGGGAACATGACTGAAGTTTGATGGTGGTTCCCTGTGGCCTGGCAACATGACTGAGGCTTGATTTTGGAACCCTGTGCCCTGAGAACTTGATTCTGGTTTGATCGCAGAAACCTGTGCCTGGCAAAATGACTGAGGTTTGATGGTGGAACCCTGTGCACTGGGAACATGACTGAGGCCAGATACTGGAACCTCGTGGCGTGGGAACATGCCATTGGTTTGATTCTTGAACCCTGTTTCCTGGGAACATGACTGAGGTTTAATGGTTTAACCCTGTGGCCTGGGAACATGACTGGGATTTTATTTTTGAAACCTGTTTCCAGGGAACATGACTGAGGTTTTATTCTGGAACCCTGGGTCCTGGAAACACGACTGGGGTTTGATTCTGGAACCATGTGGCCTAGGAATATGACTGAGGATTGATTTTGGAAACCATTGGCCTGGGAACATGACTCATGTTAGATTGAGGCATCCTGTAGCCTTGGAACATGACATCGGTTTGTATTCTGGTACCCTATTGCCTGGGAACATGAAATCGGTTTGATTCCGGAAATCTGTGGCCTGGGAATATGACTGAGGTTTGCTTCTGGAACCCTGTGACCTGGGAACATGACTGAGATTTCTTTCTGGAAGCCTGTTCCCTGGGAACATTACTGAGGGTTGATTATGGACACCTGTGTGCTGGGAACATGACTGAGGTTTGATTGTTGAAACCTGTCTCCTGTGAACATGACTGAGGTTTGATTCTGGAACCGTGTGTCCTGGGAATATGACTGAGGTTTGATTCTGGAAACCTGTGGTCTGGGAAAATGTCTGAGGTTTCATTGTGGAAACATGTGGCCTGGGATCATGACTGAGGTTTGATGGTGGAACACTCTGGCCTGGCAAAATGACTGAGGCTTAATTCTGCAACCCTGTGGCCTGGGCACTTGCCTGAGGTTTGATGGCAGAAACCTGTGGACTGGCAACATGACTGAGGTTTGATTGTGGAACGCTGTGCCCCGGAAACATGACTGTGGCCTGGTACTGGAAACCCATGACCTGGGAACTTGACATTGGTTTGATTCTGGAACCCTGTGTCCTGGGAACATGATTGAGCTTTGATGGAGGAAACCTGTGGCCTGGGAACATGACTGAGGTTTGATGGTGGTACCCTGTGGCCTGGCAACATGACTGAGGCTTGATTCTGGAAAACTGTGGCCTGGAAACTTGAGTGTGGTTTGATAGCAGAAAGCTGTGGACTGGCAACATGACTGAGGTTTGATGGTGGAACCCTGTGCACTGGGAACATGACTGAGGCCTGATACTGGAACCCCGTGGCTTGGGAACATGTCATTGGTTTGATTCTGGAATCCTGTTTCCTGGGAACATGACTGAGGTTTGATGGTTGAACCTTGTGGCCTGGCAATATGACTGAGGTTTGATGGTGGTAACCTCTGGCCTGGCAAGATGACTTAGGTTTAATTGTGGAACACTCTGGCCTGGGAACATGACTGAAGCTTGATGGTGGAACCGTGGCCTGGCAATAGGACTGAGGTTTTATTGTGGAACCCTCTGGCCTGGGAATATGACTGAGGCTTAATTGTGGAACCCTGTGGCCTGGGAACATGACTGGAATTTTATTTTTGAAACCTGTGTCCAGGGAACATGACTGAGGTTTTATTCTGGGATCCTGGGTCCTGGGAACACAACTGAGGTTTGATTCTAGAACCATGTGGCCTGGGAATATGACTGAGGTTTGATTCTGGAAACCATTGATCTGTGAACATGACTGATGTTAGATTGTGTAATCCTGTGGCCTGGGAACATGACATCGGTTTGGATTCTGGTACCCTGTTGCCTGGGAACATGAAATCGGTTTGATTCTGGAAACCTGTGGCCTGGGAATATGACTGAGGTTTGATGGTGGTGCCCTGCGCCCTGGCAATATGATTGAGGTTTGATTCTGAATCCCTGTGGCCTGCGAACATTCCTGAGGCGTGATTTTGGAAAACTGTGGCCTGGGAACATGACATCTGTTTAGATTGTGGGATAGTGTGAGCTAGGATCCTTCCTGAGCCTTGGTTCTGGAACCTTGTGGACTGGGAACAGGACTGAGATTTTATTCTGGAACCCTGTAGCCTGGGAACATAACTGAGGATTGATTCTGGAACCCTGTGGCCTGGGAACATAACTGAGACTTAATTCTGGAACCCTGTGGCCTGGGCACTTGCCTGAGGTTTGATGGCAGAAACCTGTGAACCCCCAACATGACTGAGGTTTGATTGTGGAACCCTGTGCCATGGAAACATGACTGTGGCCTGGTACTGGAAACCCATGGCCTGGGAATTTGACATTGGTTTGATTCTGGAACCCTGTGTCCTGGGACCATGATTGAGGTTTGATGGAGGAACCCTGTGGCCTGGCAACATGACTGAGGCTTGATTTTGGAACCCTGTGCCCTGGGAACTTGACTCTGGTTTGATCGCAGAAACCTGTGCCTGGCAAAATGACTGAGGTTTGATGGTGGAACCCTGTGCACTGGGAACATGACTGAGGCCTGATACTGGAACCTCGTGGCGTGGGAACTTGCCATTGGTTTGATTCTTGAACCCTGTTTCCTGGGAACATGACTGAGGTTTAATGGTTTAACCCTGTGGCCTGGGAACATGACTGGGATTTTATTTTTGAAACCTGTTTCCAGGGAACATGACTGAGGTTTTATTCTGGAACCCTGGGTCCTGGGAACACGACTGGGGTTTGATTCTGGAACCATGTGGCCTAGGAATATGACTGAGGATGGATTTTGGAAACCATTGGCCTGGGAACATGACTGATGTTAGATTGAGGCATCCTGTAGCCTTGGAACATGACATCGGTTTGTATTCTGGTACCCTATTGCCTGGGAACATGAAATCGGTTTGATTCCGGAAATCTGTAGCCTGGGAATATGACTGAGGTTTGCTGGTGGTACCCTATGGCCTGGCAACATGACTGAGGTTTGATTCTGGATCCCTGTGGCCTGGGAACATGACTGAGGCGTGATTCTGGAAACCTGTGGCCTGGGAATATGACATCTGTTGAGATTGTGGAATACTGTGCAATGGGAACCTGACTGAGCCTTGTTTCTGGAACTCTGTGGCCTGGGAACATGACTGAGGTTTTATTCTGGAACCCTGTAGCCTGGGAACATAACTGAGGATTGATTCAGGAACCCTGTGGCCTGGGAACATGACATTGGTGGATTCTGGAACCCTTTGGCCTGGGAACATGAGAACGGTTTGATTCTGGAACCCTGTGGCCTGGGAATATGTCTGAGGTTTGATTCTGGAAGACTGTGCCCAGGGAATATGATATCAGGTTGATTCTGGGAACCTGTGTGCTGGGAACAAGACTGAGGTTTGCTTCTGGAACCCTGTGGCCTGGGAACATGACATCGGTTGTATTCTGGGACCCTGTGGCTTGGGAACATGGCTGAGGTTTGATTGTGGAAACCTCTGGCCTGGGAATATGACTGTGGTTTGAATTTGGAAACTTGTGGCCTGGGAACATGACTGAGATTGGACTGTTGAAACTTGTGGGCTGCAAACATGACTGAGGTTTGATTCTGGAACCATGTGTCCTGGGAATATGACTGAGGTTTGATTCTGGAAACCTGTGTCCTCGGAAAATGTCTGAGGTTTCATGGTGGAAACGTATGGCCTGGGATCATGACTGAGGTTTGATGGTGGAACACTCTGGCCTGGCAAAATAACTGAGGATTGATTCTAGAACCCTGTGTCCTGGGAACATGATTGAGGTTTGATGGAGGAAACCTGTGGCCTGGGAACATGACTGAGGTTTGATGGTGGTATCCTGTGGCCTTTCAACATGACTGAGGCTTGATTCTGGAACCCTGTGTGCTGGGAACATGACTGAGGCGTGATTCTGGAACCCTGTGGCCTGAGAACATTACATCGGTGGATTATGGACACCTGTGGCCTGGGAACATGAGAACGGTTTGATTCTGGAACCCTGTGGCCTGGGAACTTGTCTGAGGTTTGATGCTGCAAACCTGGGGCCTGGCAACATCTCTGAGGTTTGATTCTGGAAGACTGTAGCCAGGGAACATGATATCGGGTTGATTCTGGAAACCTGTGTCCTGGGAAAAAGACTGAGGTTTACTTCAGGAACCCTGTGGCCTGGGAACATGACATTGGTTGGGTTCTGTAACGCTGTGGCCTGGGAACATGACTGAGGTTTGATTGTGGAACCCTCTGGCCTGGGAACATGACTGTTGTTTGAATCTGGACACCTGTGTCCTGGGAACATGACTGAGGTTTGATTGTGGAACACTCTGGCCAGGGAACATGACTGTGGTTTGATTCTGAAACCCTGTGGCCTGGGAATATGACTGAGGTTTGATTCTGGAAACCATTGGCCTGGGAACATGACTGATTTTAGATTGTGTAATCCTGTGGCCTGGGAACATGACATCGGTTTGGATTCTGGTACACTGTTGCCTGGGAACATGAAATCGGTTTGATTCTGGAAACCTGTGGCCTGGGAATATGACTGAGGTTTGATGATGGTGCCCTGCGGCCTGGCAATATGATTGAGGTTTGATTCTGGATCCCTGTGGCCTGCGAACATTCCTGAGGCGTGATTTTGAAAAACTGTGGCCTGGGAACATGACATCTGTTTAGATTGTGGGATAGTGTGAGCTAGGATCCTTCCTGAGCCTTGGTTCTGGAACCCTGTGGACTGGGAACATGACTGAGATTTTATTCTGGAACCCTGTAGCCTGGGAACATAACTGAGGATTGATTCTGGAACCCTGTGGCCTGGGGACATGACATCGGTGGATTCTGGATCCCTGTGGCCTTGGAATATGAGAACGGTTTGATTCTGGAACCCTGTGGCCTGGGAACATGTCTGAGGTTTGATGGTGGAAACCTGTGGCCTGCCAACATGACTGAGGCTTAATTCTGGAACCCTGTGGCCTGGGCACTTGCCTGAGGTTTGATGGCAGAAACCTGTGGACTGCCAACATGACTGAGTTTTGATTGTGCAACCCTGTGCCCTGGAAACATGACTGTGGCCTGGTACTGGAAACCCATGGCTTGGGAACTTGACATTGGTTTGATTCTGGAACCCTGTTTCCTGCGAAGATGATTGAGGTTTGAAGGAGGAACCCTGTGGCCTGGGAACATGACTGAGGTTTGATGGTGGTACCCTGTGGCCTGGCAACATGACTGAGTCTTGATTCTGGAAACCTGTGGCCTGGGAACTTGAGTGTGGTTTGATAGCAGAAAGCTGTGGACTGGCAACATGACTGAGGTTTGATGGTGGAACCCTGTGCACTGGGAACATGACTGAGGCCTGATACTGGAACCCCGTGGCGTGGGAACATGTCATTGGTTTGACTCTGGAATCCTGTTTCCTGGGAACATGACTGAGGTTTGATGATTGAACCTTGTGGCCTGGCAACATGACTGAGGTTTGATGGTGGAAACCTGTGGCCTGGCAAGATGACTTAGGTTTAATTGTGGAACACTCTGGCCTAGGAACATGACTGAGGCTTGATGGTGGAACCGTGGCCTGGCAATAGGACTGAGGTTTTATTGTGGAACCCTCTGGCCTGGGAATATGACTGAGGTTTAATTGTGGAACCCTGTGGCCTGGGAACATGACTGGAATTTTATTTTTGAAACCTGTGTCCAGGGAACATGACTGAGGTTTTATTCTGGGATCCTGGGTCCTGTGAACACAACTGAGGTTTGATTCTGGAACCATGTGGCCTGGGATCATGACTGAGGTTTGATGGTGGAACACTCTGGCCTGGCAAAACGACTGAGGCTTAATTCTGGAACCCTGTGGCCTGGGCACTTGCCTGAGGTTTGATGGCAGAAACCTGTGGACTGGCAACATGACTGAGGTATGATTGTGGAACCCTGTGCCCTGGAAACATGACTGTGGCCTGGTACTGGAAACCCATGGCCTGGGAACTTGACATTGGTTTGATTCTGGAACGCTGTGTCCTGGGAACATGATTGAGGTTTGATGGAGGAACCCTGTGGCCTGGGAACATGACTGAAGTTTGATGGTGGTTCCCTGTGGCCTGGCAACATGACTGAGGCTTGATTTTGGAACCCTGTGCCCTGAGAACTTGATTCTGGTTTGATCGCAGAAACCTGTGCCTGGCAAAATGACTGAGGTTTGATGGTGGAACCCTGTGCACTGGGAACATGACTGAGGCCTGATACTGGAACCTCGTGGCGTGGGAACATGCCATTGGTTTGATTCTTGAACCCTGTTTCCTGGGAACATGACTGAGGTTTAATGGTTTAACCCTGTGGCCTGGGAACATGACTGGGATTTTATTTTTGAAACCTGTTTCCAGGGAACATGACTGAGGTTTTATTCTGGAACCCTGGGTCCTGGGAACACGACTGGGGTTTGATTCTGGAACCATGTGGCCTAGGAATATGACTGAGGATTGATTTTGGAAACCATTGGCCTGGGAACATGACTCATGTTAGATTGAGGCATCCTGTAGCCTTGGAACATGACATCGGTTTGTATTCTGGTACCCTATTGCCTGGGAACATGAAATCGGTTTGATTCCGGAAATCTGTGGCCTGGGAATATGACTGAGGTTTGCTGGTCGTACCCTATGGCCTGGCAACATGACTGAGGTTTGATTCTGGATCCCTGTGGCCTGGGAACATGACTGAGGCGTGATTCTGGAAACCTGTGGCCTGGGAATATGACATCTGTTGAGATTGTGGAATACTGTGCAATGGGAACCTGACTGAGCCTTGTTTCTGGAACTCTGTGGCCTGGGAACATGACTGAGGTTTTATTCTGGAACCCTGTAGCCTGGGAACATAACTGAGGATTGATTCAGGAAACCTGTGGCCTGGGAACATGACATTGGTGGATTCTGGAACCCTTTGGCCTGGGAACATGAGAACGGTTTGATTCTGGAACCCTGTGGCCTGGGAATATGTCTGAGGTTTGATTCTGGAAGACTGTGCCCAGGGAATATGATATCAGGTTGATTCTGGGAACCTGTGTGCTGGGAACAAGACTGAGGTTTGCTTCTGGAACCCTGTGGCCTGGGAACATGACATCGGTTGTATTCTGGGACCCTGTGGCTTGGGAACATGGCTGAGGTTTGATTGTGGAAACCTCTGGCCTGGGAATATGACTGTGGTTTGAATTTGGAAACTTGTGGCCTGGGAACATGACTGAGATTGGACTGTTGAAACTTGTGGGCTGCAAACATGACTGAGGTTTGATTCTGGAACCATGTGTCCTGGGAATATGACTGAGGTTTGATTCTGGAAACCTGTGTCCTCGGAAAATGTCTGAGGTTTCATGGTGGAAACATATGGCCTGGGATCATGACTGAGGTTTGATGGTGGAACACTCTGGCCTGGCAAAATAACTGAGGATTGATTCTAGAACCCTGTGTCCTGGGAACATGATTGAGGTTTGATGGAGGAAACCTGTGGCCTGGGAACATGACTGAGGTTTGATGGTGGTATCCTGTGGCCTTTCAACATGACTGAGGCTTGATTCTGGAACCCTGTGTGCTGGGAACATGACTGAGGCGTGATTCTGGAACCCTGTGGCCTGAGAACATTACATCGGTGGATTATGGAAACCTGTGGCCTGGGAACATGAGAACGGTTTGATTCTGGAACCCTGTGGCCTGGGAACTTGTCTGAGGTTTGATGCTGCAAACCTGGGGCCTGGCAACATCTCTGAGGTTTGATTCTGGAAGACTGTAGCCAGGGAACATGATATCGGGTTGATTCTGGAAACCTGTGTCCTGGGAAAAAGACTGAGGTTTACTTCAGGAACCCTGTGGCCTGGGAACATGACATTGGTTGGGTTCTGTAACGCTGTGGCCTGGGAACATGACTGAGGTTTGATTGTGGAACCCTCTGGCCTGGGAACATGACTGTTGTTTGAATCTGGACACCTGTGTCCTGGGAACATGACTGAGGTTTGATTGTGGAACACTCTGGCCAGGGAACATGACTGTGGTTTGATTCTGAAACCCTGTGGCCTGGGAATATGACTGAGGTTTGATTCTGGAAACCATTGGCCTGGGAACATGACTGATTTTAGATTGTGTAATCCTGTGGCCTGGGAACATGACATCGGTTTGGATTCTGGTACACTGTTGCCTGGGAACATGAAATCGGTTTGATTCTGGAAACCTGTGGCCTGGGAATATGACTGAGGTTTGATGGTGGTGCCCTGCGGCCTGGCAATATGATTGAGGTTTGATTCTGGATCCCTGTGGCCTGCGAACATTCCTGAGGCGTGATTTTGAAAAACTGTGGCCTGGGAACATGACATCTGTTTAGATTGTGGGATAGTGTGAGCTAGGATCCTTCCTGAGCCTTGGTTCTGGAACCCTGTGGACTGGGAACAGGACTGAGATTTTATTCTGGAACCCTGTATCCTGGGAACATAACTGAGGATTGATTCTGGAACCCTGTGGCCTGGGGACATGACATCGGTGGATTCTGGATCCCTGTGGCCTTGGAATATGAGAACGGTTTGATTCTGGAACCGTGTGGCCTGGGAACATGTCTGAGGTTTGATGGTGGAAACCTGTGGCCTGCCAACATGACTGAGGCTTAATTCTGGAACCCTGTGGCCTGGGCACTTGCCTGAGGTTTGATGGCAGAAACCTGTGGACTGCCAACATGACTGAGTTTTGATTGTGCAACCCTGTGCCCTGGAAACATGACTGTGGCCTGGTACTGGAAACCCATGGCTTGGGAACTTGACATTGGTTTGATTCTGGAACCCTGTTTCCTGCGAAGATGATTGAGGTTTGAAGGAGGAACCCTGTGGCCTGGGAACATGACTGAGGTTTGATGGTGGTACCCTGTGGCCTGGCAATATGACTGAGGCTTGATTCTGGAAACCTGTGGCCTGGGAACTTGAGTGTGGTTTGATAGCAGAAAGCTGTGGACTGGCAACATGACTGAGGCCTGATACTGGAACCCCGTGGCGTGGGAACATGTCATTGGTTTGATTCTGGAATCCTGTTTCCTGGGAACATGACTGAGGTTTGATGGTTGAACCTTGTGGCCTGGCAACATGACTGAGGTTTGATGGTGGAAACCTGTGGCCTGGCAAGATGACTTAGGTTTAATTGTGGAACACTCTGGCCTGGGAACATGACTGAGGCTTGATGGTGGAACCGTGGCCTGGCAATAGGACTGAGATTTTATTGTGGAACCCTCTGGCCTGGGAATATGACTGAGGTTTAATTGTGGAACCCTGTGGCCTGGGAATATGACTGAGGTTTGATTCTGGAAACCATTGGCCTGGGAACATGACTGATGTTAGATTGTGGCATCCTGTGACCTTGCAAAATAATATCGGTTTGGATTCTGGTACCCTGTTGCCTGGGAACATGAAATCGGTTTGATTTTGGAAACTTGTGGCCTGGGAATATGACTGAGGTTTGATTCTGGATCCCTGTGGCCTGGGAACATGACTGAGGCGTGATTCTGGAAACCTGTGGCCTGGGAACATGACATCTGTTTAGATTGTGGAATACTGTGCAACGGGAATCTGACTGAGTCGTGGTTCTGGAATCCTGTGGACTGGGAACATGACTGAGGTTTTATTCTGCAACCCTGTAGCCAGGGAACATAACTGAGGATTGATTCTGGAACCCTGTGGCCTGGGAACATGACATCGGTGGATTCTGGAAACCTTTGGCCTGGGAACATGAGAACGGTTTGATTCTGGAACCCTGTTGGCTGGGAACATGTCTGAGGTTGGATTCTGGAAGACTCTGGCCAGGGAACATGTTATCAGGGTGATTCTGGAAACCTGTGTCCTGGGAACATGACTGAGGTTTGCTTCTGGAACCCTGTGACCTGGGAACATGACTGAGATTTCTTTCTGGAAGCCTGTTCCCTGGGAACATTACTGAGGGTTGATTATGGACACCTGTGTGCTGGGAACATGACTGAGGTTTGATTGTTGAAACCTGTCTCCTGTGAACATGACTGAGGTTTGATTCTGGAACCGTGTGTCCTGGGAATATGACTGAGGTTTGATTCTGGAAACCTGTGGTCTGGGAAAATGTCTGAGGTTTCATTGTGGAAACATGTGGCCTGGGATCATGACTGAGGTTTGATGGTGGAACACTCTGGCCTGGCAAAATGACTGAGGCTTAATTCTGGAACCCTGTGGCCTGGGCACTTGCCTGAGGTTTGATGGCAGAACCCTGTGAACTACCAACATGACTGAGGTTTGATTGTGGAACCCTGTGCCCTGGAAACATGACTGTGGCCTGGTACTGGAAACCCATGGCCTGGGAACTTGACATTTGTTTGATTCTGGAACCCTGTGTCCTGGGAACATGATTGAGGTTTGATGGAGGAACCCTGTGGCCTGGGAACATGACTCAAGTTTGATGGTGGTTCCCTGTGGCCTGGCAACATGACTGAGGCTTGATTTTGGAACCCTGTGCCCTGGGAACTTGACTCTGGTTTGATCACAGAAACCTGTGCCTGGCAAAATGACTGAGGTTTGATGGTGGAACCCTGTGCACTGGGAACATGACTGAGGCCTGATACTGGAACCTCGTGGCGTGGGAACATGCCATTGGTTTGATTCTTGAACCCTGTTTCCTGGGAACATGACTGAGGTTTAATGGTTTAACCCTGTGGCCTGGGAACATGACTGGGATTTTATTTTTGAAACCTGTTTCCAGGGAACATGACTGAGGTTTTATTCTGGAACCCTGGGTCCTGGGAACACGACTGGGGTTTGATTCTGGAACCATGTGGCCTAGGAATATGACTGAGGATTGATTTTGGAAACCATTGGCCTGGGAACATGACTCATGTTAGATTGAGGCATCCTGTAGCCTTGGAACATGACATCGGTTTGTATTCTGGTACCCTATTGCCTGGGAACATGAAATCGGTTTGATTCCGGAAATCTGTGGCCTGGGAATATGACTGAGGTTTGCTGGTCGTACCCTACGGCCTGGCAACATGACTGAGGTTTGATTCTGGATCCCTGTGGCCTGGGAACATGACTGAGGCGTGATTCTGGAAACCTGTGGCCTGGGAATATGACATCTGTTGAGATTGTGGAATACTGTGCAATGGGAACCTGACTGAGCCTTGTTTCTGGAACTCTGTGGCCTGGGAACATGACTGAGGTTTTATTCTGGAACCCTGTAGCCTGGGAACATAACTGAGGATTGATTCAGGAACCCTGTGGCCTGGGAACATGACATTGGTGGATTCTGGAACCCTTTGGCCTGGGAACATGAGAACGGTTTGATTCTGGAACCCTGTGGCCTGGGAATATGTCTGAGGTTTGATTCTGGAAGACTGTGGCCAGGGAACATGATATCAGGTTGATTCTGGAAACCTGTGTGCTGGGAACAAGACTGAGGTTTGCTTCTGGAACCCTGTGGCCTGGGAACATGACATCGGTTGTATTCTGGGACCCTGTGGCTTGGGAACATGGCTGAGGTTTGATTGTGGAAACCTCTGGCCTGGGAATATGACTGTGGTTTGAATTTGGAACCTTGTGGCCTGGGAACCTGACTGAGATTGGACTGTTGAAACTTGTGGGCTGCAAACATGACTGAGATTTGATTCTGGAACCATGTGTCCTGGGAATATGACTGAGGTTTGATTCTGGAAACCTGTGTCCTGGGAAAATGTCTGAGGTTTCATTGTGGAAACATGTGGCCTGGGATCATGACTGAGGTTTGATGGTGGAACACTCTGGCCTGGCAAAATAACTGAGGCTTGATGCTGGAACCCTGTGTCCTGGGAACATGATTGAGGTTTGATGGAGGAAACCTGTGGCCTGGGAACATGACTGAGGTTTGATGGTGGTACCCTGTGGCCTTTGAACATGACTGAGGCTTGATTCTGGAACCCTGTGGCCTGGGAACATGACTGAGGCGTGATTCTGGAACCCTGTGGCCTGAGAACATTACATCGGTGGATTATGGAAACCTGTGGCCTGGGAACATGAGAACGGTTTGATTCTGGAACCCTGTGGCCTGGGAACTTGTCTGAGGTTTGATGCTGCAAACCTGGGGCCTGGCAACATCTCTGAGGTTTGATTCTGGAAGACTGTAGCCAGGGAACATGATATCGGGTTGATTCTGGAAACCTGTGTCCTGGGAAAAAGACTGAGGTTTACTTCAGGAACCCTGTGGCCTGGGAACATGACATTGGTTGGGTTCTGTAACGCTGTGGCCTGGGAACATAACTGAGGTTTGATTCTGGAAACCATTGTCCTGGGAACATGACTGATTTTAGATTGTGTAATCCTGTGGCCTGGGAACATGACATCGGTTTGGATTCTGGTACCCTGTTGCCTGGGAACATGAAATCGGTTTGATTCTGGAAACCTGTGGCCTGGGAATATGACTGAGGTTTGATGGTGGTGCCCTGCGGCCTGGCAATATGATTGAGGTTTGATTCTGGATCCCTGTGGCCTGCGAACATTCCTGAGGCGTGATTTTGCAAAACTGTGGCCTGGGAACATGACATCTGTTTAGATTGTGGGATAGTGTGCGCTAGGATTCTTCCTGAGCCTTGGTTCTGGAACCCTGTGGACTGGGAACAGGACTGAGATTTTATTCTGGAACCCTGTAGCCTGGGAACATAACTGTGGATTGATTCTGGAACCCTGTGGCCTGGGAACATGACATCGGTGGATTCTGGATCCCTGTGGCCTTGGAATATGAGAACGGTTTCATTCCGGAACCCTGTGGCCTGGGAACATGTCTGAGGTTTGATGGTGGAAACCTGTGGCCTGCCAACATGACTGAGGCTTAATTCTGCAACCCTGTGGCCTGGGCACTTGCCTGAGGTTTGATGGCAGAAACCTGTGGACTGCCCACATGACTGAGGTTTGATTGTGGAACCCTGTGCCCTGGAAACATGACTGTGGCCTGGTACTGGAAACCCATGGCCTGGGAACTTGACATTGGTTTGATTCTGGAACCCTGTGTCCTGGGAACATGATTGAGCTTTGATGGAGGAACCCTGTGGCCTGGGAACATGACTGAGGTTTGATGGTGGTACCCTGTGACCTGGCAACATGACTGAGGCTTGATTCTGGAAACCTGTGGCCTGGGAACTTGAGTGTGGTTTGATAGCAGAAAGCTGTGGACTGGCAACATGACTGAGGTTTGATGGTGGAACCCTGTGCACTGGGAACATGACTGAGGCCTGATACTGGAACCCCGTGGCGTGGAAACATGTCATTGGTTTGATTCTGGAATCCTGTTTCCTGGGAACATGACTGAGGTTTGATGATTGAACCTTGTGGACTGCCAACATGACTGAGTTTTGATTGTGCAACCCTGTGCCCTGGAAACATGACTGTGGCCTGGTACTGGAAACCCATGGCTTGGGAACTTGACATTGGTTTGATTCTGGAACCCTGTTTCCTGCGAAGATGATTGAGGTTTGAAGGAGGAACCCTGTGGCCTGGGAACATGACTGAGGTTTGATGGTGGTACCCTGTGGCCTGGCAACATGACTGAGGCTTGATTCTGGAAACCTGTGGCCTGGGAACTTGAGTGTGGTTTGATAGCAGAAAGCTGTGGACTGGCAACATGACTGAGGCCTGATACTGGAACCCCGTGGCGTGGAAACATGTCATTGGTTTGATTCTGGAATCCTGTTTCCTGGGAACATGACTGAGGTTTGATGGTTGAACCTTGTGGCCTGGCAACATGACTGAGGTTTGATGGTGGAAACCTGTGGCCTGGCAAGATGACTTAGGTTTAATTGTGGAACACTCTGGCCTGGGAACATGACTGAGGCTTGATGGTGGAACCGTGGCCTGGCAATAGGACTGAGATTTTATTGTGGAACCCTCTGGCCTGGGAATATGACTGAGGTTTAATTGTGGAACCCTGTGGCCTGGGAATATGACTGAGGTTTGATTCTGGAAACCATTGGCCTGGGAACATGACTGATGTTAGATTGTGGCATCCTGTGACCTTGCAAAATAATATCGGTTTGGATTCTGGTACCCTGTTGCCTGGGAACATGAAATCGGTTTGATTTTGGAAACTTGTGGCCTGGGAATATGACTGAGGTTTGATTCTGGATCCCTGTGGCCTGGGAACATGACTGAGGCGTGATTCTGGAAACCTGTGGCCTGGGAACATGACATCTGTTTAGATTGTGGAATACTGTGCAACGGGAATCTGACTGAGTCGTGGTTCTGGAATCCTGTGGACTGGGAACATGACTGAGGTTTTATTCTGCAACCCTGTAGCCAGGGAACATAACTGAGGATTGATTCTGGAACCCTGTGGCCTGGGAACATGACATCGGTGGATTCTGGAACCCTTTGGCCTGGGAACATGAGAACGGTTTGATTCTGGAACCCTGTTGGCTGGGAACATGTCTGAGGTTGGATTCTGGAAGACTCTGGCCAGGGAACATGTTATCAGGGTGATTCTGGAAACCTGTGTCCTGGGAACATGACTGAGGTTTGCTTCTGGAACCCTGTGACCTGGGAACATGACTGAGATTTCTTTCTGGAAGCCTGTTCCCTGGGAACATTACTGAGGGTTGATTATGGACACCTGTGTGCTGGGAACATGACTGAGGTTTGATTGTTGAAACCTGTCTCCTGTGAACATGACTGAGGTTTGATTCTGGAACCGTGTGTCCTGGGAATATGACTGAGGTTTGATTCTGGAAACCTGTGGTCTGGGAAAATGTCTGAGGTTTCATTGTGGAAACATGTGGCCTGGGATCATGACTGAGGTTTGATGGTGGAACACTCTGGCCTGGCAAAATGACTGAGGCTTAATTCTGGAACCCTGTGGCCTGGGCACTTGCCTGAGGTTTGATGGCAGAACCCTGTGAACTACCAACATGACTGAGGTTTGATTGTGGAACCCTGTGCCCTGGAAACATGACTGTGGCCTGGTACTGGAAACCCATGGCCTGGGAACTTGACATTTGTTTGATTCTGGAACCCTGTGTCCTGGGAACATGATTGAGGTTTGATGGAGGAACCCTGTGGCCTGGGAACATGACTCAAGTTTGATGGTGGTTCCCTGTGGCCTGGCAACATGACTGAGGCTTGATTTTGGAACCCTGTGCCCTGGGAACTTGACTCTGGTTTGATCACAGAAACCTGTGCCTGGCAAAATGACTGAGGTTTGATGGTGGAACCCTGTGCACTGGGAACATGACTGAGGCCTGATACTGGAACCTCGTGGCGTGGGAACATGCCATTGGTTTGATTCTTGAACCCTGTTTCCTGGGAACATGACTGAGGTTTAATGGTTTAACCCTGTGGCCTGGGAACATGACTGGGATTTTATTTTTGAAACCTGTTTCCAGGGAACATGACTGAGGTTTTATTCTGGAACCCTGGGTCCTGGGAACACGACTGGGGTTTGATTCTGGAACCATGTGGCCTAGGAATATGACTGAGGATTGATTTTGGAAACCATTGGCCTGGGAACATGACTCATGTTAGATTGAGGCATCCTGTAGCCTTGGAACATGACATCGGTTTGTATTCTGGTACCCTATTGCCTGGGAACATGAAATCGGTTTGATTCCGGAAATCTGTGGCCTGGGAATATGACTGAGGTTTGCTGGTCGTACCCTACGGCCTGGCAACATGACTGAGGTTTGATTCTGGATCCCTGTGGCCTGGGAACATGACTGAGACGTGATTCTGGAAACCTGTGGCCTGGGAATATGACATCTGTTGAGATTGTGGAATACTGTGCAATGGGAACCTGACTGAGCCTTGTTTCTGGAACTCTGTGGCCTGGGAACATGACTGAGGTTTTATTCTGGAACCCTGTAGCCTGGGAACATAACTGAGGATTGATTCAGGAACCCTGTGGCCTGGGAACATGACATTGGTGGATTCTGGAACCCTTTGGCCTGGGAACATGAGAACGGTTTGATTCTGGAACCCTGTGGCCTGGGAATATGTCTGAGGTTTGATTCTGGAAGACTGTGGCCAGGGAACATGATATCAGGTTGATTCTGGAAACCTGTGTGCTGGGAACAAGACTGAGGTTTTCTTCTGGAACCCTGTGGCCTGGGAACATGACATCGGTTGTATTCTGGGACCCTGTGGCTTGGGAACATGGCTGAGGTTTGATTGTGGAAACCTCTGGCCTGGGAATATGACTGTGGTTTGAATTTGGAACCTTGTGGCCTGGGAACCTGACTGAGATTGGACTGTTGAAACTTGTGGGCTGCAAACATGACTGAGATTTGATTCTGGAACCATGTGTCCTGGGAATATGACTGAGGTTTGATTCTGGAAACCTGTGTCCTGGGAAAATGTCTGAGGTTTCATTGTGGAAACATGTGGCCTGGGATCATGACTGAGGTTTGATGGTGGAACACTCTGGCCTGGCAAAATAACTGAGGCTTGATGCTGGAACCCTGTGTCCTGGGAACATGATTGAGGTTTGATGGAGGAAACCTGTGGCCTGGGAACATGACTGAGGTTTGATGGTGGTACCCTGTGGCCTTTGAACATGACTGAGGCTTGATTCTGGAACCCTGTGGCCTGGGAACATGACTGAGGCGTGATTCTGGAACCCTGTGGCCTGAGAACATTACATCGGTGGATTATGGAAACCTGTGGCCTGGGAACATGAGAACGGTTTGATTCTGGAACCCTGTGGCCTGGGAACTTGTCTGAGGTTTGATGCTGCAAACCTGGGGCCTGGCAACATCTCTGAGGTTTGATTCTGGAAGACTGTAGCCAGGGAACATGATATCGGGTTGATTCTGGAAACCTGTGTCCTGGGAAAAAGACTGAGGTTTACTTCAGGAACCCTGTGGCCTGGGAACATGACATTGGTTGGGTTCTGTAACGCTGTGGCCTGGGAACATAACTGAGGTTTGATTCTGGAAACCATTGTCCTGGGAACATGACTGATTTTAGATTGTGTAATCCTGTGGCCTGGGAACATGACATCGGTTTGGATTCTGGTACACTGTTGCCTGGGAACATGAAATCGGTTTGATTCTGGAAACCTGTGGCCTGGGAATATGACTGAGGTTTGATGGTGGTGCCCTGCGGCCTGGCAATATGATTGAGGTTTGATTCTGGATCCCTGTGGCCTGCGAACATTCCTGAGGCGTGATTTTGGAAAACTGTGGCCTGGGAACATGACATCTGTTTAGATTGTGGGATAGTGTGCGCTAGGATTCTTCCTGAGCCTTGGTTCTGGAACCCTGTGGACTGGGAACAGGACTGAGATTTTATTCTGGAACCCTGTAGCCTGGGAACATAACTGTGGATTGATTCTGGAACCCTGTGGCCTGGGAACATGACATCGGTGGATTCTGGATCCCTGTGGCCTTGGAATATGAGAACGGTTTGATTCCGGAACCCTGTGGCCTGGGAACATGTCTGAGGTTTGATGGTGGAAACCTGTGGCCTGCCAACATGACTGAGGCTTAATTCTGCAACCCTGTGGCCTGGGCACTTGCCTGAGGTTTGATGGCAGAAACCTGTGGACTGCCCACATGACTGAGGTTTGATTGTGGAACCCTGTGCCCTGGAAACATGACTGTGGCCTGGTACTGGAAACCCATGGCCTGGGAACTTGACATTGGTTTGATTCTGGAACCCTGTGTCCTGGGAACATGATTGAGCTTTGATGGAGGAACCCTGTGGCCTGGGAACATGATTGAGGTTTGATGGTGGTACCCTGTGACCTGGCAACATGACTGAGGCTTGATTCTGGAAACCTGTGGCCTGGGAACTTGAGTGTGGTTTGATAGCAGAAAGCTGTGGACTGGCAACATGACTGAGGTTTGATGGTGGAACCCTGTGCACTGGGAACATGACTGAGGCCTGATACTGGAACCCCGTGGCGTGGAAACATGTCATTGGTTTGATTCTGGAATCCTGTTTCCTGGGAACATGACTGAGGTTTGATGATTGAACCTTGTGGACTGCCAACATGACTGAGTTTTGATTGTGCAACCCTGTGCCCTGGAAACATGACTGTGGCCTGGTACTGGAAACCCATGGCTTGGGAACTTGACATTGGTTTGATTCTGGAACCCTGTTTCCTGCGAAGATGATTGAGGTTTGAAGGAGGAACCCTGTGGCCTGGGAACATGACTGAGGTTTGATGGTGGTACCCTGTGGCCTGGCAACATGACTGAGGCTTGATTCTGGAAACCTGTGGCCTGGGAACTTGAGTGTGGTTTGATAGCAGAAAGCTGTGGACTGGCAACATGACTGAGGCCTGATACTGGAACCCCGTGGCGTGGGAACATGTCATTGGTTTGATTCTGGAATCCTGTTTCCTGGGAACATGACTGAGGTTTGATGGTTGAACCTTGTGGCCTGGCAACATGACTGAGGTTTGATGGTGGAAACCTGTGGCCTGGCAAGATGACTTAGGTTTAATTGTGGAACACTCTGGCCTGGGAACATGACTGAGGCTTGATGGTGGAACCGTGGCCTGGCAATAGGACTGAGATTTTATTGTGGAACCCTCTGGCCTGGGAATATGACTGAGGTTTAATTGTGGAACCCTGTGGCCTGGGAATATGACTGAGGTTTGATTCTGGAAACCATTGGCCTGGGAACATGACTGATGTTAGATTGTGGCATCCTGTGACCTTGCAAAATAATATCGGTTTGGATTCTGGTACCCTGTTGCCTGGGAACATGAAATCGGTTTGATTTTGGAAACTTGTGGCCTGGGAATATGACTGAGGTTTGATTCTGGATCCCTGTGGCCTGGGAACATGACTGAGGCGTGATTCTGGAAACCTGTGGCCTGGGAACATGACATCTGTTTAGATTGTGGAATACTGTGCAACGGGAATCTGACTGAGTCGTGGTTCTGGAATCCTGTGGACTGGGAACATGACTGAGGTTTTATTCTGCAACCCTGTAGCCAGGGAACATAACTGAGGATTGATTCTGGAACCCTGTGGCCTGGGAACATGACATCGGTGGATTCTGGAAACCTTTGGCCTGGGAACATGAGAACGGTTTGATTCTGGAACCCTGTTGGCTGGGAACATGTCTGAGGTTGGATTCTGGAAGACTCTGGCCAGGGAACATGTTATCAGGGTGATTCTGGAAACCTGTGTCCTGGGAACATGACTGAGGTTTGCTTCTGGAACCCTGTGACCTGGGAACATGACTGAGATTTCTTTCTGGAAGCCTGTTCCCTGGGAACATTACTGAGGGTTGATTATGGACACCTGTGTGCTGGGAACATGACTGAGGTTTGATTGTTGAAACCTGTCTCCTGTGAACATGACTGAGGTTTGATTCTGGAACCGTGTGTCCTGGGAATATGACTGAGGTTTGATTCTGGAAACCTGTGGTCTGGGAAAATGTCTGAGGTTTCATTGTGGAAACATGTGGCCTGGGATCATGACTGAGGTTTGATGGTGGAACACTCTGGCCTGGCAAAATGACTGAGGCTTAATTCTGGAACCCTGTGGCCTGGGCACTTGCCTGAGGTTTGATGGCAGAACCCTGTGAACTACCAACATGACTGAGGTTTGATTGTGGAACCCTGTGCCCTGGAAACATGACTGTGGCCTGGTACTGGAAACCCATGGCCTGGGAACTTGACATTTGTTTGATTCTGGAACCCTGTGTCCTGGGAACATGATTGAGGTTTGATGGAGGAACCCTGTGGCCTGGGAACATGACTCAAGTTTGATGGTGGTTCCCTGTGGCCTGGCAACATGACTGAGGCTTGATTTTGGAACCCTGTGCCCTGGGAACTTGACTCTGGTTTGATCACAGAAACCTGTGCCTGGCAAAATGACTGAGGTTTGATGGTGGAACCCTGTGCACTGGGAACATGACTGAGGCCTGATACTGGAACCTCGTGGCGTGGGAACATGCCATTGGTTTGATTCTTGAACCCTGTTTCCTGGGAACATGACTGAGGTTTAATGGTTTAACCCTGTGGCCTGGGAACATGACTGGGATTTTATTTTTGAAACCTGTTTCCAGGGAACATGACTGAGGTTTTATTCTGGAACCCTGGGTCCTGGGAACACGACTGGGGTTTGATTCTGGAACCATGTGGCCTAGGAATATGACTGAGGATTGATTTTGGAAACCATTGGCCTGGGAACATGACTCATGTTAGATTGAGGCATCCTGTAGCCTTGGAACATGACATCGGTTTGTATTCTGGTACCCTATTGCCTGGGAACATGAAATCGGTTTGATTCCGGAAATCTGTGGCCTGGGAATATGACTGAGGTTTGCTGGTCGTACCCTACGGCCTGGCAACATGACTGAGGTTTGATTCTGGATCCCTGTGGCCTGGGAACATGACTGAGGCGTGATTCTGGAAACCTGTGGCCTGGGAATATGACATCTGTTGAGATTGTGGAATACTGTGCAATGGGAACCTGGCTGAGCCTTGTTTCTGGAACTCTGTGGCCTGGGAACATGACTGAGGTTTTATTCTGGAACCCTGTAGCCTGGGAACATAACTGAGGATTGATTCAGGAACCCTGTGGCCTGGGAACATGACATTGGTGGATTCTGGAACCCTTTGGCCTGGGAACATGAGAACGGTTTGATTCTGGAACCCTGTGGCCTGGGAATATGTCTGAGGTTTGATTCTGGAAGACTGTGGCCAGGGAACATGATATCAGGTTGATTCTGGAAACCTGTGTGCTGGGAACAAGACTGAGGTTTTCTTCTGGAACCCTGTGGCCTGGGAACATGACATCGGTTGTATTCTGGGACCCTGTGGCTTGGGAACATGGCTGAGGTTTGATTGTGGAAACCTCTGGCCTGGGAATATGACTGTGGTTTGAATTTGGAACCTTGTGGCCTGGGAACCTGACTGAGATTGGACTGTTGAAACTTGTGGGCTGCAAACATGACTGAGATTTGATTCTGGAACCATGTGTCCTGGGAATATGACTGAGGTTTGATTCTGGAAACCTGTGTCCTGGGAAAATGTCTGAGGTTTCATTGTGGAAACATGTGGCCTGGGATCATGACTGAGGTTTGATGGTGGAACACTCTGGCCTGGCAAAATAACTGAGGCTTGATGCTGGAACCCTGTGTCCTGGGAACATGATTGAGGTTTGATGGAGGAAACCTGTGGCCTGGGAACATGACTGAGGTTTGATGGTGGTACCCTGTGGCCTTTGAACATGACTGAGGCTTGATTCTGGAACCCTGTGGCCTGGGAACATGACTGAGGCGTGATTCTGGAACCCTGTGGCCTGAGAACATTACATCGGTGGATTATGGAAACCTGTGGCCTGGGAACATGAGAACGGTTTGATTCTGGAACCCTGTGGCCTGGGAACTTGTCTGAGGTTTGATGCTGCAAACCTGGGGCCTGGCAACATCTCTGAGGTTTGATTCTGGAAGACTGTAGCCAGGGAACATGATATCGGGTTGATTCTGGAAACCTGTGTCCTGGGAAAAAGACTGAGGTTTACTTCAGGAACCCTGTGGCCTGGGAACATGACATTGGTTGGGTTCTGTAACGCTGTGGCCTGGGAACATAACTGAGGTTTGATTCTGGAAACCATTGTCCTGGGAACATGACTGATTTTAGATTGTGTAATCCTGTGGCCTGGGAACATGACATCGGTTTGGATTCTGGTACACTGTTGCCTGGGAACACGAAATCGGTTTGATTCTGGAAACCTGTGGCCTGGGAATATGACTGAGGTTTGATGGTGGTGCCCTGCGGCCTGGCAATATGATTGAGGTTTGATTCTGGATCCCTGTGGCCTGCGAACATTCCTGAGGCGTGATTTTGGAAAACTGTGGCCTGGGAACATGACATCTGTTTAGATTGTGGGATAGTGTGCGCTAGGATTCTTCCTGAGCCTTGGTTCTGGAACCCTGTGGACTGGGAACAGGACTGAGATTTTATTCTGGAACCCTGTAGCCTGGGAACATAACTGTGGATTGATTCTGGAACCCTGTGGCCTGGGAACATGACATCGGTGGATTCTGGATCCCTGTGGCCTTGGAATATGAGAACGGTTTGATTCCGGAACCCTGTGGCCTGGGAACATGTCTGAGGTTTGATGGTGGAAACCTGTGGCCTGCCAACATGACTGAGGCTTAATTCTGCAACCCTGTGGCCTGGGCACTTGCCTGAGGTTTGATGGCAGAAACCTGTGGACTGCCCACATGACTGAGGTTTGATTGTGGAACCCTGTGCCCTGGAAACATGACTGTGGCCTGGTACTGGAAACCCATGGCCTGGGAACTTGACATTGGTTTGATTCTGGAACCCTGTGTCCTGCGAATATGATTGAGGTTTGATGGAGGAACCCTGTGGCCTGGGAACATGACTGAGGTTTGATGGTGGTACCCTGTGGCCTGGCAACATGACTGAGGCTTGATTCTGGAAACCTGTGGCCTGGGAACTTGAGTGTGGTTTGATAGCAGAAAGCTGTGGACTGGCAACATGACTGAGGCCTGATACTGGAACCCCGTGGCGTGGGAACATGTCATTGGTTTGATTCTGGAATCCTGTTTCCTGGGAACATGACTGAGGTTTGATGGTTGAACCTTGTGGCCTGGCAACATGACTGAGGTTTGATGGTGGAAACCTGTGGCCTGGCAAGATGACTTAGGTTTAATTGTGGAACACTCTGGCCTGGGAACATGACTGAGGCTTGATGGTGGAACCGTGGCCTGGCAATAGGACTGAGATTTTATTGTGGAACCCTCTGGCCTGGGAATATGACTGAGGTTTAATTGTGGAACCCTGTGGCCTGGGAATATGACTGAGGTTTGATTCTGGAAACCATTGGCCTGGGAACATGACTGATGTTAGATTGTGGCATCCTGTGACCTTGCAAAATAATATCGGTTTGGATTCTGGTACCCTGTTGCCTGGGAACATGAAATCGGTTTGATTTTGGAAACTTGTGGCCTGGGAATATGACTGAGGTTTGATTCTGGATCCCTGTGGCCTGGGAACATGACTGAGGCGTGATTCTGGAAACCTGTGGCCTGGGAACATGACATCTGTTTAGATTGTGGAATACTGTGCAACGGGAATCTGACTGAGTCGTGGTTCTGGAATCCTGTGGACTGGGAACATGACTGAGGTTTTATTCTGCAACCCTGTAGCCTGGGAACATAACTGAGGATTGATTCTGGAACCCTGTGGCCTGGGAACATGACATCGGTGGATTCTGGAACCCTTTGGCCTGGGAACATGAGAACGGTTTGATTCTGGAACCCTGTTGGCTGGGAACATGTCTGAGGTTGGATTCTGGAAGACTCTGGCCAGGGAACATGTTATCAGGGTGATTCTGGAAACCTGTGTCCTGGGAACATGACTGAGGTTTGCTTCTGGAACCCTGTGACCTGGGAACATGACTGAGATTTCTTTCTGGAAGCCTGTTCCCTGGGAACATTACTGAGGGTTGATTATGGACACCTGTGTGCTGGGAACATGACTGAGGTTTGATTGTTGAAACCTGTCTCCTGTGAACATGACTGAGGTTTGATTCTGGAACCGTGTGTCCTGGGAATATGACTGAGGTTTGATTCTGGAAACCTGTGGTCTGGGAAAATGTCTGAGGTTTCATTGTGGAAACATGTGGCCTGGGATCATGACTGAGGTTTGATGGTGGAACACTCTGGCCTGGCAAAATGACTGAGGCTTAATTCTGGAACCCTGTGGCCTGGGCACTTGCCTGAGGTTTGATGGCAGAACCCTGTGAACTACCAACATGACTGAGGTTTGATTGTGGAACCCTGTGCCCTGGAAACATGACTGTGGCCTGGTACTGGAAACCCATGGCCTGGGAACTTGACATTTGTTTGATTCTGGAACCCTGTGTCCTGGGAACATGATTGAGGTTTGATGGAGGAACCCTGTGGCCTGGGAACATGACTCAAGTTTGATGGTGGTTCCCTGTGGCCTGGCAACATGACTGAGGCTTGATTTTGGAACCCTGTGCCCTGGGAACTTGACTCTGGTTTGATCACAGAAACCTGTGCCTGGCAAAATGACTGAGGTTTGATGGTGGAACCCTGTGCACTGGGAACATGACTGAGGCCTGATACTGGAACCTCGTGGCGTGGGAACATGCCATTGGTTTGATTCTTGAACCCTGTTTCCTGGGAACATGACTGAGGTTTAATGGTTTAACCCTGTGGCCTGGGAACATGACTGGGATTTTATTTTTGAAACCTGTTTCCAGGGAACATGACTGAGGTTTTATTCTGGAACCCTGGGTCCTGGGAACACGACTGGGGTTTGATTCTGGAACCATGTGGCCTAGGAATATGACTGAGGATTGATTTTGGAAACCATTGGCCTGGGAACATGACTCATGTTAGATTGAGGCATCCTGTAGCCTTGGAACATGACATCGGTTTGTATTCTGGTACCCTATTGCCTGGGAACATGAAATCGGTTTGATTCCGGAAATCTGTGGCCTGGGAATATGACTGAGGTTTGCTGGTCGTACCCTACGGCCTGTCAACATGACTGAGGTTTGATTCTGGATCCCTGTGGCCTGGGAACATGACTGAGGCGTGATTCTGGAAACCTGTGGCCTGGGAATATGACATCTGTTGAGATTGTGGAATACTGTGCAATGGGAACCTGACTGAGCCTTGTTTCTGGAACTCTGTGGCCTGGGAACATGACTGAGGTTTTATTCTGGAACCCTGTAGCCTGGGAACATAACTGAGGATTGATTCAGGAACCCTGTGGCCTGGGAACATGACATTGGTGGATTCTGGAACCCTGTGGCCTGGGAACATGAGAACGGTTTGATTCTGGAACCCTGTGGCCTGGGAATATGTCTGAGGTTTGATTCTGGAAGACTGTGGCCAGGGAACATGATATCAGGTTGATTCTGGAAACCTGTGTGCTGGGAACAAGACTGAGGTTTTCTTCTGGAACCCTGTGGCCTGGGAACATGACATCGGTTGTATTCTGGGACCCTGTGGCTTGGGAACATGGCTGAGGTTTGATTGTGGAAACCTCTGGCCTGGGAATATGACTGTGGTTTGAATTTGGAACCTTGTGGCCTGGGAACCTGACTGAGATTGGACTGTTGAAACTTGTGGGCTGCAAACATGACTGAGATTTGATTCTGGAACCATGTGTCCTGGGAATATGACTGAGGTTTGATTCTGGAAACCTGTGTCCTGGGAAAATGTCTGAGGTTTCATTGTGGAAACATGTGGCCTGGGATCATGACTGAGGTTTGATGGTGGAACACTCTGGCCTGGCAAAATAACTGAGGCTTGATGCTGGAACCCTGTGTCCTGGGAACATGATTGAGGTTTGATGGAGGAAACCTGTGGCCTGGGAACATGACTGAGGTTTGATGGTGGTACCCTGTGGCCTTTGAACATGACTGAGGCTTGATTCTGGAACCCTGTGGCCTGGGAACATGACTGAGGCGTGATTCTGGAACCCTGTGGCCTGAGAACATTACATCGGTGGATTATGGAAACCTGTGGCCTGGGAACATGAGAACGGTTTGATTCTGGAACCCTGTGGCCTGGGAACTTGTCTGAGGTTTGATGCTGCAAACCTGGGGCCTGGCAACATCTCTGAGGTTTGATTCTGGAAGACTGTAGCCAGGGAACATGATATCGGGTTGATTCTGGAAACCTGTGTCCTGGGAAAAAGACTGAGGTTTACTTCAGGAACCCTGTGGCCTGGGAACATGACATTGGTTGGGTTCTGTAATGCTGTGGCCTGGGAACATGACTGAGGTTTGATTGTGGAACCCTCTGGCCTGGGAACATGACTGTTGTTTGAATCTGGACACCTGTGTCCTGGGAACATGACTGAGGTTTGATTGTGGAACACTCTGGCCAGGGAACATAACTGTGGTTTGATTCTGAAACCCTGTGGCCTGGGAATATGACTGAGGTTTGATTCTGGAAAGCATTGGCCTGGGAACATGACTGATGTTAGATTGTGGCATCCTGTGACCTTGGAAAATAATATCGGTTTGGATTCTGGTACCCTGTTGCCTGGGAACATGAAATCGGTTTGATTTTGGAAACTTGTGACCTGGGAATATGACTGAGGTTTGATTCAGGATCCCTGTGGCCTGGGAATATGACTGAGGTTTGATTCTGGATCCCTGTGGCCTGGGAACATGACTGAGGCGTGATTCTGGAAACCTGTGGCCTGGGAACATGACATCTGTTTAGATTGTGGAATACTGTGCAACGGGAATCTGACTGAGTCGTGGTTCTGGAATCCTGTGGACTGGGAACATGACTGAGGTTTTATTCTGCAACCCTGTAGCCTGGGAACATAACTGAGGATTGATTCTGGAACCCTGTGGCCTGGGAACATGACATCGGTGGATTCTGGAACCCTTTGGCCTGGGAACATGAGAACGGTTTGATTCTGGAACCCTGTTGGTTGGGAACATTTCTGAGGTTGGATTCTGGAAGACTGTGGCCAGGGAACATGATATCAGGGTGATTCTGGAAACCTGTGTCCTGGGAACATGACTGAGGTTTGCTTCTGGAACCCTGTGACCTGGGAACATGACTGAGATTTCTTTCTGGAAGCCTGTTCCCTGGGATCATTACTGAGGGTTGATTATGGACACCTGTGTGCTGGGAACATGACTGAGGTTTGATTGTTGAAACCTGTCTCCTGTGAACATGACTGAGGTTTGATTCTGGAACCGTGTGTCCTGGGAATATGACTGAGGTTTGATTCTGGAAACCTGTGGTCTGGAAAAATGTCTGAGGTTTCATTGTGGAAACATGTGGCCTGGGATCATGACTGAGGTTTGATGGTGGAACACTCTGGCCTGGCAAAATGACTGAGGCTTAATTCTGGAACCCTGTGGCCTGGGCACTTGCCTGAGGTTTGATGGCAGAAACCTGTGGACTGGCAACATGACTGAGGTTTGATTGTGGAACGCTGTGCCCCGGAAACTTGACTGTGGCCTGGTACTGGAAACCCATGACCTGGGAACTTGACATTGGTTTGATTCTGGAACCCTGTGTCCTGGGAACATGATTGAGCTTTGATGGAGGAACCCTGTGGCCTGGGAACATGACTGAGGTTTGATGGTGGTACCCTGTGGCCTGGCAACATGACTGAGGCTTGATTTTGGAAACCTGTGGCCTGGGAACTTGACTCTGGTTTGATCGCAGAAACCTGTGCCTGGCAAAATGACTGAGGTTTGATGGTGGAACCCTGTGCACTGGGAACATGACTGAGGCCTGATACTGGAACCTCGTGGCGTGGGAACTTGCCATTGGTTTGATTCTTGAACCCTGTTTCCTGGGAACATGACTGAGGTTTAATGGTTTAACCCTGTGGCCTGGGAACATGACTGGGATTTTATTTTTGAAACCTGTTTCCAGGGAACATGACTGAGGTTTTATTCTGGAACCCTGGGTCCTGGGAACACGACTGGGGTTTGATTCTGGAACCATGTGGCCTAGGAATATGACTGAGGATGGATTTTGGAAACCATTGGCCTGGGAACATGACTGATGTTAGATTGAGGCATCCTGTAGCCTTGGAACATGACATCGGTTTGTATTCTGGTACCCTATTGCCTGGGAACATGAAATCGGTTTGATTCCGGAAATCTGTAGCCTGGGAATATGACTGAGGTTTGCTGGTGGTACCCTATGGCCTGGCAACATGACTGAGGTTTGATTCTGGATCCCTGTGGCCTGGGAACATGACTGAGGCGTGATTCTGGAAACCTGTGGCCTGGGAATATGACATCTGTTGAGATTGTGGAATACTGTGCAATGGGAACCTGACTGAGCCTTGTTTCTGGAACTCTGTGGCCTGTGAACATGACTGAGGTTTTATTCTGGAACCCTGTAGCCTGGGAACATAACTGAGGATTGATTCAGGAACCCTGTGGCCTGGGAACATGACATTGGTGGATTCTGGAGCCCTTTGGCCTGGGAACATGAGAACGGTTTGATTCTGGAACCCTGTGGCCTGGGAATATGTCTGAGGTTTGATTCTGGAAGACTGTGCCCAGGGAATATGATATCAGGTTGATTCTGGGAACCTGTGTGCTGGGAACAAGACTGAGGTTTGCTTCTGGAACGCTGTGGCCTGGGAACATGACATCGGTTGTATTCTGGGACCCTGTGGCTTGGGAACATGGCTGAGGTTTGATTGTGGAAACCTCTGGCCTGGGAATATGACTGTGGTTTGAATTTGGAAACTTGTGGCCTGGGAACATGACTGAGATTGGACTGTTGAAACTTGTGGGCTGCAAACATGACTGAGGTTTGATTCTGGAACCATGTGTCCTGGGAATATGACTGAGGTTTGATTCTGGAAACCTGTGTCCTCGGAAAATGTCTGAGGTTTCATGGTGGAAACATATGGCCTGGGATCATGACTGAGGTTTGATGGTGGAACACTCTGGCCTGGCAAAATAACTGAGGATTGATTCTAGAACCCTGTGTCCTGGGAACATGATTGAGGTTTGATGGAGGAAACCTGTGGCCTGGGAACATGACTGAGGTTTGATGGTGGTATCCTGTGGCCTTTCAACATGACTGAGGCTTGATTCTGGAACCCTGTGGCCTGAGAACATTACATCGGTGGATTATGGAAACCTGTGGCCTTGGAACATGAGAACGGTTTGATTCTGGAACCCTGTGGCCTGGGAACTTGTCTGAGGTTTGATGCTGCAAACCTGGGGCCTGGCAACATCTCTGAGGTTTGATTCTGGAAGACTGTAGCCAGGGAACATGATATCGGGTTGATTCTGGAAACCTGTGTCCTGGGAAAAAGACTGAGGTTTACTTCAGGAACCCTGTGGCCTGGGAACATGACATTGGTTGGGTTCTGTAACGCTGTGGACTGGGAACATGACTGAGGTTTGATTGTGGAACCCTCTGGCCTGGGAACATGACTGTTGTTTGAATCTGGACACCTGTGTCCTGGGAACATGACTGAGGTTTGGTTGTGGAACACTCTGGCCAGGGAACATGACTGTGGTTTGATTCTGAAACCCTGTGGCCTGGGAATATGACTGAGGTTTGATTCTGGAAACCATTGGCCTGGGAACATGACTGATTTTAGATTGTGTAATCCTGTGGCCTGGGAACATGACATCGGTTTGGGTTCTGGTACACTGTTGCCTGGGAACATGAAATCGGTTTGATTCTGGAAACCTGTTGCCTGGGAATATGACTGAGGTTTGATGGTGGTGCCCTGCGGCCTGTCAATATGATTGAGGTTTGATTCTGGATCCCTGTGGCCTGCGAACATTCGTGAGGCGTGATTTTGAAAAACTGTGGCCTGGGAACATGACATCTGTTTAGATTGTGGGATAGTGTGAGCTAGGATCCTTCCTGAGCCTTGGTTCTGGAACCCTGTGGACTGGGAACAGGACTGAGATTTTATTCTGGAACCCTGTAGCCTGGGAACATAACTGAGGATTGATTCTGGAACCCTGTGGCCTGGGGACATGACATCGGTGGATTCTGGATCCCTGTGGCCTTGGAATATGAGAACGGTTTGATTCTGGAACCCTGTGGACTGGGAACATGTCTGAGGTTTGATGGTGGAAACCTGTGGCCTGCCAACATGACTGAGGCTTAATTCTGGAACCCTGTGGCCTGGGCACTTGCCTGAGGTTTGATGGCAGAAACCTGTGGACTGCCAACATGACTGAGTTTTGATTGTGCAACCCTGTGCCCTGGAAACATGACTGTGGCCTGGTACTGGAAACCCATGGCTTGGGAACTTGACATTGGTTTGATTCTGGAACCCTGTTTCCTGCGAAGATGATTGAGGTTTGAAGGAGGAACCCTGTGGCCTGGGAACATGACTGAGGTTTGATGGTGGTACCCTGTGGCCTGGCAACATGACTGAGGCTTGATTCTGGAAACCTGGGGCCTGGGAACTTGAGTGTGGTTTGATAGCAGAAAGCTGTGGACTGGCAACATGACTGAGGTTTGATGGTGGAACCCTGTGCACTGGGAACATGACTGAGGTTTGATGGTGGTACCCTGTGGCCTGGCAACATGACTGAGGCTTGATTCTGGAAACCTGTGGCCTGGGAACTTGAGTGTGGTTTGATAGCAGAAAGCTGTGGACTGGCAACATGACTGAGGCCTGATACTGGAACCCCGTGGCGTGGGAACATGTCATTGGTTTGATTCTGGAATCCTGTTTCCTGGGAACATGACTGAGGTTTGATGGTTGAACCTTGTGGCCTGGCAACATGACTGAGGTTTGATGGTGGAAACCTGTGGCCTGGCAAGATGACTTAGGTTTAATTGTGGAACACTCTGGCCTGGGAACATGACTGAGGCTTGATGGTGGAACCGTGGCCTGGCAATAGGACTGAGGTTTTATTGTGGAACCCTCTGGCCTGGGAATATGACTGAGGTTTAATTGTGGAACCCTGTGGCCTGGGAATATGACTGAGGTTTGATTCTGGAAACCATTGGCCTGGGAACATGACTGATGTTAGATTGTGGCATCCTGTGACCTTGCAAAATAATATCGGTTTGGATTCTGGTACCCTGTTGCCTGGGAACATGAAATCGGTTTGATTTTGGAAACTTGTGGCCTGGGAATATGACTGAGGTTTGATTCTGGATCCCTGTGGCCTGGGAACATGACTGAGGCGTGATTCTGGAAACCTGTGGCCTGGGAACATGACATCTGTTTAGATTGTGGAATACTGTGCAACGGGAATCTGACTGAGTCGTGGTTCTGGAATCCTGTGGACTGGGAACATGACTGAGGTTTTATTCTGCAACCCTGTAGCCTGGGAACATAACTGAGGATTGATTCTGGAACCCTGTGGCCTGGGAACATGACATCGGTGGATTCTGGAACCCTTTGGCCTGGGAACATGAGAACGGTTTGATTCTGGAACCCTGTTGGCTGGGAACATGTCTGAGGTTGGATTCTGGAAGACTCTGGCCAGGGAACATGTTATCAGGGTGATTCTGGAAACCTGTGTCCTGGGAACATGACTGAGGTTTGCTTCTGGAACCCTGTGACCTGGGAACATGACTGAGATTTCTTTCTGGAAGCCTGTTCCCTGGGAACATTACTGAGGGTTGATTATGGACACCTGTGTGCTGGGAACATGACTGAGGTTTGATTGTTGAAACCTGTCTCCTGTGAACATGACTGAGGTTTGATTCTGGAACCGTGTGTCCTGGGAATATGACTGAGGTTTGATTCTGGAAACCTGTGGTCTGGGAAAATGTCTGAGGTTTCATTGTGGAAACATGTGGCCTGGGATCATGACTGAGGTTTGATGGTGGAACACTCTGGCCTGGAAAAATGACTGAGGCTTAATTCTGGAACCCTGTGGCCTGGGCACTTGCCTGAGGTTTGATGGCAGAACCCTGTGAACTACCAACATGACTGAGGTTTGATTGTGGAACCCTGTGCCCTGGAAACATGACTGTGGCCTGGTACTGGAAACCCATGGCCTGGGAACTTGACATTTGTTTGATTCTGGAACCCTGTGTCCTGGGAACATGATTGAGGTTTGATGGAG
Organism: Balaenoptera physalus; assembly: GCF_965194825.1. Taxonomy (NCBI): domain Eukaryota; kingdom Metazoa; phylum Chordata; class Mammalia; order Artiodactyla; family Balaenopteridae; genus Balaenoptera; species Balaenoptera physalus. The sequence goes on from NW_028126517.1 coordinate 2,015,714, forward strand.
GAACCCTGTGGCCTGGGAACATGACTGAAGTTTGATGGTGGTTCCCTGTGGCCTGGCAACATGACTGAGGCTTGATTTTGGAACCCTGTGCCCTGGGAACTTGACTCTGGTTTGATCACAGAAACCTGTGCCTGGCAAAATGACTGAGGTTTGATGGTGGAACCCTGTGCACTGGGAACATGACTGAGGCCTGATACTGGAACCTCGTGGCGTGGGAACATGCCATTGGTTTGATTCTTGAACCCTGTTTCCTGGGAACATGACTGAGGTTTAATGGTTTAACCCTGTGGCCTGGGAACATGACTGGGATTTTATTTTTGAAACCTGTTTCCAGGGAACATGACTGAGGTTTTATTCTGGAACCCTGGGTCCTGGGAACACGACTGGGGTTTGATTCTGGAACCATGTGGCCTAGGAATATGACTGAGGATTGATTTTGGAAACCATTGGCCTGGGAACATGACTCATGTTAGATTGAGGCATCCTGTAGCCTTGGAACATGACATCGGTTTGTATTCTGGTACCCTATTGCCTGGGAACATGAAATCGGTTTGATTCCGGAAATCTGTGGCCTGGGAATATGACTGAAGTTTGCTGGTCGTACCCTATGGCCTGGCAACATGACTGAGGTATGATTCTGGATCCCTGTGGCCTGGGAACATGACTGAGGCGTGATTCTGGAAACCTGTGGCCTGGGAATATGACATCTGTTGAGATTGTGGAATACTGTGCAATGGGAACCTGACTGAGCCTTGTTTCTGGAACTCTGTGGCCTGGGAACATGACTGAGGTTTTATTCTGGAACCCTGTAGCCTGGGAACATAACTGAGGATTGATTCAGGAACCCTGTGGCCTGGGAACATGACATTGGTGGATTCTGGAACCCTTTGGCCTGGGAACATGAGAACGGTTTGATTCTGGAACCCTGTGGCCTGGGAATATGTCTGAGGTTTGATTCTGGAAGACTGTGGCCAGGGAACATGATATCAGGTTGATTCTGGAAACCTGTGTGCTGGGAACAAGACTGAGGTTTGCTTCTGGAACCCTGTGGCCTGGGAACATGACATCGGTTGTATTCTGGGACCCTGTGGCTTGGGAACATGGCTGAGGTTTGATTGTGGAAACCTCTGGCCTGGGAATATGACTGTGGTTTGAATTTGGAACCTTGTGGCCTGGGAACCTGACTGAGATTGGACTGTTGAAACTTGTGGGCTGCAAACATGACTGAGATTTTATTCTGGAACCATGTGTCCTGGGAATATGACTGAGGTTTGATTCTGTAAACCTGTGTCCTGGGAAAATGTCTGAGGTTTCATTGTGGAAACATGTGGCCTGGGATCATGACTGAGGTTTGATGGTGGAACACTCTGGCCTGGCAAAATAACTGAGGTTTGATGCTGGAACCCTGTGTCCTGGGAACATGATTGAGGTTTGATGGAGGAAACCTGTGGCCTGGGAACATGACTGAGGTTTGATGGTGGTACCCTGTGGCCTTTGAACATGACTGAGGCTTGATTCTGGAACCCTGTGGCCTGAGAACATTACATCGGTGGATTATGGAAACCTGTGGCCTGGGAACATGAGAACGGTTTGATTCTGGAACCCTGTGGCCTGGAAACTTGTCTGAGGTTTGATGCTGCAAACCTCGGGCCTGGCAACATCTCTGAGGTTTGATTCTGGAAGACTGTAGCCAGGGAACATGATATCGGGTTGATTCTGGAAACCTGTGTCCTGGGAAAAAGACTGAGGTTTACTTCAGGAAACCTGTGGCCTGGGAACATGACATTGGTTGGGTTCTGTAACGCTGTGGCCTGGGAACATAACTGAGGTTTGATTCTGGAAACCATTGTCCTGGGAACATGACTGATTTTAGATTGTGTAATCCTGTGGCCTGGGAACATGACATCGGTTTGGATTCTGGTACACTGTTGCCTGGGAACATGAAATCGGTTTGATTCTGGAAACCTGTGGCCTGGGAATATGACTGAGGTTTGATGGTGGTGCCCTGCGGCCTGGCAATATGATTGAGGTTTGATTCTGGATCCCTGTGGCCTGCGAACATTCCTGAGGCGTGATTTTGGAAAACTGTGGCCTGGGAACATGACATCTGTTTAGATTGTGGGATAGTGTGCGCTAGGATTCTTCCTGAGCCTTGGTTCTGGAACCCTGTGGACTGGGAACAGGACTGAGATTTTATTCTGGAACCCTGTAGCCTGGGAACATAACTGAGGATTGATTCTGGAACCCTGTGGCCTGGGAACATGACATCGGTGGATTCTGGATCCCTGTGGCCTTGGAATATGAGAACGGTTTGATTCCGGAACCCTGTGGCCTGGGAACATGTCTGAGGTTTGATGGTGGAAACCTGTGGCCTGCCAACATGACTGAGGCTTGATTCTGGAAACCTGTGGCCTGGGAACTTGAGTGTGGTTTGATAGCAGAAAGCTGTGGACTGGCAACATGACTGAGGTTTGATGGTGGAACCCTGTGCACTGGGAACATGACTGAGGCCTGATACTGGAACCCCGTGGCGTGGGAACATGTCATTGGTTTGATTCTGGAATCCTGTTTCCTGGGAACATGACTGAGGTTTGATGATTGAACCTTGTGGCCTGGCAACATGACTGAGGTTTGATGGTGGAAACCTGTGGCCTGGCAAGATGACTTAGGTTTAATTGTGGAACACTCTGGCCTAGGAACATGACTGAGGCTTGATGGTGGAACCTTGGCCTGGCAATAGGACTGAGGTTTTATTGTGGAACCCTCTGGCCTGGGAATATGACTGAGGTTTAATTGTGGAACCCTGTGGCCTGGGAACATGACTGGAATTTTATTTTTGAAACCTGTGTCCAGGGAACATGACTGAGGTTTTATTCTGGGATCCTGGGTCCTGGGAACACAACTGAGGTTTGATTCTGGAACCATGTGGCCTGGGATCATGACTGAGGTTTGATGGTGGAACACTCTGGCCTGGCAAAATGACTGAGGCTTAATTCTGGAACCCTGTGGCCTGGGCACTTGCCTGAGGTTTGATGGCAGAACCCTGTGAACTACCAACATGACTGCGGTTTGATTGTGGAACCCTGTGCCCTGGAAACATGACTGTGGCCTGGTACTGGAAACCCATGGCCTGGGAACTTGACATTTGTTTGATTCTGGAACCCTGTGTCCTGGGAACATGATTGAGGTTTGATGGAGGAACCCTGTGGCCTGGGAACATGACTGAAGTTTGATGGTGGTTCCCTGTGGCCTGGCAACATGACTGAGGCTTGATTTTGGAACCCTGTGCCCTGGGAACTTGACTCTGGTTTGATCACAGAAACCTGTGCCTGGCAAAATGACTGAGGTTTGATGGTGGAACCCTGTGCACTGGGAACATGACTGAGGCCTGATACTGGAACCTCGTGGCGTGGGAACATGCCATTGGTTTGATTCTTGAACCCTGTTTCCTGGGAACATGACTGAGGTTTAATGGTTTAACCCTGTGGCCTGGGAACATGACTGGGATTTTATTTTTGAAACCTGTTTCCAGGGAACATGACTGAGGTTTTATTCTGGAACCCTGGGTCCTGGGAACACGACTGGGGTTTGATTCTGGAACCATGTGGCCTAGGAATATGACTGAGGATTGATTTTGGAAACCATTGGCCTGGGAACATGACTCATGTTAGATTGAGGCATCCTGTAGCCTTGGAACATGACATCGGTTTGTATTCTGGTACCCTATTGCCTGGGAACATGAAGTCGGTTTGATTCCGGAAATCTGTGGCCTGGGAATATGACTGAGGTTTCCTGGTGGTACCCTATGGCCTGGCAACATGACTGAGGTTTGATTCTGGATCCCTGTGGCCTGGGAACATGACTGAGGCGTGATTCTGGAAACCTGTGGCCTGGGAATATGACATCTGTTGAGATTGTGGAATACTGTGCAATGTGAACCTGACTGAGCCTTGTTTCTGGAACTCTGTGGCCTGGGAACATAACTGAGGATTGATTCAGGAACGCTGTGGCCTGGGAACATGACTGTGGCCTGGTACTGGAAACCCATGGCATGGGAACTTGACATTGGTTTGATTCTGGAACCCTGTGTCCTTCGAAGATGATTGAGGTTTGATGGAGGAACCCTGTGGCCTGGGAACATGACTGAGGTTTGATGGTGGTACCCTGTGGCCTGGCAAAATGACTGAGGCTTGATTCTGGAAACCTGTGGCCTGGGAACTTGAGTGTGGTTTGATACCAGAAAGCTGTGGATAGGCAACATGACTGAGGATTGATGGTGGAACCCTGTGCACTGGGAACATGACTGAGGCCTGATACTGAAACCCCGTGGCGTGGGAACATGTCATAGGTTTGATTCTGGAATCCTGTTTCCTGGGAACATGACTGAGGTTTGATGGTTGAACCTTGTGGCCTGGCAACATGACTGAGGTTTGATGGTGGAAAGGATCATGGAGCATTGTAATGACAAAGGTCATGGAACATTGTAATGACACAAGTCATAGAATATTGTGATGACCAGGGCTATGGAGAATTGTGATGAAAGGGGTTATCTGGCATTGTGATGCGAGTGGTCATGGAGCATTGTGATTACAGTTGTCATGAAGCACTGTTATTACAGGGGCCGTGTACAATTTTGATGACAAAGGCCATGGAGCATTGTGATGACAGGCATCAGGGAACATTGTGATGAAATGGGCATGGAGCATGGTGAAGAAAAACGCCATGGAGCTTTGTAATGACAAGTGTCCTGGAGCATTGTGATGACACAGGCAAGGAGAATTGTGATGAGATGGGCTCTGCATCATTGTGATGACAAGTACAAGGAGCGTTGTTATTACATGGGCCATGGAGCATTTGATGACATGGTCATGGACCATGTGATGACAAGGGGCATGGAGCATTGTGATGAAAGAGGTCATAGGTCATTGTGATTACAGTGATCATGGAGCATTGTGATGACAAGGGTCATGGAACATTGTGATGAAAGTGGTCATGGAGCATTGTGATGCCAAGGGTATGGAGAATTGTGATGACCTGAGTTCTGGAATACCTTGATGTCAAGGGCATGGAGAATTGTGATTAGAGGGGCCATGTAGCATTGTGATGACAACTGCATTGAGCACTGTGATGACAAGGGGCATGGAGAATTATGATGAAAGGCGTCCTGGAGCATTGTGAGGAAAGGTGTCATGGATCATTGTGATTACAGCGATAATGAAGCATTGTACTGACAGGGTTCATGGAGCATTGTGATGAGAAGGGCCATGGAGCATTGTGATTACTGGGGTGATGGGGCATTGTGAAGAGTGGGGACATGGAGCAATGTGATGAAACAGGTCATGGAGCACTGTGATTAGAGGGGCCATGGAGCATTGTGATGACAAAGGCCATGGAGCATTTTGATGAAAAGTGTCATGGAGAATTGTGATGAGACGGGCATGGAGCATTATGATGACAAGAGTTCTGGAGCATTGCATTGACAAGGGAATGGAGCATTGTGATTACAGGGTCCATGGAGGATAGTGACGACATCTGTCATGGAAGATTGTGCTGACAGGGGCCATGGAGCATTGTGATGACAGGTATAATGTGGCATTGTGATGACAGTGGCGCTAGATCATTGTGATGAAATGAATCATGGAGCAATGTGATTACAGGGACCGTGTAGCATTGCAAATGCATAGGCTATGGAGCATTGTGATGACAGGAGTCGAGGAGCATTGTGATGTAAGTGGTCATGGATCATTGTGATGACAAGTGTCCTGGACCATTGTGATGACACGGGTCATGGAGCATTGTGATGACAAGGGCCATGGCGAATTGTGATGACATGTGTCTTGGGGCATTGTGATGACAGTGGTCAAATAGAATTGTGATGAAAGGTATCATGGAGCACTGTGAAGATAGGGGCCATGGAACATGGTGATGACAAAGGCCAAGGAGCATTGTGATGACAAGTATCATGGAACTTTGTGATGAAATGGGCATACATCATTATGATGACAAGAGTTCTGGAGCATTGTGATGACAAGGGCATGGAGCATTGTGATTACAGGGGTCATGGAGCATTGTGATGACAACTGTCATGGAACATTGTGATGACAGGTTTCATGGAGCATTGTGATTAAAGGGGTCATGGAGCATTTTGATGGCAAGGGCAGGCGAACATTTTGATTACATTGGTAATGGAGCATTGTGATGACATGGGCAGGGAACTTTGTGATGACAGATGTAATAGAACATTGTGATTACAGGGGACATGGAGCATTTTGATGACATGGGCAGGCAACATTGTGATGACAGGTGTCATGGAGCATTGTGATGACAATGGTCATTTAAAGTTGTGCTGACAGGGATCATGGAGCATTGTGATGAGACGGGCATTGGAGCCTTGTGATGACAGGCGTACTGGAGCCTTCTGAGGAAAGATCTCATGGGTCATTGTGATTACAGTGATCATGGAACATTGTGATGACAGTGGTCATGGAGAATTGTAATGACAGGGGCCATGAAGCATTGTGATGACAGGGGTCATGGGGGATTGTTATGACAGTGGTCATGGAGCATTGTGATGAAAAGGGTCATGGAGCACTGTGATTACAAGTGCCATCTATAATTGTGATGACAAAGGCCATGGAGCATTGTGATGACAGTTGTCATGGAGCATTGTGTTGAAAGGGGCATGGAGCATTGTGACGACAATGGTCATGGAGCATTGTGATGGCTGGTATCATGGAGCATTGTTATGAAGAAGGTCATGGGGAAGTGTAATGATAAGTATCATGGAGCATGTGATGAAAGGAGTCATGGAGGATTGTGATTAAATGGATCATGAGGCATTTTGATGACAAGAGTCATGGAACATTGTGATGACAGGGATCATGGAGCATTGTGATGACAAGGGCTATGGAGCATTGTGATGACTGGGGTCATGGGGCATGGTGATGACAGTGGTCATGGAGCATTGTGATGACGAATACCACGGAGCATTGTGATGACAGGTGTCATGGAGCATTGTGATGAAAGGGGTCATGGATCACTACGATGACATGGGTAATGGAGCATTGTGATGATACGGGCATGGAGCATTGTGATGACAGGGGTCATGCAGCATTGTGAAGACAGGGGTCATGCAGCATTGTGATGACATGGGCATGGAGCATAGTGATGACCAAAGTTCTGGAGCATTTTGATGACAAGGGCATGGATCATTGTGATTACAGGGGCCATGAAACATTGAGATGACAAGGGAATGGAGCATTGTGATGAAAGCGGTCCTGGAGAATTGTGAGGAAACAGGTCATAGATTATTGGGCTGGAAGGATACCTGGAGCATTGTGATGACAAGTGCCATGGAGCATTTAAATGAAAGGGGTACTGGAGCATTGTACGGAAATGGTTCATGGATCATCGTGATTACACGGATCATGGACTATTGTGATGAGAAGGGTTTTGGAGCAATGTGATGACAGGGGTCATGGAGCACTGTAATAGCGGGGGTGATGGGGCATTGTGATGACAGGGGCATGGATCATTGTGATGACAGAAGTCATAGAATATTGTGATGACAAGGGCCATGGAGCATTGTCATGAAAGGTCTTATCTGGCATTGTGATGAGAGTGGTCATGGAGCATTGTGATAAAAGTTGTCATGAAGCACTGTTATTACAGGGGCCATGTAGAATTTTGATGACAAAGGCCATGGAGCACTGTGATGACAGGCATCATGGAGCAATTTGATGAAAGCGGTCATGGAGCATTGAGATGAAATGCGCCATGGAATATTGTGAAGACAAGTGTCCTGGAGCATTGTTATAACAAGGGCCATGGCCAATTCTGATGACAGGTGTCATGGAGCACTGTGATGACAGTGGTCATCTCTCATTATGATGAAAGGTATCACGGAGCACTGTGATGACAGGGGCCATGGAGCATTGTGATGACACGGGCATGGAACATTATGATGAGATGTGATCTGGAGCATTGCGATGACAAGGGTATGGAGCATTGTGATTACAGGGGCCAGGGAGCATTGAGATGACAAGGGCAGGGAACATTGTGATGACAGCGGTCATGGATCATTGTGATGATATCTGTCATGGAACATTGTGCTGACAGGGGCCATAGAGCATTGTGATGACAGGTGTCATGTGGCCTTGTGATGACAGTGGTCATAGAGCATTGTGATGAAAAGGATCATGGAGCAATGTGATTACAGGGGCCATGGAGCATTGTGAATACATAGGCCATGGAGCATTGTGATGACAGGGGTCAAGGAGCATTGTGATGAAAGTGGTCATGGAGCATTGTGATGACACGGGCATGGAGCATTATGATGACAAGAGTTCTGGAGCATTGTGATGAAAAGGGTATGGAGCATTGTGATTACAGGGGACCAGGAGCATTGTGATTACGTGGGCAGTGAATATTGTGATGACAGGGGTTCATGGAGCACTGTGATGACAAATGTCATGGAACATTCTGATGACAGGGTTCATGGAGCATTGTGATGAGAGGGGCCTTGGAGCATTATGATGATAGGTGTCATTGGGTATTGTGATGAGAGTGGTCATAGAATATTGTGATGAAAATGATCATGGAGCAATGTGATTACAGGTGCCATGGAGCATTGTGAATGCGTAGGCCATGGAGCAATGAAATGACAGTGGTCAAGGAGCATGGTGATGTAAGTTGTCATGGCGCATTGTGATGACATGTGTCCATGAACATTGTGATGACATGGTTCATGGAGCATTGTGATGACAAGTGCCATGACGAAGTGTGATGACAGGTGTCATGTGGCATTTTGATGACAGTGGTCATGTCGAATTGTGATGAAAGGTATCATGGAGGACTCTGATGACAGGGGCCGTGGAGCACTGTGATGACAGTGGTCATCTAGAATTGTGATGAAATATACCAAGGAGCATTGTGATGACAGGGGTCATGGAGCCCCGCAATTATAGAGGCCATGGAGCATTGTGAATACAAAGGTCATGGAGCATTGAGATGACAGGGGTGATGGCTAATTGTGATGACACGGTTCATGGAGCATTGTGATGACAGGGGTCATGGAGCATTGTGATGACAAAGGCCTTGGAACATTTTGATGACAAGAATTCTGGAGTGCTGTGATGACAAGCGCATGGAGCATTGTGATTATAGGGACCATGGAGCATTGTGATGACAACGGTATGGAACATTGTGATGACAAGGTTCTGCGAGCATTGTGATGAAAGGGGTCATAGAGCATTGTGATGAAGGGGATCATGGAGCAATGTGATTACAGTAGCCATGAAGCATTTTGAATGCATAGGCCATGGAGCACTGTGATGACAGGGGTCATGGAGCATTCTGATGATTGTGGTCATAGTTCATTGGGATGATTAGTGTCCAGGAACAGTGCAATGACATGGATCATGGAGCATTGTGATGACAAGGGCCATGGCGAATTGTGATGACAGGTGTCATCGGGCAGTGTGATGACAGAGGTTATCAAGCATTGTGATGAATGGTACCATGGATCACTCTGATAACAGGGGCCATGGAGCATTGTGATGACAAAGGCCATGGAGCATTTTGAAGAAAAGTGTCATGGAGAATTGTGATGAGACGGTCATGGAGCATTATGATGACAAGAGTTCTGGAGCATTGCGTTGACAAGGGAATGGAGCATTGTGATTACAGGGTCCATGGAGGATAGTGATGACATCTGTCATGGAAGATTGTGCTGACAGGGGCCATGGAGCATTGTGATGACAGGTATAATGTGGCATTGTGATGACAGTGGCCATAGAGCATTGTGATGAAATGAATCATGGAGCAATGTGATTACAGGGACCGTGTAGCATTGCGAATGCATAGGCTATGGAGCATTGTGATGACAGGAGTCGAGGAGCATTGTGATGTAAGTGGTCATGGATCATTGTGATGACAAGTGTCCTGGACCATTCTGATGACACGGGTCATGGAGCATTGTGATGACAAGGGCCATGGCGAATTGTGATGACATGTGTCTTGGGGCATTGTGATGACAGTGGTCAAATAGAATTGTGATGAATGTTATCATGGAGCACTGTGATGACATGGGCCATGGAACATGGTGATGACAAAGGCCAAGGAGCATTGTGATGACAAGTATCATGGAACTTTGTGATGAAATGGGCATACATCATTATGATGACAAGAGTTCTGGAGCATTGTGATGACAAGGGCATGGAGCATTGTGATTACAGGGGTCATGGAGCATTGTGATGACAACTGTCATGGAACATTGTGATGACAGGGTTCATGGAGCATTGTGATTAAAGGGGTCATGGAGCATTTTGATGACAAGGGCAGGCGAACATTTTGATTACATTGGTAATGGAGCATTGTGATGACATGGGCAGGGAACTTTGTGATGACAGGTGTAATAGAACATTGTGATTACAGGGGACATGGAGCATTTTGATGACATGGGCAGGCAACATTGTGATGACAGGTGTCATGGAGCATTGTGATGACAATTGTCATTTAAAGTTGTGCTGACAGGGATCATGGAGCATTGTGATGAGACGGGCATTGGAGCCTTGTGATGACAGGCGTACTGGAGCTTTCTGAGGAAAGATCTCATGGGTCATTGTGATTACAGTGATCATGGAACATTGTGATGACAGTGGTCATGGAGCATTGTAATGACAGGGGCCATGAAGCATTGTGATGACAGGGGTCATGGGGGATTGTGATGACAGTGGTCATGGAGCATTGTGATGAAAGGGGTCATGGAGCACTGTGATTACAGGGGCTATCTATAATTGTGATGACAAAGGCCATGGAGCATTGTGATGACAGTTGTCATGGAGCATTGTGTTGAAAGTGGCATGGAGCATTGTGACGACAATGGTCATGGAGCATGGTGATGACTGGTATCATGGAGCAGTGTTATGAAGAAGGTCATGGGGCAGTGTAATGACAAGTATCACGGAGCATGTGATGAAAGGAGTCATGGAGCATTGTGATTAAATGGATCATGAGGCATTTTGATGACAAGAGTCATGGAACATTGTGATGACAGGGTTCATGGAGCATTGTGATGACAAGGGCTATGGAGCATTGTGATGACTGGGGTCATGGGGCATGGTGATGACAGTGGTCATGGAGCATTGTGATGACGAATACCACGGAGCATTGTGATGACAGGTGTCATGGAGCATTGTGATGAAAGGGGTCATGGATCACTACGATGACATGGGTAATGGAGCATTGTGATGATACGGGCATGGAGCATTGTGATGACAGGGGTCATGCAGCATTGTGAAGACAGGGGTCATGCAGCATTGTGATGACATGGGCATGGAGCATAGTGATGACCAAAGTTCTGGAGCATTTTGATGACAAGGGCATGGATCATTGTGATTACAGGGGCCATGAAACATTGAGATGACAAGGGAATGGAGCATTGTGATGAAAGCGGTCCTGGAGAATTGTGAGGAAACAGGTCATAGATTATTGGGCTGGAAGGATACCTGGAGCATTGTGATGACAAGTGCCATGGAGCATTTAAATGAAAGGGGTACTGGAGCATTGTACGGAAATGGTTCATGGATCATCGTGATTACACGGATCATGGACTATTGTGATGAGAAGGGTTTTGGAGCAATGTGATGACAGGGGTCATGGAGCACTGTAATAGCGGGGGTGATGGGGCATTGTGATGACAGGGGCATGGATCATTGTGATGACAGAAGTCATAGAATATTGTGATGACAAGGGCCATGGAGCATTGTCATGAAAGGTCTTATCTGGCATTGTGATGAGAGTGGTCATGGAGCATTGTGATAAAAGTTGTCATGAAGCACTGTTATTACAGGGGCCATGTAGAATTTTGATGACAAAGGCCATGGAGCACTGTGATGACAGGCATCATGGAGCAATTTGATGAAAGCGGTCATGGAGCATTGAGATGAAATGCGCCATGGAATATTGTGAAGACAAGTGTCCTGGAGCATTGTTATAACAAGGGCCATGGCCAATTCTGATGACAGGTGTCATGGAGCACTGTGATGACAGTGGTCATCTCTCATTATGATGAAAGGTATCACGGAGCACTGTGATGACAGGGGCCATGGAGCATTGTGATGACACGGGCATGGAACATTATGATGAGATGTGATCTGGAGCATTGCGATGACAAGGGTATGGAGCATTGTGATTACAGGGGCCAGGGAGCATTGAGATGACAAGGGCAGGGAACATTGTGATGACAGCGGTCATGGATCATTGTGATGATATCTGTCATGGAACATTGTGCTGACAGGGGCCATAGAGCATTGTGATGACAGGTGTCATGTGGCCTTGTGATGACAGTGGTCATAGAGCATTGTGATGAAAAGGATCATGGAGCAATGTGATTACAGGGGCCATGGAGCATTGTGAATACATAGGCCATGGAGCATTGTGATGACAGGGGTCAAGGAGCATTGTGATGAAAGTGGTCATGGAGCATTGTGATGACACGGGCATGGAGCATTATGATGACAAGAGTTCTGGAGCATTGTGATGAAAAGGGTATGGAGCATTGTGATTACAGGGGACCAGGAGCATTGTGATTACGTGGGCAGTGAATATTGTGATGACAGGGGTTCATGGAGCACTGTGATGACAAATGTCATGGAACATTCTGATGACAGGGTTCATGGAGCATTGTGATGAGAGGGGCCTTGGAGCATTATGATGATAGGTGTCATTGGGTATTGTGATGAGAGTGGTCATAGAATATTGTGATGAAAATGATCATGGAGCAATGTGATTACAGGTGCCATGGAGCATTGTGAATGCGTAGGCCATGGAGCAATGAAATGACAGTGGTCAAGGAGCATGGTGATGTAAGTTGTCATGGCGCATTGTGATGACATGTGTCCATGAACATTGTGATGACATGGTTCATGGAGCATTGTGATGACAAGTGCCATGACGAAGTGTGATGACAGGTGTCATGTGGCATTTTGATGACAGTGGTCATGTCGAATTGTGATGAAAGGTATCATGGAGGACTCTGATGACAGGGGCCGTGGAGCACTGTGATGACAGTGGTCATCTAGAATTGTGATGAAATATACCAAGGAGCATTGTGATGACAGGGGTCATGGAGCCCCGCAATTATAGAGGCCATGGAGCATTGTGAATACAAAGGTCATGGAGCATTGAGATGACAGGGGTGATGGCTAATTGTGATGACACGGTTCATGGAGCATTGTGATGACAGGGGTCATGGAGCATTGTGATGACAAAGGCCTTGGAACATTTTGATGACAAGAATTCTGGAGTGCTGTGATGACAAGCGCATGGAGCATTGTGATTATAGGGACCATGGAGCATTGTGATGACAACGGTATGGAACATTGTGATGACAAGGTTCTGCGAGCATTGTGATGAAAGGGGTCATAGAGCATTGTGATGAAGGGGATCATGGAGCAATGTGATTACAGTAGCCATGAAGCATTTTGAATGCATAGGCCATGGAGCACTGTGATGACAGGGGTCATGGAGCATTCTGATGATTGTGGTCATAGTTCATTGGGATGATTAGTGTCCAGGAACAGTGCAATGACATGGATCATGGAGCATTGTGATGACAAGGGCCATGGCGAATTGTGATGACAGGTGTCATCGGGCAGTGTGATGACAGAGGTTATCAAGCATTGTGATGAATGGTACCATGGATCACTCTGATAACAGGGGCCATGGAGCATTGTGATGACAAAGGCCATGGAGCATTTTGAAGAAAAGTGTCATGGAGAATTGTGATGAGACGGTCATGGAGCATTATGATGACAAGAGTTCTGGAGCATTGCGTTGACAAGGGAATGGAGCATTGTGATTACAGGGTCCATGGAGGATAGTGATGACATCTGTCATGGAAGATTGTGCTGACAGGGGCCATGGAGCATTGTGATGACAGGTATAATGTGGCATTGTGATGACAGTGGCCATAGAGCATTGTGATGAAATGAATCATGGAGCAATGTGATTACAGGGACCGTGTAGCATTGCGAATGCATAGGCTATGGAGCATTGTGATGACAGGAGTCGAGGAGCATTGTGATGTAAGTGGTCATGGATCATTGTGATGACAAGTGTCCTGGACCATTCTGATGACACGGGTCATGGAGCATTGTGATGACAAGGGCCATGGCGAATTGTGATGACATGTGTCTTGGGGCATTGTGATGACAGTGGTCAAATAGAATTGTGATGAAAGTTATCATGGAGCACTGTGATGACATGGGCCATGGAACATGGTGATGACAAAGGCCAAGGAGCATTGTGATGACAAGTATCATGGAACTTTGTGATGAAATGGGCATACATCATTATGATGACAAGAGTTCTGGAGCATTGTGATGACAAGGGCATGGAGCATTGTGATTACAGGGGTCATGGAGCATTGTGATGACAACTGTCATGGAACATTGTGATGACAGGGTTCATGGAGCATTGTGATTAAAGGGGTCATGGAGCATTTTGATGACAAGGGCAGGCGAACATTTTGATTACATTGGTAATGGAGCATTGTGATGACATGGGCAGGGAACTTTGTGATGACAGGTGTAATAGAACATTGTGATTACAGGGGACATGGAGCATTTTGATGACATGGGCAGGCAACATTGTGATGACAGGTGTCATGGAGCATTGTGATGACAATTGTCATTTAAAGTTGTGCTGACAGGGATCATGGAGCATTGTGATGAGACGGGCATTGGAGCCTTGTGATGACAGGCGTACTGGAGCTTTCTGAGGAAAGATCTCATGGGTCATTGTGATTACAGTGATCATGGAACATTGTGATGACAGTGGTCATGGAGCATTGTAATGACAGGGGCCATGAAGCATTGTGATGACAGGGGTCATGGGGGATTGTGATGACAGTGGTCATGGAGCATTGTGATGAAAGGGGTCATGGAGCACTGTGATTACAGGTGCCATCTATAATTGTGATGACAAAGGCCATGGAGCATTGTGATGACAGTTGTCATGGAGCATTGTGTTGAAAGGGGCATGGAGCATTGTGACGACAATGGTCATGGAGCATTGTGATGACGGGTATCATGGAGCATTGTTATGAAGAAGGTCATGGGGCAGTGTAATGACAAGTATCATGGAGCATGTGATGAAAGGAGTCATGGAGCATTGTGATTAAATGGATCATGAGGCATTTTGATGACAAGAGTCATGGAACATTGTGATGACAGGGTTCATGGAGCATTGTGATGACAAGGGCTATGGAGCATTGTGATGACTGGGGTCATGGGGCATGGTGATGACAGTGGTCATGGAGCATTGTGATGACGAAGACCACGGAGCATTGTGATGACAGGTGTCATGGAGCATTGTGCTGAAAGGGGTCATGGATCACTACGATGACATGGGTAATGGAGCATTGTGATGATACGGGCATGGAGCATTGTGATGACAGGGGTCATGCAGCATTGTGAAGACAGGGGTCATGCAGCATTGTGATGACATGGGCATGGAGCATAGTGATGACAAAAGTTCTGGAGCATTTTGATGACAAGGGCATGGATCATTGTGATTACAGGGGCCATGAAACATTGAGATGACAAGGGAATGGAGCATTGTGATGAAAGCGGTCCTGGAGAATTGTGAGGAAATAGGTCATGGATTATTGGGCTGGAAGGATTCCTGGAGCATTGTGATGACAAGTGCCATGGAGCATTTTAATGAAAGGGGTACTGGAGCATTGTACGGAAATGGTTCATGGATCATCGTGATTACACGGATCATAGACTATTGTGATGAGAAGGGTTTTGGAGCTTTGTGATGACAGGGGTCATGGAGGACTGTAATAGCAGGGGTGATGGGGCATTGTGATGACAGGGGCATGGAGCATTGTGATGACAGAAGTCATAGAATATTGTGATGACAAGGGCCATGGAGCATTGTCATGAAAGGTCTTATCTGGCATTGTGATGAGAGTGGTCATAGAGCATTGTGATAAAAGTTGTCATGAAGCACTGTTATCACAGGGGCCATGTAGAATTTTGATGACAAAGGCCATGGAGCACTGTGATGACAGGCATCATGGAGCAATTTGATGAAAGTGGTCATGGAGCATTGTGATGAAATGCGCCATGGAACATTGTGAAGACAAGTGTCCTGGAGCATTGTTATGACAAGGGCCATGGCCAATTCTGATGACAGGTGTCATGGAGCACTGTGATGACAGTGGTCATCTCTCATTGTGATGAAAGGTATCACGGAGCACTGTGATGACAGGGGCCATGGAGCATTGTGATGACACGGGCATGGAGCATTATGATGAGAAGTGATCTGGAGCATTGCGATGACAAGCGTATGGAGCATTGTGATTACAGGGGCCAGGGAGCATTGAGATGACAAGGGCAGGGAACATTGTGATGACAGCGGTCATGGATCATTGTGATGAGATCTGTCATGGAACATTGTGCTGACAGGGACCATAGAGCATTGTGATGACAGGTGTCATGTGGCCTTGTGATGACAGTGGTCATAGAGCATTGTGATGAAAAGGATCATGGAGCAATGTGATTACAGGGGCCATGGAGCATTGTGAATACATAGGCCATGGAGCATTGTGATGACAGGGGTCAAGGAGCATTGTGATGAAAGTGGTCATGGAGCATTGTGATGACACGGGCATGGAGCATTATGATGACAAGAGTTCTGGAGCATTGTGATGAAAAGGGTATGGAGCATTGTGATTACAGGGGACCAGGAGCATTGTGATTACATGGGCAGTGAATATTGTGATGACAGGGGTTCATGGAGCACTGTGATGACAAATGTCATGGAACATTGTGATGACAGGGTTCATGGAGCATTGTGATGAGAGGGGCCTGGGAGCATTATGATGATAGGCGTCATTGGGTATTGTGATGAGAGTGGTCATAGAATATTGTGATGAAAAGGATCATGGAGCAATGTGATTACAGGTGCCATGGAGCATTGTGAATGCATAGGCCATGGAGCAATGAAATGACAGTGGTCAAGGAGCATGGTGATGTAAGTTGTCATGGAGCATTGTGATGACATGTGTCCATGAACATTGTGGTGACATGGTTCATGGAGCATTGTGATGACAAGTGCCATGGCGAAGTGTGATGACAGGTGTCATGGGGCATTTTGATGACAGTGGTCATGTAGAATTGTGATGAAAGGTATCATGGAGGACTCTGATGACAGGGGCCATGGAGCACTGTGATGACAGTGGTCATCTAGAATTGTGATGAAATATACCAAGGAGCATTGTGATGACAGGGGTCATGGAGCTCCGCAATTATAGAGGCCATGGAGCATTGTGAATACAAAGGTCATGGAGCATTGAGATGACAGGGGTGATGGCTAATTGTGATGACACGGTTCATGGAGCATTGTGATGACAAGGTTCATCAAGCATTGTGATGACAGGGGTCATGGAGCATTGTGATGACAAAGGCCATGGAACATTTTGATGACATGAATTCTGGAGTACTGTGATGACAAGCGCATGGAGCATTGTGATTATAGGGACCATGGAGCATTGTGATGACAACGGTATGGAACATTGTGATGACAAGGTTCTGCGAGCATTGTGATGATAGGGGTCATGGAACATTGTGATGAAGGGGATCATGGAGCAATGTGATTACAGTGGCCATGGAGCATTTTGAATGCATAGGCCATGGAGCACTGTGATGACAGGGGTCATGGAGCATTCTGATGAATGTGGTCATAGTTCATTGTGATGATTAGTGTCCAGGAACAGTGCGATGACATGGATCATGGAGCATTGTGATGACAAGGGCCATGGCGAATTGAGTTGACAGGTGTCATCGGGCATTGTGATGACAGACGTTATCAAGCATTGTGATGAATGGTACCATGGATCACTCTGATAACAGGGGCCATGGAGCATTGTGATGACAAAGGCCATGGAGCATTTTGATGAAAAGTGTCATGGAGAATTGTGATGAGACGGTCATGGAGCATTATGATGACAAGAGTTCTGGAGCATTGCATTGACAAGGGAATGGAGCATTGTGATTACAGGGTCCATGGAGGATAGTGATGACATCTGTCATGGAACATTGTGCTGACAGGGGCCATGGAGCATTGTGATGAGAAGTATAATGTGGCATTGTGATGACAGTGGCCATAGAGCATTGTGATGAAATGAATCATGGAGCAACGTGATTACAGGGACCGTGTAGCATTGCGAATGCATAGGCTATGGAGCATTGTGATGACAGGAGTCGAGGAGCATTGTGATGTAAGTGGTCATGGATCATTGTGATGACAAGTGTCCTGGACCATAGTGATGACACGGGTCATGGAGCATTGTGATGACAAGGGCCATGGCGAATTGTGATGACATGTGTCTTGGGGCATTGTGATGACAGTGGTCAAATAGAATTGTGATGAAAGGTATCATGGAGCACTGTGATGACAGGGGCCATGGAACATTGTGATGACAAAGGCCAAGGAGCATTGTGATGACAAGTATCATGGAACTTTGTGATGAAATGGGCATACATCATTATGATGACAAGAGTTCTGGAGCATTGTGATGACAAGGGCATGGAGCATTGTGATTACAGTGGTCATGGAGCATTGTGATGACAACTGTCATGGAACATTGTGATGACAGGGTTCATGGAGCATTGTGATTAAAGGGGTCATGGAGCATTTTGATGACAAGGGCAGGCGAACATTTTGATTACATTGGTAATGGAGCATTGTGATGACATGGGCAGGGAACTTTGTGATGACAGGTGTAATAGAACGTTGTGATTACAGGGGACATGGAGCATTTTGATGACATGGGCAGGCAACATTGTGATGACAGGTGTCATGGAGCATTGTGATGACAATGGTCATTTAAAGTTGTGCTGACAGGGATCATGGAGCATTGTGATGAGACGGGCATTGCAGCCTTGTGATGACAGGCGTACTGGAGCCTACTGAGGAAAGATCTCATGGGTCATTGTGATTACAGTGATCATGGAACATTGTGATGACAAGGTCATGGAGCCTTGTAATGACAGGGGCCATGAAGCATTGTGATGACAGGGGTCATGGGGGATTGTGATGACAGTGGTCATGGAGCATTGTGATGAAAGGGGTCATGGAGCACTGTGATTACAGGTGCCATCTATAATTGTGATGACAAAGGCCATGGAGCATTGTGATGACAGTTGTCATGGAGCATTGTGTTGAAAGGGGCATGGAGCATTGTGACGACAATGGTCATGGAGCATTGTGATGACGGGTATCATGGAGCATTGTTATGAAGAAGGTCATGGGGCAGTGTAATGACAAGTATCATGGAGCATGTGATGAAAGGAGTCATGGAGCATTGTGATTAAATGGATCATGAGGCATTTTGATGACAAGAGTCATGGAACATTGTGATGACAGGGATCATGGAGCATTGTGATGACAAGGGCTATGGAGCATTGTGATGACTGGGGTCATGGGGCATGGTGATGACAGTGGTCATGGAGCATTGTGATGACGAAGACCACGGAGCATTGTGATGACAGGTGTCATGGAGCATTGTGATGAAAGGGGTCCTGGATCACTACGATGACATGTGTAATGGAGCATTGTGATGATACGGGCAGGGAGCATTGTGATGACAGGGGTCATGCAGCATTGTGAAGACAGGGGTCATGCAGCATTGTGATGACATGGGCATGGAGCATAGTGATGACAAAAGTTCTGGAGCATTTTGATGACAAGGGCATGGATCATTGTGATTACAGGGGCCATGAAACATTGAGATGACAAGGGAATGGAGCATTGTGATGAAAGCGGTCCTGGAGAATTGTGAGGAAACAGGTCATGGATTATTGGGCTGGAAGGATTCCTGGAGCATTGTGATGACAAGTGCCATGGAGCATTTTAATGAAAGGGGTACTGGAGCATTGTACGGAAATGGTTCATGGATCATCGTGATTACACGGATCATAGACTATTGTGATGAGAAGGGTTTTGGAGCATTGTGATGACAGGGGTCATGGAGCACTGTAATAGCAGGGGTGATGGGGCATTGTGATGACAGGGGCATGGAGCATTGTGATGACAGAAGTCATAGAATATTGTGATGACAAGGGCCATGGAGCATTGTCATGAAAGGTCTTATCTGGCATTGTGATGAGAGTGGTCATAGAGCATTGTGATAAAAGTTGTCATGAAGCACTGTTATTACAGGGGCCATGTAGAATTTTGATGACAAAGGCCATGGAGCACTGTGATGACAGGCATCATGGAGCAATTTGATGAAAGTGGTCATGGAGCATTGTGATGAAATGCGCCATGGAACATTGTGAAGACAAGTGTCCTGGAGCATTGTTATGACAAGGGCCATGGCCAATTCTGATGACAGGTGTCATGGAGCACTGTGATGACAGTGGTCATCTCTCATTGTGATGAAAGGTATCACGGAGCACTGTGATGACAGGGGCCATGGAGCATTGTGATGACACGGGCATGGAGCATTATGATGAGAAGTGATCTGGAGCATTGCGATGACAAGCGTATGGAGCATTGTGATTACAGGGGCCAGGGAGCATTGAGATGACAAGGGCAGGGAACATTGTGATGACAGCGGTCATGGATCATTGTGATGAGATCTGTCATGGAACATTGTGCTGACAGGGACCATAGAGCATTGTGATGACAGGTGTCATGTGGCCTTGTGATGACAGTGGTCATAGAGCATTGTGATGAAAAGGATCATGGAGCAATGTGATTACAGGGGCCATGGAGCATTGTGAATACATAGGCCATGGAGCATTGTGATGACAGGGGTCAAGGAGCATTGTGATGAAAGTGGTCATGGAGCATTGTGATGACACGGGCATGGAGCATTATGATGACAAGAGTTCTGGAGCATTGTGATGAAAAGGGTATGGAGCATTGTGATTACAGGGGACCAGGAGCATTGTGATTACATGGGCAGTGAATATTGTGATGACAGGGGTTCATGGAGCACTGTGATGACAAATGTCATGGAACATTGTGATGACAGGGTTCATGGAGCATTGTGATGAGAGGGGCCTGGGAGCATTATGATGATAGGCGTCATTGGGTATTGTGATGAGAGTGGTCATAGAATATTGTGATGAAAAGGATCATGGAGCAATGTGATTACAGGTGCCATGGAGCATTGTGAATGCATAGGCCATGGAGCAATGAAATGACAGTGGTCAAGGAGCATGGTGATGTAAGTTGTCATGGAGCATTGTGATGACATGTGTCCATGAACATTGTGGTGACATGGTTCATGGAGCATTGTGATGACTAGTGCCATGGCGAAGTGTGATGACAGGTGTCATGGGGCATTTTGATGACAGTGGTCATGTAGAATTGTGATGAAAGGTATCATGGAGGACTCTGATGACAGGGGCCATGGAGCACTGTGATGACAGTGGTCATCTAGAATTGTGATGAAATATACCAAGGAGCATTGTGATGACAGGGGTCATGGAGCTCCGCAATTATAGAGGCCATGGAGCATTGTGAATACAAAGGTCATGGAGCATTGAGATGACAGGGGTGATGGCTAATTGTGATGACACGGTTCATGGAGCATTGTGATGACAAGGTTCATCAAGCATTGTGATGACAGGGGTCATGGAGCATTGTGATGACAAAGGCCATGGAACATTTTGATGACATGAATTCTGGAGTACTGTGATGACAAGCGCATGGAGCATTGTGATTATAGGGACCATGGAGCATTGTGATGACAACGGTATGGAACATTGTGATGACAAGGTTCTGCGAGCATTGTGATGATAGGGGTCATGGAACATTGTGATGAAGGGGATCATGGAGCAATGTGATTACAGTGGCCATGGAGCATTTTGAATGCATAGGCCATGGAGCACTGTGATGACAGGGGTCATGGAGCATTCTGATGAATGTGGTCATAGTTCATTGTGATGATTAGTGTCCAGGAACAGTGCGATGACATGGATCATGGAGCATTGTGATGACAAGGGCCATGGCGAATTGAGTTGACAGGTGTCATCGGGCATTGTGATGACAGACGTTATCAAGCATTGTGATGAATGGTACCATGGATCACTCTGATAACAGGGGCCATGGAGCATTGTGATGACAAAGGCCATGGAGCATTTTGATGAAAAGTGTCATGGAGAATTGTGATGAGACGGTCATGGAGCATTATGATGACAAGAGTTCTGGAGCATTGCATTGACAAGGGAATGGAGCATTGTGATTACAGGGTCCATGGAGGATAGTGATGACATCTGTCATGGAACATTGTGCTGACAGGGGCCATGGAGCATTGTGATGAGAAGTATAATGTGGCATTGTGATGACAGTGGCCATAGAGCATTGTGATGAAATGAATCATGGAGCAACGTGATTACAGGGACCGTGTAGCATTGCGAATGCATAGGCTATGGAGCATTGTGATGACAGGAGTCGAGGAGCATTGTGATGTAGGTGGTCATGGATCATTGTGATGACAAGTGTCCTGGACCATAGTGATGACACGGGTCATGGAGCATTGTGATGACAAGGGCCATGGCGAATTGTGATGACATGTGTCTTGGGGCATTGTGATGACAGTGGTCAAATAGAATTGTGATGAAAGGTATCATGGAGCACTGTGATGACAGGGGCCATGGAACATTGTGATGACAAAGGCCAAGGAGCATTGTGATGACAAGTATCATGGAACTTTGTGATGAAATGGGCATACATCATTATGATGACAAGACTTCTGGAGCATTGTGATGACAAGGGCATGGAGCATTGTGATTACAGTGGTCATGGAGCATTGTGATGACAACTGTCATGGAACATTGTGATGACAGGGTTCATGGAGCATTGTGATTAAAGGGGTCATGGAGCATTTTGATGACAAGGGCAGGCGAACATTTTGATTACATTGGTAATGGAGCATTGTGATGACATGGGCAGGGAACTTTGTGATGACAGGTGTAATAGAACATTGTGATTACAGGGGACATGGAGCATTTTGATGACATGGGCAGGCAACATTGTGATGACAGGTGTCATGGAGCATTGTGATGACAATGGTCATTTAAAGTTGTGCTGACAGGGATCATGGAGCATTGTGATGAGACGGGCATTGCAGCCTTGTGATGACAGGCGTACTGGAGCCTTCTGAGGAAAGATCTCATGGGTCATTGTGATTACAGTGATCATGGAACATTGTGATGACAAGGTCATGGAGCCTTGTAATGACAGGGGCCATGAAGCATTGTGATGACAGGGGTCATGGGGGATTGTGATGACAGTGGTCATGGAGCATTGTGGTGAAAGGGGTCATGGAGCACTGTGATTACAGGTGCCATCTATAATTGTGATGACAAAGGCCATGGAGCATTGTGATGACAGTTGTCATGGAGCATTGTGTTGAAAGGGGCATGGAGCATTGTGACGACAATGGTCATGGAGCATTGTGATGACGGGTATCATGGAGCATTGTTATGAAGAAGGTCATGGGGCAGTGTAATGACAAGTATCATGGAGCATGTGATGAAAGGAGTCATGGAGCATTGTGATTAAATGGATCATGAGGCATTTTGATGACAAGAGTCATGGAACATTGTGATGACAGGCGATCATGGAGCATTGTGATGACAAGGGCTATGGAGCATTGTGATGACTGGGGTCATGGGGCATGGTGATGACAGTGGTCATGGAGCATTGTGATGACGAAGACCACGGAGCATTGTGATGACAGGTGTCATGGAGCATTGTGATGAAAGGGGTCATGGATCACTACGATGACATGGGTAATGGAGCATTGTGATGATACGGGCATGGAGCATTGTGATGACAGGGGTCATGCAGCATTGTGAAGACAGGGGTCATGCAGCATTGTGATGACATGGGCATGGAGCATAGTGATGACAAAAGTTCTGGAGCATTTTGATGACAAGGGCATGGATCATTGTGATTACAGGGGCCATGAAACATTGAGATGACAAGGGAATGGAGCATTGTGATGAAAGCGGTCCTGGAGAATTGTGAGGAAATAGGTCATGGATTATTGGGCTGGAAGGATTCCTGGAGCATTGTGATGACAAGTGCCATGGAGCATTTTAATGAAAGGGGTACTGGAGCATTGTACGGAAATGGTTCATGGATCATCGTGATTACACGGATCATAGACTATTGTGATGAGAAGGGTTTTGGAGCATTGTGATGACCGGGGTCATGGAGGACTGTAATAGCAGGGGTGATGGGGCATTGTGATGACAGGGGCATGGAGCATTGTGATGACAGAAGTCATAGAATATTGTGATGACAAGGGCCATGGAGCATTGTCATGAAAGGTCTTATCTGGCATTGTGATGAGAGTGGTCATAGAGCATTGTGATAAAAGTTGTCATGAAGCACTGTTATTACAGGGGCCATGTAGAATTTTGATGACAAAGGCCATGGAGCACTGTGATGACAGGCATCATGGAGCAATTTGATGAAAGTGGTCATGGAGCATTGTGATGAAATGCGCCATGGAACATTGTGAAGACAAGTGTCCTGGAGCATTGTTATGACAAGGGCCATGGCCAATTCTGATGACAGGTGTCATGGAGCACTGTGATGACAGTGGTCATCTCTCATTGTGATGAAAGGTATCACGGAGCACTGTGATGACAGGGGCCATGGAGCATTGTGATGACACGGGCATGGAGCATTATGATGAGAAGTGATCTGGAGCATTGCGATGACAAGCGTATGGAGCATTGTGATTACAGGGGCCAGGGAGCATTGAGATGACAAGGGCAGGGAACATTGTGATGACAGCGGTCATGGATCATTGTGATGAGATCTGTCATGGAACATTGTGCTGACAGGGACCATAGAGCATTGTGATGACAGGTGTCATGTGGCCTTGTGATGACAGTGGTCATAGAGCATTGTGATGAAAAGGATCATGGAGCAATGTGATTACAGGGGTCATGGAGCATTGTGAATACATAGGCCATGGAGCATTGTGATGACAGGGGTCAAGGAGCATTGTGATGAAAGTGGTCATGGAGCATTGTGATGACACGGGCATGGAGCATTATGATGACAAGAGTTCTGGAGCATTGTGATGAAAAGGGTATGGAACATTGTGATTACAGGGGACCAGGAGCATTGTGATTACATGGGCAGTGAATATTGTGATAACAGGGGTTCATGGAGCACTGTGATGACAAATGTCATGGAACATTGTGATGACAGGGTTCATGGAGCATTGTGATGAGAGGGGCCTGGGAGCATTATGATGATAGGCGTCATTGGGTATTGCGATGAGAGTGGTCATAGAATATTGTGATGAAAAGGATCATGGAGCAATGTGATTACAGGTGCCATGGAGCATTGTGAATGCATAGGCCATGGAGCAATGAAATGACAGTGGTCAAGGAGCATGGTGATGTAAGTTGTCATGGAGCATTGTGATGACATGTGTCCATGAACATTGTGGTGACATGGTTCATGGAGCATTGTGATGACAAGTGCCATGGCGAAGTGTGATGACAGGTGTCATGGGGCATTTTGATGACAGTGGTCATGTAGAATTGTGATGAAAGGTATCATGGAGGACTCTGATGACAGGGGCCATGGAGCACTGTGATGACAGTGGTCATCTAGAATTGTGATGAAATATACCAAGGAGCATTGTGATGACAGGGGTCATGGAGCTCCGCAATTGTAGAGGCCATGGAGCATTGTGAATACAAAGGTCATGGAGCATTGAGATGACAGGGGTGATGGCTAATTGTGATGACACGGTTCATGGAGCATTGTGATGACAAGGTTCATCAAGCATTGTGATGACAGGGGTCATGGAGCATTGTGATGACAAAGGCCATGGAACATTTTGATGACATGAATTCTGGAGTACTGTGATGACAAGCGCATGGAGCATTGTGATTATAGGGACCATGGAGCATTGTGATGACAACGGTATGGAACATTGTGATGACAAGGTTCTGCGAGCATTGTGATGATAGGGGTCATGGAACATTGTGATGAAGGGGATCATGGAGCAATGTGATTACAGTGGCCATGGAGCATTTTGAATGCATAGGCCATGGAGCACTGTGATGACAGGGGTCATGGAGCATTCTGATGAATGTGGTCATAGTTCATTGTGATGATTAGTGTCCAGGAACAGTGCGATGACATGGATCATGGAGCATTGTGATGACAAGGGCCATGGCGAATTGAGTTGACAGGTGTCATCGGGCATTGTGATGACAGACGTTATCAAGCATTGTGATGAATGGTACCATGGATCACTCTGATAACAGGGGCCATGGAGCATTGTGATGACAAAGGCCATGGAGCATTTTGATGAAAAGTGTCATGGAGAATTGTGATGAGACGGTCATGGAGCATTATGATGACAAGAGTTCTGGAGCATTGCATTGACAAGGGAATGGAGCATTGTGATTACAGTGTCCATGGAGGATAGTGATGACATCTGTCATGGAACATTGGGCTGACAGGGGCCATGGAGCATTGTGATGAGAAGTATAATGTGGCATTGTGATGACAGTGGCCATAGAGCATTGTGATGAAATGAATCATGGAGCAACGTGATTACAGGGACCGTGTAGCATTGCGAATGCATAGGCTATGGAGCATTGTGATGACAGGAGTCGAGGAGCATTGTGATGTAAGTGGTCATGGATCATTGTGATGACAAGTGTCCTGGACCATAGTGATGACACGGGTCATGGAGCATTGTGATGACAAGGGCCATGGCGAATTGTGATGACATGTATCTTGGGGCATTGTGATGACAGTGGTCAAATAGAATTGTGATGAAAGGTATCATGGAGCACTGTGATGACAGGGGCCATGGAACATTGTGATGACAAAGGCCAAGGAGCATTGTGATGACAAGTATCATGGAACTTTGTGATGAAATGGGCATACATCATTATGATGACAAGAGTTCTGGAGCATTGTGATGACAAGGGCATGGAGCATTGTGATTACAGTGGTCATGGAGCATTGTGATGACAACTGTCATGGAACATTGTGATGACAGGGTTCATGGAGCATTGTGATTAAAGGGGTCATGGAGCATTTTGATGACAAGGGCAGGCGAACATTTTGATTACATTGGTAATGGAGCATTGTGATGACATGGGCAGGGAACTTTGTGATGACAGGTGTAATAGAACATTGTGATTACAGGGGACATGGAGCATTTTGATGACATGGGCAGGCAACATTGTGATGACAGGTGTCATGGAGCATTGTGATGACAATGGTCATTTAAAGTTGTGCTGACAGGGATCATGGAGCATTGTGATGAGACGGGCATTGCAGCCTTGTGATGACAGGCGTACTGGAGCCTTCTGAGGAAAGATCTCATGGGTCATTGTGATTACAGTGATCATGGAACATTGTGATGACAAGGTCATGGAGCCTTGTAATGACAGGGGCCATGAAGCATTGTGATGACAGGGGTCATGGGGGATTGTGATGACAGTGGTCATGGAGCATTGTGATGAAAGGGGTCATGGAGCACTGTGATTACAGGTGCCATCTATAATTGTGATGACAAAGGCCATGGAGCATTGTGATGACAGTTGTCATGGAGCATTGTGTTGAAAGGGGCATGGAGCATTGTGACGACAATGGTCATGGAGCATTGTGATGACGGGTATCATGGAGCATTGTTATGAAGAAGGTCATGGGGCAGTGTAATGACAAGTATCATGGAGCATGTGATGAAAGGAGTCATGGAGCATTGTGATTAAATGGATCATGAGGCATTTTGATGACAAGAGTCATGGAACATTGTGATGACAGGGATCATGGAGCATTGTGATGACAAGGGCTATGGAGCATTGTGATGACTGGGGTCATGGGGCATGGTGATGACAGTGGTCATGGAGCATTGTGATGACGAAGACCACGGAGCATTGTGATGACAGGTGTCATGGAGCATTGTGATGAAAGGGGTCATGGATCACTACGATGACATGGGTAATGGAGCATTGTGATGATACGGGCATGGAGCATTGTGATGACAGGGGTCATGCAGCATTGTGAAGACAGGGGTCATGCAGCATTGTGATGACATGGGCATGGAGCATAGTGATGACAAAAGTTCTGGAGCATTTTGATGACAAGGGCATGGATCATTGTGATTACAGGGGCCATGAAACATTGAGATGACAAGGGAATGGAGCATTGTGATGAAAGCGGTCCTGGAGAATTGTGAGGAAATAGGTCATGGATTATTGGGCTGGAAGGATTCCTGGAGCATTGTGATGACAAGTGCCATGGAGCATTTTAATGAAAGGGGTACTGGAGCATTGTACGGAAATGGTTCATGGATCATCGTGATTACACGGATCATAGACTATTGTGATGAGAAGGGTTTTGGAGCATTGTGATGACAGGGGTCATGGAGGACTGTAATAGCAGGGGTGATGGGGCATTGTGATGACAGGGGCATGGAGCATTGTGATGACAGAAGTCATAGAATATTGTGATGACAAGGGCCATGGAGCATTGTCATGAAAGGTCTTATCTGGCATTGTGATGAGAGTGGTCATAGAGCATTGTGATAAAAGTTGTCATGAAGCACTGTTATTACAGGGGCCATGTAGAATTTTGATGACAAAGGCCATGGAGCACTGTGATGACAGGCATCATGGAGCAATTTGATGAAAGTGGTCATGGAGCATTGTGATGAAATGCGCCATGGAACATTGTGAAGACAAGTGTCCTGGAGCATTGTTATGACAAGGGCCATGGCCAATTCTGATGACAGGTGTCATGGAGCACTGTGATGACAGTGGTCATCTCTCATTGTGATGAAAGGTATCACGGAGCACTGTGATGACAGGGGCCATGGAGCATTGTGATGACACGGGCATGGAGCATTATGATGAGAAGTGATCTGGAGCATTGCGATGACAAGCGTATGGAGCATTGTGATTACAGGGGCCAGGGAGCATTGAGATGACAAGGGCAGGGAACATTGTGATGACAGCGGTCATGGATCATTGTGATGAGATCTGTCATGGATCATTGTGCTGACAGGGACCATAGAGCATTGTGATGACAGGTGTCATGTGGCCTTGTGATGACAGTGGTCATAGAGCATTGTGATGAAAAGGATCATGGAGCAATGTGATTACAGGGGCCATGGAGCATTGTGAATACATAGGCCATGGAGCATTGTGATGACAGGGGTCAAGGAGCATTGTGATGAAAGTGGTCATGGAGCATTGTGATGACACGGGCATGGAGCATTATGATGACAAGAGTTCTGGAGCATTGTGATGAAAAGGGTATGGAGCATTGTGATTACAGGGGACCAGGAGCATTGTGATTACATGGGCAGTGAATATTGTGATGACAGGGGTTCATGGAGCACTGTGATGACAAATGTCATGGAACATTGTGATGACAGGGTTCATGGAGCATTGTGATGAGAGGGGCCTGGGAGCATTATGATGATAGGCGTCATTGGGTATTGTGATGAGAGTGGTCATAGAATATTGTGATGAAAAGGATCATGGAGCAATGTGATTACAGGTGCCATGGAGCATTGTGAATGCATAGGCCATGGAGCAATGAAATGACAGTGGTCAAGGAGCATGGTGATGTAAGTTGTCATGGAGCATTGTGATGACATGTGTCCATGAACATTGTGGTGACATGGTTCATGGAGCATTGTGATGACAAGTGCCATGGCGAAGTGTGATGACAGGTGTCATGGGGCATTTTGATGACAGTGGTCATGTAGAATTGTGATGAAAGGTATCATGGAGGACTCTGATGACAGGGGCCATGGAGCACTGTGATGACAGTGGTCATCTAGAATTGTGATGAAATATACCAAGGAGCATTGTGATGACAGGGGTCATGGAGCTCCGCAATTATAGAGGCCATGGAGCATTGTGAATACAAAGGTCATGGAGCATTGAGATGACAGGGGTGATGGCTAATTGTGATGACACGGTTCATGGAGCATTGTGATGACAAGGTTCATCAAGCATTGTGATGACAGGGGTCATGGAGCATTGTGATGACAAAGGCCATGGAACATTTTGATGACATGAATTCTGGAGTACTGTGATGACAAGCGCATGGAGCATTGTGATTATAGGGACCATGGAGCATTGTGATGACAACGGTATGGAACATTGTGATGACAAGGTTCTGCGAGCATTGTGATGATAGGGGTCATGGAACATTGTGATGAAGGGGATCATGGAGCAATGTGATTACAGTGGCCATGGAGCATTTTGAATGCATAGGCCATGGAGCACTGTGATGACAGGGGTCATGGAGCATTCTGATGAATGTGGTCATAGTTCATTGTGATGATTAGTGTCCAGGAACAGTGCGATGACATGGATCATGGAGCATTGTGATGACAAGGGCCATGGCGAATTGAGTTGACAGGTGTCATCGGGCATTGTGATGACAGACGTTATCAAGCATTGTGATGAATGGTACCATGGATCACTCTGATAACAGGGGCCATGGAGCATTGTGATGACAAAGGCCATGGAGCATTTTGATGAAAAGTGTCATGGAGAATTGTGATGAGACGGTCATGGAGCATTATGATGACAAGAGTTCTGGAGCATTGCATTGACAAGGGAATGGAGCATTGTGATTACAGGGTCCATGGAGGATAGTGATGACATCTGTCATGGAACATTGGGCTGACAGGGGCCATGGAGCATTGTGATGAGAAGTATAATGTGGCATTGTGATGACAGTGGCCATAGAGCATTGTGATGAAATGAATCATGGAGCAACGTGATTACAGGGACCGTGTAGCATTGCAAATGCATAGGCTATGGAGCATTGTGATGACAGGAGTCGAGGAGCATTGTGATGTAAGTGGTCATGGATCATTGTGATGACAAGTGTCCTGGACCATAGTGATGACACGGGTCATGGAGCATTGTGATGACAAGGGCCATGGCGAATTGTGATGACATGTGTCTTGGGGCATTGTGATGACAGTGGTCAAATAGAATTGTGATGAAAGGTATCATGGAGCACTGTGATGACAGGGGCCATGGAACATTGTGATGACAAAGGCCAAGGAGCATTGTGATGACAAGTATCATGGAACTTTGTGATGAAATGGGCATACATCATTATGATGACAAGAGTTCTGGAGCATTGTGATGACAAGGGCATGGAGCATTGTGATTACAGTGGTCATGGAGCATTGTGATGACAACTGTCATGGAACATTGTGATGACAGGGTTCATGGAGCATTGTGATTAAAGGGGTCATGGAGCATTTTGATGACAAGGGCAGGCGAACATTTTGATTACATTGGTAATGGAGCATTGTGATGACATGGGCAGGGAACTTTGTGATGACAGGTGTCATAGAACATTGTGATTACAGGGGACATGGAGCATTTTGATGACATGGGCAGGCAACATTGTGATGACAGGTGTCATGGAGCATTGTGATGACAATGGTCATTTAAAGTTGTGCTGACAGGGATCATGGAGCATTGTGATGAGACGGGCATTGCAGCCTTGTGATGACAGGCGTACTGGAGCCTTCTGAGGAAAGATCTCATGGGTCATTGTGATTACAGTGATCATGGAACATTGTGATGACAAGGTCATGGAGCCTTGTAATGACAGGGGCCATGAAGCATTGTGATGACAGGGGTCATGGGGGATTGTGATGACAGTGGTCATGGAGCATTGTGATGAAAGGGGTCATGGAGCACTGTGATTACAGGTGCCATCTATAATTGTGATGACAAAGGCCATGGAGCATTGTGATGACAGTTGTCATGGAGCATTGTGTTGAAAGGGGCATGGAGCATTGTGACGACAATGGTCATGGAGCATTGTGATGACGGGTATCATGGAGCATTGTTATGAAGAAGGTCATGGGGCAGTGTAATGACAAGTATCATGGAGCATGTGATGAAAGGAGTCATGGAGCATTGTGATTAAATGGATCATGAGGCATTTTGATGACAAGAGTCATGGAACATTGTGATGACAGGGATCATGGAGCATTGTGATGACAAGGGCTATGGAGCATTGTGATGACTGGGGTCATGGGGCATGGTGATGACAGTGGTCATGGAGCATTGTGATGACGAAGACCACGGAGCATTGTGATGACAGGTGTCATGGAGCATTGTGATGAAAGGGGTCATGGATCACTACGATGACATGGGTAATGGAGCATTGTGATGATACGGGCATGGAGCATTGTGATGACAGGGGTCATGCAGCATTGTGAAGACAGGGGTCATGCAGCATTGTGATGACATGGGCATGGAGCATAGTGATGACAAAAGTTCTGGAGCATTTTGATGACAAGGGCATGGATCATTGTGATTACAGGGGCCATGAAACATTGAGATGACAAGGGAATGGAGCATTGTGATGAAAGCAGTCCTGGAGAATTGTGAGGAAATAGGTCATGGATTATTGGGCTGGAAGGATTCCTGGAGCATTGTGATGACAAGTGCCATGGAGCATTTTAATGAAAGGGGTACTGGAGCATTGTACGGAAATGGTTCATGGATCATCGTGATTACACGGATCATAGACTATTGTGATGAGAAGGGTTTTGGAGCATTGTGATGACCGGGGTCATGGAGGACTGTAATAGCAGGGGTGATGGGGCATTGTGATGACAGGGGCATGGAGCATTGTGATGACAGAAGTCATAGAATATTGTGATGACAAGGGCCATGGAGCATTGTCATGAAAGGTCTTATCTGGCATTGTGATGAGAGTGGTCATAGAGCATTGTGATAAAAGTTGTCATGAAGCACTGTTATTACAGGGGCCATGTAGAATTTTGATGACAAAGGCCATGGAGCACTGTGATGACAGGCATCATGGAGCAATTTGATGAAAGTGGTCATGGAGCATTGTGATGAAATGCGCCATGGAACATTGTGAAGACAAGTGTCCTGGAGCATTGTTATGACAAGGGCCATGGCCAATTCTGATGACAGGTGTCATGGAGCACTGTGATGACAGTGGTCATCTCTCATTGTGATGAAAGGTATCACGGAGCACTGTGATGACAGGGGCCATGGAGCATTGTGATGACACGGGCATGGAGCATTATGATGAGAAGTGATCTGGAGCATTGCGATGACAAGCGTATGGAGCATTGTGATTACAGGGGCCAGGGAGCATTGAGATGACAAGGGCAGGGAACATTGTGATGACAGCGGTCATGGATCATTGTGATGAGATCTGTCATGGAACATTGTGCTGACAGGGACCATAGAGCATTGTGATGACAGGTGTCATGTGGCCTTGTGATGACAGTGGTCATAGAGCATTGTGATGAAAAGGATCATGGAGCAATGTGATTACAGGGGCCATGGAGCATTGTGAATACATAGGCCATGGAGCATTGTGATGACAGGGGTCAAGGAGCATTGTGATGAAAGTGGTCATGGAGCATTGTGATGACACGGGCATGGAGCATTATGATGACAAGAGTTCTGGAGCATTGTGATGAAAAGGGTATGGAGCATTGTGATTACAGGGGACCAGGAGCATTGTGATTACATGGGCAGTGAATATTGTGATAACAGGGGTTCATGGAGCACTGTGATGACAAATGTCATGGAACATTGTGATGACAGGGTTCTTGGAGCATTGTGATGAGAGGGGCCTGGGAGCATTATGATGATAGGCGTCATTGGGTATTGTGATGAGAGTGGTCATAGAATATTGTGATGAAAAGGATCATGGAGCAATGTGATTACAGGTGCCATGGAGCATTGTGAATGCATAGGCCATGGAGCAATGAAATGACAGTGGTCAAGGAGCATGGTGATGTAAGTTGTCATGGAGCATTGTGATGACATGTGTCCATGAACATTGTGGTGACATGGTTCATGGAGCATTGTGATGACAAGTGCCATGGCGAAGTGTGATGACAGGTGTCATGGGGCATTTTGATGACAGTGGTCATGTAGAATTGTGATGAAAGGTATCATGGAGGACTCTGATGACAGGGGCCATGGAGCACTGTGATGACAGTGGTCATCTAGAATTGTGATGAAATATACCAAGGAGCATTGTGATGACAGGGGTCATGGAGCTCCGCAATTATAGAGGCCATGGAGCATTGTGAATACAAAGGTCATGGAGCATTGAGATGACAGGGGTGATGGCTAATTGTGATGACACGGTTCATGGAGCATTGTGATGACAAGGTTCATCAAGCATTGTGATGACAGGGGTCATGGAGCATTGTGATGACAAAGGCCATGGAACATTTTGATGACATGAATTCTGGAGTACTGTGATGACAAGCGCATGGAGCATTGTGATTATAGGGACCATGGAGCATTGTGATGACAACGGTATGGAACATTGTGATGACAAGGTTCTGCGAGCATTGTGATGATAGGGGTCATGGAACATTGTGATGAAGGGGATCATGGAGCAATGTGATTACAGTGGCCATGGAGCATTTTGAATGCATAGGCCATGGAGCACTGTGATGACAGGGGTCATGGAGCATTCTAATGAATGTGGTCATAGTTCATTGTGATGATTAGTGTCCAGGAACAGTGCGATGACATGGATCATGGAGCATTGTGATGATAAGGGCCATGGCGAATTGAGTTGACAGGTGTCATCGGGCATTGTGATGACAGACGTTATCAAGCATTGTGATGAATGGTACCATGGATCACTCTGATAACAGGGGCCATGGAGCATTGTGATGACAAAGGCCATGGAGCATTTTGATGAAAAGTGTCATGGAGAATTGTGATGAGACGGTCATGGAGCATTATGATGACAAGAGTTCTGGAGCATTGCATTGACAAGGGAATGGAGCATTGTGATTACAGTGTCCATGGAGGATAGTGATGACATCTGTCATGGAACATTGTGCTGACAGGGGCCATGGAGCATTGTGATGAGAAGTATAATGTGGCATTGTGATGACAGTGGCCATAGAGCATTGTGATGAAATGAGTCATGGAGCAACGTGATTACAGGGACCGTGTAGCATTGCGAATGCATAGGCTATGGAGCATTGTGATGACAGGAGTCGAGGAGCATTGTGATGTAAGTGGTCATGGATCATTGTGATGACAAGTGTCCTGGACCATAGTGATGACACGGGTCATGGAGCATTGTGATGACAAGGGCCATGGCGAATTGTGATGACATGTGTCTTGGGGCATTGTGATGACAGTGGTCAAATAGAATTGTGATGAAAGGTATCATGGAGCACTGTGATGACAGGGGCCATGGAACATTGTGAAGACAAAGGCCAAGGAGCATTGTGATGACAAGTATCATGGACCTTTGTGATGAAATGGGCATACATCATTATGATGACAAGAGTTCTGGAGCATTGTGATGACAAGGGCATGGAGCATTGTGATTACAGGGGCCATGAAACATTGAGATGACAAGGGAATGGAGCATTGTGATGAAAGCGGTCCTGGAGAATTGTGAGGAAATAGGTCATGGATTATTGGGCTGGAAGGATTCCTGGAGCATTGTGATGACAAGTGCCATGGAGCATTTTAATGAAAGGGGTACTGGAGCATTGTACGGAAATGGTTCATGGATCATCGTGATTACACGGATCATAGACTATTGTGATGAGAAGGGTTTTGGAGCATTGTGATGACAGGGGTCATGGAGGACTGTAATAGCAGGGGTGATGGGGCATTGTGATGACGGGGGCATGGAGCATTGTGATGACACGGGCATGGAGCATTATGATGAGAAGTGATCTGGAGCATTGCGATGACAAGCGTATGGAGCATTGTGATTACAGGGGCCAGGGAGCATTGAGATGACAAGGGCAGGGAACATTGTGATGACAGCGGTCATGGATCATTGTGATGAGATCTGTCATGGAACATTGTGCTGACAGGGACCATAGAGCATTGTGATGACAGGTGTCATGTGGCCTTGTGATGACAGTGGTCATAGAGCATTGTGATGAAAAGGATCATGGAGCAATGTGATTACAGGGGCCATGGAGCATTGTGAATACATAGGCCATGGAGCATTGTGATGACAGGGGTCAAGGAGCATTGTGATGAAAGTGGTCATGGAGCATTGTGATGACACGGGCATGGAGCATTATGATGACAAGAGTTCTGGAGCATTGTGATGAAAAGGGTATGGAGCATTGTGATTACAGGGGACCAGGAGCATTGTGATTACATGGGCAGTGAATATTGTGATGACAGGGGTTCATGGAGCACTGTGATGACAAATGTCATGGAACATTGTGATGACAGGGTTCATGGAGCATTGTGATGAGAGGGGCCTGGGAGCATTATGATGATAGGCGTCATTGGGTATTGTGATGAGAGTGGTCATAGAATATTGTGATGAAAAGGATCATGGAGCAATGTGATTACAGGTGCCATGGAGCATTGTGAATGCATAGGCCATGGAGCAATGAAATGACAGTGGTCAAGGAGCATGGTGATGTAAGTTGTCATGGAGCATTGTGATGACATGTGTCCATGAACATTGTGGTGACATGGTTCATGGAGCATTGTGATGACAAGTGCCATGGCGAAGTGTGATGACAGGTGTCATGGGGCATTTTGATGACAGTGGTCATGTAGAATTGTGATGAAAGGTATCATGGAGGACTCTGATGACAGGGGCCATGGAGCACTGTGATGACAGTGGTCATCTAGAATTGTGATGAAATATACCAAGGAGCATTGTGATGACAGGGGTCATGGAGCTCCGCAATTATAGAGGCCATGGAGCATTGTGAATACAAAGGTCATGGAGCATTGAGATGACAGGGGTGATGGCTAATTGTGATGACACGGTTCATGGAGCATTGTGATGACAAGGTTCATCAAGCATTGTGATGACAGGGGTCATGGAGCATTGTGATGACAAAGGCCATGGAACATTTTGATGACATGAATTCTGGAGTACTGTGATGACAAGCGCATGGAGCATTGTGATTATAGGGACCATGGAGCATTGTGATGACAACGGTATGGAACATTGTGATGACAAGGTTCTGCGAGCATTGTGATGATAGGGGTCATGGAACATTGTGATGAAGGGGATCATGGAGCAATGTGATTACAGTGGCCGTGGAGCATTTTGAATGCATAGGCCATGGAGCACTGTGATGACAGGGGTCATGGAGCATTCTGATGAATGTGGTCATAGTTCATTGTGATGATTAGTGTCCAGGAACAGTGCGATGACATGGATCATGGAGCATTGTGATGACAAGGGCCATGGCGAATTGAGTTGACAGGTGTCATCGGGCATTGTGATGACAGACGTTATCAAGCATTGTGATGAATGGTACCATGGATCACTCTGATAACAGGGGCCATGGAGCATTGTGATGACAAAGGCCATGGAGCATTTTGATGAAAAGTGTCATGGAGAATTGTGATGAGACGGTCATGGAGCATTATGATGACAAGAGTTCTGGAGCATTGCATTGACAAGGGAATGGAGCATTGTGATTACAGGGTCCATGGAGGATAGTGATGACATCTGTCATGGAACATTGTGCTGACAGGGGCCATGGAGCATTGTGATGAGAAGTATAATGTGGCATTGTGATGACAGTGGCCATAGAGCATTGTGATGAAATGAATCATGGAGCAACGTGATTACAGGGACCGTGTAGCATTGCGAATGCATAGGCTATGGAGCATTGTGATGACAGGAGTCGAGGAGCATTGTGCTGTAAGTGGTCATGGATCATTGTGATGACAAGTGTCCTGGACCATAGTGATGACACGGGTCATGGAGCATTGTGATGACAAGGGCCATGGCGAATTGTGATGACATGTGTCTTGGGGCATTGTGATGACAGTGGTCAAATAGAATTGTGATGAAAGGTATCATGGAGCACTGTGATGACAGGGGCCATGGAACATTGTGATGACAAAGGCCAAGGAGCATTGTGATGACAAGTATCATGGAACTTTGTGATGAAATGGGCATACATCATTATGATGACAAGAGTTCTGGAGCATTGTGATGACAAGGGCATGGAGCATTGTGATTACAGTGGTCATGGAGCATTGTGATGACAACTGTCATGGAACATTGTGATGACAGGGTTCATGGAGCATTGTGATTAAAGGGGTCATGGAGCATTTTGATGACAAGGGCAGGCGAACATTTTGATTACATTGGTAATGGAGCATTGTGATGACATGGGCAGGGAACTTTGTGATGACAGGTGTCATAGAACATTGTGATTACAGGGGACATGGAGCATTTTGATGACATGGGCAGGCAACATTGTGATGACAGGTGTCATGGAGCATTGTGATGACAATGGTCATTTAAAGTTGTGCTGACAGGGATCATGGAGCATTGTGATGAGACGGGCATTGCAGCCTTGTGATGACAGGCGTACTGGAGCCTTCTGAGGAAAGATCTCATGGGTCATTGTGATTACAGTGATCATGGAACATTGTGATGACAAGGTCATGGAGCCTTGTAATGACAGGGGCCATGAAGCATTGTGATGACAGGGGTCATGGGGGATTGTGATGACAGTGGTCATGGAGCATTGTGATGAAAGGGGTCATGGAGCACTGTGATTACAGGTGCCATCTATAATTGTGATGACAAAGGCCATGGAGCATTGTGATGACAGTTGTCATGGAGCATTGTGTTGAAAGGGGCATGGAGCATTGTGACGACAATGGTCATGGAGCATTGTGATGACGGGTATCATGGAGCATTGTTATGAAGAAGGTCATGGGGCAGTGTAATGACAAGTATCATGGAGCATGTGATGAAAGGAGTCATGGAGCATTGTGATTAAATGGATCATGAGGCATTTTGATGACAAGAGTCATGGAACATTGTGATGACAGGGATCATGGAGCATTGTGATGACAAGGGCTATGGAGCATTGTGATGACTGGGGTCATGGGGCATGGTGATGACAGTGGTCATGGAGCATTGTGATGACGAAGACCACGGAGCATTGTGATGACAGGTGTCATGGAGCATTGTGATGAAAGGGGTCATGGATCACTACGATGACATGGGTAATGGAGCATTGTGATGATACGGGCATGGAGCATTGTGATGACAGGGGTCATGCAGCATTGTGAAGACAGGGGTCATGCAGCATTGTGATGACATGGGCATGGAGCATAGTGATGACAAAAGTTCTGGAGCATTTTGATGACAAGGGCATGGATCATTGTGATTACAGGGGCCATGAAACATTGAGATGACAAGGGAATGGAGCATTGTGATGAAAGCAGTCCTGGAGAATTGTGAGGAAATAGGTCATGGATTATTGGGCTGGAAGGATTCCTGGAGCATTGTGATGACAAGTGCCATGGAGCATTTTAATGAAAGGGGTACTGGAGCATTGTACGGAAATGGTTCATGGATCATCGTGATTACACGGATCATAGACTATTGTGATGAGAAGGGTTTTGGAGCATTGTGATGACCGGGGTCATGGAGGACTGTAATAGCAGGGGTGATGGGGCATTGTGATGACAGGGGCATGGAGCATTGTGATGACAGAAGTCATAGAATATTGTGATGACAAGGGCCATGGAGCATTGTCATGAAAGGTCTTATCTGGCATTGTGATGAGAGTGGTCATAGAGCATTGTGATAAAAGTTGTCATGAAGCACTGTTATTACAGGGGCCATGTAGAATTTTGATGACAAAGGCCATGGAGCACTGTGATGACAGGCATCATGGAGCAATTTGATGAAAGTGGTCATGGAGCATTGTGATGAAATGCGCCATGGAACATTGTGAAGACAAGTGTCCTGGAGCATTGTTATGACAAGGGCCATGGCCAATTCTGATGACAGGTGTCATGGAGCACTGTGATGACAGTGGTCATCTCTCATTGTGATGAAAGGTATCACGGAGCACTGTGATGACAGGGGCCATGGAGCATTGTGATGACACGGGCATGGAGCATTATGATGAGAAGTGATCTGGAGCATTGCGATGACAAGCGTATGGAGCATTGTGATTACAGGGTCCAGGGAGCATTGAGATGACAAGGGCAGGGAACATTGTGATGACAGCGGTCATGGATCATTGTGATGAGATCTGTCATGGAACATTGTGCTGACAGGGACCATAGAGCATTGTGATGACAGGTGTCATGTGGCCTTGTGATGACAGTGGTCATAGAGCATTGTGATGAAAAGGATCATGGAGCAATGTGATTACAGGGGCCATGGAGCATTGTGAATACATAGGCCATGGAGCATTGTGATGACAGGGGTCAAGGAGCATTGTGATGAAAGTGGTCATGGAGCATTGTGATGACACGGGCATGGAGCATTATGATGACAAGAGTTCTGGAGCATTGTGATGAAAAGGGTATGGAGCATTGTGATTACAGGGGACCAGGAGCATTGTGATTACATGGGCAGTGAATATTGTGATAACAGGCGTTCATGGAGCACTGTGATGACAAATGTCATGGAACATTGTGATGACAGGGTTCTTGGAGCA
This sequence comes from Balaenoptera physalus, assembly GCF_965194825.1. Taxonomy (NCBI): domain Eukaryota; kingdom Metazoa; phylum Chordata; class Mammalia; order Artiodactyla; family Balaenopteridae; genus Balaenoptera; species Balaenoptera physalus. The sequence goes on from NW_028126517.1 coordinate 2,056,236, forward strand.
TTGTGATGAGAGGGGCCTGGGAGCATTATGATGATAGGCGTCATTGGGTATTGTGATGAGAGTGGTCATAGAATATTGTGATGAAAAGGATCATGGAGCAATGTGATTACAGGTGCCATGGAGCATTGTGAATGCATAGGCCATGGAGCAATGAAATGACAGTGGTCAAGGAGCATGGTGATGTAAGTTGTCATGGAGCATTGTGATGACATGTGTCCATGAACATTGTGGTGACATGGTTCATGGAGCATTGTGATGACAAGTGCCATGGCGAAGTGTGATGACAGGTGTCATGGGGCATTTTGATGACAGTGGTCATGTAGAATTGTGATGAAAGGTATCATGGAGGACTCTGATGACAGGGGCCATGGAGCACTGTGATGACAGTGGTCATCTAGAATTGTGATGAAATATACCAAGGAGCATTGTGATGACAGGGGTCATGGAGCTCCGCAATTATAGAGGCCATGGAGCATTGTGAATACAAAGGTCATGGAGCATTGAGATGACAGGGGTGATGGCTAATTGTGATGACACGGTTCATGGAGCATTGTGATGACAAGGTTCATCAAGCATTGTGATGACAGGGGTCATGGAGCATTGTGATGACAAAGGCCATGGAACATTTTGATGACATGAATTCTGGAGTACTGTGATGACAAGCGCATGGAGCATTGTGATTATAGGGACCATGGAGCATTGTGATGACAACGGTATGGAACATTGTGATGACAAGGTTCTGCGAGCATTGTGATGATAGGGGTCATGGAACATTGTGATGAAGGGGATCATGGAGCAATGTGATTACAGTGGCCATGGAGCATTTTGAATGCATAGGCCATGGAGCACTGTGATGACAGGGGTCATGGAGCATTCTAATGAATGTGGTCATAGTTCATTGTGATGATTAGTGTCCAGGAACAGTGCGATGACATGGATCATGGAGCATTGTGATGATAAGGGCCATGGCGAATTGAGTTGACAGGTGTCATCGGGCATTGTGATGACAGACGTTATCAAGCATTGTGATGAATGGTACCATGGATCACTCTGATAACAGGGGCCATGGAGCATTGTGATGACAAAGGCCATGGAGCATTTTGATGAAAAGTGTCATGGAGAATTGTGATGAGACGGTCATGGAGCATTATGATGACAAGAGTTCTGGAGCATTGCATTGACAAGGGAATGGAGCATTGTGATTACAGTGTCCATGGAGGATAGTGATGACATCTGTCATGGAACATTGTGCTGACAGGGGCCATGGAGCATTGTGATGAGAAGTATAATGTGGCATTGTGATGACAGTGGCCATAGAGCATTGTGATGAAATGAGTCATGGAGCAACGTGATTACAGGGACCGTGTAGCATTGCGAATGCATAGGCTATGGAGCATTGTGATGACAGGAGTCGAGGAGCATTGTGATGTAAGTGGTCATGGATCATTGTGATGACAAGTGTCCTGGACCATAGTGATGACACGGGTCATGGAGCATTGTGATGACAAGGGCCATGGCGAATTGTGATGACATGTGTCTTGGGGCATTGTGATGACAGTGGTCAAATAGAATTGTGATGAAAGGTATCATGGAGCACTGTGATGACAGGGGCCATGGAACATTGTGAAGACAAAGGCCAAGGAGCATTGTGATGACAAGTATCATGGACCTTTGTGATGAAATGGGCATACATCATTATGATGACAAGAGTTCTGGAGCATTGTGATGACAAGGGCATGGAGCATTGTGATTACAGGGGCCATGAAACATTGAGATGACAAGGGAATGGAGCATTGTGATGAAAGCGGTCCTGGAGAATTGTGAGGAAATAGGTCATGGATTATTGGGCTGGAAGGATTCCTGGAGCATTGTGATGACAAGTGCCATGGAGCATTTTAATGAAAGGGGTACTGGAGCATTGTACGGAAATGGTTCATGGATCATCGTGATTACACGGATCATAGACTATTGTGATGAGAAGGGTTTTGGAGCATTGTGATGACAGGGGTCATGGAGGACTGTAATAGCAGGGGTGATGGGGCATTGTGATGACAGGGGCATGGAGCATTGTGATGACACGGGCATGGAGCATTATGATGAGAAGTGATCTGGAGCATTGCGATGACAAGCGTATGGAGCATTGTGATTACAGGGGCCAGGGAGCATTGAGATGACAAGGGCAGGGAACATTGTGATGACAGCGGTCATGGATCATTGTGATGAGATCTGTCATGGAACATTGTGCTGACAGGGACCATAGAGCATTGTGATGACAGGTGTCATGTGGCCTTGTGATGACAGTGGTCATAGAGCATTGTGATGAAAAGGATCATGGAGCAATGTGATTACAGGGGCCATGGAGCATTGTGAATACATAGGCCATGGAGCATTGTGATGACAGGGGTCAAGGAGCATTGTGATGAAAGTGGTCATGGAGCATTGTGATGACACGGGCATGGAGCATTATGATGACAAGAGTTCTGGAGCATTGTGATGAAAAGGGTATGGAGCATTGTGATTACAGGGGACCAGGAGCATTGTGATTACATGGGCAGTGAATATTGTGATGACAGGGGTTCATGGAGCACTGTGATGACAAATGTCATGGAACATTGTGATGACAGGGTTCATGGAGCATTGTGATGAGAGGGGCCTGGGAGCATTATGATGATAGGCGTCATTGGGTATTGTGATGAGAGTGGTCATAGAATATTGTGATGAAAAGGATCATGGAGCAATGTGATTACAGGTGCCATGGAGCATTGTGAATGCATAGGCCATGGAGCAATGAAATGACAGTGGTCAAGGAGCATGGTGATGTAAGTTGTCATGGAGCATTGTGATGACATGTGTCCATGAACATTGTGGTGACATGGTTCATGGAGCATTGTGATGACAAGTGCCATGGCGAAGTGTGATGACAGGTGTCATGGGGCATTTTGATGACAGTGGTCATGTAGAATTGTGATGAAAGGTATCATGGAGGACTCTGATGACAGGGGCCATGGAGCACTGTGATGACAGTGGTCATCTAGAATTGTGATGAAATATACCAAGGAGCATTGTGATGACAGGGGTCATGGAGCTCCGCAATTATAGAGGCCATGGAGCATTGTGAATACAAAGGTCATGGAGCATTGAGATGACAGGGGTGATGGCTAATTGTGATGACACGGTTCATGGAGCATTGTGATGACAAGGTTCATCAAGCATTGTGATGACAGGGGTCATGGAGCATTGTGATGACAAAGGCCATGGAACATTTTGATGACATGAATTCTGGAGTACTGTGATGACAAGCGCATGGAGCATTGTGATTATAGGGACCATGGAGCATTGTGATGACAACGGTATGGAACATTGTGATGACAAGGTTCTGCGAGCATTGTGATGATAGGGGTCATGGAACATTGTGATGAAGGGGATCATGGAGCAATGTGATTACAGTGGCCATGGAGCATTTTGAATGCATAGGCCATGGAGCACTGTGATGACAGGGGTCATGGAGCATTCTGATGAATGTGGTCATAGTTCATTGTGATGATTAGTGTCCAGGAACAGTGCGATGACATGGATCATGGAGCATTGTGATGACAAGGGCCATGGCGAATTGAGTTGACAGGTGTCATCGGGCATTGTGATGACAGACGTTATCAAGCATTGTGATGAATGGTACCATGGATCACTCTGATAACAGGGGCCATGGAGCATTGTGATGACAAAGGCCATGGAGCATTTTGATGAAAAGTGTCATGGAGAATTGTGATGAGACGGTCATGGAGCATTATGATGACAAGAGTTCTGGAGCATTGCATTGACAAGGGAATGGAGCATTGTGATTACAGGGTCCATGGAGGATAGTGATGACATCTGTCATGGAACATTGGGCTGACAGGGGCCATGGAGCATTGTGATGAGAAGTATAATGTGGCATTGTGATGACAGTGGCCATAGAGCATTGTGATGAAATGAATCATGGAGCAACGTGATTACAGGGACCGTGTAGCATTGCGAATGCATAGGCTATGGAGCATTGTGATGACAGGAGTCGAGGAGCATTGTGATGTAAGTGGTCATGGATCATTGTGATGACAAGTGTCCTGGACCATAGTGATGACACGGGTCATGGAGCATTGTGATGACAAGGGCCATGGCGAATTGTGATGACATGTGTCTTGGGGCATTGTGATGACAGTGGTCAAATAGAATTGTGATGAAAGGTATCATGGAGCACTGTGATGACAGGGGCCATGGAACATTGTGATGACAAAGGCCAAGGAGCATTGTGATGAAAAGTATCATGGAACTTTGTGATGAAATGGGCATACATCATTATGATGACAAGAGTTCTGGAGCATTGTGATGACAAGGGCATGGAGCATTGTGATTACAGTGGTCATGGAGCATTGTGATGACAACTGTCATGGAACATTGTGATGACAGGGTTCATGGAGCATTGTGATTAAAGGGGTCATGGAGCATTTTGATGACAAGGGCAGGCGAACATTTTGATTACATTGGTAATGGAGCATTGTGATGACATGGGCAGGGAACTTTGTGATGACAGGTGTAATAGAACATTGTGATTACAGGGGACATGGAGCATTTTGATGACATGGGCAGGCAACATTGTGATGACAGGTGTCATGGAGCATTGTGATGACAATGGTCATTTAAAGTTGTGCTGACAGGGATCATGGAGCATTGTGATGAGACGGGCATTGCAGCCTTGTGATGACAGGCGTACTGGAGCCTTCTGAGGAAAGATCTCATGGGTCATTGTGATTACAGTGATCATGGAACATTGTGATGACAAGGTCATGGAGCCTTGTAATGACAGGGGCCATGAAGCATTGTGATGACAGGGGTCATGGGGGATTGTGATGACAGTGGTCATGGAGCATTGTGATGAAAGGGGTCATGGAGCACTGTGATTACAGGTGCCATCTATAATTGTGATGACAAAGGCCATGGAGCATTGTGATGACAGTTGTCATGGAGCATTGTGTTGAAAGGGGCATGGAGCATTGTGACGACAATGGTCATGGAGCATTGTGATGACGGGTATCATGGAGCATTGTTATGAAGAAGGTCATGGGGCAGTGTAATGACAAGTATCATGGAGCATGTGATGAAAGGAGTCATGGAGCATTGTGATTAAATGGATCATGAGGCATTTTGATGACAAGAGTCATGGAACATTGTGATGACAGGGATCATGGAGCATTGTGATGACAAGGGCTATGGAGCATTGTGATGACTGGGGTCATGGGGCATGGTGATGACAGTGGTCATGGAGCATTGTGATGACGAAGACCACGGAGCATTGTGATGACAGGTGTCATGGAGCATTGTGATGAAAGGGGTCATGGATCACTACGATGACATGGGTAATGGAGCATTGTGATGATACGGGCATGGAGCATTGTGATGACAGGGGTCATGCAGCATTGTGAAGACAAGGGTCATGCAGCATTTTGATGACATGGGCATGGAGCATAGTGATGACAAAAGTTCTGGAGCATTTTGATGACAAGGGCATGGATCATTGTGATTACAGGGGCCATGAAACATTGAGATGACAAGGGAATGGAGCATTGTGATGAAAGCGGTCCTGGAGAATTGTGAGGAAATAGTTCATGGATTATTGGGCTGGAAGGATTCCTGGAGCATTGTGATGACAAGTGCCATGGAGCATTTTAATGAAAGGGGTACTGGAGCATTGTACGGAAATGGTTCATGGATCATCGTGATTACACGGATCATAGACTATTGTGATGAGAAGGGTTTTGGAGCATTGTGATGACCGGGGTCATGGAGGACTGTAATAGCAGGGTTGATGGGGCATTGTGATGACAGGGGCATGGAGCATTGTGATGACAGAAGTCATAGAATATTGTGATGACAAGGGCCATGGAGCATTGTCATGAAAGGTCTTATCTGGCATTGTGATGAGAGTGGTCATAGAGCATTGTGATAAAAGTTGTCATGAAGCACTGTTATTACAGGGGCCATGTAGAATTTTGATGACAAAGGCCATGGAGCACTGTGATGACAGGCATCATGGAGCAATTTGATGAAAGTGGTCATGGAGCATTGTGATGAAATGCGCCATGGAACATTGTGAAGACAAGTGTCCTGGAGCATTGTTATGACAAGGGCCATGGCCAATTCTGATGACAGGTGTCATGGAGCACTGTGATGACAGTGGTCATCTCTCATTGTGATGAAAGGTATCACGGAGCACTGTGATGACAGGGGCCATGGAGCATTGTGATGACACGGGCATGGAGCATTATGATGAGAAGTGATCTGGAGCATTGCGATGACAAGCGTATGGAGCATTGTGATTACAGGGGCCAGGGAGCATTGAGATGACAAGGGCAGGGAACATTGTGATGACAGCGGTCATGGATCATTGTGATGAGATCTGTCATGGAACATTGTGCTGACAGGGACCATAGAGCATTGTGATGACAGGTGTCATGTGGCCTTGTGATGACAGTGGTCATAGAGCATTGTGATGAAAAGGATCATGGAGCAATGTGATTACAGGGGCCATGGAGCATTGTGAATACATAGGCCATGGAGCATTGTGATGACAGGGGTCAAGGAGCATTGTGATGACACGGGCATGGAGCATTATGATGACAAGAGTTCTGGAGCATTGTGATGAAAAGGGTATGGAGCATTGTGATTACAGGGGACCAGGAGCATTGTGATTACATGGGCAGTGAATATTGTGATGACAGGGGTTCATGGAGCACTGTGATGACAAATGTCATGGAACATTGTGATGACAGGGTTCATGGAGCATTGTGATGAGAGGGGCCTGGGAGCATTATGATGATAGGCGTCATTGGGTATTGTGATGAGAGTGGTCATAGAATATTGTGATGAAAAGGATCATGGAGCAATGTGATTACAGGTGCCATGGAGCATTGTGAATGCATAGGCCATAGAGCAATGAAATGACAGTGGTCAAGGAGCATGGTGATGTAAGTTGTCATGGAGCATTGTGATGACATGTGTCCATGAACATTGTGGTGACATGGTTCATGGAGCATTGTGATGACAAGTGCCATGGCGAAGTGTGATGACAGGTGTCATGGGGCATTTTGATGACAGTGGTCATGTAGAATTGTGATGAAAGGTATCATGGAGGACTCTGATGACAGGGGCCATGGAGCACTGTGATGACAGTGGTCATCTAGAATTGTGATGAAATATACCAAGGAGCATTGTGATGACAGGGGTCATGGAGCTCCGCAATTATAGAGGCCATGGAGCATTGTGAATACAAAGGTCATGGAGCATTGAGATGACAGGGGTGATGGCTAATTGTGATGACACGGTTCATGGAGCATTGTGATGACAAGGTTCATCAAGCATTGTGATGACAGGGGTCATGGAGCATTGTGATGACAAAGGCCATGGAACATTTTGATGACATGAATTCTGGAGTACTGTGATGAAAAGCGCATGGAGCATTGTGATTATAGGGACCATGGAGCATTGTGATGACAACGGTATGGAACATTGTGATGACAAGGTTCTGCGAGCATTGTGATGATAGGGGTCATGGAACATTGTGATGAAGGGGATCATGGAGCAATGTGATTACAGTGGCCATGGAGCATTTTGAATGCATAGGCCATGGAGCACTGTGATGACAGGGGTCATGGAGCATTCTAATGAATGTGGTCATAGTTCATTGTGATGATTAGTGTCCAGGAACAGTGCGATGACATGGATCATGGAGCATTGTGATGACAAGGGCCATGGCGAATTGAGTTGACAGGTGTCATCGGGCATTGTGATGACAGACGTTATCAAGCATTGTGATGAATGGTACCATGGATCACTCTGATAACAGGGGCCATGGAGCATTGTGATGACAAAGGCCATGGAGCATTTTGATGAAAAGTGTCATGGAGAATTGTGATGAGACGGTCATGGAGCATTATGATGACAAGAGTTCTGGAGCATTGCATTGACAAGGGAATGGAGCATTGTGATTACAGTGTCCATGGAGGATAGTGATGACATCTGTCATGGAACATTGTGCTGACAGGGGCCATGGAGCATTGTGATGAGAAGTATAATGTGGCATTGTGATGACAGTGGCCATAGAGCATTGTGATGAAATGAGTCATGGAGCAACGTGATTACAGGGACCGTGTAGCATTGCGAATGCATAGGCTATGGAGCATTGTGATGACAGGAGTCGAGGAGCATTGTGATGTAAGTGGTCATGGATCATTGTGATGACAAGTGTCCTGGACCATAGTGATGACACGGGTCATGGAGCATTGTGATGACAAGGGCCATGGCGAATTGTGATGACATGTGTCTTGGGGCATTGTGATGACAGTGGTCAAATAGAATTGTGATGAAAGGTATCATGGAGCACTGTGATGACAGGGGCCATGGAACATTGTGATGACAAAGGCCAAGGAGCATTGTGATGACAAGTATCATGGACCTTTGTGATGAAATGGGCATACATCATTATGATGACAAGAGTTCTGGAGCATTGTGATGACAAGGGCATGGAGCATTGTGATTACAGGGGCCATGAAACATTGAGATGACAAGGGAATGGAGCATTGTGATGAAAGCGGTCCTGGAGAATTGTGAGGAAATAGGTCATGGATTATTGGGCTGGAAGGATTCCTGGAGCATTGTGATGACAAGTGCCATGGAGCATTTTAATGAAAGGGGTACTGGAGCATTGTACGGAAATGGTTCATGGATCATCGTGATTACACGGATCATAGACTATTGTGATGAGAAGGGTTTTGGAGCATTGTGATGACAGGGGTCATGGAGGACTGTAATAGCAGGGGTGATGGGGCATTGTGATGACAGGGGCATGGAGCATTGTGATGACAGAAGTCATAGAATATTGTGATGACAAGGGCCATGGAGCATTGTCATGAAAGGTCTTATCTGGCATTGTGATGAGAGTGGTCATAGAGCATTGTGATAAAAGTTGTCATGAAGCACTGTTATTACAGTGGCCATGTAGAATTTTGATGACAAAGGCCATGGAGCACTGTGATGACAGGCATCATGGAGCAATTTGATGAAAGTGGTTATGGAGCATTGTGATGAAATGCGCCATGGAACATTGTGAAGACAAGTGTCCTGGAGCATTGTTATGACAAGGGCCATGGCCAATTCTGATGACAGGTGTCATGGAGCACTGTGATGACAGTGGTCATCTCTCATTTTGATGAAAGGTATCACGGAGCACTGTGATGACAGGGGCCATGGAGCATTGTGATGACACGGGCATGGAGCATTATGATGAGAAGTGATCTGGAGCATTGCGATGACAAGCGTATGGAGCATTGTGATTACAGGGGCCAGGGAGCATTGAGATGACAAGGGCAGGGAACATTGTGATGACAGCGGTCATGGATCATTGTGATGAGATCTGTCATGGAACATTGTGCTGACAGGGACCATAGAGCATTGTGATGACAGGTGTCATGTGGCCTTGTGATGACAGTGGTCATAGAGCATTGTGATGAAAAGGATCATGGAGCAATGTGATTACAGGTGCCATGGAGCATTGTGAATACATAGGCCATGGAGCATTGTGATGACAGGGGTCAAGGAGCATTGTGATGAAAGTGGTCATGGAGCATTGTGATGACACAGGCATGGAGCATTATGATGACAAGAGTTCTGGAGCATTGTGATGAAAAGGGTATGGAGCATTGTGATTACAGGGGACCAGGAGCATTGTGATTACATGGGCAGTGAATATTGTGATGACAGGGGTTCATGGAGCACTGTGATGACAAATGTCATGGAACATTGTGATGACAGGGTTCATGGAGCATTGTGATGAGAGGGGCCTGGGAGCATTATGATGATAGGCGTCATTGGGTATTGTGATGAGAGTGGTCATAGAATATTGTGATGAAAAGGATCATGGAGCAATGTGATTACAGGTGCCATGGAGCATTGTGAATGCATAGGCCATGGAGCAATGAAATGACAGTGGTCAAGGAGCATGGTGATGTAAGTTGTCATGGAGCATTGTGATGACATGTGTCCATGAACATTGTGGTGACATGGTTCATGGAGCATTGTGATGACAAGTGCCATGGCGAAGTGTGATGACAGGTGTCATGGGGCATTTTGATGACAGTGGTCATGTAGAATTGTGATGAAAGGTATCATGGAGGACTCTGATGACAGGGGCCATGGAGCACTGTGATGACAGTGGTCATCTAGAATTGTGATGAAATATACCAAGGAGCATTGTGATGACAGGGGTCATGGAGCTCCGCAATTATAGAGGCCATGGAGCATTGTGAATACAAAGGTCATGGAGCATTGAGATGACAGGGGTGATGGCTAATTGTGATGACACGGTTCATGGAGCATTGTGATGACAAGGTTCATCAAGCATTGTGATGACAGGGGTCATGGAGCATTGTGATGACAAAGGCCATGGAACATTTTGATGACATGAATTCTGGAGTACTGTGATGACAAGCGCATGGAGCATTGTGATTATAGGGACCATGGAGCATTGTGATGACAACGGTATGGAACATTGTGATGACAAGGTTCTGCGAGCATTGTGATGATAGGGGTCATGGAACATTGTGATGAAGGGGATCATGGAGCAATGTGATTACAGTGGCCATGGAGCATTTTGAATGCATAGGCCATGGAGCACTGTGATGACAGGGGTCATGGAGCATTCTGATTAATGTGGTCATAGTTCATTGTGATGATTAGTGTCCAGGAACAGTGCGATGACATGGATCATGGAGCATTGTGATGACAAGGGCCATGGCGAATTGAGTTGACAGGTGTCATCGGGCATTGTGATGACAGACGTTATCAAGCATTGTGATGAATGGTACCATGGATCACTCTGATAACAGGGGCCATGGAGCATTGTGATGACAAAGGCCATGGAGCATTTTGATGAAAAGTGTCATGGAGAATTGTGATGAGACGGTCATGGAGCATTATGATGACAAGAGTTCTGGAGCATTGCATTGACAAGGGAATGGAGCATTGTGATTACAGGGTCCATGGAGGATAGTGATGACATCTGTCATGGAACATTGTGCTGACAGGGGCCATGGAGCATTGTGATGAGAAGTATAATGTGGCATTGTGATGACAGTGGCCATAGAGCATTGTGATGAAATGAATCATGGAGCAACGTGATTACAGGGACCGTGTAGCATTGCGAATGCATAGGCTATGGAGCATTGTGATGACAGGAGTCGAGGAGCATTGTGATGTAAGTGGTCATGGATCATTGTGATGACAAGTGTCCTGGACCATAGTGATGACACGGGTCATGGAGCATTGTGATGACAAGGGCCATGGCGAATTGTGATGACATGTGTCTTGGGGCATTGTGATGACAGTGGTCAAATAGAATTGTGATGAAAGGTATCATGGAGCACTGTGATGACAGGGGCCATGGAACATTGTGATGACAAAGGCCAAGGAGCATTGTGATGACAAGTATCATGGACCTTTGTGATGAAATGGGCATACATCATTATGATGACAAGAGTTCTGGAGCATTGTGATGACAAGGGCATGGAGCATTGTGATTACAGTGGTCATGGAGCATTGTGATGACAACTGTCATGGAACATTGTGATGACAGGGTTCATGGAGCATTGTGATTAAAGGGGTCATGGAGCATTTTGATGACAAGGGCAGGCGAACATTTTGATTACATTGGTAATGGAGCATTGTGATGACATGGGCAGGGAACTTTGTGATGACAGGTGTAATAGAACATTGTGATTACAGGGGACATGGAGCATTTTGCTGACATGGGCAGGCAACATTGTGATGACAGGTGTCATGGAGCATTGTGATGACAATGGTCATTTAAAGTTGTGCTGACAGGGATCATGGAGCATTGTGATGAGACGGGCATTGCAGCCTTGTGATGACAGGCGTACTGGAGCCTTCTGAGGAAAGATCTCATGGGTCATTGTGATTACAGTGATCATGGAACATTGTGATGACAAGGTCATGGAGCCTTGTAATGACAGGGGCCATGAAGCATTGTGATGACAGGGGTCATGGGGGATTGTGATGACAGTGGTCATGGAGCATTGTGATGAAAGGGGTCATGGAGCACTGTGATTACAGGTGCCATCTATAATTGTGATGACAAAGGCCATGGAGCATTGTGATGACAGTTGTCATGGAGCATTGTGTTGAAAGGGGCATGGAGCATTGTGACGACAATGGTCATGGAGCATTGTGATGACGGGTATCATGGAGCATTGTTATGAAGAAGGTCATGGGGCAGTGTAATGACAAGTGTCATGGAGCATGTGATGAAAGGAGTCATGGAGCATTGTGATTAAATGGATCATGAGGCATTTTGATGACAAGAGTCATGGAACATTGTGATGACAGGGATCATGGAGCATTGTGATGACAAGGGCTATGGAGCATTGTGATGACTGGGGTCATGGGGCATGGTGATGACAGTGGTCATGGAGCATTGTGATGACGAAGACCACGGAGCATTGTGATGACAGGTGTCATGGAGCATTGTGATGAAAGGGGTCATGGATCACTACGATGACATGGGTAATGGAGCATTGTGATGATACGGGCATGGAGCATTGTGATGACAGGGGTCATGCAGCATTGTGAAGACAGGGGTCATGCAGCATTGTGATGACATGGGCATGGAGCATAGTGATGACAAAAGTTCTGGAGCATTTTGATGACAAGGGCATGGATCATTGTGATTACAGGGGCCATGAAACATTGAGATGACAAGGGAATGGAGCATTGTGATGAAAGCGGTCCTGGAGAATTGTGAGGAAATAGGTCATGGATTATTGGGCTGGAAGGATTCCTGGAGCATTGTGATGACAAGTGCCATGGAGCATTTTAATGAAAGGGGTACTGGAGCATTGTACGGAAATGGTTCATGGATCATCGTGATTACACGGATCATAGACTATTGTGATGAGAAGGGTTTTGGAGCATTGTGATGACCGGGGTCATGGAGGACTGTAATAGCAGGGGTGATGGGGCATTGTGATGACAGGGGCATGGAGCATTGTGATGACAGAAGTCATAGAATATTGTGATGACAAGGGCCATGGAGCATTGTCATGAAAGGTCTTATCTGGCATTGTGATGAGAGTGGTCATAGAGCATTGTGATAAAAGTTGTCATGAAGCACTGTTATTACAGGGGCCATGTAGAATTTTGATGACAAAGGCCATGGAGCACTGTGATGACAGGCATCATGGAGCAATTTGATGAAAGTGGTCATGGAGCATTGTGATGAAATGCGCCATGGAACATTGTGAAGACAAGTGTCCTGGAGCATTGTTATGACAAGGGCCATGGCCAATTCTGATGACAGGTGTCATGGAGCACTGTGATGACAGTGGTCATCTCTCATTGTGATGAAAGGTATCACGGAGCACTGTGATGACAGGGGCCATGGAGCATTGTGATGACACGGGCATGGAGCATTATGATGAGAAGTGATCTGGAGCATTGCGATGACAAGCGTATGGAGCATTGTGATTACAGGGGCCAGGGAGCATTGAGATGACAAGGGCAGGGAACATTGTGATGACAGCGGTCATGGATCATTGTGATGAGATCTGTCATGGAACATTGTGCTGACAGGGACCATAGAGCATTGTGATGACAGGTGTCATGTGGCCTTGTGATGACAGTGGTCATAGAGCATTGTGATGAAAAGGATCATGGAGCAATGTGATTACAGGGGCCATGGAGCATTGTGAATACATAGGCCATGGAGCATTGTGATGACAGGGGTCAAGGAGCATTGTGATGAAAGTGGTCATGGAGCATTGTGATGACACGGGCATGGAGCATTATGATGACAAGAGTTCTGGAGCATTGTGATGAAAAGGGTATGGAGCATTGTGATTACAGGGGACCAGGAGCATTGTGATTACATGGGCAGTGAATATTGTGATGACAGGGGTTCATGGAGCACTGTGATGACAAATGTCATGGAACATTGTGATGACAGGGTTCATGGAGCATTGTGATGAGAGGGGCCTGGGAGCATTATGATGATAGGCGTCATTGGGTATTGTGATGAGAGTGGTCATAGAATATTGTGATGAAAAGGATCATGGAGCAATGTGATTACAGGTGCCATGGAGCATTGTGAATGCATAGGCCATGGAGCAATGAAATGACAGTGGTCAAGGAGCATGGTGATGTAAGTTGTCATGGAGCATTGTGATGACATGTGTCCATGAACATTGTGGTGACATGGTTCATGGAGCATTGTGATGACAAGTGCCATGGCGAAGTGTGATGACAGGTGTCATGGGGCATTTTGATGACAGTGGTCATGTAGAATTGTGATGAAAGGTATCATGGAGGACTCTGATGACAGGGGCCATGGAGCACTGTGATGACAGTGGTCATCTAGAATTGTGATGAAATATACCAAGGAGCATTGTGATGACAGGGGTCATGGAGCTCCGCAATTATAGAGGCCATGGAGCATTGTGAATACAAAGGTCATGGAGCATTGAGATGACAGGGGTGATGGCTAATTGTGATGACACGGTTCATGGAGCATTGTGATGACAAGGTTCATCAAGCATTGTGATGACAGGGGTCATGGAGCATTGTGATGACAAAGGCCATGGAACATTTTGATGACATGAATTCTGGAGTCCTGTGATGACAAGCGCATGGAGCATTGTGATTATAGGGACCATGGAGCATTGTGATGACAACGGTATGGAACATTGTGATGACAAGGTTCTGCGAGCATTGTGATGATAGGGGTCATGGAACATTGTGATGAAGGGGATCATGGAGCAATGTGATTACAGTGGCCATGGAGCATTTTGAATGCATAGGCCATGGAGCACTGTGATGACAGGGGTCATGGAGCATTCTGATGAATGTGGTCATAGTTCATTGTGATGATTAGTGTCCAGGAACAGTGCGATGACATGGATCATGGAGCATTGTGATGACAAGGGCCATGGCGAATTGAGTTGACAGGTGTCATCGGGCATTGTGATGACAGACGTTATCAAGCATTGTGATGAATGGTACCATGGATCACTCTGATAACAGGGGCCATGGAGCATTGTGATGACAAAGGCCATGGAGCATTTTGATGAAAAGTGTCATGGAGAATTGTGATGAGACGGTCATGGAGCATTATGATGACAAGAGTTCTGGAGCATTGCATTGACAAGGGAATGGAGCATTGTGATTACAGGGTCCATGGAGGATAGTGATGACATCTGTCATGGAACATTGTGCTGACAGGGGCCATGGAGCATTGTGATGAGAAGTATAATGTGGCATTGTGATGACAGTGGCCATAGAGCATTGTGATGAAATGAGTCATGGAGCAACGTGATTACAGGGACCGTGTAGCATTGCGAATGCATAGGCTATGGAGCATTGTGATGACAGGAGTCGAGGAGCATTGTGATGTAAGTGGTCATGGATCATTGTGATGACAAGTGTCCTGGACCATAGTGATGACACGGGTCATGGAGCATTGTGATGACAAGGGCCATGGCGAATTGTGATGACATGTGTCTTGGGGCATTGTGATGACAGTGGTCAAATAGAATTGTGATGAAAGGTATCATGGAGCACTGTGATGACAGGGGCCATGGAACATTGTGATGACAAAGGCCAAGGAGCATTGTGATGACAAGTATCATGGACCTTTGTGATGAAATGGGCATACATCATTATGATGACAAGAGTTCTGGAGCATTGTGATGACAAGGGCATGGAGCATTGTGATTACAGGGGCCATGAAACATTGAGATGACAAGGGAATGGAGCATTGTGATGAAAGCGGTCCTGGAGAATTGTGAGGAAACAGGTCATGGATTATTGGGCTGGAAGGATTCCTGGAGCATTGTGATGACAAGTGCCATGGAGCATTTTAATGAAAGGGGTACTGGAGCATTGTACGGAAATGGTTCATGGATCATCGTGATTACACGGATCATAGACTATTGTGATGAGAAGGGTTTTGGAGCATTGTGATGACAGGGGTCATGGAGGACTGTAATAGCAGGGGTGATGGGGCATTGTGATGACAGGGGCATGGAGCATTGTGATGACAGAAGTCATAGAATATTGTGATGACAAGGGCCATGGAGCATTGTCATGAAAGGTCTTATCTGGCATTGTGATGAGAGTGGTCATAGAGCATTGTGATAAAAGTTGTCATGAAGCACTGTTATTACAGGGGCCATGTAGAATTTTGATGACAAAGGCCATGGAGCACTGTGATGACAGGCATCATGGAGCAATTTGATGAAAGTGGTCATGGAGCATTGTGATGAAATGCGCCATGGAACATTGTGAAGACAAGTGTCCTGGAGCATTGTTATGACAAGGGCCATGGCCAATTCTGATGACAGGTGTCATGGAGCACTGTGATGACAGTGGTCATCTCTCATTGTGATGAAAGGTATCACGGAGCACTGTGATGACAGGGGCCATGGAGCATTGTGATGACACGGGCATGGAGCATTATGATGAGAAGTGATCTGGAGCATTGCGATGACAAGCGTATGGAGCATTGTGATTACAGGGGCCAGGGAGCATTGAGATGACAAGGGCAGGGAACATTGTGATGACAGCGGTCATGGATCATTGTGATGAGATCTGTCATGGAACATTGTGCTGACAGGGACCATAGAGCATTGTGATGACAGGTATCATGTGGCCTTGTGATGACAGTGGTCATAGAGCATTGTGATGAAAAGGATCATGGAGCAATGTGATTACAGGGGCCATGGAGCATTGTGAATACATAGGCCATGGAGCATTGTGATGACAGGGGTCAAGGAGCATTGTGATGAAAGTGGTCATGGAGCATTGTGATGACACGGGCATGGAGCATTATGATGACAAGAGTTCTGGAGCATTGTGATGAAAAGGGTATGGAGCATTGTGATTACAGGGGACCAGGAGCATTGTGATTACATGGGCAGTGAATATTGTGATGACAGGGGTTCATGGAGCACTGTGATGACAAATGTCATGGAACATTGTGATGACAGGGTTCATGGAGCATTGTGATGAGAGGGGCCTGGGAGCATTATGATGATAGGCGTCATTGGGTATTGTGATGAGAGTGGTCATAGAATATTGTGATGAAAAGGATCATGGAGCAATGTGATTACAGGTGCCATGGAGCATTGTGAATGCATAGGCCATGGAGCAATGAAATGACAGTGGTCAAGGAGCATGGTGATGTAAGTTGTCATGGAGCATTGTGATGACATGTGTCCATGAACATTGTGGTGACATGGTTCATGGAGCATTGTGATGACAAGTGCCATGGCGAAGTGTGATGACAGGTGTCATGGGGCATTTTGATGACAGTGGTCATGTAGAATTGTGATGAAAGGTATCATGGAGGACTCTGATGACAGGGGCCATGGAGCACTGTGATGACAGTGGTCATCTAGAATTGTGATGAAATATACCAAGGAGCATTGTGATGACAGGGGTCATGGAGCTCCGCAATTATAGAGGCCATGGAGCATTGTGAATACAAAGGTCATGGAGCATTGAGATGACAGGGGTGATGGCTAATTGTGATGACACGGTTCATGGAGCATTGTGATGACAAGGTTCATCAAGCATTGTGATGACAGGGGTCATGGAGCATTGTGATGACAAAGGCCATGGAACATTTTGATGACATGAATTCTGGAGTACTGTGATGACAAGCGCATGGAGCATTGTGATTATAGGGACCATGGAGCATTGTGATGACAACGGTATGGAACATTGTGATGACAAGGTTCTGCGAGCATTGTGATGATAGGGGTCATGGAACATTGTGATGAAGGGGATCATGGAGCAATGTGATTACAGTGGCCATGGAGCATTTTGAATGCATAGGCCATGGAGCACTGTGATGACAGGGGTCATGGAGCATTCTGATGAATGTGGTCATAGTTCATTGTGATGATTAGTGTCCAGGAACAGTGCGATGACATGGATCATGGAGCATTGTGATGACAAGGGCCATGGCGAATTGAGTTGACAGGTGTCATCGGGCATTGTGATGACAGACGTTATCAAGCATTGTGATGAATGGTACCATGGATCACTCTGATAACAGGGGCCATGGAGCATTGTGATGACAAAGGCCATGGAGCATTTTGATGAAAAGTGTCATGGAGAATTGTGATGAGACGGTCATGGAGCATTATGATGACAAGAGTTCTGGAGCATTGCATTGACAAGGGAATGGAGCATTGTGATTACAGGGTCCATGGAGGATAGTGATGACATCTGTCATGGAACATTGGGCTGACAGGGGCCATGGAGCATTGTGATGAGAAGTATAATGTGGCATTGTGATGACAGTGGCCATAGAGCATTGTGATGAAATGAATCATGGAGCAACGTGATTACAGGGACCGTGTAGCATTGCGAATGCATAGGCTATGGAGCATTGTGATGACAGGAGTCGAGGAGCATTGTGATGTAAGTGGTCATGGATCATTGTGATGACAAGTGTCCTGGACCATAGTGATGACACGGGTCATGGAGCATTGTGATGACAAGGGCCATGGCGAATTGTGATGACATGTGTCTTGGGGCATTGTGATGACAGTGGTCAAATAGAATTGTGATGAAAGGTATCATGGAGCACTGTGATGACAGGGGCCATGGAACATTGTGATGACAAAGGCCAAGGAGCATTGTGATGACAAGTATCATGGACCTTTGTGATGAAATGGGCATACATCATTATGATGACAAGAGTTCTGGAGCATTGTGATGACAAGGGCATGGAGCATTGTGATTACAGGGGCCATGAAACATTGAGATGACAAGGGAATGGAGCATTGTGATGAAAGCGGTCCTGGAGAATTGTGAGGAAATAGGTCATGGATTATTGGGCTGGAAGGATTCCTGGAGCATTGTGATGACAAGTGCCATGGAGCATTTTAATGAAAGGGGTACTGGAGCATTGTACGGAAATGGTTCATGGATCATCGTGATTACACGGATCATAGACTATTGTGATGAGAAGGGTTTTGGAGCATTGTGATGACAGGGGTCATGGAGGACTGTAATAGCAGGGTTGATGGGGCATTGTGATGACAGGGGCATGGAGCATTGTGATGACAGAAGTCATAGAATATTGTGATGACAAGGGCCATGGAGCATTGTCATGAAAGGTCTTATCTGGCATTGTGATGAGAGTGGTCATGGAGCATTGTGATAAAAGTTGTCATGAAGCACTGTTATTACAGGGGCCATGTAGAATTTTGATGACAAAGGCCATGGAGCACTGTGATGACAGGCATCATGGAGCAATTTGATGAAAGTGGTCATGGAGCATTGTGATGAAATGCGCCATGGAACATTGTGAAGACAAGTGTCCTGGAGCATTGTTATGACAAGGGCCATGACCAATTCTGATGACAGGTGTCATGGAGCACTGTGATGACAGTGGTCATCTCTCATTATGATGAAAGGTATCACGGAGCACTATGATGACAGGGGCCATGGAGCATTGTGATGACACGGGCATGGAGCATTATGATGAGAAGTGATCTGGAGCATTGCGATGACAAGCGTATGGAGCATTGTGATTACAGGGGCCAGGGAGCATTGAGATGACAAGGGCAGGGAACATTGTGATGACAGCGGTCATGGATCATTGTGATGAGATCTGTCATGGAACATTGTGCTGACAGGGACCATAGAGCATTGTGATGACAGGTGTCATGTGGCCTTGTGATGACAGTGGTCATAGAGCATTGTGATGAAAAGGATCATGGAGCAATGTGATTACAGGGGCCATGGAGCATTGTGAATACATAGGCCATGGAGCATTGTGATGACAGGGGTCAAGGAGCATTGTGATGAAAGTGGTCATGGAGCATTGTGATGACACGGGCATGGAGCATTATGATGACAAGAGTTCTGGAGCATTGTGATGAAAAGGGTATGGAGCATTGTGATTACAGGGGACCAGGAGCATTGTGATTACATGGGCAGTGAATATTGTGATAACAGGGGTTCATGGAGCACTGTGATGACAAATGTCATGGAACATTGTGATGACAGGGTTCATGGAGCATTGTGATGAGAGGGGCCTGGGAGCATTATGATGATAGGCGTCATTGGGTATTGTGATGAGAGTGGTCATAGAATATTGTGATGAAAAGGATCATGGAGCAATGTGATTACAGGTGCCATGGAGCATTGTGAATGCATAGGCCATGGAGCAATGAAATGACAGTGGTCAAGGAGCATGGTGATGTAAGTTGTCATGGAGCATTGTGATGACATGTGTCCATGAACATTGTGGTGACATGGTTCATGGAGCATTGTGATGACAAGTGCCATGGCGAAGTGTGATGACAGGTGTCATGGGGCATTTTGATGACAGTGGTCATGTAGAATTGTGATGAAAGGTATCATGGAGGACTCTGATGACAGGGGCCATGGAGCACTGTGATGACAGTGGTCATCTAGAATTGTGATGAAATATACCAAGGAGCATTGTGATGACAGGGGTCATGGAGCTCCGCAATTATAGAGGCCATGGAGCATTGTGAATACAAAGGTCATGGAGCATTGAGATGACAGGGGTGATGGCTAATTGTGATGACACGGTTCATGGAGCATTGTGATGACAAGGTTCATCAAGCATTGTGATGACAGGGGTCATGGAGCATTGTGATGACAAAGGCCATGGAACATTTTGATGACATGAATTCTGGAGTACTGTGATGACAAGCGCATGGAGCATTGTGATTATAGGGACCATGGAGCATTGTGATGACAACGGTATGGAACATTGTGATGACAAGGTTCTGCGAGCATTGTGATGATAGGGGTCATGGAACATTGTGATGAAGGGGATCATGGAGCAATGTGATTACAGTGGCCATGGAGCATTTTGAATGCATAGGCCATGGAGCACTGTGATGACAGGGGTCATGGAGCATTCTGATGAATGTGGTCATAGTTCATTGTGATGATTAGTGTCCAGGAACAGTGCGATGACATGGATCATGGAGCATTGTGATGACAAGGGCCATGGCGAATTGAGTTGACAGGTGTCATCGGGCATTGTGATGACAGACGTTATCAAGCATTGTGATGAATGGTACCATGGATCACTCTGATAACAGGGGCCATGGAGCATTGTGATGACAAAGGCCATGGAGCATTTTGATGAAAAGTGTCATGGAGAATTGTGATGAGACGGTCATGGAGCATTATGATGACAAGAGTTCTGGAGCATTGCATTGACAAGGGAATGGAGCATTGTGATTACAGGGTCCATGGAGGATAGTGATGACATCTGTCATGGAACATTGGGCTGACAGGGGCCATGGAGCATTGTGATGAGAAGTATAATGTGGCATTGTGATGACAGTGGCCATAGAGCATTGTGATGAAATGAATCATGGAGCAACGTGATTACAGGGACCGTGTAGCATTGCGAATGCATAGGCTATGGAGCATTGTGATGACAGGAGTCGAGGAGCATTGTGATGTAAGTGGTCATGGATCATTGTGATGACAAGTGTCCTGGACCATAGTGATGACACGGGTCATGGAGCATTGTGATGACAAGGGCCATGGCGAATTGTGATGACATGTGTCTTGGGGCATTGTGATGACAGTGGTCAAATAGAATTGTGATGAAAGGTATCATGGAGCACTGTGATGACAGGGGCCATGGAACATTGTGATGACAAAGGCCAAGGAGCATTGTGATGACAAGTATCATGGACCTTTGTGATGAAATGGGCATACATCATTATGATGACAAGAGTTCTGGAGCATTGTGATGACAAGGGCATGGAGCATTGTGATTACAGTGGTCATGGAGCATTGTGATGACAACTGTCATGGAACATTGTGATGACAGGGTTCATGGAGCATTGTGATTAAAGGGGTCATGGAGCATTTTGATGACAAGGGCAGGCGAACATTTTGATTACATTGGTAATGGAGCATTGTGATGACATGGGCAGGGAACTTTGTGATGACAGGTGTAATAGAACATTGTGATTACAGGGGACATGGAGCATTTTGATGACATGGGCAGGCAACATTGTGATGACAGGTGTCATGGAGCATTGTGATGACAATGGTCATTTAAAGTTGTGCTGACAGGGATCATGGAGCATTGTGAAGAGACAGGCATTGCAGCCTTGTGATGACAGGGGTACTGGAGCCTTCTGAGGAAAGATCTCATGGGTCATTGTGATTACAGTGATCATGGAACATTGTGATGACAAGGTCATGGAGCCTTGTAATGACCGGGGCCATGAAGCATTGTGATGACAGGGGTCATGGGGGATTGTGATGACAGTGGTCATGGAGCATTGTGATGAAAGGGGTCATGGAGCACTGTGATTACAGGTGCCATCTATAATTGTGATGACAAAGGCCATGGAGCATTGTGATGACAGTTGTCATGGAGCATTGTGTTGAAAGGGGCATGGAGCATTGTGACGACAATGGTCATGGAGCATTGTGATGACGGGTATCATGGAGCATTGTTATGAAGAAGGTCATGGGGCAGTGTAATGACAAGTATCATGGAGCATGTGATGAAAGGAGTCATGGAGCATTGTGATTAAATGGATCATGAGGCATTTTGATGACAAGAGTCATGGAACATTGTGATGACAGGGATCATGGAGCATTGTGATGACAAGGGCTATGGAGCATTGTGATGACTGGGGTCATGGGGCATGGTGATGACAGTGGTCATGGAGCATTGTGATGACGAAGACCACGGAGCATTGTGATGACAGGTGTCATGGAGCATTGTGATGAAAGGGGTCATGGATCACTACGATGACATGGGTAATGGAGCATTGTGATGATACGGGCATGGAGCATTGTGATGACAGGGGTCATGCAGCATTGTGAAGACAGGGGTCATGCAGCATTGTGATGACATGGGCATGGAGCATAGTGATGACAAAAGTTCTGGAGCATTTTGATGACAAGGGCATGGATCATTGTGATTACAGGGGCCATGAAACATTGAGATGACAAGGGAATGGAGCATTGTGATGAAAGCGGTCCTGGAGAATTGTGAGGAAATAGGTCATGGATTATTGGGCTG
The DNA here is from genome assembly GCF_965194825.1 of Balaenoptera physalus. Classification (NCBI taxonomy): domain Eukaryota; kingdom Metazoa; phylum Chordata; class Mammalia; order Artiodactyla; family Balaenopteridae; genus Balaenoptera; species Balaenoptera physalus. Next base: position 2,079,385 of record NW_028126517.1, read on the forward strand.
GAAGGATTCCTGGAGCATTGTGATGACAAGTGCCATGGAGCATTTTAATGAAAGGGGTACTGGAGCATTGTACGGAAATGGTTCATGGATCATCGTGATTACACGGATCATAGACTATTGTGATGAGAAGGGTTTTGGAGCTTTGTGATGACAGGGGTCATGGAGGACTGTAATAGCAGGGGTGATGGGGCATTGTGATGACAGGGGCATGGAGCATTGTGATGACAGAAGTCATAGAATATTGTGATGACAAGGGCCATGGAGCATTGTCATGAAAGGTCTTATCTGGCATTGTGATGAGAGTGGTCATAGAGCATTGTGATAAAAGTTGTCATGAAGCACTGTTATCACAGGGGCCATGTAGAATTTTGATGACAAAGGCCATGGAGCACTGTGATGACAGGCATCATGGAGCAATTTGATGAAAGTGGTCATGGAGCATTGTGATGAAATGCGCCATGGAACATTGTGAAGACAAGTGTCCTGGAGCATTGTTATGACAAGGGCCATGGCCAATTCTGATGACAGGTGTCATGGAGCACTGTGATGACAGTGGTCATCTCTCATTGTGATGAAAGGTATCACGGAGCACTGTGATGACAGGGGCCATGGAGCATTGTGATGACACGGGCATGGAGCATTATGATGAGAAGTGATCTGGAGCATTGCGATGACAAGCGTATGGAGCATTGTGATTACAGGGGCCAGGGAGCATTGAGATGACAAGGGCAGGGAACATTGTGATGACAGCGGTCATGGATCATTGTGATGAGATCTGTCATGGAACATTGTGCTGACAGGGACCATAGAGCATTGTGATGACAGGTGTCATGTGGCCTTGTGATGACAGTGGTCATAGAGCATTGTGATGAAAAGGATCATGGAGCAATGTGATTACAGGGGCCATGGAGCATTGTGAATACATAGGCCATGGAGCATTGTGATGACAGGGGTCAAGGAGCATTGTGATGAAAGTGGTCATGGAGCATTGTGATGACACGGGCATGGAGCATTATGATGACAAGAGTTCTGGAGCATTGTGATGAAAAGGGTATGGAGCATTGTGATTACAGGGGACCAGGAGCATTGTGATTACATGGGCAGTGAATATTGTGATGACAGGGGTTCATGGAGCACTGTGATGACAAATGTCATGGAACATTGTGATGACAGGGTTCATGGAGCATTGTGATGAGAGGGGCCTGGGAGCATTATGATGATAGGCGTCATTGGGTATTGTGATGAGAGTGGTCATAGAATATTGTGATGAAAAGGATCATGGAGCAATGTGATTACAGGTGCCATGGAGCATTGTGAATGCATAGGCCATGGAGCAATGAAATGACAGTGGTCAAGGAGCATGGTGATGTAAGTTGTCATGGAGCATTGTGATGACATGTGTCCATGAACATTGTGGTGACATGGTTCATGGAGCATTGTGATGACAAGTGCCATGGCGAAGTGTGATGACAGGTGTCATGGGGCATTTTGATGACAGTGGTCATGTAGAATTGTGATGAAAGGTATCATGGAGGACTCTGATGACAGGGGCCATGGAGCACTGTGATGACAGTGGTCATCTAGAATTGTGATGAAATATACCAAGGAGCATTGTGATGACAGGGGTCATGGAGCTCCGCAATTATAGAGGCCATGGAGCATTGTGAATACAAAGGTCATGGAGCATTGAGATGACAGGGGTGATGGCTAATTGTGATGACACGGTTCATGGAGCATTGTGATGACAAGGTTCATCAAGCATTGTGATGACAGGGGTCATGGAGCATTGTGATGACAAAGGCCATGGAACATTTTGATGACATGAATTCTGGAGTACTGTGATGACAAGCGCATGGAGCATTGTGATTATAGGGACCATGGAGCATTGTGATGACAACGGTATGGAACATTGTGATGACAAGGTTCTGCGAGCATTGTGATGATAGGGGTCATGGAACATTGTGATGAAGGGGATCATGGAGCAATGTGATTACAGTGGCCATGGAGCATTTTGAATGCATAGGCCATGGAGCACTGTGATGACAGGGGTCATGGAGCATTCTGATGAATGTGGTCATAGTTCATTGTGATGATTAGTGTCCAGGAACAGTGCGATGACATGGATCATGGAGCATTGTGATGACAAGGGCCATGGCGAATTGAGTTGACAGGTGTCATCGGGCATTGTGATGACAGACGTTATCAAGCATTGTGATGAATGGTACCATGGATCACTCTGATAACAGGGGCCATGGAGCATTGTGATGACAAAGGCCATGGAGCATTTTGATGAAAAGTGTCATGGAGAATTGTGATGAGACGGTCATGGAGCATTATGATGACAAGAGTTCTGGAGCATTGCATTGACAAGGGAATGGAGCATTGTGATTACAGGGTCCATGGAGGATAGTGATGACATCTGTCATGGAACATTGTGCTGACAGGGGCCATGGAGCATTGTGATGAGAAGTATAATGTGGCATTGTGATGACAGTGGCCATAGAGCATTGTGATGAAATGAATCATGGAGCAACGTGATTACAGGGACCGTGTAGCATTGCGAATGCATAGGCTATGGAGCATTGTGATGACAGGAGTCGAGGAGCATTGTGATGTAAGTGGTCATGGATCATTGTGATGACAAGTGTCCTGGACCATAGTGATGACACGGGTCATGGAGCATTGTGATGACAAGGGCCATGGCGAATTGTGATGACATGTGTCTTGGGGCATTGTGATGACAGTGGTCAAATAGAATTGTGATGAAAGGTATCATGGAGCACTGTGATGACAGGGGCCATGGAACATTGTGATGACAAAGGCCAAGGAGCATTGTGATGACAAGTATCATGGAACTTTGTGATGAAATGGGCATACATCATTATGATGACAAGAGTTCTGGAGCATTGTGATGACAAGGGCATGGAGCATTGTGATTACAGTGGTCATGGAGCATTGTGATGACAACTGTCATGGAACATTGTGATGACAGGGTTCATGGAGCATTGTGATTAAAGGGGTCATGGAGCATTTTGATGACAAGGGCAGGCGAACATTTTGATTACATTGGTAATGGAGCATTGTGATGACATGGGCAGGGAACTTTGTGATGACAGGTGTAATAGAACGTTGTGATTACAGGGGACATGGAGCATTTTGATGACATGGGCAGGCAACATTGTGATGACAGGTGTCATGGAGCATTGTGATGACAATGGTCATTTAAAGTTGTGCTGACAGGGATCATGGAGCATTGTGATGAGACGGGCATTGCAGCCTTGTGATGACAGGCGTACTGGAGCCTACTGAGGAAAGATCTCATGGGTCATTGTGATTACAGTGATCATGGAACATTGTGATGACAAGGTCATGGAGCCTTGTAATGACAGGGGCCATGAAGCATTGTGATGACAGGGGTCATGGGGGATTGTGATGACAGTGGTCATGGAGCATTGTGATGAAAGGGGTCATGGAGCACTGTGATTACAGGTGCCATCTATAATTGTGATGACAAAGGCCATGGAGCATTGTGATGACAGTTGTCATGGAGCATTGTGTTGAAAGGGGCATGGAGCATTGTGACGACAATGGTCATGGAGCATTGTGATGACGGGTATCATGGAGCATTGTTATGAAGAAGGTCATGGGGCAGTGTAATGACAAGTATCATGGAGCATGTGATGAAAGGAGTCATGGAGCATTGTGATTAAATGGATCATGAGCATTGTGATTACAGGGGCCATGAAACATTGAGATGACAAGGGAATGGAGCATTGTGATGAAAGCGGTCCTGGAGAATTGTGAGGAAATAGGTCATGGATTATTGGGCTGGAAGGATTCCTGGAGCATTGTGATGACAAGTGCCATGGAGCATTTTAATGAAAGGGGTACTGGAGCATTGTACGGAAATGGTTCATGGATCATCGTGATTACACGGATCATAGACTATTGTGATGAGAAGGGTTTTGGAGCATTGTGATGACAGGGGTCATGGAGGACTGTAATAGCAGGGTTGATGGGGCATTGTGATGACAGGGGCATGGAGCATTGTGATGACAGAAGTCATAGAATATTGTGATGACAAGGGCCATGGAGCATTGTCATGAAAGGTCTTATCTGGCATTGTGATGAGAGTGGTCATGGAGCATTGTGATAAAAGTTGTCATGAAGCACTGTTATTACAGGGGCCATGTAGAATTTTGATGACAAAGGCCATGGAGCACTGTGATGACAGGCATCATGGAGCAATTTGATGAAAGTGGTCATGGAGCATTGTGATGAAATGCGCCATGGAACATTGTGAAGACAAGTGTCCTGGAGCATTGTTATGACAAGGGCCATGACCAATTCTGATGACAGGTGTCATGGAGCACTGTGATGACAGTGGTCATCTCTCATTATGATGAAAGGTATCACGGAGCACTGTGATGACAGGGGCCATGGAGCATTGTGATGACACGGGCATGGAGCATTATGATGAGAAGTGATCTGGAGCATTGCGATGACAAGCGTATGGAGCATTGTGATTACAGGGGCCAGGGAGCATTGAGATGACAAGGGCAGGGAACATTGTGATGACAGCGGTCATGGATCATTGTGATGAGATCTGTCATGGAACATTGTGCTGACAGGGACCATAGAGCATTGTGATGACAGGTGTCATGTGGCCTTGTGATGACAGTGGTCATAGAGCATTGTGATGAAAAGGATCATGGAGCAATGTGATTACAGGGGCCATGGAGCATTGTGAATACATAGGCCATGGAGCATTGTGATGACAGGGGTCAAGGAGCATTGTGATGAAAGTGGTCATGGAGCATTGTGATGACACGGGCATGGAGCATTATGATGACAAGAGTTCTGGAGCATTGTGATGAAAAGGGTATGGAGCATTGTGATTACAGGGGACCAGGAGCATTGTGATTACATGGGCAGTGAATATTGTGATAACAGGGGTTCATGGAGCACTGTGATGACAAATGTCATGGAACATTGTGATGACAGGGTTCATGGAGCATTGTGATGAGAGGGGCCTGGGAGCATTATGATGATAGGCGTCATTGGGTATTGTGATGAGAGTGGTCATAGAATATTGTGATGAAAAGGATCATGGAGCAATGTGATTACAGGTGCCATGGAGCATTGTGAATGCATAGGCCATGGAGCAATGAAATGACAGTGGTCAAGGAGCATGGTGATGTAAGTTGTCATGGAGCATTGTGATGACATGTGTCCATGAACATTGTGGTGACATGGTTCATGGAGCATTGTGATGACAAGTGCCATGGCGAAGTGTGATGACAGGTGTCATGGGGCATTTTGATGACAGTGGTCATGTAGAATTGTGATGAAAGGTATCATGGAGGACTCTGATGACAGGGGCCATGGAGCACTGTGATGACAGTGGTCATCTAGAATTGTGATGAAATATACCAAGGAGCATTGTGATGACAGGGGTCATGGAGCTCCGCAATTATAGAGGCCATGGAGCATTGTGAATACAAAGGTCATGGAGCATTGAGATGACAGGGGTGATGGCTAATTGTGATGACACGGTTCATGGAGCATTGTGATGACAAGGTTCATCAAGCATTGTGATGACAGGGGTCATGGAGCATTGTGATGACAAAGGCCATGGAACATTTTGATGACATGAATTCTGGAGTACTGTGATGACAAGCGCATGGAGCATTGTGATTATAGGGACCATGGAGCATTGTGATGACAACGGTATGGAACATTGTGATGACAAGGTTCTGCGAGCATTGTGATGATAGGGGTCATGGAACATTGTGATGAAGGGGATCATGGAGCAATGTGATTACAGTGGCCATGGAGCATTTTGAATGCATAGGCCATGGAGCACTGTGATGACAGGGGTCATGGAGCATTCTGATGAATGTGGTCATAGTTCATTGTGATGATTAGTGTCCAGGAACAGTGCGATGACATGGATCATGGAGCATTGTGATGACAAGGGCCATGGCGAATTGAGTTGACAGGTGTCATCGGGCATTGTGATGACAGACGTTATCAAGCATTGTGATGAATGGTACCATGGATCACTCTGATAACAGGGGCCATGGAGCATTGTGATGACAAAGGCCATGGAGCATTTTGATGAAAAGTGTCATGGAGAATTGTGATGAGACGGTCATGGAGCATTATGATGACAAGAGTTCTGGAGCATTGCATTGACAAGGGAATGGAGCATTGTGATTACAGGGTCCATGGAGGATAGTGATGACATCTGTCATGGAACATTGGGCTGACAGGGGCCATGGAGCATTGTGATGAGAAGTATAATGTGGCATTGTGATGACAGTGGCCATAGAGCATTGTGATGAAATGAATCATGGAGCAACGTGATTACAGGGACCGTGTAGCATTGCGAATGCATAGGCTATGGAGCATTGTGATGACAGGAGTCGAGGAGCATTGTGATGTAAGTGGTCATGGATCATTGTGATGACAAGTGTCCTGGACCATAGTGATGACACGGGTCATGGAGCATTGTGATGACAAGGGCCATGGCGAATTGTGATGACATGTGTCTTGGGGCATTGTGATGACAGTGGTCAAATAGAATTGTGATGAAAGGTATCATGGAGCACTGTGATGACAGGGGCCATGGAACATTGTGATGACAAAGGCCAAGGAGCATTGTGATGACAAGTATCATGGACCTTTGTGATGAAATGGGCATACATCATTATGATGACAAGAGTTCTGGAGCATTGTGATGACAAGGGCATGGAGCATTGTGATTACAGTGGTCATGGAGCATTGTGATGACAACTGTCATGGAACATTGTGATGACAGGGTTCATGGAGCATTGTGATTAAAGGGGTCATGGAGCATTTTGATGACAAGGGCAGGCGAACATTTTGATTACATTGGTAATGGAGCATTGTGATGACATGGGCAGGGAACTTTGTGATGACAGGTGTAATAGAACATTGTGATTACAGGGGACATGGAGCATTTTGATGACATGGGCAGGCAACATTGTGATGACAGGTGTCATGGAGCATTGTGATGACAATGGTCATTTAAAGTTGTGCTGACAGGGATCATGGAGCATTGTGAAGAGACGGGCATTGCAGCCTTGTGATGACAGGGGTACTGGAGCCTTCTGAGGAAAGATCTCATGGGTCATTGTGATTACAGTGATCATGGAACATTGTGATGACAAGGTCATGGAGCCTTGTAATGACCGGGGCCATGAAGCATTGTGATGACAGGGGTCATGGGGGATTGTGATGACAGTGGTCATGGAGCATTGTGATGAAAGGGGTCATGGAGCACTGTGATTACAGGTGCCATCTATAATTGTGATGACAAAGGCCATGGAGCATTGTGATGACAGTTGTCATGGAGCATTGTGTTGAAAGGGGCATGGAGCATTGTGACGACAATGGTCATGGAGCATTGTGATGACGGGTATCATGGAGCATTGTTATGAAGAAGGTCATGGGGCAGTGTAATGACAAGTATCATGGAGCATGTGATGAAAGGAGTCATGGAGCATTGTGATTAAATGGATCATGAGGCATTTTGATGACAAGAGTCATGGAACATTGTGATGACAGGGATCATGGAGCATTGTGATGACAAGGGCTATGGAGCATTGTGATGACTGGGGTCATGGGGCATGGTGATGACAGTGGTCATGGAGCATTGTGATGACGAAGACCACGGAGCATTGTGATGACAGGTGTCATGGAGCATTGTGATGAAAGGGGTCATGGATCACTACGATGACATGGGTAATGGAGCATTGTGATGATACGGGCATGGAGCATTGTGATGACAGGGGTCATGCAGCATTGTGAAGACAGGGGTCATGCAGCATTGTGATGACATGGGCATGGAGCATAGTGATGACAAAAGTTCTGGAGCATTTTGATGACAAGGGCATGGATCATTGTGATTACAGGGGCCATGAAACATTGAGATGACAAGGGAATGGAGCATTGTGATGAAAGCGGTCCTGGAGAATTGTGAGGAAATAGGTCATGGATTATTGGGCTGGAAGGATTCCTGGAGCATTGTGATGACAAGTGCCATGGAGCATTTTAATGAAAGGGGTACTGGAGCATTGTACGGAAATGGTTCATGGATCATCGTGATTACACGGATCATAGACTATTGTGATGAGAAGGGTTTTGGAGCATTGTGATGACAGGGGTCATGGAGGACTGTAATAGCAGGGGTGATGGGGCATTGTGATGACAGGGGCATGGAGCATTGTGATGACAGAAGTCATAGAATATTGTGATGACAAGGGCCATGGAGCATTGTCATGAAAGGTCTTATCTGGCATTGTGATGAGAGTGGTCATAGAGCATTGTGATAAAAGTTGTCATGAAGCACTGTTATTACAGGGGCCATGTAGAATTTTGATGACAAAGGCCATGGAGCACTGTGATGACAGGCATCATGGAGCAATTTGATGAAAGTGGTCATGGAGCATTGTGATGAAATGCGCCATGGAACATTGTGAAGACAAGTGTCCTGGAGCATTGTTATGACAAGGGCCATGGCCAATTCTGATGACAGGTGTCATGGAGCACTGTGATGACAGTGGTCATCTCTCATTGTGATGAAAGGTATCACGGAGCACTGTGATGACAGGGGCCATGGAGCATTGTGATGACACGGGCATGGAGCATTATGATGAGAAGTGATCTGGAGCATTGCGATGACAAGCGTATGGAGCATTGTGATTACAGGGGCCAGGGAGCATTGAGATGACAAGGGCAGGGAACATTGTGATGACAGCGGTCATGGATCATTGTGATGAGATCTGTCATGGAACATTGTGCTGACAGGGACCATAGAGCATTGTGATGACAGGTGTCATGTGGCCTTGTGATGACAGTGGTCATAGAGCATTGTGATGAAAAGGATCATGGAGCAATGTGATTACAGGGGCCATGGAGCATTGTGAATACATAGGCCATGGAGCATTGTGATGACAGGGGTCAAGGAGCATTGTGATGAAAGTGGTCATGGAGCATTGTGATGACACGGGCATGGAGCATTATGATGACAAGAGTTCTGGAGCATTGTGATGAAAAGGGTATGGAGCATTGTGATTACAGGGGACCAGGAGCATTGTGATTACATGGGCAGTGAATATTGTGATGACAGGGGTTCATGGAGCACTGTGATGACAAATGTCATGGAACATTGTGATGACAGGGTTCATGGAGCATTGTGATGAGAGGGGCCTGGGAGCATTATGATGATAGGCGTCATTGGGTATTGTGATGAGAGTGGTCATAGAATATTGTGATGAAAAGGATCATGGAGCAATGTGATTACAGGTGCCATGGAGCATTGTGAATGCATAGGCCATGGAGCAATGAAATGACAGTGGTCAAGGAGCATGGTGATGTAAGTTGTCATGGAGCATTGTGATGACATGTGTCCATGAACATTGTGGTGACATGGTTCATGGAGCATTGTGATGACAAGTGCCATGGCGAAGTGTGATGACAGGTGTCATGGGGCATTTTGATGACAGTGGTCATGTAGAATTGTGATGAAAGGTATCATGGAGGACTCTGATGACAGGGGCCATGGAGCACTGTGATGACAGTGGTCATCTAGAATTGTGATGAAATATACCAAGGAGCATTGTGATGACAGGGGTCATGGAGCTCCGCAATTATAGAGGCCATGAGCATTGTGAATACAAAGGTCATGGAGCATTGAGATGACAGGGGTGATGGCTAATTGTGATGACACGGTTCATGGAGCATTGTGATGACAAGGTTCATCAAGCATTGTGATGACAGGGGTCATGGAGCATTGTGATGACAAAGGCCATGGAACATTTTGATGACATGAATTCTGGAGTACTGTGATGACAAGCGCATGGAGCATTGTGATTATAGGGACCATGGAGCATTGTGATGACAACGGTATGGAACATTGTGATGACAAGGTTCTGCGAGCATTGTGATGATAGGGGTCATGGAACATTGTGATGAAGGGGATCATGGAGCAATGTGATTACAGTGGCCATGGAGCATTTTGAATGCATAGGCCATGGAGCACTGTGATGACAGGGGTCATGGAGCATTCTGATGAATGTGGTCATAGTTCATTGTGATGATTAGTGTCCAGGAACAGTGCGATGACATGGATCATGGAGCATTGTGATGACAAGGGCCATGGCGAATTGAGTTGACAGGTGTCATCGGGCATTGTGATGACAGACGTTATCAAGCATTGTGATGAATGGTACCATGGATCACTCTGATAACAGGGGCCATGGAGCATTGTGATGACAAAGGCCATGGAGCATTTTGATGAAAAGTGTCATGGAGAATTGTGATGAGACGGTCATGGAGCATTATGATGACAAGAGTTCTGGAGCATTGCATTGACAAGGGAATGGAGCATTGTGATTACAGGGTCCATGGAGGATAGTGATGACATCTGTCATGGAACATTGTGCTGACAGGGGCCATGGAGCATTGTGATGAGAAGTATAATGTGGCATTGTGATGACAGTGGCCATAGAGCATTGTGATGAAATGAATCATGGAGCAACGTGATTACAGGGACCGTGTAGCATTGCGAATGCATAGGCTATGGAGCATTGTGATGACAGGAGTCGAGGAGCATTGTGATGTAAGTGGTCATGGATCATTGTGATGACAAGTGTCCTGGACCATAGTGATGACACGGGTCATGGAGCATTGTGATGACAAGGGCCATGGCGAATTGTGATGACATGTGTCTTGGGGCATTGTGATGACAGTGGTCAAATAGAATTGTGATGAAAGGTATCATGGAGCACTGTGATGACAGGGGCCATGGAACATTGTGATGACAAAGGCCAAGGAGCATTGTGATGACAAGTATCATGGACCTTTGTGATGAAATGGGCATACATCATTATGATGACAAGAGTTCTGGAGCATTGTGATGACAAGGGCATGGAGCATTGTGATTAGAGTGGTCATGGAGCATTGTGATGACAACTGTCATGGAACATTGTGATGACAGGGTTCATGGAGCATTGTGATTAAAGGGGTCATGGAGCATTTTGATGACAAGGGCAGGCGAACATTTTGATTACATTGGTAATGGAGCATTGTGATGACATGGGCAGGGAACTTTGTGATGACAGGTGTAATAGAACATTGTGATTACAGGGGACATGGAGCATTTTGATGACATGGGCAGGCAACATTGTGATGACAGGTGTCATGGAGCATTGTGATGACAATGGTCATTTAAAGTTGTGCTGACAGGGATCATGGAGCATTGTGATGAGACGGGCATTGCAGCCTTGTGATGACAGGCGTACTGGAGCCTTCTGAGGAAAGATCTCATGGGTCATTGTGATTACAGTGATCATGGAACATTGTGATGACAAGGTCATGGAGCCTTGTAATGACAGGGGCCATGAAGCATTGTGATGACAGGGGTCATGGGGGATTGTGATGACAGTGGTCATGGAGCATTGTGATGAAAGGGGTCATGGAGCACTGTGATTACAGGTGCCATCTATAATTGTGATGACAAAGGCCATGGAGCATTGTGATGACAGTTGTCATGGAGCATTGTGTTGAAAGGGGCATGGAGCATTGTGACGACAATGGTCATGGAGCATTGTGATGACGGGTATCATGGAGCATTGTTATGAAGAAGGTCATGGGGCAGTGTAATGACAAGTATCATGGAGCATGTGATGAAAGGAGTCATGGAGCATTGTGATTAAATGGATCATGAGGCATTTTGATGACAAGAGTCATGGAACATTGTGATGACAGGGATCATGGAGCATTGTGATGACAAGGGCTATGGAGCATTGTGATGACTGGGGTCATGGGGCATGGTGATGACAGTGGTCATGGAGCATTGTGATGACGAAGACCACGGAGCATTGTGATGACAGGTGTCATGGAGCATTGTGATGAAAGGGGTCATGGATCACTACGATGACATGGGTAATGGAGCATTGTGATGATACGGGCATGGAGCATTGTGATGACAGGGGTCATGCAGCATTGTGAAGACAGGGGTCATGCAGCATTGTGATGACATGGGCATGGAGCATAGTGATGACAAAAGTTCTGGAGCATTTTGATGACAAGGGCATGGATCATTGTGATTACAGGGGCCATGAAACATTGAGATGACAAGGGAATGGAGCATTGTGATGAAAGCGGTCCTGGAGAATTGTGAGGAAACAGGTCATGGATTATTGGGCTGGAAGGATTCCTGGAGCATTGTGATGACAAGTGCCATGGAGCATTTTAATGAAAGGGGTACTGGAGCATTGTACGGAAATGGTTCATGGATCATCGTGATTACACGGATCATGGACTATTGTGATGAGAAGGGTTTTGGAGCATTGTGATGACAGGGGTCATGGAGCACTGTAATAGCAGGGGTGATGGGGCATTGTGATGACAGGGGCATGGAGCATTGTGATGACAGAAGTCATAGAATATTGTGATGACAAGGGCCATGGAGCATTGTCATGAAAGGTCTGATCTGGCATTGTGATGAGAGTGGTCATGGAGCATTGTGATAAAAGTTGTCATGAAGCACTGTTATTACAGGGGCCATGTAGAATTTTGATGACAAAGGCCATGGAGCACTGTGATGACAGGCATCATGGAGCAATTTGATGAAAGTGGTCATGGAGCATTGTGATGAAATGCGCCATGGAACATTGTGAAGACAAGTGTCCTGGAGCATTGTTATGACAAGCGCCATGGCCAATTCTGATGACAGGTGTCATGGAGCACTGTGATGACAGTGGTCATCTCTCATTGTGATGAAAGTTATCACGGAGCACTGTGATGACAGGGGCCATGGAGCATTGTGATGACACGGGCATGGAGCATTATGATGAGAAGTGATCTGGAGCATTGCGATGACAAGCGTATGGAGCATTGTGATTACAGGGGCCAGGGAGCATTGAGATGACAAGGGCAGGGAACATTGTGATGACAGCGGTCATGGATCATTGTGATGAGATCTGTCATGGAACATTGTGCTGACAGGGACCATAGAGCATTGTGATGACAGGTGTCATGTGGCCTTGTGATGACAGTGGTCATAGAGCATTGTGATGAAAAGGATCATGGAGCAATGTGATTACAGGGGCCATGGAGCATTGTGAATACATAGGCCATGGAGCATTGTGATGACAGGGGTCAAGGAGCATTGTGATGAAAGTGGTCATGGAGCATTGTGATGACACGGGCATGGAGCATTATGATGACAAGAGTTCTGGAGCATTGTGATGAAAAGGGTATGGAGCATTGTGATTACAGGGGACCAGGAGCATTGTGATTACATGGGCAGTGAATATTGTGATGACAGGGGTTCATGGAGCACTGTGATGACAAATGTCATGGAACATTGTGATGACAGGGTTCATGGAGCATTGTGATGAGAGGGGCCTGGGAGCATTATGATGATAGGCGTCATTGGGTATTGTGATGAGAGTGGTCATAGAATATTGTGATGAAAAGGATCATGGAGCAATGTGATTACAGGTGCCATGGAGCATTGTGAATGCATAGGCCATGGAGCAATGAAATGACAGTGGTCAAGGAGCATGGTGATGTAAGTTGTCATGGAGCATTGTGATGACATGTGTCCATGAACATTGTGGTGACATGGTTCATGGAGCATTGTGATGACAAGTGCCATGGCGAAGTGTGATGACAGGTGTCATGGGGCATTTTGATGACAGTGGTCATGTAGAATTGTGATGAAAGGTATCATGGAGGACTCTGATGACAGGGGCCATGGAGCACTGTGATGACAGTGGTCATCTAGAATTGTGATGAAATATACCAAGGAGCATTGTGATGACAGGGGTCATGGAGCTCCGCAATTATAGAGGCCATGGAGCATTGTGAATACAAAGGTCATGGAGCATTGAGATGACAGGGGTGATGGCTAATTGTGATGACACGGTTCATGGAGCATTGTGATGACAAGGTTCATCAAGCATTGTGATGACAGGGGTCATGGAGCATTGTGATGACAAAGGCCATGGAACATTTTGATGACATGAATTCTGGAGTACTGTGATGACAAGCGCATGGAGCATTGTGATTATAGGGACCATGGAGCATTGTGATGACAACGGTATGGAACATTGTGATGACAAGGTTCTGCGAGCATTGTGATGATAGGGGTCATGGAACATTGTGATGAAGGGGATCATGGAGCAATGTGATTACAGTGGCCATGGAGCATTTTGAATGCATAGGCCATGGAGCACTGTGATGACAGGGGTCATGGAGCATTCTGATGAATGTGGTCATAGTTCATTGTGATGATTAGTGTCCAGGAACAGTGCGATGACATGGATCATGGAGCATTGTGATGACAAGGGCCATGGCGAATTGAGTTGACAGGTGTCATCGGGCATTGTGATGACAGACGTTATCAAGCATTGTGATGAATGGTACCATGGATCACTCTGATAACAGGGGCCATGGAGCATTGTGATGACAAAGGCCATGGAGCATTTTGATGAAAAGTGTCATGGAGAATTGTGATGAGACGGTCATGGAGCATTATGATGACAAGAGTTCTGGAGCATTGCATTGACAAGGGAATGGAGCATTGTGATTACAGGGTCCATGGAGGATAGTGATGACATCTGTCATGGAACATTGGGCTGACAGGGGCCATGGAGCATTGTGATGAGAAGTATAATGTGGCATTGTGATGACAGTGGCCATAGAGCATTGTGATGAAATGAATCATGGAGCAACGTGATTACAGGGACCGTGTAGCATTGCGAATGCATAGGCTATGGAGCATTGTGATGACAGGAGTCGAGGAGCATTGTGATGTAAGTGGTCATGGATCATTGTGATGACAAGTGTCCTGGACCATAGTGATGACACGGGTCATGGAGCATTGTGATGACAAGGGCCATGGCGAATTGTGATGACATGTGTCTTGGGGCATTGTGATGACAGTGGTCAAATAGAATTGTGATGAAAGGTATCATGGAGCACTGTGATGACAGGGGCCATGGAACATTGTGATGACAAAGGCCAAGGAGCATTGTGATGACAAGTATCATGGACCTTTGTGATGAAATGGGCATACATCATTATGATGACAAGAGTTCTGGAGCATTGTGATGACAAGGGCATGGAGCATTGTGATTACAGTGGTCATGGAGCATTGTGATGACAACTGTCATGGAACATTGTGATGACAGGGTTCATGGAGCATTGTGATTAAAGGGGTCATGGAGCATTTTGATGACAAGGGCAGGCGAACATTTTGATTACATTGGTAATGGAGCATTGTGATGACATGGGCAGGGAACTTTGTGATGACAGGTGTAATAGAACATTGTGATTACAGGGGACATGGAGCATTTTGATGACATGGGCAGGCAACATTGTGATGACAGGTGTCATGGAGCATTGTGATGACAATGGTCATTTAAAGTTTTGCTGACAGGGATCATGGAGCATTGTGAAGAGACAGGCATTGCAGCCTTGTGATGACAGGGGTACTGGAGCCTTCTGAGGAAAGATCTCATGGGTCATTGTGATTACAGTGATCATGGAACATTGTGATGACAAGGTCATGGAGCCTTGTAATGACCGGGGCCATGAAGCATTGTGATGACAGGGGTCATGGGGGATTGTGATGACAGTGGTCATGGAGCATTGTGATGAAAGGGGTCATGGAGCACTGTGATTACAGGTGCCATCTATAATTGTGATGACAAAGGCCATGGAGCATTGTGATGACAGTTGTCATGGAGCATTGTGTTGAAAGGGGCATGGAGCATTGTGACGACAATGGTCATGGAGCATTGTGATGACGGGTATCATGGAGCATTGTTATGAAGAAGGTCATGGGGCAGTGTAATGACAAGTATCATGGAGCATGTGATGAAAGGAGTCATGGAGCATTGTGATTAAATGGATCATGAGGCATTTTGATGACAAGAGTCATGGAACATTGTGATGACAGGGATCATGGAGCATTGTGATGACAAGGGCTATGGAGCATTGTGATGACTGGGGTCATGGGGCATGGTGATGACAGTGGTCATGGAGCATTGTGATGACGAAGACCACGGAGCATTGTGATGACAGGTGTCATGGAGCATTGTGATGAAAGGGGTCATGGATCACTACGATGACATGGGTAATGGAGCATTGTGATGATACGGGCATGGAGCATTGTGATGACAGGGGTCATGCAGCATTGTGAAGACAGGGGTCATGCAGCATTGTGATGACATGGGCATGGAGCATACTGATGACAAAAGTTCTGGAGCATTTTGATGACAAGGGCATGGATCATTGTGATTACAGGGGCCATGAAACATTGAGATGACAAGGGAATGGAGCATTGTGATGAAAGCGGTCCTGGAGAATTGTGAGGAAATAGGTCATGGATTATTGGGCTGGAAGGATTCATGGAGCATTGTGATGACAAGTGCCATGGAGCATTTTAATGAAAGGGGTACTGGAGCATTGTACGGAAATGGTTCATGGATCATCGTGATTACACGGATCATAGACTATTGTGATGAGAAGGGTTTTGGAGCATTGTGATGACAGGGGTCATGGAGCACTGTAATAGCAGGGGTGATGGGGCATTGTGATGACAGGGGCATGGAGCATTGTGATGACAGAAGTCATAGAATATTGTGATGACAAGGGCCATGGAGCATTGTCATGAAAGGTCTTATCTGGCATTGTGATGAGAGTGGTCATAGAGCATTGTGATAAAAGTTGTCATGAAGCACTGTTATTACAGGGGCCATGTAGAATTTTGATGACAAAGGCCATGGAGCACTGTGATGACAGGCATCATGGAGCAATTTGATGAAAGTGGTCATGGAGCATTGTGATGAAATGCGCCATGGAACATTGTGAAGACAAGTGTCCTGGAGCATTGTTATGACAAGGGCCATGGCCAATTCTGATGACAGGTGTCATGGAGCACTGTGATGACAGTGGTCATCTCTCATTGTGATGAAAGGTATCACGGAGCACTGTGATGACAGGGGCCATGGAGCATTGTGATGACACGGGCATGGAGCATTATGATGAGAAGTGATCTGGAGCATTGCGATGACAAGCGTATGGAGCATTGTGATTACAGGGGCCAGGGAGCATTGAGATGACAAGGGCAGGGAACATTGTGATGACAGCGGTCATGGATCATTGTGATGAGATCTGTCATGGAACATTGTGCTGACAGGGACCATAGAGCATTGTGATGACAGGTGTCATGTGGCCTTGTGATGACAGTGGTCATAGAGCATTGTGATGAAAAGGATCATGGAGCAATGTGATTACAGGGGCCATGGAGCATTGTGAATACATAGGCCATGGAGCATTGTGATGACAGGGGTCAAGGAGCATTGTGATGAAAGTGGTCATGGAGCATTGTGATGACACGGGCATGGAGCATTATGATGACAAGAGTTCTGGAGCATTGTGATGAAAAGGGTATGGAGCATTGTGATTACAGGGGACCAGGAGCATTGTGATTACATGGGCAGTGAATATTGTGATGACAGGGGTTCATGGAGCACTGTGATGACAAATGTCATGGAACATTGTGATGACAGGGTTCATGGAGCATTGTGATGAGAGGGGCCTGGGAGCATTATGATGATAGGCGTCATTGGGTATTGTGATGAGAGTGGTCATAGAATATTGTGATGAAAAGGATCATGGAGCAATGTGATTACAGGTGCCATGGAGCATTGTGAATGCATAGGCCATGGAGCAATGAAATGACAGTGGTCAAGGAGCATGGTGATGTAAGTTGTCATGGAGCATTGTGATGACATGTGTCCATGAACATTGTGGTGACATGGTTCATGGAGCATTGTGATGACAAGTGCCATGGCGAAGTGTGATGACAGGTGTCATGGGGCATTTTGATGACAGTGGTCATGTAGAATTGTGATGAAAGGTATCATGGAGGACTCTGATGACAGGGGCCATGGAGCACTGTGATGACAGTGGTCATCTAGAATTGTGATGAAATATACCAAGGAGCATTGTGATGACAGGGGTCATGGAGCTCCGCAATTATAGAGGCCATGGAGCATTGTGAATACAAAGGTCATGGAGCATTGAGATGACAGGGGTGATGGCTAATTGTGATGACACGGTTCATGGAGCATTGTGATGACAAGGTTCATCAAGCATTGTGATGACAGGGGTCATGGAGCATTGTGATGACAAAGGCCATGGAACATTTTGATGACATGAATTCTGGAGTACTGTGATGACAAGCGCATGGAGCATTGTGATTATAGGGACCATGGAGCATTGTGATGACAACGGTATGGAACATTGTGATGACAAGGTTCTGCGAGCATTGTGATGATAGGGGTCATGGAACATTGTGATGAAGGGGATCATGGAGCAATGTGATTACAGTGGCCATGGAGCATTTTGAATGCATAGGCCATGGAGCACTGTGATGACAGGGGTCATGGAGCATTCTGATGAATGTGGTCATAGTTCATTGTGATGATTAGTGTCCAGGAACAGTGCGATGACATGGATCATGGAGCATTGTGATGACAAGGGCCATGGCGAATTGAGTTGACAGGTGTCATCGGGCATTGTGATGACAGACGTTATCAAGCATTGTGATGAATGGTACCATGGATCACTCTGATAACAGGGGCCATGGAGCATTGTGATGACAAAGGCCATGGAGCATTTTGATGAAAAGTGTCATGGAGAATTGTGATGAGACGGTCATGGAGCATTATGATGACAAGAGTTCTGGAGCATTGCATTGACAAGGGAATGGAGCATTGTGATTACAGGGTCCATGGAGGATAGTGATGACATCTGTCATGGAACATTGTGCTGACAGGGGCCATGGAGCATTGTGATGAGAAGTATAATGTGGCATTGTGATGACAGTGGCCATAGAGCATTGTGATGAAATGAATCATGGAGCAACGTGATTACAGGGACCGTGTAGCATTGCGAATGCATAGGCTATGGAGCATTGTGATGACAGGAGTCGAGGAGCATTGTGATGTAAGTGGTCATGGATCATTGTGATGACAAGTGTCCTGGACCATAGTGATGACACGGGTCATGGAGCATTGTGATGACAAGGGCCATGGCGAATTGTGATGACATGTGTCTTGGGGCATTGTGATGACAGTGGTCAAATAGAATTGTGATGAAAGGTATCATGGAGCACTGTGATGACAGGGGCCATGGAACATTGTGATGACAAAGGCCAAGGAGCATTGTGATGACAAGTATCATGGACCTTTGTGATGAAATGGGCATACATCATTATGATGACAAGAGTTCTGGAGCATTGTGATGACAAGGGCATGGAGCATTGTGATTAGAGTGGTCATGGAGCATTGTGATGACAACTGTCATGGAACATTGTGATGACAGGGTTCATGGAGCATTGTGATTAAAGGGGTCATGGAGCATTTTGATGACAAGGGCAGGCGAACATTTTGATTACATTGGTAATGGAGCATTGTGATGACATGGGCAGGGAACTTTGTGATGACAGGTGTAATAGAACATTGTGATTACAGGGGACATGGAGCATTTTGATGACATGGGCAGGCAACATTGTGATGACAGGTGTCATGGAGCATTGTGATGACAATGGTCATTTAAAGTTGTGCTGACAGGGATCATGGAGCATTGTGATGAGACGGGCATTGCAGCCTTGTGATGATAGGCGTACTGGAGCCTTCTGAGGAAAGATCTCATGGGTCATTGTGATTACAGTGATCATGGAACATTGTGATGACAAGGTCATGGAGCCTTGTAATGACAGGGGCCATGAAGCATTGTGATGACAGGGGTCATGGGGGATTGTGATGACAGTGGTCATGGAGCATTGTGATGAAAGGGGTCATGGAGCACTGTGATTACAGGTGCCATCTATAATTGTGATGACAAAGGCCATGGAGCATTGTGATGACAGTTGTCATGGAGCATTGTGTTGAAAGGGGCATGGAGCATTGTGACGACAATGGTCATGGAGCATTGTGATGACGGGTATCATGGAGCATTGTTATGAAGAAGGTCATGGGGCAGTGTAATGACAAGTATCATGGAGCATGTGATGAAAGGAGTCATGGAGCATTGTGATTAAATGGATCATGAGGCATTTTGATGACAAGAGTCATGGAACATTGTGATGACAGGGATCATGGAGCATTGTGATGACAAGGGCTATGGAGCATTGTGATGACTGGGGTCATGGGGCATGGTGATGACAGTGGTCATGGAGCATTGTGATGACGAAGACCACGGAGCATTGTGATGACAGGTGTCATGGAGCATTGTGATGAAAGGGGTCATGGATCACTACGATGACATGGGTAATGGAGCATTGTGATGATACGGGCATGGAGCATTGTGATGACAGGGGTCATGCAGCATTGTGAAGACAGGGGTCATGCAGCATTGTGATGACATGGGCATGGAGCATAGTGATGACAAAAGTTCTGGAGCATTTTGATGACAAGGGCATGGATCATTGTGATTACAGGGGCCATGAAACATTGAGATGACAAGGGAATGGAGCATTGTGATGAAAGCGGTCCTGGAGAATTGTGAGGAAACAGGTCATGGATTATTGGGCTGGAAGGATTCCTGGAGCATTGTGATGACAAGTGCCATGGAGCATTTTAATGAAAGGGGTACTGGAGCATTGTACGGAAATGGTTCATGGATCATCGTGATTACACGGATCATGGACTATTGTGATGAGAAGGGTTTTGGAGCATTGTGATGACAGGGGTCATGGAGCACTGTAATAGCAGGGGTGATGGGGCATTGTGATGACAGGGGCATGGAGCATTGTGATGACAGAAGTCATAGAATATTGTGATGACAAGGGCCATGGAGCATTGTCATGAAAGGTCTGATCTGGCATTGTGATGAGAGTGGTCATGGAGCATTGTGATAAAAGTTGTCATGAAGCACTGTTATTACAGGGGCCATGTAGAATTTTGATGACAAAGGCCATGGAGCACTGTGATGACAGGCATCATGGAGCAATTTGATGAAAGTGGTCATGGAGCATTGTGATGAAATGCGCCATGGAACATTGTGAAGACAAGTGTCCTGGAGCATTGTTATGACAAGCGCCATGGCCAATTCTGATGACAGGTGTCATGGAGCACTGTGATGACAGTGGTCATCTCTCATTGTGATGAAAGTTATCACGGAGCACTGTGATGACAGGGGCCATGGAGCATTGTGATGACACGGGCATGGAGCATTATGATGAGAAGTGATCTGGAGCATTGCGATGACAAGCGTATGGAGCATTGTGATTACAGGGGCCAGGGAGCATTGAGATGACAAGGGCAGGGAACATTGTGATGACAGCGGTCATGGATCATTGTGATGAGATCTGTCATGGAACATTGTGCTGACAGGGACCATAGAGCATTGTGATGACAGGTGTCATGTGGCCTTGTGATGACAGTGGTCATAGAGCATTGTGATGAAAAGGATCATGGAGCAATGTGATTACAGGGGCCATGGAGCATTGTGAATACATAGGCCATGGAGCATTGTGATGACAGGGGTCAAGGAGCATTGTGATGAAAGTGGACATGGAGCATTGTGATGACACGGGCATGGAGCATTATGATGACAAGAGTTCTGGAGCATTGTGATGAAAAGGGTATGGAGCATTGTGATTACAGGGGACCAGGAGCATTGTGATTACATGGGCAGTGAATATTGTGATGACAGGGGTTCATGGAGCACTGTGATGACAAATGTCATGGAACATTGTGATGACAGGGTTCATGGAGCATTGTGATGAGAGGGGCCTGGGAGCATTATGATAATAGGCGTCATTGGGTATTGTGATGAGAGTGGTCATAGAATATTGTGATGAAAAGGATCATGGAGCAATGTGATTACAGGTGCCATGGAGCATTGTGAATGCATAGGCTATGGAGCAATGAAATGACAGTGGTCAAGGAGCATGGTGATGTAAGTTGTCATGGAGCATTGTGATGACATGTGTCCATGAACATTGTGGTGACATGGTTCATGGAGCATTGTGATGACAAGTGCCATGGCGAAGTGTGATGACAGGTGTCATGGGGCATTTTGATGACAGTGGTCATGTAGAATTGTGATGAAAGGTATCATGGAGGACTCTGATGACAGGGGCCATGGAGCACTGTGATGACAGTGGTCATCTAGAATTGTGATGAAATATACCAAGGAGCATTGTGATGACAGGGGTCATGGTGCTCCGCAATTATAGAGGCCATGGAGCATTGTGAATAAAAAGGTCATGGAGCATTGAGATGACAGGGGTGATGGCTAATTGTGATGACACGGTTCATGGAGCATTGTGATGACAAGGTTCATCAAGCATTGTGATGACAGGAGTCATGGAGCATTGTGATGACAAAGGCCATGGAACATTTTGATGACATGAATTCTGGAGTACTGTGATGACAAGCGCATGGAGCATTGTGATTATAGGGACCATGGAGCATTGTGATGACAACGGTATGGAACATTGTGATGACAAGGTTCTGCGAGCATTGTGATGATAGGGGTCATGGAACATTGTGATGAAGGGGATCATGGAGCAATGTGATTACAGTGGCCATGGAGCATTTTGAATGCATAGGCCATGGAGCACTGTGATGACAGGGGTCATGGAGCATTCTGATGAATGTGGTCATAGTTCATTGTGATGATTAGTGTCCAGGAACAGTGCGATGACATGGATCATGGAGCATTGTGATGACAAGGGCCATGGCGAATTGAGTTGACAGGTGTCATCGGGCATTGTGATGACAGACGTTATCAAGCATTGTGATGAATGGTACCATGGATCACTCTGATAACAGGGGCCATGGAGCATTGTGATGACAAAGGCCATGGAGCATTTTGATGAAAAGTGTCATGGAGAATTGTGATGAGACGGTCATGGAGCATTATGATGAGAAGTGATCTGGAGCATTGCGATGACAAGCGTATGGAGCATTGTGATTACAGGGGCCAGGGAGCATTGAGATGACAAGGGCAGGGAACATTGTGATGACAGCGGTCATGGATCATTGTGATGAGATCTGTCATGGAACATTGTGCTGACAGGGACCATAGAGCATTGTGATGACAGGTGTCATGTGGCCTTGTGATGACAGTGGTCATAGAGCATTGTGATGAAAAGGATCATGGAGCAATGTGATTACAGGGGCCATGGAGCATTGTGAATACATAGGCCATGGAGCATTGTGATGACAGGGGTCAAGGAGCATTGTGATGAAAGTGGTCATGGAGCATTGTGATGACACGGGCATGGAGCATTATGATGACAAGAGTTCTGGAGCATTGTGATGAAAAGGGTATGGAGCATTGTGATTACAGGGGACCAGGAGCATTGTGATTACATGGGCAGTGAATATTGTGATGACAGGGGTTCATGGAGCACTGTGATGACAAATGTCATGGAACATTGTGATGACAGGGTTCATGGAGCATTGTGATGAGAGGGGCCTGGGAGCATTATGATGATAGGCGTCATTGGGTATTGTGATGAGAGTGGTCATAGAATATTGTGATGAAAAGGATCATGGAGCAATGTGATTACAGGTGCCATGGAGCATTGTGAATGCATAGGCCATGGAGCAATGAAATGACAGTGGTCAAGGAGCATGGTGATGTAAGTTGTCATGGAGCATTGTGATGACATGTGTCCATGAACATTGTGGTGACATGGTTCATGGAGCATTGTGATGACAAGTGCCATGGCGAAGTGTGATGACAGGTGTCATGGGGCATTTTGATGACAGTGGTCATGTAGAATTGTGATGAAAGGTATCATGGAGGACTCTGATGACAGGGGCCATGGAGCACTGTGATGACAGTGGTCATCTAGAATTGTGATGAAATATACCAAGGAGCATTGTGATGACAGGGGTCATGGAGCTCCGCAATTATAGAGGCCATGGAGCATTGTGAATACAAAGGTCATGGAGCATTGAGATGACAGGGGTGATGGCTAATTGTGATGACACGGTTCATGGAGCATTGTGATGACAAGGTTCATCAAGCATTGTGATGACAGGGGTCATGGAGCATTGTGATGACAAAGGCCATGGAACATTTTGATGACATGAATTCTGGAGTACTGTGATGACAAGCGCATGGAGCATTGTGATTATAGGGACCATGGAGCATTGTGATGACAACGGTATGGAACATTGTGATGACAAGGTTCTGCGAGCATTGTGATGATAGGGGTCATGGAACATTGTGATGAAGGGGATCATGGAGCAATGTGATTACAGTGGCCATGGAGCATTTTGAATGCATAGGCCATGGAGCACTGTGATGACAGGGGTCATGGAGCATTCTGATGAATGTGGTCATAGTTCATTGTGATGATTAGTGTCCAGGAACAGTGCGATGACATGGATCATGGAGCATTGTGATGACAAGGGCCATGGCGAATTGAGTTGACAGGTGTCATCGGGCATTGTGATGACAGACGTTATCAAGCATTGTGATGAATGGTACCATGGATCACTCTGATAACAGGGGCCATGGAGCATTGTGATGACAAAGGCCATGGAGCATTTTGATGAAAAGTGTCATGGAGAATTGTGATGAGACGGTCATGGAGCATTATGATGACAAGAGTTCTGGAGCATTGCATTGACAAGGGAATGGAGCATTGTGATTACAGGGTCCATGGAGGATAGTGATGACATCTGTCATGGAACATTGGGCTGACAGGGGCCATGGAGCATTGTGATGAGAAGTATAATGTGGCATTGTGATGACAGTGGCCATAGAGCATTGTGATGAAATGAATCATGGAGCAACGTGATTACAGGGACCGTGTAGCATTGCGAATGCATAGGCTATGGAGCATTGTGATGACAGGAGTCGAGGAGCATTGTGATGTAAGTGGTCATGGATCATTGTGATGACAAGTGTCCTGGACCATAGTGATGACACGGGTCATGGAGCATTGTGATGACAAGGGCCATGGCGAATTGTGATGACATGTGTCTTGGGGCATTGTGATGACAGTGGTCAAATAGAATTGTGATGAAAGGTATCATGGAGCACTGTGATGACAGGGGCCATGGAACATTGTGATGACAAAGGCCAAGGAGCATTGTGATGACAAGTATCATGGACCTTTGTGATGAAATGGGCATACATCATTATGATGACAAGAGTTCTGGAGCATTGTGATGACAAGGGCATGGAGCATTGTGATTACAGTGGTCATGGAGCATTGTGATGACAACTGTCATGGAACATTGTGATGACAGGGTTCATGGAGCATTGTGATTAAAGGGGTCATGGAGCATTTTGATGACAAGGGCAGGCGAACATTTTGATTACATTGGTAATGGAGCATTGTGATGACATGGGCAGGGAACTTTGTGATGACAGGTGTAATAGAACATTGTGATTACAGGGGACATGGAGCATTTTGATGACATGGGCAGGCAACATTGTGATGACAGGTGTCATGGAGCATTGTGATGACAATGGTCATTTAAAGTTTTGCTGACAGGGATCATGGAGCATTGTGAAGAGACAGGCATTGCAGCCTTGTGATGACAGGGGTACTGGAGCCTTCTGAGGAAAGATCTCATGGGTCATTGTGATTACAGTGATCATGGAACATTGTGATGACAAGGTCATGGAGCCTTGTAATGACCGGGGCCATGAAGCATTGTGATGACAGGGGTCATGGGGGATTGTGATGACAGTGGTCATGGAGCATTGTGATGAAAGGGGTCATGGAGCACTGTGATTACAGGTGCCATCTATAATTGTGATGACAAAGGCCATGGAGCATTGTGATGACAGTTGTCATGGAGCATTGTGTTGAAAGGGGCATGGAGCATTGTGACGACAATGGTCATGGAGCATTGTGATGACGGGTATCATGGAGCATTGTTATGAAGAAGGTCATGGGGCAGTGTAATGACAAGTATCATGGAGCATGTGATGAAAGGAGTCATGGAGCATTGTGATTAAATGGATCATGAGGCATTTTGATGACAAGAGTCATGGAACATTGTGATGACAGGGATCATGGAGCATTGTGATGACAAGGGCTATGGAGCATTGTGATGACTGGGGTCATGGGGCATGGTGATGACAGTGGTCATGGAGCATTGTGATGACGAAGACCACGGAGCATTGTGATGACAGGTGTCATGGAGCATTGTGATGAAAGGGGTCATGGATCACTACGATGACATGGGTAATGGAGCATTGTGATGATACGGGCATGGAGCATTGTGATGACAGGGGTCATGCAGCATTGTGAAGACAGGGGTCATGCAGCATTGTGATGACATGGGCATGGAGCATACTGATGACAAAAGTTCTGGAGCATTTTGATGACAAGGGCATGGATCATTGTGATTACAGGGGCCATGAAACATTGAGATGACAAGGGAATGGAGCATTGTGATGAAAGCGGTCCTGGAGAATTGTGAGGAAATAGGTCATGGATTATTGGGCTGGAAGGATTCATGGAGCATTGTGATGACAAGTGCCATGGAGCATTTTAATGAAAGGGGTACTGGAGCATTGTACGGAAATGGTTCATGGATCATCGTGATTACACGGATCATAGACTATTGTGTTGAGAAGGGTTTTGGAGCATTGTGATGACAGGGGTCATGGAGCACTGTAATAGCAGGGGTGATGGGGCATTGTGATGACAGGGGCATGGAGCATTGTGATGACAGAAGTCATAGAATATTGTGATGACAAGGGCCATGGAGCATTGTCATGAAAGGTCTTATCTGGCATTGTGATGAGAGTGGTCATAGAGCATTGTGATAAAAGTTGTCATGAAGCACTGTTATTACAGGGGCCATGTAGAATTTTGATGACAAAGGCCATGGAGCACTGTGATGACAGGCATCATGGAGCAATTTGATGAAAGTGGTCATGGAGCATTGTGATGAAATGCGCCATGGAACATTGTGAAGACAAGTGTCCTGGAGCATTGTTATGACAAGGGCCATGGCCAATTCTGATGACAGGTGTCATGGAGCACTGTGATGACAGTGGTCATCTCTCATTGTGATGAAAGGTATCACGGAGCACTGTGATGACAGGGGCCATGGAGCATTGTGATGACACGGGCATGGAGCATTATGATGAGAAGTGATCTGGAGCATTGCGATGACAAGCGTATGGAGCATTGTGATTACAGGGGCCAGGGAGCATTGAGATGACAAGGGCAGGGAACATTGTGATGACAGCGGTCATGGATCATTGTGATGAGATCTGTCATGGAACATTGTGCTGACAGGGACCATAGAGCATTGTGATGACAGGTGTCATGTGGCCTTGTGATGACAGTGGTCATAGAGCATTGTGATGAAAAGGATCATGGAGCAATGTGATTACAGGGGCCATGGAGCATTGTGAATACATAGGCCATGGAGCATTGTGATGACAGGGGTCAAGGAGCATTGTGATGAAAGTGGTCATGGAGCATTGTGATGACACGGGCATGGAGCATTATGATGACAAGAGTTCTGGAGCATTGTGATGAAAAGGGTATGGAGCATTGTGATTACAGGGGACCAGGAGCATTGTGATTACATGGGCAGTGAATATTGTGATGACAGGGGTTCATGGAGCACTGTGATGACAAATGTCATGGAACATTGTGATGACAGGGTTCATGGAGCATTGTGATGAGAGGGGCCTGGGAGCATTATGATGATAGGCGTCATTGGGTATTGTGATGAGAGTGGTCATAGAATATTGTGATGAAAAGGATCATGGAGCAATGTGATTACAGGTGCCATGGAGCATTGTGAATGCATAGGCCATGGAGCAATGAAATGACAGTGGTCAAGGAGCATGGTGATGTAAGTTGTCATGGAGCATTGTGATGACATGTGTCCATGAACATTGTGGTGACATGGTTCATGGAGCATTGTGATGACAAGTGCCATGGCGAAGTGTGATGACAGGTGTCATGGGGCATTTTGATGACAGTGGTCATGTAGAATTGTGATGAAAGGTATCATGGAGGACTCTGATGACAGGGGCCATGGAGCACTGTGATGACAGTGGTCATCTAGAATTGTGATGAAATATACCAAGGAGCATTGTGATGACAGGGGTCATGGAGCTCCGCAATTATAGAGGCCATGGAGCATTGTGAATACAAAGGTCATGGAGCATTGAGATGACAGGGGTGATGGCTAATTGTGATGACACGGTTCATGGAGCATTGTGATGACAAGGTTCATCAAGCATTGTGATGACAGGGGTCATGGAGCATTGTGATGACAAAGGCCATGGAACATTTTGATGACATGAATTCTGGAGTACTGTGATGACAAGCGCATGGAGCATTGTGATTATAGGGACCATGGAGCATTGTGATGACAACGGTATGGAACATTGTGATGACAAGGTTCTGCGAGCATTGTGATGATAGGGGTCATGGAACATTGTGATGAAGGGGATCATGGAGCAATGTGATTACAGTGGCCATGGAGCATTTTGAATGCATAGGCCATGGAGCACTGTGATGACAGGGGTCATGGAGCATTCTGATGAATGTGGTCATAGTTCATTGTGATGATTAGTGTCCAGGAACAGTGCGATGACATGGATCATGGAGCATTGTGATGACAAGGGCCATGGCGAATTGAGTTGACAGGTGTCATCGGGCATTGTGATGACAGACGTTATCAAGCATTGTGATGAATGGTACCATGGATCACTCTGATAACAGGGGCCATGGAGCATTGTGATGACAAAGGCCATGGAGCATTTTGATGAAAAGTGTCATGGAGAATTGTGATGAGACGGTCATGGAGCATTATGATGACAAGAGTTCTGGAGCATTGCATTGACAAGGGAATGGAGCATTGTGATTACAGGGTCCATGGAGGATAGTGATGACATCTGTCATGGAACATTGTGCTGACAGGGGCCATGGAGCATTGTGATGAGAAGTATAATGTGGCATTGTGATGACAGTGGCCATAGAGCATTGTGATGAAATGAATCATGGAGCAACGTGATTACAGGGACCGTGTAGCATTGCGAATGCATAGGCTATGGAGCATTGTGATGACAGGAGTCGAGGAGCATTGTGATGTAAGTGGTCATGGATCATTGTGATGACAAGTGTCCTGGACCATAGTGATGACACGGGTCATGGAGCATTGTGATGACAAGGGCCATGGCGAATTGTGATGACATGTGTCTTGGGGCATTGTGATGACAGTGGTCAAATAGAATTG
The DNA here is from genome assembly GCF_965194825.1 of Balaenoptera physalus. NCBI lineage: Eukaryota > Metazoa > Chordata > Mammalia > Artiodactyla > Balaenopteridae > Balaenoptera > Balaenoptera physalus. Next base: position 2,108,688 of record NW_028126517.1, read on the forward strand.
TGATGAAAGGTATCATGGAGCACTGTGATGACAGGGGCCATGGAACATTGTGATGACAAAGGCCAAGGAGCATTGTGATGACAAGTATCATGGACCTTTGTGATGAAATGGGCATACATCATTATGATGACAAGAGTTCTGGAGCATTGTGATGACAAGGGCATGGAGCATTGTGATTACAGTGGTCATGGAGCATTGTGATGACAACTGTCATGGAACATTGTGATGACAGGGTTCATGGAGCATTGTGATTAAAGGGGTCATGGAGCATTTTGATGACAAGGGCAGGCGAACATTTTGATTACATTGGTAATGGAGCATTGTGATGACATGGGCAGGGAACTTTGTGATGACAGGTGTAATAGAACATTGTGATTACAGGGGACATGGAGCATTTTGATGACATGGGCAGGCAACATTGTGATGACAGGTGTCATGGAGCATTGTGATGACAATGGTCATTTAAAGTTGTGCTGACAGGGATCATGGAGCATTGTGATGAGACGGGCATTGCAGCCTTGTGATGACAGGCGTACTGGAGCCTTCTGAGGAAAGATCTCATGGGTCATTGTGATTACAGTGATCATGGAACATTGTGATGACAAGGTCATGGAGCCTTGTAATGACAGGGGCCATGAAGCATTGTGATGACAGGGGTCATGGGGGATTGTGATGACAGTGGTCATGGAGCATTGTGATGAAAGGGGTCATGGAGCACTGTGATTACAGGTGCCATCTATAATTGTGATGACAAAGGCCATGGAGCATTGTGATGACAGTTGTCATGGAGCATTGTGTTGAAAGGGGCATGGAGCATTGTGACGACAATGGTCATGGAGCATTGTGATGACGGGTATCATGGAGCATTGTTATGAAGAAGGTCATGGGGCAGTGTAATGACAAGTATCATGGAGCATGTGATGAAAGGAGTCATGGAGCATTGTGATTAAATGGATCATGAGGCATTTTGATGACAAGAGTCATGGAACATTGTGATGACAGGGATCATGGAGCATTGTGATGACAAGGGCTATGGAGCATTGTGATGACTGGGGTCATGGGGCATGGTGATGACAGTGGTCATGGAGCATTGTGATGACGAAGACCACGGAGCATTGTGATGACAGGTGTCATGGAGCATTGTGATGAAAGGGGTCATGGATCACTACGATGACATGGGTAATGGAGCATTGTGATGATACGGGCATGGAGCATTGTGATGACAGGGGTCATGCAGCATTGTGAAGACAGGGGTCATGCAGCATTGTGATGACATGGGCATGGAGCATAGTGATGACAAAAGTTCTGGAGCATTTTGATGACAAGGGCATGGATCATTGTGATTACAGGGGCCATGAAACATTGAGATGACAAGGGAATGGAGCATTGTGATGAAAGCGGTCCTGGAGAATTGTGAGGAAACAGGTCATGGATTATTGGGCTGGAAGGATTCCTGGAGCATTGTGATGACAAGTGCCATGGAGCATTTTAATGAAAGGGGTACTGGAGCATTGTACGGAAATGGTTCATGGATCATCGTGATTACACGGATCATGGACTATTGTGATGAGAAGGGTTTTGGAGCATTGTGATGACAGGGGTCATGGAGCACTGTAATAGCAGGGGTGATGGGGCATTGTGATGACAGGGGCATGGAGCATTGTGATGACAGAAGTCATAGAATATTGTGATGACAAGGGCCATGGAGCATTGTCATGAAAGGTCTGATCTGGCATTGTGATGAGAGTGGTCATGGAGCATTGTGATAAAAGTTGTCATGAAGCACTGTTATTACAGGGGCCATGTAGAATTTTGATGACAAAGGCCATGGAGCACTGTGATGACAGGCATCATGGAGCAATTTGATCAAAGTGGTCATGGAGCATTGTGATGAAATGCGCCATGGAACATTGTGAAGACAAGTGTCCTGGAGCATTGTTATGACAAGCGCCATGGCCAATTCTGATGACAGGTGTCATGGAGCACTGTGATGACAGTGGTCATCTCTCATTGTGATGAAAGTTATCACGGAGCACTGTGATGACAGGGGCCATGGAGCATTGTGATGACACGGGCATGGAGCATTATGATGAGAAGTGATCTGGAGCATTGCGATGACAAGCGTATGGAGCATTGTGATTACAGGGGCCAGGGAGCATTGAGATGACAAGGGCAGGGAACATTGTGATGACAGCGGTCATGGATCATTGTGATGAGATCTGTCATGGAACATTGTGCTGACAGGGACCATAGAGCATTGTGATGACAGGTGTCATGTGGCCTTGTGATGACAGTGGTCATAGAGCATTGTGATGAAAAGGATCATGGAGCAATGTGATTACAGGGGCCATGGAGCATTGTGAATACATAGGCCATGGAGCATTGTGATGACAGGGGTCAAGGAGCATTGTGATGAAAGTGGTCATGGAGCATTGTGATGACACGGGCATGGAGCATTATGATGACAAGAGTTCTGGAGCATTGTGATGAAAAGGGTATGGAGCATTGTGATTACAGGGGACCAGGAGCATTGTGATTACATGGGCAGTGAATATTGTGATGACAGGGGTTCATGGAGCACTGTGATGACAAATGTCATGGAACATTGTGATGACAGGGTTCATGGAGCATTGTGATGAGAGGGGCCTGGGAGCATTATGATGATAGGCGTCATTGGGTATTGTGATGAGAGTGGTCATAGAATATTGTGATGAAAAGGATCATGGAGCAATGTGATTACAGGTGCCATGGAGCATTGTGAATGCATAGGCTATGGAGCAATGAAATGACAGTGGTCAAGGAGCATGGTGATGTAAGTTGTCATGGAGCATTGTGATGACATGTGTCCATGAACATTGTGGTGACATGGTTCATGGAGCATTGTGATGACAAGTGCCATGGCGAAGTGTGATGACAGGTGTCATGGGGCATTTTGATGACAGTGGTCATGTAGAATTGTGATGAAAGGTATCATGGAGGACTCTGATGACAGGGGCCATGGAGCACTGTGATGACAGTGGTCATCTAGAATTGTGATGAAATATACCAAGGAGCATTGTGATGACAGGGGTCATGGTGCTCCGCAATTATAGAGGCCATGGAGCATTGTGAATAAAAAGGTCATGGAGCATTGAGATGACAGGGGTGATGGCTAATTGTGATGACACGGTTCATGGAGCATTGTGATGACAAGGTTCATCAAGCATTGTGATGACAGGGGTCATGGAGCATTGTGATGACAAAGGCCATGGAACATTTTGATGACATGAATTCTGGAGTACTGTGATGACAAGCGCATGGAGCATTGTGATTATAGGGACCATGGAGCATTGTGATGACAACGGTATGGAACATTGTGATGACAAGGTTCTGCGAGCATTGTGATGATAGGGGTCATGGAACATTGTGATGAAGGGGATCATGGAGCAATGTGATTACAGTGGCCATGGAGCATTTTGAATGCATAGGCCATGGAGCACTGTGATGACAGGGGTCATGGAGCATTCTAATGAATGTGGTCATAGTTCATTGTGATGATTAGTGTCCAGGAACAGTGCGATGACATGGATCATGGAGCATTGTGATGACAAGGGCCATGGCGAATTGAGTTGACAGGTGTCATCGGGCATTGTGATGACAGACGTTATCAAGCATTGTGATGAATGGTACCATGGATCACTCTGATAACAGGGGCCATGGAGCATTGTGATGACAAAGGCCATGGAGCATTTTGATGAAAAGTGTCATGGAGAATTGTGATGAGACGGTCATGGAGCATTATGATGACAAGAGTTCTGGAGCATTGCATTGACAAGGGAATGGAGCGTTGTGATTACAGGGTCCATGGAGGATAGTGATGACATCTGTCATGGAACATTGTGCTGACAGGGGCCATGGAGCATTGTGATGAGAAGTATAATGTGGCATTGTGATGACAGTGGCCATAGAGCATTGTGATGAAATGAGTCATGGAGCAACGTGATTACAGGGACCGTGTAGCATTGCGAATGCATAGGCTATGGAGCATTGTGATGACAGGAGTCGAGGAGCATTGTGATGTAAGTGGTCATGGATCATTGTGATGACAAGTGTCCTGGACCATAGTGATGACACGGGTCATGGAGCATTGTGATGACAAGGGCCATGGCGAATTGTGATGACATGTGTCTTGGGGCATTGTGATGACAGTGGTCAAATAGAATTGTGATGAAAGGTATCATGGAGCACTGTGATGACAGGGGCCATGGAACATTGTGATGACAAAGGCCAAGGAGCATTTTGATGACAAGTATCATGGAACTTTGTGATGAAATGGGCATACATCATTATGATGACAAGAGTTCTGGAGCATTGTGATGACAAGGGCATGGAGCTTTGTGATTACAGTGGTCATGGAGCCTTGTGATGACAACTGTCATGGAACATTGTGATGACAGGGTTCATGGAGCATTGTGATTAAAGGGGTCATGGAGCATTTTGATGACAAGGGCAGGCGAACATTTTGATTACATTGGTAATGGAGCATTGTGATGACATGGGCAGGGAACTTTGTGATGACAGGTGTAATAGAACATTGTGATTACAGGGGACATGGAGCATTTTGATGACATGGGCAGGCAACATTGTGATGACAGGTGTCATGGAGCATTGTGATGACAATGGTCATTTAAAGTTGTGCTGACAGGGATCATGGAGCATTGTGATGAGACGGGCATTACAGCCTTGTGATGACAGGCGTACTGGAGCCTTCTGAGGAAAGATCTCATGGGTCATTGTGATTACAGTGATCATGGAACATTGTGATGACAAGGTCATGGAGCCTTGTAATGACAGGGGCCATGAAGCATTGTGATGACAGGGGTCATGGGGGATTGTGATGACAGTGGTCATGGAGCATTGTGATGAAAGGGGTCATGGAGCACTGTGATTACAGGTGCCATCTATAATTGTGATGACAAAGGCCATGGAGCATTGTGATGACAGTTGTCATGGAGCATTGTGTTGAAAGGGGCATGGAGCATTGTGACGACAATGGTCATGGAGCATTGTGATGACTGGTATCATGGAGCATTGTTATGAAGAAGGTCATGGGGCAGTGTAATGACAAGTATCATGGAGCATGTGATGAAAGGAGTCATGGAGCTTTGTGATTAAATGGATCATGAGGCATTTTGATGACAAGAGTCATGGAACATTGTGATGACAGGGATCATGGAGCATTGTGATGACAAGGGCTATGGAGCATTGTGATGACTGGGGTCATGGGGCATGGTGATGACAGTGGTCATGGAGCATTGTGATGACGAAGACCACAGAGCATTGTGATGACAGGTGTCATGGAGCATTGTGATGAAAGGGGTCATGGATCACTACGATGACATGGGTAATGGAGCATTGTGATGATACGGGCATGGAGCATTGTGATGACAGGGGTCATGCAGCATTGTGAAGACAGGGGTCATGCAGCATTGTGATGACATGGGCATGGAGCATAGTGATGACAAAAGTTCTGGAGCATTTTGATGACAAGGGCATGGATCATTGTGATTACAGGGGCCATGAAACATTGAGATGACAAGGGAATGGAGCATTGTGATGAAAGCGGTCCTGGAGAATTGTGAGGAAACAGGTCATGGATTATTGGGCTGGAAGGATTCCTGGAGCATTGTGATGACATGTGCCATGGAGCATTTTAATGAAAGGGGTACTGGAGCATTGTACGGAAATGGTTCATGGATCATCGTGATTACACGGATCATGGACTATTGTGATGAGAAGGGTTTTGGAGCATTGTGATGACAGGGGTCATGGAGCACTGTAATAGCAGGGGTGATGGGGCATTGTGATGACAGGGGCATGGAGCATTGTGATGACAGAAGTCATAGAATATTGTGATGACAAGGGCCATGGAGCATTGTCATGAAAGGTCTGATCTGGCATTGTGATGAGAGTGGTCATGGAGCATTGTGATAAAAGTTGTCATGAAGCACTGTTATTACAGGGGCCATGTAGAATTTTGATGACAAAGGCCATGGAGCACTGTGATGACAGGCATCATGGAGCAATTTGATGAAAGTGGTCATGGAGCATTGTGATGAAATGCGCCATGGAACATTGTGAAGACAAGTGTCCTGGAGCATTGTTATGACAAGCGCCATGGCCAATTCTGATGACAGGTGTCATGGAGCACTGTGATGACAGTGGTCATCTCTCATTGTGATGAAAGTTATCACGGAGCACTGTGATGACAGGGGCCATGGAGCATTGTGATGACACGGGCATGGAGCATTATGATGAGAAGTGATCTGGAGCATTGCGATGACAAGCGTATGGAGCATTGTGATTACAGGGGCCAGGGAGCATTGAGATGACAAGGGCAGGGAACATTGTGATGACAGCGGTCATGGATCATTGTGATGAGATCTGTCATGGAACATTGTGCTGACAGGGACCATAGAGCATTGTGATGACAGGTGTCATGTGGCCTTGTGATGACAGTGGTCATAGAGCATTGTGATGAAAAGGATCATGGAGCAATGTGATTACAGGGGCCATGGAGCATTGTGAATACATAGGCCATGGAGCATTGTGATGACAGGGGTCAAGGAGCATTGTGATGAAAGTGGTCATGGAGCATTGTGATGACACGGGCATGGAGCATTACGATGACAAGAGTTCTGGAGCATTGTGATGAAAAGGGTATGGAGCATTGTGATTACAGGGGACCAGGAGCATTGTGATTACATGGGCAGTGAATATTGTGATGACAGGGGTTCATGGAGCACTGTGATGACAAATGTCATGGAACATTGTGATGACAGGGTTCATGGAGCATTGTGATGAGAGGGGCCTGGGAGCATTATGATGATAGGCGTCATTGGGTATTGTGATGAGAGTGGTCATAGAATATTGTGATGAAAAGGATCATGGAGCAATGTGATTACAGGTGCCATGGAGCATTGTGAATGCATAGGCCATGGAGCAATGAAATGACAGTGGTCAAGGAGCATGGTGATGTAAGTTGTCATGGAGCATTGTGATGACATGTGTCCATGAACATTGTGGTGACATGGTTCATGGAGCATTGTGATGACAAGTGCCATGGCGAAGTGTGATGACAGGTGTCATGGGGCATTTTGATGACAGTGGTCATGTAGAATTGTGATGAAAGGTATCATGGAGGACTCTGATGACAGGGGCCATGGAGCACTGTGATGACAGTGGTCATCTAGAATTGTGATGAAATATACCAAGGAGCATTGTGATGACAGGGGTCATGGTGCTCCGCAATTATAGAGGCCATGGAGCATTGTGAATAAAAAGGTCATGGAGCATTGAGATGACAGGGGTGATGGCTAATTGTGATGATACGGTTCATGGAGCATTGTGATGACAAGGTTCATCAAGCATTGTGATGACAGGGGTCATGGAGCATTGTGATGACAAAGGCCATGGAACCTTTTGATGACATGAATTCTGGAGTACTGTGATGACAAGCGCATGGAGCATTGTGATTATAGGGACCATGGAGCATTGTGATGACAACGGTATGGAACATTGTGATGACAAGGTTCTGCGAGCATTGTGATGATAGGGGTCATGGAACATTGTGATGAAGGGGATCATGGAGCAATGTGATTACAGTGGCCATGGAGCATTTTGAATGCATATGCCATGGAGCACTGTGATGACAGGGGTCATGGAGCATTCTGATGAATGTGGTCATAGTTCATTGTGATGATTAGTGTCCAGGAACAGTGCGATGACATGGATCATGGAGCATTGTGATGACAAGGGCCATGGCGAATTGAGTTGACAGGTGTCATCGGGCATTGTGATGACAGACGTTATCAAGCATTGTGATGAATGGTACCATGGATCACTCTGATAACAGGGGCCATGGAGCATTGTGATGACAAAGGCCATGGAGCATTTTGATGAAAAGTGTCATGGAGAATTGTGATGAGACGGTCATGGAGCATTATGATGACAAGAGTTCTGGAGCATTGCATTGACAAGGGAATGGAGCATTGTGATTACAGGGTCCATGGAGGATAGTGATGACATCTGTCATGGAACATTGGGCTGACAGGGGCCATGGAGCATTGTGATGAGAAGTATAATGTGGCATTGTGATGACAGTGGCCATAGAGCATTGTGATGAAATGAATCATGGAGCAACGTGATTACAGGGACCGTGTAGCATTGCGAATGCATAGGCTATGGAGCATTGTGATGACAGGAGTCGAGGAGCATTGTGATGTAAGTGGTCATGGATCATTGTGATGACAAGTGTCCTGGACCATAGTGATGACACGGGTCATGGAGCATTGTGATGACAAGGGCCATGGCGAATTGTGATGACATGTGTCTTGGGGCATTGTGATGACAGTGGTCAAATAGAATTGTGATGAAAGGTATCATGGAGCACTGTGATGACAGGGGCCATGGAACATTGTGATGACAAAGGCCAAGGAGCATTGTGATGACAAGTATCATGGAACTTTGTGATGAAATGGGCATACATCATTATGATGACAAGAGTTCTGGAGCATTGTGATGACAAGGGCATGGAGCTTTGTGATTACAGTGGTCATGGAGCATTGTGATGACAACTGTCATGGAACATTGTGATGACAGGGTTCATGGAGCATTGTGATTAAAGGGGTCATGGAGCATTTTGATGACAAGGGCAGGCGAACATTTTGATTACATTGGTAATGGAGCATTGTGATGACATGGGCAGGGAACTTTGTGATGACAGGTGTAATAGAACATTGTGATTACAGGGGACATGGAGCATTTTGATGACATGGGCAGGCAACATTGTGATGACAGGTGTCATGGAGCATTGTGATGACAATGGTCATTTAAAGTTGTGCTGACAGGGATCATGGAGCATTGTGATGAGACGGGCATTGCAGCCTTGTGATGACAGGCGTACTGGAGCCTTCTGAGGAAAGATCTCATGGGTCATTGTGATTACAGTGATCATGGAACATTGTGATGACAAGGTCATGGAGCCTTGTAATGACAGGGGCCATGAAGCATTGTGATGACAGGGGTCATGGGGGATTGTGATGACAGTGGTCATGGAGCATTGTGATGAAAGGGGTCATGGAGCACTGTGATTACAGGTGCAATCTATAATTGTGATGACAAAGGCCATGGAGCATTGTGATGACAGTTGTCATGGAGCATTGTGTTGAAAGGGGCATGGAGCATTGTGACGACAATGGTCATGGAGCATTGTGATGACGGGTATCATGGAGCATTGTTATGAAGAAGGTCATGGGGCAGTGTAATGACAAGTATCATGGAGCATGTGATGAAAGGAGTCATGGAGCATTGTGATTAAATGGATCATGAGGCATTTTGATGACAAGAGTCATGGAACATTGTGATGACAGGGATCATGGAGCATTGTGATGACAAGGGCTATGGAGCATTGTGATGACTGGGGTCATGGGGCATGGTGATGACAGTGGTCATGGAGCATTGTGATGACGAAGACCACGGAGCATTGTGATGACAGGTGTCATGGAGCATTGTGATGAAAGGGGTCATGGATCACTACGATGACATGGGTAATGGAGCATTGTGATGATAAGGGCATGGAGCATTGTGATGACAGGGGTCATGCAGCATTGTGAAGACAGGGGTCATGCAGCATTGTGATGACATGGGCATGGAGCATAGTGATGACAAAAGTTCTGGAGCATTTTGATGACAAGGGCATGGATCATTGTGATTACAGGGGCCATGAAACATTGAGATGACAAGGGAATGGAGCATTGTGATGAAAGCGGTCCTGGAGAATTGTGAGGAAACAGGTCATGGATTATTGGGCTGGAAGGATTCCTGGAGCATTGTGATGACAAGTGCCATGGAGCATTTTAATGAAAGGGGTACTGGAGCATTGTACGGAAATGGTTCATGGATCATCGTGATTACACGGATCATGGACTATTGTGATGAGAAGGGTTTTGGAGCATTGTGATGACAGGGGTCATGGAGGACTGTAATAGCAGGGGTGATGGGGCATTGTGATGATAGGGGCATGGAGCATTGTGATGACAGAAGTCATAGAATTTTGTGATGACAAGGGCCATGGAGCATTGTCATGAAAGGTCTTATCTGGCATTGTGATGAGAGTGGTCATGGAGCATTGTGATAAAAGTTGTCATGAAGCACTGTTATTACAGGGGCCATGTAGAATTTTGATGACAAAGGCCATGGAGCACTGTGATGACAGGCATCATGGAGCAATTTGATGAAAGTGGTCATGGAGCATTGTGATGAAATGCGCCATGGAACATTGTGAAGACAAGTGTCCTGGAGCATTGTTATGACAAGGGCCATGGCCAATTCTGATGACAGGTGTCATGGAGCTCTGTGATGACAGTGGTCATCTCTCATTGTGATGAAAGGTATAACGGAGCACTGTGATGACAGGGGCCATGGAGCATTGTGATGACACGGGCATGGAGCATTATGATGAGAAGTGATCTGGAGCATTGCGATGACAAGCGTATGGAGCATTGTGATTACAGGGGCCAGGGAGCATTGAGATGACAAGGGCAGGGAACATTGTGATGAGATCTGTCATGGAACATTGTGCTGACAGGGACCATAGAGCATTGTGATGACAGGTGTCATGTGGCCTTGTGATGACAGTGGTCATAGAGCATTGTGATGAAAAGGATCATGGAGCAATGTGATTACAGGGGCCATGGAGCATTGTGAATACATAGGCCATGGAGCATTGTGATGACAGGGGTCAAGGAGCATTGTGATGAAAGTGGTCATGGAGCATTGTGATGACACGGGCATGGAGCATTATGATGACAAGAGTTCTGGAGCATTGTGATGAAAAGGGTATGGAGCATTGTGATTACAGGGGACCAGGAGCATTGTGATTACATGGGCAGTGAATATTGTGATGACAGGGGTTCATGGAGCACTGTGATGACAAATGTCATGGAACATTGTGATGACAGGGTTCATGGAGCATTGTGATGAGAGGGGCCTGGGAGCATTATGATGATAGGCGTCATTGGGTATTGTGATGAGAGTGGTCATAGAATATTGTGATGAAAAGGATCATGGAGCAATGTGATTACAGGTGCCATGGAGCATTGTGAATGCATAGGCCATGGAGCAATGAAATGACATTGGTCAAGGAGCATGGTGATGTAAGTTGTCATGGAGCATTGTGATGACATGTGTCCATGAACATTGTGGTGACATGGTTCATGGAGCATTGTGATGACTAGTGCCATGGCGAAGTGTGATGACAGGTGTCATGGGGCATTTTGATGACAGTGGTCATGTAGAATTGTGATGAAAGGTATCATGGAGGACTCTGATGACAGGGGCCATGGAGCACTGTGATGACAGTGGTCATCTAGAATTGTGATGAAATATACCAAGGAGCATTGTGATGACAGGGGTCATGGAGCTCCGCAATTATGGTGGCCATGGAGCATTGTGAATACAAAGGTCATGGAGCATTGAGATGACAGGGGTGATGGCTAATTGTGATGACACGGTTCATGGAGCATTGTGATGACAAGGTTCATCAAGCATTGTGATGACAGGGGTCATGGAGCATTGTGATGACAAAGGCCATGGAACATTTTGATGACATGAATTCTGGAGTACTGTGATGACAAGCGCATGGAGCATTGTGATTATAGGGACCATGGAGCATTGTGATGACAACGGTATGGAACATTGTGATGACAAGGTTCTGCGAGCATTGTGATGATAGGGGTCATGGAACATTGTGATGAAGGGGATCATGGAGCAATGTGATTACAGTGGCCATGGAGCATTTTGAATGCATAGACCATGGAGAACTGTGATGACAGGGGTCATGGAGCATTCTGATGAATGTGGTCATAGTTCATTGTGATGATTAGTGTCCAGGAACAGTGCGATGACATGGATCATGGAGCATTGTGATGACAAGGGCCATGGCGAATTGAGTTGACAGGTGTCATCGGGCATTGTGATGACAGACGTTATCAAGCATTGTGATGAATGGTACCATGGATCACTCTGATAACAGGGGCCATGGAGCATTGTGATGACAAAGGCCATGGAGCATTTTGATGAAAAGTGTCATGGAGAATTGTGATGAGACGGTCATGGAGCATTATGCTGACAAGAGTTCTGGAGCATTGCATTGACAAGGGAATGGAGCATTGTGATTACAGGGTCCATGGAGGATAGTGATGACATCTGTCATGGAACATTGGGCTGACAGGGGCCATGGAGCATTGTGATGAGAAGTATAATGTGGCATTGTGATGACAGTGGCCATAGAGCATTGTGATGAAATGAATCATGGAGCAACGTGATTACAGGGACCGTGTAGCATTGCGAATGCATAGGCTATGGAGCATTGTGATGACAGGAGTCGAGGAGCATTGTGATGTAAGTGGTCATGGATCATTGTGATGACAAGTGTCCTGGACCATAGTGATGACACGGGTCATGGAGCATTGTGATGACAAGGGCCATGGCGAATTGTGATGACATGTGTCTTGGGGCATTGTGATGACAGTGGTCAAATAGAATTGTGATGAAAGGTATCATGGAGCACTGTGATGACAGGGGCCATGGAACATTGTGATGACAAAGGCCAAGGAGCATTGTGATGAAAAGTATCATGGAACTTTGTGATGAAATGGGCATACATCATTATGATGACAAGAGTTCTGGAGCATTGTGATGACAAGGGCATGGAGCATTGTGATTACAGTGGTCATGGAGCATTGTGATGACAACTGTCATGGAACATTGTGATGACAGGGTTCATGGAGCATTGTGATTAAAGGGGTCATGGAGCATTTTGATGACAAGGGCAGGCGAACATTTTGATTACATTGGTAATGGAGCATTGTGATGACATGGGCAGGGAACTTTGTGATGACAGGTGTAATAGAACATTGTGATTACAGGGGACATGGAGCATTTTGATGACATGGGCAGGCAACATTGTGATGACAGGTGTCATGGAGCATTGTGATGACAATGGTCATTTAAAGTTGTGCTGACAGGGATCATGGAGCATTGTGATGAGACGGGCATTGCAGCCTTGTGATGACAGGCGTACTGGAGCCTTCTGAGGAAAGATCTCATGGGTCATTGTGATTACAGTGATCATGGAACATTGTGATGACAAGGTCATGGAGCCTTGTAATGACAGGGGCCATGAAGCATTGTGATGACAGGGGTCATGGGGGATTGTGATGACAGTGGTCATGGAGCATTGTGATGAAAGGGGTCATGGAGCACTGTGATTACAGGTGCCATCTATAATTGTGATGACAAAGGCCATGGAGCATTGTGATGACAGTTGTCATGGAGCATTGTGTTGAAAGGGGCATGGAGCATTGTGACGACAATGGTCATGGAGCATTGTGATGACGGGTATCATGGAGCATTGTTATGAAGAAGGTCATGGGGCAGTGTAATGACAAGTATCATGGAGCATGTGATGAAAGGAGTCATGGAGCATTGTGATTAAATGGATCATGATGCATTTTGATGACAAGAGTCATGGAACATTGTGATGACAAGGATCATGGAGCATTGTGATGACAAGGGCTATGGAGCATTGTGATGACTGGGGTCATGGGGCATGGTGATGACAGTGGTCATGGAGCATTGTGATGACGAAAACCACGGAGCATTGTGATGACAGGTGTCATGGAGCATTGTGATGAAAGGGGTCATGGATCACTACGATGACATGGGTAATGGAGCATTGTGATGATACGGGCATGGAGCATTGTGATGACAGGGGTCATGCAGCATTGTGAAGACAGGGGTCATGCAGCATTGTGATGACATGGGCATGGAGCATAGTGATGACAAAAGTTCTGGAGCATTTTGATGACAAGGGCATGGATCATTGTGATTACAGGGGCCATGAAACATTGAGATGACAAGGGAATGGAGCATTGTGATGAAAGCGGTCCTGGAGAATTGTGAGGAAACAGGTCATGGATTATTGGGCTGGAAGGATTCCTGGAGCATTGTGATGACAAGTGCCATGGAGCATTTTAATGAAAGGGGTACTGGAGCATTGTACGGAAATGGTTCATGGATCATCGTGATTACACGGATCATGGACTATTGTGATGAGAAGGGTTTTGGAGCATTGTGATGACAGGGGTCATGGAGCACTGTAATAGCAGGGGTGATGGGGCATTGTGATGACAGGGGCATGGAGCATTGTGATGACAGAAGTCATAGAATATTGTGATGACAAGGGCCATGGAGCATTGTCATGAAAGGTCTGATCTGGCATTGTGATGAGAGTGGTCATGGAGCATTGTGATAAAAGTTGTCATGAAGCACTGTTATTACAGGGGCCATGTAGAATTTTGATGACAAAGGCCATGGAGCACTGTGATGACAGGCATCATGGAGCAATTTGATCAAAGTGGTCATGGAGCATTGTGATGAAATGCGCCATGGAACATTGTGAAGACAAGTGTCCTGGAGCATTGTTATGACAAGCGCCATGGCCAATTCTGATGACAGGTGTCATGGAGCACTGTGATGACAGTGGTCATCTCTCATTGTGATGAAAGTTATCACGGAGCACTGTGATGACAGGGGCCATGGAGCATTGTGATGACACGGGCATGGAGCATTATGATGAGAAGTGATCTGGAGCATTGCGATGACAAGCGTATGGAGCATTGTGATTACAGGGGCCAGGGAGCATTGAGATGACAAGGGCAGGGAACATTGTGATGACAGCGGTCATGGATCATTGTGATGAGATCTGTCATGGAACATTGTGCTGACAGGGACCATAGAGCATTGTGATGACAGGTGTCATGTGGCCTTGTGATGACAGTGGTCATAGAGCATTGTGATGAAAAGGATCATGGAGCAATGTGATTACAGGGGCCATGGAGCATTGTGAATACATAGGCCATGGAGCATTGTGATGACAGGGGTCAAGGAGCATTGTGATGAAAGTGGTCATGGAGCATTGTGATGACACGGGCATGGAGCATTATGATGACAAGAGTTCTGGAGCATTGTGATGAAAAGGGTATGGAGCATTGTGATTACAGGGGACCAGGAGCATTGTGATTACATGGGCAGTGAATATTGTGATGACAGGGGTTCATGGAGCACTGTGATGACAAATGTCATGGAACATTGTGATGACAGGGTTCATGGAGCATTGTGATGAGAGGGGCCTGGGAGCATTATGATGATAGGCGTCATTGGGTATTGTGATGAGAGTGGTCATAGAATATTGTGATGAAAAGGATCATGGAGCAATGTGATTACAGGTGCCATGGAGCATTGTGAATGCATAGGCCATGGAGCAATGAAATGACAGTGGTCAAGGAGCATGGTGATGTAAGTTGTCATGGAGCATTGTGATGACATGTGTCCATGAACATTGTGGTGACATGGTTCATGGAGCATTGTGATGACAAGTGCCATGGCGAAGTGTGATGACAGGTGTCATGGGGCATTTTGATGACAGTGGTCATGTAGAATTGTGATGAAAGGTATCATGGAGGACTCTGATGACAGGGGCCATGGAGCACTGTGATGACAGTGGTCATCTAGAATTGTGATGAAATATACCAAGGAGCATTGTGATGACAGGGGTCATGGAGCTCCGCAATTATGGAGGCCATGGAGCATTGTGAATACAAAGGTCATGGAGCATTGAGATGACAGGGGTGATGGCTAATTGTGATGACACGGTTCATGGAGCATTGTGATGACAAGGTTCATCAAGCATTGTGATGACAGGGGTCATGGAGCATTGTGATGACAAAGGCCATGGAACATTTTGATGACATGAATTCTGGAGTACTGTGATGACAAGCGCATGGAGCATTGTGATTATAGGGACCATGGAGCATTGTGATGACAACGGTATGGAACATTGTGATGACAAGGTTCTGCGAGCATTGTGATGATAGGGGTCATGGAACATTGTGATGAAGGGGATCATGGAGCAATGTGATTACAGTGGCCATGGAGCATTTTGAATGCATAGGCCATGGAGCACTGTGATGACAGGGGTCATGGAGCATTCTGATGAATGTGGTCATAGTTCATTGTGATGATTAGTGTCCAGGAACAGTGCGATGACATGGATCATGGAGCATTGTGATGACAAGGGCCATGGCGAATTGAGTTGACAGGTGTCATCGGGCATTGTGATGACAGACGTTATCAAGCATTGTGATGAATGGTACCATGGATCACTCTGATAACAGGGGCCATGGAGCATTGTGATGACAAAGGCCATGGAGCATTTTGATGAAAAGTGTCATGGAGAATTGTGATGAGACGGTCATGGAGCATTATGATGACAAGAGTTCTGGAGCATTGCATTGACAAGGGAATGGAGCATTGTGATTACAGGGTCCATGGAGGATAGTGATGACATCTGTCATGGAACATTGTGCTGACAGGGGCCATGGAGCATTGTGATGAGAAGTATAATGTGGCATTGTGATGACAGTGGCCATAGAGCATTGTGATGAAATGAATCATGGAGCAACGTGATTACAGGGACCGTGTAGCATTGCGAATGCATAGGCTATGGAGCATTGTGATGACAGGAGTCGAGGAGCATTGTGATGTAAGTGGTCATGGATCATTGTGATGACAAGTGTCCTGGACCATAGTGATGACACGGGTCATGGAGCATTGTGATGACAAGGGCCATGGCGAATTGTGATGACATGTGTCTTGGGGCATTGTGATGACAGTGGTCAAATAGAATTGTGATGAAAGGTATCATGGAGCACTGTGATGACAGGGGCCATGGAACATTGTGATGACAAAGGCCAAGGAGCATTGTGATGACAAGTATCATGGAACTTTGTGATGAAATGGGCATACATCATTATGATGACAAGAGTTCTGGAGCATTGTGATGACAAGGGCATGGAGCATTGTGATTACAGTGGTCATGGAGCATTGTGATGACAACTGTCATGGAACATTGTGATGACAGGGTTCATGGAGCATTGTGATTAAAGGGGTCATGGAGCATTTTGATGACAAGGGCAGGCGAACATTTTGATTACATTGGTAATGGAGCATTGTGATGACATGGGCAGGGAACTTTTTGATGACAGGTGTAATAGAACATTGTGATTACAGGGGACATGGAGCATTTTGATGACATGGGCAGGCAACATTGTGATGACAGGTGTCATGGAGCATTGTGATGACAATGGTCATTTAAAATTGTGCCTACAGGGATCATGGAGCATTGTGATGAGACGGGCATTGCAGCCTTGTGATGACAGGCATACTGGAGCCTTCTGAGGAAAGATCTCATGGGTCATTGTGATTACAGTGATCATGGAACATTGTGATGACAAGGTCATGGAGCCTTGTAATGACAGGGGCCATGAAGCATTGTGATGACAGGGGTCATGGGGGATTGTGATGACAGTGGTCATGGAGCATTGTGATGAAAGGTGTCATGGAGCACTGTGATTACAGGTGCCATCTATAATTGTGATGAGAAAGGCCATGGAGCATTGTGATGACAGTTGTCATGGAGCATTGTGTTGAAAGGGGCATGGAGCATTTTGACGACAATGGTCATGGAGCATTGTGATGACGGGTATCATGGAGCATTGTTATGAAGAAGGTCATGGGGCAGTGTAATGACAAGTATCATGGAGCATGTGATGAAAGGAGTCATGGAGCATTGTGATTAAATGGATCATGAGGCATTTTGATGACAAGAGTCATGGAACATTGTGATGACAGGGATCATGGAGCATTGTGATGACAAGGGCTATAGAGCATTGTGATGACTGGGGTCATGGGGCATGGTGATGACAGTGGTCATGGAGCATTGTGATGACGAAGACCACGGAGCATTGTGATGACAGGTGTCATGGAGCATTGTGATGAAAGGGGTCATGGATCACTACTATGACATGGGTAATGGAGCATTGTGATGATACGGGCATGGAGCATTGTGATGACAGGGGTCATGCAGCATTGTGAAGAGAGGGGTCATGCAGCATTGTGATGACATGGGCATGGAGCATAGTGATGACAAAAGTTCTGGAGCATTTTGATGACAAGGGCATGGATCATTGTGATTACAGGGGCCATGAAACATTGAGATGACAAGGGAATGGAGCATTGTGATGAAAGCGGTCCTGGAGAATTGTGAGGAAATAGGTCATGGATTATTGGGCTGGAAGTATTCCTGGAGCATTGTGATGACAAGTGCCATGGAGCATTTTAATGAAAGGGGTACTGGAGCATTGTACGGAAATGGTTCATGGATCATCGTGATTACACGGATCATAGACTATTGTGATGAGAAGGGTTTTGGAGCATTGTGATGACAGGGGTCATGGAGCACTGTAATAGCAGGGGTGATGGGGCATTGTGATGACAGGAGCATGGAGCATTGTGATGACAGAAGTCATAGAATACTGTGATGACAAGGGCCATGGAGCATTGTCATGAAAGGTCTTATCTGGCATTGTGATGAGAGTGGTCATGGAGCCTTGTGATAAAAGTTGTCATGAAGCACTGTTATTACAGAGGCCATGTAGAATTTTGATGACAAAGGCCATGGAGCACTGTGATGACAGGCATCATGGAGCAATTTGATGAAAGTGGTCATGGAGCATTGTGATGAAATGCGCCATGGAACATTGTGAAGACAAGTGTCCTGGAGCATTGTTATGACACGGGCCATGGCCAATTCTGATGACAGGTGTCATGGAGCACTGTGATGACAGTGGTCATCTCTCATTATGATGAAAGGTATCACGGAGCACTGTGATGAGAGGGGCCATGGAGCATTGTGATGACACGGGCATGGAGCATTATGATGAGAAGTGATCTGGAGCATTGCGATGACAAGGGTATGGAGCATTGTGATTACAGGGGCCTAGGAGCATTGAGATGACAAGGGCAGGGAACATTGTGATGACAGCGGTCATGGATCATTGTGATGAGATCTGTCATGGAACATTGTGCTGACAGGGGCCATAGAGCATTGTGATGACAGGTGTCATGTGGCCTTGTGATGACAGTGGTCATAGAGCATTGTGATGAAAAGGATCATGGAGCAATGTGATTACAGGGGCCATGGAGCATTGTGAATACATAGGCCATGGAGCATTGTGATGACAGGGCTCAAGGAGCATTGTGATGAAAGTGGTCATGGAGCATTGTGATGACACGGACATGGAGCATTATGATGACAAGAGTTCTGGAGCATTGTGATGAAAAGGGTATGGAGCATTGTGATTACAGGGGACCAGGAGCATTGTGATTACATGGGCAGTGAATATTGTGATGACAGGGGTTCATGGAGCACTGTGATGACAAATGTCATGGAACATTGTGATGACAGGGTTTATGGAGCATTGTGATGAGAGGGGCCTTGGAGCATTATGATGATAGGCGTCATTGGGTATTGTGATGAGAGTGGTCATAGAATATTGTGATGAAAAGGATCATGGAGCAATGTGATTACAGGTGCCATGGAGCATTGTGAATGCATAGGCCATGGAGCAATGAAATGACAGGGGTCAAGGAGCACGGTGATGTAAGTTGTCATGGATCATTGTGATGACATGTGTCCATGAACATTGTGGTGACATGGTTCATGGAGCATTGTGATGACAAGTGCCATGGCGAAGTGTGATGACAGGTGTCATGGGGCATTTTGATGACAGTGGTCATGTAGAATCGTGATGAAAGTTATCATGGAGGACTCTGATGACAGGGGCCGTGGAGCACTGTGATGACAGTGGTCATCTAAAATTGTGATGAAATATACCAAGGAGCATTGTGATGACAGGGGTCATGGAGCCTCGCAATTATAGAGGCCATGGAGAATTGTGAATACAAAGGTCATGGAGCATTGAGATGACAGGGGTGATGGCTAATTGTGATGACACGGTTCATGGAGCATTTTGATGACAGGGGTCATGGAGCATTGTGATGACAAAGGCCATGGAACATTTTGATGACATGAATTCTGGAGTACTGTGATGACAAGCGCATGGAGCATTGTGATTATAGGGACCATGGAGCATTGTGATGACAACGGTATGGAACATTGTGATGACAAGGTTCTGCGAGCATTGTGATGATAGGGGTCATGGAACATTGTGATGAAGGGGATCATGGAGCAATGTGATTACAGTGGCCATGGAGCATTTTGAATGCATAGGCCATGGAGCACTGTGATGACAGGGGTCATGGAGCATTCTGATGAATGTGGTCATAGTTCATTGTGATGATTAGTGTCCAGGAACAGTGCGATGACATGGATCATGGAGCATTGTGATGACAAGGGCCATGGCGAATTGAGTTGACAGGTGTCATCGGGCATTGTGATGACAGACGTTATCAAGCATTGTGATGAATGGTACCATGGATCACTCTGATAACAGGGGCCATGGAGCATTGTGATGACAAAGGCCATGGAGCATTTTGATGAAAAGTGTCATGGAGAATTGTGATGAGACGGTCATGGAGCATTATGATGACAAGAGTTCTGGAGCATTGCATTGACAAGGGAATGGAGCATTGTGATTACAGGGTCCATGGAGGATAGTGATGACATCTGTCATGGAACATTGTGCTGACAGGGGCCATGGAGCATTGTGATGAGAAGTATAATGTGGCATTGTGATGACAGTGGCCATAGAGCATTGTGATGAAATGAATCATGGAGCAACGTGATTACAGGGACCGTGTAGCATTGCGAATGCATAGGCTATGGAGCATTGTGATGACAGGAGTCGAGGAGCATTGTGATGTAAGTGGTCATGGATCATTGTGATGACAAGTGTCCTGGACCATAGTGATGACACGGGTCATGGAGCATTGTGATGACAAGGGCCATGGCGAATTGTGATGACATGTGTCTTGGGGCATTGTGATGACAGTGGTCAAATAGAATTGTGATGAAAGGTATCATGGAGCACTGTGATGACAGGGGCCATGGAACATTGTGATGACAAAGGCCAAGGAGCATTGTGATGACAAGTATCATGGAACTTTGTGATGAAATGGGCATACATCATTATGATGACAAGAGTTCTGGAGCATTGTGATGACAAGGGCATGGAGCTTTGTGATTACAGTGGTCATGGAGCATTGTGATGACAACTGTCATGGAACATTGTGATGACAGGGTTCATGGAGCATTGTGATTAAAGGGGTCATGGAGCATTTTGATGACAAGGGCAGGCGAACATTTTGATTACATTGGTAATGGAGCATTGTGATGACATGGGCAGGGAACTTTGTGATGACAGGTGTAATAGAACATTGTGATTACAGGGGACATGGAGCATTTTGATGACATGGGCAGGCAACATTGTGATGACAGGTGTCATGGAGCATTGTGATGACAATGGTCATTTAAAGTTGTGCTGACAGGGATCATGGAGCATTGTGATGAGACGGGCATTGCAGCCTTGTGATGACAGGCGTACTGGAGCCTTCTGAGGAAAGATCTCAAGGGTCATTGTGATTACAGTGATCATGGAACATTGTGATGACAAGGTCATGGAGCCTTGTAATGACAGGGGCCATGAAGCATTGTGATGACAGGGGTCATGGGGGATTGTGATGACAGTGGTCATGGAGCATTGTGATGAAAGGGGTCATGGAGCACTGTGATTACAGGTGCCATCTATAATTGTGATGACAAAGGCCATGGAGCATTGTGATGACAGTTGTCATGGAGCATTGTGTTGAAAGGGGCATGGAGCATTGTGACGACAATGGTCATGGAGCATTGTGATGACGGGTATCATGGAGCATTGTTATGAAGAAGGTCATGGGGCAGTGTAATGACAAGTATCATGGAGCATGTGATGAAAGGAGTCATGGAGCTTTGTGATTAAATGGATCATGAGGCATTTTGATGACAAGAGTCATGGAACATTGTGATGACAGGGATCATGGAGCATTGTGATGACAAGGGCTATGGAGCATTGTGATGACTGGGGTCATGGGGCATGGTGATGACAGTGGTCATGGAGCATTGTGATGACGAAGACCACGGAGCATTGTGATGACAGCTGTCATGGAGCATTGTGATGAAAGGGGTCATGGATCACTACGATGACATGAGTAATGGAGCATTGTGATGATACGGACATGGAGCATTGTGATGACAGGGGTCATGCAGCATTGTGAAGACAGGGGTCATGCAGCATTGTGATGACACGGGCATGGAGCATAGTGATGACAAAAGTTCTGGAGCATTTTGATGACAAGGGCATGGATCATTGTGATTACAGGGGCCATGAAACATTGAGATGACAAGGGAATGGAGCATTGTGATGAAAGCGGTCCTGGAGAATTGTGAGGAAACAGGTCATGGATTATTGGGCTGGAAGGATTCCTGGAGCATTGTGATGACAAGTGCCATGGAGCATTTTAATGAAAGGGGTACTGGAGCATTGTACGGAAATGGTTCATGGATCATCGTGATTACACGGATCATGGACTATTGTGATGAGAAGGGTTTTGGAGCATTGTGATGACAGGGGTCATGGAGCACTGTAATAGCAGGGGTGATGGGGCATTGTGATGACAGGGGCATGGAGCATTGTGATGACAGAAGTCATAGAATATTGTGATGACAAGGGCCATGGAGCATTGTCATGAAAGGTCTTATCTGGCATTGTGATGAGAGTGGTCATGGAGCATTGTGATAAAAGTTGTCATGAAGCACTGTTATTACAGGGGCCATGTAGAATTTTGATGACAAAGGCCATGGAGCACTGTGATGACAGGCATCATGGAGCAATTTGATGAAAGTGGTCATGGAGCATTGTGATGAAATGCACCATGGAACATTGTGAAGACAAGTGTCCTGGAGCATTGTTATGACAAGCGCCATGGCCAATTCTGATGACAGGTGTCATGGAGCACTGTGATGACAGTGGTCATCTATCATTATGATGAAAGGTACCACGGAGCACTGTGATGACAGGGGCCATGGAGCATTGTGATGACACGGGCATGGAGCATTATGATGAGAAGTGATCTGGAGCATTGCGATGACAAGCGTATGGAGCATTGTGATTACAGGGGCCAGGGAGCATTGAGATGACAAGGGCAGGGAACATTGTGATGACAGCGGTCATGGATCATTGTGATGAGATCTGTCATGGAACATTGTGCTGACAGGGACCATAGAGCATTGTGATGACAGGTGTCATGTGGCCTTGTGATGACAGTGGTCATAGAGCATTGTGATGAAAAGGATCATGGAGCAATGTGATTACAGGGGCCATGGAGCATTGTGAATACATATGCCATGGAGCATTGTGATGACAGGGGTCAAGGAGCATTGTGATGAAAGTGGTCATGGAGCATTGTGATGACACGGGCATGGAGCATTATGATGACAAGAGTTCTGGAGCATTGTGATGAAAAGGGTATGGAGCATTGTGATTACAGCGGACCAGGAGCATTGTGATTACATGGGCAGTGAATATTGTGATGACAGGGGTTCATGGAGCACTGTGATGACAAATGTCATGGAACATTGTGATGACAGGGTTCATGGAGCATTGTGATGAGAGGGGCCTGGGAGCATTATGATGATAGGCGTCATTGGGTATTGTGATGAGAGTGGTCATAGAATATTGTGATGAAAAGGATCATGGAGCAATGTGATTACAGGTGCCATGGAGCATTGTGAATGCATAGGCCATGGAGCAATGAAATGACAGTGGTCAAGGAGCATGGTGATGTAAGTTGTCATGGAGCATTGTGATGACATGTGTCCATGAACATTGTGGTGACATGGTTCATGGAGCATTGTGATGACAAGTGCCATGGCGAAGTGTGATGACAGGTGTCATGGGGCATTTTGATGACAGTGGTCATGTAGAATTGTGATGAAAGGTATCATGGAGGACTCTGATGACAGGGGCCATGGAGCACTGTGATGACAGTGGTCATCTAGAATTGTGATGAAATATACCAAGGAGCATTGTGATGACAGGGGTCATGGAGCTCCGCAATTATAGAGGCCATGGAGCATTGTGAATACAAAGGTCATGGAGCATTGAGATGACAGGGGTGATGGCTAATTGTGATGACACGGTTCATGGAGCATTGTGATGACAAGGTTCAACAAGCATTGTGATGACAGGGGTCATGGAGCATTGTGATGACAAAGGCCATGGAACATTTTGATGACATGAATTCTGGAGTACTGTGATGACAAGCGCATGGAGCATTGTGATTATAGGGACCATGGAGCATTGTGATGACAACGGTATGGAACATTGTGATGACAAGGTTCTGCGAGCATTGTGATGATAGGGGTCATGGAACATTGTGATGAAGGGGATCATGGAGCAATGTGATTACAGTGGCCATGGAGCATTTTGAATGCATAGGCCATGGAGCACTGTGATGACAGGGGTCATGGAGCATTCTGATGAATGTGGTCATAGTTCATTGTGATGATTAGTGTCCAGGAACAGTGCGATGACATGGATCATGGAGCATTGTGATGACAAGGGCCATGGCGAATTGAGTTGACAGGTGTCATCGGGCATTGTGATGACAGACGTTATCAAGCATTGTGATGAATGGTACCATGGATCACTCTGATAACAGGGGCCATGGAGCATTGTGATGACAAAGGCCATGGAGCATTTTGATGAAAAGTGTCATGGAGAATTGTGATGAGACGGTCATGGAGCATTATGATGACAAGAGTTCTGGAGCATTGCATTGACAAGGGAATGGAGCATTGTGATTACAGGGTCCATGGAGGATAGTGATGACATCTGTCATGGAACATTGGGCTGACAGGGGCCATGGAGCATTGTGATGAGAAGTATAATGTGGCATTGTGATGACAGTGGCCATAGAGCATTGTGATGAAATGAATCATGGAGCAACGTGATTACAGGGACCGTGTAGCATTGCGAATGCATAGGCTGTGGAGCATTGTGATGACAGGAGTCGAGGAGCATTGTGATGTAAGTGGTCATGGATCATTGTGATGACAAGTGTCCTGGACCATAGTGATGACACGGGTCATGGAGCATTGTGATGACAAGGGCCATGGCGAATTGTGATGACATGTGTCTTGGGGCATTGTGATGACAGTGGTCAAATAGAATTGTGATGAAAGGTATCATGGAGCACTGTGATGACAGGGGCCATGGAACATTGTGATGACAAAGGCCAAGGAGCATTGTGATGACAAGTATCATGGACCTTTGTGATGAAATGGGCATACATCATTATGATGACAAGAGTTCTGGAGCATTGTGATGACAAGGGCATGGAGCATTGTGATTACAGTGGTCATGGAGCATTGTGATGACAACTGTCATGGAACATTGTGATGACAGGGTTCATGGAGCATTGTGATTAAAGGGGTCATGGAGCATTTTGATGACAAGGGCAGGCGAACATTTTGATTACATTGGTAATGGAGCATTGTGATGACATGGGCAGGGAACTTTGTGATGACAGGTGTAATAGAACATTGTGATTACAGGGGACATGGAGCATTTTGATGACATGGGCAGGCAACATTGTGATGACAGGTGTCATGGAGCATTGTGATGACAATGGTCATTTAAAGTTGTGCTGACAGGGATCATGGAGCATTGTGATGAGACGGGCATTGCAGCCTTGTGATGACAGGCGTACTGGAGCCTTCTGAGGAAAGATCTCATGGGTCATTGTGATTACAGTGATCATGGAACATTGTGATGACAAGGTCATGGAGCCTTGTAATGACAGGGGCCATGAAGCATTGTGATGACAGGGGTCATGGGGGATTGTGATGACAGTGGTCATGGAGCATTGTGATGAAAGGGGTCATGGAGCACTGTGATTACAGGTGCCATCTATAATTGTGATGACAAAGGCCATGGAGCATTGTGATGACAGTTGTCATGGAGCATTGTGTTGAAAGGGGCATGGAGCATTGTGACGACAATGGTCATGGAGCATTGTGATGACGGGTATCATGGAGCATTGTTATGAAGAAGGTCATGGGGCAGTGTAATGACAAGTATCATGGAGCATGTGATGAAAGGAGTCATGGAGCATTGTGATTAAATGGATCATGATGCATTTTGATGACAAGAGTCATGGAACATTGTGATGACAAGGATCATGGAGCATTGTGATGACAAGGGCTATGGAGCATTGTGATGACTGGGGTCATGGGGCATGGTGATGACAGTGGTCATGGAGCATTGTGATGACGAAAACCATGGAGCATTGTGATGACAGGTGTCATGGAGCATTGTGATGAAAGGGGTCATGGATCACTACGATGACATGGGTAATGGAGCATTGTGATGATACGGGCATGGAGCATTGTGATGACAGGGGTCATGCAGCATTGTGAAGACAGGGGTCATGCAGCATTGTGATGACATGGGCATGGAGCATAGTGATGACAAAAGTTCTGGAGCATTTTGATGACAAGGGCATGGATCATTGTGATTACAGGGGCCATGAAACATTGAGATGACAAGGGAATGGAGCATTGTGATGAAAGCGGTCCTGGAGAATTGTGAGGAAACAGGTCATGGATTATTGGGCTGGAAGGATTCCTGGAGCATTGTGATGACAAGTGCCATGGAGCATTTTAATGAAAGGGGTACTGGAGCATTGTACGGAAATGGTTCATGGATCATCGTGATTACACGGATCATGGACTATTGTGATGAGAAGGGTTTTGGAGCATTGTGATGACAGGGGTCATGGAGCACTGTAATAGCAGGGGTGATGGGGCATTGTGATGACAGGGGCATGGAGCATTGTGATGACAGAAGTCATAGAATATTGTGATGACAAGGGCCATGGAGCATTGTCATGAAAGGTCTGATCTGGCATTGTGATGAGAGTGGTCATGGAGCATTGTGATAAAAGTTGTCATGAAGCACTGTTATTACAGGGGCCATGTAGAATTTTGATGACAAAGGCCATGGAGCACTGTGATGACAGGCATCATGGAGCAATTTGATCAAAGTGGTCATGGAGCATTGTGATGAAATGCGCCATGGAACATTGTGAAGACAAGTGTCCTGGAGCATTGTTATGACAAGCGCCATGGCCAATTCTGATGACAGGTGTCATGGAGCACTGTGATGACAGTGGTCATCTCTCATTGTGATGAAAGTTATCACGGAGCACTGTGATGACAGGGGCCATGGAGCATTGTGATGACACGGGCATGGAGCATTATGATGAGAAGTGATCTGGAGCATTGCGATGACAAGCGTATGGAGCATTGTGATTACAGGGGCCAGGGAGCATTGAGATGACAAGGGCAGGGAACATTGTGATGACAGCGGTCATGGATCATTGTGATGAGATCTGTCATGGAACATTGTGCTGACAGGGACCATAGAGCATTGTGATGACAGGTGTCATGTGGCCTTGTGATGACAGTGGTCATAGAGCATTGTGATGAAAAGGATCATGGAGCAATGTGATTACAGGGGCCATGGAGCATTGTGAATACATAGGCCATGGAGCATTGTGATGACAGGGGTCAAGGAGCATTGTGATGAAAGTGGTCATGGAGCATTGTGATGACACGGGCATGGAGCATTATGATGACAAGAGTTCTGGAGCATTGTGATGAAAAGGGTATGGAGCATTGTGATTACAGGGGACCAGGAGCATTGTGATTACATGGGCAGTGAATATTGTGATGACAGGGGTTCATGGAGCACTGTGATGACAAATGTCATGGAACATTGTGATGACAGGGTTCATGGAGCATTGTGATGAGAGGGGCCTGGGAGCATTATGATGATAGGCGTCATTGGGTATTGTGATGAGAGTGGTCATAGAATATTGTGATGAAAAGGATCATGGAGCAATGTGATTACAGGTGCCATGGAGCATTGTGAATGCATAGGCCATGGAGCAATGAAATGACAGTGGTCAAGGAGCATGGTGATGTAAGTTGTCATGGAGCATTGTGATGACATGTGTCCATGAACATTGTGGTGACATGGTTCATGGAGCATTGTGATGACAAGTGCCATGGCGAAGTGTGATGACAGGTGTCATGGGGCATTTTGATGACAGTGGTCATGTAGAATTGTGATGAAAGGTATCATGGAGGACTCTGATGACAGGGGCCATGGAGCACTGTGATGACAGTGGTCATCTAGAATTGTGATGAAATATACCAAGGAGCATTGTGATGACAGGGGTCATGGAGCTCCGCAATTATGGAGGCCATGGAGCATTGTGAATACAAAGGTCATGGAGCATTGAGATGACAGGGGTGATGGCTAATTGTGATGACACGGTTCATGGAGCATTGTGATGACAAGGTTCATCAAGCATTGTGATGACAGGGGTCATGGAGCATTGTGATGACAAAGGCCATGGAACATTTTGATGACATGAATTCTGGAGTACTGTGATGACAAGCGCATGGAGCATTGTGATTATAGGGACCATGGAGCATTGTGATGACAACGGTATGGAACATTGTGATGACAAGGTTCTGCGAGCATTGTGATGATATGGGTCATGGAACATTGTGATGAAGGGGATCATGGAGCAATGTGATTACAGTGGCCATGGAGCATTTTGAATGCATAGGCCATGGAGCACTGTGATGACAGGGGTCATGGAGCATTCTGATGAATGTGGTCATAGTTCATTGTGATGATTAGTGTCCAGGAACAGTGCGATGACATGAATCATGCAGCATTGTGATGACAAGGGCCATGGCGAATTGAGTTGACAGGTGT
Organism: Balaenoptera physalus; assembly: GCF_965194825.1. Lineage (NCBI taxonomy): Eukaryota > Metazoa > Chordata > Mammalia > Artiodactyla > Balaenopteridae > Balaenoptera > Balaenoptera physalus. The sequence continues at coordinate 2,137,481 of NW_028126517.1, forward strand.
TATCGGGCATTGTGATGACAGACGTTATCAAGCATTGTGATGAATGGTACCATGGATCACTCTGATAACAGGGGCCATGGAGCATTGTGATGACAAAGGCCATGGAGCATTTTGATGAAAAGTGTCATGGAGAATTGTGATGAGACGGTCATGGGGCATTATGATGACAAGAGTTCTGGAGCATTGCATTGACAAGGGAATGGAGCATTGTGATTACAGGGTCCATGGAGGATAGTGATGACATCTGTCATGGAACATTGTGCTGACAGGGGCCATGGAGCATTGTGATGAGAAGTATAATGTGGCATTGTGATGACAGTGGCCATAGAGCATTGTGATGAAATGAATCATGGAGCAACGTGATTACAGGGACCGTGTAGCATTGCGAATGCATAGGCTATGGAGCATTGTGATGACAGGAGTCGAGGAGCATTGTGATGTAAGTGGTCATGGATCATTGTGATGACAAGTGTCCTGGACCATAGTGATGACACGGGTCATGGAGCATTGTGATGACAAGGGCCATGGCGAATTGTGATGACATGTGTCTTGGGGCATTGTGATGACAGTGGTCAAATAGAATTGTGATGAAAGGTATCATGGAGCACTGTGATGACAGGGGCCATGGAACATTGTGATGACAAAGGCCAAGGAGCATTGTGATGACAAGTATCATGGAACTTTGTGATGAAATGGGCATACATCATTATGATGACAAGAGTTCTGGAGCATTGTGATGACAAGGGCATGGAGCTTTGTGATTACAGTGGTCATGGAGCATTGTGATGACAACTGTCATGGAACATTGTGATGACAGGGTTCATGGAGCATTGTGATTAAAGGGGTCATGGAGCATTTTGATGACAAGGGCAGGCGAACATTTTGATTACATTGGTAATGGAGCATTGTGATGACATGGGCAGGGAACTTTGTGATGACAGGTGTAATAGAACATTGTGATTACAGGGGACATGGAGCATTTTGATGACATGGGCAGGCAACATTGTGATGACAGGTGTCATGGAGCATTGTGATGACAATGGTCATTTAAAGTTGTGCTGACAGGGATCATGGAGCATTGTGATGAGACGGGCATTGCAGCCTTGTGATGACAGGCGTACTGGAGCCTTCTGAGGAAAGATCTCATGGGTCATTGTGATTACAGTGATCATGGAACATTGTGATGACAAGGTCATGGAGCCTTGTAATGACAGGGGCCATGAAGCATTGTGATGACAGGGGTCATGGGGGATTGTGATGACAGTGGTCATGGAGCATTGTGATGAAAGGGGTCATGGAGCACTGTGATTACAGGTGCCATCTATAATTGTGATGACAAAGGCCATGGAGCATTGTGATGACAGTTGTCATGGAGCATTGTGTTGAAAGGGGCATGGAGCATTGTGACGACAATGGTCATGGAGCATTGTGATGACGGGTATCATGGAGCATTGTTATGAAGAAGGTCATGGGGCAGTGTAATGACAAGTATCATGGAGCATGTGATGAAAGGAGTCATGGAGCTTTGTGATTAAATGGATCATGAGGCATTTTGATGACAAGAGTCATGGAACATTGTGATGACAGGGATCATGGAGCATTGTGATGACAAGGGCTATGGAGCATTGTGATGACTGGGGTCATGGGGCATGGTGATGACAGTGGTCATGGAGCATTGTGATGACGAAGACCACGGAGCATTGTGATGACAGGTGTCATGGAGCATTGTGATGAAAGGGGTCATGGATCACTACGATGACATGGGTAATGGAGCATTGTGATGATACGGGCATGGAGCATTGTGATGACAGGGGTCATGCAGCATTGTGAAGACAGGGGTCATGCAGCATTGTGATGACATGGGCATGGAGCATAGTGATGACAAAAGTTCTGGAGCATTTTGATGACAAGGGCATGGATCATTGTGATTACAGGGGCCATGAAACATTGAGATGACAAGGGAATGGAGCATTGTGATGAAGGCGGTCCTGGAGAATTGTGAGGAAACAGGTCATGGATTATTGGGCTGGAAGGATTCCTGGAGCATTGTGATGACAAGTGCCATGGAGCATTTTAATGAAAGGGGTACTGGAGCATTGTACGGAAATGGTTCATGGATCATCGTGATTACACGGATCATAGACTATTGTGATGAGAAGGGTTTTGGAGCATTGTGATGACAGGGGTCATGGAGCACTGTAATAGCAGGGGTGATGGGGCATTGTGATGACAGGAGCATGGAGCATTGTGATGACAGAAGTCATAGAATACTGTGATGACAAGGGCCATGGAGCATTGTCATGAAAGGTCTTATCTGGCATTGTGATGAGAGTGGTCATGGAGCCTTGTGATAAAAGTTGTCATGAAGCACTGTTATTACAGAGGCCATGTAGAATTTTGATGACAAAGGCCATGGAGCACTGTGATGACAGGCATCATGGAGCAATTTGATGAAAGTGGTCATGGAGCATTGTGATGAAATGCGCCATGGAACATTGTGAAGACAAGTGTCCTGGAGCATTGTTATGACACGGGCCATGGCCAATTCTGATGACAGGTGTCATGGAGCACTGTGATGACAGTGGTCATCTCTCATTATGATGAAAGGTATCACGGAGCACTGTGATGAGAGGGGCCATGGAGCATTGTGATGACACGGGCATGGAGCATTATGATGAGAAGTGATCTGGAGCATTGCGATGACAAGGGTATGGAGCATTGTGATTACAGGGGCCTAGGAGCATTGAGATGACAAGGGCAGGGAACATTGTGATGACAGCGGTCATGGATCATTGTGATGAGATCTGTCATGGAACATTGTGCTGACAGGGGCCATAGAGCATTGTGATGACAGGTGTCATGTGGCCTTGTGATGACAGTGGTCATAGAGCATTGTGATGAAAAGGATCATGGAGCAATGTGATTACAGGGGCCATGGAGCATTGTGAATACATAGGCCATGGAGCATTGTGATGACAGGGCTCAAGGAGCATTGTGATGAAAGTGGTCATGGAGCATTGTGATGACACGGACATGGAGCATTATGATGACAAGAGTTCTGGAGCATTGTGATGAAAAGGGTATGGAGCATTGTGATTACAGGGGACCAGGAGCATTGTGATTACATGGGCAGTGAATATTGTGATGACAGGGGTTCATGGAGCACTGTGATGACAAATGTCATGGAACATTGTGATGACAGGGTTCATGGAGCATTGTGATGAGAGGGGCCTTGGAGCATTATGATGATAGGCGTCATTGGGTATTGTGATGAGAGTGGTCATAGAATATTGTGATGAAAAGGATCATGGAGCAATGTGATTACAGGTGCCATGGAGCATTGTGAATGCATAGGCCATGGAGCAATGAAATGACAGGGGTCAAGGAGCACGGTGATGTAAGTTGTCATGGATCATTGTGATGACATGTGTCCATGAACATTGTGGTGACATGGTTCATGGAGCATTGTGATGACAAGTGCCATGGCGAAGTGTGATGACAGGTGTCATGGGGCATTTTGATGACAGTGGTCATGTAGAATCGTGATGAAAGTTATCATGGAGGACTCTGATGACAGGGGCCGTGGAGCACTGTGATGACAGTGGTCATCTAAAATTGTGATGAAATATACCAAGGAGCATTGTGATGACAGGGGTCATGGAGCCTCGCAATTATAGAGGCCATGGAGAATTGTGAATACAAAGGTCATGGAGCATTGAGATGACAGGGGTGATGGCTAATTGTGATGACACGGTTCATGGAGCATTTTGATGACAGGGGTCATGGAGCATTGTGATGACAAAGGCCATGGAACATTTTGATGACATGAATTCTGGAGTACTGTGATGACAAGCACATGGAGCATTGTGATTATAGGGACCATGGAGCATTGTGATGACAACGGTATGGAACATTGTGATGACAAGGTTCTGCGAGCATTGTGATTATAGGGGTCATGGAACATTGTGATGAAGGGGATCATGGAGCAATGTGATTACAGTGGCCATGGAGCATTTTGAATGCATAGGCCATGGAGCACTGTGATGACAGGGGTCATGGAGCATTCTGATGAATGTGGTCATAGTTCATTGTGATGATTAGTGTCCAGGAACAGTGCGATGACATGGATCATGGAGCATTGTGATGACAAGGGCCATGGCGAATTGAGTTGACAGGTGTCATCGGGCATTGTGATGACAGACGTTATCAAGCATTGTGATGAATGGTACCATGGATCACTCTGATAACAGGGGCCATGGAGCATTGTGATGACAAAGGCCATGGAGCATTTTGATGAAAAGTGTCATGGAGAATTGTGATGAGACGGTCATGGAGCATTATGATGACAAGAGTTCTGGAGCATTGCATTGACAAGGGAATGGAGCATTGTGATTACAGGGTCCATGGAGGATAGTGATGACATCTGTCATGGAACATTGTGCTGACAGGGGCCATGGAGCATTGTGATGAGAAGTATAATGTGGCATTGTGATGACAGTGGCCATAGAGCATTGTGATGAAATGAATCATGGAGCAACGTGATTACAGGGACCGTGTAGCATTGCGAATGCATAGGCTATGGAGCATTGTGATGACAGGAGTCGAGGAGCATTGTGATGTAAGTGGTCATGGATCATTGTGATGACAAGTGTCCTGGACCATAGTGATGACACGGGTCATGGAGCATTGTGATGACAAGGGCCATGGCGAATTGTGATGACATGTGTCTTGGGGCATTGTGATGACAGTGGTCAAATAGAATTGTGATGAAAGGTATCATGGAGCACTGTGATGACAGGGGCCATGGAACATTGTGATGACAAAGGCCAAGGAGCATTGTGATGACAAGTATCATGGAACTTTGTGATGAAATGGGCATACATCATTATGATGACAAGAGTTCTGGAGCATTGTGATGACAAGGGCATGGAGCTTTGTGATTACAGTGGTCATGGAGCATTGTGATGACAACTGTCATGGAACATTGTGATGACAGGGTTCATGGAGCATTGTGATTAAAGGGGTCATGGAGCATTTTGATGACAAGGGCAGGCGAACATTTTGATTACATTGGTAATGGAGCATTGTGATGACATGGGCAGGGAACTTTGTGATGACAGGTGTAATAGAACATTGTGATTACAGGGGACATGGAGCATTTTGATGACATGGGCAGGCAACATTGTGATGACAGGTGTCATGGAGCATTGTGATGACAATGGTCATTTAAAGTTGTGCTGACAGGGATCATGGAGCATTGTGATGAGACGGGCATTGCAGCCTTGTGATGACAGGCGTACTGGAGCCTTCTGAGGAAAGATCTCAAGGGTCATTGTGATTACAGTGATCATGGAACATTGTGATGACAAGGTCATGGAGCCTTGTAATGACAGGGGCCATGAAGCATTGTGATGACAGGGGTCATGGGGGATTGTGATGACAGTGGTCATGGAGCATTGTGATGAAAGGGGTCATGGAGCACTGTGATTACAGGTGCCATCTATAATTGTGATGACAAAGGCCATGGAGCATTGTGATGACAGTTGTCATGGAGCATTGTGTTGAAAGGGGCATGGAGCATTGTGACGACAATGGTCATGGAGCATTGTGATGACGGGTATCATGGAGCATTGTTATGAAGAAGGTCATGGGGCAGTGTAATGACAAGTATCATGGAGCATGTGATGAAAGGAGTCATGGAGCTTTGTGATTAAATGGATCATGAGGCATTTTGATGACAAGAGTCATGGAACATTGTGATGACAGGGATCATGGAGCATTGTGATGACAAGGGCTATGGAGCATTGTGATGACTGGGGTCATGGGGCATGGTGATGACAGTGGTCATGGAGCATTGTGATGACGAAGACCACGGAGCATTGTGATGACAGGTGTCATGGAGCATTGTGATGAAAGGGGTCATGGATCACTACGATGACATGAGTAATGGAGCATTGTGATGATACGGACATGGAGCATTGTGATGACAGGGGTCATGCAGCATTGTGAAGACAGGGGTCATGCAGCATTGTGATGACATGGGCATGGAGCATAGTGATGACAAAAGTTCTGGAGCATTTTGATGACAAGGGCATGGATCATTGTGATTACAGGGGCCATGAAACATTGAGATGACAAGGGAATGGAGCATTGTGATGAAAGCGGTCCTGGAGAATTGTGAGGAAACAGGTCATGGATTATTGGGCTGGAAGGATTCCTGGAGCATTGTGATGACAAGTGCCATGGAGCATTTTAATGAAAGGGGTACTGGAGCATTGTACGGAAATGGTTCATGGATCATCGTGATTACACGGATCATGGACTATTGTGATGAGAAGGGTTTTGGAGCATTGTGATGACAGGGGTCATGGAGCACTGTAATAGCAGGGGTGATGGGGCATTGTGATGACAGGGGCATGGAGCATTGTGATGACAGAAGTCATAGAATATTGTGATGACAAGGGCCATGGAGCATTGTCATGAAAGGTCTTATCTGGCATTGTGATGAGAGTGGTCATGGAGCATTGTGATAAAAGTTGTCATGAAGCACTGTTATTACAGGGGCCATGTAGAATTTTGATGACAAAGGCCATGGAGCACTGTGATGACAGGCATCATGGAGCAATTTGATGAAAGTGGTCATGGAGCATTGTGATGAAATGCACCATGGAACATTGTGAAGACAAGTGTCCTGGAGCATTGTTATGACAAGCGCCATGGCCAATTCTGATGACAGGTGTCATGGAGCACTGTGATGACAGTGGTCATCTATCATTATGATGAAAGGTATCACGGAGCACTGTGATGACAGGGGCCATGGAGCATTGTGATGACACGGGCATGGAGCATTATGATGAGAAGTGATCTGGAGCATTGCGATGACAAGCGTATGGAGCATTGTGATTACAGGGGCCAGGGAGCATTGAGATGACAAGGGCAGGGAACATTGTGATGACAGCGGTCATGGATCATTGTGATGAGATCTGTCATGGAACATTGTGCTGACAGGGACCATAGAGCATTGTGATGACAGGTGTCATGTGGCCTTGTGATGACAGTGGTCATAGAGCATTGTGATGAAAAGGATCATGGAGCAATGTGATTACAGGGGCCATGGAGCATTGTGAATACATATGCCATGGAGCATTGTGATGACAGGGGTCAAGGAGCATTGTGATGAAAGTGGTCATGGAGCATTGTGATGACACGGGCATGGAGCATTATGATGACAAGAGTTCTGGAGCATTGTGATGAAAAGGGTATGGAGCATTGTGATTACAGCGGACCAGGAGCATTGTGATTACATGGGCAGTGAATATTGTGATGACAGGGGTTCATGGAGCACTGTGATGACAAATGTCATGGAACATTGTGATGACAGGGTTCATGGAGCATTGTGATGAGAGGGGCCTGGGAGCATTATGATGATAGGCGTCATTGGGTATTGTGATGAGAGTGGTCATAGAATATTGTGATGAAAAGGATCATGGAGCAATGTGATTACAGGTGCCATGGAGCATTGTGAATGCATAGGCCATGGAGCAATGAAATGACAGTGGTCAAGGAGCATGGTGATGTAAGTTGTCATGGAGCATTGTGATGACATGTGTCCATGAACATTGTGGTGACATGGTTCATGGAGCATTGTGATGACAAGTGCCATGGCGAAGTGTGATGACAGGTGTAATGGGGCATTTTGATGACAGTGGTCATGTAGAATTGTGATGAAAGGTATCATGGAGGACTCTGATGACAGGGGCCATGGAGCACTGTGATGACAGTGGTCATCTAGAATTGTGATGAAATATACCAAGGAGCATTGTGATGACAGGGGTCATGGAGCTCCGCAATTATAGAGGCCATGGAGCATTGTGAATACAAAGGTCATGGAGCATTGAGATGACAGGGGTGATGGCTAATTGTGATGACACGGTTCATGGAGCATTGTGATGACAAGGTTCAACAAGCATTGTGATGACAGGGGTCATGGAGCATTGTGATGACAAAGGCCATGGAACATTTTGATGACATGAATTCTGGAGTACTGTGATGACAAGCGCATGGAGCATTGTGATTATAGGGACCATGGAGCATTGTGATGACAACGGTATGGAACATTGTGATGACAAGGTTCTGCGAGCATTGTGATGATAGGGGTCATGGAACATTGTGATGAAGGGGATCATGGAGCAATGTGATTACAGTGGCCATGGAGCATTTTGAATGCATAGGCCATGGAGCACTGTGATGACAGGGGTCATGGAGCATTCTGATGAATGTGGTCATAGTTCATTGTGATGATTAGTGTCCAGGAACAGTGCGATGACATGGATCATGGAGCATTGTGATGACAAGGGCCATGGCGAATTGAGTTGACAGGTGTCATCGGGCATTGTGATGACAGACGTTATCAAGCATTGTGATGAATGGTACCATGGATCACTCTGATAACAGGGGCCATGGAGCATTGTGATGACAAAGGCCATGGAGCATTTTGATGAAAAGTGTCATGGAGAATTGTGATGAGACGGTCATGGAGCATTATGATGACAAGAGTTCTGGAGCATTGCATTGACAAGGGAATGGAGCATTGTGATTACAGGGTCCATGGAGGATAGTGATGACATCTGTCATGGAACATTGGGCTGACAGGGGCCATGGAGCATTGTGATGAGAAGTATAATGTGGCATTGTGATGACAGTGGCCATAGAGCATTGTGATGAAATGAATCATGGAGCAACGTGATTACAGGGACCGTGTAGCATTGCGAATGCATAGGCTGTGGAGCATTGTGATGACAGGAGTCGAGGAGCATTGTGATGTAAGTGGTCATGGATCATTGTGATGACAAGTGTCCTGGACCATAGTGATGACACGGGTCATGGAGCATTGTGATGACAAGGGCCATGGCGAATTGTGATGACATGTGTCTTGGGGCATTGTGATGACAGTGGTCAAATAGAATTGTGATGAAAGGTATCATGGAGCACTGTGATGACAGGGGCCATGGAACATTGTGATGACAAAGGCCAAGGAGCATTGTGATGAAAAGTATCATGGAACTTTGTGATGAAATGGGCATACATCATTATGATGACAAGAGTTCTGGAGCATTGTGATGACAAGGGCATGGAGCATTGTGATTACAGTGGTCATGGAGCATTGTGATGACAACTGTCATGGAACATTGTGATGACAGGGTTCATGGAGCATTGTGATTAAAGGGGTCATGGAGCATTTTGATGACAAGGGCAGGCGAACATTTTGATTACATTGGTAATGGAGCATTGTGATGACATGGGCAGGGAACTTTGTGATGACAGGTGTAATAGAACATTGTGATTACAGGGGACATGGAGCATTTTGATGACATGGGCAGGCAACATTGTGATGACAGGTGTCATGGAGCATTGTGATGACAATGGTCATTTAAAGTTGTGCTGACAGGGATCATGGAGCATTGTGATGAGACGGGCATTGCAGCCTTGTGATGACAGGCGTACTGGAGCCTTCTGAGGAAAGATCTCATGGGTCATTGTGATTACAGTGATCATGGAACATTGTGATGACAAGGTCATGGAGCCTTGTAATGACAGGGGCCATGAAGCATTGTGATGACAGGGGTCATGGGGGATTGTGATGACAGTGGTCATGGAGCATTGTGATGAAAGGGGTCATGGAGCACTGTGATTACAGGTGCCATCTATAATTGTGATGACAAAGGCCATGGAGCATTGTGATGACAGTTGTCATGGAGCATTGTGTTGAAAGGGGCATGGAGCATTGTGACGACAATGGTCATGGAGCATTGTGATGACGGGTATCATGGAGCATTGTTATGAAGAAGGTCATGGGGCAGTGTAATGACAAGTATCATGGAGCATGTGATGAAAGGAGTCATGGAGCATTGTGATTAAATGGATCATGAGGCATTATGATGACAAGAGTCATGGAACATTGTGATGACAGGGATCACGGAGCATTGTGATGACAAGGGCTATGGAGCATTGTGATGACTGGGGTCATGGGGCATGGTGAAGACAGTGGTCATGGAGCATTGTGATGACGAAAACCACGGAACATTGTGATGACAGGTGTCATGGAGCATTGTGATGAAAGGGGTCATGGATCACTACGATGACATGGGTAATGGAGCATTGTGATGATACGGGCATGGAGCATTGTGATGACAGGGGTCATGCAGCATTGTGAAGACAGGGGTCATGCAGCATTGTGATGACATGGGCATGGAGCATAGTGATGACAAAAGTTCTGGAGCATTTTGATGACAAGGGCATGGATCATTGTGATTACAGGGGCCATGAAACATTGAGATGACAAGGGAATGGAGCATTGTGATGAAAGCGGTCCTGGAGAATTGTGAGGAAACAGGTCATGGATTATTGGGCTGGAAGGATTCCTGGAGCATTGTGATGACAAGTGCCATGGAGCATTTTAATGAAAGGGGTACTGGAGCATTGTACGGAAATGGTTCATGGATCATCGTGATTACACGGATCATGGACTATTGTGATGAGAAGGGTTTTGGAGCATTGTGATGACAGGGGTCATGGAGCACTGTAATAGCAGGGGTGATGGGGCATTGTGATGACAGGGGCATGGAGCATTGTGATGACAGAAGTCATAGAATATTGTGATGACAAGGGCCATGGAGCATTGTCATGAAAGGTCTGATCTGGCATTGTGATGAGAGTGGTCATGGAGCATTGTGATAAAAGTTGTCATGAAGCACTGTTATTACAGGGGCCATGTAGAATTTTGATGACAAAGGCCATGGAGCACTGTGATGACAGGCATCATGGAGCAATTTGATGAAAGTGGTCATGGAGCATTGTGATGAAATGCGCCATGGAACATTGTGAAGACAAGTGTCCTGGAGCATTGTTATGACAAGCGCCATGGCCAATTCTGATGACAGGTGTCATGGAGCACTGTGATGACAGTGGTCATCTATCATTATGATGAAAGGTATCACGGAGCACTGTGATGACAGGGGCCATGGAGCATTGTGATGACACGGGCATGGAGCATTATGATGGGAAGTGATCTGGAGCATTGCGATGACAAGCGTATGGAGCATTGTGATTACAGGGGCCAGGGAGCATTGAGATGACAAGGGCAGGGAACATTGTGATGACAGCGGTCATGGATCATTGTGATGAGATCTGTCATGGAACATTGTGCTGACAGGGCCCATAGAGCATTGTGATGACAGGTGTCATGTGGCCTTGTGATGACAGTGGTCATAGAGCATTGTGATGAAAAGGATCATGGAGCAATGTGATTACAGGGGCCATGGAGCATTGTGAATACATAGGCCATGGAGCATTGTGATGACAGGGGTCAAGGAGCATTGTGATGAAAGTGGTCATGGAGCATTGTGATGACACGGGCATGGAGCATTATGATGACAAGAGTTCTGGAGCATTGTGATGAAAAGGGTATGGAGCATTGTGATTACAGGGGACCAGGAGCATTGTGATTACATGGGCAGTGAATATTGTGATGACAGGGGTTCATGGGGCACTGTGATGACAAATGTCATGGAACATTGTGATGACAGGGTTCATGGAGCATTGTGATGAGAGGGGCCTGGGAGCATTATGATGATAGGCGTCATTGGGAATTGTGATGAGAGTGGTCATAGAATATTGTGATGAAAAGGATCATGGAGCAATGTGATTACAGGTGCCATGGAGCATTGTGAATGCATAGGCCATGGAGCAATGAAATGACAGTGGTCAAGAAGCATGGTGATGTAAGTTGTCATGGAGCATTGTGATGACATGTGTCCATGAACATTGTGGTGACATGGTTCATGGAGCATTGTGATGACAAGTGCCATGGCGAAGTGTGATGACAGGTGTCATGGGGCATTTTGATGACAGTGGTCATGTAGAATTGTGATGAAAGGTATCATGGAGGACTCTGATGACAGGGGCCATGGAGCACTGTGATGACAGTGGTCATCTAGAATTGTGATGAAATATACCAAGGAGCATTGTGATGACAGGGGTCATGGAGCTCCGCAATTATAGAGGCCATGGAGCATTGTGAATACAAAGGTCATGGAGCATTGAGATGACGGGGGTGATGGCTAATTGTGATGACACGGTTCATGGAGCATTGTGATGACAAGGTTCAACAAGCATTGTGATGACAGGGGTCATGGAGCATTGTGATGACAAAGGCCATGGAACATTTTGATGACATGAATTCTGGAGTACTGTGATGACAAGCGCATGGAGCATTGTGATTATAGGGACCATGGAGCATTGTGATGACAACGGTATGGAACATTGTGATGACAAGGTTCTGCGAGCATTGTGATGATAGGGGTCATGGAACATTGTGATGAAGGGGATCATGGAGCAATGTGATTACAGTGGCCATGGAGCATTTTGAATGCATAGGCCATGGAGCACTGTGATGACAGGGGTCATGGAGCATTCTGATGAATGTGGTCATAGTTCATTGTGATGATTAGTGTCCAGGAACAGTGCGATGACATGGATCATGGAGCATTGTGATGACAAGGGCCATGGCGAATTGAGTTGACAGGTGTCATCGGGCATTGTGATGACAGACGTTATCAAGCATTGTGATGAATGGTACCATGGATCACTCTGATAACAGGGGCCATGGAGCATTGTGATGACAAAGGCCATGGAGCATTTTGATGAAAAGTGTCATGGAGAATTGTGATGAGACGGTCATGGAGCATTATGATGACAAGAGTTCTGGAGCATTGCATTGACAAGGGAATGGAGCATTGTGATTACAGGGTCCATGGAGGATAGTGATGACATCTGTCATGGAACATTGTGCTGACAGGGGCCATGGAGCATTGTGATGAGAAGTATAATGTGGCATTGTGATGACAGTGGCCATAGAGCATTGTGATGAAATGAGTCATGGAGCAACGTGATTACAGGGACCGTGTAGCATTGCGAATGCATAGGCTATGGAGCATTGTGATGACAGGAGTCGAGGAGCATTGTGATGTAAGTGGTCATGGATCATTGTGATGACAAGTGTCCTGGACCATAGTGATGACACGGGTCATGGAGCATTGTGATGACAAGGGCCATGGCGAATTGTGATGACATGTGTCTTGGGGCATTGTAATGACAGTGGTCAAATAGAATTGTGATGAAAGGTATCATGGAGCACTGTGATGACAGGGGCCATGGAACATTGTGATGACAAAGGCCAAGGAGCATTGTGATGACAAGTATCATGGACCTTTGTGATGAAATGGGCATACATCATTATGATGACAAGAGTTCTGGAGCATTGTGATGACAAGGGCATGGAGCATTGTGATTACAGGGGCCATGTAGAATTTTGATGACAAAGGCCATGGAGCACTGTGATGACAGGCATCATGGAGCAATTTGATGAAAGTGGTCATGGAGCATTGTGATGAAATGCGCCATGGAACATTGTGAAGACAAGTGTCCTGGAGCATTGTTATGACAAGGGCCATGGCCAATTCTGATGACAGGTGTCATGGAGCACTGTGATGACAGTGGTCATCTCTCATTGTGATGAAAGGTATCACGGAGCACTGTGATGACAGGGGCCATGGAGCATTGTGATGACACGGGCATGGAGCATTATGATGAGAAGTGATCTGGAGCATTGCGATGACAAGCGTATGGAGCATTGTGATTACAGGGGCCAGGGAGCATTGAGATGACAAGGGCAGGGAACATTGTGATGACAGCGGTCATGGATCATTGTGATGAGATCTGTCATGGAACATTGTGCTGACAGGGACCATAGAGCATTGTGATGACAGGTGTCATGTGGCCTTGTGATGACAGTGGTCATAGAGCATTGTGATGAAAAGGATCATGGAGCAATGTGATTACAGGGGCCATGGAGCATTGTGAATACATAGGCCATGGAGCATTGTGATGACAGGGGTCAAGGAGCATTGTGATGAAAGTGGTCATGGAGCATTGTGATGACACGGGCATGGAGCATTATGATGACAAGAGTTCTGGAGCATTGTGATGAAAAGGGTATGGAGCATTGTGATTACAGGGGACCAGGAGCATTGTGATTACATGGGCAGTGAATATTGTGATGACAGGGGTTCATGGAGCACTGTGATGACAAATGTCATGGAACATTGTGATGACAGGGTTCATGGAGCATTGTGATGAGAGGGGCCTGGGAGCATTATGATGATAGGCGTCATTGGGTATTGTGATGAGAGTGGTCATAGAATATTGTGATGAAAAGGATCATGGAGCAATGTGATTACAGGTGCCATGGAGCATTGTGAATGCATAGGCCATGGAGCAATGAAATGACAGTGGTCAAGGAGCATGGTGATGTAAGTTGTCATGGAGCATTGTGATGACATGTGTCCATGAACATTGTGGTGACATGGTTCATGGAGCATTGTGATGACAAGTGCCATGGCGAAGTGTGATGACAGGTGTCATGGGGCATTTTGATGACAGTGGTCATGTAGAATTGTGATGAAAGGTATCATGGAGGACTCTGATGACAGGGGCCATGGAGCACTGTGATGACAGTGGTCATCTAGAATTGTGATGAAATATACCAAGGAGCATTGTGATGACAGGGGTCATGGAGCTCCGCAATTATAGAGGCCATGGAGCATTGTGAATACAAAGGTCATGGAGCATTGAGATGACAGGGGTGATGGCTAATTGTGATGACACGGTTCATGGAGCATTGTGATGACAAGGTTCATCAAGCATTGTGATGACAGGGGTCATGGAGCATTGTGATGACAAAGGCCATGGAACATTTTGATGACATGAATTCTGGAGTACTGTGATGACAAGCGCATGGAGCATTGTGATTATAGGGACCATGGAGCATTGTGATGACAACGGTATGGAACATTGTGATGACAAGGTTCTGCGAGCATTGTGATGATAGGGGTCATGGAACATTGTGATGAAGGGGATCATGGAGCAATGTGATTACAGTGGCCATGGAGCATTTTGAATGCATAGGCCATGGAGCACTGTGATGACAGGGGTCATGGAGCATTCTGATGAATGTGGTCATAGTTCATTGTGATGATTAGTGTCCAGGAACAGTGCGATGACATGGATCATGGAGCATTGTGATGACAAGGGCCATGGCGAATTGAGTTGACAGGTGTCATCGGGCATTGTGATGACAGACGTTATCAAGCATTGTGATGAATGCTACCATGGATCACTCTGATAACAGGGGCCATGGAGCATTGTGATGACAAAGGCCATGGAGCATTTTGATGAAAAGTGTCATGGAGAATTGTGATGAGACGGTCATGGAGCATTATGATGACAAGAGTTCTGGAGCATTGCATTGACAAGGGAATGGAGCATTGTGATTACAGGGTCCATGGAGGATAGTGATGACATCTGTCATGGAACATTGTGCTGACAGGGGCCATGGAGCATTGTGATGAGAAGTATAATGTGGCATTGTGATGACAGTGGCCATAGAGCATTGTGATGAAATGAGTCATGGAGCAACGTGATTACAGGGACCGTGTAGCATTGCGAATGCATAGGCTATGGAGCATTGTGATGACAGGAGTCGAGGAGCATTGTGATGTAAGTGGTCATGGATCATTGTGATGACAAGTGTCCTGGACCATAGTGATGACACGGGTCATGGAGCATTGTGATGACAAGGGCCATGGCGAATTGTGATGACATGTGTCTTGGGGCATTGTGATGACAGTGGTCAAATAGAATTGTGATGAAAGGTATCATGGAGCACTGTGATGACAGGGGCCATGGAACATTGTGATGACAAAGGCCAAGGAGCATTGTGATGACAAGTATCATGGACCTTTGTGATGAAATGGGCATACATCATTATGATGACAAGAGTTCTGGAGCATTGTGATGACAAGGGCATGGAGCATTGTGATTACAGGGGCCATGAAACATTGAGATGACAAGGGAATGGAGCATTGTGATGAAAGCGGTCCTGGAGAATTGTGAGGAAATAGGTCATGGATTATTGGGCTGGAAGGATTCCTGGAGCATTGTGATTACAAGTGCCATGGAGCATTTTAATGAAAGGGGTACTGGATCATTGTACGGAAATGGTTCATGGATCATCGTGATTACACGGATCATAGACTATTGTGATGAGAAGGGTTTTGGAGCATTGTGATGACAGGGGTCATGGAGGACTGTAATAGCAGGGGTGATGGGGCATTGTGATGACAGGGGCATGGAGCATTGTGATGACAGAAGTCATAGAATATTGTGATGACAAGGGCCATGGAGCATTGTCATGAAAGGTCTTATCTGGCATTGTGATGAGAGTGGTCATGGAGCATTGTGATAAAAGTTGTCATGAAGCACTGTTATTACAGGGGCCATGTAGAATTTTGATGGCAAAGGCCATGGAGCATTGTGATGACAGGCATCATGGATCAATTTGATGAAAGTGGTCATGGAGCATTGTGATGAAATGCGCCATGGAACATTGTGAAGACAAGTGTCCTGGAGCATTGTTATGACAAGGGCCATGGCCAATTCTGATGACAGGTGTCATGGAGCACTGTGATGACAGTGGTCATCTCTCATTGTGATGAAAGGTATCACGGAGCACTGTGATGACAGGGGCCATGGAGCATTGTGATGACACGGGCATGGAGCATTATGATGAGAAGTGATCTGGAGCATTGCGATGACAAGCGTATGGAGCATTGTGATTACAGGGGCCAGGGAGCATTGAGATGACAAGGGCAGGGAACATTGTGATGACAGCGGTCATGGATCATTGTGATGAGATCTGTCATGGAACATTGTGCTGACAGGGACCATAGAGCATTGTGATGACAGGTGTCATGTGGCCTTGTGATGACAGTGGTCATAGAGCATTGTGATGAAAAGGATCATGGAGCAATGTGATTACAGGGGCCATGGAGCATTGTGAATACATAGGCCATGGAGCATTGTGATGACAGGGGTCAAGGAGCATTGTGATGAAAGTGGTCATGGAGCATTGTGATGACACGGGCATGGAGCATTATGATGACAAGAGTTCTGGAGCATTGTGATGAAAAGGGTATGGAGCATTGTGATTACAGGGGACCAGGAGCATTGTGATTACATGGGCAGTGAATATTGTGATGACAGGGGTTCATGGAGCACTGTGATGACAAATGTCATGGAACATTGTGATGACAGGGTTCATGGAGCATTGTGATGAGAGGGGCCTGGGAGCATTATGATGATAGGCGTCATTGGGTATTGTGATGAGAGTGGTCATAGAATATTGTGATGAAAAGGATCATGGAGCAATGTGATTACAGGTGCCATGGAGCATTGTGAATGCATAGGCCATGGAGCAATGAAATGACAGTGGTCAAGGAGCATGGTGATGTAAGTTGTCATGGAGCATTGTGATGACATGTGTCCATGAACATTGTGGTGACATGGTTCATGGAGCATTGTGATGACAAGTGCCATGGCGAAGTGTGATGACAGGTGTCATGGGGCATTTTGATGACAGTGGTCATGTAGAATTGTGATGAAAGGTATCATGGAGGACTCTGATGACAGGGGCCATGGAGCACTGTGATGACAGTGGTCATCTAGAATTGTGATGAAATATACCAAGGAGCATTGTGATGACAGGGGTCATGGAGCTCCGCAATTATAGAGGCCATGGAGCATTGTGAATACAAAGGTCATGGAGCATTGAGATGACAGGGGTGATGGCTAATTGTGATGACACGGTTCATGGAGCATTGTGATGACAAGGTTCATCAAGCATTGTGATGACAGGGCTCATGGAGCATTGTGATGACAAAGGCCATGGAACATTTTGATGACATGAATTCTGGAGTACTGTGATGACAAGCGCATGGAGCATTGTGATTATAGGGACCATGGAGCATTGTGATGACAACGGTATGGAACATTGTGATGACAAGGTTCTGCGAGCATTGTGATGATAGGGGTCATGGAACATTGTGATGAAGGGGATCATGGAGCAATGTGATTACAGTGGCCATGGAGCATTTTGAATGCATAGGCCATGGAGCACTGTGATGACAGGGGTCATGGAGCATTCTGATGAATGTGGTCATAGTTCATTGTGATGATTAGTGTCCAGGAACAGTGCGATGACATGGATCATGGAGCATTGTGATGACAAGGGCCATGGCGAATTGAGTTGACAGGTGTCATCGGGCATTGTGATGACAGACGTTATCAAGCATTGTGATGAATGGTACCATGGATCACTCTGATAACAGGGGCCATGGAGCATTGTGATGACAAAGGCCATGGAGCATTTTGATGAAAAGTGTCATGGAGAATTGTGATGAGACGGTCATGGAGCATTATGATGACAAGAGTTCTGGAGCATTGCATTGACAAGGGAATGGAGCATTGTGATTACAGGGTCCATGGAGGATAGTGATGACATCTGTCATGGAACATTGTGCTGACAGGGGCCATGGAGCATTGTGATGAGAAGTATAATGTGGCATTGTGATGACAGTGGCCATAGAGCATTGTGATGAAA
Organism: Balaenoptera physalus; assembly: GCF_965194825.1. Classification (NCBI taxonomy): domain Eukaryota; kingdom Metazoa; phylum Chordata; class Mammalia; order Artiodactyla; family Balaenopteridae; genus Balaenoptera; species Balaenoptera physalus. The sequence continues at coordinate 2,156,037 of NW_028126517.1, forward strand.
TGAGTCATGGAGCAACGTGATTACAGGGACCGTGTAGCATTGCGAATGCATAGGCTATGGAGCATTGTGATGACAGGAGTCGAGGAGCATTGTGATGTAAGTGGTCATGGATCATTGTGATGACAAGTGTCCTGGACCATAGTGATGACACGGGTCATGGAGCATTGTGATGACAAGGGCCATGGCGAATTGTGATGACATGTGTCTTGGGGCATTGTGATGACAGTGGTCAAATAGAATTGTGATGAAAGGTATCATGGAGCACTGTGATGACAGGGGCCATGGAACATTGTGATGACAAAGGCCAAGGAGCATTGTGATGACAAGTATCATGGACCTTTGTGATGAAATGGGCATACATCATTATGATGACAAGAGTTCTGGAGCATTGTGATGACAAGGGCATGGAGCATTGTGATTACAGGGGCCATGAAACATTGAGATGACAAGGGAATGGAGCATTGTGATGAAAGCGGTCCTGGAGAATTGTGAGGAAATAGGTCATGGATTATTGGGCTGGAAGGATTCCTGGAGCATTGTGATGACAAGTGCCATGGAGCATTTTAATGAAAGGGGTACTGGAGCATTGTACGGAAATGGTTCATGGATCATCGTGATTACACGGATCATAGACTATTGTGATGAGAAGGGTTTTGGAGCATTGTGATGACAGGGGTCATGGAGGACTGTAATAGCAGGGGTGATGGGGCATTGTGATGACAGGGGCATGGAGCATTGTGATGACAGAAGTCATAGAATATTGTGATGACAAGGGCCATGGAGCATTGTCATGAAAGGTCTTATCTGGCATTGTGATGAGAGTGGTCATAGAGCATTGTGATAAAAGTTGTCATGAAGCACTGTTATTACAGTGGCCATGTAGAATTTTGATGACAAAGGCCATGGAGCACTGTGATGACAGGCATCATGGAGCAATTTGATGAAAGTGGTCATGGAGCATTGTGATGAAATGCGCCATGGAACATTGTGAAGACAAGTGTCCTGGAGCATTGTTATGACAAGGGCCATGGCCAATTCTGATGACAGGTGTCATGGAGCACTGTGATGACAGTGGTCATCTCTCATTGTGATGAAAGGTATCACGGAGCACTGTGATGACAGGGGCCATGGAGCATTGTGATGACACGGGCATGGAGCATTATGATGAGAAGTGATCTGGAGCATTGCGATGACAAGCGTATGGAGCATTGTGATTACAGGGGCCAGGGAGCATTGAGATGACAAGGGCAGGGAACATTGTGATGACACCGGTCATGGATCATTGTGATGAGATCTGTCATGGAACATTGTGCTGACAGGGACCATAGAGCATTGTGATGACAGGTGTCATGTGGCCTTGTGATGACAGTGGTCATAGAGCATTGTGATGAAAAGGATCATGGAGCAATGTGATTACAGGGGCCATGGAGCATTGTGAATACATAGGCCATGGAGCATTGTGATGACAAGGGTCAAGGAGCATTGTGATGAAAGTGGTCATGGAGCATTGTGATGACACGGGCATGGAGCATTATGATGACAAGAGTTCTGGAGCATTGTGATGAAAAGGGTATGGAGCATTGTGATTACAGGGGACCAGGAGCATTGTGATTACATGGGCAGTGAATATTGTGATGACAGGGGTTCATGGAGCACTGTGATGACAAATGTCATGGAACATTGTGATGACAGGGTTCATGGAGCATTGTGATGAGAGGGGCCTGGGAGCATTATGATGATAGGCGTCATTGGGTATTGTGATGAGAGTGGTCATAGAATATTGTGATGAAAAGGATCATGGAGCAATGTGATTACAGGTGCCATGGAGCATTGTGAATGCATAGGCCATGGAGCAATGAAATGACAGTGGTCAAGGAGCATGGTGATGTAAGTTGTCATGGAGCATTGTGATGACATGTGTCCATGAACATTGTGGTGACATGGTTCATGGAGCATTGTGATGACAAGTGCCATGGCGAAGTGTGATGACAGGTGTCATGGGGCATTTTGATGACAGTGGTCATGTAGAATTGTGATGAAAGGTATCATGGAGGACTCTGATGACAGGGGCCATGGAGCACTGTGATGACAGTGGTCATCTAGAATTGTGATGAAATATACCAAGGAGCATTGTGATGACAGGGGTCATGGAGCTCCGCAATTATAGAGGCCATGGAGCATTGTGAATACAAAGGTCATGGAGCATTGAGATGACAGGGGTGATGGCTAATTGTGATGACACGGTTCATGGAGCATTGTGATGACAAGGTTCATCAAGCATTGTGATGACAGGGGTCATGGAGCATTGTGATGACAAAGGCCATGGAACATTTTGATGACATGAATTCTGGAGTACTGTGATGACAAGCGCATGGAGCATTGTGATTATAGGGACCATGGAGCATTGTGATGACAACGGTATGGAACATTGTGATGACAAGGTTCTGCGAGCATTGTGATGATAGGGGTCATGGAACATTGTGATGAAGGGGATCATGGAGCAATGTGATTACAGTGGCCATGGAGCATTTTGAATGCATAGGCCATGGAGCACTGTGATGACAGGGGTCATGGAGCATTCTGATGAATGTGGTCATAGTTCATTGTGATGATTAGTGTCCAGGAACAGTGCGATGACATGGATCATGGAGCATTGTGATGACAAGGGCCATGGCGAATTGAGTTGACAGGTGTCATCGGGCATTGTGATGACAGACGTTATCAAGCATTGTGATGAATGGTACCATGGATCACTCTGATAACAGGGGCCATGGAGCATTGTGATGACAAAGGCCATGGAGCATTTTGATGAAAAGTGTCATGGAGAATTGTGATGAGACGGTCATGGAGCATTATGATGACAAGAGTTCTGGAGCATTGCATTGACAAGGGAATGGAGCATTGTGATTACAGGGTCCATGGAGGATAGTGATGACATCTGTCATGGAACATTGTGCTGACAGGGGCCATGGAGCATTGTGATGAGAAGTATAATGTGGCATTGTGATGACAGTGGCCATAGAGCATTGTGATGAAATGAGTCATGGAGCAATGTGATTACAGGGACCGTGTAGCATTGCGAATGCATAGGCTATGGAGCCTTGTGATGACAGGAGTCGAGGAGCATTGTGATGTAAGTGGTCATGGATCATTGTGATGACAAGTGTCCTGGACCATAGTGATGACACGGGTCATGGAGCATTGTGATGACAAGGGCCATGGCGAATTGTGATGACATGTGTCTTGGGGCATTGTGATGACAGTGGTCAAATAGAATTGTGATGAAAGGTATCATGGAGCACTGTGATGACAGGGGCCATGGAACATTGTGATGACAAAGGCCAAGGAGCATTGTGATGACAAGTATCATGGACCTTTGTGATGAAATGGGCATACATCATTATGATGACAAGAGTTCTGGAGCATTGTGATGACAAGGGCATGGAGCATTGTGATTACAGGGGCCATGAAACATTGAGATGACAAGGGAATGGAGCATTGTGATGAAAGCGGTCCTGGAGAATTGTGAGGAAATAGGTCATGGATTATTGGGCTGGAAGGATTCATGGAGCATTGTGATGACAAGTGCCATGGAGCATTTTAATGAAAGGGGTACTGGAGCATTGTACGGAAATGGTTCATGGATCATCGTGATTACACGGATCATAGACTATTGTGATGAGAAGGGTTTTGGAGCATTGTGATGACCGGGGTCATGGAGGACTGTAATAGCAGGGGTGATGGGGCATTGTGATGACAGGGGCATGGAGCATTGTGATGACAGAAGTCATAGAATATTGTGATGACAAGGGCCATGGAGCATTGTCATGAAAGGTCTTATCTGGCATTGTGATGAGAGTGGTCATAGAGCATTGTGATAAAAGTTGTCATGAAGCACTGTTATTACAGGGGCCATGTAGAATTTTGATGACAAAGGCCATGGAGCACTGTGATGACAGGCATCATGGAGCAATTTGATGAAAGTGGTCATGGAGCATTGTGATGAAATGCACCATGGAACATTGTGAAGACAAGTGTCCTGGAGCATTGTTATGACAAGGGCCATGGCCAATTCTGATGACAGGTGTCATGGAGCACTGTGATGACAGTGGTCATCTCTCATTGTGATGAAAGGTATCACGGAGCACTGTGATGACAGGGGCCATGGAGCATTGTGATGACACGGGCATGGAGCATTATGATGAGAAGTGATCTGGAGAATTGCGATGACAAGCGTATGGAGCATTGTGATTACAGGGGCCAGGGAGCATTGAGATGACAAGGGCAGGGAACATTGTGATGACAGTGGTCATGGATCATTGTGATGAGATCTGTCATGGAACATTGTGCTGACAGGGACCATAGAGCATTGTGATGACAGGTGTCATGTGGCCTTGTGATGACAGTGGTCATAGAGCATTGTGATGAAAAGGATCATGGAGCAATGTGATTACAGGGGCCATGGAGCATTGTGAATACATAGGCCATGGAGCATTGTGATGACAGGGGTCAAGGAGCATTGTGATGAAAGTGGTCATGGAGCATTGTGATGACACGGGCATGGAGCATTATGATGACAAGAGTTCTGGAGCATTGTGATGAAAAGGGTATGGAGCATTGTGATTACAGGGGACCAGGAGCATTGTGATTACATGGGCAGTGAATATTGTGATGACAGGGGTTCATGGAGCACTGTGATGACAAATGTCATGGAACATTGTGATGACAGGGTTCATGGAGCATTGTGATGAGAGGGGCCTGGGAGCATTATGATGATAGGCGTCATTGGGTATTGTGATGAGAGTGGTCATAGAATATTGTGATGAAAAGGATCATGGAGCAATGTGATTACAGGTGCCATGGAGCATTGTGAATGCATAGGCCATGGAGCAATGAAATGACAGTGGTCAAGGAGCATGGTGATGTAAGTTGTCATGGAGCATTGTGATGACATGTGTCCATGAACATTGTGGTGACATGGTTCATGGAGCATTGTGATGACAAGTGCCATGGCGAAGTGTGATGACAGGTGTCATGGGGCATTTTGATGACAGTGGTCATGTAGAATTGTGATGAAAGGTATCATGGAGGACTCTGATGACAGGGGCCATGGAGCACTGTGATGACAGTGGTCATCTAGAATTGTGATGAAATATACCAAGGAGCATTGTGATGACAGGGGTCATGGAGCTCCGCAATTATAGAGGCCATGGAGCATTGTGAATACAAAGGTCATGGAGCATTGAGATGACAGGGGTGATGGCTAATTGTGATGACACGGTTCATGGAGCATTGTGATGACAAGGTTCATCAAGCATTGTGATGACAGGGCTCATGGAGCATTGTGATGACAAAGGCCATGGAACATTTTGATGACATGAATTCTGGAGTACTGTGATGACAAGCGCATGGAGCATTGTGATTATAGGGACCATGGAGCATTGTGATGACAACGGTATGGAACATTGTGATGACAAGGTTCTGCGAGCATTGTGATGATAGGGGTCATGGAACATTGTGATGAAGGGGATCATGGAGCAATGTGATTACAGTGGCCATGGAGCATTTTGAATGCATAGGCCATGGAGCACTGTGATGACAGGGGTCATGGAGCATTCTGATGAATGTGGTCATAGTTCATTGTGATGATTAGTGTCCAGGAACAGTGCGATGACATGGATCATGGAGCATTGTGATGACAAGGGCCATGGCGAATTGAGTTGACAGGTGTCATCGGGCATTGTGATGACAGACGTTATCAAGCATTGTGATGAATGGTACCATGGATCACTCTGATAACAGGGGCCATGGAGCATTGTGATGACAAAGGCCATGGAGCATTTTGATGAAAAGTGTCATGGAGAATTGTGATGAGACGGTCATGGAGCATTATGATGACAAGAGTTCTGGAGCATTGCATTGACAAGGGAATGGAGCATTGTGATTACAGGGTCCATGGAGGATAGTGATGACATCTGTCATGGAACATTGTGCTGACAGGGGCCATGGAGCATTGTGATGAGAAGTATAATGTGGCATTGTGATGACAGTGGCCATAGAGCATTGTGATGAAATGAGTCATGGAGCAACGTGATTACAGGGACCGTGTAGCATTGCGAATGCATAGGCTATGGAGCATTGTGATGACAGGAGTCGAGGAGCATTGTGATGTAAGTGGTCATGGATCATTGTGATGACAAGTGTCCTGGACCATAGTGATGACACGGGTCATGGAGCATTGTGATGACAAGGGCCATGGCGAATTGTGATGACATGTGTCTTGGGGCATTGTGATGACAGTGGTCAAATAGAATTGTGATGAAAGGTATCATGGAGCACTGTGATGACAGGGGCCATGGAACATTGTAATGACAAAGGCCAAGGAGCATTGTGATGACAAGTATCATGGACCTTTGTGATGAAATGGGCATACATCATTATGATGACAAGAGTTCTGGAGCATTGTGATGACAAGGGCATGGAGCATTGTGATTACAGGGGCCATGAAACATTGAGATGACAAGGGAATGGAGCATTGTGATGAAAGCGGTCCTGGAGAATTGTGAGGAAATAGGTCATGGATTATTGGGCTGGAAGGATTCATGGAGCATTGTGATGACAAGTGCCATGGAGCATTTTAATGAAAGGGGTACTGGAGCATTGTACGGAAATGGTTCATGGATCATCGTGATTACACGGATCATAGACTATTGTGATGAGAAGGGTTTTGGAGCATTGTGATGACAGGGGTCATGGAGGACTGTAATAGCAGGGGTGATGGGGCATTGTGATGACAGGGGCATGGAGCATTGTGATGACAGAAGTCATAGAATATTGTGATGACAAGGGCCATGGAGCATTGTCATGAAAGGTCTTATCTGGCATTGTGATGAGAGTGGTCATAGAGCATTGTGATAAAAGTTGTCATGAAGCACTGTTATTACAGGGGCCATGTAGAATTTTGATGACAAAGGCCATGGAGCACTGTGATGACAGGCATCATGGAGCAATTTGATGAAAGTGGTCATGGAGCATTGTGATGAAATGCGCCATGGAACATTGTGAAGACAAGTGTCCTGGAGCATTGTTATGACAAGGGCCATGGCCAATTCTGATGACAGGTGTCATGGAGCACTGTGATGACAGTGGTCATCTCTCATTGTGATGAAAGGTATCACGGAGCACTGTGATGACAGGGGCCATGGAGCATTGTGATGACACGGGCATGGAGCATTATGATGAGAAGTGATCTGGAGCATTGCGATGACAAGCGTATGGAGCATTGTGATTACAGGGGCCAGGGAGCATTGAGATGACAAGGGCAGGGAACATTGTGATGACAGCGGTCATGGATCATTGTGATGAGATCTGTCATGGAACATTGTGCTGACAGGGACCATAGAGCATTGTGATGACAGGTGTCATGTGGCCTTGTGATGACAGTGGTCATAGAGCATTGTGATGAAAAGGATCATGGAGCAATGTGATTACAGGGGCCATGGAGCATTGTGAATACATAGGCCATGGAGCATTGTGATGACAGGGGTCAAGGAGCATTGTGATGAAAGTGGTCATGGAGCATTGTGATGACACAGGCATGGAGCATTATGATGACAAGAGTTCTGGAGCATTGTGATGAAAAGGGTATGGAGCATTGTGATTACAGGGGACCAGGAGCATTGTGATTACATGGGCAGTGAATATTGTGATGACAGGGGTTCATGGAGCACTGTGATGACAAATGTCATGGAACATTGTGATGACAGGGTTCATGGAGCATTGTGATGAGAGGGGCCTGGGAGCATTATGATGATAGGCGTCATTGGGTATTGTGATGAGAGTGGTCATAGAATATTGTGATGAAAAGGATCATGGAGCAATGTGATTACAGGTGCCATGGAGCATTGTGAATGCATAGGCCATGGAGCAATGAAATGACAGTGGTCAAGGAGCATGGTGATGTAAGTTGTCATGGAGCATTGTGATGACATGTGTCCATGAACATTGTGGTGACATGGTTCATGGAGCATTGTGATGACAAGTGCCATGGCGAAGTGTGATGACAGGTGTCATGGGGCATTTTGATGACAGTGGTCATGTAGAATTGTGATGAAAGGTATCATGGAGGACTCTGATGACAGGGGCCATGGAGCACTGTGATGACAGTGGTCATCTAGAATTGTGATGAAATATACCAAGGAGCATTGTGATGACAGGGGTCATGGAGCTCCGCAATTATAGAGGCCATGGAGCATTGTGAATACAAAGGTCATGGAGCATTGAGATGACAGGGGTGATGGCTAATTGTGATGACACGGTTCATGGAGCATTGTGATGACAAGGTTCATCAAGCATTGTGATGACAGGGGTCATGGAGCATTGTGATGACAAAGGCCATGGAACATTTTGATGACATGAATTCTGGAGTACTGTGATGACAAGCGCATGGAGCATTGTGATTATAGGGACCATGGAGCATTGTGATGACAACGGTATGGAACATTGTGATGACAAGGTTCTGCGAGCATTGTGATGATAGGGGTCATGGAACATTGTGATGAAGGGGATCATGGAGCAATGTGATTACAGTGGCCATGGAGCATTTTGAATGCATAGGCCATGGAGCACTGTGATGACAGGGGTCATGGAGCATTCTGATGAATGTGGTCATAGTTCATTGTGATGATTAGTGTCCAGGAACAGTGCGATGACATGGATCATGGAGCATTGTGATGACAAGGGCCATGGCGAATTGAGTTGACAGGTGTCATCGGGCATTGTGATGACAGACGTTATCAAGCATTGTGATGAATGGTACCATGGATCACTCTGATAACAGGGGCCATGGAGCATTGTGATGACAAAGGCCATGGAGCATTTTGATGAAAAGTGTCATGGAGAATTGTGATGAGACGGTCATGGAGCATTATGATGACAAGAGTTCTGGAGCATTGCATTGACAAGGGAATGGAGCATTGTGATTACAGGGTCCATGGAGGATAGTGATGACATCTGTCATGGAACATTGTGCTGACAGGGGCCATGGAGCATTGTGATGAGAAGTATAATGTGGCATTGTGATGACAGTGGCCATAGAGCATTGTGATGAAATGAGTCATGGAGCAACGTGATTACAGGGACCGTGTAGCATTGCGAATGCATAGGCTATGGAGCATTGTGATGACAGGAGTCGAGGAGCATTGTGATGTAAGTGGTCATGGATCATTGTGATGACAAGTGTCCTGGACCATAGTGATGACACGGGTCATGGAGCATTGTGATGACAAGGGCCATGGCGAATTGTGATGACATGTGTCTTGGGGCATTGTGATGACAGTGGTCAAATAGAATTGTGATGAAAGGTATCATGGAGCACTGTGATGACAGGGGCCATGGAACATTGTGATGACAAAGGCCAAGGAGCATTGTGATGACAAGTATCATGGACCTTTGTGATGAAATGGGCATACATCATTATGATGACAAGAGTTCTGGAGCATTGTGATGACAAGGGCATGGAGCATTGTGATTACAGGGGCCATGAAACATTGAGATGACAAGGGAATGGAGCATTGTGATGAAAGCGGTCCTGGAGAATTGTGAGGAAATAGGTCATGGATTATTGGGCTGGAAGGATTCATGGAGCATTGTGATGACAAGTGCCATGGAGCATTTTAATGAAAGGGGTACTGGAGCATTGTACGGAAATGGTTCATGGATCATCGTGATTACACGGATCATAGACTATTGTGATGAGAAGGGTTTTGGAGCATTGTGATGACAGGGGTCATGGAGGACTGTAATAGCAGGGGTGATGGGGCATTGTGATGACAGGGGCATGGAGCATTGTGATGACAGAAGTCATAGAATATTGTGATGACAAGGGCCATGGAGCATTGTCATGAAAGGTCTTATCTGGCATTGTGATGAGAGTGGTCATAGAGCATTGTGATAAAAGTTGTCATGAAGCACTGTTATTACAGGGGCCATGTAGAATTTTGATGACAAAGGCCATGGAGCACTGTGATGACAGGCATCATGGAGCAATTTGATGAAAGTGGTCATGGAGCATTGTGATGAAATGCGCCATGGAACATTGTGAAGACAAGTGTCCTGGAGCATTGTTATGACAAGGGCCATGGCCAATTCTGATGACAGGTGTCATGGAGCACTGTGATGACAGTGGTCATCTCTCATTGTGATGAAAGGTATCACGGAGCACTGTGATGACAGGGGCCATGGAGCATTGTGATGACACGGGCATGGAGCATTATGATGAGAAGTGATCTGGAGCATTGCGATGACAAGCGTATGGAGCATTGTGATTACAGGGGCCAGGGAGCATTGAGATGACAAGGGCAGGGAACATTGTGATGACAGCGGTCATGGATCATTGTGATGAGATCTGTCATGGAACATTGTGCTGACAGGGACCATAGAGCATTGTGATGACAGGTGTCATGTGGCCTTGTGATGACAGTGGTCATAGAGCATTGTGATGAAAAGGATCATGGAGCAATGTGATTACAGGGGCCATGGAGCATTGTGAATACATAGGCCATGGAGCATTGTGATGACAGGGGTCAAGGAGCATTGTGATGAAAGTGGTCATGGAGCATTGTGATGACACGGGCATGGAGCATTATGATGACAAGAGTTCTGGAGCATTGTGATGAAAAGGGTATGGAGCATTGTGATTACAGGGGACCAGGAGCATTGTGATTACATGGGCAGTGAATATTGTGATGACAGGGGTTCATGGAGCACTGTGATGACAAATGTCATGGAACATTGTGATGACAGGGTTCATGGAGCATTGTGATGAGAGGGGCCTGGGAGCATTATGATGATAGGCGTCATTGGGTATTGTGATGAGAGTGGTCATAGAATATTGTGATGAAAAGGATCATGGAGCAATGTGATTACAGGTGCCATGGAGCATTGTGAATGCATAGGCCATGGAGCAATGAAATGACAGTGGTCAAGGAGCATGGTGATGTAAGTTGTCATGGAGCATTGTGATGACATGTGTCCATGAACATTGTGGTGACATGGTTCATGGAGCATTGTGATGACAAGTGCCATGGCGAAGTGTGATGACAGGTGTCATGGGGCATTTTGATGACAGTGGTCATGTAGAATTGTGATGAAAGGTATCATGGAGGACTCTGATGACAGGGGCCATGGAGCACTGTAATGACAGTGGTCATCTAGAATTGTGATGAAATATACCAAGGAGCATTGTGATGACAGGGGTCATGGAGCTCCGCAATTATAGAGGCCATGGAGCATTGTGAATACAAAGGTCATGGAGCATTGAGATGACAGGGGTGATGGCTAATTGTGATGACACGGTTCATGGAGCATTGTGATGACAAGGTTCATCAAGCATTGTGATGACAGGGCTCATGGAGCATTGTGATGACAAAGGCCATGGAACATTTTGATGACATGAATTCTGGAGTACTGTGATGACAAGCGCATGGAGCATTGTGATTATAGGGACCATGGAGCATTGTGATGACAACGGTATGGAACATTGTGATAACAAGGTTCTGCGAGCATTGTGATGATAGGGGTCATGGAACATTGTGATGAAGGGGATCATGGAGCAATGTGATTACAGTGGCCATGGAGCATTTTGAATGCATAGGCCATGGAGCACTGTGATGACAGGGGTCATGGAGCATTCTGATGAATGTGGTCATAGTTCATTGTGATGATTAGTGTCCAGGAACAGTGCGATGACATGGATCATGGAGCATTGTGATGACAAGGGCCATGGCGAATTGAGTTGACAGGTGTCATCGGGCATTGTGATGACAGACGTTATCAAGCATTGTGATGAATGGTACCATGGATCACTCTGATAACAGGGGCCATGGAGCATTGTGATGACAAAGGCCATGGAGCATTTTGATGAAAAGTGTCATGGAGAATTGTGATGAGACGGTCATGGAGCATTATGATGACAAGAGTTCTGGAGCATTGCATTGACAAGGGAATGGAGCATTGTGATTACAGTGTCCATGGAGGATAGTGATGACATCTGTCATGGAACATTGTGCTGACAGGGGCCATGGAGCATTGTGATGAGAAGTATAATGTGGCATTGTGATGACAGTGGCCATAGAGCATTGTGATGAAATGAGTCATGGAGCAACGTGATTACAGGGACCGTGTAGCATTGCGAATGCATAGGCTATGGAGCATTGTGATGACAGGAGTCGAGGAGCATTGTGATGTAAGTGGTCATGGATCATTGTGATGACAAGTGTCCTGGACCATAGTGATGACACGGGTCATGGAGCATTGTGATGACAAGGGCCATGGCGAATTGTGATGACATGTGTCTTGGGGCATTGTGATGACAGTGGTCAAATAGAATTGTGATGAAAGGTATCATGGAGCACTGTGATGACAGGGGCCATGGAACATTGTGATGACAAAGGCCAAGGAGCATTGTGATGACAAGTATCATGGAACTTTGTGATGAAATGGGCATACATCATTATGATGACAAGAGTTCTGGAGCATTGTGATGACAAGGGCATGGAGCATTGTGATTACAGTGGTCATGGAGCATTGTGATGACAACTGTCATGGAACATTGTGATGACAGGGTTCATGGAGCATTGTGATTAAAGGGGTCATGGAGCATTTTGATGACAAGGGCAGGCGAACATTTTGATTACATTGGTAATGGAGCATTGTGATGACATGGGCAGGGAACTTTGTGATGACAGGTGTAATAGAACATTGTGATTACAGGGGACATGGAGCATTTTGATGACATGGGCAGGCAACATTGTGATGACAGGTGTCATGGAGCATTGTGATGACAATGGTCATTTAAAGTTGTGCTGACAGGGATCATGGAGCATTGTGATGAGACGGGCATTGCAGCCTTGTGATGACAGGCGTACTGGAGCCTTCTGAGGAAAGATCTCATGGGTCATTGTGATTACAGTGATCATGGAACATTGTGATGACAAGGTCATGGAGCCTTGTAATGACAGGGGCCATGAAGCATTGTGATGACAGGGGTCATGGGGGATTGTGATGACAGTGGTCATGGAGCATTGTGATGAAAGGGGTCATGGAGCACTGTGATTACAGGTGCCATCTATAATTGTGATGACAAAGGCCATGGAGCATTGTGATGACAGTTGTCATGGAGCATTGTGTTGAAAGGGGCATGGAGCATTGTGACGACAATGGTCATGGAGCATTGTGATGACGGGTATCATGGAGCATTGTTATGAAGAAGGTCATGGGGCAGTGTAATGACAAGTGTCATGGAGCATGTGATGAAAGGAGTCATGGAGCATTGTGATTAAATGGATCATGAGGCATTTTGATGACAAGAGTCATGGAACATTGTGATGACAGGGATCATGGAGCATTGTGATGACAAGGGCTATGGAGCATTGTGATGACTGGGGTCATGGGGCATGGTGATGACAGTGGTCATGGAGCATTGTGATGACGAAGACCACGGAGCATTGTGATGACAGGTGTCATGGAGCATTGTGATGAAAGGGGTCATGGATCACTACGATGACATGGGTAATGGAGCATTGTGATGATACGGGCATGGAGCATTGTGATGACAGGGGTCATGCAGCATTGTGAAGACAGGGGTCATGCAGCATTGTGATGACATGGGCATGGAGCATAGTGATGACAAAAGTTCTGGAGCATTTTGATGACAAGGGCATGGATCATTGTGATTACAGGGGCCATGAAACATTGAGATGACAAGGGAATGGAGCATTGTGATGAAAGCGGTCCTGGAGAATTGTGAGGAAATAGGTCATGGATTATTGGGCTGGAAGGATTCCTGGAGCATTGTGATGACAAGTGCCATGGAGCATTTTAATGAAAGGGGTACTGGAGCATTGTACGGAAATGGTTCATGGATCATCGTGATTACACGGATCATAGACTATTGTGATGAGAAGGGTTTTGGAGCATTGTGATGACCGGGGTCATGGAGGACTGTAATAGCAGGGGTGATGGGGCATTGTGATGACAGGGGCATGGAGCATTGTGATGACAGAAGTCATAGAATATTGTGATGACAAGGGCCATGGAGCATTGTCATGAAAGGTCTTATCTGGCATTGTGATGAGAGTGGTCATAGAGCATTGTGATAAAAGTTGTCATGAAGCACTGTTATTACAGGGGCCATGTAGAATTTTGATGACAAAGGCCATGGAGCACTGTGATGACAGGCATCATGGAGCAATTTGATGAAAGTGGTCATGGAGCATTGTGATGAAATGCGCCATGGAACATTGTGAAGACAAGTGTCCTGGAGCATTGTTATGACAAGGGCCATGGCCAATTCTGATGACAGGTGTCATGGAGCACTGTGATGACAGTGGTCATCTCTCATTGTGATGAAAGGTATCACGGAGCACTGTGATGACAGGGGCCATGGAGCATTGTGATGACACGGGCATGGAGCATTATGATGAGAAGTGATCTGGAGCATTGCGATGACAAGCGTATGGAGCATTGTGATTACAGGGGCCAGGGAGCATTGAGATGACAAGGGCAGGGAACATTGTGATGACAGCGGTCATGGATCATTGTGATGAGATCTGTCATGGAACATTGTGCTGACAGGGACCATAGAGCATTGTGATGACAGGTGTCATGTGGCCTTGTGATGACAGTGGTCATAGAGCATTGTGATGAAAAGGATCATGGAGCAATGTGATTACAGGGGCCATGGAGCATTGTGAATACATAGGCCATGGAGCATTGTGATGACAGGGGTCAAGGAGCATTGTGATGAAAGTGGTCATGGAGCATTGTGATGACACGGGCATAGAGCATTATGATGACAAGAGTTCTGGAGCATTGTGATGAAAAGGGTATGGAGCATTGTGATTACAGGGGACCAGGAGCATTGTGATTACATGGGCAGTGAATATTGTGATGACAGGGGTTCATGGAGCACTGTGATGACAAATGTCATGGAACATTGTGATGACAGGGTTCATGGAGCATTGTGATGAGAGGGGCCTGGGAGCATTATGATGATAGGCGTCATTGGGTATTGTGATGAGAGTGGTCATAGAATATTGTGATGAAAAGGATCATGGAGCAATGTGATTACAGGTGCCATGGAGCATTGTGAATGCATAGGCCATGGAGCAATGAAATGACAGTGGTCAAGGAGCATGGTGATGTAAGTTGTCATGGAGCATTGTGATGACATGTGTCCATGAACATTGTGGTGACATGGTTCATGGAGCATTGTGATGACAAGTGCCATGGCGAAGTGTGATGACAGGTGTCATGGGGCATTTTGATGACAGTGGTCATGTAGAATTGTGATGAAAGGTATCATGGAGGACTCTGATGACAGGGGCCATGGAGCACTGTGATGACAGTGGTCATCTAGAATTGTGATGAAATATACCAAGGAGCATTGTGATGACAGGGGTCATGGAGCTCCGCAATTATAGAGGCCATGGAGCATTGTGAATACAAAGGTCATGGAGCATTGAGATGACAGGGGTGATGGCTAATTGTGATGACACGGTTCATGGAGCATTGTGATGACAAGGTTCATCAAGCATTGTGATGACAGGGCTCATGGAGCATTGTGATGACAAAGGCCATGGAACATTTTGATGACATGAATTCTGGAGTACTGTGATGACAAGCGCATGGAGCATTGTGATTATAGGGACCATGGAGCATTGTGATGACAACGGTATGGAACATTGTGATGACAAGGTTCTGCGAGCATTGTGATGATAGGGGTCATGGAACATTGTGATGAAGGGGATCATGGAGCAATGTGATTACAGTGGCCATGGAGCATTTTGAATGCATAGGCCATGGAGCACTGTGATGACAGGGGTCATGGAGCATTCTGATGAATGTGGTCATAGTTCATTGTGATGATTAGTGTCCAGGAACAGTGCGATGACATGGATCATGGAGCATTGTGATGACAAGGGCCATGGCGAATTGAGTTGACAGGTGTCATCGGGCATTGTGATGACAGACGTTATCAAGCATTGTGATGAATGGTACCATGGATCACTCTGATAACAGGGGCCATGGAGCATTGTGATGACAAAGGCCATGGAGCATTTTGATGAAAAGTGTCATGGAGAATTGTGATGAGACGGTCATGGAGCATTATGATGACAAGAGTTCTGGAGCATTGCATTGACAAGGGAATGGAGCATTGTGATTACAGGGTCCATGGAGGATAGTGATGACATCTGTCATGGAACATTGTGCTGACAGGGGCCATGGAGCATTGTGATGAGAAGTATAATGTGGCATTGTGATGACAGTGGCCATAGAGCATTGTGATGAAATGAGTCATGGAGCAACGTGATTACAGGGACCGTGTAGCATTGCGAATGCATAGGCTATGGAGCATTGTGATGACAGGAGTCGAGGAGCATTGTGATGTAAGTGGTCATGGATCATTGTGATGACAAGTGTCCTGGACCATAGTGATGACACGGGTCATGGAGCATTGTGATGACAAGGGCCATGGCGAATTGTGATGACATGTGTCTTGGGGCATTGTGATGACAGTGGTCAAATAGAATTGTGATGAAAGGTATCATGGAGCACTGTGATGACAGGGGCCATGGAACATTGTGATGACAAAGGCCAAGGAGCATTGTGATGACAAGTATCATGGACCTTTGTGATGAAATGGGCATACATCATTATGATGACAAGAGTTCTGGAGCATTGTGATGACAAGGGCATGGAGCATTGTGATTACAGGGGCCATGAAACATTGAGATGACAAGGGAATGGAGCATTGTGATGAAAGCGGTCCTGGAGAATTGTGAGGAAATAGGTCATGGATTATTGGGCTGGAAGGATTCCTGGAGCATTGTGATGACAAGTGCCATGGAGCATTTTAATGAAAGGGGTACTGGAGCATTGTACGGAAATGGTTCATGGATCATCGTGATTACACGGATCATAGACTATTGTGATGAGAAGGGTTTTGGAGCATTGTGATGACCGGGGTCATGGAGGACTGTAATAGCAGGGGTGATGGGGCATTGTGATGACAGGGGCATGGAGCATTGTGATGACAGAAGTCATAGAATATTGTGATGACAAGGGCCATGGAGCATTGTCATGAAAGGTCTTATCTGGCATTGTGATGAGAGTGGTCATAGAGCATTGTGATAAAAGTTGTCATGAAGCACTGTTATTACAGGGGCCATGTAGAATTTTGATGACAAAGGCCATGGAGCACTGTGATGACAGGCATCATGGAGCAATTTGATGAAAGTGGTCATGGAGCATTGTGATGAAATGCGCCATGGAACATTGTGAAGACAAGTGTCCTGGAGCATTGTTATGACAAGGGCCATGGCCAATTCTGATGACAGGTGTCATGGAGCACTGTGATGACAGTGGTCATCTCTCATTGTGATGAAAGGTATCACGGAGCACTGTGATGACAGGGGCCATGGAGCATTGTGATGACACGGGCATGGAGCATTATGATGAGAAGTGATCTGGAGCATTGCGATGACAAGCGTATGGAGCATTGTGATTACAGGGGCCAGGGAGCATTGAGATGACAAGGGCAGGGAACATTGTGATGACAGCGGTCATGGATCATTGTGATGAGATCTGTCATGGAACATTGTGCTGACAGGGACCATAGAGCATTGTGATGACAGGTGTCATGTGGCCTTGTGATGACAGTGGTCATAGAGCATTGTGATGAAAAGGATCATGGAGCAATGTGATTACAGGGGCCATGGAGCATTGTGAATACATAGGCCATGGAGCATTGTGATGACAGGGGTCAAGGAGCATTGTGATGAAAGTGGTCATGGAGCATTGTGATGACACGGGCATGGAGCATTATGATGACAAGAGTTCTGGAGCATTGTGATGAAAAGGGTATGGAGCATTGTGATTACAGGGGACCAGGAGCATTGTGATTACATGGGCAGTGAATATTGTGATGACAGGGGTTCATGGAGCACTGTGATGACAAATGTCATGGAACATTGTGATGACAGGGTTCATGGAGCATTGTGATGAGAGGGGCCTGGGAGCATTATGATGATAGGCGTCATTGGGTATTGTGATGAGAGTGGTCATAGAATATTGTGATGAAAAGGATCATGGAGCAATGTGATTACAGGTGCCATGGAGCATTGTGAATGCATAGGCCATGGAGCAATGAAATGACAGTGGTCAAGGAGCATGGTGATGTAAGTTGTCATGGAGCATTGTGATGACATGTGTCCATGAACATTGTGGTGACATGGTTCATGGAGCATTGTGATGACAAGTGCCATGGCGAAGTGTGATGACAGGTGTCATGGGGCATTTTGATGGCAGTGGTCATGTAGAATTGTGATGAAAGGTATCATGGAGGACTCTGATGACAGGGGCCATGGAGCACTGTGATGACAGTGGTCATCTAGAATTGTGATGAAATATACCAAGGAGCATTGTGATGACAGGGGTCATGGAGCTCCGCAATTATAGAGGCCATGGAGCATTGTGAATACAAAGGTCATGGAGCATTGAGATGACAGGGGTGATGGCTAATTGTGATGACACGGTTCATGGAGCATTGTGATGACAAGGTTCATCAAGCATTGTGATGACAGGGGTCATGGAGCATTGTGATGACAAAGGCCATGGAACATTTTGATGACATGAATTCTGGAGTACTGTGATGACAAGCGCATGGAGCATTGTGATTATAGGGACCATGGAGCATTGTGATGACAACGGTATGGAACATTGTGATGACAAGGTTCTGCGAGCATTGTGATGATAGGGGTCATGGAACATTGTGATGAAGGGGATCATGGAGCAATGTGATTACAGTGGCCATGGAGCATTTTGAATGCATAGGCCATGGAGCACTGTGATGACAGGGGTCATGGAGCATTCTGATGAATGTGGTCATAGTTCATTGTGATGATTAGTGTCCAGGAACAGTGCGATGACATGGATCATGGAGCATTGTGATGACAAGGGCCATGGCGAATTGAGTTGACAGGTGTCATCGGGCATTGTGATGACAGACGTTATCAAGCATTGTGATGAATGCTACCATGGATCACTCTGATAACAGGGGCCATGGAGCATTGTGATGACAAAGGCCATGGAGCATTTTGATGAAAAGTGTCATGGAGAATTGTGATGAGACGGTCATGGAGCATTATGATGACAAGAGTTCTGGAGCATTGCATTGACAAGGGAATGGAGCATTGTGATTACAGGGTCCATGGAGGATAGTGATGACATCTGTCATGGAACATTGTGCTGACAGGGGCCATGGAGCATTGTGATGAGAAGTATAATGTGGCATTGTGATGACAGTGGCCATAGAGCATTGTGATGAAATGAGTCATGGAGCAACGTGATTACAGGGACCGTGTAGCATTGCGAATGCATAGGCTATGGAGCATTGTGATGACAGGAGTCGAGGAGCATTGTGATGTAAGTGGTCATGGATCATTGTGATGACAAGTGTCCTGGACCATAGTGATGACACGGGTCATGGAGCATTGTGATGACAAGGGCCATGGCGAATTGTGATGACATGTGTCTTGGGGCATTGTGATGACAGTGGTCAAATAGAATTGTGATGAAAGGTATCATGGAGCACTGTGATGACAGGGGCCATGGAACATTGTGATGACAAAGGCCAAGGAGCATTGTGATGACAAGTATCATGGACCTTTGTGATGAAATGGGCATACATCATTATGATGACAAGAGTTCTGGAGCATTGTGATGACAAGGGCATGGAGCATTGTGATTACAGGGGCCATGAAACATTGAGATGACAAGGGAATGGAGCATTGTGATGAAAGCGGTCCTGGAGAATTGTGAGGAAATAGGTCATGGATTATTGGGCTGGAAGGATTCCTGGAGCATTGTGATGACAAGTGCCATGGAGCATTTTAATGAAAGGGGTACTGGAGCATTGTACGGAAATGGTTCATGGATCATCGTGATTACACGGATCATAGACTATTGTGATGAGAAGGGTTTTGGAGCATTGTGATGACCGGGGTCATGGAGGACTGTAATAGCAGGGGTGATGGGGCATTGTGATGACAGGGGCATGGAGCATTGTGATGACAGAAGTCATAGAATATTGTGATGACAAGGGCCATGGAGCATTGTCATGAAAGGTCTTATCTGGCATTGTGATGAGAGTGGTCATAGAGCATTGTGATAAAAGTTGTCATGAAGCACTGTTATTACAGGGGCCATGTAGAATTTTGATGACAAAGGCCATGGAGCACTGTGATGACAGGCATCATGGAGCAATTTGATGAAAGTGGTCATGGAGCATTGTGATGAAATGCGCCATGGAACATTGTGAAGACAAGTGTCCTGGAGCATTGTTATGACAAGGGCCATGGCCAATTCTGATGACAGGTGTCATGGAGCACTGTGATGACAGTGGTCATCTCTCATTGTGATGAAAGGTATCACGGAGCACTGTGATGACAGGGGCCATGGAGCATTGTGATGACACGGGCATGGAGCATTATGATGAGAAGTGATCTGGAGCATTGCGATGACAAGCGTATGGAGCATTGTGATTACAGGGGCCAGGGAGCATTGAGATGACAAGGGCAGGGAACATTGTGATGACAGCGGTCATGGATCATTGTGATGAGATCTGTCATGGAACATTGTGCTGACAGGGACCATAGAGCATTGTGATGACAGGTGTCATGTGGCCTTGTGATGACAGTGGTCATAGAGCATTGTGATGAAAAGGATCATGGAGCAATGTGATTACAGGGGCCATGGAGCATTGTGAATACATAGGCCATGGAGCATTGTGATGACAAGGGTCAAGGAGCATTGTGATGAAAGTGGTCATGGATCATTGTGATGACACGGTCATGGAGCATTATGATGACAAGAGTTCTGGAGCATTGTGATGAAAAGGGTATGGAGCATTGTGATTACAGGGGACCAGGAGCATTGTGATTACATGGGCAGTGAATATTGTGATGACAGGGGTTCATGGAGCACTGTGATGACAAATGTCATGGAACATTGTGATGACAGGGTTCATGGAGCATTGTGATGAGAGGGGCCTGGGAGCATTATGATGATAGGCGTCATTGGGTATTGTGATGAGAGTGGTCATAGAATATTGTGATGAAAAGGATCATGGAGCAATGTGATTACAGGTGCCATGGAGCATTGTGAATGCATAGGCCATGGAGCAATGAAATGACAGTGGTCAAGGAGCATGGTGATGTAAGTTGTCATGGAGCATTGTGATGACATGTGTCCATGAACATTGTGGTGACATGGTTCATGGAGCATTGTGATGACAAGTGCCATGGCGAAGTGTGATGACAGGTGTCATGGGGCATTTTGATGACAGTGGTCATGTAGAATTGTGATGAAAGGTATCATGGAGGACTCTGATGACAGGGGCCATGGAGCACTGTGATGACAGTGGTCATCTAGAATTGTGATGAAATATACCAAGGAGCATTGTGATGACAGGGGTCATGGAGCTCCGCAATTATAGAGGCCATGGAGCATTGTGAATACAAAGGTCATGGAGCATTGAGATGACAGGGGTGATGGCTAATTGTGATGACACGGTTCATGGAGCATTGTGATGACAAGGTTCATCAAGCATTGTGATGACAGGGGTCATGGAGCATTGTGATGACAAAGGCCATGGAACATTTTGATGACATGAATTCTGGAGTACTGTGATGACAAGCGCATGGAGCATTGTGATTATAGGGACCATGGAGCATTGTGATGACAACGGTATGGAACATTGTGATGACAAGGTTCTGCGAGCATTGTGATGATAGGGGTCATGGAACATTGTGATGAAGGGGATCATGGAGCAATGTGATTACAGTGGCCATGGAGCATTTTGAATGCATAGGCCATGGAGCACTGTGATGACAGGGGTCATGGAGCATTCTGATGAATGTGGTCATAGTTCATTGTGATGATTAGTGTCCAGGAACAGTGCGATGACATGGATCATGGAGCATTGTGATGACAAGGGCCATGGCGAATTGAGTTGACAGGTGTCATCGGGCATTGTGATGACAGACGTTATCAAGCATTGTGATGAATGGTACCATGGATCACTCTGATAACAGGGGCCATGGAGCATTGTGATGACAAAGGCCATGGAGCATTTTGATGAAAAGTGTCATGGAGAATTGTGATGAGACGGTCATGGAGCATTATGATGACAAGAGTTCTGGAGCATTGCATTGACAAGGGAATGGAGCATTGTGATTACAGGGTCCATGGAGGATAGTGATGACATCTGTCATGGAACATTGTGCTGACAGGGGCCATGGAGCATTGTGATGAGAAGTATAATGTGGCATTGTGATGACAGTGGCCATAGAGCATTGTGATGAAATGAGTCATGGAGCAACGTGATTACAGGGACCGTGTAGCATTGCGAATGCATAGGCTATGGAGCATTGTGATGACAGGAGTCGAGGAGCATTGTGATGTAAGTGGTCATGGATCATTGTGATGACAAGTGTCCTGGACCATAGTGATGACACGGGTCATGGAGCATTGTGATGACAAGGGCCATGGCGAATTGTGATGACATGTGTCTTGGGGCATTGTGATGACAGTGGTCAAATAGAATTGTGATGAAAGGTATCATGGAGCACTGTGATGACAGGGGCCATGGAACATTGTGATGACAAAGGCCAAGGAGCATTGTGATGACAAGTATCATGGAACTTTGTGATGAAATGGGCATACATCATTATGATGACAAGAGTTCTGGAGCATTGTGATGACAAGGGCATGGAGCATTGTGATTACAGTGGTCATGGAGCATTGTGATGACAACTGTCATGGAACATTGTGATGACAGGGTTCATGGAGCATTGTGATTAAAGGGGTCATGGAGCATTTTGATGACAAGGGCAGGCGAACATTTTGATTACATTGGTAATGGAGCATTGTGATGACATGGGCAGGGAACTTTGTGATGACAGGTGTAATAGAACATTGTGATTACAGGGGACATGGAGCATTTTGATGACATGGGCAGGCAACATTGTGATGACAGGTGTCATGGAGCATTGTGATGACAATGGTCATTTAAAATTGTGCTGACAGGGATCATGGAGCATTGTGATGAGACGGGCATTGCAGCCTTGTGATGACAGGCATACTGGAGCCTTCTGAGGAAAGATCTCATGGGTCATTGTGATTACAGTGATCATGGAACATTGTGATGACAAGGTCATGGAGCCTTGTAATGACAGGGGCCATGAAGCATTGTGATGACAGGGGTCATGGGGGATTGTGATGACAGTGGTCATGGAGCATTGTGATGAAAGGGGTCATGGAGCACTGTGATTACAGGTGCCATCTATAATTGTGATGACAAAGGCCATGGAGCATTGTGATGACAGTTGTCATGGAGCATTGTGTTGAAAGGGGCATGGAGCATTGTGACGACAATGGTCATGGAGCATTGTGATGACGGGTATCATGGAGCATTGTTATGAAGAAGGTCATGGGGCAGTGTAATGACAAGTATCATGGAGCATGTGATGAAAGGAGTCATGGAGCATTGTGATTAAATGGATCATGAGGCATTTTGATGACAAGAGTCATGGAACATTGTGATGACAGGGATCATGGAGCATTGTGATGACAAGGGCTATGGAGCATTGTGATGACTGGGGTCATGGGGCATGGTGATGACAGTGGTCATGGAGCATTGTGATGACGAAGACCACGGAGCATTGTGATGACAGGTGTCATGGAGCATTGTGATGAAAGGGGTCATGGATCACTACTATGACATGGGTAATGGAGCATTGTGATGATACGGGCATGGAGCATTGTGATGACAGGGGTCATGCAGCATTGTGAAGAGAGGGGTCATGCAGCATTGTGATGACATGGGCATGGAGCATAGTGATGACAAAAGTTCTGGAGCATTTTGATGACAAGCGCATGGATCATTGTGATTACAGGGGCCATGAAACATTGAGATGACAAGGGAATGGAGCATTGTGATGAAAGCGGTCCTGGAGAATTGTGAGGAAATAGGTCATGGATTATTGGGCTGGAAGGATTCCTGGAGCATTGTGATGACAAGTGCCATGGAGCATTTTAATGAAAGGGGTACTGGAGCATTGTACGGAAATGGTTCATGGATCATCGTGATTACACGGATCATAGACTATTGTGATGAGAAGGGTTTTGGAGCATTGTGATGACAGGGGTCATGGAGCACTGTAATAGCAGGGGTGATGGGGCATTGTGATGACAGGAGCATGGAGCATTGTGATGACAGAAGTCATAGAATACTGTGATGACAAGGGCCATGGAGCATTGTCATGAAAGGTCTTATCTGGCATTGTGATGAGAGTGGTCATGGAGCCTTGTGATAAAAGTTGTCATGAAGCACTGTTATTACAGAGGCCATGTAGAATTTTGATGACAAAGGCCATGGAGCACTGTGATGACAGGCATCATGGAGCAATTTGATGAAAGTGGTCATGGAGCATTGTGATGAAATGCGCCATGGAACATTGTGAAGACAAGTGTCCTGGAGCATTGTTATGACAAGGGCCATGGCCAATTCTGATGACAGGTGTCATGGAGCACTGTGATGACAGTGGTCATCTCTCATTGTGATGAAAGTTATCACGGAGCACTGTGATGACAGGGGCCATGGAGCATTGTGATGACACGGGCATGGAGCATTATGATGAGAAGTGATCTGGAGCATTGCGATGACAAGCGTATGGAGCATTGTGATTACAGGGGCTAGGGAGCATTGAGATGACAAGGGCAGGGAACATTGTGATGACAGCGGTCATGGATCATTGTGATGAGATCTGTCATGGAACATTGTGCTGACAGGGACCATAGAGCATTGTGATGACAGGTGTCATGTGGCCTTGTGATGACAGTGGTCATAGAGCATTGTGATGAAAAGGATCATGGAGCAATGTGATTACAGGGGCCATGGAGCATTGTGAATACATAGGCCATGGAGCATTGTGATGACAGAGGTCAAGGAGCATTGTGATGAAAGTTGTCATGGAGCATTGTGATGACACGGGCATGGAGCATTATGATGACAAGAGTTCTGGAGCATTGTGATGAAAAGGGTATGGAGCATTGTGATTACAGGGGACCAGGAGCATTGTGATTACATGGGCAGTGAATATTGTGATGACAGGGGTTCATGGAGCACTGTGATGACAAATGTCATGGAACATTGTGATGACAGGGTTCATGGAGCATTGTGATGAGAGGGGCCTGGGAGCATTATGATGATAGGCGTCATTGGGTATTGTGATGAGAGTGGTCATAGAATATTGTGATGAAAAGGATCATGGAGCAATGTGATTACAGGTGCCATGGAGCATTGTGAATGCATAGGCCATGGAGCAATGAAATGACAGTGGTCAAGGAGCATGGTGATGTAAGTTGTCATGGAGCATTGTGATGACATGTGTCCATGAACATTGTGGTGACATGGTTCATGGAGCATTGTGATGACAAGTGCCATGGCGAAGTGTGATGACAGGTGTCATGGGGCATTTTGATGACAGTGGTCATGTAGAATTGTGATGAAAGGTATCATGGAGGACTCTGATGACAGGGGCCATGGAGCACTGTGATGACAGTGGTCATCTAGAATTGTGATGAAATATACCAAGGAGCATTGTGATGACAGGGGTCATGGAGCTCCGCAATTATAGAGGCCATGGAGCATTGTGAATACAAAGGTCATGGAGCATTGAGATGACAGGGGTGATGGCTAATTGTGATGACACGGTTCATGGAGCATTGTGATGACAAGGTTCATCAAGCATTGTGATGACAGGGGTCATGGAGCATTGTGATGACAAAGGCCATGGAACATTTTGATGACATGAATTCTGGAGTACTGTGATGACAAGCGCATGGAGCATTGTGATTATAGGGACCATGGAGCATTGTGATGACAACGGTATGGAACATTGTGATGACAAGGTTCTGCGAGCATTGTGATGATAGGGGTCATGGAACATTGTGATGAAGGGGATCATGGAGCAATGTGATTACAGTGGCCATGGAGCATTTTGAATGCATAGGCCATGGAGCACTGTGATGACAGGGGTCATGGAGCATTCTGATGAATGTGGTCATAGTTCATTGTGATGATTAGTGTCCAGGAACAGTGCGATGACATGGATCATGGAGCATTGTGATGACAAGGGCCATGGCGAATTGAGTTGACAGGTGTCATCGGGCATTGTGATGACAGACGTTATCAAGCATTGTGATGAATGCTACCATGGATCACTCTGATAACAGGGGCCATGGAGCATTGTGATGACAAAGGCCATGGAGCATTTTGATGAAAAGTGTCATGGAGAATTGTGATGAGACGGTCATGGAGCATTATGATGACAAGAGTTCTGGAGCATTGCATTGACAAGGGAATGGAGCATTGTGATTACAGGGTCCATGGAGGATAGTGATGACATCTGTCATGGAACATTGTGCTGACAGGGGCCATGGAGCATTGTGATGAGAAGTATAATGTGGCATTGTGATGACAGTGGCCATAGAGCATTGTGATGAAATGAGTCATGGAGCAACGTGATTACAGGGACCGTGTAGCATTGCGAATGCATAGGCTATGGAGCATTGTGATGACAGGAGTCGAGGAGCATTGTGATGTAAGTGGTCATGGATCATTGTGATGACAAGTGTCCTGGACCATAGTGATGACACGGGTCATGGAGCATTGTGATGACAAGGGCCATGGCGAATTGTGATGACATGTGTCTTGGGGCATTGTGATGACAGTGGTCAAATAGAATTGTGATGAAAGGTATCATGGAGCACTGTGATGACAGGGGCCATGGAACATTGTGATGACAAAGGCCAAGGAGCATTGTGATGACAAGTATCATGGACCTTTGTGATGAAATGGGCATACATCATTATGATGACAAGAGTTCTGGAGCATTGTGATGACAAGGGCATGGAGCATTGTGATTACAGGGGCCATGAAACATTGAGATGACAAGGGAATGGAGCATTGTGATGAAAGCGGTCCTGGAGAATTGTGAGGAAATAGGTCATGGATTATTGGGCTGGAAGGATTCATGGAGCATTGTGATGACAAGTGCCATGGAGCATTTTAATGAAAGGGGTACTGGAGCATTGTACGGAAATGGTTCATGGATCATCGTGATTACACGGATCATAGACTATTGTGATGAGAAGGGTTTTGGAGCATTGTGATGACAGGGGTCATGGAGCACTGTAATAGCAGGGGTGATGGGGCATTGTGATGACAGGAGCATGGAGCATTGTGATGACAGAAGTCATAGAATACTGTGATGACAAGGGCCATGGAGCATTGTCATGAAAGGTCTTATCTGGCATTGTGATGAGAGTGGTCATGGAGCCTTGTGATAAAAGTTGTCATGAAGCACTGTTATTACAGAGGCCATGTAGAATTTTGATGACAAAGGCCATGGAGCACTGTGATGACAGGCATCATGGAGCAATTTGATGAAAGTGGTCATGGAGCATTGTGATGAAATGTGCCATGGAACATTGTGAAGACAAGTGTCCTGGAGCATTGTTATGACAAGGGCCATGGCCAATTCTGATGACAGGTGTCATGGAGCACTGTGATGACAGTGGTCATCTCTCATTGTGATGAAAGGTATCACGGAGCACTGTGATGACAGGGGCCATGGAGCATTGTGATGACACGGGCATGGAGCATTATGATGAGAAGTGATCTGGAGCATTGCGATGACAAGCGTATGGAGCATTGTGATTACAGGGGCCAGGGAGCATTGAGATGACAAGGGCAGGGAACATTGTGATGACAGCGGTCATGGATCATTGTGATGAGATCTGTCATGGAACATTGTGCTGACAGGGACCATAGAGCATTGTGATGACAGGTGTCATGTGGCCTTGTGATGACAGTGGTCATAGAGCATTGTGATGAAAAGGATCATGGAGCAATGTGATTACAGGGGCCATGGAGCATTGTGAATACATAGGCCATGGAGCATTGTGATGACAGAGGTCAAGGAGCATTGTGATGAAAGTGGTCATGGAGCATTGTGATGACACGGGCATGGAGCATTATGATGACAAGAGTTCTGGAGCATTGTGATGAAAAGGGTATGGAGCATTGTGATTACAGGGGACCAGGAGCATTGTGATTACATGGGCAGTGAATATTGTGATGACAGGGGTTCATGGAGCACTGTGATGACAAATGTCATGGAACATTGTGATGACAGGGTTCATGGAGCATTGTGATGAGAGGGGCCTGGGAGCATTATGATGATAGGCGTCATTGGGTATTGTGATGAGAGTGGTCATAGAATATTGTGATGAAAAGGATCATGGAGCAATGTGATTACAGGTGCCATGGAGCATTGTGAATGCATAGGCCATGGAGCAATGAAATGACAGTGGTCAAGGAGCATGGTGATGTAAGTTGTCATGGAGCATTGTGATGACATGTGTCCATGAACATTGTGGTGACATGGTTCATGGAGCATTGTGATGACAAGTGCCATGGCGAAGTGTGATGACAGGTGTCATGGGGCATTTTGATGACAGTGGTCATGTAGAATTGTGATGAAAGGTATCATGGAGGACTCTGATGACAGGGGCCATGGAGCACTGTGATGACAGTGGTCATCTAGAATTGTGATGAAATATACCAAGGAGCATTGTGATGACAGGGGTCATGGAGCTCCGCAATTATAGAGGCCATGGAGCATTGTGAATACAAAGGTCATGGAGCATTGAGATGACAGGGGTGATGGCTAATTGTGATGACACGGTTCATGGAGCATTGTGATGACAAGGTTCATCAAGCATTGTGATGACAGGGGTCATGGAGCATTGTGATGACAAAGGCCATGGAACATTTTGATGACATGAATTCTGGAGTACTGTGATGACAAGCGCATGGAGCATTGTGATTATAGGGACCATGGAGCATTGTGATGACAACGGTATGGAACATTGTGATGACAAGGTTCTGCGAGCATTGTGATGATAGGGGTCATGGAACATTGTGATGAAGGGGATCATGGAGCAATGTGATTACAGTGGCCATGGAGCATTTTGAATGCATAGGCCATGGAGCACTGTGATGACAGGGGTCATGGAGCATTCTGATGAATGTGGTCATAGTTCATTGTGATGATTAGTGTCCAGGAACAGTGCGATGACATGGATCATGGAGCATTGTGATGACAAGGGCCATGGCGAATTGAGTTGACAGGTGTCATCGGGCATTGTGATGACAGACGTTATCAAGCATTGTGATGAATGGTACCATGGATCACTCTGATAACAGGGGCCATGGAGCATTGTGATGACAAAGGCCATGGAGCATTTTGATGAAAAGTGTCATGGAGAATTGTGATGAGACGGTCATGGAGCATTATGATGACAAGAGTTCTGGAGCATTGCATTGACAAGGGAATGGAGCATTGTGATTACAGGGTCCATGGAGGATAGTGATGACATCTGTCATGGAACATTGGGCTGACAGGGGCCATGGAGCATTGTGATGAGAAGTATAATGTGGCATTGTGATGACAGTGGCCATAGAGCATTGTGATGAAATGAATCATGGAGCAACGTGATTACAGGGACCGTGTAGCATTGCGAATGCATAGGCTATGGAGCATTGTGATGACAGGAGTCGAGGAGCATTGTGATGTAAGTGGTCATGGATCATTGTGATGACAAGTGTCCTGGACCATAGTGATGACACGGGTCATGGAGCATTGTGATGACAAGGGCCATGGCGAATTGTGATGACATGTGTCTTGGGGCATTGTGATGACAGTGGTCAAATAGAATTGTGATGAAAGGTATCATGGAGCACTGTGATGACAGGGGCCATGGAACATTGTGATGACAAAGGCCAAGGAG
Organism: Balaenoptera physalus; assembly: GCF_965194825.1. Classification (NCBI taxonomy): domain Eukaryota; kingdom Metazoa; phylum Chordata; class Mammalia; order Artiodactyla; family Balaenopteridae; genus Balaenoptera; species Balaenoptera physalus. Next base: position 2,186,016 of record NW_028126517.1, read on the forward strand.
CATTGTGATGACAAGTATCATGGAACTTTGTGATGAAATGGGCATACATCATTATGATGACAAGAGTTCTGGAGCATTGTGATGACAAGGGCATGGAGCATTGTGATTACAGTGGTCATGGAGCATTGTGATGACAACTGTCATGGAACATTGTGATGACAGGGTTCATGGAGCATTGTGATTAAAGGGGTCATGGAGCATTTTGATGACAAGGGCAGGCGAACATTTTGATTACATTGGTAATGGAGCATTGTGATGACATGGGCAGGGAACTTTGTGATGACAGGTGTAATAGAACATTGTGATTACAGGGGCCAGGGAGCATTGAGATGACAAGGGCAGGGAACATTGTGATGACAGCGGTCATGGATCATTGTGATGAGATCTGTCATGGAACATTGTGCTGACAGGGACCATAGAGCATTGTGATGACAGGTGTCATGTGGCCTTGTGATGACAGTGGTCATAGAGCATTGTGATGAAAAGGATCATGGAGCAATGTGATTACAGGGGCCATGGAGCATTGTGAATACATAGGCCATGGAGCATTGTGATGACAGGGGTCAAGGAGCATTGTGATGAAAGTGGTCATGGAGCATTGTGATGACACGGGCATGGAGCATTATGATGACAAGAGTTCTGGAGCATTGTGATGAAAAGGGTATGGAGCATTGTGATTACAGGGGACCAGGAGCATTGTGATTACATGGGCAGTGAATATTGTGATGACAGGGGTTCATGGAGCACTGTGATGACAAATGTCATGGAACATTGTGATGACAGGGTTCATGGAGCATTGTGATGAGAGGGGCCTGGGAGCATTATGATGATAGGCGTCATTGGGTATTGTGATGAGAGTGGTCATAGAATATTGTGATGAAAAGGATCATGGAGCAATGTGATTACAGGTGCCATGGAGCATTGTGAATGCATAGGCCATGGAGCAATGAAATGACAGTGGTCAAGGAGCATGGTGATGTAAGTTGTCATGGAGCATTGTGATGACATGTGTCCATGAACATTGTGGTGACATGGTTCATGGAGCATTGTGATGACAAGTGCCATGGCGAAGTGTGATGACAGGTGTCATGGGGCATTTTGATGACAGTGGTCATGTAGAATTGTGATGAAAGGTATCATGGAGGACTCTGATGACAGGGGCCATGGAGCACTGTGATGACAGTGGTCATCTAGAATTGTGATGAAATATACCAAGGAGCATTGTGATGACAGGGGTCATGGAGCTCCGCAATTATAGAGGCCATGGAGCATTGTGAATACAAAGGTCATGGAGCATTGAGATGACAGGGGTGATGGCTAATTGTGATGACACGGTTCATGGAGCATTGTGATGACAAGGTTCATCAAGCATTGTGATGACAGGGGTCATGGAGCATTGTGATGACAAAGGCCATGGAACATTTTGATGACATGAATTCTGGAGTACTGTGATGACAAGCGCATGGAGCATTGTGATTATAGGGACCATGGAGCATTGTGATGACAACGGTATGGAACATTGTGATGACAAGGTTCTGCGAGCATTGTGATGATAGGGGTCATGGAACATTGTGATGAAGGGGATCATGGAGCAATGTGATTACAGTGGCCATGGAGCATTTTGAATGCATAGGCCATGGAGCACTGTGATGACAGGGGTCATGGAGCATTCTGATGAATGTGGTCATAGTTCATTGTGATGATTAGTGTCCAGGAACAGTGCGATGACATGGATCATGGAGCATTGTGATGACAAGGGCCATGGCGAATTGAGTTGACAGGTGTCATCGGGCATTGTGATGACAGACGTTATCAAGCATTGTGATGAATGGTACCATGGATCACTCTGATAACAGGGGCCATGGAGCATTGTGATGACAAAGGCCATGGAGCATTTTGATGAAAAGTGTCATGGAGAATTGTGATGAGACGGTCATGGAGCATTATGATGACAAGAGTTCTGGAGCATTGCATTGACAAGGGAATGGAGCATTGTGATTACAGGGTCCATGGAGGATAGTGATGACATCTGTCATGGAACATTGTGCTGACAGGGGCCATGGAGCATTGTGATGAGAAGTATAATGTGGCATTGTGATGACAGTGGCCATAGAGCATTGTGATGAAATGAGTCATGGAGCAACGTGATTACAGGGACCGTGTAGCATTGCGAATGCATAGGCTATGGAGCATTGTGATGACAGGAGTCGAGGAGCATTGTGATGTAAGTGGTCATGGATCATTGTGATGACAAGTGTCCTGGACCATAGTGATGACACGGGTCATGGAGCATTGTGATGACAAGGGCCATGGCGAATTGTGATGACATGTGTCTTGGGGCATTGTGATGACAGTGGTCAAATAGAATTGTGATGAAAGGTATCATGGAGCACTGTGATGACAGGGGCCATGGAACATTGTGATGACAAAGGCCAAGGAGCATTGTGATGACAAGTATCATGGACCTTTGTGATGAAATGGGCATACATCATTATGATGACAAGAGTTCTGGAGCATTGTGATGACAAGGGCATGGAGCATTGTGATTACAGGGGCCATGAAACATTGAGATGACAAGGGAATGGAGCATTGTGATGAAAGCGGTCCTGGAGAATTGTGAGGAAATAGGTCATGGATTATTGGGCTGGAAGGATTCATGGAGCATTGTGATGACAAGTGCCATGGAGCATTTTAATGAAAGGGGTACTGGAGCATTGTACGGAAATGGTTCATGGATCATCGTGATTACACGGATCATAGACTATTGTGATGAGAAGGGTTTTGGAGCATTGTGATGACAGGGGTCATGGAGGACTGTAATAGCAGGGGTGATGGGGCATTGTGATGACAGGGGCATGGAGCATTGTGATGACAGAAGTCATAGAATATTGTGATGACAAGGGCCATGGAGCATTGTCATGAAAGGTCTTATCTGGCATTGTGATGAGAGTGGTCATAGAGCATTGTGATAAAAGTTGTCATGAAGCACTGTTATTACAGGGGCCATGTAGAATTTTGATGACAAAGGCCATGGAGCACTGTGATGACAGGCATCATGGAGCAATTTGATGAAAGTGGTCATGGAGCATTGTGATGAAATGCGCCATGGAACATTGTGAAGACAAGTGTCCTGGAGCATTGTTATGACAAGGGCCATGGCCAATTCTGATGACAGGTGTCATGGAGCACTGTGATGACAGTGGTCATCTCTCATTGTGATGAAAGGTATCACGGAGCACTGTGATGACAGGGGCCATGGAGCATTGTGATGACACGGGCATGGAGCATTATGATGAGAAGTGATCTGGAGCATTGCGATGACAAGCGTATGGAGCATTGTGATTACAGGGGCCAGGGAGCATTGAGATGACAAGGGCAGGGAACATTGTGATGACAGCGGTCATGGATCATTGTGATGAGATCTGTCATGGAACATTGTGCTGACAGGGACCATAGAGCATTGTGATGACAGGTGTCATGTGGCCTTGTGATGACAGTGGTCATAGAGCATTGTGATGAAAAGGATCATGGAGCAATGTGATTACAGGGGCCATGGAGCATTGTGAATACATAGGCCATGGAGCATTGTGATGACAAGGGTCAAGGAGCATTGTGATGAAAGTGGTCATGGAGCATTGTGATGACACGGGCATGGAGCATTATGATGACAAGAGTTCTGGAGCATTGTGATGAAAAGGGTATGGAGCATTGTGATTACAGGGGACCAGGAGCATTGTGATTACATGGGCAGTGAATATTGTGATGACAGGGGTTCATGGAGCACTGTGATGACAAATGTCATGGAACATTGTGATGACAGGGTTCATGGAGCATTGTGATGAGAGGGGCCTGGGAGCATTATGATGATAGGCGTCATTGGGTATTGTGATGAGAGTGGTCATAGAATATTGTGATGAAAAGGATCATGGAGCAATGTGATTACAGGTGCCATGGAGCATTGTGAATGCATAGGCCATGGAGCAATGAAATGACAGTGGTCAAGGAGCATGGTGATGTAAGTTGTCATGGAGCATTGTGATGACATGTGTCCATGAACATTGTGGTGACATGGTTCATGGAGCATTGTGATGACAAGTGCCATGGCGAAGTGTGATGACAGGTGTCATGGGGCATTTTGATGACAGTGGTCATGTAGAATTGTGATGAAAGGTATCATGGAGGACTCTGATGACAGGGGCCATGGAGCACTGTGATGACAGTGGTCATCTAGAATTGTGATGAAATATACCAAGGAGCATTGTGATGACAGGGGTCATGGAGCTCCGCAATTATAGAGGCCATGGAGCATTGTGAATACAAAGGTCATGGAGCATTGAGATGACAGGGGTGATGGCTAATTGTGATGACACGGTTCATGGAGCATTGTGATGACAAGGTTCATCAAGCATTGTGATGACAGGGGTCATGGAGCATTGTGATGACAAAGGCCATGGAACATTTTGATGACATGAATTCTGGAGTACTGTGATGACAAGCGCATGGAGCATTGTGATTATAGGGACCATGGAGCATTGTGATGACAACGGTATGGAACATTGTGATGACAAGGTTCTGCGAGCATTGTGATGATAGGGGTCATGGAACATTGTGATGAAGGGGATCATGGAGCAATGTGATTACAGTGGCCATGGAGCATTTTGAATGCATAGGCCATGGAGCACTGTGATGACAGGGGTCATGGAGCATTCTGATGAATGTGGTCATAGTTCATTGTGATGATTAGTGTCCAGGAACAGTGCGATGACATGGATCATGGAGCATTGTGATGACAAGGGCCATGGCGAATTGAGTTGACAGGTGTCATCGGGCATTGTGATGACAGACGTTATCAAGCATTGTGATGAATGGTACCATGGATCACTCTGATAACAGGGGCCATGGAGCATTGTGATGACAAAGGCCATGGAGCATTTTGATGAAAAGTGTCATGGAGAATTGTGATGAGACGGTCATGGAGCATTATGATGACAAGAGTTCTGGAGCATTGCATTGACAAGGGAATGGAGCATTGTGATTACAGGGTCCATGGAGGATAGTGATGACATCTGTCATGGAACATTGTGCTGACAGGGGCCATGGAGCATTGTGATGAGAAGTATAATGTGGCATTGTGATGACAGTGGCCATAGAGCATTGTGATGAAATGAGTCATGGAGCAACGTGATTACAGGGACCGTGTAGCATTGCGAATGCATAGGCTATGGAGCATTGTGATGACAGGAGTCGAGGAGCATTGTGATGTAAGTGGTCATGGATCATTGTGATGACAAGTGTCCTGGACCATAGTGATGACACGGGTCATGGAGCATTGTGATGACAAGGGCCATGGCGAATTGTGATGACATGTGTCTTGGGGCATTGTGATGACAGTGGTCAAATAGAATTGTGATGAAAGGTATCATGGAGCACTGTGATGACAGGGGCCATGGAACATTGTGATGACAAAGGCCAAGGAGCATTGTGATGACAAGTATCATGGACCTTTGTGATGAAATGGGCATACATCATTATGATGACAAGAGTTCTGGAGCATTGTGATGACAAGGGCATGGAGCATTGTGATTACAGGGGCCATGAAACATTGAGATGACAAGGGAATGGAGCATTGTGATGAAAGCGGTCCTGGAGAATTGTGAGGAAATAGGTCATGGATTATTGGGCTGGAAGGATTCATGGAGCATTGTGATGACAAGTGCCATGGAGCATTTTAATGAAAGGGGTACTGGAGCATTGTACGGAAATGGTTCATGGATCATCGTGATTACACGGATCATAGACTATTGTGATGAGAAGGGTTTTGGAGCATTGTGATGACAGGGGTCATGGAGGACTGTAATAGCAGGGGTGATGGGGCATTGTGATGACAGGGGCATGGAGCATTGTGATGACAGAAGTCATAGAATATTGTGATGACAAGGGCCATGGAGCATTGTCATGAAAGGTCTTATCTGGCATTGTGATGAGAGTGGTCATAGAGCATTGTGATAAAAGTTGTCATGAAGCACTGTTATTACAGGGGCCATGTAGAATTTTGATGACAAAGGCCATGGAGCACTGTGATGACAGGCATCATGGAGCAATTTGATGAAAGTGGTCATGGAGCATTGTGATGAAATGCGCCATGGAACATTGTGAAGACAAGTGTCCTGGAGCATTGTTATGACAAGGGCCATGGCCAATTCTGATGACAGGTGTCATGGAGCACTGTGATGACAGTGGTCATCTCTCATTGTGATGAAAGGTATCACGGAGCACTGTGATGACAGGGGCCATGGAGCATTGTGATGACACGGGCATGGAGCATTATGATGAGAAGTGATCTGGAGCATTGCGATGACAAGCGTATGGAGCATTGTGATTACAGGGGCCAGGGAGCATTGAGATGACAAGGGCAGGGAACATTGTGATGACAGCGGTCATGGATCATTGTGATGAGATCTGTCATGGAACATTGTGCTGACAGGGACCATAGAGCATTGTGATGACAGGTGTCATGTGGCCTTGTGATGACAGTGGTCATAGAGCATTGTGATGAAAAGGATCATGGAGCAATGTGATTACAGGGGCCATGGAGCATTGTGAATACATAGGCCATGGAGCATTGTGATGACAAGGGTCAAGGAGCATTGTGATGAAAGTGGTCATGGAGCATTGTGATGACACGGGCATGGAGCATTATGATGACAAGAGTTCTGGAGCATTGTGATGAAAAGGGTATGGAGCATTGTGATTACAGGGGACCAGGAGCATTGTGATTACATGGGCAGTGAATATTGTGATGACAGGGGTTCATGGAGCACTGTGATGACAAATGTCATGGAACATTGTGATGACAGGGTTCATGGAGCATTGTGATGAGAGGGGCCTGGGAGCATTATGATGATAGGCGTCATTGGGTATTGTGATGAGAGTGGTCATAGAATATTGTGATGAAAAGGATCATGGAGCAATGTGATTACAGGTGCCATGGAGCATTGTGAATGCATAGGCCATGGAGCAATGAAATGACAGTGGTCAAGGAGCATGGTGATGTAAGTTGTCATGGAGCATTGTGATGACATGTGTCCATGAACATTGTGGTGACATGGTTCATGGAGCATTGTGATGACAAGTGCCATGGCGAAGTGTGATGACAGGTGTCATGGGGCATTTTGATGACAGTGGTCATGTAGAATTGTGATGAAAGGTATCATGGAGGACTCTGATGACAGGGGCCATGGAGCACTGTGATGACAGTGGTCATCTAGAATTGTGATGAAATATACCAAGGAGCATTGTGATGACAGGGGTCATGGAGCTCCGCAATTATAGAGGCCATGGAGCATTGTGAATACAAAGGTCATGGAGCATTGAGATGACAGGGGTGATGGCTAATTGTGATGACACGGTTCATGGAGCATTGTGATGACAAGGTTCATCAAGCATTGTGATGACAGGGGTCATGGAGCATTGTGATGACAAAGGCCATGGAACATTTTGATGACATGAATTCTGGAGTACTGTGATGACAAGCGCATGGAGCATTGTGATTATAGGGACCATGGAGCATTGTGATGACAACGGTATGGAACATTGTGATGACAAGGTTCTGCGAGCATTGTGATGATAGGGGTCATGGAACATTGTGATGAAGGGGATCATGGAGCAATGTGATTACAGTGGCCATGGAGCATTTTGAATGCATAGGCCATGGAGCACTGTGATGACAGGGGTCATGGAGCATTCTGATGAATGTGGTCATAGTTCATTGTGATGATTAGTGTCCAGGAACAGTGCGATGACATGGATCATGGAGCATTGTGATGACAAGGGCCATGGCGAATTGAGTTGACAGGTGTCATCGGGCATTGTGATGACAGACGTTATCAAGCATTGTGATGAATGGTACCATGGATCACTCTGATAACAGGGGCCATGGAGCATTGTGATGACAAAGGCCATGGAGCATTTTGATGAAAAGTGTCATGGAGAATTGTGATGAGACGGTCATGGAGCATTATGATGACAAGAGTTCTGGAGCATTGCATTGACAAGGGAATGGAGCATTGTGATTACAGGGTCCATGGAGGATAGTGATGACATCTGTCATGGAACATTGTGCTGACAGGGGCCATGGAGCATTGTGATGAGAAGTATAATGTGGCATTGTGATGACAGTGGCCATAGAGCATTGTGATGAAATGAGTCATGGAGCAACGTGATTACAGGGACCGTGTAGCATTGCGAATGCATAGGCTATGGAGCATTGTGATGACAGGAGTCGAGGAGCATTGTGATGTAAGTGGTCATGGATCATTGTGATGACAAGTGTCCTGGACCATAGTGATGACACGGGTCATGGAGCATTGTGATGACAAGGGCCATGGCGAATTGTGATGACATGTGTCTTGGGGCATTGTGATGACAGTGGTCAAATAGAATTGTGATGAAAGGTATCATGGAGCACTGTGATGACAGGGGCCATGGAACATTGTGATGACAAAGGCCAAGGAGCATTGTGATGACAAGTATCATGGACCTTTGTGATGAAATGGGCATACATCATTATGATGACAAGAGTTCTGGAGCATTGTGATGACAAGGGCATGGAGCATTGTGATTACAGGGGCCATGAAACATTGAGATGACAAGGGAATGGAGCATTGTGATGAAAGCGGTCCTGGAGAATTGTGAGGAAATAGGTCATGGATTATTGGGCTGGAAGGATTCATGGAGCATTGTGATGACAAGTGCCATGGAGCATTTTAATGAAAGGGGTACTGGAGCATTGTACGGAAATGGTTCATGGATCATCGTGATTACACGGATCATAGACTATTGTGATGAGAAGGGTTTTGGAGCATTGTGATGACAGGGGTCATGGAGGACTGTAATAGCAGGGGTGATGGGGCATTGTGATGACAGGGGCATGGAGCATTGTGATGACAGAAGTCATAGAATATTGTGATGACAAGGGCCATGGAGCATTGTCATGAAAGGTCTTATCTGGCATTGTGATGAGAGTGGTCATAGAGCATTGTGATAAAAGTTGTCATGAAGCACTGTTATTACAGGGGCCATGTAGAATTTTGATGACAAAGGCCATGGAGCACTGTGATGACAGGCATCATGGAGCAATTTGATGAAAGTGGTCATGGAGCATTGTGATGAAATGCGCCATGGAACATTGTGAAGACAAGTGTCCTGGAGCATTGTTATGACAAGGGCCATGGCCAATTCTGATGACAGGTGTCATGGAGCACTGTGATGACAGTGGTCATCTCTCATTGTGATGAAAGGTATCACGGAGCACTGTGATGACAGGGGCCATGGAGCATTGTGATGACACGGGCATGGAGCATTATGATGAGAAGTGATCTGGAGCATTGCGATGACAAGCGTATGGAGCATTGTGATTACAGGGGCCAGGGAGCATTGAGATGACAAGGGCAGGGAACATTGTGATGACAGCGGTCATGGATCATTGTGATGAGATCTGTCATGGAACATTGTGCTGACAGGGACCATAGAGCATTGTGATGACAGGTGTCATGTGGCCTTGTGATGACAGTGGTCATAGAGCATTGTGATGAAAAGGATCATGGAGCAATGTGATTACAGGGGCCATGGAGCATTGTGAATACATAGGCCATGGAGCATTGTGATGACAAGGGTCAAGGAGCATTGTGATGAAAGTGGTCATGGAGCATTGTGATGACACGGGCATGGAGCATTATGATGACAAGAGTTCTGGAGCATTGTGATGAAAAGGGTATGGAGCATTGTGATTACAGGGGACCAGGAGCATTGTGATTACATGGGCAGTGAATATTGTGATGACAGGGGTTCATGGAGCACTGTGATGACAAATGTCATGGAACATTGTGATGACAGGGTTCATGGAGCATTGTGATGAGAGGGGCCTGGGAGCATTATGATGATAGGCGTCATTGGGTATTGTGATGAGAGTGGTCATAGAATATTGTGATGAAAAGGATCATGGAGCAATGTGATTACAGGTGCCATGGAGCATTGTGAATGCATAGGCCATGGAGCAATGAAATGACAGTGGTCAAGGAGCATGGTGATGTAAGTTGTCATGGAGCATTGTGATGACATGTGTCCATGAACATTGTGGTGACATGGTTCATGGAGCATTGTGATGACAAGTGCCATGGCGAAGTGTGATGACAGGTGTCATGGGGCATTTTGATGACAGTGGTCATGTAGAATTGTGATGAAAGGTATCATGGAGGACTCTGATGACAGGGGCCATGGAGCACTGTGATGACAGTGGTCATCTAGAATTGTGATGAAATATACCAAGGAGCATTGTGATGACAGGGGTCATGGAGCTCCGCAATTATAGAGGCCATGGAGCATTGTGAATACAAAGGTCATGGAGCATTGAGATGACAGGGGTGATGGCTAATTGTGATGACACGGTTCATGGAGCATTGTGATGACAAGGTTCATCAAGCATTGTGATGACAGGGGTCATGGAGCATTGTGATGACAAAGGCCATGGAACATTTTGATGACATGAATTCTGGAGTACTGTGATGACAAGCGCATGGAGCATTGTGATTATAGGGACCATGGAGCATTGTGATGACAACGGTATGGAACATTGTGATGACAAGGTTCTGCGAGCATTGTGATGATAGGGGTCATGGAACATTGTGATGAAGGGGATCATGGAGCAATGTGATTACAGTGGCCATGGAGCATTTTGAATGCATAGGCCATGGAGCACTGTGATGACAGGGGTCATGGAGCATTCTGATGAATGTGGTCATAGTTCATTGTGATGATTAGTGTCCAGGAACAGTGCGATGACATGGATCATGGAGCATTGTGATGACAAGGGCCATGGCGAATTGAGTTGACAGGTGTCATCGGGCATTGTGATGACAGACGTTATCAAGCATTGTGATGAATGGTACCATGGATCACTCTGATAACAGGGGCCATGGAGCATTGTGATGACAAAGGCCATGGAGCATTTTGATGAAAAGTGTCATGGAGAATTGTGATGAGACGGTCATGGAGCATTATGATGACAAGAGTTCTGGAGCATTGCATTGACAAGGGAATGGAGCATTGTGATTACAGGGTCCATGGAGGATAGTGATGACATCTGTCATGGAACATTGTGCTGACAGGGGCCATGGAGCATTGTGATGAGAAGTATAATGTGGCATTGTGATGACAGTGGCCATAGAGCATTGTGATGAAATGAGTCATGGAGCAACGTGATTACAGGGACCGTGTAGCATTGCGAATGCATAGGCTATGGAGCATTGTGATGACAGGAGTCGAGGAGCATTGTGATGTAAGTGGTCATGGATCATTGTGATGACAAGTGTCCTGGACCATAGTGATGACACGGGTCATGGAGCATTGTGATGACAAGGGCCATGGCGAATTGTGATGACATGTGTCTTGGGGCATTGTGATGACAGTGGTCAAATAGAATTGTGATGAAAGGTATCATGGAGCACTGTGATGACAGGGGCCATGGAACATTGTGATGACAAAGGCCAAGGAGCATTGTGATGACAAGTATCATGGACCTTTGTGATGAAATGGGCATACATCATTATGATGACAAGAGTTCTGGAGCATTGTGATGACAAGGGCATGGAGCATTGTGATTACAGGGGCCATGAAACATTGAGATGACAAGGGAATGGAGCATTGTGATGAAAGCGGTCCTGGAGAATTGTGAGGAAATAGGTCATGGATTATTGGGCTGGAAGGATTCCTGGAGCATTGTGATGACAAGTGCCATGGAGCATTTTAATGAAAGGGGTACTGGAGCATTGTACGGAAATGGTTCATGGATCATCGTGATTACACGGATCATAGACTATTGTGATGAGAAGGGTTTTGGAGCATTGTGATGACAGGGGTCATGGAGGACTGTAATAGCAGGGGTGATGGGGCATTGTGATGACAGGGGCATGGAGCATTGTGATGACAGAAGTCATAGAATATTGTGATGACAAGGGCCATGGAGCATTGTCATGAAAGGTCTTATCTGGCATTGTGATGAGAGTGGTCATAGAGCATTGTGATAAAAGTTGTCATGAAGCACTGTTATTACAGGGGCCATGTAGAATTTTGATGACAAAGGCCATGGAGCACTGTGATGACAGGCATCATGGAGCAATTTGATGAAAGTGGTCATGGAGCATTGTGATGAAATGCGCCATGGAACATTGTGAAGACAAGTGTCCTGGAGCATTGTTATGACAAGGGCCATGGCCAATTCTGATGACAGGTGTCATGGAGCACTGTGATGACAGTGGTCATCTCTCATTGTGATGAAAGGTATCACGGAGCACTGTGATGACAGGGGCCATGGAGCATTGTGATGACACGGGCATGGAGCATTATGATGAGAAGTGATCTGGAGCATTGCGATGACAAGCGTATGGAGCATTGTGATTACAGGGGCCAGGGAGCATTGAGATGACAAGGGCAGGGAACATTGTGATGACAGCGGTCATGGATCATTGTGATGAGATCTGTCATGGAACATTGTGCTGACAGGGACCATAGAGCATTGTGATGACAGGTGTCATGTGGCCTTGTGATGACAGTGGTCATAGAGCATTGTGATGAAAAGGATCATGGAGCAATGTGATTACAGGGGCCATGGAGCATTGTGAATACATAGGCCATGGAGCATTGTGATGACAAGGGTCAAGGAGCATTGTGATGAAAGTGGTCATGGAGCATTGTGATGACACGGTCATGGAGCATTATGATGACAAGAGTTCTGGAGCATTGTGATGAAAAGGGTATGGAGCATTGTGATTACAGGGGACCAGGAGCATTGTGATTACATGGGCAGTGAATATTGTGATAACAGGGGTTCATGGAGCACTGTGATGACAAATGTCATGGAATATTGTGATGACAGGGTTCATGGAGCATTGTGATGAGAGGGGCCTGGGAGCATTATGATGATAGGCGTCATTGGGTATTGTGATGAGAGTGGTCATAGAATATTGTGATGAAAAGGATCATGGAGCAATGTGATTACAGGTGCCATGGAGCATTGTGAATGCATAGGCCATGGAGCAATGAAATGACAGTGGTCAAGGAGCATGGTGATGTAAGTTGTCATGGAGCATTGTGATGACATGTGTCCATGAACATTGTGGTGACATGGTTCATGGAGCATTGTGATGACAAGTGCCATGGCGAAGTGTGATGACAGGTGTCATGGGGCATTTTGATGACAGTGGTCATGTAGAATTGTGATGAAAGGTATCATGGAGGACTCTGATGACAGGGGCCATGGAGCACTGTGATGACAGTGGTCATCTAGAATTGTGATGAAATATACCAAGGAGCATTGTGATGACAGGGGTCATGGAGCTCCGCAATTATAGAGGCCATGGAGCATTGTGAATACAAAGGTCATGGAGCATTGAGATGACAGGGGTGATGGCTAATTGTGATGACACGGTTCATGGAGCATTGTGATGACAAGGTTCATCAAGCATTGTGATGACAGGGGTCATGGAGCATTGTGATGACAAAGGCCATGGAACATTTTGATGACATGAATTCTGGAGTACTGTGATGACAAGCGCATGGAGCATTGTGATTATAGGGACCATGGAGCATTGTGATGACAACGGTATGGAACATTGTGATGACAAGGTTCTGCGAGCATTGTGATGATAGGGGTCATGGAACATTGTGATGAAGGGGATCATGGAGCAATGTGATTACAGTGGCCATGGAGCATTTTGAATGCATAGGCCATGGAGCACTGTGATGACAGGGGTCATGGAGCATTCTGATGAATGTGGTCATAGTTCATTGTGATGATTAGTGTCCAGGAACAGTGCGATGACATGGATCATGGAGCATTGTGATGACAAGGGCCATGGCGAATTGAGTTGACAGGTGTCATCGGGCATTGTGATGACAGACGTTATCAAGCATTGTGATGAATGGTACCATGGATCACTCTGATAACAGGGGCCATGGAGCATTGTGATGACAAAGGCCATGGAGCATTTTGATGAAAAGTGTCATGGAGAATTGTGATGAGACGGTCATGGAGCATTATGATGACAAGAGTTCTGGAGCATTGCATTGACAAGGGAATGGAGCATTGTGATTACAGGGTCCATGGAGGATAGTGATGACATCTGTCATGGAACATTGGGCTGACAGGGGCCATGGAGCATTGTGATGAGAAGTATAATGTGGCATTGTGATGACAGTGGCCATAGAGCATTGTGATGAAATGAATCATGGAGCAACGTGATTACAGGGACCGTGTAGCATTGCGAATGCATAGGCTATGGAGCATTGTGATGACAGGAGTCGAGGAGCATTGTGATGTAAGTGGTCATGGATCATTGTGATGACAAGTGTCCTGGACCATAGTGATGACACGGGTCATGGAGCATTGTGATGACAAGGGCCATGGCGAATTGTGATGACATGTGTCTTGGGGCATTGTGATGACAGTGGTCAAATAGAATTGTGATGAAAGGTATCATGGAGCACTGTGATGACAGGGGCCATGGAACATTGTGATGACAAAGGCCAAGGAGCATTGTGATGACAAGTATCATGGAACTTTGTGATGAAATGGGCATACATCATTATGATGACAAGAGTTCTGGAGCATTGTGATGACAAGGGCATGGAGCATTGTGATTACAGTGGTCATGGAGCATTGTGATGACAACTGTCATGGAACATTGTGATGACAGGGTTCATGGAGCATTGTGATTAAAGGGGTCATGGAGCATTTTGATGACAAGGGCAGGCGAACATTTTGATTACATTGGTAATGGAGCATTGTGATGACATGGGCAGGGAACTTTGTGATGACAGGTGTAATAGAACATTGTGATTACAGGGGACATGGAGCATTTTGATGACATGGGCAGGCAACATTGTGATGACAGGTGTCATGGAGCATTGTGATGACAAAGGTCATTTAAAATTGTGCTGACAGGGATCATGGAGCATTGTGATGAGACGGGCATTGCAGCCTTGTGATGACAGGCATACTGGAGCCTTCTGAGGAAAGATCTCATGGGTCATTGTGATTACAGTGATCATGGAACATTGTGATGACAAGGTCATGGAGCCTTGTAATGACAGGGGCCATGAAGCATTGTGATGACAGGGGTCATGGGGGATTGTGATGACAGTGGTCATGGAGCATTGTGATGAAAGGGGTCATGGAGCACTGTGATTACAGGTGCCATCTATAATTGTGATGACAAAGGCCATGGAGCATTGTGATGACAGTTGTCATGGAGCATTGTGTTGAAAGGGGCATGGAGCATTGTGACGACAATGGTCATGGAGCATTGTGATGACGGGTATCATGGAGCATTGTTATGAAGAAGGTCATGGGGCAGTGTAATGACAAGTATCATGGAGCATGTGATGAAAGGAGTCATGGAGCATTGTGATTAAATGGATCATGAGGCATTTTGATGACAAGAGTCATGGAACATTGTGATGACAGGGATCATGGAGCATTGTGATGACAAGGGCTATGGAGCATTGTGATGACTGGGGTCATGGGGCATGGTGATGACAGTGGTCATGGAGCATTGTGATGACGAAGACCACGGAGCATTGTGATGACAGGTGTCATGGAGCATTGTGATGAAAGGGGTCATGGATCACTACGATGACATGGGTAATGGAGCATTGTGATGATACGGGCATGGAGCATTGTGATGACAGGGGTCATGCAGCATTGTGAAGAGAGGGGTCATGCAGCATTGTGATGACATGGGCATGGAGCATAGTGATGACAAAAGTTCTGGAGCATTTTGATGACAAGGGCATGGATCATTGTGATTACAGGGGCCATGAAACATTGAGATGACAAGGGAATGGAGCATTGTGATGAAAGCGGTCCTGGAGAATTGTGAGGAAATAGGTCATGGATTATTGGGCTGGAAGGATTCCTGGAGCATTGTGATGACAAGTGCCATGGAGCATTTTAATGAAAGGGGTACTGGAGCATTGTACGGAAATGGTTCATGGATCATCGTGATTACACGGATCATAGACTATTGTGATGAGAAGGGTTTTGGAGCATTGTGATGACAGGGGTCATGGAGCACTGTAATAGCAGGGGTGATGGGGCATTGTGATGACAGGAGCATGGAGCATTGTGATGACAGAAGTCATAGAATACTGTGATGACAAGGGCCATGGAGCATTGTCATGAAAGGTCTTTTCTGGCATTGTGATGAGAGTGGTCATAGAGCATTGTGATAAAAGTTGTCATGAAGCACTGTTATTACAGGGGCAATGTAGAATTTTGATGACAAAGGCCATGGAGCACTGTGATGACAGGCATCATGGAGCAATTTGATGAAAGTGGTCATGGAGCATTGTGATGAAATGCGCCATGGAACATTGTGAAGACAAGTGTCCTGGAGCATTGTTATGACAAGGGCCATGGCCAATTCTGATGACAGGTGTCATGGAGCACTGTGATGACAGTGGTCATCTCTCATTGTGATGAAAGGTATCACGGAGCACTGTGATGACAGGGGCCATGGAGCATTGTGATGACACGGGCATGGAGCATTATGATGAGAAGTGATCTGGAGCATTGCGATGACAAGCGTATGGAGCATTGTGATTACAGGGGCCAGGGAGCATTGAGATGACAAGGGCAGGGAACATTGTGATGACAGCGGTCATGGATCATTGTGATGAGATCTGTCATGGAACATTGTGCTGACAGGGACCATAGAGCATTGTGATGACAGGTGTCATGTGGCCTTGTGATGACAGTGGTCATAGAGCATTGTGATGAAAAGGATCATGGAGCAATGTGATTACAGGGGCCATGGAGCATTGTGAATACATAGGCCATGGAGCATTGTGATGACAAGGGTCAAGGAGCATTGTGATGAAAGTGGTCATGGAGCATTGTGATGACACGGTCATGGAGCATTATGATGACAAGAGTTCTGGAGCATTGTGATGAAAAGGGTATGGAGCATTGTGATTACAGGGGACCAGGAGCATTGTGATTACATGGGCAGTGAATATTGTGATAACAGGGGTTCATGGAGCACTGTGATGACAAATGTCATGGAACATTGTGATGACAGGGTTCATGGAGCATTGTGATGAGAGGGGCCTGGGAGCATTATGATGATAGGCGTCATTGGGTATTGTGATGAGAGTGGTCATAGAATATTGTGATGAAAAGGATCATGGAGCAATGTGATTACAGGTGCCATGGAGCATTGTGAATGCATAGGCCATGGAGCAATGAAATGACAGTGGTCAAGGAGCATGGTGATGTAAGTTGTCATGGAGCATTGTGATGACATGTGTCCATGAACATTGTGGTGACATGGTTCATGGAGCATTGTGATGACAAGTGCCATGGCGAAGTGTGATGACAGGTGTCATGGGGCATTTTGATGACAGTGGTCATGTAGAATTGTGATGAAAGGTATCATGGAGGACTCTGATGACAGGGGCCATGGAGCACTGTGATGACAGTGGTCATCTAGAATTGTGATGAAATATACCAAGGAGCATTGTGATGACAGGGGTCATGGAGCTCCGCAATTATAGAGGCCATGGAGCATTGTGAATACAAAGGTCATGGAGCATTGAGATGACAGGGGTGATGGCTAATTGTGATGACACGGTTCATGGAGCATTGTGATGACAAGGTTCATCAAGCATTGTGATGACAGGGGTCATGGAGCATTGTGATGACAAAGGCCATGGAACATTTTGATGACATGAATTCTGGAGTACTGTGATGACAAGCGCATGGAGCATTGTGATTATAGGGACCATGGAGCATTGTGATGACAACGGTATGGAACATTGTGATGACAAGGTTCTGCGAGCATTGTGATGATAGGGGTCATGGAACATTGTGATGAAGGGGATCATGGAGCAATGTGATTACAGTGGCCATGGAGCATTTTGAATGCATAGGCCATGGAGCACTGTGATGACAGGGGTCATGGAGCATTCTGATGAATGTGGTCATAGTTCATTGTGATGATTAGTGTCCAGGAACAGTGCGATGACATGGATCATGGAGCATTGTGATGACAAGGGCCATGGCGAATTGAGTTGACAGGTGTCATCGGGCATTGTGATGACAGACGTTATCAAGCATTGTGATGAATGGTACCATGGATCACTCTGATAACAGGGGCCATGGAGCATTGTGATGACAAAGGCCATGGAGCATTTTGATGAAAAGTGTCATGGAGAATTGTGATGAGACGGTCATGGAGCATTATGATGACAAGAGTTCTGGAGCATTGCATTGACAAGGGAATGGAGCATTGTGATTACAGGGTCCATGGAGGATAGTGATGACATCTGTCATGGAACATTGGGCTGACAGGGGCCATGGAGCATTGTGATGAGAAGTATAATGTGGCATTGTGATGACAGTGGCCATAGAGCATTGTGATGAAATGAATCATGGAGCAACGTGATTACAGGGACCGTGTAGCATTGCGAATGCATAGGCTATGGAGCATTGTGATGACAGGAGTCGAGGAGCATTGTGATGTAAGTGGTCATGGATCATTGTGATGACAAGTGTCCTGGACCATAGTGATGACACGGGTCATGGAGCATTGTGATGACAAGGGCCATGGCGAATTGTGATGACATGTGTCTTGGGGCATTGTGATGACAGTGGTCAAATAGAATTGTGATGAAAGGTATCATGGAGCACTGTGATGACAGGGGCCATGGAACATTGTGATGACAAAGGCCAAGGAGCATTGTGATGACAAGTATCATGGACCTTTGTGATGAAATGGGCATACATCATTATGATGACAAGAGTTCTGGAGCATTGTGATGACAAGGGCATGGAGCATTGTGATTACAGGGGCCATGAAACATTGAGATGACAAGGGAATGGAGCATTGTGATGAAAGCGGTCCTGGAGAATTGTGAGGAAATAGGTCATGGATTATTGGGCTGGAAGGATTCATGGAGCATTGTGATGACAAGTGCCATGGAGCATTTTAATGAAAGGGGTACTGGAGCATTGTACGGAAATGGTTCATGGATCATCGTGATTACACGGATCATAGACTATTGTGATGAGAAGGGTTTTGGAGCATTGTGATGACAGGGGTCATGGAGGACTGTAATAGCAGGGGTGATGGGGCATTGTGATGACAGGGGCATGGAGCATTGTGATGACAGAAGTCATAGAATATTGTGATGACAAGGGCCATGGAGCATTGTCATGAAAGGTCTTATCTGGCATTGTGATGAGAGTGGTCATAGAGCATTGTGATAAAAGTTGTCATGAAGCACTGTTATTACAGGGGCCATGTAGAATTTTGATGACAAAGGCCATGGAGCACTGTGATGACAGGCATCATGGAGCAATTTGATGAAAGTGGTCATGGAGCATTGTGATGAAATGCGCCATGGAACATTGTGAAGACAAGTGTCCTGGAGCATTGTTATGACAAGGGCCATGGCCAATTCTGATGACAGGTGTCATGGAGCACTGTGATGACAGTGGTCATCTCTCATTGTGATGAAAGGTATCACGGAGCACTGTGATGACAGGGGCCATGGAGCATTGTGATGACACGGGCATGGAGCATTATGATGAGAAGTGATCTGGAGCATTGCGATGACAAGCGTATGGAGCATTGTGATTACAGGGGCCAGGGAGCATTGAGATGACAAGGGCAGGGAACATTGTGATGACAGCGGTCATGGATCATTGTGATGAGATCTGTCATGGAACATTGTGCTGACAGGGACCATAGAGCATTGTGATGACAGGTGTCATGTGGCCTTGTGATGACAGTGGTCATAGAGCATTGTGATGAAAAGGATCATGGAGCAATGTGATTACAGGGGCCATGGAGCATTGTGAATACATAGGCCATGGAGCATTGTGATGACAAGGGTCAAGGAGCATTGTGATGAAAGTGGTCATGGAGCATTGTGATGACACGGGCATGGAGCATTATGATGACAAGAGTTCTGGAGCATTGTGATGAAAAGGGTATGGAGCATTGTGATTACAGGGGACCAGGAGCATTGTGATTACATGGGCAGTGAATATTGTGATGACAGGGGTTCATGGAGCACTGTGATGACAAATGTCATGGAACATTGTGATGACAGGGTTCATGGAGCATTGTGATGAGAGGGGCCTGGGAGCATTATGATGATAGGCGTCATTGGGTATTGTGATGAGAGTGGTCATAGAATATTGTGATGAAAAGGATCATGGAGCAATGTGATTACAGGTGCCATGGAGCATTGTGAATGCATAGGCCATGGAGCAATGAAATGACAGTGGTCAAGGAGCATGGTGATGTAAGTTGTCATGGAGCATTGTGATGACATGTGTCCATGAACATTGTGGTGACATGGTTCATGGAGCATTGTGATGACAAGTGCCATGGCGAAGTGTGATGACAGGTGTCATGGGGCATTTTGATGACAGTGGTCATGTAGAATTGTGATGAAAGGTATCATGGAGGACTCTGATGACAGGGGCCATGGAGCACTGTGATGACAGTGGTCATCTAGAATTGTGATGAAATATACCAAGGAGCATTGTGATGACAGGGGTCATGGAGCTCCGCAATTATAGAGGCCATGGAGCATTGTGAATACAAAGGTCATGGAGCATTGAGATGACAGGGGTGATGGCTAATTGTGATGACACGGTTCATGGAGCATTGTGATGACAAGGTTCAACAAGCATTGTGATGACAGGGGTCATGGAGCATTGTGATGACAAAGGCCATGGAACATTTTGATGACATGAATTCTGGAGTACTGTGATGACAAGCGCATGGAGCATTGTGATTATAGGGACCATGGAGCATTGTGATGACAACGGTATGGAACATTGTGATGACAAGGTTCTGCGAGCATTGTGATGATAGGGGTCATGGAACATTGTGATGAAGGGGATCATGGAGCAATGTGATTACAGTGGCCATGGAGCATTTTGAATGCATAGGCCATGGAGCACTGTGATGACAGGGGTCATGGAGCATTCTGATGAATGTGGTCATAGTTCATTGTGATGATTAGTGTCCAGGAACAGTGCGATGACATGGATCATGGAGCATTGTGATGACAAGGGCCATGGCGAATTGAGTTGACAGGTGTCATCGGGCATTGTGATGACAGACGTTATCAAGCATTGTGATGAATGGTACCATGGATCACTCTGATAACAGGGGCCATGGAGCATTGTGATGACAAAGGTCATGGAGCATTTTGATGAAAAGTGTCATGGAGAATTGTGATGAGACGGTCATGGAGCATTATGATGACAAGAGTTCTGGAGCATTGCATTGACAAGGGAATGGAGCATTGTGATTACAGGGTCCATGGAGGATAGTGATGACATCTGTCATGGAACATTGTGCTGACAGGGGCCATGGAGCATTGTGATGAGAAGTATAATGTGGCATTGTGATGACAGTGGCCATAGAGCATTGTGATGAAATGAGTCATGGAGCAACGTGATTACAGGGACCGTGTAGCATTGCGAATGCATAGGCTATGGAGCATTGTGATGACAGGAGTCGAGGAGCATTGTGATGTAAGTGGTCATGGATCATTGTGATGACAAGTGTCCTGGACCATAGTGATGACACGGGTCATGGAGCATTGTGATGACAAGGGCCATGGCGAATTGTGATGACATGTGTCTTGGGGCATTGTGATGACAGTGGTCAAATAGAATTGTGATGAAAGGTATCATGGAGCACTGTGATGACAGGGGCCATGGAACATTGTGATGACAAAGGCCAAGGAGCATTGTGATGACAAGTATCATGGACCTTTGTGATGAAATGGGCATACATCATTATGATGACAAGAGTTCTGGAGCATTGTGATGACAAGGGCATGGAGCATTGTGATTACAGGGGCCATGAAACATTGAGATGACAAGGGAATGGAGCATTGTGATGAAAGCGGTCCTGGAGAATTGTGAGGAAATAGGTCATGGATTATTGGGCTGGAAGGATTCATGGAGCATTGTGATGACAAGTGCCATGGAGCATTTTAATGAAAGGGGTACTGGAGCATTGTACGGAAATGGTTCATGGATCATCGTGATTACACGGATCATAGACTATTGTGATGAGAAGGGTTTTGGAGCATTGTGATGACAGGGGTCATGAAGGACTGTAATAGCAGGGGTGATGGGGCATTGTGATGACAGGGGCATGGAGCATTGTGATGACAGAAGTCATAGAATATTGTGATGACAAGGGCCATGGAGCATTGTCATGAAAGGTCTTATCTGGCATTGTGATGAGAGTGGTCATAGAGCATTGTGATAAAAGTTGTCATGAAGCACTGTTATTACAGGGGCCATGTAGAATTTTGATGACAAAGGCCATGGAGCACTGTGATGACAGGCATCATGGAGCAATTTGATGAAAGTGGTCATGGAGCATTGTGATGAAATGCGCCATGGAACATTGTGAAGACAAGTGTCCTGGAGCATTGTTATGACAAGGGCCATGGCCAATTCTGATGACAGGTGTCATGGAGCACTGTGATGACAGTGGTCATCTCTCATTGTGATGAAAGGTATCACGGAGCACTGTGATGACAGGGGCCATGGAGCATTGTGATGACACGGGCATGGAGCATTATGATGAGAAGTGATCTGGAGCATTGCGATGACAAGCGTATGGAGCATTGTGATTACAGGGGCCAGGGAGCATTGAGATGACAAGGGCAGGGAACATTGTGATGACAGCGGTCATGGATCATTGTGATGAGATCTGTCATGGAACATTGTGCTGACAGGGACCATAGAGCATTGTGATGACAGGTGTCATGTGGCCTTGTGATGACAGTGGTCATAGAGCATTGTGATGAAAAGGATCATGGAGCAATGTGATTACAGGGGCCATGGAGCATTGTGAATACATAGGCCATGGAGCATTGTGATGACAAGGGTCAAGGAGCATTGTGATGAAAGTGGTCATGGAGCATTGTGATGACACGGGCATGGAGCATTATGATGACAAGAGTTCTGGAGCATTGTGATGAAAAGGGTATGGAGCATTGTGATTACAGGGGACCAGGAGCATTGTGATTACATGGGCAGTGAATATTGTGATGACAGGGGTTCATGGAGCACTGTGATGACAAATGTCATGGAAAATTGTGATGACAGGGTTCATGGAGCATTGTGATGAGAGGGGCCTGGGAGCATTATGATGATAGGCGTCATTGGGTATTGTGATGAGAGTGGTCATAGAATATTGTGATGAAAAGGATCATGGAGCAATGTGATTACAGGTGCCATGGAGCATTGTGAATGCATAGGCCATGGAGCAATGAAATGACAGTGGTCAAGGAGCATGGTGATGTAAGTTGTCATGGAGCATTGTGATGACATGTGTCCATGAACATTGTGGTGACATGGTTCATGGAGCATTGTGATGACAAGTGCCATGGCGAAGTGTGATGACAGGTGTCATGGGGCATTTTGATGACAGTGGTCATGTAGAATTGTGATGAAAGGTATCATGGAGGACTCTGATGACAGGGGCCATGGAGCACTGTGATGACAGTGGTCATCTAGAATTGTGATGAAATATACCAAGGAGCATTGTGATGACAGGGGTCATGGAGCTCTGCAATTATAGAGGCCATGGAGCATTGTGAATACAAAGGTCATGGAGCATTGAGATGACAGGGGTGATGGCTAATTGTGATGACACGGTTCATGGAGCATTGTGATGACAAGGTTCATCAAGCATTGTGATGACAGGGCTCATGGAGCATTGTGATGACAAAGGCCATGGAACATTTTGATGACATGAATTCTGGAGTACTGTGATGACAAGCGCATGGAGCATTGTGATTATAGGGACCATGGAGCATTGTGATGACAACGGTATGGAACATTGTGATAACAAGGTTCTGCGAGCATTGTGATGATAGGGGTCATGGAACATTGTGATGAAGGGGATCATGGAGCAATGTGATTACAGTGGCCATGGAGCATTTTGAATGCATAGGCCATGGAGCACTGTGATGACAGGGGTCATGGAGCATTCTGATGAATGTGGTCATAGTTCATTGTGATGATTAGTGTCCAGGAACAGTGCGATGACATGGATCATGGAGCATTGTGATGACAAGGGCCATGGCGAATTGAGTTGACAGGTGTCATCGGGCATTGTGATGACAGACGTTATCAAGCATTGTGATGAATGGTACCATGGATCACTCTGATAACAGGGGCCATGGAGCATTGTGATGACAAAGGCCATGGAGCATTTTGATGAAAAGTGTCATGGAGAATTGTGATGAGACGGTCATGGAGCATTATGATGACAAGAGTTCTGGAGCATTGCATTGACAAGGGAATGGAGCATTGTGATTACAGTGTCCATGGAGGATAGTGATGACATCTGTCATGGAACATTGTGCTGACAGGGGCCATGGAGCATTGTGATGAGAAGTATAATGTGGCATTGTGATGACAGTGGCCATAGAGCATTGTGATGAAATGAATCATGGAGCAACGTGATTACAGGGACCGTGTAGCATTGCGAATGCATAGGCTATGGAGCATTGTGATGACAGGAGTCGAGGAGCATTGTGATGTAAGTGGTCATGGATCATTGTGATGACAAGTGTCCTGGACCATAGTGATGACACGGGTCATGGAGCATTGTGATGACAAGGGCCATGGCGAATTGTGATGACATGTGTCTTGGGGCATTGTGATGACAGTGGTCAAATAGAATTGTGATGAAAGGTATCATGGAGCAC
Source organism: Balaenoptera physalus (assembly GCF_965194825.1). NCBI lineage: Eukaryota > Metazoa > Chordata > Mammalia > Artiodactyla > Balaenopteridae > Balaenoptera > Balaenoptera physalus. Next base: position 2,210,835 of record NW_028126517.1, read on the forward strand.
TGTGATGACAGGGGCCATGGAACATTGTGATGACAAAGGCCAAGGAGCATTGTGATGACAAGTATCATGGAACTTTGTGATGAAATGGGCATACATCATTATGATGACAAGAGTTCTGGAGCATTGTGATGACAAGGGCATGGAGCATTGTGATTACAGTGGTCATGGAGCATTGTGATGACAACTGTCATGGAACATTGTGATGACAGGGTTCATGGAGCATTGTGATTAAAGGGGTCATGGAGCATTTTGATGACAAGGGCAGGCGAACATTTTGATTACATTGGTAATGGAGCATTGTGATGACATGGGCAGGGAACTTTGTGATGACAGGTGTAATAGAACATTGTGATTACAGGGGACATGGAGCATTTTGATGACATGGGCAGGCAACATTGTGATGACAGGTGTCATGGAGCATTGTGATGACAATGGTCATTTAAAGTTGTGCTGACAGGGATCATGGAGCATTGTGATGAGACGGGCATTGCAGCCTTGTGATGACAGGCGTACTGGAGCCTTCTGAGGAAAGATCTCATGGGTCATTGTGATTACAGTGATCATGGAACATTGTGATGACAAGGTCATGGAGCCTTGTAATGACAGGGGCCATGAAGCATTGTGATGACAGGGGTCATGGGGGATTGTGATGACAGTGGTCATGGAGCATTGTGATGAAAGGGGTCATGGAGCACTGTGATTACAGGTGCCATCTATAATTGTGATGACAAAGGCCATGGAGCATTGTGATGACAGTTGTCATGGAGCATTGTGTTGAAAGGGGCATGGAGCATTGTGACGACAATGGTCATGGAGCATTGTGATGACGGGTATCATGGAGCATTGTTATGAAGAAGGTCATGGGGCAGTGTAATGACAAGTGTCATGGAGCATGTGATGAAAGGAGTCATGGAGCATTGTGATTAAATGGATCATGAGGCATTTTGATGACAAGAGTCATGGAACATTGTGATGACAGGGATCATGGAGCATTGTGATGACAAGGGCTATGGAGCATTGTGATGACTGGGGTCATGGGGCATGGTGATGACAGTGGTCATGGAGCATTGTGATGACGAAGACCACGGAGCATTGTGATGACAGGTGTCATGGAGCATTGTGATGAAAGGGGTCATGGATCACTACGATGACATGGGTAATGGAGCATTGTGATGATACGGGCATGGAGCATTGTGATGACAGGGGTCATGCAGCATTGTGAAGACAGGGGTCATGCAGCATTGTGATGACATGGGCATGGAGCATAGTGATGACAAAAGTTCTGGAGCATTTTGATGACAAGGGCATGGATCATTGTGATTACAGGGGCCATGAAACATTGAGATGACAAGGGAATGGAGCATTGTGATGAAAGCGGTCCTGGAGAATTGTGAGGAAATAGGTCATGGATTATTGGGCTGGAAGGATTCCTGGAGCATTGTGATGACAAGTGCCATGGAGCATTTTAATGAAAGGGGTACTGGAGCATTGTACGGAAATGGTTCATGGATCATCGTGATTACACGGATCATAGACTATTGTGATGAGAAGGGTTTTGGAGCATTGTGATGACCGGGGTCATGGAGGACTGTAATAGCAGGGGTGATGGGGCATTGTGATGACAGTGGCATGGAGCATTGTGATGACAGAAGTCATAGAATATTGTGATGACAAGGGCCATGGAGCATTGTCATGAAAGGTCTTATCTGGCATTGTGATGAGAGTGGTCATAGAGCATTGTGATAAAAGTTGTCATGAAGCACTGTTATTACAGGGGCCATGTAGAATTTTGATGACAAAGGCCATGGAGCACTGTGATGACAGGCATCATGGAGCAATTTGATGAAAGTGGTCATGGAGCATTGTGATGAAATGCGCCATGGAACATTGTGAAGACAAGTGTCCTGGAGCATTGTTATGACAAGGGCCATGGCCAATTCTGATGACAGGTGTCATGGAGCACTGTGATGACAGTGGTCATCTCTCATTGTGATGAAAGGTATCACGGAGCACTGTGATGACAGGGGCCATGGAGCATTGTGATGACACGGGCATGGAGCATTATGATGAGAAGTGATCTGGAGCATTGCGATGACAAGCGTATGGAGCATTGTGATTACAGGGGCCAGGGAGCATTGAGATGACAAGGGCAGGGAACATTGTGATGACAGCGGTCATGGATCATTGTGATGAGATCTGTCATGGAACATTGTGCTGACAGGGACCATAGAGCATTGTGATGACAGGTGTCATGTGGCCTTGTGATGACAGTGGTCATAGAGCATTGTAATGAAAAGGATCATGGAGCAATGTGATTACAGGGGCCATGGAGCATTGTGAATACATAGGCCATGGAGCATTGTGATGACAGGGGTCAAGGAGCATTGTGATGAAAGTGGTCATGGAGCATTGTGATGACACGGGCATGGAGCATTATGATGACAAGAGTTCTGGAGCATTGTGATGAAAAGGGTATGGAGCATTGTGATTACAGGGGACCAGGAGCATTGTGATTACATGGGCAGTGAATATTGTGATGACAGGGGTTCATGGAGCACTGTGATGACAAATGTCATGGAACATTGTGATGACAGGGTTCATGGAGCATTGTGATGAGAGGGGCCTGGGAGCATTATGATGATAGGCGTCATTGGGTATTGTGATGAGAGTGGTCATAGAATATTGTGATGAAAAGGATCATGGAGCAATGTGATTACAGGTGCCATGGAGCATTGTGAATGCATAGGCCATGGAGCAATGAAATGACAGTGGTCAAGGAGCATGGTGATGTAAGTTGTCATGGAGCATTGTGATGACATGTGTCCATGAACATTGTGGTGACATGGTTCATGGAGCATTGTGATGACAAGTGCCATGGCGAAGTGTGATGACAGGTGTCATGGGGCATTTTGATGACAGTGGTCATGTAGAATTGTGATGAAAGGTATCATGGAGGACTCTGATGACAGGGGCCATGGAGCACTGTGATGACAGTGGTCATCTAGAATTGTGATGAAATATACCAAGGAGCATTGTGATGACAGGGGTCATGGAGCTCCGCAATTATAGAGGCCATGGAGCATTGTGAATACAAAGGTCATGGAGCATTGAGATGACAGGGGTGATGGCTAATTGTGATGACACGTTTCATGGAGCATTGTGATGACAAGGTTCATCAAGCATTGTGATGACAGGGGTCATGGAGCATTGTGATGACAAAGGCCATGGAACATTTTGATGACATGAATTCTGGAGTACTGTGATGACAAGCGCATGGAGCATTGTGATTATAGGGACCATGGAGCATTGTGATGACAACGGTATGGAACATTGTGATGACAAGGTTCTGCGAGCATTGTGATGATAGGGGTCATGGAACATTGTGATGAAGGGGATCATGGAGCAATGTGATTACAGTGGCCATGGAGCATTTTGAATGCATAGGCCATGGAGCACTGTGATGACAGGGGTCATGGAGCATTCTGATGAATGTGGTCATAGTTCATTGTGATGATTAGTGTCCAGGAACAGTGCGATGACATGGATCATGGAGCATTGTGATGACAAGGGCCATGGCGAATTGAGTTGACAGGTGTCATCGGGCATTGTGATGACAGACGTTATCAAGCATTGTGATGAATGCTACCATGGATCACTCTGATAACAGGGGCCATGGAGCATTGTGATGACAAAGGCCATGGAGCATTTTGATGAAAAGTGTCATGGAGAATTGTGATGAGACGGTCATGGAGCATTATGATGACAAGAGTTCTGGAGCATTGCATTGACAAGGGAATGGAGCATTGTGATTACAGGGTCCATGGAGGATAGTGATGACATCTGTCATGGAACATTGTGCTGACAGGGGCCATGGAGCATTGTGATGAGAAGTATAATGTGGCATTGTGATGACAGTGGCCATAGAGCATTGTGATGAAATGAGTCATGGAGCAACGTGATTACAGGGACCGTGTAGCATTGCGAATGCATAGGCTATGGAGCATTGTGATGACAGGAGTCGAGGAGCATTGTGATGTAAGTGGTCATGGATCATTGTGATGACAAGTGTCCTGGACCATAGTGATGACACGGGTCATGGAGCATTGTGATGACAAGGGCCATGGCGAATTGTGATGACATGTGTCTTGGGGCATTGTGATGACAGTGGTCAAATAGAATTGTGATGAAAGGTATCATGGAGCACTGTGATGACAGGGGCCATGGAACATTGTGATGACAAAGGCCAAGGAGCATTGTGATGACAAGTATCATGGACCTTTGTGATGAAATGGGCATACATCATTATGATGACAAGAGTTCTGGAGCATTGTGATGACAAGGGCATGGATCATTGTGATTACAGGGGCCATGAAACATTGAGATGACAAGGGAATGGAGCATTGTGATGAAAGCGGTCCTGGAGAATTGTGAGGAAATAGGTCATGGATTATTGGGCTGGAAGGATTCCTGGAGCATTGTGATGACAAGTGCCATGGAGCATTTTAATGAAAGGGGTACTGGAGCATTGTACGGAAATGGTTCATGGATCATCGTGATTACACGGATCATAGACTATTGTGATGAGAAGGGTTTTGGAGCATTGTGATGACCGGGGTCATGGAGGACTGTAATAGCAGGGGTGATGGGGCATTGTGATGACAGGGGCATGGAGCATTGTGATGACAGAAGTCATAGAATATTGTGATGACAAGGGCCATGGAGCATTGTCATGAAAGGTCTTATCTGGCATTGTGATGAGAGTGGTCATAGAGCATTGTGATAAAAGTTGTCATGAAGCACTGTTATTACAGGGGCCATGTAGAATTTTGATGACAAAGGCCATGGAGCACTGTGATGACAGGCATCATGGAGCAATTTGATGAAAGTGGTCATGGAGCATTGTGATGAAATGCGCCATGGAACATTGTGAAGACAAGTGTCCTGGAGCATTGTTATGACAAGGGCCATGGCCAATTCTGATGACAGGTGTCATGGAGCACTGTGATGACAGTGGTCATCTCTCATTGTGATGAAAGGTATCACGGAGCACTGTGATGACAGGGGCCATGGAGCATTGTGATGACACGGGCATGGAGCATTATGATGAGAAGTGATCTGGAGCATTGCGATGACAAGCGTATGGAGCATTGTGATTACAGGGGCCAGGGAGCATTGAGATGACAAGGGCAGGGAACATTGTGATGACAGCGGTCATGGATCATTGTGATGAGATCTGTCATGGAACATTGTGCTGACAGGGACCATAGAGCATTGTGATGACAGGTGTCATGTGGCCTTGTGATGACAGTGGTCATAGAGCATTGTAATGAAAAGGATCATGGAGCAATGTGATTACAGGGGCCATGGAGCATTGTGAATACATAGGCCATGGAGCATTGTGATGACAGGGGTCAAGGAGCATTGTGATGAAAGTGGTCATGGAGCATTGTGATGACACGGGCATGGAGCATTATGATGACAAGAGTTCTGGAGCATTGTGATGAAAAGGGTATGGAGCATTGTGATTACAGGGGACCAGGAGCATTGTGATTACATGGGCAGTGAATATTGTGATGACAGGGGTTCATGGAGCACTGTGATGACAAATGTCATGGAACATTGTGATGACAGGGTTCATGGAGCATTGTGATGAGAGGGGCCTGGGAGCATTATGATGATAGGCGTCATTGGGTATTGTGATGAGAGTGGTCATAGAATATTGTGATGAAAAGGATCATGGAGCAATGTGATTACAGGTGCCATGGAGCATTGTGAATGCATAGGCCATGGAGCAATGAAATGACAGTGGTCAAGGAGCATGGTGATGTAAGTTGTCATGGAGCATTGTGATGACATGTGTCCATGAACATTGTGGTGACATGGTTCATGGAGCATTGTGATGACAAGTGCCATGGCGAAGTGTGATGACAGGTGTCATGGGGCATTTTGATGACAGTGGTCATGTAGAATTGTGATGAAAGGTATCATGGAGGACTCTGATGACAGGGGCCATGGAGCACTGTGATGACAGTGGTCATCTAGAATTGTGATGAAATATACCAAGGAGCATTGTGATGACAGGGGTCATGGAGCTCCGCAATTATAGAGGCCATGGAGCATTGTGAATACAAAGGTCATGGAGCATTGAGATGACAGGGGTGATGGCTAATTGTGATGACACGTTTCATGGAGCATTGTGATGACAAGGTTCATCAAGCATTGTGATGACAGGGGTCATGGAGCATTGTGATGACAAAGGCCATGGAACATTTTGATGACATGAATTCTGGAGTACTGTGATGACAAGCGCATGGAGCATTGTGATTATAGGGACCATGGAGCATTGTGATGACAACGGTATGGAACATTGTGATGACAAGGTTCTGCGAGCATTGTGATGATAGGGGTCATGGAACATTGTGATGAAGGGGATCATGGAGCAATGTGATTACAGTGGCCATGGAGCATTTTGAATGCATAGGCCATGGAGCACTGTGATGACAGGGGTCATGGAGCATTCTGATGAATGTGGTCATAGTTCATTGTGATGATTAGTGTCCAGGAACAGTGCGATGACATGGATCATGGAGCATTGTGATGACAAGGGCCATGGCGAATTGAGTTGACAGGTGTCATCGGGCATTGTGATGACAGACGTTATCAAGCATTGTGATGAATGCTACCATGGATCACTCTGATAACAGGGGCCATGGAGCATTGTGATGACAAAGGCCATGGAGCATTTTGATGAAAAGTGTCATGGAGAATTGTGATGAGACGGTCATGGAGCATTATGATGACAAGAGTTCTGGAGCATTGCATTGACAAGGGAATGGAGCATTGTGATTACAGGGTCCATGGAGGATAGTGATGACATCTGTCATGGAACATTGTGCTGACAGGGGCCATGGAGCATTGTGATGAGAAGTATAATGTGGCATTGTGATGACAGTGGCCATAGAGCATTGTGATGAAATGAGTCATGGAGCAACGTGATTACAGGGACCGTGTAGCATTGCGAATGCATAGGCTATGGAGCATTGTGATGACAGGAGTCGAGGAGCATTGTGATGTAAGTGGTCATGGATCATTGTGATGACAAGTGTCCTGGACCATAGTGATGACACGGGTCATGGAGCATTGTGATGACAAGGGCCATGGCGAATTGTGATGACATGTGTCTTGGGGCATTGTGATGACAGTGGTCAAATAGAATTGTGATGAAAGGTATCATGGAGCACTGTGATGACAGGGGCCATGGAACATTGTGATGACAAAGGCCAAGGAGCATTGTGATGACAAGTATCATGGACCTTTGTGATGAAATGGGCATACATCATTATGATGACAAGAGTTCTGGAGCATTGTGATGACAAGGGCATGGAGCATTGTGATTACAGGGGCCATGAAACATTGAGATGACAAGGGAATGGAGCATTGTGATGAAAGCGGTCCTGGAGAATTGTGAGGAAATAGGTCATGGATTATTGGGCTGGAAGGATTCCTGGAGCATTGTGATGACAAGTGCCATGGAGCATTTTAATGAAAGGGGTACTGGAGCATTGTACGGAAATGGTTCATGGATCATCGTGATTACACGGATCATAGACTATTGTGATGAGAAGGGTTTTGGAGCATTGTGATGACAGGGGTCATGGAGGACTGTAATAGCAGGGGTGATGGGGCATTGTGATGACAGGGGCATGGAGCATTGTGATGACAGAAGTCATAGAATATTGTGATGACAAGGGCCATGGAGCATTGTCATGAAAGGTCTTATCTGGCATTGTGATGAGAGTGGTCATAGAGCATTGTGATAAAAGTTGTCATGAAGCACTGTTATTACAGGGGCCATGTAGAATTTTGATGACAAAGGCCATGGAGCACTGTGATGACAGGCATCATGGAGCAATTTGATGAAAGTGGTCATGGAGCATTGTGATGAAATGCGCCATGGAACATTGTGAAGACAAGTGTCCTGGAGCATTGTTATGACAAGGGCCATGGCCAATTCTGATGACAGGTGTCATGGAGCACTGTGATGACAGTGGTCATCTCTCATTGTGATGAAAGGTATCACGGAGCACTGTGATGACAGGGGCCATGGAGCATTGTGATGACACGGGCATGGAGCATTATGATGAGAAGTGATCTGGAGCATTGCGATGACAAGCGTATGGAGCATTGTGATTACAGGGGCCAGGGAGCATTGAGATGACAAGGGCAGGGAACATTGTGATGACAGCGGTCATGGATCATTGTGATGAGATCTGTCATGGAACATTGTGCTGACAGGGACCATAGAGCATTGTGATGACAGGTGTCATGTGGCCTTGTGATGACAGTGGTCATAGAGCATTGTAATGAAAAGGATCATGGAGCAATGTGATTACAGGGGCCATGGAGCATTGTGAATACATAGGCCATGGAGCATTGTGATGACAGGGGTCAAGGAGCATTGTGATGAAAGTGGTCATGGAGCATTGTGATGACACGGGCATGGAGCATTATGATGACAAGAGTTCTGGAGCATTGTGATGAAAAGGGTATGGAGCATTGTGATTACAGGGGACCAGGAGCATTGTGATTACATGGGCAGTGAATATTGTGATGACAGGGGTTCATGGAGCACTGTGATGACAAATGTCATGGAACATTGTGATGACAGGGTTCATGGAGCATTGTGATGAGAGGGGCCTGGGAGCATTATGATGATAGGCGTCATTGGGTATTGTGATGAGAGTGGTCATAGAATATTGTGATGAAAAGGATCATGGAGCAATGTGATTACAGGTGCCATGGAGCATTGTGAATGCATAGGCCATGGAGCAATGAAATGACAGTGGTCAAGGAGCATGGTGATGTAAGTTGTCATGGAGCATTGTGATGACATGTGTCCATGAACATTGTGGTGACATGGTTCATGGAGCATTGTGATGACAAGTGCCATGGCGAAGTGTGATGACAGGTGTCATGGGGCATTTTGATGACAGTGGTCATGTAGAATTGTGATGAAAGGTATCATGGAGGACTCTGATGACAGGGGCCATGGAGCACTGTGATGACAGTGGTCATCTAGAATTGTGATGAAATATACCAAGGAGCATTGTGATGACAGGGGTCATGGAGCTCCGCAATTATAGAGGCCATGGAGCATTGTGAATACAAAGGTCATGGAGCATTGAGATGACAGGGGTGATGGCTAATTGTGATGACACGTTTCATGGAGCATTGTGATGACAAGGTTCATCAAGCATTGTGATGACAGGGGTCATGGAGCATTGTGATGACAAAGGCCATGGAACATTTTGATGACATGAATTCTGGAGTACTGTGATGACAAGCGCATGGAGCATTGTGATTATAGGGACCATGGAGCATTGTGATGACAACGGTATGGAACATTGTGATGACAAGGTTCTGCGAGCATTGTGATGATAGGGGTCATGGAACATTGTGATGAAGGGGATCATGGAGCAATGTGATTACAGTGGCCATGGAGCATTTTGAATGCATAGGCCATGGAGCACTGTGATGACAGGGGTCATGGAGCATTCTGATGAATGTGGTCATAGTTCATTGTGATGATTAGTGTCCAGGAACAGTGCGATGACATGGATCATGGAGCATTGTGATGACAAGGGCCATGGCGAATTGAGTTGACAGGTGTCATCGGGCATTGTGATGACAGACGTTATCAAGCATTGTGATGAATGCTACCATGGATCACTCTGATAACAGGGGCCATGGAGCATTGTGATGACAAAGGCCATGGAGCATTTTGATGAAAAGTGTCATGGAGAATTGTGATGAGACGGTCATGGAGCATTATGATGACAAGAGTTCTGGAGCATTGCATTGACAAGGGAATGGAGCATTGTGATTACAGGGTCCATGGAGGATAGTGATGACATCTGTCATGGAACATTGTGCTGACAGGGGCCATGGAGCATTGTGATGAGAAGTATAATGTGGCATTGTGATGACAGTGGCCATAGAGCATTGTGATGAAATGAGTCATGGAGCAACGTGATTACAGGGACCGTGTAGCATTGCGAATGCATAGGCTATGGAGCATTGTGATGACAGGAGTCGAGGAGCATTGTGATGTAAGTGGTCATGGATCATTGTGATGACAAGTGTCCTGGACCATAGTGATGACACGGGTCATGGAGCATTGTGATGACAAGGGCCATGGCGAATTGTGATGACATGTGTCTTGGGGCATTGTGATGACAGTGGTCAAATAGAATTGTGATGAAAGGTATCATGGAGCACTGTGATGACAGGGGCCATGGAACATTGTGATGACAAAGGCCAAGGAGCATTGTGATGACAAGTATCATGGACCTTTGTGATGAAATGGGCATACATCATTATGATGACAAGAGTTCTGGAGCATTGTGATGACAAGGGCATGGAGCATTGTGATTACAGGGGCCATGAAACATTGAGATGACAAGGGAATGGAGCATTGTGATGAAAGCGGTCCTGGAGAATTGTGAGGAAATAGGTCATGGATTATTGGGCTGGAAGGATTCCTGGAGCATTGTGATGACAAGTGCCATGGAGCATTTTAATGAAAGGGGTACTGGAGCATTGTACGGAAATGGTTCATGGATCATCGTGATTACACGGATCATAGACTATTGTGATGAGAAGGGTTTTGGAGCATTGTGATGGCAGGGGTCATGGAGGACTGTAATAGCAGGGGTGATGGGGCATTGTGATGACAGGGGCATGGAGCATTGTGATGACAGAAGTCATAGAATATTGTGATGACAAGGGCCATGGAGCATTGTCATGAAAGGTCTTATCTGGCATTGTGATGAGAGTGGTCATAGAGCATTGTGATAAAAGTTGTCATGAAGCACTGTTATTACAGGGGCCATGTAGAATTTTGATGACAAAGGCCATGGAGCACTGTGATGACAGGCATCATGGAGCAATTTGATGAAAGTGGTCATGGAGCATTGTGATGAAATGCGCCATGGAACATTGTGAAGACAAGTGTCCTGGAGCATTGTTATGACAAGGGCCATGGCCAATTCTGATGACAGGTGTCATGGAGCACTGTGATGACAGTGGTCATCTCTCATTGTGATGAAAGGTATCACGGAGCACTGTGATGACAGGGGCCATGGAGCATTGTGATGACACGGGCATGGAGCATTATGATGAGAAGTGATCTGGAGCATTGCGATGACAAGCGTATGGAGCATTGTGATTACAGGGGCCAGGGAGCATTGAGATGACAAGGGCAGGGAACATTGTGATGACAGCGGTCATGGATCATTGTGATGAGATCTGTCATGGAACATTGTGCTGACAGGGACCATAGAGCATTGTGATGACAGGTGTCATGTGGCCTTGTGATGACAGTGGTCATAGAGCATTGTAATGAAAAGGATCATGGAGCAATGTGATTACAGGGGCCATGGAGCATTGTGAATACATAGGCCATGGAGCATTGTGATGACAGGGGTCAAGGAGCATTGTGATGAAAGTGGTCATGGAGCATTGTGATGACACGGGCATGGAGCATTATGATGACAAGAGTTCTGGAGCATTGTGATGAAAAGGGTATGGAGCATTGTGATTACAGGGGACCAGGAGCATTGTGATTACATGGGCAGTGAATATTGTGATGACAGGGGTTCATGGAGCACTGTGATGACAAATGTCATGGAACATTGTGATGACAGGGTTCATGGAGCATTGTGATGAGAGGGGCCTGGGAGCATTATGATGATAGGCGTCATTGGGTATTGTGATGAGAGTGGTCATAGAATATTGTGATGAAAAGGATCATGGAGCAATGTGATTACAGGTGCCATGGAGCATTGTGAATGCATAGGCCATGGAGCAATGAAATGACAGTGGTCAAGGAGCATGGTGATGTAAGTTGTCATGGAGCATTGTGATGACATGTGTCCATGAACATTGTGGTGACATGGTTCATGGAGCATTGTGATGACAAGTGCCATGGCGAAGTGTGATGACAGGTGTCATGGGGCATTTTGATGACAGTGGTCATGTAGAATTGTGATGAAAGGTATCATGGAGGACTCTGATGACAGGGGCCATGGAGCACTGTGATGACAGTGGTCATCTAGAATTGTGATGAAATATACCAAGGAGCATTGTGATGACAGGGGTCATGGAGCTCCGCAATTATAGAGGCCATGGAGCATTGTGAATACAAAGGTCATGGAGCATTGAGATGACAGGGGTGATGGCTAATTGTGATGACACGTTTCATGGAGCATTGTGATGACAAGGTTCATCAAGCATTGTGATGACAGGGGTCATGGAGCATTGTGATGACAAAGGCCATGGAACATTTTGATGACATGAATTCTGGAGTACTGTGATGACAAGCGCATGGAGCATTGTGATTATAGGGACCATGGAGCATTGTGATGACAACGGTATGGAACATTGTGATGACAAGGTTCTGCGAGCATTGTGATGATAGGGGTCATGGAACATTGTGATGAAGGGGATCATGGAGCAATGTGATTACAGTGGCCATGGAGCATTTTGAATGCATAGGCCATGGAGCACTGTGATGACAGGGGTCATGGAGCATTCTGATGAATGTGGTCATAGTTCATTGTGATGATTAGTGTCCAGGAACAGTGCGATGACATGGATCATGGAGCATTGTGATGACAAGGGCCATGGCGAATTGAGTTGACAGGTGTCATCGGGCATTGTGATGACAGACGTTATCAAGCATTGTGATGAATGCTACCATGGATCACTCTGATAACAGGGGCCATGGAGCATTGTGATGACAAAGGCCATGGAGCATTTTGATGAAAAGTGTCATGGAGAATTGTGATGAGACGGTCATGGAGCATTATGATGACAAGAGTTCTGGAGCATTGCATTGACAAGGGAATGGAGCATTGTGATTACAGGGTCCATGGAGGATAGTGATGACATCTGTCATGGAACATTGTGCTGACAGGGGCCATGGAGCATTGTGATGAGAAGTATAATGTGGCATTGTGATGACAGTGGCCATAGAGCATTGTGATGAAATGAGTCATGGAGCAACGTGATTACAGGGACCGTGTAGCATTGCGAATGCATAGGCTATGGAGCATTGTGATGACAGGAGTCGAGGAGCATTGTGATGTAAGTGGTCATGGATCATTGTGATGACAAGTGTCCTGGACCATAGTGATGACACGGGTCATGGAGCATTGTGATGACAAGGGCCATGGCGAATTGTGATGACATGTGTCTTGGGGCATTGTGATGACAGTGGTCAAATAGAATTGTGATGAAAGGTATCATGGAGCACTGTGATGACAGGGGCCATGGAACATTGTGATGACAAAGGCCAAGGAGCATTGTGATGACAAGTATCATGGACCTTTGTGATGAAATGGGCATACATCATTATGATGACAAGAGTTCTGGAGCATTGTGATGACAAGGGCATGGAGCATTGTGATTACAGGGGCCATGAAACATTGAGATGACAAGGGAATGGAGCATTGTGATGAAAGCGGTCCTGGAGAATTGTGAGGAAATAGGTCATGGATTATTGGGCTGGAAGGATTCCTGGAGCATTGTGATGACAAGTGCCATGGAGCATTTTAATGAAAGGGGTACTGGAGCATTGTACGGAAATGGTTCATGGATCATCGTGATTACACGGATCATAGACTATTGTGATGAGAAGGGTTTTGGAGCATTGTGATGACAGGGGTCATGGAGCACTGTAATAGCAGGGGTGATGGGGCATTGTGATGACAGGGGCATGGAGCATTGTGATGACAGAAGTCATAGAATATTGTGATGACAAGGGCCATGGAGCATTGTCATGAAAGGTCTTATCTGGCATTGTGATGAGAGTGGTCATAGAGCATTGTGATAAAAGTTGTCATGAAGCACTGTTATTACAGGGGCCATGTAGAATTTTGATGACAAAGGCCATGGAGCACTGTGATGACAGGCATCATGGAGCAATTTGATGAAAGTGGTCATGGAGCATTGTGATGAAATGCGCCATGGAACATTGTGAAGACAAGTGTCCTGGAGCATTGTTATGACAAGGGCCATGGCCAATTCTGATGACAGGTGTCATGGAGCACTGTGATGACAGTGGTCATCTCTCATTGTGATGAAAGGTATCACGGAGCACTGTGATGACAGGGGCCATGGAGCATTGTGATGACACGGGCATGGAGCATTATGATGAGAAGTGATCTGGAGCATTGCGATGACAAGCGTATGGAGCATTGTGATTACAGGGGCCAGGGAGCATTGAGATGACAAGGGCAGGGAACATTGTGATGACAGCGGTCATGGATCATTGTGATGAGATCTGTCATGGAACATTGTGCTGACAGGGACCATAGAGCATTGTGATGACAGGTGTCATGTGGCCTTGTGATGACAGTGGTCATAGAGCATTGTAATGAAAAGGATCATGGAGCAATGTGATTACAGGGGCCATGGAGCATTGTGAATACATAGGCCATGGAGCATTGTGATGACAGGGGTCAAGGAGCATTGTGATGAAAGTGGTCATGGAGCATTGTGATGACACGGGCATGGAGCATTATGATGACAAGAGTTCTGGAGCATTGTGATGAAAAGGGTATGGAGCATTGTGATTACAGGGGACCAGGAGCATTGTGATTACATGGGCAGTGAATATTGTGATGACAGGGGTTCATGGAGCACTGTGATGACAAATGTCATGGAACATTGTGATGACAGGGTTCATGGAGCATTGTGATGAGAGGGGCCTGGGAGCATTATGATGATAGGCGTCATTGGGTATTGTGATGAGAGTGGTCATAGAATATTGTGATGAAAAGGATCATGGAGCAATGTGATTACAGGTGCCATGGAGCATTGTGAATGCATAGGCCATGGAGCAATGAAATGACAGTGGTCAAGGAGCATGGTGATGTAAGTTGTCATGGAGCATTGTGATGACATGTGTCCATGAACATTGTGGTGACATGGTTCATGGAGCATTGTGATGACAAGTGCCATGGCGAAGTGTGATGACAGGTGTCATGGGGCATTTTGATGACAGTGGTCATGTAGAATTGTGATGAAAGGTATCATGGAGGACTCTGATGACAGGGGCCATGGAGCACTGTGATGACAGTGGTCATCTAGAATTGTGATGAAATATACCAAGGAGCATTGTGATGACAGGGGTCATGGAGCTCCGCAATTATAGAGGCCATGGAGCATTGTGAATACAAAGGTCATGGAGCATTGAGATGACAGGGGTGATGGCTAATTGTGATGACACGTTTCATGGAGCATTGTGATGACAAGGTTCATCAAGCATTGTGATGACAGGGGTCATGGAGCATTGTGATGACAAAGGCCATGGAACATTTTGATGACATGAATTCTGGAGTACTGTGATGACAAGCGCATGGAGCATTGTGATTATAGGGACCATGGAGCATTGTGATGACAACGGTATGGAACATTGTGATGACAAGGTTCTGCGAGCATTGTGATGATAGGGGTCATGGAACATTGTGATGAAGGGGATCATGGAGCAATGTGATTACAGTGGCCATGGAGCATTTTGAATGCATAGGCCATGGAGCACTGTGATGACAGGGGTCATGGAGCATTCTGATGAATGTGGTCATAGTTCATTGTGATGATTAGTGTCCAGGAACAGTGCGATGACATGGATCATGGAGCATTGTGATGACAAGGGCCATGGCGAATTGAGTTGACAGGTGTCATCGGGCATTGTGATGACAGACGTTATCAAGCATTGTGATGAATGCTACCATGGATCACTCTGATAACAGGGGCCATGGAGCATTGTGATGACAAAGGCCATGGAGCATTTTGATGAAAAGTGTCATGGAGAATTGTGATGAGACGGTCATGGAGCATTATGATGACAAGAGTTCTGGAGCATTGCATTGACAAGGGAATGGAGCATTGTGATTACAGGGTCCATGGAGGACAGTGATGACATCTGTCATGGAACATTGTGCTGACAGGGGCCATGGAGCATTGTGATGAGAAGTATAATGTGGCATTGTGATGACAGTGGCCATAGAGCATTGTGATGAAATGAGTCATGGAGCAACGTGATTACAGGGACCGTGTAGCATTGCGAATGCATAGGCTATGGAGCATTGTGATGACAGGAGTCGAGGAGCATTGTGATGTAAGTGGTCATGGATCATTGTGATGACAAGTGTCCTGGACCATAGTGATGACACGGGTCATGGAGCATTGTGATGACAAGGGCCATGGCGAATTGTGATGACATGTGTCTTGGGGCATTGTGATGACAGTGGTCAAATAGAATTGTGATGAAAGGTATCATGGAGCACTGTGATGACAGGGGCCATGGAACATTGTGATGACAAAGGCCAAGGAGCATTGTGATGACAAGTATCATGGACCTTTGTGATGAAATGGGCATACATCATTATGATGACAAGAGTTCTGGAGCATTGTGATGACAAGGGCATGGAGCATTGTGATTACAGGGGCCATGAAACATTGAGATGACAAGGGAATGGAGCATTGTGATGAAAGCGGTCCTGGAGAATTGTGAGGAAATAGGTCATGGATTATTGGGCTGGAAGGATTCCTGGAGCATTGTGATGACAAGTGCCATGGAGCATTTTAATGAAAGGGGTACTGGAGCATTGTACGGAAATGGTTCATGGATCATCGTGATTACACGGATCATAGACTATTGTGATGAGAAGGGTTTTGGAGCATTGTGATGACAGGGGTCATGGAGGACTGTAATAGCAGGGGTGATGGGGCATTGTGATGACAGGGGCATGGAGCATTGTGATGACAGAAGTCATAGAATATTGTGATGACAAGGGCCATGGAGCATTGTCATGAAAGGTCTTATCTGGCATTGTGATGAGAGTGGTCATAGAGCATTGTGATAAAAGTTGTCATGAAGCACTGTTATTACAGGGGCCATGTAGAATTTTGATGACAAAGGCCATGGAGCACTGTGATGACAGGCATCATGGAGCAATTTGATGAAAGTGGTCATGGAGCATTGTGATGAAATGCGCCATGGAACATTGTGAAGACAAGTGTCCTGGAGCATTGTTATGACAAGGGCCATGGCCAATTCTGATGACAGGTGTCATGGAGCACTGTGATGACAGTGGTCATCTCTCATTGTGATGAAAGGTATCACGGAGCACTGTGATGACAGGGGCCATGGAGCATTGTGATGACACGGGCATGGAGCATTATGATGAGAAGTGATCTGGAGCATTGCGATGACAAGCGTATGGAGCATTGTGATTACAGGGGCCAGGGAGCATTGAGATGACAAGGGCAGGGAACATTGTGATGACAGCGGTCATGGATCATTGTGATGAGATCTGTCATGGAACATTGTGCTGACAGGGACCATAGAGCATTGTGATGACAGGTGTCATGTGGCCTTGTGATGACAGTGGTCATAGAGCATTGTGATGAAAAGGATCATGGAGCAATGTGATTACAGGGGCCATGGAGCATTGTGAATACATAGGCCATGGAGCATTGTGATGACAAGGGTCAAGGAGCATTGTGATGAAAGTGGTCATGGAGCATTGTGATGACACGGTCATGGAGCATTATGATGACAAGAGTTCTGGAGCATTGTGATGAAAAGGGTATGGAGCATTGTGATTACAGGGGACCAGGAGCATTGTGATTACATGGGCAGTGAATATTGTGATAACAGGGGTTCATGGAGCACTGTGATGACAAATGTCATGGAACATTGTGATGACAGGGTTCATGGAGCATTGTGATGAGAGGGGCCTGGGAGCATTATGATGATAGGCGTCATTGGGTATTGTGATGAGAGTGGTCATAGAATATTGTGATGAAAAGGATCATGGAGCAATGTGATTACAGGTGCCATGGAGCATTGTGAATGCATAGGCCATGGAGCAATGAAATGACAGTGGTCAAGGAGCATGGTGATGTAAGTTGTCATGGAGCATTGTGATGACATGTGTCCATGAACATTGTGGTGACATGGTTCATGGAGCATTGTGATGACAAGTGCCATGGCGAAGTGTGATGACAGGTGTCATGGGGCATTTTGATGACAGTGGTCATGTAGAATTGTGATGAAAGGTATCATGGAGGACTCTGATGACAGGGGCCATGGAGCACTGTGATGACAGTGGTCATCTAGAATTGTGATGAAATATACCAAGGAGCATTGTGATGACAGGGGTCATGGAGCTCCGCAATTATAGAGGCCATGGAGCATTGTGAATACAAAGGTCATGGAGCATTGAGATGACAGGGGTGATGGCTAATTGTGATGACACGGTTCATGGAGCATTGTGATGACAAGGTTCATCAAGCATTGTGATGACAGGGGTCATGGAGCATTGTGATGACAAAGGCCATGGAACATTTTGATGACATGAATTCTGGAGTACTGTGATGACAAGCGCATGGAGCATTGTGATTATAGGGACCATGGAGCATTGTGATGACAACGGTATGGAACATTGTGATGACAAGGTTCTGCGAGCATTGTGATGATAGGGGTCATGGAACATTGTGATGAAGGGGATCATGGAGCAATGTGATTACAGTGGCCATGGAGCATTTTGAATGCATAGGCCATGGAGCACTGTGATGACAGGGGTCATGGAGCATTCTGATGAATGTGGTCATAGTTCATTGTGATGATTAGTGTCCAGGAACAGTGCGATGACATGGATCATGGAGCATTGTGATGACAAGGGCCATGGCGAATTGAGTTGACAGGTGTCATCGGGCATTGTGATGACAGACGTTATCAAGCATTGTGATGAATGGTACCATGGATCACTCTGATAACAGGGGCCATGGAGCATTGTGATGACAAAGGCCATGGAGCATTTTGATGAAAAGTGTCATGGAGAATTGTGATGAGACGGTCATGGAGCATTATGATGACAAGAGTTCTGGAGCATTGCATTGACAAGGGAATGGAGCATTGTGATTACAGGGTCCATGGAGGATAGTGATGACATCTGTCATGGAACATTGGGCTGACAGGGGCCATGGAGCATTGTGATGAGAAGTATAATGTGGCATTGTGATGACAGTGGCCATAGAGCATTGTGATGAAATGAATCATGGAGCAACGTGATTACAGGGACCGTGTAGCATTGCAAATGCATAGGCTATGGAGCATTGTGATGACAGGAGTCGAGGAGCATTGTGATGTAAGTGGTCATGGATCATTGTGATGACAAGTGTCCTGGACCATAGTGATGACACGGGTCATGGAGCATTGTGATGACAAGGGCCATGGCGAATTGTGATGACATGTGTCTTGGGGCATTGTGATGACAGTGGTCAAATAGAATTGTGATGAAAGGTATCATGGAGCACTGTGATGACAGGGGCCATGGAACATTGTGATGACAAAGGCCAAGGAGCATTGTGATGACAAGTATCATGGAACTTTGTGATGAAATGGGCATACATCATTATGATGACAAGAGTTCTGGAGCATTGTGATGACAAGGGCATGGAGCATTGTGATTACAGTGGTCATGGAGCATTGTGATGACAACTGTCATGGAACATTGTGATGACAGGGTTCATGGAGCATTGTGATTAAAGGGGTCATGGAGCATTTTGATGACAAGGGCAGGCGAACATTTTGATTACATTGGTAATGGAGCATTGTGATGACATGGGCAGGGAACTTTGTGATGACAGGTGTAATAGAACATTGTGATTACAGGGGACATGGAGCATTTTGATGACATGGGCAGGCAACATTGTGATGACAGGTGTCATGGAGCATTGTGATGACAATGGTCATTTAAAGTTGTGCTGACAGGGATCATGGAGCATTGTGATGAGACGGGCATTGCAGCCTTGTGATGACAGGCGTACTGGAGCCTTCTGAGGAAAGATCTCATGGGTCATTGTGATTACAGTGATCATGGAACATTGTGATGACAAGGTCATGGAGCCTTGTAATGACAGGGGCCATGAAGCATTGTGATGACAGGGGTCATGGGGGATTGTGATGACAGTGGTCATGGAGCATTGTGATGAAAGGGGTCATGGAGCACTGTGATTACAGGTGCCATCTATAATTGTGATGACAAAGGCCATGGAGCATTGTGATGACAGTTGTCATGGAGCATTGTGTTGAAAGGGGCATGGAGCATTGTGACGACAATGGTCATGGAGCATTGTGATGATGGGTATCATGGAGCATTGTTATGAAGAAGGTCATGGGGCAGTGTAATGACAAGTGTCATGGAGCATGTGATGAAAGGAGTCATGGAGCATTGTGATTAAATGGATCATGAGGCATTTTGATGACAAGAGTCATGGAACATTGTGATGACAGGGATCATGGAGCATTGTGATGACAAGGGCTATGGAGCATTGTGATGACTGGGGTCATGGGGCATGGTGATGACAGTGGTCATGGAGCATTGTGATGACGAAGACCACGGAGCATTGTGATGACAGGTGTCATGGAGCATTGTGATGAAAGGGGTCATGGATCACTACGATGACATGGGTAATGGAGCATTGTGATGATACGGGCATGGAGCATTGTGATGACAGGGGTCATGCAGCATTGTGAAGACAGGGGTCATGCAGCATTGTGATGACATGGGCATGGAGCATAGTGATGACAAAAGTTCTGGAGCATTTTGATGACAAGGGCATGGATCATTGTGATTACAGGGGCCATGAAACATTGAGATGACAAGGGAATGGAGCATTGTGATGAAAGCGGTCCTGGAGAATTGTGAGGAAATAGGTCATGGATTATTGGGCTGGAAGGATTCCTGGAGCATTGTGATGACAAGTGCCATGGAGCATTTTAATGAAAGGGGTACTGGAGCATTGTACGGAAATGGTTCATGGATCATCGTGATTACACGGATCATAGACTATTGTGATGAGAAGGGTTTTGGAGCATTGTGATGACCGGGGTCATGGAGGACTGTAATAGCAGGGGTGATGGGGCATTGTGATGACAGGGGCATGGAGCATTGTGATGACAGAAGTCATAGAATATTGTGATGACAAGGGCCATGGAGCATTGTCATGAAAGGTCTTATCTGGCATTGTGATGAGAGTGGTCATAGAGCATTGTGATAAAAGTTGTCATGAAGCACTGTTATTACAGGGGCCATGTAGAATTTTGATGACAAAGGCCATGGAGCACTGTGATGACAGGCATCATGGAGCAATTTGATGAAAGTGGTCATGGAGCATTGTGATGAAATGCGCCATGGAACATTGTGAAGACAAGTGTCCTGGAGCATTGTTATGACAAGGGCCATGGCCAATTCTGATGACAGGTGTCATGGAGCACTGTGATGACAGTGGTCATCTCTCATTGTGATGAAAGGTATCACGGAGCACTGTGATGACAGGGGCCATGGAGCATTGTGATGACACGGGCATGGAGCATTATGATGAGAAGTGATCTGGAGCATTGCGATGACAAGCGTATGGAGCATTGTGATTACAGGGGCCAGGGAGCATTGAGATGACAAGGGCAGGGAACATTGTGATGACAGCGGTCATGGATCATTGTGATGAGATCTGTCATGGAACATTGTGCTGACAGGGACCATAGAGCATTGTGATGACAGGTGTCATGTGGCCTTGTGATGACAGTGGTCATAGAGCATTGTGATGAAAAGGATCATGGAGCAATGTGATTACAGGGGCCATGGAGCATTGTGAATACATAGGCCATGGAGCATTGTGATGACAAGGGTCAAGGAGCATTGTGATGAAAGTGGTCATGGAGCATTGTGATGACACGGGCATGGAGCATTATGATGACAAGAGTTCTGGAGCATTGTGATGAAAAGGGTATGGAGCATTGTGATTACAGGGGACCAGGAGCATTGTGATTACATGGGCAGTGAATATTGTGATGACAGGGGTTCATGGAGCACTGTGATGACAAATGTCATGGAACATTGTGATGACAGGGTTCATGGAGCATTGTGATGAGAGGGGCCTGGGAGCATTATGATGATAGGCGTCATTGGGTATTGTGATGAGAGTGGTTATAGAATATTGTGATGAAAAGGATCATGGAGCAATGTGATTACAGGTGCAATGGAGCATTGTGAATGCATAGGCCATGGAGCAATGAAATGACAGTGGTCAAGGAGCATGGTGATGTAAGTTGTCATGGAGCATTGTGATGACATGTGTCCATGAACATTGTGGTGACATGGTTCATGGAGCATTGTGATGACAAGTGCCATGGCGAAGTGTGATGACAGGTGTCATGGGGCATTTTGATGACAGTGGTCATGTAGAATTGTGATGAAAGGTATCATGGAGGACTCTGATGACAGGGGCCATGGAGCACTGTGATGACAGTGGTCATCTAGAATTGTGATGAAATATACCAAGGAGCATTGTGATGACACGGGTCATGGAGCTCCGCAATTATAGAGGCCATGGAGCATTGTGAATACAAAGGTCATGGAGCATTGAGATGACAGGGGTGATGGCTAATTGTGATGACACGGTTCATGGAGCATTGTGATGACAAGGTTCAACAAGCATTGTGATGACAGGGGTCATGGAGCATTGTGATGACAAAGGCCATGGAACATTTTGATGACATGAATTCTGGAGTACTGTGATGACAAGCGCATGGAGCATTGTGATTATAGGGACCATGGAGCATTGTGATGACAACGGTATGGAACATTGTGATGACAAGGTTCTGCGAGCATTGTGATGATAGGGGTCATGGAACATTGTGATGAAGGGGATCATGGAGCAATGTGATTACAGTGGCCATGGAGAATTTTGAATGCATAGGCCATGGAGCACTGTGATGACAGGGGTCATGGAGCATTCTGATGAATGTGGTCATAGTTCATTGTGATGATTAGTGTCCAGGAACAGTGCGATGACATGGATCATGGAGCATTGTGATGACAAGGGCCATGGCGAATTGAGTTGACAGGTGTCATCGGGCATTGTGATGACAGACGTTATCAAGCATTTTGATGAATGCTACCATGGATCACTCTGATAACAGGGGCCATGGAGCATTGTGATGACAAAGGCCATGGAGCATTTTGATGAAAAGTGTCATGGAGAATTGTGATGAGACGGTCATGGAGCATTATGATGACAAGAGTTCTGGAGCATTGCATTGACAAGGGAATGGAGCATTGTGATTACAGGGTCCATGGAGGATAGTGATGACATCTGTCATGGAACATTGTGCTGACAGGGGCCATGGAGCATTGTGATGAGAAGTATAATGTGGCATTGTGATGACAGTGGCCATAGAGCATTGTGATGAAATGAGTCATGGAGCAACGTGATTACAGGGACCGTGTAGCATTGCGAATGCATAGGCTATGGAGCATTGTGATGACAGGAGTCGAGGAGCATTGTGATGTAAGTGGTCATGGATCATTGTGATGACAAGTGTCCTGGACCATAGTGATGACACGGGTCATGGAGCATTGTGATGACAAGGGCCATGGCGAATTGTGATGACATGTGTCTTGGGGCATTGTGATGACAGTGGTCAAATAGAATTGTGATGAAAGGTATCATGGAGCACTGTGATGACAGGGGCCATGGAACATTGTGATGACAAAGGCCAAGGAGCATTGTGATGACAAGTATCATGGACCTTTGTGATGAAATGGGCATACATCATTATGATGACAAGAGTTCTGGAGCATTGTGATGACAAGGGCATGGAGCATTGTGATTACAGGGGCCATGAAACATTGAGATGACAAGGGAATGGAGCATTGTGATGAAAGCGGTCCTGGAGAATTGTGAGGAAATAGGTCATGGATTATTGGGCTGGAAGGATTCCTGGAGCATTGTGATGACAAGTGCCATGGAGCATTTTAATGAAAGGGGTACTGGAGCATTGTACGGAAATGGTTCATGGATCATCGTGATTACACGGATCATAGACTATTGTGATGAGAAGGGTTTTGGAGCATTGTGATGACAGGGGTCATGGAGGACTGTAATAGCAGGGGTGATGGGGCATTGTGATGACAGGGGCATGGAGCATTGTGATGACAGAAGTCATAGAATATTGTGATGACAAGGGCCATGGAGCATTGTCATGAAAGGTCTTATCTGGCATTGTGATGAGAGTGGTCATAGAGCATTGTGATAAAAGTTGTCATGAAGCACTGTTATTACAGGGGCCATGTAGAATTTTGATGACAAAGGCCATGGAGCACTGTGATGACAGGCATCATGGAGCAATTTGATGAAAGTGGTCATGGAGCATTGTGATGAAATGCGCCATGGAACATTGTGAAGACAAGTGTCCTGGAGCATTGTTATGACAAGGGCCATGGCCAATTCTGATGACAGGTGTCATGGAGCACTGTGATGACAGTGGTCATCTCTCATTGTGATGAAAGGTATCACGGAGCACTGTGATGACAGGGGCCATGGAGCATTGTGATGACACGGGCATGGAGCATTATGATGAGAAGTGATCTGGAGCATTGCGATGACAAGCGTATGGAGCATTGTGATTACAGGGGCCAGGGAGCATTGAGATGACAAGGGCAGGGAACATTGTGATGACAGCGGTCATGGATCATTGTGATGAGATCTGTCATGGAACATTGTGCTGACAGGGACCATAGAGCATTGTGATGACAGGTGTCATGTGGCCTTGTGATGACAGTGGTCATAGAGCATTGTGATGAAAAGGATCATGGAGCAATGTGATTACAGGGGCCATGGAGCATTGTGAATACATAGGCCATGGAGCATTGTGATGACAAGGGTCAAGGAGCATTGTGATGAAAGTGGTCATGGAGCATTGTGATGACACGGGCATGGAGCATTATGATGACAAGAGTTCTGGAGCATTGTGATGAAAAGGGTATGGAGCATTGTGATTACAGGGGACCAGGAGCATTGTGATTACATGGGCAGTGAATATTGTGATGACAGGGGTTCATGGAGCACTGTGATGACAAATGTCATGGAACATTGTGATGACAGGGTTCATGGAGCATTGTGATGAGAGGGGCCTGGGAGCATTATGATGATAGGCGTCATTGGGTATTGTGATGAGAGTGGTCATAGAATATTGTGATGAAAAGGATCATGGAGCAATGTGATTACAGGTGCCATGGAGCATTGTGAATGCATAGGCCATGGAGCAATGAAATGACAGTGGTCAAGGAGCATGGTGATGTAAGTTGTCATGGAGCATTGTGATGACATGTGTCCATGAACATTGTGGTGACATGGTTCATGGAGCATTGTGATGACAAGTGCCATGGCGAAGTGTGATGACAGGTGTCATGGGGCATTTTGATGACAGTGGTCATGTAGAATTGTGATGAAAGGTATCATGGAGGACTCTGATGACAGGGGCCATGGAGCACTGTGATGACAGTGGTCATCTAGAATTGTGATGAAATATACCAAGGAGCATTGTGATGACAGGGGTCATGGAGCTCCGCAATTATAGAGGCCATGGAGCATTGTGAATACAAAGGTCATGGAGCATTGAGATGACAGGGGTGATGGCTAATTGTGATGACACGGTTCATGGAGCATTGTGATGACAAGGTTCATCAAGCATTGTGATGACAGGGCTCATGGAGCATTGTGATGACAAAGGCCATGGAACATTTTGATGACATGAATTCTGGAGTACTGTGATGACAAGCGCATGGAGCATTGTGATTATAGGGACCATGGAGCATTGTGATGACAACGGTATGGAACATTGTGATAACAAGGTTCTGCGAGCATTGTGATGATAGGGGTCATGGAACATTGTGATGAAGGGGATCATGGAGCAATGTGATTACAGTGGCCATGGAGCATTTTGAATGCATAGGCCATGGAGCACTGTGATGACAGGGGTCATGGAGCATTCTGATGAATGTGGTCATAGTTCATTGTGATGATTAGTGTCCAGGAACAGTGCGATGACATGGATCATGGAGCATTGTGATGACAAGGGCCATGGCGAATTGAGTTGACAGGTGTCATCGGGCATTGTGATGACAGACGTTATCAAGCATTGTGATGAATGGTACCATGGATCACTCTGATAACAGGGGCCATGGAGCATTGTGATGACAAAGGCCATGGAGCATTTTGATGAAAAGTGTCATGGAGAATTGTGATGAGACGGTCATGGAGCATTATGATGACAAGAGTTCTGGAGCATTGCATTGACAAGGGAATGGAGCATTGTGATTACAGTGTCCATGGAGGATAGTGATGACATCTGTCATGGAACATTGTGCTGACAGGGGCCATGGAGCATTGTGATGAGAAGTATAATGTGGCATTGTGATGACAGTGGCCATAGAGCATTGTGATGAAATGAATCATGGAGCAACGTGATTACAGGGACCGTGTAGCATTGCGAATGCATAGGCTATGGAGCATTGTGATGACAGGAGTCGAGGAGCATTGTGATGTAAGTGGTCATGGATCATTGTGATGACAAGTGTCCTGGACCATAGTGATGACACGGGTCATGGAGCATTGTGATGACAAGGGCCATGGCGAATTGTGATGACATGTGTCTTGGGGCATTGTGATGACAGTGGTCAAATAGAATTGTGATGAAAGGTATCATGGAGCACTGTGATGACAGGGGCCATGGAACATTGTGATGACAAAGGCCAAGGAGCATTGTGATGACAAGTATCATGGAACTTTGTGATGAAATGGGCATACATCATTATGATGACAAGAGTTCTGGAGCATTGTGATGACAAGGGCATGGAGCATTGTTATTACAGGGGTCATGGAGCATTGTGATGACAACTGTCATGGAACATTGTGATGACAGGGTTCATGGAGCATTGTGATTAAAGGGGTCATGGAGCATTTTGATGACAAGGGCAGGCGAACATTTTGATTACATTGGTAATGGAGCATTGTGATGACATGGGCAGGGAACTTTGTGATGACAGGTGTAATAGAACATTGTGATTACAGGGGACATGGAGCATTTTGATGACATGGGCAGGCAACATTGTGATGACAGGTGTCATGGAGCATTGTGATGACAATGGTCATTTAAAGTTGTGCTGACAGGGATCATGGAGCATTGTGATGAGACGGGCATTGCAGCCTTGTGATGACAGGCGTACTGGAGCCTTCTGAGGAAAGATCTCATGGGTCATTGTGATTACAGTGATCATGGAACATTGTGATGACAAGGTCATGGAGCCTTGTAATGACAGGGGCCATGAAGCATTGTGATGACAGGGGTCATGGGGGATTGTGATGACAGTGGTCATGGAGCATTGTGATGAAAGGGGTCATGGAGCACTGTGATTACAGGTGCCATCTATAATTGTGATGACAAAGGCCATGGAGCATTGTGATGACAGTTGTCATGGAGCATTGTGTTGAAAGGGGCATGGAGCATTGTGACGACAATGGTCATGGAGCATTGTGATGACGGGTATCATGGAGCATTGTTATGAAGAAGGTCATGGGGCAGTGTAATGACAAGTGTCATGGAGCATGTGATGAAAGGAGTCATGGAGCATTGTGATTAAATGGATCATGAGGCATTTTGATGACAAGAGTCATGGAACATTGTGATGACAGGGATCATGGAGCATTGTGATGACAAGGGCTATGGAGCATTGTGATGACTGGGGTCATGGGGCATGGTGATGACAGTGGTCATGGAGCATTGTGATGACGAAGACCACGGAGCATTGTGATGACAGGTGTCATGGAGCATTGTGATGAAAGGGGTCATGGATCACTACTATGACATGGGTAATGGAGCATTGTGATGATACGGGCATGGAGCATTGTGATGACAGGGGTCATGCAGCATTGTGAAGACAGGGGTCATGCAGCATTGTGATGACATGGGCATGGAGCATAGTGATGACAAAAGTTCTGGAGCATTTTGATGACAAGGGCATGGATCATTGTGATTACAGGGGCCATGAAACATTGAGATGACAAGGGAATGGAGCATTGTGATGAAAGCGGTCCTGGAGAATTGTGAGGAAATAGGTCATGGATTATTGGGCTGGAAGGATTCCTGGAGCATTGTGATGACAAGTGCCATGGAGCATTTTAATGAAAGGGGTACTGGAGCATTGTACGGAAATGGTTCATGGATCATCGTGATTACACGGATCATAGACTATTGTGATGAGAAGGGTTTTGGAGCATTGTGATGACCGGGGTCATGGAGGACTGTAATAGCAGGGGTGATGGGGCATTGTGATGACAGGGGCATGGAGCATTGTGATGACAGAAGTCATAGAATATTGTGATGACAAGGGCCATGGAGCATTGTCATGAAAGGTCTTATCTGGCATTGTGATGAGAGTGGTCATGGAGCCTTGTGATAAAAGTTGTCATGAAGCACTGTTATTACAGAGGCCATGTAGAATTTTGATGACAAAGGCCATGGAGCACTGTGATGACAGGCATCATGGAGCAATTTGATGAAAGTGGTCATGGAGCATTGTGATGAAATGCGCCATGGAACATTGTGAAGACAAGTGTCCTGGAGCATTGTTATGACAAGGGCCATGGCCAATTCTGATGACAGGTGTCATGGAGCACTGTGATGACAGTGGTCATCTCTCATTGTGATGAAAGGTATCACGGAGCACTGTGATGACAGGGGCCATGGAGCATTGTGATGACACGGGCATGGAGCATTATGATGAGAAGTGATCTGGAGCATTGCGATGACAAGCGTATGGAGCATTGTGATTACAGGGGCCAGGGAGCATTGAGATGACAAGGGCAGGGAACATTGTGATGACAGCGGTCATGGATCATTGTGATGAGATCTGTCATGGAACATTGTGCTGACAGGGACCATAGAGCATTGTGATGACAGGTGTCATGTGGCCTTGTGATGACAGTGGTCATAGAGCATTGTGATGAAAAGGATCATGGAGCAATGTGATTACAGGGGCCATGGAGCATTGTGAATACATAGGCCATGGAGCATTGTGATGACAGGGGTCAAGGAGCATTGTGATGAAAGTGGTCATGGAGCATTGTGATGACACGGGCATGGAGCATTATGATGACAAGAGTTCTGGAGCATTGTGATGAAAAGGGTATGGAGCATTGTGATTACAGGGGACCAGGAGCATTGTGATTACATGGGCAGTGAATATTGTGATGACAGGGGTTCATGGAGCACTGTGATGACAAATGTCATGGAACATTGTGATGACAGGGTTCATGGAGCATTGTGATGAGAGGGGCCTGGGAGCATTATGATGATAGGCGTCATTGGGTATTGTGATGAGAGTGGTCATAGAATATTGTGATGAAAAGGATCATGGAGCAATGTGATTACAGGTGCCATGGAGCATTGTGAATGCATAGGCCATGGAGCAATGAAATGACAGTGGTCAAGGAGCATGGTGATGTAAGTTGTCATGGAGCATTGTGATGACATGTGTCCATGAACATTGTGGTGACATGGTTCATGGAGCATTGTGATGACAAGTGCCATGGCGAAGTGTGATGACAGGTGTCATGGGGCATTTTGATGACAGTGGTCATGTAGAATTGTGATGAAAGGTATCATGGAGGACTCTGATGACAGGGGCCATGGAGCACTGTGATGACAGTGGTCATCTAGAATTGTGATGAAATATACCAAGGAGCATTGTGATGACAGGGGTCATGGAGCTCCGCAATTATAGAGGCCATGGAGCATTGTGAATACAAAGGTCATGGAGCATTGAGATGACAGGGGTGATGGCTAATTGTGATGACACGGTTCATGGAGCATTGTGATGACAAGGTTCATCAAGCATTGTGATGACAGGGGTCATGGAGCATTGTGATGACAAAGGCCATGGAACATTTTGATGACATGAATTCTGGAGTACTGTGATGACAAGCGCATGGAGCATTGTGATTATAGGGACCATGGAGCATTGTGATGACAACGGTATGGAACATTGTGATGACAAGGTTCTGCGAGCATTGTGATGATAGGGGTCATGGAACATTGTGATGAAGGGGATCATGGAGCAATGTGATTACAGTGGCCATGGAGCATTTTGAATGCATAGGCCATGGAGCACTGTGATGACAGGGGTCATGGAGCATTCTGATGAATGTGGTCATAGTTCATTGTGATGATTAGTGTCCAGGAACAGTGCGATGACATGGATCATGGAGCATTGTGATGACAAGGGCCATGGCGAATTGAGTTGACAGGTGTCATCGGGCATTGTGATGACAGACGTTATCAAGCATTGTGATGAATGCTACCATGGATCACTCTGATAACAGGGGCCATGGAGCATTGTGATGACAAAGGCCATGGAGCATTTTGATGAAAAGTGTCATGGAGAATTGTGATGAGACGGTCATGGAGCATTATGATGACAAGAGTTCTGGAGCATTGCATTGACAAGGGAATGGAGCATTGTGATTACAGGGTCCATGGAGGATAGTGATGACATCTGTCATGGAACATTGGGCTGACAGGGGCCATGGAGCATTGTGATGAGAAGTATAATGTGGCATTGTGATGACAGTGGCCATAGAGCATTGTGATGAAATGAATCATGGAGCAACGTGATTACAGGGACCGTGTAGCATTGCAAATGCATAGGCTATGGAGCATTGTGATGACAGGAGTCGAGGAGCATTGTGATGTAAGTGGTCATGGATCATTGTGATGACAAGTGTCCTGGACCATAGTGATGACACGGGTCATGGAGCATTGTGATGACAAGGGCCATGGCGAATTGTGATGACATGTGTCTTGGGGCATTGTGATGACAGTGGTCAAATAGAATTGTGATGAAAGGTATCATGGAGCACTGTGATGACAGGGGCCATGGAACATTGTGATGACAAAGGCCAAGGAGCATTGTGATGACAAGTATCATGGAACTTTGTGATGAAATGGGCATACATCATTATGATGACAAGAGTTCTGGAGCATTGTGATGACAAGGGCATGGAGCATTGTGATTACAGTGGTCATGGAGCATTGTGATGACAACTGTCATGGAACATTGTGATGACAGGGTTCATGGAGCATTGTGATTAAAGGGGTCATGGAGCATTTTGATGACAAGGGCAGGCGAACATTTTGATTACATTGGTAATGGAGCATTGTGATGACATGGGCAGGGAACTTTGTGATGACAGGTGTAATAGAACATTGTGATTACAGGGGACATGGAGCATTTTGATGACATGGGCAGGCAACATTGTGATGACAGGTGTCATGGAGCATTGTGATGACAATGGTCATTTAAAGTTGTGCTGACAGGGATCATGGAGCATTGTGATGAGACGGGCATTGCAGCCTTGTGATGACAGGCGTACTGGAGCCTTCTGAGGAAAGATCTCATGGGTCATTGTGATTACAGTGATCATGGAACATTGTGATGACAAGGTCATGGAGCCTTGTAATGACAGGGGCCATGAAGCATTGTGATGACAGGGGTCATGGGGGATTGTGATGACAGTGGTCATGGAGCATTGTGATGAAAGGGGTCATGGAGCACTGTGATTACAGGTGCCATCTATAATTGTGATGACAAAGGCCATGGAGCATTGTGATGACAGTTGTCATGGAGCATTGTGTTGAAAGGGGCATGGAGCATTGTGACGACAATGGTCATGGAGCATTGTGATGATGGGTATCATGGAGCATTGTTATGAAGAAGGTCATGGGGCAGTGTAATGACAAGTGTCATGGAGCATGTGATGAAAGGAGTCATGGAGCATTGTGATTAAATGGATCATGAGGCATTTTGATGACAAGAGTCATGGAACATTGTGATGACAGGGATCATGGAGCATTGTGATGACAAGGGCTATGGAGCATTGTGATGACTGGGGTCATGGGGCATGGTGATGACAGTGGTCATGGAGCATTGTGATGACGAAGACCACGGAGCATTGTGATGACAGGTGTCATGGAGCATTGTGATGAAAGGGGTCATGGATCACTACGATGACATGGGTAATGGAGCATTGTGATGATACGGGCATGGAGCATTGTGATGACAGGGGTCATGCAGCATTGTGAAGACAGGGGTCATGCAGCATTGTGATGACATGGGCATGGAGCATAGTGATGACAAAAGTTCTGGAGCATTTTGATGACAAGGGCATGGATCATTGTGATTACAGGGGCCATGAAACATTGAGATGACAAGGGAATGGAGCATTGTGATGAAAGCGGTCCTGGAGAATTGTGAGGAAATAGGTCATGGATTATTGGGCTGGAAGGATTCCTGGAGCATTGTGATGACAAGTGCCATGGAGCATTTTAATGAAAGGGGTACTGGAGCATTGTACGGAAATGGTTCATGGATCATCGTGATTACACGGATCATAGACTATTGTGATGAGAAGGGTTTTGGAGCATTGTGATGACCGGGGTCATGGAGGACTGTAATAGCAGGGGTGATGGGGCATTGTGATGACAGGGGCATGGAGCATTGTGATGACAGAAGTCATAGAATATTGTGATGACAAGGGCCATGGAGCATTGTCATGAAAGGTCTTATCTGGCATTGTGATGAGAGTGGTCATAGAGCATTGTGATAAAAGTTGTCATGAAGCACTGTTATTACAGGGGCCATGTAGAATTTTGATGACAAAGGCCATGGAGCACTGTGATGACAGGCATCATGGAGCAATTTGATGAAAGTGGTCATGGAGCATTGTGATGAAATGCGCCATGGAACATTGTGAAGACAAGTGTCCTGGAGCATTGTTATGACAAGGGCCATGGCCAATTCTGATGACAGGTGTCATGGAGCACTGTGATGACAGTGGTCATCTCTCATTGTGATGAAAGGTATCACGGAGCACTGTGATGACAGGGGCCATGGAGCATTGTGATGACACGGGCATGGAGCATTATGATGAGAAGTGATCTGGAGCATTGCGATGACAAGCGTATGGAGCATTGTGATTACAGGGGCCAGGGAGCATTGAGATGACAAGGGCAGGGAACATTGTGATGACAGCGGTCATGGATCATTGTGATGAGATCTGTCATGGAACATTGTGCTGACAGGGACCATAGAGCATTGTGATGACAGGTGTCATGTGGCCTTGTGATGACAGTGGTCATAGAGCATTGTGATGAAAAGGATCATGGAGCAATGTGATTACAGGGGCCATGGAGCATTGTGAATACATAGGCCATGGAGCATTGTGATGACAAGGGTCAAGGAGCATTGTGATGAAAGTGGTCATGGAGCATTGTGATGACACGGGCATGGAGCATTATGATGACAAGAGTTCTGGAGCATTGTGATGAAAAGGGTATGGAGCATTGTGATTACAGGGGACCAGGAGCATTGTGATTACATGGGCAGTGAATATTGTGATGACAGGGGTTCATGGAGCACTGTGATGACAAATGTCATGGAACATTGTGATGACAGGGTTCATGGAGCATTGTGATGAGAGGGGCCTGGGAGCATTATGATGATAGGCGTCATTGGGTATTGTGATGAGAGTGGTCATAGAATATTGTGATGAAAAGGATCATGGAGCAATGTGATTACAGGTGCCATGGAGCATTGTGAATGCATAGGCCATGGAGCAATGAAATGACAGTGGTCAAGGAGCATGGTGATGTAAGTTGTCATGGAGCATTGTGATGACATGTGTCCATGAACATTGTGGTGACATGGTTCATGGAGCATTGTGATGACAAGTGCCATGGCGAAGTGTGATGACAGGTGTCATGGGGCATTTTGATGACAGTGGTCATGTAGAATTGTGATGAAAGGTATCATGGAGGACTCTGATGACAGGGGCCATGGAGCACTGTGATGACAGTGGTCATCTAGAATTGTGATGAAATATACCAAGGAGCATTGTGATGACAGGGGTCATGGAGCTCCGCAATTATAGAGGCCATGGAGCATTGTGAATACAAAGGTCATGGAGCATTGAGATGACAGGGGTGATGGCTAATTGTGATGACACGGTTCATGGAGCATTGTGATGACAAGGTTCATCAAGCATTGTGATGACAGGGGTCATGGAGCATTGTGATGACAAAGGCCATGGAACATTTTGATGACATGAATTCTGGAGTACTGTGATGACAAGCGCATGGAGCATTGTGATTATAGGGACCATGGAGCATTGTGATGACAACGGTATGGAACATTGTGATGACAAGGTTCTGCGAGCATTGTGATGATAGGGGTCATGGAACATTGTGATGAAGGGGATCATGGAGCAATGTGATTACAGTGGCCATGGAGCATTTTGAATGCATAGGCCATGGAGCACTGTGATGACAGGGGTCATGGAGCATTCTGATGAATGTGGTCATAGTTCATTGTGATGATTAGTGTCCAGGAACAGTGCGATGACATGGATCATGGAGCATTGTGATGACAAGGGCCATGGCGAATTGAGTTGACAGGTGTCATCGGGCATTGTGATGACAGACGTTATCAAGCATTGTGATGAATGCTACCATGGATCACTCTGATAACAGGGGCCATGGAGCATTGTGATGACAAAGGCCATGGAGCATTTTGATGAAAAGTGTCATGGAGAATTGTGATGAGACGGTCATGGAGCATTATGATGACAAGAGTTCTGGAGCATTGCATTGACAAGGGAATGGAGCATTGTGATTACAGGGTCCATGGAGGATAGTGATGACATCTGTCATGGAACATTGGGCTGACAGGGGCCATGGAGCATTGTGATGAGAAGTATAATGTGGCATTGTGATGACAGTGGCCATAGAGCATTGTGATGAAATGAATCATGGAGCAACGTGATTACAGGGACCGTGTAGCATTGCAAATGCATAGGCTATGGAGCATTGTGATGACAGGAGTCGAGGAGCATTGTGATGTAAGTGGTCATGGATCATTGTGATGACAAGTGTCCTGGACCATAGTGATGACACGGGTCATGGAGCATTGTGATGACAAGGGCCATGGCGAATTGTGATGACATGTGTCTTGGGGCATTGTGATGACAGTGGTCAAATAGAATTGTGATGAAAGGTATCATGGAGCACTGTGATGACAGGGGCCATGGAACATTGTGATGACAAAGGCCAAGGAGCATTGTGATGACAAGTATCATGGAACTTTGTGATGAAATGGGCATACATCATTATGATGACAAGAGTTCTGGAGCATTGTGATGACAAGGGCATGGAGCATTGTGATTACAGTGGTCATGGAGCATTGTGATGACAACTGTCATGGAACATTGTGATGACAGGGTTCATGGAGCATTGTGATTAAAGGGGTCATGGAGCATTTTGATGACAAGGGCAGGCGAACATTTTGATTACATTGGTAATGGAGCATTGTGATGACATGGGCAGGGAACTTTGTGATGACAGGTGTAATAGAACATTGTGATTACAGGGGACATGGAGCATTTTGATGACATGGGCAGGCAACATTGTGATGACAGGTGTCATGGAGCATTGTGATGACAATGGTCATTTAAAGTTGTGCTGACAGGGATCATGGAGCATTGTGATGAGACGGGCATTGCAGCCTTGTGATGACAGGCGTACTGGAGCCTTCTGAGGAAAGATCTCATGGGTCATTGTGATTACAGTGATCATGGAACATTGTGATGACAAGGTCATGGAGCCTTGTAATGACAGGGGCCATGAAGCATTGTGATGACAGGGGTCATGGGGGATTGTGATGACAGTGGTCATGGAGCATTGTGATGAAAGGGGTCATGGAGCACTGTGATTACAGGTGCCATCTATAATTGTGATGACAAAGGCCATGGAGCATTGTGATGACAGTTGTCATGGAGCATTGTGTTGAAAGGGGCATGGAGCATTGTGACGACAATGGTCATGGAGCATTGTGATGATGGGTATCATGGAGCATTGTTATGAAGAAGGTCATGGGGCAGTGTAATGACAAGTGTCATGGAGCATGTGATGAAAGGAGTCATGGAGCATTGTGATTAAATGGATCATGAGGCATTTTGATGACAAGAGTCATGGAACATTGTGATGACAGGGATCATGGAGCATTGTGATGACAAGGGCTATGGAGCATTGTGATGACTGGGGTCATGGGGCATGGTGATGACAGTGGTCATGGAGCATTGTGATGACGAAGACCACGGAGCATTGTGATGACAGGTGTCATGGAGCATTGTGATGAAAGGGGTCATGGATCACTACGATGACATGGGTAATGGAGCATTGTGATGATACGGGCATGGAGCATTGTGATGACAGGGGTCATGCAGCATTGTGAAGACAGGGGTCATGCAGCATTGTGATGACATGGGCATGGAGCATAGTGATGACAAAAGTTCTGGAGCATTTTGATGACAAGGGCATGGATCATTGTGATTACAGGGGCCATGAAACATTGAGATGACAAGGGAATGGAGCATTGTGATGAAAGCGGTCCTGGAGAATTGTGAGGAAATAGGTCATGGATTATTGGGCTGGAAGGATTCCTGGAGCATTGTGATGACAAGTGCCATGGAGCATTTTAATGAAAGGGGTACTGGAGCATTGTACGGAAATGGTTCATGGATCATCGTGATTACACGGATCATAGACTATTGTGATGAGAAGGGTTTTGGAGCATTGTGATGACCGGGGTCATGGAGGACTGTAATAGCAGGGGTGATGGGGCATTGTGATGACAGGGGCATGGAGCATTGTGATGACAGAAGTCATAGAATATTGTGATGACAAGGGCCATGGAGCATTGTCATGAAAGGTCTTATCTGGCATTGTGATGAGAGTGGTCATAGAGCATTGTGATAAAAGTTGTCATGAAGCACTGTTATTACAGGGGCCATGTAGAATTTTGATGACAAAGGCCATGGAGCACTGTGATGACAGGCATCATGGAGCAATTTGATGAAAGTGGTCATGGAGCATTGTGATGAAATGCGCCATGGAACATTGTGAAGACAAGTGTCCTGGAGCATTGTTATGACAAGGGCCATGGCCAATTCTGATGACAGGTGTCATGGAGCACTGTGATGACAGTGGTCATCTCTCATTGTGATGAAAGGTATCACGGAGCACTGTGATGACAGGGGCCATGGAGCATTGTGATGACACGGGCATGGAGCATTATGATGAGAAGTGATCTGGAGCATTGCGATGACAAGCGTATGGAGCATTGTGATTACAGGGGCCAGGGAGCATTGAGATGACAAGGGCAGGGAACATTGTGATGACAGCGGTCATGGATCATTGTGATGAGATCTGTCATGGAACATTGTGCTGACAGGGACCATAGAGCATTGTGATGACAGGTGTCATGTGGCCTTGTGATGACAGTGGTCATAGAGCATTGTGATGAAAAGGATCATGGAGCAATGTGATTACAGGGGCCATGGAGCATTGTGAATACATAGGCCATGGAGCATTGTGATGACAAGGGTCAAGGAGCATTGTGATGAAAGTGGTCATGGAGCATTGTGATGACACGGGCATGGAGCATTATGATGACAAGAGTTCTGGAGCATTGTGATGAAAAGGGTATGGAGCATTGTGATTACAGGGGACCAGGAGCATTGTGATTACATGGGCAGTGAATATTGTGATGACAGGGGTTCATGGAGCACTGTGATGACAAATGTCATGGAACATTGTGATGACAGGGTTCATGGAGCATTGTGATGAGAGGGGCCTGGGAGCATTATGATGATAGGCGTCATTGGGTATTGTGATGAGAGTGGTCATAGAATATTGTGATGAAAAGGATCATGGAGCAATGTGATTACAGGTGCCATGGAGCATTGTGAATGCATAGGCCATGGAGCAATGAAATGACAGTGGTCAAGGAGCATGGTGATGTAAGTTGTCATGGAGCATTGTGATGACATGTGTCCATGAACATTGTGGTGACATGGTTCATGGAGCATTGTGATGACAAGTGCCATGGCGAAGTGTGATGACAGGTGTCATGGGGCATTTTGATGACAGTGGTCATGTAGAATTGTGATGAAAGGTATCATGGAGGACTCTGATGACAGGCGCCATGGAGCACTGTGATGACAGTGGTCATCTAGAATTGTGATGAAATATACCAAGGAGC
Organism: Balaenoptera physalus; assembly: GCF_965194825.1. Lineage (NCBI taxonomy): Eukaryota > Metazoa > Chordata > Mammalia > Artiodactyla > Balaenopteridae > Balaenoptera > Balaenoptera physalus. Next base: position 2,248,904 of record NW_028126517.1, read on the forward strand.
ATTGTGATGACAGGGGTCATGGAGCTCCGCAATTATAGAGGCCATGGAGCATTGTGAATACAAAGGTCATGGAGCATTGAGATGACAGGGGTGATGGCTAATTGTGATGACACGGTTCATGGAGCATTGTGATGACAAGGTTCATCAAGCATTGTGATGACAGGGCTCATGGAGCATTGTGATGACAAAGGCCATGGAACATTTTGATGACATGAATTCTGGAGTACTGTGATGACAAGCGCATGGAGCATTGTGATTATAGGGACCATGGAGCATTGTGATGACAACGGTATGGAACATTGTGATGACAAGGTTCTGCGAGCATTGTGATGATAGGGGTCATGGAACATTGTGATGAAGGGGATCATGGAGCAATGTGATTACAGTGGCCATGGAGCATTTTGAATGCATAGGCCATGGAGCACTGTGATGACAGGGGTCATGGAGCATTCTGATGAATGTGGTCATAGTTCATTGTGATGATTAGTGTCCAGGAACAGTGCGATGACATGGATCATGGAGCATTGTGATGACAAGGGCCATGGCGAATTGAGTTGACAGGTGTCATCGGGCATTGTGATGACAGACGTTATCAAGCATTGTGATGAATGGTACCATGGATCACTCTGATAACAGGGGCCATGGAGCATTGTGATGACAAAGGCCATGGAGCATTTTGATGAAAAGTGTCATGGAGAATTGTGATGAGACGGTCATGGAGCATTATGATGACAAGAGTTCTGGAGCATTGCATTGACAAGGGAATGGAGCATTGTGATTACAGTGTCCATGGAGGATAGTGATGACATCTGTCATGGAACATTGTGCTGACAGGGGCCATGGAGCATTGTGATGAGAAGTATAATGTGGCATTGTGATGACAGTGGCCATAGAGCATTGTGATGAAATGAATCATGGAGCAACGTGATTACAGGGACCGTGTAGCATTGCGAATGCATAGGCTATGGAGCATTGTGATGACAGGAGTCGAGGAGCATTGTGATGTAAGTGGTCATGGATCATTGTGATGACAAGTGTCCTGGACCATAGTGATGACACGGGTCATGGAGCATTGTGATGACAAGGGCCATGGCGAATTGTGATGACATGTGTCTTGGGGCATTGTGATGACAGTGGTCAAATAGAATTGTGATGAAAGGTATCATGGAGCACTGTGATGACAGGGGCCATGGAACATTGTGATGACAAAGGCCAAGGAGCATTGTGATGACAAGTATCATGGAACTTTGTGATGAAATGGGCATACATCATTATGATGACAAGAGTTCTGGAGCATTGTGATGACAAGGGCATGGAGCATTGTGATTACAGTGGTCATGGAGCATTGTGATGACAACTGTCATGGAACATTGTGATGACAGGGTTCATGGAGCATTGTGATTAAAGGGGTCATGGAGCATTTTGATGACAAGGGCAGGCGAACATTTTGATTACATTGGTAATGGAGCATTGTGATGACATGGGCAGGGAACTTTGTGATGACAGGTGTAATAGAACATTGTGATTACAGGGGACATGGAGCATTTTGATGACATGGGCAGGCAACATTGTGATGACAGGTGTCATGGAGCATTGTGATGACAATGGTCATTTAAAGTTGTGCTGACAGGGATCATGGAGCATTGTGATGAGACGGGCATTGCAGCCTTGTGATGACAGGCGTACTGGAGCCTTCTGAGGAAAGATCTCATGGGTCATTGTGATTACAGTGATCATGGAACATTGTGATGACAAGGTCATGGAGCCTTGTAATGACAGGGGCCATGAAGCATTGTGATGACAGGGGTCATGGGGGATTGTGATGACAGTGGTCATGGAGCATTGTGATGAAAGGGGTCATGGAGCACTGTGATTACAGGTGCCATCTATAATTGTGATGACAAAGGCCATGGAGCATTGTGATGACAGTTGTCATGGAGCATTGTGTTGAAAGGGGCATGGAGCATTGTGACGACAATGGTCATGGAGCATTGTGATGACGGGTATCATGGAGCATTGTTATGAAGAAGGTCATGGGGCAGTGTAATGACAAGTGTCATGGAGCATGTGATGAAAGGAGTCATGGAGCATTGTGATTAAATGGATCATGAGGCATTTTGATGACAAGAGTCATGGAACATTGTGATGACAGGGATCATGGAGCATTGTGATGACAAGGGCTATGGAGCATTGTGATGACTGGGGTCATGGGGCATGGTGATGACAGTGGTCATGGAGCATTGTGATGACGAAGACCACGGAGCATTGTGATGACAGGTGTCATGGAGCATTGTGATGAAAGGGGTCATGGATCACTACTATGACATGGGTAATGGAGCATTGTGATGATACGGGCATGGAGCATTGTGATGACAGGGGTCATGCAGCATTGTGAAGACAGGGGTCATGCAGCATTGTGATGACATGGGCATGGAGCATAGTGATGACAAAAGTTCTGGAGCATTTTGATGACAAGGGCATGGATCATTGTGATTACAGGGGCCATGAAACATTGAGATGACAAGGGAATGGAGCATTGTGATGAAAGCGGTCCTGGAGAATTGTGAGGAAATAGGTCATGGATTATTGGGCTGGAAGGATTCCTGGAGCATTGTGATGACAAGTGCCATGGAGCATTTTAATGAAAGGGGTACTGGAGCATTGTACGGAAATGGTTCATGGATCATCGTGATTACACGGATCATAGACTATTGTGATGAGAAGGGTTTTGGAGCATTGTGATGACCGGGGTCATGGAGGACTGTAATAGCAGGGGTGATGGGGCATTGTGATGACAGGGGCATGGAGCATTGTGATGACAGAAGTCATAGAATATTGTGATGACAAGGGCCATGGAGCATTGTCATGAAAGGTCTTATCTGGCATTGTGATGAGAGTGGTCATGGAGCCTTGTGATAAAAGTTGTCATGAAGCACTGTTATTACAGAGGCCATGTAGAATTTTGATGACAAAGGCCATGGAGCACTGTGATGACAGGCATCATGGAGCAATTTGATGAAAGTGGTCATGGAGCATTGTGATGAAATGCGCCATGGAACATTGTGAAGACAAGTGTCCTGGAGCATTGTTATGACAAGGGCCATGGCCAATTCTGATGACAGGTGTCATGGAGCACTGTGATGACAGTGGTCATCTCTCATTGTGATGAAAGGTATCACGGAGCACTGTGATGACAGGGGCCATGGAGCATTGTGATGACACGGGCATGGAGCATTATGATGAGAAGTGATCTGGAGCATTGCGATGACAAGCGTATGGAGCATTGTGATTACAGGGGCCAGGGAGCATTGAGATGACAAGGGCAGGGAACATTGTGATGACAGCGGTCATGGATCATTGTGATGAGATCTGTCATGGAACATTGTGCTGACAGGGACCATAGAGCATTGTGATGACAGGTGTCATGTGGCCTTGTGATGACAGTGGTCATAGAGCATTGTGATGAAAAGGATCATGGAGCAATGTGATTACAGGGGCCATGGAGCATTGTGAATACATAGGCCATGGAGCATTGTGATGACAGGGGTCAAGGAGCATTGTGATGAAAGTGGTCATGGAGCATTGTGATGACACGGGCATGGAGCATTATGATGACAAGAGTTCTGGAGCATTGTGATGAAAAGGGTATGGAGCATTGTGATTACAGGGGACCAGGAGCATTGTGATTACATGGGCAGTGAATATTGTGATGACAGGGGTTCATGGAGCACTGTGATGACAAATGTCATGGAACATTGTGATGACAGGGTTCATGGAGCATTGTGATGAGAGGGGCCTGGGAGCATTATGATGATAGGCGTCATTGGGTATTGTGATGAGAGTGGTCATAGAATATTGTGATGAAAAGGATCATGGAGCAATGTGATTACAGGTGCCATGGAGCATTGTGAATGCATAGGCCATGGAGCAATGAAATGACAGTGGTCAAGGAGCATGGTGATGTAAGTTGTCATGGAGCATTGTGATGACATGTGTCCATGAACATTGTGGTGACATGGTTCATGGAGCATTGTGATGACAAGTGCCATGGCGAAGTGTGATGACAGGTGTCATGGGGCATTTTGATGACAGTGGTCATGTAGAATTGTGATGAAAGGTATCATGGAGGACTCTGATGACAGGGGCCATGGAGCACTGTGATGACAGTGGTCATCTAGAATTGTGATGAAATATACCAAGGAGCATTGTGATGACAGGGGTCATGGAGCTCCGCAATTATAGAGGCCATGGAGCATTGTGAATACAAAGGTCATGGAGCATTGAGATGACAGGGGTGATGGCTAATTGTGATGACACGGTTCATGGAGCATTGTGATGACAAGGTTCATCAAGCATTGTGATGACAGGGGTCATGGAGCATTGTGATGACAAAGGCCATGGAACATTTTGATGACATGAATTCTGGAGTACTGTGATGACAAGCGCATGGAGCATTGTGATTATAGGGACCATGGAGCATTGTGATGACAACGGTATGGAACATTGTGATGACAAGGTTCTGCGAGCATTGTGATGATAGGGGTCATGGAACATTGTGATGAAGGGGATCATGGAGCAATGTGATTACAGTGGCCATGGAGCATTTTGAATGCATAGGCCATGGAGCACTGTGATGACAGGGGTCATGGAGCATTCTGATGAATGTGGTCATAGTTCATTGTGATGATTAGTGTCCAGGAACAGTGCGATGACATGGATCATGGAGCATTGTGATGACAAGGGCCATGGCGAATTGAGTTGACAGGTGTCATCGGGCATTGTGATGACAGACGTTATCAAGCATTGTGATGAATGCTACCATGGATCACTCTGATAACAGGGGCCATGGAGCATTGTGATGACAAAGGCCATGGAGCATTTTGATGAAAAGTGTCATGGAGAATTGTGATGAGACGGTCATGGAGCATTTTGATGACAAGAGTTCTGGAGCATTGCATTGACAAGGGAATGGAGCATTGTGATTACAGGGTCCATGGAGGATAGTGATGACATCTGTCATGGAACATTGTGCTGACAGGGGCCATGGAGCATTGTGATGAGAAGTATAATGTGGCATTGTGATGACAGTGGCCATAGAGCATTGTGATGAAATGAGTCATGGAGCAACGTGATTACAGGGACCGTGTAGCATTGCGAATGCATAGGCTATGGAGCATTGTGATGACAGGAGTCGAGGAGCATTGTGATGTAAGTGGTCATGGATCATTGTGATGACAAGTGTCCTGGACCATAGTGATGACACGGGTCATGGAGCATTGTGATGACAAGGGCCATGGCGAATTGTGATGACATGTGTCTTGGGGCATTGTGATGACAGTGGTCAAATAGAATTGTGATGAAAGGTATCATGGAGCACTGTGATGACAGGGGCCATGGAACATTGTGATGACAAAGGCCAAGGAGCATTGTGATGACAAGTATCATGGACCTTTGTGATGAAATGGGCATACATCATTATGATGACAAGAGTTCTGGAGCATTGTGATGACAAGGGCATGGATCATTGTGATTACAGGGGCCATGAAACATTGAGATGACAAGGGAATGGAGCATTGTGATGAAAGCGGTCCTGGAGAATTGTGAGGAAATAGGTCATGGATTATTGGGCTGGAAGGATTCCTGGAGCATTGTGATGACAAGTGCCATGGAGCATTTTAATGAAAGGGGTACTGGAGCATTGTACGGAAATGGTTCATGGATCATCGTGATTACACGGATCATAGACTATTGTGATGAGAAGGGTTTTGGAGCATTGTGATGACAGGGGTCATGGAGGACTGTAATAGCAGGGGTGATGGGGCATTGTGATGACAGGGGCATGGAGCATTGTGATGACAGAAGTCATAGAATATTGTGATGACAAGGGCCATGGAGCATTGTCATGAAAGGTCTTATCTGGCATTGTGATGAGAGTGGTCATAGAGCATTGTGATAAAAGTTGTCATGAAGCACTGTTATTACAGGGGCCATGTAGAATTTTGATGACAAAGGCCATGGAGCACTGTGATGACAGGCATCATGGAGCAATTTGATGAAAGTGGTCATGGAGCATTGTGATGAAATGCGCCATGGAACATTGTGAAGACAAGTGTCCTGGAGCATTGTTATGACAAGGGCCATGGCCAATTCTGATGACAGGTGTCATGGAGCACTGTGATGACAGTGGTCATCTCTCATTGTGATGAAAGGTATCACGGAGCACTGTGATGACAGGGGCCATGGAGCATTGTGATGACACGGGCATGGAGCATTATGATGAGAAGTGATCTGGAGCATTGCGATGACAAGCGTATGGAGCATTGTGATTACAGGGGCCAGGGAGCATTGAGATGACAAGGGCAGGGAACATTGTGATGACAGCGGTCATGGATCATTGTGATGAGATCTGTCATGGAACATTGTGCTGACAGGGACCATAGAGCATTGTGATGACAGGTGTCATGTGGCCTTGTGATGACAGTGGTCATAGAGCATTGTGATGAAAAGGATCATGGAGCAATGTGATTACAGGGGCCATGGAGCATTGTGAATACATAGGCCATGGAGCATTGTGATGACAGGGGTCAAGGAGCATTGTGATGAAAGTGGTCATGGAGCATTGTGATGACACGGGCATGGAGCATTATGATGACAAGAGTTCTGGAGCATTGTGATGAAAAGGGTATGGAGCATTGTGATTACAGGGGACCAGGAGCATTGTGATTACATGGGCAGTGAATATTGTGATAACAGGGGTTCATGGAGCACTGTGATGACAAATGTCATGGAACATTGTGATGACAGGGTTCATGGAGCATTGTGATGAGAGGGGCCTGGGAGCATTATGATGATAGGCGTCATTGGGTATTGTGATGAGAGTGGTCATAGAATATTGTGATGAAAAGGATCATGGAGCAATGTGATTACAGGTGCCATGGAGCATTGTGAATGCATAGGCCATGGAGCAATGAAATGACAGTGGTCAAGGAGCATGGTGATGTAAGTTGTCATGGAGCATTGTGATGACATGTGTCCATGAACATTGTGGTGACATGGTTCATGGAGCATTGTGATGACAAGTGCCATGGCGAAGTGTGATGACAGGTGTCATGGGGCATTTTGATGACAGTGGTCATGTAGAATTGTGATGAAAGGTATCATGGAGGACTCTGATGACAGGGGCCATGGAGCACTGTGATGACAGTGGTCATCTAGAATTGTGATGAAATATACCAAGGAGCATTGTGATGACAGGGGTCATGGAGCTCCGCAATTATAGAGGCCATGGAGCATTGTGAATACAAAGGTCATGGAGCATTGAGATGACAGGGGTGATGGCTAATTGTGATGACACGGTTCATGGAGCATTGTGATGACAAGGTTCATCAAGCATTGTGATGACAGGGCTCATGGAGCATTGTGATGACAAAGGCCATGGAACATTTTGATGACATGAATTCTGGAGTACTGTGATGACAAGCGCATGGAGCATTGTGATTATAGGGACCATGGAGCATTGTGATGACAACGGTATGGAACATTGTGATGACAAGGTTCTGCGAGCATTGTGATGATAGGGGTCATGGAACATTGTGATGAAGGGGATCATGGAGCAATGTGATTACAGTGGCCATGGAGCATTTTGAATGCATAGGCCATGGAGCACTGTGATGACAGGGGTCATGGAGCATTCTGATGAATGTGGTCATAGTTCATTGTGATGATTAGTGTCCAGGAACAGTGCGATGACATGGATCATGGAGCATTGTGATGACAAGGGCCATGGCGAATTGAGTTGACAGGTGTCATCGGGCATTGTGATGACAGACGTTATCAAGCATTGTGATGAATGGTACCATGGATCACTCTGATAACAGGGGCCATGGAGCATTGTGATGACAAAGGCCATGGAGCATTTTGATGAAAAGTGTCATGGAGAATTGTGATGAGACGGTCATGGAGCATTATGATGACAAGAGTTCTGGAGCATTGCATTGACAAGGGAATGGAGCATTGTGATTACAGTGTCCATGGAGGATAGTGATGACATCTGTCATGGAACATTGTGCTGACAGGGGCCATGGAGCATTGTGATGAGAAGTATAATGTGGCATTGTGATGACAGTGGCCATAGAGCATTGTGATGAAATGAATCATGGAGCAACGTGATTACAGGGACCGTGTAGCATTGCGAATGCATAGGCTATGGAGCATTGTGATGACAGGAGTCGAGGAGCATTGTGATGTAAGTGGTCATGGATCATTGTGATGACAAGTGTCCTGGACCATAGTGATGACACGGGTCATGGAGCATTGTGATGACAAGGGCCATGGCGAATTGTGATGACATGTGTCTTGGGGCATTGTGATGACAGTGGTCAAATAGAATTGTGATGAAAGGTATCATGGAGCACTGTGATGACAGGGGCCATGGAACATTGTGATGACAAAGGCCAAGGAGCATTGTGATGACAAGTATCATGGAACTTTGTGATGAAATGGGCATACATCATTATGATGACAAGAGTTCTGGAGCATTGTGATGACAAGGGCATGGAGCATTGTGATTACAGTGGTCATGGAGCATTGTGATGACAACTGTCATGGAACATTGTGATGACAGGGTTCATGGAGCATTGTGATTAAAGGGGTCATGGAGCATTTTGATGACAAGGGCAGGCGAACATTTTGATTACATTGGTAATGGAGCATTGTGATGACATGGGCAGGGAACTTTGTGATGACAGGTGTAATAGAACATTGTGATTACAGGGGACATGGAGCATTTTGATGACATGGGCAGGCAACATTGTGATGACAGGTGTCATGGAGCATTGTGATGACAATGGTCATTTAAAGTTGTGCTGACAGGGATCATGGAGCATTGTGATGAGACGGGCATTGCAGCCTTGTGATGACAGGCGTACTGGAGCCTTCTGAGGAAAGATCTCATGGGTCATTGTGATTACAGTGATCATGGAACATTGTGATGACAAGGTCATGGAGCCTTGTAATGACAGGGGCCATGAAGCATTGTGATGACAGGGGTCATGGGGGATTGTGATGACAGTGGTCATGGAGCATTGTGATGAAAGGGGTCATGGAGCACTGTGATTACAGGTGCCATCTATAATTGTGATGACAAAGGCCATGGAGCATTGTGATGACAGTTGTCATGGAGCATTGTGTTGAAAGGGGCATGGAGCATTGTGACGACAATGGTCATGGAGCATTGTGATGACGGGTATCATGGAGCATTGTTATGAAGAAGGTCATGGGGCAGTGTAATGACAAGTGTCATGGAGCATGTGATGAAAGGAGTCATGGAGCATTGTGATTAAATGGATCATGAGGCATTTTGATGACAAGAGTCATGGAACATTGTGATGACAGGGATCATGGAGCATTGTGATGACAAGGGCTATGGAGCATTGTGATGACTGGGGTCATGGGGCATGGTGATGACAGTGGTCATGGAGCATTGTGATGACGAAGACCACGGAGCATTGTGATGACAGGTGTCATGGAGCATTGTGATGAAAGGGGTCATGGATCACTACTATGACATGGGTAATGGAGCATTGTGATGATACGGGCATGGAGCATTGTGATGACAGGGGTCATGCAGCATTGTGAAGACAGGGGTCATGCAGCATTGTGATGACATGGGCATGGAGCATAGTGATGACAAAAGTTCTGGAGCATTTTGATGACAAGGGCATGGATCATTGTGATTACAGGGGCCATGAAACATTGAGATGACAAGGGAATGGAGCATTGTGATGAAAGCGGTCCTGGAGAATTGTGAGGAAATAGGTCATGGATTATTGGGCTGGAAGGATTCCTGGAGCATTGTGATGACAAGTGCCATGGAGCATTTTAATGAAAGGGGTACTGGAGCATTGTACGGAAATGGTTCATGGATCATCGTGATTACACGGATCATAGACTATTGTGATGAGAAGGGTTTTGGAGCATTGTGATGACCGGGGTCATGGAGGACTGTAATAGCAGGGGTGATGGGGCATTGTGATGACAGGGGCATGGAGCATTGTGATGACAGAAGTCATAGAATATTGTGATGACAAGGGCCATGGAGCATTGTCATGAAAGGTCTTATCTGGCATTGTGATGAGAGTGGTCATGGAGCCTTGTGATAAAAGTTGTCATGAAGCACTGTTATTACAGAGGCCATGTAGAATTTTGATGACAAAGGCCATGGAGCACTGTGATGACAGGCATCATGGAGCAATTTGATGAAAGTGGTCATGGAGCATTGTGATGAAATGCGCCATGGAACATTGTGAAGACAAGTGTCCTGGAGCATTGTTATGACAAGGGCCATGGCCAATTCTGATGACAGGTGTCATGGAGCACTGTGATGACAGTGGTCATCTCTCATTGTGATGAAAGGTATCACGGAGCACTGTGATGACAGGGGCCATGGAGCATTGTGATGACACGGGCATGGAGCATTATGATGAGAAGTGATCTGGAGCATTGCGATGACAAGCGTATGGAGCATTGTGATTACAGGGGCCAGGGAGCATTGAGATGACAAGGGCAGGGAACATTGTGATGACAGCGGTCATGGATCATTGTGATGAGATCTGTCATGGAACATTGTGCTGACAGGGACCATAGAGCATTGTGATGACAGGTGTCATGTGGCCTTGTGATGACAGTGGTCATAGAGCATTGTGATGAAAAGGATCATGGAGCAATGTGATTACAGGGGCCATGGAGCATTGTGAATACATAGGCCATGGAGCATTGTGATGACAGGGGTCAAGGAGCATTGTGATGAAAGTGGTCATGGAGCATTGTGATGACACGGGCATGGAGCATTATGATGACAAGAGTTCTGGAGCATTGTGATGAAAAGGGTATGGAGCATTGTGATTACAGGGGACCAGGAGCATTGTGATTACATGGGCAGTGAATATTGTGATGACAGGGGTTCATGGAGCACTGTGATGACAAATGTCATGGAACATTGTGATGACAGGGTTCATGGAGCATTGTGATGAGAGGGGCCTGGGAGCATTATGATGATAGGCGTCATTGGGTATTGTGATGAGAGTGGTCATAGAATATTGTGATGAAAAGGATCATGGAGCAATGTGATTACAGGTGCCATGGAGCATTGTGAATGCATAGGCCATGGAGCAATGAAATGACAGTGGTCAAGGAGCATGGTGATGTAAGTTGTCATGGAGCATTGTGATGACATGTGTCCATGAACATTGTGGTGACATGGTTCATGGAGCATTGTGATGACAAGTGCCATGGCGAAGTGTGATGACAGGTGTCATGGGGCATTTTGATGACAGTGGTCATGTAGAATTGTGATGAAAGGTATCATGGAGGACTCTGATGACAGGGGCCATGGAGCACTGTGATGACAGTGGTCATCTAGAATTGTGATGAAATATACCAAGGAGCATTGTGATGACAGGGGTCATGGAGCTCCGCAATTATAGAGGCCATGGAGCATTGTGAATACAAAGGTCATGGAGCATTGAGATGACAGGGGTGATGGCTAATTGTGATGACACGGTTCATGGAGCATTGTGATGACAAGGTTCATCAAGCATTGTGATGACAGGGGTCATGGAGCATTGTGATGACAAAGGCCATGGAACATTTTGATGACATGAATTCTGGAGTACTGTGATGACAAGCGCATGGAGCATTGTGATTATAGGGACCATGGAGCATTGTGATGACAACGGTATGGAACATTGTGATGACAAGGTTCTGCGAGCATTGTGATGATAGGGGTCATGGAACATTGTGATGAAGGGGATCATGGAGCAATGTGATTACAGTGGCCATGGAGCATTTTGAATGCATAGGCCATGGAGCACTGTGATGACAGGGGTCATGGAGCATTCTGATGAATGTGGTCATAGTTCATTGTGATGATTAGTGTCCAGGAACAGTGCGATGACATGGATCATGGAGCATTGTGATGACAAGGGCCATGGCGAATTGAGTTGACAGGTGTCATCGGGCATTGTGATGACAGACGTTATCAAGCATTGTGATGAATGCTACCATGGATCACTCTGATAACAGGGGCCATGGAGCATTGTGATGACAAAGGCCATGGAGCATTTTGATGAAAAGTGTCATGGAGAATTGTGATGAGACGGTCATGGAGCATTTTGATGACAAGAGTTCTGGAGCATTGCATTGACAAGGGAATGGAGCATTGTGATTACAGGGTCCATGGAGGATAGTGATGACATCTGTCATGGAACATTGTGCTGACAGGGGCCATGGAGCATTGTGATGAGAAGTATAATGTGGCATTGTGATGACAGTGGCCATAGAGCATTGTGATGAAATGAGTCATGGAGCAACGTGATTACAGGGACCGTGTAGCATTGCGAATGCATAGGCTATGGAGCATTGTGATGACAGGAGTCGAGGAGCATTGTGATGTAAGTGGTCATGGATCATTGTGATGACAAGTGTCCTGGACCATAGTGATGACACGGGTCATGGAGCATTGTGATGACAAGGGCCATGGCGAATTGTGATGACATGTGTCTTGGGGCATTGTGATGACAGTGGTCAAATAGAATTGTGATGAAAGGTATCATGGAGCACTGTGATGACAGGGGCCATGGAACATTGTGATGACAAAGGCCAAGGAGCATTGTGATGACAAGTATCATGGACCTTTGTGATGAAATGGGCATACATCATTATGATGACAAGAGTTCTGGAGCATTGTGATGACAAGGGCATGGATCATTGTGATTACAGGGGCCATGAAACATTGAGATGACAAGGGAATGGAGCATTGTGATGAAAGCGGTCCTGGAGAATTGTGAGGAAATAGGTCATGGATTATTGGGCTGGAAGGATTCCTGGAGCATTGTGATGACAAGTGCCATGGAGCATTTTAATGAAAGGGGTACTGGAGCATTGTACGGAAATGGTTCATGGATCATCGTGATTACACGGATCATAGACTATTGTGATGAGAAGGGTTTTGGAGCATTGTGATGACAGGGGTCATGGAGGACTGTAATAGCAGGGGTGATGGGGCATTGTGATGACAGGGGCATGGAGCATTGTGATGACAGAAGTCATAGAATATTGTGATGACAAGGGCCATGGAGCATTGTCATGAAAGGTCTTATCTGGCATTGTGATGAGAGTGGTCATAGAGCATTGTGATAAAAGTTGTCATGAAGCACTGTTATTACAGGGGCCATGTAGAATTTTGATGACAAAGGCCATGGAGCACTGTGATGACAGGCATCATGGAGCAATTTGATGAAAGTGGTCATGGAGCATTGTGATGAAATGCGCCATGGAACATTGTGAAGACAAGTGTCCTGGAGCATTGTTATGACAAGGGCCATGGCCAATTCTGATGACAGGTGTCATGGAGCACTGTGATGACAGTGGTCATCTCTCATTGTGATGAAAGGTATCACGGAGCACTGTGATGACAGGGGCCATGGAGCATTGTGATGACACGGGCATGGAGCATTATGATGAGAAGTGATCTGGAGCATTGCGATGACAAGCGTATGGAGCATTGTGATTACAGGGGCCAGGGAGCATTGAGATGACAAGGGCAGGGAACATTGTGATGACAGCGGTCATGGATCATTGTGATGAGATCTGTCATGGAACATTGTGCTGACAGGGACCATAGAGCATTGTGATGACAGGTGTCATGTGGCCTTGTGATGACAGTGGTCATAGAGCATTGTGATGAAAAGGATCATGGAGCAATGTGATTACAGGGGCCATGGAGCATTGTGAATACATAGGCCATGGAGCATTGTGATGACAGGGGTCAAGGAGCATTGTGATGAAAGTGGTCATGGAGCATTGTGATGACACGGTCATGGAGCATTATGATGACAAGAGTTCTGGAGCATTGTGATGAAAAGGGTATGGAGCATTGTGATTACAGGGGACCAGGAGCATTGTGATTACATGGGCAGTGAATATTGTGATAACAGGGGTTCATGGAGCACTGTGATGACAAATGTCATGGAACATTGTGATGACAGGGTTCATGGAGCATTGTGATGAGAGGGGCCTGGGAGCATTATGATGATAGGCGTCATTGGGTATTGTGATGAGAGTGGTCATAGAATATTGTGATGAAAAGGATCATGGAGCAATGTGATTACAGGTGCCATGGAGCATTGTGAATGCATAGGCCATGGAGCAATGAAATGACAGTGGTCAAGGAGCATGGTGATGTAAGTTGTCATGGAGCATTGTGATGACATGTGTCCATGAACATTGTGGTGACATGGTTCATGGAGCATTGTGATGACAAGTGCCATGGCGAAGTGTGATGACAGGTGTCATGGGGCATTTTGATGACAGTGGTCATGTAGAATTGTGATGAAAGGTATCATGGAGGACTCTGATGACAGGGGCCATGGAGCACTGTGATGACAGTGGTCATCTAGAATTGTGATGAAATATACCAAGGAGCATTGTGATGACAGGGGTCATGGAGCTCCGCAATTATAGAGGCCATGGAGCATTGTGAATACAAAGGTCATGGAGCATTGAGATGACAGGGGTGATGGCTAATTGTGATGACACGGTTCATGGAGCATTGTGATGACAAGGTTCATCAAGCATTGTGATGACAGGGGTCATGGAGCATTGTGATGACAAAGGCCATGGAACATTTTGATGACATGAATTCTGGAGTACTGTGATGACAAGCGCATGGAGCATTGTGATTATAGGGACCATGGAGCATTGTGATGACAACGGTATGGAACATTGTGATGACAAGGTTCTGCGAGCATTGTGATGATAGGGGTCATGGAACATTGTGATGAAGGGGATCATGGAGCAATGTGATTACAGTGGCCATGGAGCATTTTGAATGCATAGGCCATGGAGCACTGTGATGACAGGGGTCATGGAGCATTCTGATGAATGTGGTCATAGTTCATTGTGATGATTAGTGTCCAGGAACAGTGCGATGACATGGATCATGGAGCATTGTGATGACAAGGGCCATGGCGAATTGAGTTGACAGGTGTCATCGGGCATTGTGATGACAGACGTTATCAAGCATTGTGATGAATGGTACCATGGATCACTCTGATAACAGGGGCCATGGAGCATTGTGATGACAAAGGCCATGGAGCATTTTGATGAAAAGTGTCATGGAGAATTGTGATGAGACGGTCATGGAGCATTATGATGACAAGAGTTCTGGAGCATTGCATTGACAAGGGAATGGAGCATTGTGATTACAGGGTCCATGGAGGATAGTGATGACATCTGTCATGGAACATTGGGCTGACAGGGGCCATGGAGCATTGTGATGAGAAGTATAATGTGGCATTGTGATGACAGTGGCCATAGAGCATTGTGATGAAATGAATCATGGAGCAACGTGATTACAGGGACCGTGTAGCATTGCAAATGCATAGGCTATGGAGCATTGTGATGACAGGAGTCGAGGAGCATTGTGATGTAAGTGGTCATGGATCATTGTGATGACAAGTGTCCTGGACCATAGTGATGACACGGGTCATGGAGCATTGTGATGACAAGGGCCATGGCGAATTGTGATGACATGTGTCTTGGGGCATTGTGATGACAGTGGTCAAATAGAATTGTGATGAAAGGTATCATGGAGCACTGTGATGACAGGGGCCATGGAACATTGTGATGACAAAGGCCAAGGAGCATTGTGATGACAAGTATCATGGAACTTTGTGATGAAATGGGCATACATCATTATGATGACAAGAGTTCTGGAGCATTGTGATGACAAGGGCATGGAGCATTGTGATTACAGTGGTCATGGAGCATTGTGATGACAACTGTCATGGAACATTGTGATGACAGGGTTCATGGAGCATTGTGATTAAAGGGGTCATGGAGCATTTTGATGACAAGGGCAGGCGAACATTTTGATTACATTGGTAATGGAGCATTGTGATGACATGGGCAGGGAACTTTGTGATGACAGGTGTAATAGAACATTGTGATTACAGGGGACATGGAGCATTTTGATGACATGGGCAGGCAACATTGTGATGACAGGTGTCATGGAGCATTGTGATGACAATGGTCATTTAAAGTTGTGCTGACAGGGATCATGGAGCATTGTGATGAGACGGGCATTGCAGCCTTGTGATGACAGGCGTACTGGAGCCTTCTGAGGAAAGATCTCATGGGTCATTGTGATTACAGTGATCATGGAACATTGTGATGACAAGGTCATGGAGCCTTGTAATGACAGGGGCCATGAAGCATTGTGATGACAGGGGTCATGGGGGATTGTGATGACAGTGGTCAAGGAGCATTGTGATGAAAGGGGTCATGGAGCACTGTGATTACAGGTGCCATCTATAATTGTGATGACAAAGGCCATGGAGCATTGTGATGACAGTTGTCATGGAGCATTGTGTTGAAAGGGGCATGGAGCATTGTGACGACAATGGTCATGGAGCATTGTGATGACGGGTATCATGGAGCATTGTTATGAAGAAGGTCATGGGGCAATGTAATGACAAGTATCATGGAGCATGTGATGAAAGGAGTCATGGAGCATTGTGATTAAATGGATCATGAGGCATTTTGATGACAAGAGTCATGGAACATTGTGATGACAGGGATCATGGAGCATTGTGATGACAAGGGCTATGGAGCATTGTGATGACTGGGGTCATGGGGCATGGTGATGACAGTGGTCATGGAGCATTGTGATGACGAAGACCACGGAGCATTGTGATGACAGGTGTCATGGAGCATTGTGATGAAAGGGGTCATGGATCACTACTATGACATGGGTAATGGAGCATTGTGATGATACGGGCATGGAGCATTGTGATGACAGGGGTCATGCAGCATTGTGAAGAGAGGGGTCATGCAGCATTGTGATGACATGGGCATGGAGCATAGTGATGACAAAAGTTCTGGAGCATTTTGATGACAAGGGCATGGATCATTGTGATTACAGGGGCCATGAAACATTGAGATGACAAGGGAATGGAGCATTGTGATGAAAGCGGTCCTGGAGAATTGTGAGGAAATAGGTCATGGATTATTGGGCTGGAAGGATTCCTGGAGCATTGTGATGACAAGTGCCATGGAGCATTTTAATGAAAGGGGTACTGGAGCATTGTACGGAAATGGTTCATGGATCATCGTGATTACACGGATCATAGACTATTGTGATGAGAAGGGTTTTGGAGCATTGTGATGACAGGGGTCATGGAGCACTGTAATAGCAGGGGTGATGGGGCATTGTGATGACAGGAGCATGGAGCATTGTGATGACAGAAGTCATAGAATACTGTGATGACAAGGGCCATGGAGCATTGTCATGAAAGGTCTTATCTGGCATTGTGATGAGAGTGGTCATGGAGCCTTGTGATAAAAGTTGTCATGAAGCACTGTTATTACAGAGGCCATGTAGAATTTTGATGACAAAGGCCATGGAGCACTGTGATGACAGGCATCATGGAGCAATTTGATGAAAGTGGTCATGGAGCATTGTGATGAAATGCGCCATGGAACATTGTGAAGACAAGTGTCCTGGAGCATTGTTATGACAAGGGCCATGGCCAATTCTGATGACAGGTGTCATGGAGCACTGTGATGACAGTGGTCATCTCTCATTGTGATGAAAGGTATCACGGAGCACTGTGATGACAGGGGCCATGGAGCATTGTGATGACACGGGCATGGAGCATTATGATGAGAAGTGATCTGGAGCATTGCGATGACAAGCGTATGGAGCATTGTGATTACAGGGGCCAGGGAGCATTGAGATGACAAGGGCAGGGAACATTGTGATGACAGCGGTCATGGATCATTGTGATGAGATCTGTCATGGAACATTCTGCTGACAGGGACCATAGAGCATTGTGATGACAGGTGTCATGTGGCCTTGTGATGACAGTGGTCATAGAGCATTGTGATGAAAAGGATCATGGAGCAATGTGATTACAGGGGCCATGGAGCATTGTGAATACATAGGCCATGGAGCATTGTGATGACAGGGGTCAAGGAGCATTGTGATGAAAGTGGTCATGGAGCATTGTGATGACACGGGCATGGAGCATTACGATGACAAGAGTTCTGGAGCATTGTGATGAAAAGGGTATGGAGCATTGTGATTACAGGGGACCAGGAGCATTGTGATTACATGGGCAGTGAATATTGTGATGACAGGGGTTCATGGAGCACTGTGATGACAAATGTCATGGAACATTGTGATGACAGGGTTCATGGAGCATTGTGATGAGAGGGGCCTGGGAGCATTATGATGATAGGCGTCATTGGGTATTGTGATGAGAGTGGTCATAGAATATTGTGATGAAAAGGATCATGGAGCAATGTGATTACAGGTGCCATGGAGCATTGTGAATGCATAGGCCATGGAGCAATGAAATGACAGTGGTCAAGGAGCATGGTGATGTAAGTTGTCATGGAGCATTGTGATGACATGTGTCCATGAACATTGTGGTGACATGGTTCATGGAGCATTGTGATGACAAGTGCCATGGCGAAGTGTGATGACAGGTGTCATGGGGCATTTTGATGACAGTGGTCATGTAGAATTGTGATGAAAGGTATCATGGAGGACTCTGATGACAGGGGCCATGGAGCACTGTGATGACAGTGGTCATCTAGAATTGTGATGAAATATACCAAGGAGCATTGTGATGACAGGGGTCATGGAGCTCCGCAATTATAGAGGCCATGGAGCATTGTGAATACAAAGGTCATGGAGCATTGAGATGACAGGGGTGATGGCTAATTGTGATGACACGGTTCATGGAGCATTGTGATGACAAGGTTCATCAAGCATTGTGATGACAGGGGTCATGGAGCATTGTGATGACAAAGGCCATGGAACATTTTGATGACATGAATTCTGGAGTACTGTGATGACAAGCGCATGGAGCATTTTGATTATAGGGACCATGGAGCATTGTGATGACAACGGTATGGAACATTGTGATGACAAGGTTCTGCGAGCATTGTGATGATAGGGGTCATGGAGCATTGTGATGAAGGGGATCATGGAGCAATGTGATTACAGTGGCCATGGAGCATTTTGAATGCATAGGCCATGGAGCACTGTGATGACAGGGGTCATGGAGCATTCTGATGAATGTGGTCATAGTTCATTGTGATGATTAGTGTCCAGGAACAGTGCGATGACATGGATCATGGAGCATTGTGATGACAAGGGCCATGGCGAATTGAGTTGACAGGTGTCATCGGGCATTGTGATGACAGACGTTATCAAGCATTGTGATGAATGGTACCATGGATCACTCTGATAACAGGGGCCATGGAGCATTGTGATGACAAAGGCCATGGAGCATTTTGATGAAAAGTGTCATGGAGAATTGTGATGAGACGGTCATGGAGCATTATGATGACAAGAGTTCTGGAGCATTGCATTGACAAGGGAATGGAGCATTGTGATTACAGGGTCCATGGAGGATAGTGATGACATCTGTCATGGAACATTGTGCTGACAGGGGCCATGGAGCATTGTGGTGACAGGTATAATGTGGCATTGTGATGACAGTGGCCATAGAGCATTGTGATGAAACGAATCATGGAGCAATGTGATTACAGGGACCGTGTAGCATTGCGAATGCATAGGCTATGGAGCATTGTGATGACAGGAGTCGAGGAGCATTGTGATGTAAGTGGTCATGGATCATTGTGATGACAAGTGTCCTGGACCATTGTGATGACATGGGTCATGGAGCATTGTGATGACAAGGGCCATGGCGAATTGTGATGACATGTGTCTTGGGGCATTGTGATGACAGTGGTCAAATAGAATTGTGATGAAAGGTATCATGGAGCACTGTGATGACAGGGGCCATGGAACATTGTGATGACCAAGGCCAAAGAGCATTGTGATGACAAGTATCATGGAACTTTGTGATGAAATGGGCATACATCATTATGATGACAAGAGTTCTGGAGCATTGTGATGACAAGGGCATGGAGCATTTGTGATTACAGGGGTCATGGAGCATTGTGATGACAACTGTCATGGAACATTTTGATGACAGGGTTCATGGAGCATTGTGATTAAAGGGGTCATGGAGCATTTTGATGAAAAGGGCAGGCGAACATTTTGATTACGTTGGTAATGGAGCATTTTGATGACATGGGCAGGGAACTTTGTGATGACAGGTGTAATAGAACATTGTGATTACAGGGGACATGGAGCATTTTGATGACATGGGCAGGCAACATTGTGATGACAGGTGTCATGGAGCATTGTGATGACAATGGTCATTTAAAGTTGTGCTGACAGGGATCATGGAGCATTGTGATGAGACGGGCATTGGAGCCTTGTGATGAAAGGCGTACTGGAGCCTTCTGAGGAAAGATCTCATGGGTCATTGTGATTACAGTGATCATGGAACATTGTGATGACAGTTGTCATGGAGCATTGTAATGACAGGGGCCATGAAGCATTGTGATGACAGGGGTCATGGGGGATTGTGATGACAGTGGTCATGGAGCATTGTGATGAAAGGGGTCATGGAGCACTGTGATTACAGGGGCCATCTATAATTGTGATGACAAAGGCCATGGAGCATTGTGATGACAGTTGTCATGGAGCATTGTGTTGAAAGGGGCATGGAGCATTGTGACGACAATGGTCATGGAGCATTGTGATGACTGGTATCATGGAGCATTTTTATGAAGAAGGTCATGGGGCAGTGTAATGACAAGTATCATGGAGCATGTGATGAAAGGAGTCATGGAGCATTGTGATTAAATGGATCATGAGGCATTTTGATGACAAGAGTCATGGAACATTGTGATGACAGGGATCATGGAGCATTGTGATGACAAGGGCTATGGAGCATTGTGATGACTGGGGTCATGGGGCATGGGGATGACAGTGGTCATCGAGCATTGTGATGACGAAGACCATGGAGCATTGTGATGACAGGTGTCATGGAGCATTGTGATGAAAGGGGTCATGGATCACTACGATGACATGGGTAATGGAGCATTGTGATGATACGGGCATGGAGCATTGTGATGACAGGGGTCATGCAGCATTGTGAAGACAGGGGTCATGCAGCATTGTGATGACATGGGCATGGAGCATAGTGATGACAAAAGTTCTGGAGCATTTTGATGACAAGGGCATGGATCATTGTGATTACAGGGGCCATGAAACATTGAGATGACAAGGGAATGGAGCATTGTGATGAAAGCGGTCTTGCAGAATTGTGAGGAAACAGGTCATGGATTATTGGGCTGGAAGGATTCCTGGAGCATTGTGATGACAAGTGCCATGGAGCATTTTAATGAAAGGGGTACTGAAGCATTGTACGGAAATGGTTCATGGATCATCGTGATTACACGGATCATGGACTATTGTGATGAGAAGGGTTTTGGAGCATTGTGATGACAGGGGTCATGGAGCACTGTAATAGCAGGGGTGATGGGGCATTGTGATGACAGAAGTCATAGAATATTGTGATGACAAGGGCCATGGAGCATTGTCATGAAAGGTCTTATCTGGCATTGTGATAAGGGTGGTCATGGAGCATTGTGATAAAAGTTGTCATGAAGCACTGTTATTACAGGGGCCATGTAGAATTTTGATGACAAAGGCCATGGAGCACTGTGATGACAGGCATCATGGAGCAATTTGATGAAAGTGGTCATGGAGCATTGTGAAGAAATGTGCCATGGAACATTGTGAAGACAAGTGTCCTGGAGCATTGTTATGACAAGGGCCATGGCCAATTCTGATGACAGGTGTCATGGAGCACTGTGATGACAGTGGTCATCTATCATTATGATGAAAGGTATCACGGAGCACTCTGATGACAGGGGCCATGGAACATTGTGATGACACGGGCATGGAGCATTATGATGAGAAGTGATCTGGAGCATTGCGATGACAAGGGTATGGAGCATTGTGATTAGAGGGGCCAGGGAGCATTGAGATTTCAAGGGCAGGGAACATTGTGATGACAGCGGTCATGGATCATTGTGATGAGATCTGTCATGGAACATTGTGCTGACAGGGGCCATAGAGCATTGTGATGACAGGTGTCATGTGGCCTTGTGATGACAGTGGTCATAGAGCATTGTGATGAAAAGGATCATGGAGCAATGTGATTACAGGGGCCATGGAGCACTGTGATGACAGGGGTCATGGAGCATTCTGATGAATGTGGTCATAGTTCATTGTGATGATTAGTGTCCAGGAACAGTGCGATGACATGGATCAAGGAGCATTGTGATGACAAGGGCCATGGCGAATTGTGATGACAGGTGTCATCGGGCATTGTGATGACAGAGGTTATCAAGCATTGTGATGAATGGTACCATGGATCACTGTGATAACAGGGGCCATGGAGCATTGTGATGACAAAGGCCATGGAGCATTTTGATGAAAAGTGTCATGGAGAATTGTGATGAGACGGTCATGGAGCATTATGATGACAAGAGTTCTGGAGCACTGCATTGACAAGGGAATGGAGCACTGTGATTACAGGGTCCATGGAGGATAGTGATGACATCTGTCATGGAACATTGTGCTGACAGGGGCCATGGAGCATTGTGGTGACAGGTATAATGTGGCATTGTGATGACAGTGGCCATAGAGCATTGTGATGAAATGAATCATGGAGCAATGTGATTACAGGGACCGTGTAGCATTGCGAATGCATAGGCTATGGAGCATTGTGATGACAGGAGTCGAGGAGCATTGTGATGTAAGTGGTCATGGATCATTGTGATGACAAGTGTCCTGGACCATTGTGATGACACGGATCATGGAGCATTGTGATGACAAGGGCCATGGCGAATTGTGATGACATGTGTCTTGGGGCATTGTGATGACAGTGGTCAAATAGAATTGTGATGAAAGGTATCATGGAGCACTGTGATGACAGGGGCCACGGAACATTGTGATGACAAAGGCCAAGGAGCATTGTGATGACAAGTATCATGGAACTTTGTGATGAAATGGGCATACATCATTATGATGACAAGAGTTCTGGAGCATTGTGATGACAAGGGCATGGAGCATTGTGATTACAGTGGTCATGGAGCATTGTGATGACAACTGTCATGGAACATTGTGATGACAGGGTTCATGGAGCATTGTGATTAAAGGGGTCATGGAGCATTTTGATGACAAGGGCAGGCGAACATTTTGATTACATTGGTAATGGAGCATTGTGATGACATGGGCAGGGAACTTTGTGATGACAGGTGTAATAGAACATTGTGATTACAGGGGACATGGAGCATTTTGATGACATGGGCAGGCAACATTGTGATGACAGGTGTCATGGAGCATTGTGATGACAATGGTCATTTAAAGTTGTGCTGACAGGGATCATGGAGCATTGTGATGAGACGGGCATTGCAGCCTTGTGATGACAGGCGTACTGGAGCCTTCTGAGGAAAGATCTCATGGGTCATTGTGATTACAGTGATCATGGAACATTGTGATGACAAGGTCATGGAGCCTTGTAATGACAGGGGCCATGAAGCATTGTGATGACAGGGGTCATGGGGGATTGTGATGACAGTGGTCATGGAGCATTGTGATGAAAGGGGTCATGGAGCACTGTGATTACAGGTGCCATCTATAATTGTGATGACAAAGGCCATGGAGCATTGTGATGACAGTTGTCATGGAGCATTGTGTTGAAAGGGGCATGGAGCATTGTGACGACAATGGTCATGGAGCATTGTGATGACGGGTATCATGGAGCATTGTTATGAAGAAGGTCATGGGGCAGTGTAATGACAAGTATCATGGAGCATGTGATGAAAGGAGTCATGGAGCATTGTGATTAAATGGATCATGAGGCATTTTGATGACAAGAGTCATGGAACATTGTGATGACAGGGATCATGGAGCATTGTGATGACAAGGGCTATGGAGCATTGTGATGACTGGGGTCATGGGGCATGGTGATGACAGTGGTCATGGAGCATTGTGATGACGAAGACCACGGAGCATTGTGATGACAGGTGTCATGGAGCATTGTGATGAAAGGGGTCATGGATCACTACGATGACATGGGTAATGGAGCATTGTGATGACAGGGGTCATGCAGCATTGTGAAGACAGGGGTCATGCAGCATTGTGATGACATGGGCATGGAGCATAGTGATGACAAAAGTTCTGGAGCATTTTGATGACAAGGGCATGGATCATTGTGATTACAGGGGCCATGAAACATTGAGATGACAAGGGAATGGAGCATTGTGATGAAAGCGGTCCTGGAGAATTGTGAGGAAACAGGTCATGGATTATTGGGCTGGAAGGATTCCTGGAGCATTGTGATGACAAGTGCCATGGAGCATTTTAATGAAAGCGGTACTGGAGCATTGTATGGAAATGGTTCATGGATCATCGTGATTACACGGATCATGGACTATTGTGATGAGAAGGGTTTTGGAGCATTGTGATGACAGGGGTCATGGAGCACTGTAATAGCAGGGGTGATGGGGAATTGTGATGACAGGGGCATGGAGCATTGTGATGACAGAAGTCATAAAATATTGTGATGACAAGGGCCATGGAGCATTGTCATGAAAGGTCTTATCTGGCATTGTGATGAGAGTGGTCATGGAGCATTGTGATAAAAGTTGTCATGAAGCACTGTTATTACAGGGGCCATGTAGAATTTTGATGACAAAGGCCATGGAGCACTGTGATGACAGGCATCATGGAGCAATTTGATGAAAGTGGTCATGGAGCATTGTGATGAAATGCACCATGGAACATTGTGAAGACAAGTGTCCTGGAGCATTGTTTTGATAAGGGCCATGGCCAATTCTGATGACAGGTGTCATGGAGCACTGTGATGACAGTGGTTATCTCTCATTATGATGAAAGGTATCACGGAGCACTATGATGACAGAGGCCATGGAGCATTGTGATGACACGGGCATGGAGCATTATGATGAGAAGTGATCTGGAGCATTGCGATGACAAGGGTATGGAGCATTGTGATTACAGGGCCCAGGGAGCATTGAGATGACAAGGGCAGGGAACATTGTGATGACAGCGGTCATGGATCATTGTGATGAGATCTGTCATGGAACATTGTGCTGACAGGGACCATAGAGCATTGTGATGACAGGTGTCATGTGGCCTTGTGATGACAGTGGTCATAGAGCATTGTGATGAAAAGGATCATGGAGCAATGTGATTACAGGGGCCATGGATCATTGTGAATACATAGGCCATGGAGCATTGTGATGACAGGGGTCAAGGAGCATTGTGATGAAAGTGGTCATGGAGCATTGTGATGACACGGGCATGGAGCATTATGATGACAAGAGTTCTGGAGCATTGTGATGAAAAGGGTATGGAGCATCGTGATTACAGTGGATCAGGAGCATTGTGATTACATTGGCAGTGAATATTGTTATGAAAGGGGTTCATGGAGCACTGTGATGACAAATATCATGGAACATTGTGATGACAGGGTTCATGGAGCATTGTGATGAGAGGGGCCTTGGAGCATTATGATGATAGGCGTCATTGGGTATTGTGATGAGATTGGTCATAGAATATTGTGATGAAAAGGATCATGGAGCAATGTGATTACAGGTGCCATGGAGCATTGTGAATGCATAGGCCATGGAGCAACGAAATGACAGTGGTCAAGGAGCATGGTGATGTAAGTTGTCATGGAGCATTGTGCTGACATGTGTCCATGAACATTGTGATGACATGGTTCATGGAGCATTGTGATCACAAGTGCCATGGCGAAGTGTGATGACAAGTGCCATGGAGCATTTTAATGAAAGGGGTACTGGAGCATTGTACAGAAATGGTTCATGGATAATCGTGATTACACGGATAATGGAATATTGTGATAACAGGGGTCATGGAGCACTGTAATAGCAGGGGTGATGGGGCATTGTGATGACACGGGCATGGAGCATTGTGATGACAGAAGTCATAGAATATTGTGATGACAAGGGCCATGGAGCATTGTCATGTTAGGTCTTATCTGGCATTGTGATGAGGGTGGTCATGGAGCATTGTGATAAAAGTTGTCATGAAGCACTGTTATTACAGGGGCCATGTAGAATTTTGATGACAAAGGCCATGGAGCATTGTGATGACAGGCATCATGGATCAATTTGATGAAAGTCGTCATGGAGCATTGTGATGAAATGCGCCATGGAACATTGTGAAGACAAGTGTCCTGGAGCATTGTGATGACAAGGGCCATGGCCAATTCTGATGAGAAGTATCATGGAGCACTGTGATGACAGTGGTCATCTATCATTATGATGAAAGGTATCACGGAGCACTGTGATGACAGGGGCCATGGAGCATTGTGATGACACAGGCATGGAACATTATCATGAGGAATGATCTGGAGCATTGCGAAGACAAGGGTATGGAGCATTGTGATTACAGGGGCCAGGGAGCATTGAGATGACAAGGGCAGGGAACATTGTGATGACAGCAGTCATGGATCATTGTGATGAGATCTGTCATGGAACATTGTGCTGACAGGGGCCATAGAGCATTGTGATGACAAAGGCCCTGGAGCATTCTGATTACAGGTGCCGTGCAGCATTGAGATGAAACGGGTCATGGATCATTGTGATGAGAGGTGTCATGGAGCATTGTGATGAAGGGGATCATGGAGCAATATGATTACAGGGTCCATGGAGCATTTTGAATGCATAGGCCATGGAGCACTGTGATGACAGTGGTCTTGGAGCCTTCTGATGAATGTGGTCATAGTTCATTGTGATGATAAGTGTACAGGAACTGTGTGATGACATGGATCATGGAGCATTGTGTTGACAAGGGCCATGGTGAATTGTGATGACAGTTGTCATGGAGCATTGTGTTGAAAGGGGCATGGAGCATTGTGACGACAATGGTCATGGAGCATTGTGATGACTGGTATCATGGAGCATTGTTATGAAGAAGGTCATGGGGCAGTGTAATGACAAGAATCATGGAGCATGTGATGAAAGGAGTCATGGAGCATTGTGATTAAATGGATCATGAGGCATTTTGATGACAAGAGTCATGGAACATTGTGATGACAGGGATAATGGAGCATTGTGATGAGAGGGGCCTTGGAGCATTATGATGATAGGCATCATGGGGTATTGTGATGAGAGTGGTCATAGAATATTGTGATGAAAAGGATCATGGAGCAATGTGATTACGGGTGCCATGGAGCATTGTGAATTCATAGGCCATGGAGCAATGAAATGACAGTTCTCAAGGAGCATTGAGATGTAAGTTGTCATGGAGCATTGTGATGACATGTGTCCATGAACATTGTGATGACATGGTTAATGGA
The DNA here is from genome assembly GCF_965194825.1 of Balaenoptera physalus. Lineage (NCBI taxonomy): Eukaryota > Metazoa > Chordata > Mammalia > Artiodactyla > Balaenopteridae > Balaenoptera > Balaenoptera physalus. The sequence goes on from NW_028126517.1 coordinate 2,276,248, forward strand.
GCATTGTGATGACAAATGCCATGGCGAAGTGTGATGACAGGTGTCTTGGGGCATTGTGATGACAGTGGTCATGTAGAATTGTGATGAAAGTTATCATGGAGGACTCTGATGACAGGGGTCGTGGAGCACTGTGATGACAGTGGTCATCTAGGAATTGTGATGAAATATACCAAGGAGCATTGTGATGACAGGGGTCATGGAGCCCCGCAATTATAGTGGCCATGGAGCATTGTGAATACAAAGGTCATGGAGCATTGAGATGACAGGGGTGATGGATAATTGTGATGACACGGTTCATGGAGCATTGTGATGACAAGGTTCATCAAGCATTGTGATGACAGGGGTCATGGAGCATTGTGATGACAAAGGCCATGGAACATTTTGATGACATGAATTCTGGAGCACTGTGATGACAAGCGCATGGAGTATTGTGATTATAGGGACCATGGAGCATTTTGATGACAACGGTATGGAACATTGTGATGACAAGGTTCTTCGAGCATTGTGATGACAGGGGTCATGGAGCATTTTGATGAAGGGGATCATGGAGCAATGTGATTACAGGGTCCATGGAGCATTTTGAATGCATAGGCCAAGGAGCACTGTGATGACAGTTGTCTTGGAGCCTTCTGATGAATGTGGTCATAGTTCATTGTGATGATAAGTGTCCAGGAACAGTGTGATGACATGGATCATGGAGCATTGTGTTGACAAGGGCCATGGTGAATTGTGATGACAGTTGTCATGGAGCATTGTGTTGAAAGGGGCATGGAGCATTGTGACGACAATGGTCATGGAGCATTGTGATGACTGGTATCATGGAGCATTGTTATGAAGAAGGTCATGGGGCAGTGTAATGACAAGTATCATGGAGCATGTGATGAAAGGATTCATGGAGCATTGTGATTAAATGGATCATGAGGCATTTTGATGACAAGAGTCATGGAACATTGTGATGACAGGGATAATGGAGCATTGTGATGAGAGGGGCCTTGGAGCATTATGATGATAGGCATCATGGGGTATTTTGATGAGAGTGGTCATAGAATATTGTGATGAAAAGATCATGGAGCAATGTGATTACGGGTGCCATGGAGCATTGTGAATGCATAGGCCATGGAGCAATGAAATGACAGTTCTCAAGGAGCATTGAGATGTAAGTTGTCATGGAGCATTGTGATGACATGTGTCCATGAACATTGTGATGACATGGTTCATGGAGCATTGTGATGACAAATGCCATGGCGAAGTGTGATGACAGGTGTCTTGGGGCATTGTGATGACAGTGGTCATGTAGAATTGTGATGAAAGGTATCATGGAGGACTCTGATGACAGGGGTCGTGGAGCACTGTGATGACAGTGGTCATCTAGAATTGTGATGAAATATACCAAGGAGCATTGTGATGACAGGGGTCATGGAGCCCCGCAATTATAGTGGTCATGAAGCATTGTGAATACAAAGGTCATGGAGCATTGAGATGACAGGGGTGATGGATAATTGTGATGACACGGTTCATGGAGCATTGTGATGACAAGGTTCATCAAGCATTGTGATGACAGGGGTCATGGAGCATTGTGATTACAAACGCCATGGAACATTTTGATGACATGAATTCTGGAGCACTGTGATGACAAGCGCATGGAGTATTGTGATTATAGGGACCATTGAGCATTGTGATGACAACGGTATGGAACATTGTGATGACAAGGTTCTTCGAGCATTGTGATGACAGGGGTCATGGAGCATTTTGATGAAGGGGATCATGGAGCAATGTGATTACAGGGGTCATGGAGCATTTTGAATGCATAGGCCATGGAGCACTGTGATGACAGGGGTCATGGAGCATTCTGATGAATGTGGTCATAGTTCATTGTGATGATAAGTGTCCAGGAACAGTGTGATGACATGGATCATGGAGCATTGTGATGACAAGGGCCATGGCGAATTGTGATGACAGGTGTCATCGGGCATTGTGATGACAGAGGTTATCAAGTATTGTGATGAATGGTACCATGGATCACTGTGATAACAGGGGCCATGGAGCATTGTGATGACAAAGGCCATGGAGCATTGTGATGAAAAGTGTCATGGAGAATTGTCATGAGATGGTCATGGAGCATTATGATGACAAGAGTTCTGGAGCCTTGCGTTGACAATGGAATGGAGCATTGTGATTACAGGGACCATGGAGAATACTGATGACATCTGTCATGGAATATTGGGCTGACAGGGGCCATGGAGCATTGTGATGACAGGTGTAATGTGGCATTGTGATGACAGTGGCCATAGAACACTTTGATGAAATGGATCATGGAGCAATGAGATTATAGGGGCCATGGAGCATTGTGAATACATAGGCCATGGAGGATTGTGATGACAGGGGTCAAGGAGCATTGTGATTAAAGTGGTCATGGAGCATTGTGATGACACGGGCATGGAGCATTATGATGACAAGAGTTCTGGAGCATTGTGATGAAAAGGATACGGAGCATTGTGATTACAGGGGACCAGGAGCCTTGTGATTACATGGGCAGTGAATATTGTGATGACATGGGTCATGGAGCACTGTGATGACAAGCGTCATGGAACATTGTGATGACAGGGTTCATGGAGCATTGTGATGAGAGGGGCCTTGGAGCATTATGATGATAGGCGTCATGGGGTATTGTGATGAGAGTTGTCATAGAATATTGTGATGAAAAGGATCATGGAGCAATGTGATTACAGGTGCCATGGAGCATTGTGAATGCATAGGCCATGGAGCAATAAAATGACTGGGGTCAAGGAGCATTGTGATGTAAGTGGTCATGGATCATTGTGATGACAAGTGTCCTGGACCATTGTGATGACACGGATCATGGAGTATTGTGATGACAAGGGCCATGGCGAATTGTGATGACATGTGTCTTGGGGCATTGTGATGACAGTGGTCATCTAGAATTGTGATGAAAGGTATCATGGAGCACTATGATGACAGGGGCCATGGAACATTGTGATGACAAAGGCCATGGAGCATTGTGATGACAAGTATCATGGAGCTTTGTGATGACATGAGCATTCATCATTATGATGACCAGAGTTCTGGAGCATTGTGATGACAAGGGCATGGAGCATTGTGATTACAGGGTCATGGAGCATTGTGATGACAACTGTCATGGAACACTGTGATGACTGGGTTTATGGAGCATTGTGATTAAAGGGTTCATGGAGCATTTTGATGACAAGGGCAGAGGAACATTTCGATTACATTGGTAATGGAGCATTGTGATGACATGGGCAGGGAACTTTGTGATGACAGGTGTAATAGAACATTGTGATTACAGGGGACATGGAGCATTTTGATGACATGGGCAGGCAACATTGTGATGACAGGTGTCATGGAGCATTGTGATGACAATTGTCATTTAAAGTTGTGCTGACAGGGATCATGGAGTATTGTGATGAGACGGGCATTGGAGCATTGTGAAGACAGGCATACTGGAGCCTTCTGAGGAAAGATCTCATGGGTCATTGTGATTACAGCGATCATGGAACATTGTGATGACAGTGATCATGGAGCATTATAATGACAGGGGCCATGGAGAATTGTGATGACAGGGTTCATTGGGCATTGTGATGAGAGTGGTCATGGAGGATTGTGATGAAAGGGGTCATGGAGCACTGTGATTATAGGGGCCATGTATAATTGTGATGACAAAGGCCATGGAGCATTGTGATGACAGTTGATATGGAGCATTGTGTTGAAAGGGGCATGGAGCATTGTGACGACAATAGTCATGGAGCATTGTGATGACTGGTATCATGGAGCTTGTTATGAAAAAGGCCATAGGGCAGTGTAATGACAAGTATCATGGAACATGTGATGAAAGGAGTCATGGAGCATTGTGATTAAAAGATCATGAGGCATTTTGATGACAAGAGTCATGGAACATTGTGATGACAGGGATCATGGAGCATTGTGATGACAAGGGATATGGAGCATTGTGATGACTGGGGTCATGGGGTATGGTGATGACAGTGGTCATGGAGCATTGTAATGACAGGGGTCATGGGGCATGGTGATGACAATGGTCATGGAGCTTTGTGATGACAAAGACCACGGAGAATTGTGATTACAGGTGTCATGGAACATTGTGATGAAAGGGGTCATGGATCACTACGATGACATGGGTAATGGAGCATTGTGATGATACGGGCATGGAGCATTGTGATGACAGGAGTCATGCAGCATTGTGATGAAAAGGGCTATGGAGCATTGTGATGACTGGCGTCATGGGGCATGGTGATGACAGTGGTCATGGAGCATTCTGATGACAAAGACCACGGAGCATTGTGATGACCGGTGTCATGCAGCATTGTGATGAAAGGGGTCATGGATCACTACGATGACATGGGTAATGGAGCACTGTGATGATATGGGCATGGAGCACTGTGATGACATGGGCATGGAGCATAGTGATGACAAGAGTTCTGGAGCATTTTGATGACCAGGGCATGGATCATTGTGATTACAGTGGCCATGAAACATTGAGATGACAAGGGAATGGAGCATTGTGATGAAAGGGGTCCTGGAGAATTGTGAGGAAACGGGTCATGGATTATTGGGCTGGAAGGGTTCCTGGAGCATTGTGATAACAAATGCCATAGAGCATTTTAATGAAAGGGGTACTGGAGCATTGTACAGAAATGGTTCATGGATCATCATGATTACACGGATCATGGAATATTGTGATGACAAGGGTTTTGGGGCATTGTGATGACAGGGGTAATGGAGCACTGTAATAGCAGGCGTGATGGGGCATTGTGATGACAGGGGCATGGAGCATTGTGATGACAGAAGTCATAGAATATTGTGATGAGAAGGGCCATGGAGCATTGTCATGAAAGGTCTTATCTGGCATTGTGATGAGAGTGGTCATGGAGCATTGTGATAAAAGTTGTCATGAAGCACTGTTATTACAGGGGCCATGTAGAATTTTGGTGACAAAGGCCATGGAGCATTGTGATGACAGGCATCATGGAGCAATTTGATGAAAGTTGTCATGGAGCATTGTGGTGAAATGCGCCAGGGAACATTGTGAAGACAAGTGTCCTGGAGCATTGTGATGACAAGGGCCATGGCCAATTCTGATGACAGGCTTCATGGAGCATTCTGATGACAGTGGTCATCTATCATTATGATGAAAGGTGTCACGGAGCACTGTGATGACAGGGGCCATGGAGCATTGTGATTACACGGGCATGGAGCATTTTGATGAGGAATGATCTGGAGCATTGCGATGACAAGGGTATGGAGCATTGTGATTACAGGGGCCAGGGAGCATTGAGATGACAAGGGCAGGGAACATTGTGATGACAGTGGTCATGGAGCATTGTGATGAAAGGGGTCATGGAGCACTGTGATTACAGGTTCCATCTATAATTGTGATGACAAAGGCCATGGAGCATTATGATGACAGTTGTCATGGCGCATTGTGTTGAAAGGGGCATGGAGCATTGTGACGACAATGGTCATGGAGCATTGTGATGACTGGTATCATGGAGCATTGTTATGAAGAAGGTCATGGGGCAGTGTAATGACAAGTATCATGGAGCATGTGATGAAAGGAGTCATGGAGCATTGTGATTAAAAGGATCATGAGGCATTTTGATGACAAGAATCATGGAACATTGTGATGACAGGGATAATGGAGCATTGTGATGACAGTGGTCATGGAGCATTGTGATGACAAACACCACGAAGCATTGTGATGACAGGTGTCATGGAGCATTGTGATGAAAGGTGTCATGGATCACTACGATGACATGGGTAATGGAGCATTGTGATGATACGGGCATGGAGCATTGTGATGAAAGGGGTCATGCAGCATTGTGATGACAGGGGTCATGCAGCATTGTGATGACATGGGCATGGAGCATAGTGACGACAAGAGTTCTGGAGCATTTTGATGATAAGGGCAAGGATCATTGTGATTACAGGGGCCATGAAGCATTGAGATGACAAGGGAACGGAGCATTGTGATGAAACCTGTCCTGGAGAATTGTGAGGAACTGGGTCATAGATTATTGTGATGGAAGGGTTCTGGAGCATTGTGATGAAAAGTGCCATGGAGCATTTTAATGAAAGGGGTACTGGAGCATTGTACAGAAATGGTTCATGGATCATCGTGATTACACGGATCATGGAATATTGTGATGACAAGGGTTTCGGGGCATTGTGATGACCGGGGTCATGGAGCACTGTAATAGCAGGGGTGATGGGGCATTGTGATGACAGGGGCATGGAGCATTAAGATCACAAAATCATAGAATATCGTGATGACATGGGCCATGGAGCATTGTCATGAAAGGTCTTATCTGTCATTGTGATGAGAGTGGTCATGGAACATTGTGATAAAAGTTGTCATGAAGCACTGTTTTTACAGGGGCCATGTAGAATTTTGATGACAAAGGCCATGGAGCATTGTGATGACAGGCAACATGGAGCATTGTGATGAAATGTGCCATGGAACATTGTGAAGACAAGTGTCCTGGAGCATTGTGATGACAAAGGCCATGGCCAATTCTGATGACAGGTGTCATGGAGCACTGTGATGACAGTGGTCATCTATCATTATGATGAAAGGTATCATGGAGCACTGTGATGACAGGGGCCATGGAGCATTGTGATGACACGGGCATGGAGCATTATGATGAGGAATGATCTGGAGCATTGCGATGACAAGGGTATGGAACATTGTGATTACAGGGGCCAGGGAGGATTGACATGAAAAGGGCAGGGAACATTGTGATGACAGCGGTCATGGATCATTGTGATGAGATCTGTCATGGAACATTGTGCTGACAGGTGCCTTAGAGCTTTGAGGTGACAGGTGTCATGTGGCCTTGTGATGACAGTGGTCATAGAGCATTGTGATGAAAAGGATCATGGAGCAATGTGATTACAGGGGCCATGAAGCATTGTGAATACATAGGCCTTGGAGCATTGTGATGAGAGGGTTCAAGGAGCATTGTGATGAAAGTGGTCATGGAGCATTGTGAGGACACGGGCATGGAGCATTATGATGACAAGAGTTCTGGAGCATTGTGATGACAAGGGTAAGGAGCATTGTGATTACAGGGGACCAGGAGCATTGAGATTACATGGGCAGTGAATATTGTGATGACAGGGGTTCATGGAGCACTGTGATGACAAGTGTCATGGAACATTGTGATGACAGGGTTCATGGAGCATTGTGATGTGAGGGGCCTTGGAGCATTATGATTATAGGCGTCATGGGGTATTGTGATGAGAATGGTCATAGAATATTGTGATGAAAAGGATCATGGAGCAATGTGATTAGAGGGGCCATGGAGCATTGTGAATGCATAGGCCATGGAGCAATGAAATGACAGGGGTCAAGGAGCATTGTGATGTAAGTTGTCATGGAGCATTGTGATGACAGGTGTCATGGGGCATTGTGATGACAGTGGTCATGTAGAATTGTGATGAAAGGTATCATGGAGGACTCTGATGACAGGGGCCGTGGAGCACTGTGATGACAGTGGTCATCTAGAATTGTTATGAAATATACCAGGGAGCATTGTGATGACAGGTGTCATGGAGCCCCACAATTATAAGGGCCATGAAGCATTGTGAATACAAAGGTCATGGAGCATTGAGATGACAGGTGCGATGTATAATTGTGATGACACTGTTCATGGATCATTGTGATGACAAGGTGCATCAAGCATTGTGATGACAGGGGTCATGGAGCATTGTGATGCCAAAGGCCATGGAACATTTTGATGACATGAATTCTGGAGCACTGTGATGAGAAGCGCATGGAGCATTGTGATTATATTGACCATGGAGCATTGTGATGAAAACGGTATGGAACATTGTGATGACAAGGTTCTTCGAGCATTGTGATGACAGGGGTCATGGAGCATTGTGATGAAGGGGATCATGGAGCAATGTGATTATAGGGGCCATGGAGCATTTTCCATGCATAGGCCATGGAGCACTGTGATGACAGTGGTCATGGAGCATTCTGATGAATGTGGTCATAGTTCATTGTGATGATAAGTGTCCAGGAACAGTGTGATGACATGGATCATGGAGCATTGTGATGACAAGGGCCATGGCGAATTTTGATGACAGGTGTCATCGGGCATTGTGATGACAGAGGTTATCAAGCATTGTGATGAATGGTACCATGGATCACTGTGATAACAGGGGCCATGGAGCATTGTGATGACAAAGGCCATGGAGCATTTTGATGAAAATTGTCATGGAGAATTGTGATGAGAAGGTCATGGAGCATTATGATGACAAGGGTTCTGGAGCATTGCGTTGACAAGGGAATGGAGCATTGTGATTACAGGGACCATGGAGGATAGTGATGACATCTGTCATGGAACATTGTGCTGACAGGGGCCATGGAGCATTGTGATGACAGGTATAATGTGGCATTGTGATGACAGTGGCCATAGAGCATTGTGACGAAATGGATCATGGTGCAGTGTGTTTACAGGGACCATGTAGCATTGCGAATGCATAGGCTATGGAGCATTGTGATGACAGGAGTCAAGGAGCATTGTGATGTAAGTGGTCATGGATCATTGTGATGACAAGTGTCCTGGACCATTGTGATGACACGGGTCATGGAGTATTGTGATGACAAGGGCCATGGCAAATTGTGATGACATGTGTCTTGGGGAATCGTGATGACAGTGGTCATCTAGAATTGTGATGAAAGGTATCATGGAGCACTGTGATGACAGGGGCCATGGAACATTGTGATGACAAAGGCCATGGAGCATTGTGATGACAAGTATATTGGAGCTTTGTGATGACACGGGCATTCATCATTATGATGACAAGAGTTCTGGAGCATTGTGATGACAAGGGCATGGAGCATTGTGATTACAGGGGTCATGGAGCATTGTGATTACAACTGTCATGGAACATTGTGATGACAGGGTTCATGGAGCATTGTGATTAAAGGGGTCATGGAGCATTTTGATGACAAGGGCAGGCGAACATTTTGATTACATTGGTAATGGAGCATTGTGATGACATGGGCAGGGAACTTTGTGATGACAGGTGTAATAGAACATTGTGATTACACGGGACATGGAGCATTTTGATGACATGGGCAGGCAACATTGTGATGAAAGGTGTCATGGAGCATTGTGATGACAATTGTCATTTAAAGTTGTGCTGACAGGGATCATGGAGCATTGTGATGAGACGGGCATTGGAGCCTTGTGATGACAGGCGTACTGGAGCCTTCTGAGGAAAGATCTCATGGGTCATTGTGATTACAGCGATCATGGAACATTGTGATGACAGTGGTCATGGAGCATTGTAATGACAGGGGTATGGAGCACTGTGATGACAGGGGTCATGGGGCATTGTGATGACAGTGGTCATGGAGCATTGTGATGAAAGGGTTCATGGAGCACTGTGATTAGAGGGGCCATGTATAATTGTGATGACAAAGGTCATGGAGCATTGTGATGACAGTTGTCATGGAGCGTTGTGTTGAAAGGGGCATGGAGCATTGTGACGACAATGGTCATGGAGTATTGTGATGACTGGTATCATGGAGCATTGTTATGAAGAAGGTCATGGGGCAGTGTAATGACAAGTATCATGGAGCATGTGATGAAAGGAGTCATGGAGCATTGTGATTAAATGGATCATGAGACATTTTGATGACAAGAGTCATGGAACATTGTGATGACAGGGATCATGGAGCATTGTGATGACAAGGGCTATGGAGCATTGTGATGACTGGGGTCATGGGGCATGGTGATGACAGTGGTCATGGGGCATTGTGATGACAAAGACCACGAAGCATTATGATGACAGGTGTCATGGAGCATTGTGATGAAAGGGGTCATGGATCACTACGATGACATGGGTAATGGAGCATTGTGATTATATGGGCATGGAGCATTGTGATGACAGGGGTCATGCAGCATTGTGAAGACAGGGGTCATGCAGCATTGTGATGACATGGGCATGGAGCATAGTGATGACAAGAGTTCTGGAGCATTTTGATGACAAGGGCATGGATCATTGTGATTACAGGGGCCATGAAACATTGAGATGACAAGGGAATGGAGCATTGTGATGAAAGCGGTCCTGAAGAATTGTGAGGAAACGGGTCATGGATTATTGGGCTGGAAGGGTTCCTGGAGCATTGTGATGAGAGGGGCCTTGGAGCATTATGATGATAAGCGTCATGGGGTATTGTGATGAGAGTGGTCATAGAATATTGTGATAAAAGGATCATGGAGCAATGTGATTACAGGGGCCATGGAGCATTGTGAATGCATAGGCCATGGAGCAATGAAATGACTGGGGTCAAGGACCATTGTGATGTAAGTTGTCATGGAGCATTGTGATGACAGGTGTCATCTGGCATTGTGATGACAGTGGTCATGTAGAATTGTGATGAAAGGTATCATGGAGGACTCTGATGACAGGGGCCGTGGAGCACTGTGATGACAGTGGTCATCTAGAATTGTGATGAAATATACCAGGGAGCATTGTGATGACAGGGGTCATGGAGCCCCACAATTATAAGGGCCATGGAGCACTGTTAATACAAAGGTCATGGAGCATTGAGATGACAGGGGTGATGGATAATTGTGATGACACTGTTCATGGACCATTGTGATGACAAGGTTCATCAAGCATTGTGATGACAGGGTTCATGGATCATTGTGATGTTAAGTGTCCTGGAACCTTGTGATGACTCGGCTCATGGAGCATTGTGATGACTCGTTTCATGGAGGATTATGAGGAAAAGGGCAATAGAGAATTGTGATGCCAGGTGTCATGGGGCATAGTGATGACAGTGGTAATCTAGCTGTGTGATGAAAGGTATCATGGAACACTGTGATGAAAGGGGACTTGGAGCATTTTGATGACAAAGGCCGTGGAGGATTCTGATGACAAGTGTCATAGAGCATTGTGATGACATGGGCAAGGGGCATTATGATTACAAGTGTTCTGGAGAATTGTGATGACAAGGGCATGGAGCATTGTGATTACAGGGTCCATGGAGCATTGTGATGAAAAGTGCAGGGAACATTGTGATGAGAAGGGTCATGGAGCATTGTGATGACAAGGGCTGGGATCATTTTGATGAGAAGGGTCGTGGAGCATTGTGATGAAAGGGATCATGGAGCAATGTGATTACAGGGGCCATGGAACTTTGTGATGATAGTGGTTATGGAGCATTGTGAGGAAAGAGGTCAAGGATCATTGTGATGACAAGTGTCCTGGAATCTTGTGATGACACGGTTCATGGAGCATTGTGATGTCAAGGGCCATGGCGAATTATGATGACAGGTGTCATTGGGCATTGTGATGACAGTGGTCATCTAGCATTGTGATGAAAGTTATACTGGAACACTGGGATGACAGGGGCCATGGAGCATTGTGATGTTAAAGGCCAAGGAACATTGTGCTGACACGTGTCATGTAGCATTGTGAGGACAAGGGCATAGAGCCTTATGATGACAAGAGGTCTGGAGCATTGTGATGAGAGTGGCATGGAGCATTGTGATTACAGGGGCTATAGAGCATTGTGATGACAAGGATCATGGAGCATTGTGATGACAAGGGTCATTGAGCATTGTGATGACAGGGGTCATGGAGCATTGTGATGATAAAGGCCATGGAGCATTGTGATGACAGGTGTCACGGGGCATTTTGATGACAGGGGGCATGCAGCATTGTGATGAAAGGGATCATGGAGCAATGTGATTTCAGGGGCCATGGAAAATTGTGAATACATAGGCCATGGAGCATTGTGATGACAGGTGCCATTGCGAATTGTGATGACAGTGGTCATCTAGAATTATGAAGAAAGGATTCATGGAGCACTGTGATGACAGGGACCATGGAACATTGTGATGACAAAGGCCATGGAGTATTGTGATGACAAGTGTCATGGAGCATTGTGATGAAACGGGCATGGAGGACTATGAAGACAAGAGTTCTAAAGCATTGTGATGACAACTGTCATGGAACATTGTGATGACAGGTGTCATGCGGCATTGTGATGACAGTTGTAATGGAGCTTTGTGATGAAAAGGATCATGGAGCAATGTGATTACAGAGTCCATGGAGCATTTTGAATACATAGGCCATGGAGTATTGTGATGAAAGTGGTCATGGATCATTGTGATGGCAAGTGTCTTGGAACACAGTGATGACACTGTTCATGGAGCATTGTGATTACAAGGGCCATGGCGAATTTTGATGACAGGTGTCATAGGGCATTGTGATGACCGTGGTCATCTAGAATTGTGATGAAAGGTATCATGGAGCACTGTGATGATAAAGGCCATGGAACATTTTGATGACAAATGTCATGGAGTATTGTGATGACCCGGCATGGAGCATTATGATGACAAGAGTTCTGGAGCACTGTGATGACAAGGGCATGGAGCATTGTGATTACAGTGGCCATAGGTTATTGTGAGGACAATGGCAGGGAATATTGTGATGACATGGGGCATGGAGCATTGTGATGATATGGGTCTTCGAGAACTGTGATGACAGGTATCATGGAGCATTGTGTTGACACGGGCATGGAGCATTGTGGTGAGAAGAGATAGGGAGCATTGTGATGACAATGGGTTGGAGCATTGTGATTACAGGGGCCATGGAGAATTGTGATGACAACGGCATGGAGCATTGTGATGCCAAGAGCCTTCGAGCATTGTGATGACAGGGGTCATGGGGGAATGTGATTTCAAGGGGCATGGAGCATTGTGATGAATATGGTCCTGGAGCCATGTGATGACAGTGGTTATGGAAAATTGTGATGAGAGGGATCATGCAGCATTGTGATGACAAGGGTCATGGAGCATTGTGATGACAAGTGTCATGGAGAATTGTGATGACAAGGATCATGCAGCATTGTGATGACATGGCCATGGAGCATTGTGATGACATGGGTCATCGAGCATTGTGATGACAGGGTTCATGGAACATTGTGTTGACACGGGCATGGAGCATTGCGAAGAGAAGAGATCTGGAGCATTGTGATGACCAGTGCATGAAGCATTTTGATTACAGGGGCCAAGGTGCATTGTGTGGAAATGTGCATGGTCATTGTGATGACAAGTGGCATGGAGCATTGTGATCAATGGGGAACTGGAGCATTGTGAGGAGAGCTGTCATGGATCATTGTGATGACAAGGGTAATGGAGATTTGTGATGACAAGGGCCATGGAGCATTATGTTGACAGGGGTCACAGGGCATTGTGATGACAGGGTGCATTGGCCATTGTGAAGAAAGGGTACATGGAGCACTGTGATGAACGTTGTCCTGGAGCATTGTGATGAAAAGCACCATGGAGCATTGTGATGACAAGAGCGATGGAGCATTGTGATGACCCGGGTCAGGGAGCATTGTGATGTCACCATCCTGGAATATTGTGATGACAAGAATTCTGTAGCATTGTGATGAAAAGAGCATGGAGCATTGTGATTACAGGGGTCATGGAGCATTGTGATAACAAGTGTTTAGAACATTGTCATGACAGGGATCATGGAGCATAGTGATGAAAGGGGCCATGGATCATTGTGATGACAGGCGTCATGGGACATTGTGTTGAGAGTGGTCATGGAGCATTGTGATGAAAGGGATCATGGAGCAATGTGATTTCAGGGCCCATGGAGAATTGTGAATATAAAGGCCATGGAGCATTGTGATGAAAGGGATCATGGAGCAATGTGATTTCAGGGCCCATGGAGAATTGTGAATATATAGGCCATGGAGCATTGTGATGAAAGTGGTCAAGGCTCATAGTGATGACAAGTGTCCTGGAATATTGTGATGACACGTTTCATGGAGCATTGTGATGACAAGGGCCATGGCAAATTGTGATGACCGGTGTCATGGAGCATTGTGATGACAGGTGTCAAGAAGCATTGTGATGAAAGGGGTCATGAGGAATTGTGATGAAAGAGGTCATGGATCATTGTGATTACAGGGATAATGGAGGATTGTGAAGAAAAACACAATGGAGCATTGTGATGACCAGGGACTTCGAGCAATGTGATGAAAAGGGTCATGGAGTATTGTGATGAATGTGGACATGGAGCATTGTGATGACAGGGATCATGACGCATTGTTATGACAAGTGCCATGGAGCACTGTGATGACAGGGGGCATGGAACATTGTTATGAATGGGGTCATGGAGCATTGTGATGTCAAGGGTCAGGTAGAACTGTGATGGCAAGTGTCATGGATCATTGTGATAAAAGGGGTCATGGAGAACGGTGATTACACGGGCCATGGACCATTGTGATGATAAGGACATAGAGCAATGTGATGACAATGATCAAGGAGCATTGTGATGAAAGAGATCATGGATCATCTTGATGAGAGGGGTCATGGAGCATTGTGATGACAATGATCCTGGAGCATTGTGATGAAATGCGTCAGGGAGCATTGTGATGAAAGGGGCCATGGGCCATTTTGATGACAAGGGCAATGGAGATTTGTGATGAAAGGTGACATGGACCATTGTGATGAAAGTGGTCATGGAACATTGTGAGGAAAGCGCAATGGGGCATTGTGATGACAGTGGGAATGGAGCATTGTGATGAAAATTGTACTGGAGCACTGTGATTAGAGGAGTCCTGGATCATTGTGGTGACAAACGCTATGAAATATTATGGTGACATGTGTCATGGAGAATTGTGATGACAAGGGCCTGGAGTATTGTAAAGATAAGTGTCATGGAGCATTGTAATGGCAAGGGCCATGGAGCATTGTGATGACAGGGGGCATGGAGCATTGTGATGACAAGGTCATGGAGCATTGTGAGAAAAGTGTCATGGAGCATTTTGATGACAATGGCATGCAGCACTGTGATGACATGGGTCATGGAGTATTTTGATGACAAGGGTCATGGAGCATTGTAATGAAAGTAGTTAGGGAGCATTGTGATGAAAGGGGTCATGGAGCACTCTTGTGAAAATGGTCATGGGGCATTGTGATGAAAAGTACCATGGAGCATTGTGATGGAAGGGGTCATGGAGCATTGTGATTACAGGGATCTCGGAGGATTGTGAAGATAAGGGCGTGGAGCATTCTGATGACATGGGTTATGGAGTATTTTGATGACAAGCGTCATGGAGATTTGTGATGACAAGGGCCAGGGAGCATTGTGAGGAAAGGTGTCAAGGAGCATTGTGATAAATGTGGTTATGGAGCACTGTTATGACAAGGGGCATGGAGCACTGTGCTGACAAGGGCCATGGAACATTGTGATGACAAGGATCATGGAGCATTGTGATGAAAGGGGTCATGGAGCATTGTGATGAAAGGGGTTACGGATCATTGCGATGACAGGTGTCATGGAGGATTGTCAGTGTAAGGGCATGGAACATTGTAATGACAAGGGGCATGGCACATTTTGATGAAAGGGGGCATGGAGCATTGTGAAAACTGGGCTCATGGAGCATTTTGATGACAAGTGTCATGGATCATTGTGATGAAAGATATCATGGAACATTGTGATGATATGGTCATAGAGATTGGTGATAATTGTCATGGTGTATTGTGATGGAAGGGGTCATGGAGCATTGTGATGAATATGGTCATGGAGCAATGTGATGAGAGGGATCATGGCGCATTGTTATGACAAGCGCCATGGATCATTGTGATGAAAAGGGCCATGGAGCATTGCTGTGACAAGTGCCATGGAGCATCGTGATGAAGGTGTCATGGAACATTGTGGTGACAGGGCCATGGAGCATTGTGTTGACAGGAGTCATGGAGCATTGTGATGAAAGGGGTAATGGAGCACTCTGATTACAGGGACCATGGAGCATGGTGATGACAAAGGCCATTGAGCATTCTGATGACAGGTGTCAAGGAGCATTGTGATGAAATGGGTCATGGATCATTGCGATGACAGGAGTCAGAGAGCACTGTGATTTCAGGGGCCATGGAGCTTTGTGATGACATGGGCATGGAGCATTGTGATCACAATGGTCATGGAGCATTGTGATGAAAGTGGTCATGGAGCATTGTGATGAAAAGGGTCATGTGGCATTGTGAGGACAAGGGTCATGTAACATAGTGAAGAAAGAGGTCATGGAGCATTTTGATGAAAGTTTTCATGGAGTATTGTGATGAAAAGCATGAGGTAGCATTGTGATGACAAGTGCCATGGACCATTGTCATGACAGTGTTCATGGTGCTTTGTGATGAAAGGGGTCATGTAGAATTGTGATGACAAAGACCATGGAGCATTGTGATGACAGTTGTCATGGAGCATTGTGATGAAAGGGGCATGGAGCATTGTGACAACAATGGTCATGGAGCATTGTGATGAAAGAAGTCATGGATCATTGTGATGATAAGGGCGTGGAGCATTGTGATGATAGTGGTCACGGAACATTGTGACGATAAGGGCATGGAGCCTAGTTAGGGACAGTCTAGCGGCCTTGGGAGTAAATTCAGTGCCTGAGATAGGCACAGTGTAAGGTCTTTAGTTAGCATAAGATGTAGGACATTGGCTCGGGACAGGGTTAGGGAAAAGGCTAGAAATCATGTCAGGAAATGACCTAAGGATAGTGTGAAGACCTTTGTTACTGAGAATATCAGGGCCTTATTCAGAACCAGTGTTAAGGCTTCAGGTAAGGACAATATCATGGCCTGACTTAGGGAGAGCGACAGGGACTGAGTGAGGCCTAATGTCAGGCCCTTAGCTGCGGTCACTGTCAGGGAGTGAATTAAGAGCAACATCAGTGCCTTTGTTGGATCAGCTTTAGGCTCTTAGTTAAAGACATGACCGGAGCCCTAGATAGTCACAGCGTCAAGGCCTCAGTTAGGGAAAGCTTCAGGGCCTGAGTTATGGACAGCCTCAGGTCTTCACTTAAAGACAGTGATAGGGCTTTCATAGGGACAGTGTCAGGACCTTGGTTAGAAATGGGTCAGGATATTAGCTCAGGAGAGTGTCAGGACTTTAGTTATTGCTGGCAGCAGGGCCTATATTAGGGACAGATTCCAGGCCTTTGTTAGAGACAGTGTCATGGCCTTAGTTAGGAGTAGTCAGGGCCTTAGTTAGGGAGAGCATTAGGGTTTCAGTTAGCATAAGATGCAGGAGATTATCTCGGGACAGAGTCAGTTTCTAAGCCAGAGGTAGTGAAAGGAAATGACCAAGGGATAACGAGAAGACCTTAGATATTGAGAGCATCAGGACCTTAATTAGCAGCAGCGTGAGGGCCTCAGGACCATTACCAGGGCTTGATGTATGGACAGCGTCAGAGCCACACTAAGGTACAGCAACAGGGCCTAAGTGAGGCCTATCTTTAAGACCTGAGTAAGGGACAGTAAGGGACAGTATCAGGGTATGACTTAGGAGCAGCATAAAGGCCTCTGTAGGGTCAGCATTAGGGTCTTCGTTAAAGCTATTACCAGGACCTCTCTTAGGGACAGGCTCAAGGTCTCACTTAGGGAGAGCGTTAGGGCTTACTTTGGGAAAGTTATAGGACCTTGGTAAGACATGGGTCAGGCTATTAGCTCAGGATAATATCAGGTGTTCAGATATTGACGGCAGCAGGGCCTTAGTTAGAGGCAGTATCAGGGCCTAAGTTAGGACTAGCATCAGAGCCTTTGTTAGGTATAATGTCAATGACTGAGTTAGGTGTAGTGTCAGGGCCTTAGTTAGGGACAGTGTCACGGCCTGCGTTAGAACGAGCCTCCAGGCCTCAGTTAGGGACAGGTTCACGGCCTCGGACCTAAATTCAGGGCCTCATTTAGGGACAGAATCAGGGATTTAGCTAGCAAAAGAGGATCTACAGTTGAAAGCAACTTGAACACCTCCACAAGCAGATGCAGAAGTGAACCATGCACGTTCCTATGAAAGAATATGGCACAGCAGTTGAGTACATTTTGTTTAAAGTTAGTAACACTATAAAAATTATGTTTTTAAGAAAACTATATTCAGAAGATGAAAGAATCTCATTCTAAAGAATCTCTTTAGCTAATCTCAACATTAACTAAAGAGAAAGTTAGGTTAAGGTCTAGGGACAGTGTCAGGAAATGACCTAGGGGTAGTGTCAAGACCTTAGTTACTTAGAGCATCAGGGCCTAATTTAGGACCTGTGAGTGTCAGGGCTTTGGGTAGGGACAGCGACAGAGCCTGACTTAGGGAGAGTGACAGGGCCTGAGTGAGGCCTATCGTCAGGGCCTTAGCTAGGGACAGTGTCAGGCCGTGACTTAGGACAAACATCGAGGCCTTAGGTAGGGACATGGTCAAAGCC
Organism: Balaenoptera physalus; assembly: GCF_965194825.1. Taxonomy (NCBI): domain Eukaryota; kingdom Metazoa; phylum Chordata; class Mammalia; order Artiodactyla; family Balaenopteridae; genus Balaenoptera; species Balaenoptera physalus. The sequence goes on from NW_028126517.1 coordinate 2,294,546, forward strand.
TCGAGACTAAATTCAGGGCCTTAATTAAGGACAGCAACAGGGTTTTAGTTAGCATAAGAGGCCTGACATTTGCTAGGGACAGGGTCAGGTTACGGTCTAGGGATAGTGTCAGGAAAGGACCTAGGCATAGTGTCGAAACCTTAGTTACTGAGAGTATCAGGTCCTTATTTAGAACCAGTGTCAGGGCTTCAGGTAGGGACAGCATCAGAGCCTGACTTAGGGAGAGCGACAGGGCCTGAGTGAGGCCAAGCATGAGGCCCTTAGCTGAGGACACTCTCAGGGCATGACTTAGGAACAGCATCAGCGCCTCTGTTGGATCACCCTTAGCATCTTAGTTACAGACATGATCAGGGCCTGAGTTAGTCGCAGCGTCAAGGCCTCAGTTAGGGAAAGCTTCAGGGCCTGAGTTAGGGACAGCCTCAGTTCTTAACTTAGGGACAGCATCAGGGCTTACTTTGGGACAGTGTCAGGACCTTGGAAAGACATAGGTCAGGATATTAGCTCAGGATAATGTCAGGACGTTAGATACTGATGGCAGCAGGGCCTTAGTTACAGCCAGTTTCAGGGCCTGAGTTAGGCCTAGCATCAGAGACTTTGTTAGGTACAGTGTAAGAGACTGTGTTAGGAGTAGTGTCAGGGCCTTGCTTAGGGACAGTGTCAGGGTCTGATTTAGGTGTACTGTCTGAGACCTAGTTAGGGACAGTGCTAGGGCCTGAGTTAGGATTAGTGTCAAGGCCTTATTTAGGACCAATTTCAGGGACTTAGTTTGGACTAGCATCAGAGCCATTGTTAGGAATGGTATGAGGGCCTCAGTTAGGCCTACTGTCAGGGTCTTAGTTAGGGACAGTGTTAGGGCCTGAGTTAGGATTAGTGTCAAGGCCTTATTTAGGACCAATTTTAGGGCTTTTGTTTGTAGTAGCAACAGAGCCTTTGTTAGGTATCATGTCGGGGCCTCAGTTAGGTGTAGTGTCAGGGCCATTGTTAGGGATATTATCAGGGCCTTACTTAGGAGAAGCTCAGGGACTTAGCCAGGGAAAGTGTCAGGGCCTTAGTTAGTGACATTATCAATGCCGGAATTAGCAGTAGTGTCAAAAGTCCTTAGTGAGGCGAGTAAGGAGTAAGTTAGGAATCAGGCCCTGACACGTCTTTAACTAAGTCCCTGACACTACTAGTAACACAGGCCCTGATCTGATTCCTATTATAGGCCAGGAGGGTAATCTTAACTAATGCCCTGAAACTGGCCCTAACTAAAACTGTGACACTACTCTTAACTCAGTCCCTGACACTGTCACTTACAAACCTCTGACACTATTCCTAACTCAGGCACTGACACTGTCCCTAACTAAGGCCCTGACAATACTCCTAACTCAGGCCCTAACACTGTCTCTAATTAAGGCCCTGATACTACTCTGAACGCAGCAGTGACACAGTCCCTAACTTAGGCCCTGACTCTACTCCTAACTCAGGAAGTGACACTGTCATTAACTAAAGCCTTGACACTATTCATAACTCACGACCTAACACTACTCCTAAATCATGCCCTGGCAATGTCCCTAACTTAGGCCCTGACACTATTCCTAAATCAGGCGCTGATACAGTACCTAAGGAAGGCCCGGACATTACTCCTAACTCTGGCCCTGAAAAAGATCCTAACTAAGCCCGACGCAATTCCTAACTTAGGCACTGACACTGTCCCTAAATAAGGCCCTGAAACTATTCCTAACTGAGGTGCTGATACAATACCTAACGAAGGCACTGATGTTACTCCTAACTAAGACCCTGACACTACTGCCAACTCAGGCACTGCCAGTGTCCATAACTAAGGCCCTGACACTACTCCTTACTCAGAGTGTCCCTAACAGCGGCCCTCAAACTACTCCCAACTCAGGCACTGACGCCGTCCCTAAGTAAGGCCCTGACACTACTCTCAACTCAGGCACTGATGCTGTCCCTAACTAAGACTCTGACACTACTCCCAACTCAGGCACATATGCTGCCCTAACTAAGGCCATAACACTACTCCCAACTCAGGCACTGACACTGTCCCTAACTAAGGCCCTCACACTACTCCTAACTCAGCCTCTGACACTGTCCCTAACTTAGGCCCTCACACGACTCCCTACTTAGGCACTGACATGCTCCCTAACGTAAGCCCTGAGACTATTTCTACCTCAGGCCCTGACACTGTCCCTAACTAAGGCCCTGATAGTACTCACAACATAGGAACTGAGACTATCCCTAAATACACGCTGAGAGTACTTCCAACACAGGCACTGACACTGTTCCTAACTAAAGCCCTGAGACTACTCCTAACTCACGCCCTGATATTTTCCATAACTAAGGCCCTGACACTATTCCAAACTCAGGCACTGACACTGTCCCTAACTAAGGTCCTGACACTACTCTCAACTCAGGCACTAGCACTGTCCCTAACTAAGGACCTGTCACTACTTTTAACTCAGGCCCTGACACAGTCCCTAACAAAGGTCCTGACACTACCCCCAACTCAGGCACTTACATTGTCCCTAACTATGTCCCTCACACAAGTCCCAACTCAGGCACTGAAGCCATCCCTATCTAAGGCTCTGACACTACTCCCAACTCAGGCAATGACGCTGTCCTTACTACAGCCATAACACTACTCCCAACTCAGGCACTGGCGCTGTCCCTAAGTAAGGCTCTGACACTACTCCCAACTCAGGCACTGACACTTTGCTTAACTAAGGCCCAGACAATAGAACCAACTCAGGCACTGACACTGTCCCTAACTAAGGCCCTCACGCTACTCCTAACTCAGGCTCTGACACTGTCCGTAACTTAGGCCCTACACGACTCCTTACTTAGGCACTGACACACCCCTTAACTAAGGCCCGGAGTCTACTTCTACCTCAGGCCCTGACACTGTCCCTAACTAAGGACCTGATACTACTCTCAACTCAGGCACTGACACTGTTCCTAACTAAGGCCTTGACAATACTCTTAACTCATGCCGTGACACTGTCCCTAACAAAGACCCTGACACTATTCCCAACTCAGGCACTGACACTCTCCTTAACTAAGACCCTGACAATACTCCCGTCTCATCCACTGACACTGTCCCTAAGGCTCTGACACTACTTCCAAATCAGGCACTGACATTGTCACTACTTAAGGCCCTGAACCTATTCTCAAGTCAGGCACTGACACTGTCCCTATCTAAGCCCAGACACTACGGCCAACTCAGGCACTGACACTGTCCCTAACTATATCCCTGACATTACTCCCAACACCGGCACAGACACATTCGCTAACTAAGGCCCTGAAACTACTAACAACTCAGGCTCTGACACTGTTCCTAACTACTGGTGTCAGATTGCTCCTAACTCAAGCACTGACACTATTCCTAACACATTCACTGACACTGTTCCTAACTAAAGTCCTGAGACTACTCCTAACTCAGGCCCTAACACTGTCCATAACTTAGGCCCTCGCAATACTCCCAAATCAGGCACTGACGCTGTCCCTAATTAAGGGTCTGACACTACTCACAATGAGACACTGACACTCTTCCAAATTAAGGCCTTGACACTACTCTTAACTCAGGCCCTGACACTGTCCATAATAAAGCCCCTGACACTACTCCCAACACAGGTGCTGACACTCTCCATAATTAAGGCCCTGACACTACTCCCACCTCAGTCCCTGACATTGTCCCTAATAAAGGCCTTGACACTAATCCCATCTCAGCCACTGACACTGTCCCTAAATAACGTCCTGACACTCTTCCCAACTCTGGCACTGACACTGTCCCTTTTAAGGCCCTGACACAACTACCAACACAGGCACTGACACTTTCGCTAAATAAGGCAGTGAGACTACTCCTTACATAGGCACTGACACCATCCCTAACTGGGCCCTGACACTACTCCCAACTCAGGCACTGACACTGTCCAGAACTACTGCCTTGACATTACACCCAAATCTGGAACTGAAACTGTCACTAACTATGTCCCTGACAGTACTCACAACTCAGGCCCTGACACTGTCCATCCCTAACTACCGCTCTCACACTACTCCTAACCCAGGCCCTGACACTATTCCTAACACGATCGCTGACACTGTCCGTAACTAAGATCCTGAGATTACTCTTAACTCACGCCCTGACGTTGTCCCTAACAAAGGCCCTGACTTTTATCCCAACTCAGGCACTGACACAGTCCCTTACTAATGCCGTGACACTACTGCCAACACAGGCACTGACACTGTCCGTAACTGAGGCCCTGAGAGTACTCCTAACTCATGCCCTAACACTGTCCGTAACTTAGGCCCTGACACTACTCCCAACTCAGTCACTGATGCTGTACCTAACTAAGGCCCTAAGACTACTCCTACCTCAGGCCCTGACAATGTCCCTAACTAAGGCCCTGATACTTCTCCCAACTCAGGCACTGGCAGTGTCCCTAACTGAGGCAATGATACTACTCCCAACTCAGGCACTAAGGCTTTGGACCATTGGGATGACAAGCACCATGGAGCATTGTGATGACAAGGGCATGGAGCATTGTGATGACATGGGACATGGAATATGGTTATGAAAGGGGGCATGGAGTACTGTGATGACACGAGTCATGGAGCATTGTGATGACAGGGGTCATGGAACATTGTGATGACAAGGGTCATGGAGCATTTTGATGACAAAGGTTATGGAGCATTTTGATAAAAGGGGTCATGGAGCATTGTAATGACAGGGGTCATGGAGCATTCTGATGAGAGGGGTTATGGAGCATTGTGATGAAAGAGGTCATGGAGCATTGTGATGACAGGGACCATGGAGCATTGCCGTAACAATTGCCATGGAGCATCGTGATGAAATTGTCATGGAGCATTGTGATGACAGGGGCCATGGAGCATTGTGATGACAGGGGGCATGGAACATTGTTATGAATGGGGTCATGGAGCATTGAGATGTCAGGGGTCATGTAGCACTGTGATGGCAATTGCCATGGATCATTGTGATAAAAGGGGTCATGGAGAATGGTGATTACAGGGGCCATGGAGCATTGTGATGATAAGGACATAGAGCAATGTGATGACAATGATCAAGGAGCATTGTGATGAAAGGGATCATGGATCATCTTGATTAGAGGGGTCATGGAGCATTGTGATGACAATGATCCTGGAGCTTTGTGATGAAATGTGTCAGGGAGCATTGTGATGAAAGGGACCATGGGCCATTTTGATGACAAAGGCCATGGATTTGTGATGAGAGGGGACATGGACCACTGTGATGAATGTGGTCATGGAATATTGAGATGAAAATCGCCATGGGGCATTGTGATGACAGGGGCCCTGGAACATTGGGATGACAGGCGTCATGGAATATTGTGATTACAGGTGTCCTGAAGCATTGGGATGACAAGGGTCATGGAATATTGTGATGAAAGGCGTCATGGATCATTCTGATAACAGGGTGTACAGGACATTGTGGTGTCAGGGGTCATGGAGCATTGTGGTGACCAGCAGCATGGAGCATTGTGAAGAAAGGGGTACTGTAACATTGTGATGAAAGGGTCAAGGAGCATTTTGATTACAACGATCATGGAGCATTGTGATGACAAGGGCCATGGAGCATTGTGATGACAGGGCTCATGTGGCATTATGATGACAGTGGTCATGGAGCAATGTGATGAACGTTGTCATGGAGCACTGTGATTACAAGGGCCATGGAGAATTGTGATGACAAAGGCCAGGGAACATTGTGATGACAGGGGTCATGGAGCATTGTCCTGAAAACGGACCTGGAGCATTGTGATGAAAGGGGTCATGGCTCACTGTGATGACAGGGGGCCTGGAACATTGTGATGACAGGGGTCACGGGGCATTGTGATGACAAGGGCCATGGAACATTTTGATGATAGTGGTCATATGGCATTTTGAATGACAGGGGCCATGAAGCATTGTGATGACAAGAGTCATGGAGACTTGTGATGACAGGGGGCATGGAGCTTTGTGATTTCACAGGCATGTAGCATTTTAGACAAGGCTCATGGAGCATTGGGATGACAGGGGTCATGGAGCATTGTGATGATAAGGGCATGGAGCATTGTGATGACAATGGCATGGAGCATTGCGATGACAAAGTCATGGAGCATTGCGATGACAAAGTCATGGAGCATTGTGATGACAGGGGTTATGGAGCATTGTGATGACAAGGGCGTGGAGCATTGTGATGACAGTGGTCATGGAACATTGTGACGATAAGGGCATCGAGCCGAGTTAGGGACAGTCTAGCGGCCTTGGGACTAAATTCAGTGCCTGAATTAGGCACAGCATAAGGTCTTTAGTTAGCATAAGAGGTAGGACATTAGCTCGGGACAGGGTTAGGGTAAAGGCTTGGAATCGTGTCAGCAAATGACCTAAGGATAGTGTGAAGACCTTTGTTACTGAGACTCTCAGGGACTTATTCAGAAGCAGTGTTAGGGCTTCAGGTCGGGACAGCATCAGGGCCTGACTTAGGGAGAGCGACAGGGCCTGAGTGAGGCCTAATGTCAGGCCCTTAGCTGGGGACACTGTCAGGGAATGACTTAGGAGCAGCATCAGTGCCTTTGTTGGATCAGCTTTAGGTTCTTAGTTAAAGACATGACCGGAGCCCTAGTTAGTCACAGCGTCAAGGCCTCAGTTAGGGAAAGCTTCAGGGTCTGAGTTACAGACAGCCTCATGTCTTCACTTAAAGACAGCGACAGGGCTTTCTTAGGGACAGTGTCAGGACCTTGGTTAGAAATGAGTCAGGATATTAGCTCAGGAGAGTGTCAGGATTTTAGTCATTGCTGGCAGCAGGGCCTATATTAAGGACAGATTCCGGGCCTTTGTTAGATTCAGTGTCATGGCCTTAGTTAGGAGTAGTCAGGGCCTTAGTTAGGGAGAGCATTAGGGTTTCAGTTAGCATAAGGTGCAGGAGATTATCTCGGGACAGAGTCAGGTTCCAGGCCAGAGACAGTGAAAGGAAATGACCAAGGGATAACGAGAAGACCTTAGTTATTGAGAGCATCAGGGCCTTAGTTAGCAGCAGCGTGAGCGCCTTAATCAGGACCAGTGCCAGGGCTTGATGTATGGACAGCATCAGAGCCTAACTAAGGTACAGCAACAGGGCCTAAGTGAGGCCTATCTTTAGGGCCTGAGTAAGGGGCAGTATCAGGGCATGACTTAGGAGCAGCATAAAGGCCTCTGTAGGATCAGCATTCGGGTCTTGGTTAAAGCTATTATCAGGGCCTCCGTTAGGGATAGCCTCAAGGCCTCACTTAGGGACAGCGTCAGGGCTTACTTTGCGAAAGTTTCAGGACCTTGGTAAGACATGGGTCAGGCTATTAGCTCAGGATAATATCAGGTGTTCAGATATTGACGGCAGCAGGGCCTTAGTTAGAGGCAGTGTCAGGGCCTAAGTTAGGACTAGCATCAGAGCCTTTGTTAGGTACAGTGTCAGTGACTGAGTTAGGTGTAGTGTCAGAGCCTTAGTTAGGGACAGTGTCAGGGCCTGCATTAGGACGAGCCTCCAGGCCTCAGTTAGGGACAGGTTCACGGCCTCGGACCTAAATTCAGGGCCTCATTTAGGGACAGAATCAAGGATTTAGCTAGCATAAGGGGATCTACAGCTGAAAGCAACCTGAACACCACCACAAGCAGATGCACAAGTGAACCATGCACGCTCCTATGAAGGAATATTCCACAGCAGTTGAGTACATTTTGTTTAAAGTTAGTAACAGTATAAAAATTATGTTTTGAAGAAAACTATATTCAGAAGATGAAAGAATCTCGTTCTAAAGAATCTCTTTAGCTCATCTCGACATTAGCTAAAGAGAAGGTTAGGTAAAGGTCTAGGGAGACTGTCAGGAAATGACCTAGGGATAGTGTCAAGACCTTAGTTACTTAGCACATCAGGACCTAATTTAGGAGCAGTGAGTGTCAGGGCTTCGGGTAGGAACAGCGTCAGAGCCTGACTTAGGGAGTGGGACAGGGCCTGAGTGAGGCCTTGCTCAGGGCCTTAGCTAGAGACAGTGTCAGGGCATGACTTAGGAGCAGCATAAGAGCCACGGTAGGATCAGCCTCAGGGGCTATGTTACAGATATTATCAGGGCCTCTGTTAGGGACAGCCTCAAGGCCTCACTTAGAGACAGCATCAGGGCTTCCTTAGGGACAGTTTCAGGACCTTGGTAAGAGATGGGTCAAGAAATTAGCTCAGGATAGTGTCAGGACGTTAGATATTGACGGCAGCAGGGCCTTAGTTAGGGACAGTGTCAGGCCCTGAATTAGGACGAACATCGAGGCCTTAGGTACGGACAGGGTCACAGCCTCGAGAGTAATTTTAGGCCCTTAGTTAAGGACAGCAGCAGGGCTGTAGTTATCATAAGAGGCATGACATTTGCTAGGGACAGGGTCAGGTAACGGTCTAGGGATAGTGTCAGGAAAGGACCTAAGCATAGTGTCAAAACCTTAGTTACTGAGAGTATCAGATCCTTATTTAGAACCAGTGTCAGGGCTTCAGGTAGGGACAGCATCAGAGCCTGACTTAGGGAGAGCGACAGGGCCTGAGTGAGGCCTAGCGTCAGGCCCTTAGCTGAGGACACTGTAAGGGCATGACTTAGGAACAGAATCAGCGCCTCTGTTGGATCAGCCTTAGCGTCTTTGTTACAGATATGATCAGGGCCTGAGTTAGTCACAGCTTCAAGGCCTCAGTTAGGGAAAGATTCAGGACCTGAGTTAGGGACAGCCTCAGTTCTTAACATAGGGACAGCGACAGGGCTTTCTTAGGGACAGTGTCAGGACCTTGGTTAGAAATATGTCAGGATATTAACTCAGGCTAGTGTCCAGTTTTTAGTTATTGCTGATAGCAGGGCCTATATTAGGGGCTAATTCTGAGCCTTACTTAGAGACAGTGCCAGGGCCTGAGTTAGCACTAGCATCAGAGCCCTTGTAAAGTACAGTGTCAGGGACTGAGTTAGGTGTAGTGTCAGGGCTTTAGTTAGGGACAGTGTCAACGCCTCAGTCAGGATGATCCTCCAAACTTCAGTTAGGGACAGGTTAACGGCCTCGGGACTAATTTCAGGCTCGTAGTTAGAGACAGCATCAGGGATTTAGTTAGCATAAGAGGCTCGACAATAGCTAAAGACAAGTTTAGGTTAAGATCTAGGGATAGTGCCAGGAAATGACCTAGGGATAGTGTCAAGACCATAGCTAATTAGAGCATCAGTGCCTAATTTAGGCCCAGTGTCAGGGCTTCAGGTAGGGACAGAGTCATAGCCTGACTTAGGGAGAGCGACAGGGCCTGAGTGATGCCTAGAGTCAGGGCCTTAGCTACGGACAGCGTCAGGGCATGACATAGGATCAACATAAGTGTCTCTGTAAGATCAGCATTAGAGTTTAGTTAAAGACATTATCAGGACCTCTGTGAGGGACAGCCTCAGGTCCTCACTTAGGAACAGTGTCAGGGCTAACTTTGGGAGAGTTTCAGGACCTTGGTAAGACATGGGTCAGGATATTAGCTCAGGATAATGTCAGGACTTTAGATATTGATGGTAGCAGCGCCTACGTTAGGGAAAGTTTCAAGGCGTTAGTTAGGAGTAGCGGGCCTCTGATAGGTCCAGTGTCAGATCCTCAGTTAGCAATAGTGTTAGGGCCGTAGTTAGGGACAGTGTCAGGACTGGATGTAGGGCGAGCATCTAGGCCTTAGTTCGGGACAGTTTCATGGTCTTGGAATTAATTCAGTGCCTGAGGTAGGCACAGCCTAAGGGCTTCAGTTAGCATAAGAGGCAGGACATTAGCTAGTGACCGTGTCAGTTTAACATCTAGGGATAGTGTCAGGAAATGACCTAAGGATAGTGTGAAGACCTTTGTTATGGAGACTCTCAGGGCCTTATTCAGAACCAGTGTTAGGGCTTCAGGTAGTGGCAGCATCAGAGCCTGACTTAGGCAGAGCGTTAGGGTCTGCGTGAGGCCTAGCATCAGACACTTAGTGGGGGACACTATCGGGGCATGACTTAGGAGAAGCATCAGGGCCTCTGTTGGATCAGCCTTAGGGTCTTAGTTAAAGACATGATCAGGGTCTGAGTTAGTCACAGCATCAAGGCCTGAGTTACTTAGGGAAAGCTTCAGGGCCTCACTTAGGGACAGCGTCAGGGTTTACTGTGGGACAGTTTCAGGACCTTGGTAAGACATGGGTCAGGTTATTAGCTCCGGATAATGTCAGGACTTTAGATGTTGATGGCAGCAGCCCTTAGTTAGAGACAGTGTCAGGCCCTGAGTTACGACTAGCATCAGAGCCTTTGTTAGATACAATGTACGGGACTGAATTAGGAGTAGAGTCAGGGCCTTCGTTAGTGACAGTGTCAGGGCCTGACTTAGGGAGAGCGACAGGGCCTGAGTGAGGCTTAGCATCAGGCCCTTAGCTGGGCACACTGTCAGGGCATGACTTTGGAGCAGCATCAGCGTCTTTGCTGGATCAGCATTAAGGTCTTCGTTAGGTACATGATCAGGGCCTGAATTAGTCACAGCTTCAAGGTTTCAGTTAAGGAAAGCTTCAGGGCCTGAGTTAGGGACAGCCTCAGGTCTTCACTTAGGGACAGCGTCAGGGCTTACTTTGGGACAGTTTCAAGACCTTGGAAAGACATAGGTCAGGATATTAGCTCAGGATAATGTCAGGACTTTTGATAGTGATGGCAGCAGGGCCTTAGTTACAGACGGTTTCAGGGCCTGAGTTAGGCCTAGCATCAGAGACTTTGTTAGGTACAGTGTAAGGGACTGAGTTAGCAGTAGTGTCAGGGCCTTGCTTAGGGACTGTGTCAGGGTCTGATTTAGGTGTACTGTCTGAGACCTAGTTAGGGACAGTGCTAGGGCCTGAGTTAGGATTAGTGTCAAGGCCTTATTTAGGACCAATTTCAGGGCCTTAGTTTGGACTAGCATCAGAGCCATTGTTAGGAATCGTATGAGGGCCTGAGTTAGGCATACTATCAGGGCCTTAGTTAGGGACAGTTTTAGGGCCTGAGTTAGGATTAGTGTCAAGGCCTTATTTAGGACAAATTTTAGGGCTTTAGTTTGGACTAGCAACAAAGCCTTTGTTAGGTATCATGTTGGGGCCTCAGTTAGGTGTAGTGTCAGTGCCATTGTTCGGGACAGTATCAGGGCCTGACTTAGGAGAAGTTCAGGGCCTTAGCCAGGGAAAGTGTCAGGGCCTTAGTTAGGGACATTATCAGGGCCTGAATTAGCAGTAGTGTCAAAAGTCCTTAGTGAGGACAGTAAGGAGTCAGTCAGGACTCAGGCCCTGACACTGTTCTTAAATAAGGCCCTGACATTACCTGTAACACAGGTCCTGATCTCATTCCTATCATAGGCGCTGATGTTGGACTTAACTAAGGCCCTGACACTGGTCCTAACTAAAGCTGTGACACTACTCCTCACTCAGGCCCTGACACTGTCCCTAACAAAGCCTGTGACACTACTCCTAAATCAGGCACTGACACTGTCCCCAACTAGGCCCTGACATACACCTAACTCAGGCCCTGACACTCTCTCTAACTAAGGCCCTGATACTACTCCAAACTCAGCACTGACACTGTCACTAACTAAGGCCCTGACACTATTCATAGCTCACGCCCTAACACAACTCCTAAGTCATGCCCTGACAATGTCCCTAACTAAGGCCCTGACACTATTCCTAACTCAGGCGCTGACACAATACTTAAGGAAGGCCCTGACATTACTCCTAACTCAGGCCCTGAAAAGGTCCCTAACTAAGGCCGACACAACTCCTAACTCAGGCACTAACACTGTCCCTAAATAAGGCCCTGAAACTATTCCTAACTGAGGCGCTGATACAATACCTAACGAAGGCACTGATGCTCCTCCTAACTAAGGCCCTGACACTACTCCTATCTCAAGCAATGACACTGTCCCTAACTTAGGCCCCGACTCTACTCCTGACTCAGGCACTGACACTGGCCCTAACTTAGGCCCGGACACTACTCCTAACTAAGCAACTGACACTGTCCCTAACTAAGGCCCGGACACTACTCCTTACTCAGGCACTGACAATGTCACTAACTAAGGCCGTGACACTACTCTCAAAATAGCCACTGAGACTGTCCCTAAATATGCCCTGACAGTACTCCGAACTGAGGCACTGACACTGTCCTTAATTAAGGCCCTGATACTACTTCCACCTCAGGCACTGATACTCTCCCTAAGTAAGCCCTGACATTACTCCCATTTCCGGCATTGACACTTTCGCTAACTAAGGCCCTGAAACTACTAACAACTCAGGCCCTTACACTGTTACTAACTACCGGTCTCAGACTACTCCTAACTCAGGCCCTGGCACTTTCCATAACTTAGGCTCTGGCACTATTCCTAACTCAGACACTGACGCTGTCCCTTAACTAAGGGTCTGACACTCCTCCCAACTCAGACACTGACACTCTCCCTAACAAAGGCCTTGACACTACTCTTAACTAATACCCTGACACTGTCCCTAACAAAGACCCTGACACTATTCGCAACTCAGGCGCTGTCACTCTCCGTAACTAAGACCGTGACACTACTCCCATCTCAGCCACTGACATTGTCCCTAAGGCCCTGACACTACCTCCAACTCAGGCACTGACACTATCCCTAACTAAGGCCCTGACACTACTCCCAACCTAGGCCCTGACATTGTCCCTAACTAAGGCCTTGACGTTACTCTCAACTCAGGCACTAACACTGTCCCTAACTAAGGACTTGACGGTACTCTTAACTCAGGCCCTGGCACAGTCCCGAACAAAGGCCTCCCACTACCCCCAACTCTGGCACTGAGAGTGACCCTAACTACGGCCATCACACTACTCCTAACTCAGGCACTGACGCTGTCCCTAAGTAAGGCCCTGACACTACTCCCAACGCAGGCACTGACGCTGTCCCTAACTAAGGCTCTGACACTACTCCCAACACAGGCATTGACACTGTTCCTAACTAAGGCCCTCACACTACTACTTACTTAGGCACTGACACGCTACCTAACTAAGGCCCTGAGACTACTTCTACCTCAGACCCTGACACTGCCCCTAACGAAGGGCCTCATACTACTCCCAACACAGGCACTGACACTCTCCCTAACTAAGGCCTTGACACTACTTTTAACTCATGCCCTGATGCTGTCCCCAAAAAAGACCCTGAGACTATTCCCAACTCAGGCACTGACACTCTCCCTAACTAAGACCCTGACACTACTCCCATCTCAGCCACTGACACTGTCCCTAATGCCCTGACACTACTTCCAACTCAGGCACTGACACTGTCCCTAACTAGGCCCTGACACTACTCCCAACTCAGGCACTGACACTGTCCCTAACTCAGGCCCTGACATATCTCCCAACTCCGGCACTGACACTTTCTCTAACTACGGCCCTGAAACTACTCACAACTCAGGCACTGACCCTGTCCCTAACTAGGCCCTGACACTACTCCCAACTCAGGCACTGACACTGTCCCTAATTAAGGCCCTGACATAACTCCCAACTCTGGCACTGACACTTTCTCTAACTAAGGCCCTGTAACTACTCACAACTCAGGCCCTGACACTGTTCCTAACTACCAGTCTCAGACTACTCCTAACTTAGGCCCTGACACTATTCCTAACACAATCACTGACACTGTCCCTAACTAAGGTCCTGAGACGATTCCTAACTCAGACCCTGACACTGTCCATAACTTAGGCCATGTCACTATTCCCAACTCAGGCACTGACGCTCTTCCTAACTAAGGGTCTGACACTACTCCAAACTGAGACACTGACACTCTTCCAAATTAAGGCCTTGACACTACTCTTAACTCAGGCCCTGACACTGTCCATAATAAAGACCCTGACAAAATTCCCAAATAGGCACTGACAATGTCCGTAACTAAGGCCCTGACACTATTCCCATCTCAGCCACTGACACTGTCCCTAACTATGGCCCTGACACTACTCCCAATGCAAGCACTGGCGCTGTCCCTAACTAAGGCACTGGCACTACTCCCAACTCGCCCTGGCTCTGTCCCTAACTAAGGCTCTGACACTACTCCCATTTCAGGCAATGACAGTGTCCCTAACTGAGGCAATGATATTACACCCAACTCAAGAACTAAGGCTCTGCATCATTGTGATGACAAGCGCCATGGAGCATTGTGATGACAAGGGCCATGGAGAATTGTGATGACGGGTCCTAGAGCATTGTGGTGACAAGGGACATGGAGCATTTTGATGACAGGGGTCATGGGGCATTGTGATGAAAGTGGTCATGGAGCATTGTGATTAAAGTGGTCATGGAACATTGTGATAAAAGTGGTCATGTAGCATTGTGATGAAAAGTGCTATGGAGCATTGGGATGACAGGGGTCATGGAGCATTGTGATGACAAATGCGTGGGGATTTGTGATGACGAGGACCATGGGGCATTGAGATTATAAGGATGATGCAGCATTGTGATGACAGGGGCCATGGAGCATTTTAATGACAAGGGACATGGAGCATTGTGATGACAGAGGTCATGGAGCATTGTGGTGACCAGCGGCATGGAGCATTTTGAAGAAAGGGGTACTGTAACATTGTGATGAAAGGGTCAAGGAGCATTTGGATTACAAGGATCATGGAGCATTGTGATGACAAGGGCCATGGAGCATTGTGATGACAGGGCTCATGTGGCATTATGATGACAGTGGTCATGGAGCAATGTGATGAATGTTGTCATGGAGCACTGTGATTACAGGGGCCATGGAGAATTGTGATGACAAAGGCCAGGGAACATTGTGATGACAGGGGTCATGGAGCATTGTGCTGAAAACGGACTTGGAGCATTGTGATGAAAGGGGTCATGGCTCATTGTGATGACAGGGGCCCTGGAACGTTGTGATGACAGGGGTCACGGGGCATTGTGATGACAAGGGCCATGGAACATTTTGATGATAGTGGTCATATGGCATTTTGAATGACAGGGACCATGAAGCATTGTGATGACAAGAGTCATGGAGACTTGTGATGACAGGGGGCATGGAGCTTTGTGATTTCACAGGCATGTAGCATTTTAGACAAGGCTCATGGAGCATTGGGATGACAGGGGTCATGGAGCATTGTGATGATAAGGGCATGGAGCATTGTGATGACAATGGCATGGAGCATTGCGATGACAAAGTCATGGAGCATTGCGATGACAAAGTCATGGAGCATTGTGATGACAGGGGTTATGGAGCATTGTGATGACAAGGGCGTGGAGCATTGTGATGACAGTGGTCATGGAACATTGTGACGATAAGGGCATCGAGCCGAGTTAGGGACAGTCTAGCGGCCTTGGGACTAAATTCAGTGCCTGAATTAGGCACAGCATAAGGTCTTTAGTTAGCATAAGAGGTAGGACATTAGCTCGGGACAGGGTTAGGGTAAAGGCTTGGAATCGTGTCAGCAAATGACCTAAGGATAGTGTGAAGACCTTTGTTACTGAGACTCTCAGGGACTTATTCAGAAGCAGTGTTAGGGCTTCAGGTCGGGACAGCATCAGGGCCTGACTTAGGGAGAGCGACAGGGCCTGAGTGAGGCCTAATGTCAGGCCCTTAGCTGGGGACACTGTCAGGGAATGACTTAGGAGCAGCATCAGTGCCTTTGTTGGATCAGCTTTAGGTTCTTAGTTAAAGACATGACCGGAGCCCTAGTTAGTCACAGCGTCAAGGCCTCAGTTAGGGAAAGCTTCAGGGTCTGAGTTACAGACAGCCTCATGTCCTCACTTAAAGACTGCAACAGGGCTTTCTTATGGACAGTGTCAGGACCTTGGTTAGAAATGAGTCAGGATATTAGCTCAGGAGAGTGTCAGGATTTTAGTCATTGCTGGCAGCAGGGCCTATATTAAGGACAGATTCCGGGCCTTTGTTAGATTCAGTGTCATGGCCTTAGTTAGGAGTAGTCAGGGCCTTAGTTAGGGAGAGCATTAGGGTTTCAGTTAGCATAAGGTGCAGGAGATTATCTCGGGACAGAGTCAGGTTCCAGGCCAGAGACAGTGAAAGGAAATGACCAAGGGATAACGAGAAGACCTTAGTTATTGAGAGCATCAGGGCCTTAGTTAGCAGCAGCGTGAGCGCCTTAATCAGGACCAGTGCCAGGGCTTGATGTATGGACAGCATCAGAGCCTAACTAAGGTACAGCAACAGGGCCTAAGTGAGGCCTATCTTTAGGGCCTGAGTAAGGGACAGTATCAGGGCATGACTTAGGAGCAGCATAAAGGCCTCTGTAGGATCAGCATTCGGGTCTTGGTTAAAGCTATTATCAGGGCCTCCGTTAGGGATAGCCTCAAGGCCTCACTTAGGGACAGCGTCAGGGCTTACTTTGGGAAAGTTTCAGGACCTTGGTAAGACATGGGTCAGGCTATTAGCTCAGGATAATATCAGGTGTTCAGATATTGACGGCAGCAGGGCCTTAGTTAGAGGCAGTGTCAGGGCCTAAGTTAGGACTAGCATCAGAGCCTTTGTTAGGTACAGTGTCAGTGACTGAGTTAGGTGTAGTGTCAGAGCCTTAGTTAGGGACAGTGTCAGGGCCTGCATTTGGACGAGCCTTCAGGCCTCATTTAGGGACAGGTTCACGGCCTCGGACCTAAATTCAGGGCCTCATTTAGGGACAGAATCAGGGATTTAACTAGCATAAGGGGATCTACAGCTGAAAGCAACCTGAACACCACCACAAGCAGATGCAGAAGTGAACCATGCACGCTCCTATGAAGGAATATTCCACAGCAGTTGAGTACATTTTGTTTAAAGTTAGTAACACTATAAAAATTATGTTTTGAAGAAAACTATATTCAGAAGATGAAAGAATCTCGTTCTAAAGAAACTCTTTAGCTCATCTCGACATTAGCTAAAGAGAAGTTTGGGTTAAGGTCTAGGGAGAGTGTCAGGAAATGACCTAGGGATAGTGTCAAGACCTTAGTTACTTAGCACATCAGGACCTAATTTAGGAGCAGTGAGTGTCAGGGCTTCGGGTAGGAACAGCGTCAGAGCCTGACTTAGGGAGTGGGACAGGGCCTGAGTGAGGCCTTGCGTCAGGGCCTTAGCTAGAGACAGTGTCAGGGCATGACTTAGGAGCAGCATAAGAGCCACGGTAGGATCAGCCTCATGGGCTAGGTTAAAGATATTATCAGGGCCTCTGTTAGGGACAGCCTCAAGGCCTCACTTAGAGACAGCATCAGGGCTTCCTTAGGGACAGTTTCAGGACCTTGGTAAGAGATGGGTCAAGAAATTGGCTCAGGATAGTGTCAGGACGTTAGATATTGACGGCAGCAGGGCCTTAGTTAGGGACAGTGTCAGGCCCTGAATTACGACGAACATCGAGGCCTTAGGTACGGACAGGGTCACAGCCTCGAGAGTAATTTTAGGCCCTTAGTTAAGGATAGCAGCAGGGCTGTAATTAGCATAAGAGGCATGACATTTGCTAGGGCCAGGGTCAGGTTACGCTCTAGGGATAGTGTCAGGAAAGGACCTAAGCATAGTGTCAAAACCTTAATTACAGAGAGTATCAGATACTTATTTAGAACCAGTGTCAGGGCTTCAGGTAGGGACAGCATCAGAGCCTGACTTAGGGCGAGCGTTAGGGCCTGAGTGAGGCCTAGCGTCAGGCCCTTAGATGAGGACAATGTCAGGGCATGACTTAGGAACAGCATCAGCTCCTCTGTTGGATCGACTTTAGCGTCTTAGATACAGATATCATCAGGTCCTCAGTGAGTCACAGCGTGAAGGCCTCAGTTAGGGATAGCTTCAGGGCCTGAGTTAGGGACAGCCTCAGTTCTTAACTTAGGGACAGTGATAGGGCTTTCTTAGGGACAGTGTCAGGACCTTGGTTAGAAATATGTCAGGATATTAACTCAGGCTTGTGTCCAGTTTTTAGTTATTGCTGACAGCAGGGCCTATATTAGGGGCAAATTCTGAGCCTTACTTAGAGACAGTGTCAGGGCCTGAGTTAGGACTAGCATCACAGCCCTTGTAAAGTACAGTGTCAGGGACTGAGTTAGGTGTAGTGTCAGGGCTTTAGTTAGGGACAGTGTCAGTGCCTCAGTTAGGATGATCCTCCAAACTTCAGTTAGGGACAGGTTGACGGCCTCAGGACTAATTTCAGGCTCTTAGTTAGAGACAACGTCAGGGATTTAGTTAGCATAAGAGGTTCGACAATAGCTAAAGACAAGTTTAGGTTAAGATCTAGGGAGAGTGTCAGGAAATGACCTAGGGATAGTGTCAAGACCATAGCTAATTAGAGCATCAGTGCCTAATTTAGGCCCAGTGTCAGGGCTTCAGGTAGGGATAGAATCTTAGCCTGACTTAGGGAGAGCGACAGGGCCTGAGTGATGCCTCGAGTCAGGGCCTTAGCTACGGACAGCGTCAGGGCATGACATAGGATCAGCATAAGGTTCTCTGTAGGGTCAGCATTAGGGTCTTAGTTTAAGACATTATCAGGACCTCTGTGAGGGACAGCCTGAGGGCCTCACTTAGGGACAGTGTCAGTGCTAACTTTGGGAGAGTTTCAGGACCTTGGTAAGACATGGGTCAGGATATTAGCTCAGGATAATGTCAGGACTTTAGATATTGATGGTAGCAGCGCCTACGTTAGGGAAAGTTTCAAGGCGTTAGTTAGGAGTAGCGGGCCTCTGATAGGTCCAGTGTCAGATCCTCAGTTAGCAATAGTGTTAGGGCCATAGTTAGGGACAGTGTCAGGACTGGATGTAGGGCGAGCATCTAGGCCTTAGTTCGGGACAGTTTCATGGTCTTGGGACTAAATTCAGTGCCTGAGGTAGGCACAGCCTAAGGGCTTCAGTTAACATAAGAGGCAGGACATTAGCTAGTGACCGTGTCAGTTTAACATCTAGGGATAGTGTCAGGAAATGACCTAAGGATAGTGTGAAGACCTTTGTTATGGAGACTCTCAGGGCCTTATTCAGAACCAGTGTTAGGGCTTCAGGTAGGGACAGCATCAGAGCCTGACTTAGGGAGAGCGTTAGGGTCTGCGTGAGGCCTAGCATCAGACACTTAGTGGGGGACACTATCGGGGCATGACTTAGGAGCAGCATCAGGGCCTCTGTTGGATCAGCCTTAGGGTCTTAGTTAAAGACATGATCAGGGTCTGAGTTAGTCACAGCATCAAGGCCTGAGTTAGTTAGGGAAAGCTTCAGGGCCTCACTTAGGGACAGCGTCAGGGTTTACTGTGGGACAGTTTCAGGACCTTGGTAAGACATGGGTCAGGTTATTAGCTCCGGATAATGTCAGGACTTTAGATGTTGATGGCAGCAGCCCTTAGTTAGAGACAGTGTCAGGCCCTGAGTTACGATTAGCATCAGAGCCTTTGTTAGATACAGTGTACGGGACTGAATTAGGAGTAGAGTCAGGGCCTTCGTTAGTGACAGTGTCAGGGCCTGACTTAGGGAGAGCGACAGGGCCTGAGTGAGGCTTAGCATCAGGCCCTTAGCTGGGCACACTGTCAGGGCATGACTTTGGAGCAGCATCAGCGTCTTTGCTGGATCAGCATTAAGGTCTTCGTTAGGTACATGATCAGGGCCTGAATTAGTCACAGCTTCAAGGTTTCAGTTAAGGAAAGCTTCAGGGCCTGAGTTAGGGACAGCCTCAGGTCTTCACTTAGGGACAGCGTCAGGGCTTACTTTGGGACAGTTTCAAGACCTTGGAAAGACATAGGTCAGGATATTAGCTCAGGATAATGTCAGGACTTTTGATAGTGATGGCAGCAGGGCCTTAGTTACCGACGGTTTCAGGGCCTGAGTTAGGCCTAGCATCAGAGCCTTTGTTAGGTACAGTGTAAGGGACTGAGTTAGCAGTAATGTCAGGGCCTTGCTTAGGGACTGTGTCAGGGTCTGATTTAGGTGTACTGTCTGAGACCTAGTTAGGGACAGTGCTAGGGCCTGAGTTAGGATTAGTGTCAAGGCCTTATTTAGGACCAATTTCAGGGCCTTAGTTTGGACTAGCATCAGAGCCATTGTTAGGAATCGTATGAGGGCCTGAGTTAGGCATACTATCAGGGCCTTAGTTAGGGACAGTTTTAGGGCCTGAGTTAGGATTAGTGTCAAGGCCTTATTTAGGACCAATTTTAGGGCTTTAGTTTGGACTAGCAGCAAAGCATTTGTTAGGTATCATGTCGGGGCCTCAGTTAGGTGTAGTGTCAGGGCCATTGTTCGGGACAGTATCAGGGCCTGACTTAGGAGAAGTTCAGGGCCTTAGCCAGGGAAAGTGTCAGGGCCTTAGTTAGGGACATTATCAGGGCCTGAATTAGCAGTAGTGTCAAAAGTCCTTAGTGAGGACAGTAAGGAGTCAGTCAGGACTCAGGCTCTGACACTGTTCTTAAATAAGGCCCTGACATTACCTGTAACACAGGTCCTGATCTCATTCCTATCATAGGCGCTGATGTTGGACTTAACTAAGGCCCTGACACTGGTCCTAACTAAAGCTGTGACACTACTCCTAACTCAGGCCCTGACACTGTCCCTAACAAAGCCTGTGACACTACTCCTAAATCAGGCACTGACACTGTCCCCAACTAGGCCCTGACATACACCTAACTCAGGCCCTGACACTGTCTCTAAGGCCCTGATACTACTCCAAACTCAGCACTGACACTGTCACTAACTAAGGCCCTGACACTATTCCTAACTCAGGCACTGACACAATACTTAAGGAAGGCCCTGACATTACTCCTAACTCAGGCCCTGAAAAGGTCCCTAACTAAGGCCGACACAACTCCTAACTCAGGCACTAACACTGTCCCTAAATAAGGCCCTGAAACTATTCCTAACTGAGGCGCTGATACAATACCTAACGAAGGCACTGATGCTCCTCCTAACTAAGGCCCTGACAATACTCCTATCTCAAGCAATGACACTGTCCCTAACTTAGGCCCCGACTCTACTCCTGACTCAGGCACTGACACTGGCCCTAACTTAGGCCCGGACACTACTCCTAACTAAGCAACTGACACTGTCCCTAACTAAGGCCCGGACACTACTCCTTACTCAGGCACTGACAATGTCACTAACTAAGGCCGTGACACTACTCCCAAAATAGGCACTGAGACTGTCCCTAAATATGCCCTGACAGTACTCCGAACTCAGGCACTGACACTGTCCTTAACTAAGGCCCTGATACTACTTCCACCTCAGGCACTGACACTCTCCCTAAGTAAGCCCTGACATTACTCCCAATTCCGGCATTGACACTTTCGCTAACTAAGGCCCTGAAACTACTAACAACTCAGGCCCTTACACTGTTACTAACTACCGGTCTCAGACTACTCCTAACTCAGGCCCTGGCACTGTCCATAACTTAGGCTCTGGCACTATTCCTAACTCAGACACTGACGCTGTCCCTTAACTAAGGGTCTGACACTCCTCCCAACTCAGACACTGACACTCTCCCTAACAAAGGCCTTGACACTACTCTTAACTAATACCCTGACACTGTCCCTAACAAAGACCCTGACACTATTCCCAACTCAGGCGCTGTCACTCTCCGTAACTAAGACCGTGACACTACTCCCATCTCAGCCACTGACATTGTCCCTAAGGCCCTGACACTACCTCCAACTCAGGCACTGACACTATCCCTAACTACAGCCCTGACACTTCTCCTAACTCAGGCACTGACACTGTCCCTTACTAATATCCTGACACAACTCCCAACTCAGGCACTGATTTGTTCCTAACAAAGGCCGTGACACTAATCCCAACATAGCCACTGAGACTGTCCCGAAATACGCCCTGACAGTACTCCCAACTCAGGCACTGACACTGTCCCTATCTAAGGCCCTGACACTACTCCCAAACTAGGCCCTGACATTGTCCCTAACTAAGGCCTTGACGTTACTCTCAACTCAGGCACTAACACTGTCCCTAACTAAGGACTTGACACTACTCTTAACTCAGGCCCTGGCACAGTCCCTAACAAAGGCCTGCCACTACCCCCAACTCTGGCACTGAGAGTGTCCCTAACTACGGCCATCACACTACTCCTAACTCAGGCACTGACGCTGTCCCTAAGTAAGGCCCTGACTCTATTCCCAATGCAGGCACTGACGCTGTCCCTAACTAAGGCTCTGACACTACTCCCAACACAGGCATTGACACTGTCCCTAACTAAGGCCCTCACACTACTACTTACTTAGGCACTGACACGCTACCTAACTAAGGCCCTGAGACTACTTCTACCTCAGATCCTGACACTGCCCCTAACGAACGGCCTGATACTACTCCCAGCACAGGCACTGACACTCTCCCTAACTAAGGCCTTGACACTACCTTTAACTCATGCCCTGATGCTGTCCCCAAAAAAGACCCTGTGACTATTCCCAACTCAAGCACTGACACTCTCCCTAACTAAGACCCTGACACCACTCCCATCTCAGCCACTGACACTGTCCCTAATGCCCTGACACTACTTCCAACTCAGGCACTGACACTGTCCCTAACTAGGCCCTGACACTACTCCCAACTCAGGCACTGACACTGTCCCTAACTAAGGCCCTGACATAATTCCCAACTCTGGCACAGACACTTTCTCTAACTACGGCCCTGAAACTACTCACAATTCAGGCACTGACCCTGTCCCTAACTAGGCCCTGACACTACTCCCAACTCAGGCACTGACACTGTCCCTAACTAAGGCCCTGACATAATTCCCAACTCCGGCACTGACACTTTCTCTAACTACGGCCCTGTAACTACTCCCAACTAAGGCCCTGACACTGTTCCTAACTACCAGTCTCAGACTACTCCTAACTTAGGCCCTGACACTATTCCTAACACAATCACTGACACTGTCCCTAACTAAGGTCCTGAGACGATTCCTAAGTCACACCCTGACACTGTCCATAACTTAGGCCATGTCACTACTCCCAACTCAGGCACTGACGCTGTTCCTAACTAAGGGTCTGACACTACTCCAAACTGAGACACTGACACTCTTCCAAATTAAGGCCTTGACACTACTCTTAACTCAGGCCCTGACACTGTCCATAATAAAGACCCTGAAGAAAATCCCAACTTAGGCACTGACAATGTCCGTAACTAAGGCCCTGACACTATTCACATCTCAGCCACTGACACTGTCCCTAACTATGGCCCTGACACTACTCCCAATGCAAGCACTGGTGCTGTCCCTAACTAAGGCACTGGTACTACTCCCAACTCACCCTGGCTCTGTCCCTAACTAAGGCTCTGACACTACTCCCATTTCAGGCAATGACAGTGTCCCTATCTGAGGCAATGATACTACTCCCAACTCAAGCACTAAGGCTCTGCATCATTGTGATGACAAGCGCCATGGAGCATTGTGATGACAAGGGCCATGGAGAATTGTGATGACGGGTCCTAGAGCATTGTGGTGACAAGGGACATGGAGCATTTTGATGACAGGGGTCATGGGGCATTGTGATGAAAGTGGTCATGGAGCATTGTGATTAAAGTGGTCATGGAACATTGTGATAAAAGTGGTCATGTAGCATTGTGATGAAAAGTGCTATGGAGCATTGGGATGACAGGGGTCATGGAGCATTGTGATGACAAATGCGTGGATATTTGTGATGACGAGGACCATGGGGCATTGAGATTATAAGGATGATGCAGCATTGTGATGACAGGGGCCATGGAGCATTTTAATGACAAGGGACATGGAGCATTGTGATGACAGAGGTCATGGAGCATTGTGGTGACCAGCGGCATGGAGCACTGTGAAGAAAGGGGTACTGTAACATTGTGATGAAAGGGTCAAGGAGCATTTGGATTACAAGGATCATGGAGCATTGTGATGACAAGGGCCATGGAGCATTGTGATGACAGGGCTCATGTGGCATTATGATGACAGTGGTCATGGAGCAATGTGATGAACGTTGTCATGGAGCACTGTGATTACAGGGGCCATGGAGAATTGTGATGACAAAGGCCAGGGAACATTGTGATGACAGGGGTCATGGAGCATTGTGCTGAAAACGGACCTGGAGCATTGTGATGAAAGGGGTCATGGCTCATTGTGATGATAGGGGGCCTGGAACATTGTGATGACAAAGGCCAGGGAACATTGTGATGACAGGGGTCATGGAGCATTGTGCTGAAAACGGACCTGGAGCATTGTGATGAAAGGGGTCATGGCTCATTGTGATGACAGGGGGCCTGGAACATTGTGATGACAGGGGGCATGGAGCTTTGTGATTTCACAGGCATGTAGCATTTTAGACAAGGCTCATGGAGCATTGGGATGACAGGGGTCATGGAGCATTGTGATGATAAGGGCATGGAGCATTGGGATGACAATGGCATGGAGCATTGCGATGACAAAGTCATGGAGCATTGTGATGACAGGGGTTATGGAGCATTGTGATGACAAGGGCGTGGAGCATTGTGATGACAGTGGTCATGGAACATTGTGACGATAAGGGCATCGAGCCGAGTTAGGGACAGTCTAGCGGCCTTGGGACTAAATTCAGTGCCTGAATTAGGCACAGCATAAGGTCTTTAGTTAGCATAAGAGGTAGGACATTAGCTCGGGACAGGGTTAGGGTAAAGGCTTGGAATCGTGTCAGCAAATGACCTAAGGATAGTGTGAAGACCTTTGTTACTGAGACTCTCAGGGACTTATTCAGAAGCAGTGTTAGGGCTTCAGGTCGGGACAGCATCAGGGCCTGACTTAGGGAGAGCGACAGGGCCTGAGTGAGGCCTAATGTCAGGCCCTTAGCTGGGGACACTGTCAGGGCATGACTTAGGAGCAGCATCAGTGCCTTTGTTGGATCAGCTTTAGGTTCTTAGTTAAAGACATGACCGGAGCCCTAGTTAGTCACAGCGTCAAGGCCTCAGTTAGGGAAAGCTTCAGGGTCTGAGTTACAGACAGCCTCATGTCTTCACTTAAAGACAGCGACAGGGCTTTCTTAGGGACAGTGTCAGGACCTTGGTTAGAAATGAGTCAGGATATTAGCTCAGGAGAGTGTCAGGATTTTAGTCATTGCTGGCAGCAGGGCCTGTATTAAGGACAGATTCCGGGCCTTTGTTAGATTCAGTGTCATGGCCTTAGTTAGGAGTAGTCAGGGCCTTAGTTAGGGAGAGCATTAGGGTTTCAGTTAGCATAAGGTGCAGGAGATTATCTCGGGACAGAGTCAGGTTCCAGGCCAGAGACAGTGAAAGGAAATGACCAAGGGATAACGAGAAGACCTTAGTTATTGAGAGCATCAGGGCCTTAGTTAGCAGCAGCGTGAGCGCCTTAATCAGGACCAGTGCCAGGGCTTGATGTATGGACAGCATCAGAGCCTAACTAAGGTACAGCAACAGGGCCTAAGTGAGGCCTATCTTTAGGGCCTGAGTAAGGGACAGTATCAGGGCATGACTTAGGAGCAGCATAAAGGCCTCTGTAGGATCAGCATTTGGGTCTTGGTTAAAGCTATTATCAGGGCCTCCGTTAGGGATAGCCTCAAGGCCTCACTTAGGGACAGCGTCAGGGCTTACTTTGGGAAAGTTTCAGGACCTTGGTAAGACATGGGTCAGGCTATTAGCTCAGGATAATATCAGGTGTTCAGATATTGACGGCAGCAGGGCCTTAGTTAGAGGCAGTGTCAGCGCCTAAGTTAGGACTAGCATCAGAGCCTTTGTTACGTACAGTGTCAGTGACTGAGTTAGGTGTAGTGTCAGAGCCTTAGTTAGGGACAGTGTCAGGGCCTGCATTTGGACGAGCATCCAGGCCTCAGTTAGGGACAGGTTCACGGCCTCGGACCTAAATTCAGGGCCTCATTTAGGGACAGAATCAGGGATTTAGCTAGCATAAGGGGATCTACAGCTGAAAGCAACCTGAACACCACCACAAGCAGATGCACAAGTGAACCATGCACGCTCCTATGAAGGAATATTCCACAGCAGTTGAGTACATTTTGTTTAAAGTTAGTAACACTATAAAAATTATGTTTTGAAGAAAACTATATTCAGAAGATGAAAGAATCTCGTTCTAAAGAATCTCTTTAGCTCATCTCGACATTAGCTAAAGAGAAGGTTGGGTTAAGGTCTAGGGAGAGTGTCAGGAAATGACCTAGGGATAGTGTCAAGACCTTAGTTACTTAGCACATCAGGACCTAATTTAGGAGCAGTGAGTGTCAGGGCTTCGGGTAGGAACAGCGTCAGAGCCTGACTTAGGGAGTGGGACAGGGCCTGAGTGAGGCCTTGCGTCAGGGCCTTAGCTAGAGACAGTGTCAGGGCATGACTTAGGAGCAGCATAAGAGCCACGGTAGGATCAGCCTCAGGGGCTATGTTACAGATATTATCAGGGCCTCTGTTAGGGACAGCCTCAAGGCCTCACTTAGAGACAGCATCAGGGCTTCCTTAGGGACAGTTTCAGGACCTTGGTAAGAGATGGGTCAAGAAATTAGCTCAGGATAGTGTCAGGACGTTAGATATTGACGGCAACAGGGCCTTAGTTAGGGACAGTGTCAGGCCCTGAATTAGGACGAACATCGAGGCCTTAGGTACGGACAGGGTCACAGCCTCGAGAGTAATTTTAGGCCCTTAGTTAAGGACAGCAGCAGGGCTGTAGTTAGCATAAGAGGCATGACATTTGCTAGGGCCAGGGTCAGGTTACGGTCTAGGGATAGTGTCAGGAAAGGACCTAAGCATAGTGTCAAAACCTTAGTTACTGAGAGTATCAGATCCTTATTTTGGACCAGTGTCAGGGCTTCAGGTAGGGACAGCATCAGAGCCTGACTTAGGGCTAGCATTAGGGCCTGAGTGAGGCCTAGCGTCAGGCCCTTAGATGAGGACAATGTCAGGGCATGACTTAGGAACAGCATCAGCTCCTCTGTTGGATCGACTTTAGCGTCTTAGATACAGACATCATCAGGTCCTCAGTTAGTCACAGCGTGAAGGCCTCAGTTAGGGAAGGCTTCAGGGCCTGAGTTAGGGACAGCCTCAGTTCTTAACTTAGGGACAGTGATAGGGCTTTCTTAGGGACAGTGTCAGGACCTTGGTTAGAAATATGTCAGGATATTAACTCAGGCTAGTGTCCAGTTTTTAGTTATTGCTGACAGCAGGGCCTATATTAGGGGCAAATTCTGAGCCTTACTTAGAGACAGTGTCAGGGCCTGAGTTAGGACTAGCATCACAGCCCTTGTAAAGTACAGTGTCAGGGACTGAGTTAGGTGTAGTGTCAGGGCTTTAGTTAGGGACAGTGTCAGCGCCTCAGTTAGGATGATCCTCCAAACTTCAGTTAGGGACAGGTTGACGGCCTCAGGACTAATTTCAGGCTCTTAGTTAGAGACAACGTCAGGGATTTAGTTAGCATAAGAGGTTCGACAATAGCTAAAGACAAGTTTAGGTTAAGATCTAGGGAGAGTGTCAGGAAATGACCTAGGGATAGTGTCAAGACCATAGCTAATTAGAGCATCAGTGCCTAATTTAGGCCCAGTGTCAGGGCTTCAGGTAGGGATAGAATCTTAGCCTGACTTAGGGAGAGTGACAGGGCCTGAGTGATGCCTCGAGTCAGGGCCTTAGCTACGGACAGCGTCAGGGCATGACATAGGATCAGCATAAGGTTCTCTGTAGGGTCAGCATTAGGGTCTTAGTTTAAGACATTATCAGGACCTCTGTGAGGGACAGCCTCAGGGCCTCACTTAGGGACAGTGTCAGGGCTAACTTTGGGAGAGTTTCAGGACCTTGGTAAGACATGGGTCAGGATATTAGCTCAGGATAATGTCAGGACTTTAGATATTGATGGTAGCAGCGCCTACGTTAGGGAAAGTTTCAAGGCGTTAGTTAGGAGTAGCGGGCCTCTGATAGGTCCAGTGTCAGATCCTCAGTTAGCAATAGTGTTAGGGCCATAGTTAGGGACAGTGTCAGGAGTGGATGTAGGGCGAGCATCTAGGCCTTAGTTCGGAACAGTTTCATGGTCTTGGGACTAAATTCAGTGCCTGAGGTAGGCACAGCCTAAGGGCTTCAGTTAGCATAAGAGGCAGGACATTAGCTAGTGACCGTGTCAGTTTAACATCTAGGGATAGTGTCTGGAAATGACCTAAGGATAGTGTGAAGACCTTTGTTATGCAGACTCTCAGGGCCTTATTCAGAACCAGTGTTAGGGCTTCAGGTAGGGACAGCATCAGAGCCTGACTTAGGGAGAGCGTTAGGGTCTGCGTGAGGCCTAGCATCAGACACTTAGTGGGGGACACTATCGGGGCATGACTTAGGAGCAGCATCAGGGCCTCTGTTGGATCAGCCTTAGGGTCTTAGTTAAAGACATGATCAGGGTCTGAGTTAGTCACAGCATCAAGGCCTGAGTTACTTAGGGAAAGCTTCAGGGCCTCACTTAGGGACAGCGTCAGGGTTTACTGTGGGACAGTTTCAGGACCTTGGTAAGACATGGGTCAGGTTATTAGCTCCGGATAATGTCAGGACTTTAGATGTTGATGGCAGCAGCCCTTAGTTAGAGACAGTGTCAGGCCCTGAGTTACGACTAGCATCAGAGCCTTTGTTAGATACAATGTACGGGACTGAATTAGGAGTAGTGTCAGGGCCTTCGTTAGTGACAGTGTCAGGGCCTGACTTAGGGAGAGCGACAGGGCCTGAGTGAGGCTTAGCATCAGGCCCTTAGCTGGGCACACTGTCAGGGCATGACTTTGGAGCAGCATCAGCGTCTTTGCTGGATCAGCATTAAGGTCTTCGTTAGGTACATGATCAGGGCCTGAATTAGTCACAGCTTCAAGGTTTCAGTTAAGGAAAGCTTCAGGGCCTGAGTTAGGGACAGCCTCAGGTCTTCACTTAGGGACAGCGTCAGGGCTTACTTTGGGACAGTTTCAGGACCTTGGAAAGACATAGGTCAGGATATTAGCTCAGGATAATGTCAGGACTTTTGATAGTGATGGCAGCAGGGCCTTAGTTACAGACGGTTTCAGGGCCTGAGTTAGGCCTAGCATCAGAGACTTTGTTAGGTACAGTGTAAGGGACTGAGTTAGCAGTAGTGTCAGGGCCTTGCTTAGGGACTGTGTCAGGGTCTGATTTAGGTGTACTGTCTGAGACCTAGTTAGGGACAGTGCTAGGGCCTGAGTTAGGATTAGTGTCAAGGCCTTATTTAGGACCAATTTCAGGGCCTTAGTTTGGACTAGCATCAGAGCCATTGTTAGGAATCGTATGAGGGCCTGAGTTAGGCATACTATCAGGGCCTTAGTTAGGGACAGTTTTAGGGCCTGAGTTAGGATTAGTGTCAAGGCCTTATTTAGGACCAATTTTAGGGCTTTAGTTTGGACTAGCAACAAAGCCTTTGTTAGGTATCATGTCGGGGCCTCAGTTAGGTGTAGTGTCAGGGCCATTGTTCGGGACAGTATCAGGGCCTGACTTAGGAGAAGTTCAGGGCCTTAGCCAGGGAAAGTGTCAGGGCCTTAGTTAGGGACATTATCAGGGCCTGAATTAGCAGTAGTGTCAAAAGTCCTTAGTGAGGACAGTAAGGAGTCAGTCAGGACTCAGGCCCTGACACTGTTCTTAAATAAGGCCCTGACATTACCTGTAACACAGGTCCTGATCTCATTCCTATCATAGGCGCTGATGTTGGACTTAACTAAGGCCCTGACACTGGTCCTAACTAAAGCTGTGACACTACTCCTAACTCAGGCCCTGACACTGTCCCTAACAAAGCCTGTGACACTACTCCTAAATCAGGCACTGACACTGTCCCTAACTAGGCCCTGACATACACCTAACTCAGGCCCTGACACTGTCTCTAACTAAGGCCCTGATACTACTCCAAACTCAGCACTGACACTGTCACTAACTAAGGCCCTGACACTATTCATAGCTCACGCCCTAACACAACTCCTAAGTCATGCCCTGACAATGTCCCTAACTAAGGCCCTGACACTATTCCTAACTCAGGCGCTGACACAATACTTAAGGAAGGCCCTGACATTACTCCTAACTCAGGCCCTGAAAAGGTCCCTAACTAAGGCCGACACAACTCCTAACTCAGGCACTAACACTGTCCCTAAATAAGGCCCTGAAACTATTCCTAACTGAGGCGCTGATACAATACCTAACGAAGGCACTGATGCTCCTCCTAACTAAGGCCCTGACACTACTCCTATCTCAAGCAATGACACTGTCCCTAACTTAGGCCCCGACTCTACCCCTGACTCAGGCACTGACACTGGCCCTAACTTAGGCCCGGACACTACTCCTAACTAAGCAACTGACACTGTCCCTAACTAAGGCCCGGACACTACTCCTTACTCAGGCACTGACAATGTCACTAACTAAGGCCGTGACACTACTCCCAAAATAGGCACTGAGACTGTCCCTAAATATGCCCTGACAGTACTCCGAACTCAGGCACTGACACTGTCCTTAACTAAGGCCCTGATACTACTTCCACCTCAGGCACTGACACTCTCCCTAAGTAAGCCCTGACATTACTCCCAATTCCGGCATTGACACTTTCGCTAACTAAGGCCCTGAAACTACTAACAACTCAGGCCCTTACACTGTTACTAACTACCGGTCTCAGACTACTCCTAACTCAGGCCCTGGCACTGTCCATAACTTAGGCTCTGGCACTATTCCTAACTCAGACACTGACGCTGTCCCTTAACTAAGGGTCTGACACTCCTCCCAACTCAGACACTGACACTCTCCCTAACAAAGGCCTTGACACTACTCTTAACTAATACCCTGACACTGTCCCTAACAAAGACCCTGACACTATTCCCAACTCAGGCGCTGTCACTCTCCGTAACTAAGACCGTGACACTACTCCCATCTCAGCCACTGACATTGTCCCTAAGGCCCTGACACTACCGCCAACTCAGGCACTGACACTATCCCTAACTAAGGCCCTGACACTACTCCCAACCTAGGCCCTGACATTGTCCCTAAATAAGGCCTTGACGTTACTCTCAACTCAGGCACTAACACTGTCCCTAACTAAGGACTTGACGGTACTCTTAACTCAGGCCCTGGCACAGTCCCGAACAAAGGCCTCCCACTACCCCCAACTCTGGCACTGAGAGTGTCCCTAACTACGGCCATCACACTACTCCTAACTCAGGCACTGACACTGTCCCTAAGTAAGGCCCTGACACTACTCCCAACGCAGGCACGGACGCTGTCCCTAACTAAGGCTCTGACACTACTCCCAACACAGGCATTGACACTGTTCCTAACTAAGGCCCTCACACTACTACTTACTTAGGCACTGACACGCTACCTAACTAAGGCCCTGAGACTACTTCTACCTCAGACCCTGACACTGCCCCTAACGAAGGGCCTGATACTACTCCCAACACAGGCACTGACACTCTCCCTAACTAAGGCCTTGACACTACTTTTAACTCATGCCCCGATGCTGTCCCCAAAAAAGACCCTGAGACTATTCCCAACTCAGGCACTGACACTCTCCCTAACTAAGACCCTGACACTACTCCCATCTCAGCCACTGACACTGTCCCTAATGCCCTGACACTACTTCCAAATCAGGCACTGACACTGTCCCTAACTAGGCCCTGACACTACTCCCAACTCAGGCACTGACACTGTCCCTAATTAAGGTCCTGACATAACTCCCAACTCTGGCACTGACACTTTCTCTAACTAAGGCCCTGTAACTACTCACAACTCAGGCCCTGACACTGTTCCTAACTACCAGTCTCAGACTACTCCTAACTTAGGCCCTGACACTATTCCTAACACAATCACTGACACTGTCCCTAACTAAGGTCCTGAGACGATTCCTAACTCAGACCCTGACACTGTCCATAACTTAGGCCATGTCACTATTCCCAACTCAGGCACTGACGCTCTTTCTAACTAAGGGTCTGACACTACTCCAAACTGAGACACTGACACTCTTCCAAATTAAGGCCTTGACACTACTCTTAACTCAGGCCCTGACACTGTCCATAATAACGACCCTGAAGAAAATCCCAGCTTAGGCACTGACAATGTCCGTAACTAAGGCCCTGACACTATTCCCATCTCAGCCACTGACACTGTCCCTAACTATGGCCCTGACACTACTCCCAATGCAAGCACTGGCGCTGTCCCTAACTAAGGCACTGGCACTACTCCCAACTCGCCCTGGCTCTGTCCCTAACTAAGGCTCTGACACTACTCCCATTTCAGGCAATGACAGTGTCCCTAACTGAGGCAATGATACTACTCCCAACTCAAGCACTAAGGCTCTGGATCATTGTGATGACAAGCGCCATGGAGCATCGTGATGACAAGGGCCATGGAGAATTGTGATGACGGGTCCTGGAGCATTGTGGTGACAAGGGCCATGGAGCATTTTGATGACAGGGGTCATGGGGCATTGTGATGAAAGTGGTCATGGAGCATTGTGATTAAAGTGGTCATGGAACATTGTGATAAAAGTGGTCATGTAGCATTGTTATGAAAAGTGCTATGGAGCATTGGGATGACAGGGGTCATGGAGCATTGTGATGACAAATGCGTGGAGATTTGTGATGACGAGGACCATGGGGCATTGAGATTATAAGGATGATGCAGCATTGTGATGACAGGGGCCATGGAGCATTTTAATGACAAGGGACATGGAGCATTGTGATGACAGAGGTCATGGAGCATTGTGGTGACCAGCGGCATGGAGCACTGTGAAGAAAGGGGTACTGTAACATTGTGATGAAAGGGTCAAGGAGCATTTGGATTACAAGGATCATGGAGCATTGTGATGACAAGGGCCATGGAGCATTGTGATGACAGGGCTCATGTGGCATTATGATGACAGTGGTCATGGAGCAATGTGATGAACGTTGTCATGGAGCACTGTGATTACAGGAGCCATGGAGAATTGTGATGACAAAGGCCAGGGAACATTGTGATGACAGGGGTCATGGAGCATTGTGCTGAAAACGGACCTGGAGCATTGTGATGAAAGGGGTCATGGCTCACTGTGATGACAGGGGGCCTGGAACATTGTGATGACAGGGGTCACGGGGCATTGTGATGACAAGGGCCATGGAACATTTTGATGATAGTGGTCATATGGCATTTTGAATGACAGGGGCCATGAAGCATTGTGATGACAAGAGTCATGGAGACTTGTGATGACAGGGGGCATGGAGCTTTGTGATTTCACAGGCATGTAGCATTTTAGACAAGGCTCATGGAGCATTGGGATGACAGGGGTCATGGAGCATTGTGATGATAAGGGCATGGAGCATTGTGATGACAATGGCATGGAGCATTGTGATGACAAAGTCATGGAGCATTGCGATGACAAAGTCATGGAGCATTGTGATGACAGGGGTTATGGAGCATTGTGATGACAGTGGTCATGGAACATTGTGACGATAAGGGCATCGAGCCGAGTTAGGGACAGTCTAGCGGCATTGGGACTAAATTCAGTGCCTGAATTAGGCACAGCATAAGGTCTTTAGTTAGCATAAGAGGTAGGACATTAGCTCGGGACAGGGTTAGGGTAAAGGCTTGGAATCGTGTCAGGAAATGACCTAAGGATAATGTGAAGACCTTTGTTACTGAGACTCTCAGGGACTTATTCAGAAGCAGTGTTAGGGCTTCAGGTCGGGACAGCATCAGGGCCTGACTTAGGGAGAGCGACAGGGCCTGAGTGAGGCCTAATGTCAGGCCCTTAGCTGGGGACACTGTCAGGGAATGACTTAGGAGCAGCATCAGTGCCTTTGTTGGATCAGCTTTAGGTTCTTAGTTAAAGACATGACCGGAGCCCTAGTTAGTCACAGCGTCAAGGCCTCAGTTAGGGAAAGATTCAGGGTCTGAGTTACAGACAGCCTCATGTCTTCACTTAAAGACAGCGACAGGGCTTTCTTAGGGACAGTGTCAGGACCTTGGTTAGAAATGAGTCAGGATATTAGCTCAGGAGAGTGTCAGGATTTTAGTCATTGCTGGCAGCAGGGCCTATATTAAGGACAGATTCCGGGCCTTTGTTAGATTCAGTGTCATGGCCTTAGTTAGGAGTACTCAGGGCCTTAGTTAGGGAGAGCGTTAGGGTTTCAGTTAGCATAAGGTGCAGGAGATTATCTCGGGACAGAGTCAGGTTCCAGGCCAGAGACAGTGAAAGGAAATGACCAAGGGATAACGAGAAGACCTTAGTTATTGAGAGCATCGGGGCCTTAGTTAGCAGCAGCGTGAGCACCTTAATCAGGACCAGTGCCAGGGCTTGATGTATGGACAGCATCAGAGCCTAACTAAGGTACAGCAACAGGGCCTAAGTGAGGCCTATCTTTAGGGCCTGAGTAAGGGACAGTATCAGGGCATGACTTAGGAGCAGCATAAAGGCCTCTGTAGGATCAGCATTAGGGTCTTGGTTAAAGCTATTATCAGGGCCTCCGTTAGGGATAGCCTCAAGGCCTCACTTAGGGACAGCGTCAGGGCTTACTTTGGGAAAGTTTTAGGACCTTGGTAAGACATGGGTCAGGTTATTAGCTCAGGATAATATCAGGTGTTCAGATATTGATGGCAGCAGGGCCTTAGTTAGAGGCAGTGTCAGCGCCTAAGTTAGGACTAGCATCAGAGCCTTTGTTAGGTACAGTGTCAGTGACTGAGTTAGGTGTAGTGTCAGAGCCTTAGTTAGGGACAGTGTCAGGGCCTGCATTAGGACGAGCCTCCAGGCCTCAGTTAGGGACAGGTTCACGGCCTCGGACCTAAATTCACGGCCTCATTTAGGGACAGAATCAGGGATTTAGCTAGCATAAGGGGATCTACAGCTGAAAGCAACCTGAGCACCACCACAAGCAGATGCACAAGTGAACCATGCACGCTCCTATGAAGGAATATTCCACAGCAGTTGAGTACATTTTGTTTAAAGTTAGTAACACTATAAAAATTATGTTTTGAAGAAAACTATATTCAGAAGATGAAAGAATCTCGTTCTAAAGAATCTCTTTAGCTCATCTCGACATTAGCTAAAGAGAAGGTTGGGTTAAGGTCTAGGGAGAGTGTCAGGAAATGACCTAGGGATAGTGTCAAGACCTTAGTTACTTAGCACATCAGGACCTAATTTAGGAGCAGTGAGTGTCAGGGCTTCGGGTAGGAACAGCGTCAGAGCCTGACTTAGGGAGTGGGACAGGGCCTGAGTGAGGCCTTGCGTCAGGGCCTTAGCTAGAGACAGTGTCAGGGCATGACTTAGGAGCAGCATAAGAGCCACGGTAGGATCAGCCTCAGGGGCTATGTTACAGATATTATCAGGGCCTCTGTTAGGGACAGCCTCAAGGCCTCACTTAGAGACAGCATCAGGGCTTCCTTAGGGACAGTTTCAGGACCTTGGTAAGAGATGGGTCAAGAAATTAGCTCAGGATAGTGTCAGGACGTTAGATATTGACGGCAGCAGGGCCTTAGTTAGGGACAGTGTCAGGCCCTGAATTAGGACGAACATCGAGGCCTTAGGTACGGACAGGGTCACAGCCTCGAGAGTAATTTTAGGCCCTTAGTTAAGGACAGCAGCAGGGCTGTAGTTAGCATAAGAGGCATGACATTTGCTAGGGCCAGGGTCAGGTTACGCTCTAGGGATAGTGTCAGGAAAGGACCTAAGCATAGTGTCAAAACCTTAGTTACTGAGAATATCAGATCCTTATTTAGAACCAGTGTCAGGGCTTCAGGTAGGGACAGCATCAGAACCTGACTTAGGGAGAGCGACAGGGCCTGAGTGAGGCCTAGCGTCAGGCCCTTAGATGAGGACAATGTCAGGGCATGACTTAGGAACAGCATCAGCTCCTCTGTTGGATCGACTTTAGCGTCTTAGATACAGACATCATCAGGTCCTCAGTTAGTCACAGCGTGAAGGCCTCAGTTAGGGAAGGCTTCAGGGCCTGAGTTAGGGACAGCCTCAGTTCTTAACTTAGGGACAGTGATAGGGCTTTCTTAGGGACAGTGTCAGGACCTTGGTTAGAAATATGTCAGGATATTAACTCAGGCTAGTGTCCAGTTTTTAGTTATTGCTGACAGCAGGGCCTATATTAGGGGCAAATTCTGAGCCTTACTTAGAGACAGTGTCAGGGCCTGAGTTAGGACTAGCATCACAGCCCTTGTAAAGTACAGTGTCAGGGACTGAGTTAGGTGTAGTGTCAGGGCTTTAGTTAGGGACAGTGTCAGCGCCTCAGTTAGGATGATCCTCCAAACTTCAGTTAGGGACAGGTTGACGGCCTCAGGACTAATTTCAGGCTCTTAGTTAGAGACAACGTCAGGGATTTAGTTAGCATAAGAGGTTCGACAATAGCTAAAGACAAGTTTAGGTTAAGATCTAGGGAGAGTGTCAGGAAATGACCTAGGGATAGTGTCAAGACCATAGCTAATTAGAGCATCAGTGCCTAATTTAGGCCCAGTGTCAGGGCTTCAGGTAGGGATAGAATCTTAGCCTGACTTAGGGAGAGCGACAGGGCCTGAGTGATGCCTCGAGTCAGGGCCTTAGCTACGGACAGCGTCAGGGCATGACATAGGATCAGCATAAGGTTCTCTGTAGGGTCAGCATTAGGGTCTTAGTTTAAGACATTATCAGGACCTCTGTGAGGGACAGCCTCAGGGCCTCACTTAGGGACAGTGTCAGGGCTAACTTTGGGAGAGTTTCAGGACCTTGGTAAGACATGGGTCAGGATATTAGCTCAGGATAATGTCAGGACTTTAGATATTGATGGTAGCAGCGCCTACGTTAGGGAAAGTTTCAAGGCGTTAGTTAGGAGTAGCGGGCCTCTGATAGGTCCAGTGTCAGATCCTCAGTTAGCAATAGTGTTAGGGCCATAGTTAGGGACAGTGTCAGGAGTGGATGTAGGGTGAGCATCTAGGCCTTAGTTCGGAACAGTTTCATGGTCTTGGGACTAAATTCAGTGCCTGAGGTAGGCACAGCCTAAGGGCTTCAGTTAGCATAAGAGGCAGGACATTAGCTAGTGACCGTGTCAGTTTAACATCTAGGGATAGTGTCAGGAAATGACCTAAGGATAGTGTGAAGACCTTTGTTATGCAGACTCTCAGGGCCTTATTCAGAACCAGTGTTAGGGCTTCAGGTAGGGACAGCATCAGAGCCTGACTTAGGGAGAGCGTTAGGGTCTGCGTGAGGCCTAGCATCAGACACTTAGTGGGGGACACTATCGGGGCATGACTTAGGAGCAGCATCAGGGCCTCTGTTGGATCAGCCTTAGGGTCTTAGTTAAAGACATGATCAGGGTCTGAGTTAGTCACAGCATCAAGGCCTGAGTTACTTAGGGAAAGCTTCAGGGCCTCACTTAGGGACAGCGTCAGGGTTTACTGTGGGACAGTTTCAGGACCTTGGTAAGACATGGGTCAGGTTATTAGCTCCGGATAATGTCAGGACTTTAGATGTTGATGGCAGCAGCCCTTAGTTAGAGACAGTGTCAGGCCCTGAGTTACGACTAGCATCAGAGCCTTTGTTAGATACAATGTACGGGACTGAATTAGGAGTAGTGTCAGGGCCTTCGTTAGTGACAGTGTCAGGGCCTGACTTAGGGAGAGCGACAGGGCCTGAGTGAGGCTTAGCATCAGGCCCTTAGCTGGGCACACTGTCAGGGCATGACTTTGGAGCAGCATCAGCGTCTTTGCTGGATCAGCATTAAGGTCTTCGTTAGGTACATGATCAGGGCCTGAATTAGTCACAGCTTCAAGGTTTCAGTTAAGGAAAGCTTCAGGGCCTGAGTTAGGGACAGCCTCAGGTCTTCACTTAGGGACAGCGTCAGGGCTTACTTTGGGACAGTTTCAGGACCTTGGAAAGACATAGGTCAGGATATTAGCTCAGGATAATGTCAGGACTTTTGATAGTGATGGCAGCAGGGCCTTAGTTACAGACGGTTTCAGGGCCTGAGTTAGGCCTAGCATCAGAGACTTTGTTAGGTACAGTGTAAGGGACTGAGTTAGCAGTAGTGTCAGGGCCTTGCTTAGGGACTGTGTCAGGGTCTGATTTAGGTGTACTGTCTGAGACCTAGTTAGGGACAGTGCTAGGGCCTGAGTTAGGATTAGTGTCAAGGCCTTATTTAGGACCAATTTCAGGGCCTTAGTTTGGACTAGCATCAGAGCCATTGTTAGGAATCGTATGAGGGCCTGAGTTAGGCATACTATCAGGGCCTTAGTTAGGGACAGTTTTAGGGCCTGAGTTAGGATTAGTGTCAAGGCCTTATTTAGGACCAATTTTAGGGCTTTAGTTTGGACTAGCAACAAAGCCTTTGTTAGGTATCATGTCGGGGCCTCAGTTAGGTGTAGTGTCAGGGCCATTGTTCGGGACAGTATCAGGGCCTGACTTAGGAGAAGTTCAGGGCCTTAGCCAGGGAAAGTGTCAGGGCCTTAGTTAGGGACATTATCAGGGCCTGAATTAGCAGTAGTGTCAAAAGTCCTTAGTGAGGACAGTAAGGAGTCAGTCAGGACTCAGGCCCTGACACTGTTCTTAAATAAGGCCCTGACATTACCTGTAACACAGGTCCTGATCTCATTCCTATCATAGGCGCTGATGTTGGACTTAACTAAGGCCCTGACACTGGTCCTAACTAAAGCTGTGACACTACTCCTAACTCAGGCCCTGACACTGTCCCTAACAAAGCCTGTGACACTACTCCTAAATCAGGCATTGACACTGTCCCTAACTAGGCCCTGACATACACCTAACTCAGGCCCTGACACTGTCTCTAAGGCCCTGATACTACTCCAAACTCAGCACTGACACTGTCACTAACTAAGGCCCTGATACTATTCCTAACTCAGGCACTGACACAATACTTAAGGAAGGCCCTGACATTACTCCTAACTCAGGCCCTGAAAAGGTCCCTAACTAAGGCCGACACAACTCCTAACTCAGGCACTAACACTGTCCCTAAATAAGGCCCTGAAACTATTCCTAACTGAGGCGCTGATACAATACCTAACGAAGGCACTGATGCTCCTCCTAACTAAGGCCCTGACACTACTCCTATCTCAAGCAATGACACTGTCCCTAACTTAGGCCCCGACTCTACTCCTGACTCAGGCACTGACACTGGCCCTAACTTAGGCCCGGACACTACTCCTAACTAAGCAACTGACACTGTCCCTAACTAAGGCCCCGACACTACTCCTTACTCAGGCACTGACAATGTCACTAACTAAGGCCGTGACACTACTCCCAAAATAGGCACTGAGACTGTCCCTAAATATGCCCTGACAGTACTCCGAACTCAGGCACTGACACTGTCCTTAACTAAGGCCCTGATACTACTTCCACCTCAGGCACTGACACTCTCCCTAAGTAAGCCCTGACATTACTTCCAATTCCGGCATTGACACTTTCGCTAACTAAGGCCCTGAAACTACTAACAACTCAGGCCCTTACACTGTTACTAACTACCGGTCTCAGACTACTCCTAACTCAGGCCCTGGCACTGTCCATAACTTAGGCTCTGGCACTATTCCTAACTCAGACACTGACGCTGTCCCTTAACTAAG
The DNA here is from genome assembly GCF_965194825.1 of Balaenoptera physalus. Lineage (NCBI taxonomy): Eukaryota > Metazoa > Chordata > Mammalia > Artiodactyla > Balaenopteridae > Balaenoptera > Balaenoptera physalus. The sequence continues at coordinate 2,333,971 of NW_028126517.1, forward strand.
GGTCTGACACTCCTCCCAACTCAGACACTGACACTCTCCCTAACAAAGGCCTTGACACTACTCTTAACTAATACCCTGACACTGTCCCTAACAAAGACCCTGACACTATTCCCAACTCAGGCGCTGTCACTCTCCGTAACTAAGACCGTGACACTACTCCCATCTCAGCCACTGACATTGTCCCTAAGGCCCTGACACTACCTCCAACTCAGGCACTGACACTATCCCTAACTAAGGCCCTGACACTACTCCCAACCTAGGCCCTGACATTGTCCCTAACTAAGGCCTTGACGTTACTCTCAACTCAGGCACTAACACTGTCCCTAACTAAGGACTTGACGGTACTCTTAACTCAGGCCCTGGCACAGTCCCGAACAAAGGCCTCCCACTACCCCCAACTCTGGCACTGAGAGTGTCCCTAACTACGGCCATCACAATACTCCTAACTCAGGCACTGACACTACTCCCAACGCAGGCACTGACGCTGTCCCTAACTATGGCTCTGACACTACTCCCAACACAGGCATTGACACTGTTCCTAACTAAGGCCCTCACACTACTACTTACTTAGGCACTGACACGCTACCTAACTAAGGCCCTGAGACTACTTCTACCTCAGACCCTGACACTGCCCCTAACGAAGGGCCTGATACTACTCCCAACACAGGCACTGACACTCTCCCTAACTAAGGCCTTGACACTACTTTTAACTCATGCCCTGATGCTGTCCCCAAAAAAGACCCTGAGACTATTCCCAACTCAGGCACTGACACTCTCCCTAACTAAGACCCTGACACTACTCCCATCTCAGCCACTGACACTGTCCCTAATGCCCTGACACTACTTCCAACTCAGGCACTGACACTGTCCCTAACTAGGCCCTGACACTACTCCCAACTCAGGCACTGACACTGTCCCTAACTCAGGCCCTGACATATCTCCCAACTCCGGCACTGACACTTTCTCTAACTACGGCCCTGAAACTACTCACAACTCAGGCACTGACCCTGTCCCTAACTAGGCCCTGACACTACTCCCAACTCAGGCACTGACACTGTCCCTAATTAAGGCCCTGACATAACTCCCAACTCTGGCACTGACACTTTCTCTAACTAAGGCCCTGTAACTACTCACAACTCAGGCCCTGACACTGTTCCTAACTACCAGTCTCAGACTACTCCTAACTTAGGCCCTGACACTATTCCTAACACAATCACTGACACTGTCCCTAACTAAGGTCCTGAGACGATTCCTAACTCAGACCCTGACACTGTCCATAACTTAGGCCATGTCACTATTCCCAACTCAGGCACTGACGCTCTTCCTAACTAAGGGTCTGACACTACTCCAAACTGAGACACTGACACTCTTCCAAATTAAGGCCTTGACACTACTCTTAACTCAGGCCCTGACACTGTCCATAATAAAGACCCTGAAGAAAATCCCAGCTTAGGCACTGACAATGTCCGTAACTAAGGCCCTGACACTATTCCCATCTCAGCCACTGACACTGTCCCTAACTATGGCCCTGACACTACTCCCAATGCAAGCACTGGCGCTGTCCCTAACTAAGGCACTGGCACTACTCCCAACTCGCCCTGGCTCTGTCCCTAACTAAGGCTCTGACACTACTCCCATTTCAGGCAATGACAGTGTCCCTAACTGAGGCAATGATACTACTCCCAACTCAAGCACTAAGGCTCTGGATCATTGTGATGACAAGCGCCATGGAGCATTGTGATGACAAGGGCCATGGAGAATTGTGATGACGGGTCCTGGAGCATTGTGGTGACAAGGGCCATGGAGCATTTTGATGACAGGGGTCATGGGGCATTGTGATGAAAGTGGTCATGGAGCATTGTGATTAAAGTGGTCATGGAACATTGTGATAAAAGTGGTCATGTAGCATTGTGATGAAAAGTGCTATGGAGCATTGGGATGACAGGGGTCATGGAGCATTGTGATGACAAATGCGTGGATATTTGTGATGACGAGGACCATGGGGTATTGAGATTATAAGGATGATGCAGCATTGTGATGACAGGGGCCATGGAGCATTTTAATGACAAGGGACATGGAGCATTGTGATGACAGAGGTCATGGAGCATTGTGGTGACCAGCGGCATGGAGCACTGTGAAGAAAGGGGTACTGTAACATTGTGATGAAAGGGTCAAGGAGCATTTGGATTACAAGGATCATGGAGCATTGTGATGACAAGGGCCATGGAGCATTGTGATGACAGGGCTCATGTGGCATTATGATGACAGTGGTCATGGAGCAATGTGATGAACGTTGTCATGGAGCACTGTGATTACAGGGGCCATGGAGAATTGTGATGACAAAGGCCAGGGAACATTGTGATGACAGGGGTCATGGAGCATTGTGCTGAAAACGGACCTGGAGCATTGTGATGAAAGGGGTCATGGCTCACTGTGATGACAGGGGGCCTGGAACATTGTGATGACAGGGGTCACGGGGCATTGTGATGACAAGGGCCATGGAACATTTTGATGATAGTGGTCATATGGCATTTTGAATGACAGGGGCCATGAAGCATTGTGATGACAAGAGTCATGGAGACTTGTGATGACAGGGGGCATGGAGCTTTGTGATTTCACAGGCATGTAGCATTTTAGACAAGGCTCATGGAGCATTGGGATGACAGGGGTCATGGAGCATTGTGATGATAAGGGCATGGAGCATTGTGATGACAATGGCATGGAGCATTGTGATGACAAAGTCATGGAGCATTGCGATGACAAAGTCATGGAGCATTGTGATGACAGGGGTTATGGAGCATTGTGATGACAGTGGTCATGGAACATTGTGACGATAAGGGCATCGAGCCGAGTTAGGGACAGTCTAGCGGCCTTGGGACTAAATTCAGTGCCTGAATTAGGCACAGCATAAGGTCTTTAGTTAGCATAAGAGGTAGGACATTAGCTCGGGACAGGGTTAGGGTAAAGGCTTGGAATCGTGTCAGCAAATGACCTAAGGATAGTGTGAAGACCTTTGTTACTGAGACTCTCAGGGACTTATTCAGAAGCAGTGTTAGGGCTTCAGGTCGGGACAGCATCAGGGCCTGACTTAGGGAGAGCGACAGGGCCTGAGTGAGGCCTAATGTCAGGCCCTTAGCTGGGGACACTGTCAGGGAATGACTTAGGAGCAGCATCAGTGCCTTTGTTGGATCAGCTTTAGGTTCTTAGTTAAAGACATGACCGGAGCCCTAGTTAGTCACAGCGTCAAGGCCTCAGTTAGGGAAAGCTTCAGGGTCTGAGTTACAGACAGCCTCATGTCTTCACTTAAAGACAGCGACAGGGCTTTCTTAGGGACAGTGTCAGGACCTTGGTTAGAAATGAGTCAGGATATTAGCTCAGGAGAGTGTCAGGATTTTAGTCATTGCTGGCAGCAGGGCCTATATTAAGGACAGATTCCGGGCCTTTGTTAGATTCAGTGTCATGGCCTTAGTTAGGAGTAGTCAGGGCCTTAGTTAGGGAGAGCATTAGGGTTTCAGTTAGCATAAGGTGCAGGAGATTATCTCGGGACAGAGTCAGGTTCCAGGCCAGAGACAGTGAAACGAAATGACCAAGGGATAACGAGAAGACCTTAGTTATTGAGAGCATCAGGGCCTTAGTTAGCAGCAGCGTGAGCACCTTAATCAGGACCAGTGCCAGGGCTTGATGTATGGACAGCATCAGAGCTTAACTAAGGTACAGCAACAGGGCCTAAGTGAGGCCTATCTTTAGGGCCTGAGTAAGGGACAGTATCAGGGCATGACTTAGGAGCAGCATAAAGGCCTCTGTAGGATCAGCATTAGGGTCTTGGTTAAAGCTATTATCAGGGCCTCCGTTAGGGATAGCCTCAAGGCCTCACTTAGGGACAGCGTCAGGGCTTACTTTGGGAAAGATTCAGGACCTTGGTAAGACATGGGTCAGGTTATTAGCTCAGGATAATATCAGGTGTTCAGATATTGATGGCAGCAGGGCCTTAGTTAGAGGCAGTGTCAGCGCCTAAGTTAGGGCTAGCATCAGAGCCTTTGTTACGTACAGTGTCAGTGACTGAGTTAGGTGTGGTGTCAGAGCCTTAGTTAGGGACAGTGTCAGGGCCTGCATTAGGACGAGCCTCCAGGCCTCAGTTAGGGACAGGTTCACGGCCTCGGACCTAAATTCACGGCCTCATTTAGGGACAGAATCAGGGATTTAGCTAGCATAAGGGGATCTACAGCTGAAAGCAACCTGAACACCACCACAAGCAGATGCACAAGTGAACCATGCACGCTCCTATGAAGGAATATTCCACAGCAGTTGAGTACATTTTGTTTAAAGTTAGTAACACTATAAAAATTATGTTTTGAAGAAAACTATATTCAGAAGATGAAAGAATCTCGTTCTAAAGAATCTCTTTAGCTCATCTCGACATTAGCTAAAGAGAAGGTTGGGTTAAGGTCTAGGGAGAGTGTCAGGAAATGACCTAGGGATAGTGTCAAGACCTTAGTTACTTAGCACATCAGGACCTAATTTAGGAGCAGTGAGTGTCAGGGCTTCGGGTAGGAACAGCGTCAGAGCCTGACTTAGGGAGTGGGACAGGGCCTGAGTGAGGCCTTGCGTCAGGGCCTTAGCTAGAGACAGTGTCAGGGCATGACTTAGGAGCAGCATAAGAGCCACGGTAGGATCAGCCTCAGGGGCTATGTTACAGATATTATCAGGGCCTCTGTTAGGGACAGCCTCAAGGCCTCACTTAGAGACAGCATCAGGGCTTCCTTAGGGACAGTTTCAGGACCTTGGTAAGAGATGGGTCAAGAAATTAGCTCAGGATAGTGTCAGGACGTTAGATATTGACGGCAGCAGGGCCTTAGTTAGGGACAGTGTCAGGCCCTGAATTAGGACGAACATCGAGGCCTTAGGTACGGACAGGGTCACAGCCTCGAGAGTAATTTTAGGCCCTTAGTTAAGGACAGCAGCAGGGCTGTAGTTAGCATAAGAGGCATGACATTTGCTAGGGCCAGGGTCAGGTTACGCTCTAGGGATAGTGTCAGGAAAGGACCTAAGCATAGTGTCAAAACCTTAGTTACTGAGAGTATCAGATCCTTATTTAGAACCAGTGTCAGGGCTTCAGGTAGGGACAGCATCAGAACCTGACTTAGGGAGAGCGACAGGGCCTGAGTGAGGCCTAGCGTCAGGCCCTTAGATGAGGACAATGTCAGGGCATGACTTAGGAACAGCATCAGCTCCTCTGTTGGATCGACTTTAGCGTCTTAGATACAGACATCATCAGGTCCTCAGTTAGTCACAGCGTGAAGGCCTCAGTTAGGGAAGGCTTCAGGGCCTGAGTTAGGGACAGCCTCAGTTCTTAACTTAGGGACAGTGATAGGGGCTTTCTTAGGGACAGTGTCAGGACCTTGGTTAGAAATATGTCAGGATATTAACTCAGGCTAGTGTCCAGTTTTTAGTTATTGCTGACAGCAGGGCCTATATTAGGGGCAAATTCTGAGCCTTACTTAGAGACAGTGTCAGGGCCTGAGTTAGGACTAGCATCACAGCCCTTGTAAAGTACAGTGTCAGGGACTGAGTTAGGTGTAGTGTCAGGGCTTTAGTTAGGGACAGTGTCAGCGCCTCAGTTAGGATGATCCTCCAAACTTCAGTTAGGGACAGGTTGACGGCCTCAGGACTAATTTCAGGCTCTTAGTTAGAGACAACGTCAGGGATTTAGTTAGCATAAGAGGTTCGACAATAGCTAAAGACAAGTTTAGGTTAAGATCTAGGGAGAGTGTCAGGAAATGACCTAGGGATAGTGTCAAGACCATAGCTAATTAGAGCATCAGTGCCTAATTTAGGCCCAGTGTCAGGGCTTCAGGTAGGGATAGAATCTTAGCCTGACTTAGGGAGAGCGACAGGGCCTGAGTGATGCCTCGAGTCAGGGCCTTAGCTACGGACAGCGTCAGGGCATGACATAGGATCAGCATAAGGTTCTCTGTAGGGTCAGCATTAGGGTCTTAGTTTAAGACATTATCAGGACCTCTGTGAGGGACAGCCTCAGGGCCTCACTTAGGGACAGTGTCAGGGCTAACTTTGGGAGAGTTTCAGGACCTTGGTAAGACATGGGTCAGGATATTAGCTCAGGATAATGTCAGGACTTTAGATATTGATGGTAGCAGCGCCTACGTTAGGGAAAGTTTCAAGGCGTTAGTTAGGAGTAGCGGGCCTCTGATAGGTCCAGTGTCAGATCCTCAGTTAGCAATAGTGTTAGGGCCGTAGTTAGGGACAGTGTCAGGACTGGATGTAGGGCGAGCATCTAGGCCTTAGTTCGGGACAGTTTCATGGTCTTGGGACTAAATTCAGTGCCTGAGGTAGGCACAGCCTAAGGGCTTCAGTTAGCATAAGAGGCAGGACATTAGCTAGTGACCGTGTCAGTTTAACATCTAGGGATAGTGTCAGGAAATGACCTAAGGATAGTGTGAAGACCTTTGTTATGGAGACTCTCAGGGCCTTATTCAGAACCAGTGTTAGGGCTTCAGGTAGGGACAGCATCAGAGCCTGACTTAGGGAGAGCGTTAGGGTCTGCGTGAGGCCTAGCATCAGACACTTAGTGGGGGACACTATCGGGGCATGACTTAGGAGCAGCATCAGGGCCTCTGTTGGATCAGCCTTAGGGTCTTAGTTAAAGACATGATCAGGGTCTGAGTTAGTCACAGCATCAAGGCCTGAGTTAGTTAGGGAAAGCTTCAGGGCCTCACTTAGGGACAGCGTCAGGGCTTACTTTGGGACAGTTTCAGGACCTTGGAAAGACATAGGTCAGGATATTAGCTCAGGATAATGTCAGGACTTTTGATAGTGATGGCAGCAGGGCCTTAGTTACAGACGGTTTCAGGGCCTGAGTTAGGCCTAGCATCAGAGACTTTGTTAGGTACAGTGTAAGGGACTGAGTTAGCAGTAGTGTCAGGGCCTTGCTTAGGGACTGTGTCAGGGTCTGATTTAGGTGTACTGTCTGAGACCTAGTTAGGGACAGTGCTAGGGCCTGAGTTAGGATTAGTGTCAAGGCCTTATTTAGGACCAATTTCAGGGCCTTAGTTTGGACTAGCATCAGAGCCATTGTTAGGAATCGTATGAGGGCCTGCGTTAGGCATACTATCAGGGCCTTAGTTAGGCACAGTTTTAGGGCCTGAGTTAGGATTAGTGTCAAGGCCTTATTTAGGACCAATTTTAGGGCTTTAGTTTGGACTAGCAGCAAAGCCTTTGTTAGGTATCATGTCGGGGCCTCAGTTAGGTGTAGTGTCAGGGCCATTGTTCGGGACAGTATCAGGGCCTGACTTAGGAGAAGTTCAGGGCCTTAGCCAGGGAAAGTGTCAGGGCCTTAGTTAGGGACATTATCAGGGCCTGAATTAGCAGTAGTGTCAAAAGTCCTTAGTGAGGACAGTAAGGAGTCAGTCAGGACTCAGGCCCTGACACTGTTCTTAAATAAGGCCCTGACATTACCTGTAACACAGGTCCTGATCTCATTCCTATCATAGGCGCTGATGTTGGACTTAACTAAGGCCCTGACACTGGTCCTAACTAAAGCTGTGACACTACTCCTAACTCAGGCCCTGACACTGTCCCTAACAAAGCCTGTGACACTACTCCTAAATCAGGCACTGACACTGTCCCTAACTAGGCCCTGACATACACCTAACTCAGGCCCTGACACTGTCTCTAACTAAGGCCCTGATACTACTCCAAACTCAGCACTGACACTGTCACTAACTAAGGCCCTGACACTATTCATATCTCACGCCCTAACACAACTCCTAAGTCATGCCCTGACAATGTCCCTAACTAAGGCCCTGACACTATTCCTAACTCAGGCGCTGACACAATACTTAAGGAAGGCCCTGACATTACTCCTAACTCAGGCCCTGAAAAGGTCCCTAACTAAGGCCGACACAACTCCTAACTCAGGCACTAACACTGTCCCTAAATAAGGCCCTGAAACTATTCCTAACTGAGGCGCTGATACAATACCTAACGAAGGCACTGATGCTCCTCCTAACTAAGGCCCTGACACTACTCCTGACTCAGGCACTGACACTGGCCCTAACTTAGGCCCGGACACTACTCCTAACTAAGCAACTGACACTGTCCCTAACTAAGGCCCCGACACTACTCCTTACTCAGGCACTGACAATGTCACTAACTAAGGCCGTGACACTACTCCCAAAATAGGCACTGAGACTGTCCCTAAATATGCCCTGACAGTACTCCGAACTCAGGCACTGACACTGTCCTTAACTAAGGCCCTGATACTACTTCCACCTCAGGCACTGACACTCTCCCTAAGTAAGCCCTGACATTACTTCCAATTCCGGCATTGACACTTTCGCTAACTAAGGCCCTGAAACTACTAACAACTCAGGCCCTTACACTGTTACTAACTACCGGTCTCAGACTACTCCTAACTCAGGCCCTGGCACTGTCCATAACTTAGGCTCTGGCACTATTCCTAACTCAGACACTGACGCTGTCCCTTAACTAAGGGTCTGACACTCCTCCCAACTCAGACACTGACACTCTCCCTAACAAAGGCCTTGACACTACTCTTAACTAATACCCTGACACTGTCCCTAACAAAGACCCTGACACTATTCCCAACTCAGGCGCTGTCACTCTCCGTAACTAAGACCGTGACACTACTCCCATCTCAGCCACTGACATTGTCCCTAAGGCCCTGACACTACCTCCAACTCAGGCACTGACACTATCCCTAACTAAGGCCCTGACACTACTCCCAACCTAGGCCCTGACATTGTCCCTAACTAAGGCCTTGACGTTACTCTCAACTCAGGCACTAACACTGTCCCTAACTAAGGACTTGACGGTACTCTTAACTCAGGCCCTGGCACAGTCCCGAACAAAGGCCTCCCACTACCCCCAACTCTGGCACTGAGAGTGTCCCTAACTACGGCCATCACACTACTCCTAACTCAGGCACTGACGCTGTCCCTAAGTAAGGCCCTGACACTACTCCCAACGCAGGCACTGACGCTGTCCCTAACTAAGGCTCTGACACTACTCCCAACACAGGCATTGACACTGTTCCTAACTAAGGCCCTCACACTACTACTTACTTAGGCACTGACACGCTACCTAACTAAGGCCCTGAGACTACTTCTACCTCAGACCCTGACACTGCCCCTAACGAAGGGCCTGATACTACTCCCAACACAGGCACTGACACTCTCCCTAACTAAGGCCTTGACACTACTTTTAACTCATGCCCTGATGCTGTCCCCAAAAAAGACCCTGAGACTATTCCCAACTCAGGCACTGACACTCTCCCTAACTAAGACCCTGACACTACTCCCATCTCAGCCACTGACACTGTCCCTAATGCCCTGACACTACTTCCAACTCAGGCACTGACACTGTCCCTAACTAGGCCCTGACACTACTCCCAACTCAGGCACTGACACTGTCCCTAACTCAGGCCCTGACATATCTCCCAACTCCGGCACTGACACTTTCTCTAACTACGGCCCTGAAACTACTCACTACTCAGGCACTGACCCTGTCCCTAACTAGGCCCTGACACTACTCCCAACTCAGGCACTGACACTGTCCCTAATTAAGGCCCTGACATAACTCCCAACTCTGGCACTGACACTTTCTCTAACTAAGGCCCTGTAACTACTCACAACTCAGGCCCTGACACTGTTCCTAACTACCAGTCTCAGACTACTCCTAACTTAGGCCCTGACACTATTCCTAACACAATCACTGACACTGTCCCTAACTAAGGTCCTGAGACGATTCCTAACTCAGACCCTGACACTGTCCATAACTTAGGCCATGTCACTACTCCCAATTCAGGCACTGACGCTCTTCCTAACTAAGGGTCTGACACTACTCCAAACTGAGACACTGACACTCTTCCAAATTAAGGCCTTGACACTACTCTTAACTCAGGCCCTGACACTGTCCATAATAAAGACCCTGAAGAAAATCCCAGCTTAGGCACTGACAATGTCCGTAACTAAGGCCCTGACACTATTCCCATCTCAGCCACTGACACTGTCCCTAACTATGGCCCTGACACTACTCCCAATGCAAGCACTGGCGCTGTCCCTAACTAAGGCACTGGCACTACTCCCAACTCGCCCTGGCTCTGTCCCTAACTAAGGCTCTGACACTACTCCCATTTCAGGCAATGACAGTGTCCCTAACTGAGGCAATGATACTACTCCCAACTCAAGCACTAAGGCTCTGGATCATTGTGATGACAAGCGCCATGGAGCATTGTGATGACAAGGGCCATGGAGAATTGTGATGACGGGTCCTGGAGCATTGTGGTGACAAGGGCCATGGAGCATTTTGATGACAGGGGTCATGGGGCATTGTGATGAAAGTGGTCATGGAGCATTGTGATTAAAGTGGTCATGGAACATTGTGATAAAAGTGGTCATGTAGCATTGTGATGAAAAGTGCTATGGAGCATTGGGATGACAGGGGTCATGGAGCATTGTGATGACAAATGCGTGGAGATTTGTGATGACGAGGACCATGGGGCATTGAGATTATAAGGATGATGCAGCATTGTGATGACAGGGGCCATGGAGCATTTTAATGACAAGGGACATGGAGCATTGTGATGACAGAGGTCATGGAGCATTGTGGTGACCAGCGGCATGGAGCACTGTGAAGAAAGGGGTACTGTAACATTGTGATGAAAGGGTCAAGGAGCATTTGGATTACAAGGATCATGGAGCATTGTGATGACAAGGGCCATGGAGCATTGTGATGACAGGGCTCATGTGGCATTATGATGACAGTGGTCATGGAGCAATGTGATGAACGTTGTCATGGAGCACTGTGATTACAGGGGCCATGGAGAATTGTGATGACAAAGGCCAGGGAACATTGTGATGACAGGGGTCATGGAGCATTGTGCTGAAAACGGACCTGGAGCATTGTGATGAAAGGGGTCATGGCTCACTGTGATGACAGGGGGCCTGGAACATTGTGATGACAGGGGTCACGGGGCATTGTGATGACAAGGGCCATGGAACATTTTGATGATAGTGGTCATATGGCATTTTGAATGACAGGGGCCATGAAGCATTGTGATGACAAGAGTCATGGAGACTTGTGATGACAGGGGGCATGGAGCTTTGTGATTTCACAGGCATGTAGCATTTTAGACAAGGCTCATGGAGCATTGGGATGACAGGGGTCATGGAGCATTGTGATGATAAGGGCATGGAGCATTGTGATGACAATGGCATGGAGCATTGTGATGACAAAGTCATGGAGCATTGCGATGACAAAGTCATGGAGCATTGTGATGACAGGGGTTATGGAGCATTGTGATGACAGTGGTCATGGAACATTGTGACGATAAGGGCATCGAGCCGAGTTAGGGACAGTCTAGCGGCCTTGGGACTAAATTCAGTGCCTGAATTAGGCACAGCATAAGGTCTTTAGTTAGCATAAGAGGTAGGACATTAGCTCGGGACAGGGTTAGGGTAAAGGCTTGGAATCGTGTCAGCAAATGACCTAAGGATAGTGTGAAGACCTTTGTTACTGAGACTCTCAGGGACTTATTCAGAAGCAGTGTTAGGGCTTCAGGTCGGGACAGCATCAGGGCCTGACTTAGGGAGAGCGACAGGGCCTGAGTGAGGCCTAATGTCAGGCCCTTAGCTGGGGACACTGTCAGGGAATGACTTAGGAGCAGCATCAGTGCCTTTGTTGGATCAGCTTTAGGTTCTTAGTTAAAGACATGACCGGAGCCCTAGTTAGTCACAGCGTCAAGGCCTCAGTTAGGGAAAGCTTCAGGGTCTGAGTTACAGACAGCCTCATGTCTTCACTTAAAGACAGCGACAGGGCTTTCTTAGGGACAGTGTCAGGACCTTGGTTAGAAATGAGTCAGGATATTAGCTCAGGAGAGTGTCAGGATTTTAGTCATTGCTGGCAGCAGGGCCTATATTAAGGACAGATTCCGGGCCTTTGTTAGATTCAGTGTCATGGCCTTAGTTAGGAGTAGTCAGGGCCTTAGTTAGGGAGAGCATTAGGGTTTCAGTTAGCATAAGGTGCAGGAGATTATCTCGGGACAGAGTCAGGTTCCAGGCCAGAGACAGTGAAACGAAATGACCAAGGGATAACGAGAAGACCTTAGTTATTGAGAGCATCAGGGCCTTAGTTAGCAGCAGCGTGAGCACCTTAATCAGGACCAGTGCCAGGGCTTGATGTATGGACAGCATCAGAGCTTAACTAAGGTACAGCAACAGGGCCTAAGTGAGGCCTATCTTTAGGGCCTGAGTAAGGGGCAGTATCAGGGCATGACTTAGGAGCAGCATAAAGGCCTCTGTAGGATCAGCATTAGGGTCTTGGTTAAAGCTATTATCAGGGCCTCCGTTAGGGATAGCCTCAAGGCCTCACTTAGGGACAGCGTCAGGGCTTACTTTGGGAAAGATTCAGGACCTTGGTAAGACATGGGTCAGGTTATTAGCTCAGGATAATATCAGGTGTTCAGATATTGATGGCAGCAGGGCCTTAGTTAGAGGCAGTGTCAGCGCCTAAGTTAGGGCTAGCATCAGAGCCTTTGTTACGTACAGTGTCAGTGACTGAGTTAGGTGTGGTGTCAGAGCCTTAGTTAGGGACAGTGTCAGGGCCTGCATTAGGACGAGCCTCCAGGCCTCAGTTAGGGACAGGTTCACGGCCTCGGACCTAAATTCACGGCCTCATTTAGGGACAGAATCAGGGATTTAGCTAGCATAAGGGGATCTACAGCTGAAAGCAACCTGAACACCACCACAAGCAGATGCACAAGTGAACCATGCACGCTCCTATGAAGGAATATTCCACAGCAGTTGAGTACATTTTGTTTAAAGTTAGTAACACTATAAAAATTATGTTTTGAAGAAAACTATATTCAGAAGATGAAAGAATCTCGTTCTAAAGAATCTCTTTAGCTCATCTCGACATTAGCTAAAGAGAAGGTTGGGTTAAGGTCTAGGGAGAGTGTCAGGAAATGACCTAGGGATAGTGTCAAGACCTTAGTTGCTTAGCACATCAGGACCTAATTTAGGAGCAGTGAGTGTCAGGGCTTCGGGTAGGAACAGCGTCAGAGCCTGACTTAGGGAGTGGGACAGGGCCTGAGTGAGGCCTTGCGTCAGGGCCTTAGCTAGAGACAGTGTCAGGGCATGACTTAGGAGCAGCATAAGAGCCACGGTAGGATCAGCCTCAGGGGCTATGTTACAGATATTATCAGGGCCTCTGTTAGGGACAGCCTCAAGGCCTCACTTAGAGACAGCATCAGGGCTTCCTTAGGGACAGTTTCAGGACCTTGGTAAGAGATGGGTCAAGAAATTAGCTCAGGATAGTGTCAGGACGTTAGATATTGACGGCAGCAGGGCCTTAGTTAGGGACAGTGTCAGGCCCTGAATTAGGACGAACATCGAGGCCTTAGGTACGGACAGGGTCACAGCCTCGAGAGTAATTTTAGGCCCTTAGTTAAGGACAGCAGCAGGGCTGTAGTTAGCATAAGAGGCATGACATTTGCTAGGGCCAGGGTCAGGTTACGCTCTAGGGATAGTGTCAGGAAAGGACCTAAGCATAGTGTCAAAACCTTAGTTACTGAGAGTATCAGATCCTTATTTAGAACCAGTGTCAGGGCTTCAGGTAGGGACAGCATCAGAACCTGACTTAGGGAGAGCGACAGGGCCTGAGTGAGGCCTAGCGTCAGGCCCTTAGATGAGGACAATGTCAGGGCATGACTTAGGAACAGCATCAGCTCCTCTGTTGGATCGACTTTAGCGTCTTAGATACAGACATCATCAGGTCCTCAGTTAGTCACAGCGTGAAGGCCTCAGTTAGGGAAGGCTTCAGGGCCTGAGTTAGGGACAGCCTCAGTTCTTAACTTAGGGACAGTGATAGGGGCTTTCTTAGGGACAGTGTCAGGACCTTGGTTAGAAATATGTCAGGATATTAACTCAGGCTAGTGTCCAGTTTTTAGTTATTGCTGACAGCAGGACCTATATTAGGGGCAAATTCTGAGCCTTACTTAGAGACAGTGTCAGGGCCTGAGTTAGGACTAGCATCACAGCCCTTGTAAAGTACAGTGTCAGGGACTGAGTTAGGTGTAGTGTCAGGGCTTTAGTTAGGGACAGTGTCAGCGCCTCAGTTAGGATGATCCTCCAAACTTCAGTTAGGGACAGGTTGACGGCCTCAGGACTAATTTCAGGCTCTTAGTTAGAGACAACGTCAGGGATTTAGTTAGCATAAGAGGTTCGACAATAGCTAAAGACAAGTTTAGGTTAAGATCTAGGGAGAGTGTCAGGAAATGACCTAGGGATAGTGTCAAGACCATAGCTAATTAGAGCATCAGTGCCTAATTTAGGCCCAGTGTCAGGGCTTCAGGTAGGGATAGAATCTTAGCCTGACTTAGGGAGAGCGACAGGGCCTGAGTGATGCCTCGAGTCAGGGCCTTAGCTACGGACAGCGTCAGGGCATGACATAGGATCAGCATAAGGTTCTCTGTAGGGTCAGCATTAGGGTCTTAGTTTAAGACATTATCAGGACCTCTGTGAGGGACAGCCTCAGGGCCTCACTTAGGGACAGTGTCAGGGCTAACTTTGGGAGAGTTTCAGGACCTTGGTAAGACATGGGTCAGGATATTAGCTCAGGATAATGTCAGGACTTTAGATATTGATGGTAGCAGCGCCTACGTTAGGGAAAGTTTCAAGGCGTTAGTTAGGAGTAGCGGGCCTCTGATAGGTCCAGTGTCAGATCCTCAGTTAGCAATAGTGTTAGGGCCGTAGTTAGGGACAGTGTCAGGACTGGATGTAGGGCGAGCATCTAGGCCTTAGTTCGGGACAGTTTCATGGTCTTGGGACTAAATTCAGTGCCTGAGGTAGGCACAGCCTAAGGGCTTCAGTTAGCATAAGAGGCAGGACATTAGCTAGTGACCGTGTCAGTTTAACATCTAGGGATAGTGTCAGGAAATGACCTAAGGATAGTGTGAAGACCTTTGTTATGCAGACTCTCAGGGCCTTATTCAGAACCAGTGTTAGGGCTTCAGGTAGGGACAGCATCAGAGCCTGACTTAGGGAGAGCGTTAGGGTCTGCGTGAGGCCTAGCATCAGACACTTAGTGGGGGACACTATCGGGGCATGACTTAGGAGCAGCATCAGGGCCTCTGTTGGATCAGCCTTAGGGTCTTAGTTAAAGACATGATCAGGGTCTGAGTTAGTCACAGCATCAAGGCCTGAGTTAGTTAGGGAAAGCTTCAGGGCCTCACTTAGGGACAGCGTCAGGGTTTACTGTGGGACAGTTTCAGGAGCTTGGTAAGACATGGGTCAGGTTATTAGCTCCAGATAATGTCAGGACTTTAGATGTTGATGGCAGCAGCCCTTAGTTAGAGACAGTGTCAGGCCCTGAGTTACGACTAGCATCAGAGCCTTTGTTAGATACAATGTACGGGACTGAATTAGGAGTAGAGTCAGGGCCTTCGTTAGTGGCAGTGTCAGGGCCTGACTTAGGGAGAGTGACAGGGCCTGAGTGAGGCTTAGCATCAGGCCCTTAGCTGGGCACACTGTCAGGGCATGACTTTGGAGCAGCATCAGCGTCTTTGCTGGATCAGCATTAAGGTCTTCGTTAGGTACATGATCAGGGCCTGAATTAGTCACAGCTTCAAGGTTTCAGTTAAGGAAAGCTTCAGGGCCTGAGTTAGGGACAGCCTCAGGTCTTCACTTAGGGACAGCGTCAGGGCTTACTTTGGGACAGTTTCAGGACCTTGGAAAGACATAGGTCAGGATATTAGCTCAGGATAATGTCAGGACTTTTGATAGTGATGGCAGCAGGGCCTTAGTTACAGACGGTTTCAGGGCCTGAGTTAGGCCTAGCATCAGAGACTTTGTTAGGTACAGTGTAAGGGACTGAGTTAGCAGTAGTGTCAGGGCCTTGCTTAGGGACTGTGTCAGGGTCTGATTTAGGTGTACTGTCTGAGACCTAGTTAGGGACAGTGCTAGGGCCTGAGTTAGGATTAGTGTCAAGGCCTTATTTAGGACCAATTTCAGGGCCTTAGTTTGGACTAGCATCAGAGCCATTGTTAGGAATCGTATGAGGGCCTGAGTTAGGCATACTATCAGGGCCTTAGTTAGGGACAGTTTTAGGGCCTGAGTTAGGATTAGTGTCAAGGCCTTATTTAGGACCAATTTTAGGGCTTTAGTTTGGACTAGCAACAAAGCCTTTGTTAGGTATCATGTCGGGGCCTCAGTTAGGTGTAGTGTCAGGGCCATTGTTCGGGACAGTATCAGGGCCTGACTTAGGAGAAGTTCAGGGCCTTAGCCAGGGAAAGTGTCAGGGCCTTAGTTAGGGACATTATCAGGGCCTGAATTAGCAGTAGTGTCAAAAGTCCTTAGTGAGGACAGTAAGGAGTCAGTCAGGACTCAGGCCCTGACACTGTTCTTAAATAAGGCCCTGACATTACCTGTAACACAGGTCCTGATCTCATTCCTATCATAGGCGCTGATGTTGGACTTAACTAAGGCCCTGACACTGGTCCTAACTAAAGCTGTGACACTACTCCTAACTCAGGCCCTGACACTGTCCCTAACAAAGCCTGTGACACTACTCCTAAATCAGGCACTGACACTGTCCCTAACTAGGCCCTGACATACACCTAACTCAGGCCCTGACACTGTCTCTAACTAAGGCCCTGATACTACTCCAAACTCAGCACTGACACTGTCACTAACTAAGGCCCTGACACTATTCATAGCTCACGCCCTAACACAACTCCTAAGTCATGCCCTGACAATGTCCCTAACTAAGGCCCTGACACTATTCCTAACTCAGGCGCTGACACAATACTTAAGGAAGGCCCTGACATTACTCCTAACTCAGGCCCTGAAAAGGTCCCTAACTAAGGCCGACACAACTCCTAACTCAGGCACTAACACTGTCCCTAAATAAGGCCCTGAAACTATTCCTAACTGAGGCGCTGATACAATACCTAACGAAGGCACTGATGCTCCTCCTAACTAAGGCCCTGACACTACTCCTATCTCAAGCAATGACACTGTCCCTAACTTAGGCCCCGACTCTACTCCTGACTCAGGCACTGACACTGGCCCTAACTTAGGCCCGGACACTACTCCTAACTAAGCAACTGACACTGTCCCTAACTAAGGCCCGGACACTACTCCTTACTCAGGCACTGACAATGTCACTAACTAAGGCCGTGACACTACTCCCAAAATAGGCACTGAGACTGTCCCTAAATATGCCCTGACAGTACTCCGAACTCAGGCACTGACACTGTCCTTAACTAAGGCCCTGATACTACTTCCACCTCAGGCACTGACACTCTCCCTAAGTAAGCCCTGACATTACTCCCAATTCCGGCATTGACACTTTCGCTAACTAAGGCCCTGAAACTACTAACAACTCAGGCCCTTACACTGTTACTAACTACCGGTCTCAGACTACTCCTAACTCAGGCCCTGGCACTGTCCATAACTTAGGCTCTGGCACTATTCCTAACTCAGACACTGACGCTGTCCCTTAACTAAGGGTCTGACACTCCTCCCAACTCAGACACTGACACTCTCCCTAACAAAGGCCTTGACACTACTCTTAACTAATACCCTGACACTGTCCCTAACAAAGACCCTGACACTATTCCCAACTCAGGCGCTGTCACTCTCCGTAACTAAGACCGTGACACTACTCCCATCTCAGCCACTGACATTGTCCCTAAGGCCCTGACACTACCTCCAACTCAGGCACTGACACTATCCCTAACTAAGGCCCTGACACTACTCCCAACCTAGGCCCTGACATTGTCCCTAACTAAGGCCTTGACGTTACTCTCAACTCAGGCACTAACACTGTCCCTAACTAAGGACTTGACGGTACTCTTAACTCAGGCCCTGGCACAGTCCCGAACAAAGGCCTCCCACTACCCCCAACTCTGGCACTGAGAGTGTCCCTAACTACGGCCATCACACTACTCCTAACTCAGGCACTGACGCTGTCCCTAAGTAAGGCCCTGACACTACTCCCAACGCAGGCACTGACGCTGTCCCTAACTAAGGCTCTGACACTACTCCCAACACAGGCATTGACACTGTTCCTAACTAAGGCCCTCACACTACTACTTACTTAGGCACTGACACGCTACCTAACTAAGGCCCTGAGACTACTTCTACCTCAGACCCTGACACTGCCCCTAACGAAGGGCCTGATACTACTCCCAACACAGGCACTGACACTCTCCCTAACTAAGGCCTTGACACTACTTTTAACTCATGCCCTGATGCTGTCCCCAAAAAAGACCCTGAGACTATTCCCAACTCAGGCACTGACACTCTCCCTAACTAAGACCCTGACACTACTCCCATCTCAGCCACTGACACTGTCCCTAATGCCCTGACACTACTTCCAACTCAGGCACTGACACTGTCCCTAACTAGGCCCTGACACTACTCCCAACTCAGGCACTGACACTGTCCCTAACTCAGGCCCTGACATATCTCCCAACTCCGGCACTGACACTTTCTCTAACTACGGCCCTGAAACTACTCACAACTCAGGCACTGACCCTGTCCCTAACTAGGCCCTGACACTACTCCCAACTCAGGCACTGACACTGTCCCTAATTAAGGCCCTGACATAACTCCCAACTCTGGCACTGACACTTTCTCTAACTAAGGCCCTGTAACTACTCACAACTCAGGCCCTGACACTGTTCCTAACTACCAGTCTCAGACTACTCCTAACTTAGGCCCTGACACTATTCCTAACACAATCACTGACACTGTCCCTAACTAAGGTCCTGAGACGATTCCTAACTCAGACCCTGACACTGTCCATAACTTAGGCCATGTCACTACTCCCAATTCAGGCACTGACGCTCTTCCTAACTAAGGGTCTGACACTACTCCAAACTGAGACACTGACACTCTTCCAAATTAAGGCCTTGACACTACTCTTAACTCAGGCCCTGACACTGTCCATAATAAAGACCCTGAAGAAAATCCCAGCTTAGGCACTGACAATGTCCGTAACTAAGGCCCTGACACTATTCCCATCTCAGCCACTGACACTGTCCCTAACTATGGCCCTGACACTACTCCCAATGCAAGCACTGGCGCTGTCCCTAACTAAGGCACTGGCACTACTCCCAACTCGCCCTGGCTCTGTCCCTAACTAAGGCTCTGACACTACTCCCATTTCAGGCAATGACAGTGTCCCTAACTGAGGCAATGATACTACTCCCAACTCAAACACTAAGGCTCTGGATCATTGTGATGACAAGCGCCATGGAGCATTGTGATGACAAGGGCCATGGAGAATTGTGATGACGGGTCCTGGAGCATTGTGGTGACAAGGGCCATGGAGCATTTTGATGACAGGGGTCATGGGGCATTGTGATGAAAGTGGTCATGGAGCATTGTGATTAAAGTGGTCATGGAACATTGTGATAAAAGTGGTCATGTAGCATTGTGATGAAAAGTGCTATGGAGCATTGGGATGACAGGGGTCATGGAGCATTGTGATGACAAATGCGTGGAGATTTGTGATGACGAGGACCATGGGGCATTGAGATTATAAGGATGATGCAGCATTGTGATGACAGGGGCCATGGAGCATTTTAATGACAAGGGACATGGAGCATTGTGATGACAGAGGTCATGGAGCATTGTGGTGACCAGCGGCATGGAGCACTGTGAAGAAAGGGGTACTGTAACATTGTGATGAAAGGGTCAAGGAGCATTTGGATTACAAGGATCATGGAGCATTGTGATGACAAGGGCCATGGAGCATTGTGATGACAGGGCTCATGTGGCATTATGATGACAGTGGTCATGGAGCAATGTGATGAACGTTGTCATGGAGCATTGTGATTACAGGGGCCATGGAGAATTGTGATGACAAAGGCCAGGGAACATTGTGATGACAGGGGTCATGGAGCATTGTGCTGAAAACGGACCTGGAGCATTGTGATGAAAGGGGTCATGGCTCACTGTGATGACAGGGGGCCTGGAACATTGTGATGACAGGGGTCACAGGGCATTGTGATGACAAGGGCCATGGAACATTTTGATGATAGTGGTCATATGGCATTTTGAATGACAGGGGCCATGAAGCATTGTGATGACAAGAGTCATGGAGACTTGTGATGACAGGGGGCATGGAGCTTTGTGATTTCACAGGCATGTAGCATTTTAGACAAGGCTCATGGAGCATTGGGATGACAGGGGTCATGGAGCATTGTGATGATAAGGGCATGGAGCATTGTGATGACAATGGCATGGAGCATTGCGATGACAAAGTCATGGAGCATTGCGATGACAAAGTCATGGAGCATTGTGATGACAGGGGTTATGGAGCATTGTGATGACAAGGGCGTGGAGCATTGTGATGACAGTGGTCATGGAACATTGTGACGATAAGGGCATCGAGCCGAGTTAGGGACAGTCTAGCGGCCTTGGGACTAAATTCAGTGCCTGAATTAGGCACAGCATAAGGTCTTTAGTTAGCATAAGAGGTAGGACATTAGCTCGGGACAGGGTTAGGGTAAAGGCTTGGAATCGTGTCAGCAAATGACCTAAGGATAGTGTGAAGACCTTTGTTACTGAGACTCTCAGGGACTTATTCAGAAGCAGTGTTAGGGCTTCAGGTCGGGACAGCATCAGGGCCTGACTTAGGGAGAGCGACAGGGCCTGAGTGAGGCCTAATGTCAGGCCCTTAGCTGGGGACACTGTCAGGGAATGACTTAGGAGCAGCATCAGTGCCTTTGTTGGATCAGCTTTAGGTTCTTAGTTAAAGACATGACCGGAGCCCTAGTTAGTCACAGCGTCAAGGCCTCAGTTAGGGAAAGATTCAGGGTCTGAGTTACAGACAGCCTCATGTCTTCACTTAAAGACAGCGACAGGGCTTTCTTAGGGACAGTGTCAGGACCTTGGTTAGAAATGAGTCAGGATATTAGCTCAGGAGAGTGTCAGGATTTTAGTCATTGCTGGCAGCAGGGCCTATATTAAGGACAGATTCCGGGCCTTTGTTAGATTCAGTGTCATGGCCTTAGTTAGGAGTAGTCAGGGCCTTAGTTAGGGAGAGCATTAGGGTTTCAGTTAGCATAAGGTGCAGGAGATTATCTCGGGACAGAGTCAGGTTCCAGGCCAGAGACAGTGAAAGGAAATGACCAAGGGATAACGAGAAGACCTTAGTTATTGAGAGCATCAGGGCCTTAGTTAGCAGCAGCGTGAGCACCTTAATCAGGACCAGTGCCAGGGCTTGATGTATGGACAGCATCAGAGCTTAACTAAGGTACAGCAACAGGGCCTAAGTGAGGCCTATCTTTAGGGCCTGAGTAAGGGGCAGTATCAGGGCATGACTTAGGAGCAGCATAAAGGCCTCTGTAGGATCAGCATTAGGGTCTTGGTTAAAGCTATTATCAGGGCCTCCGTTAGGGATAGCCTCAAGGCCTCACTTAGGGACAGCGTCAGGGCTTACTTTGGGAAAGTTTTAGGACCTTGGTAAGACATGGGTCAGGTTATTAGCTCAGGATAATATCAGGTGTTCAGATATTGATGGCAGCAGGGCCTTAGTTAGAGGCAGTGTCAGCGCCTAAGTTAGGGCTAGCATCAGAGCCTTTGTTAGGTACAGTGTCAGTGACTGAGTTAGGTGTAGTGTCAGAGCCTTAGTTAGGGACAGTGTCAGGGCCTGCATTAGGACGAGCCTCCAGGCCTCAGTTAGGGACAGGTTCACGGCCTCGGACCTAAATTCACGGCCTCATTTAGGGACAGAATCAGGGATTTAGCTAGCATAAGGGGATCTACAGCTGAAAGCAACCTGAGCACCACCACAAGCAGATGCACAAGTGAACCATGCACGCTCCTATGAAGGAATATTCCACAGCAGTTGAGTACATTTTGTTTAAAGTTAGTAACACTATAAAAATTATGTTTTGAAGAAAACTATATTCAGAAGATGAAAGAATCTCGTTCTAAAGAATCTCTTTAGCTCATCTCGACATTAGCTAAAGAGAAGGTTGGGTTAAGGTCTAGGGAGAGTGTCAGGAAATGACCTAGGGAGAGTGTCAAGACCTTAGTTACTTAGCACATCAGGACCTAATTTAGGAGCAGTGAGTGTCAGGGCTTCGGGTAGGAACAGCGTCAGAGCCTGACTTAGGGAGTGGGACAGGGCCTGAGTGAGGCCTTGCGTCAGGGCCTTAGCTAGAGACAGTGTCAGGGCATGACTTAGGAGCAGCATAAGAGCCACGGTAGGATCAGCCTCAGGGGCTATGTTACAGATATTATCAGGGCCTCTGTTAGGGACAGCCTCAAGGCCTCACTTAGAGACAGCATCAGGGCTTCCTTAGGGACAGTTTCAGGACCTTGGTAAGAGATGGGTCAAGAAATTAGCTCAGGATAGTGTCAGGACGTTAGATATTGACGGCAGCAGGGCCTTAGTTAGGGACAGTGTCAGGCCCTGAATTAGGACGAACATCGAGGCCTTAGGTACGGACAGGGTCACAGCCTCGAGAGTAATTTTAGGCCCTTAGTTAAGGACAGCAGCAGGGCTGTAGTTAGCATAAGAGGCATGACATTTGCTAGGGCCAGGGTCAGGTTACGCTCTAGGGATAGTGTCAGGAAAGGACCTAAGCATAGTGTCAAAACCTTAGTTACTGAGAGTATCAGATCCTTATTTAGAACCAGTGTCAGGGCTTCAGGTAGGGACAGCATCAGAACCTGACTTAGGGAGAGCGACAGGGCCTGAGTGAGGCCTAGCGTCAGGCCCTTAGATGAGGACAATGTCAGGGCATGACTTAGGAACAGCATCAGCTCCTCTGTTGGATCGACTTTAGCGTCTTAGATACAGACATCATCAGGTCCTCAGTTAGTCACAGCGTGAAGGCCTCAGTTAGGGAAGGCTTCAGGGCCTGAGTTAGGGACAGCCTCAGTTCTTAACTTAGGGACAGTGATAGGGGCTTTCTTAGGGACAGTGTCAGGACCTTGGTTAGAAATATGTCAGGATATTAACTCAGGCTAGTGTCCAGTTTTTAGTTATTGCTGACAGCAGGGCCTATATTAGGGGCAAATTCTGAGCCTTACTTAGAGACAGTGTCAGGGCCTGAGTTAGGACTAGCATCACAGCCCTTGTAAAGTACAGTGTCAGGGACTGAGTTAGGTGTAGTGTCAGGGCTTTAGTTAGGGACAGTGTCAGCGCCTCAGTTAGGATGATCCTCCAAACTTCAGTTAGGGACAGGTTGACGGCCTCAGGACTAATTTCAGGCTCTTAGTTAGAGACAACGTCAGGGATTTAGTTAGCATAAGAGGTTCGACAATAGCTAAAGACAAGTTTAGGTTAAGATCTAGGGAGAGTGTCAGGAAATGACCTAGGGATAGTGTCAAGACCATAGCTAATTAGAGCATCAGTGCCTAATTTAGGCCCAGTGTCAGGGCTTCAGGTAGGGATAGAATCTTAGCCTGACTTAGGGAGAGCGACAGGGCCTGAGTGATGCCTCGAGTCAGGGCCTTAGCTACGGACAGCGTCAGGGCATGACATAGGATCAGCATAAGGTTCTCTGTAGGGTCAGCATTAGGGTCTTAGTTTAAGACATTATCAGGACCTCTGTGAGGGACAGCCTCAGGGCCTCACTTAGGGACAGTGTCAGGGCTAACTTTGGGAGAGTTTCAGGACCTTGGTAAGACATGGGTCAGGATATTAGCTCAGGATAATGTCAGGACTTTAGATATTGATGGTAGCAGCGCCTACGTTAGGGAAAGTTTCAAGGCGTTAGTTAGGAGTAGCGGGCCTCTGATAGGTCCAGTGTCAGATCCTCAGTTAGCAATAGTGTTAGGGCCATAGTTAGGGACAGTGTCAGGACTGGATGTAGGGCGAGCATCTAGGCCTTAGTTCGGGACAGTTTCATGGTCTTGGGACTAAATTCAGGGCCTGAGTTAGGCCTAGCATCAGAGACTTTGTTAGGTACAGTGTAAGGGACTGAGTTAGCAGTAGTGTCAGGGCCTTGCTTAGGGACTGTGTCAGGGTCTGATTTAGGTGTACTGTCTGAGACCTAGTTAGGGACAGTGCTAGGGCCTGAGTTAGGATTAGTGTCAAGGCCTTATTTAGGACCAATTTCAGGGCCTTAGTTTGGACTAGCATCAGAGCCATTGTTAGGAATCGTATGAGGGCCTGAGTTAGGCATACTATCAGGGCCTTAGTTAGGCACAGTTTTAGGGCCTGAGTTAGGATTAGTGTCAAGGCCTTATTTAGGACCAATTTTAGGGCTTTAGTTTGGACTAGCAGCAAAGCCTTTGTTAGGTATCATGTCGGGGCCTCAGTTAGGTGTAGTGTCAGGGCCATTGTTCGGGACAGTATCAGGGCCTGACTTAGGAGAAGTTCAGGGCCTTAGCCAGGGAAAGTGTCAGGGCCTTAGTTAGGGACATTATCAGGGCCTGAATTAGCAGTAGTGTCAAAAGTCCTTAGTGAGGACAGTAAGGAGTCAGTCAGGACTCAGGCCCTGACACTGTTCTTAAATAAGGCCCTGACATTACCTGTAACACAGGTCCTGATCTCATTCCTATCATAGGCGCTGATGTTGGACTTAACTAAGGCCCTGACACTGGTCCTAACTAAAGCTGTGACACTACTCCTAACTCAGGCCCTGACACTGTCCCTAACAAAGCCTGTGACACTACTCCTAAATCAGGCACTGACACTGTCCCTAACTAGGCCCTGACATACACCTAACTCAGGCCCTGACACTGTCTCTAACTAAGGCCCTGATACTACTCCAAACTCAGCACTGACACTGTCACTAACTAAGGCCCTGACACTATTCATAGCTCACGCCCTAACACAACTCCTAAGTCATGCCCTGACAATGTCCCTAACTAAGGCCCTGACACTATTCCTAACTCAGGCGCTGACACAATACTTAAGGAAGGCCCTGACATTACTCCTAACTCAGGCCCTGAAAAGGTCCCTAACTAAGGCCGACACAACTCCTAACTCAGGCACTAACACTGTCCCTAAATAAGGCCCTGAAACTATTCCTAACTGAGGCGCTGATACAATACCTAACGAAGGCACTGATGCTCCTCCTAACTAAGGCCCTGACACTACTCCTGACTCAGGCACTGACACTGGCCCTAACTTAGGCCCGGACACTACTCCTAACTAAGCAACTGACACTGTCCCTAACTAAGGCCCCGACACTACTCCTTACTCAGGCACTGACAATGTCACTAACTAAGGCCGTGACACTACTCCCAAAATAGGCACTGAGACTGTCCCTAAATATGCCCTGACAGTACTCCGAACTCAGGCACTGACACTGTCCTTAACTAAGGCCCTGATACTACTTCCACCTCAGGCACTGACACTCTCCCTAAGTAAGCCCTGACATTACTCCCAATTCCGGCATTGACACTTTCGCTAACTAAGGCCCTGAAACTACTAACAACTCAGGCCCTTACACTGTTACTAACTACCGGTCTCAGACTACTCCTAACTCAGGCCCTGGCACTGTCCATAACTTAGGCTCTGGCACTATTCCTAACTCAGACACTGACGCTGTCCCTTAACTAAGGGTCTGACACTCCTCCCAACTCAGACACTGACACTCTCCCTAACAAAGGCCTTGACACTACTCTTAACTAATACCCTGACACTGTCCCTAACAAAGACCCTGACACTATTCCCAACTCAGGCGCTGTCACTCTCCGTAACTAAGACCGTGACACTACTCCCATCTCAGCCACTGACATTGTCCCTAAGGCCCTGACACTACCGCCAACTCAGGCACTGACACTATCCCTAACTAAGGCCCTGACACTACTCCCAACCTAGGCCCTGACATTGTCCCTAACTAAGGCCTTGACGTTACTCTCAACTCAGGCACTAACACTGTCCCTAACTAAGGACTTGACGGTACTCTTAACTCAGGCCCTGGCACAGTCCCGAACAAAGGCCTCCCACTACCCCCAACTCTGGCACTGAGAGTGTCCCTAACTACGGCCATCACACTACTCCTAACTCAGGCACTGACACTGTCCCTAAGTAAGGCCCTGACACTACTCCCAACGCAGGCACTGACGCTGTCCCTAACTAAGGCTCTGACACTACTCCCAACACAGGCATTGACACTGTTCCTAACTAAGGCCCTCACACTACTACTTACTTAGGCACTGACACGCTACCTAACTAAGGCCCTGAGACTACTTCTACCTCAGACCCTGACACTGCCCCTAACGAAGGGCCTGATACTACTCCCAACACAGGCACTGACACTCTCCCTAACTAAGGCCTTGACACTACTTTTAACTCATGCCCTGATGCTGTCCCCAAAAAAGACCCTGAGACTATTCCCAACTCAGGCACTGACACTCTCCCTAACTAAGACCCTGACACTACTCCCATCTCAGCCACTGACACTGTCCCTAATGCCCTGACACTACTTCCAACTCAGGCACTGACACTGTCCCTAACTAGGCCCTGACACTACTCCCAACTCAGGCACTGACACTGTCCCTAACTCAGGCCCTGACATATCTCCCAACTCCGGCACTGACACTTTCTCTAACTACGACCCTGAAACTACTCACAACTCAGGCACTGACCCTGTCCCTAACTAGGCCCTGACACTACTCCCAACTCAGGCACTGACACTGTCCCTAATTAAGGCCCTGACATAACTCCCAACTCTGGCACTGACACTTTCTCTAACTAAGGCCCTGTAACTACTCACAACTCAGGCCCTGACACTGTTCCTAACTACCAGTCTCAGACTACTCCTAACTTAGGCCCTGACACTATTCCTAACACAATCACTGACACTGTCCCTAACTAAGGTCCTGAGACGATTCCTAACTCAGACCCTGACACTGTCCATAACTTAGGCCATGTCACTACTCCCAACTCAGGCACTGACGCTCTTCCTAACTAAGGGTCTGACACTACTCCAAACTGAGACACTGACACTCTTCCAAATTAAGGCCTTGACACTACTCTTAACTCAGGCCCTGACACTGTCCATAATAAAGACCCTGAAGAAAATCCCAGCTTAGGCACTGACAATGTCCGTAACTAAGGCCCTGACACTATTCCCATCTCAGCCACTGACACTGTCCCTAACTATGGCCCTGACACTACTCCCAATGCAAGCACTGGCGCTGTCCCTAACTAAGGCACTGGCACTACTCTCAACTCGCCCTGGCTCTGTCCCTAACTAAGGCTCTGACACTACTCCCATTTCAGGCAATGACAGTGTCCCTAACTGAGGCAATGATACTACTCCCAACTCAAGCACTAAGGCTCTGGATCATTGTGATGACAAGCGCCATGGAGCATTGTGATGACAAGGGCCATGGAGAATTGTGATGACGGGTCCTGGAGCATTGTGGTGACAAGGGCCATGGAGCATTTTGATGACAGGGGTCATGGGGCATTGTGATGAAAGTGGTCATGGAGCATTGTGATTAAAGTGGTCATGGAACATTGTGATAAAAGTGGTCATGTAGCATTGTGATGAAAAGTGCTATGGAGCATTGGGATGACAGGGGTCATGGAGCATTGTGATGACAAATGCGTGGAGATTTCTGATGACGAGGACCATGGGGCATTGAGATTATAAGGATGATGCAGCATTGTGATGACAGGGGCCATGGAGCATTTTAATGACAAGGGACATGGAGCATTGTGATGACAGAGGTCATGGAGCATTGTGGTGACCAGCGGCATGGAGCACTGTGAAGAAAGGGGTACTGTAACATTGTGATGAAAGGGTCAAGGAGCATTTGGATTACAAGGATCATGGAGCATTGTGATGACAAGGGCCATGGAGCATTGTGATGACAGGGCTCATGTGGCATTATGATGACAGTGGTCATGGAGCAATGTGATGAACGTTGTCATGGAGCATTGTGATTACAGGGGCCATGGAGAATTGTGATGACAAAGGCCAGGGAACATTGTGATGACAGGGGTCATGGAGCATTGTGCTGAAAACGGACCTGGAGCATTGTGATGAAAGGGGTCATGGCTCACTGTGATGACAGGGGGCCTGGAACATTGTGATGACAGGGGTCACGGGGCATTGTGATGACAAGGGCCATGGAACATTTTGATGATAGTGGTCATATGGCATTTTGAATGACAGGGGCCATGAAGCATTGTGAGGACAAGAGTCATGGAGACTTGTGATGACAGGGGGCATGGAGCTTTGTGATTTCACAGGCATGTAGCATTTTAGACAAGGCTCATGGAGCATTGGGATGACAGGGGTCATGGAGCATTGTGATGATAAGGGCATGGAGCATTGTGATGACAATGGCATGGAGCATTGCGATGACAAAGTCATGGAGCATTGCGATGACAAAGTCATGGAGCATTGTGATGACAGGGGTTATGGAGCATTGTGATGACAAGGGCGTGGAGCATTGTGATGACAGTGGTCATGGAACATTGTGACGATAAGGGCATCGAGCCGAGTTAGGGACAGTCTAGCGGCCTTGGGACTAAATTCAGTGCCTGAATTAGGCACAGCATAAGGTCTTTAGTTAGCATAAGAGGTAGGACATTAGCTCGGGACAGGGTTAGGGTAAAGGCTTGGAATCGTGTCAGCAAATGACCTAAGGATAGTGTGAAGACCTTTGTTACTGAGACTCTCAGGGACTTATTCAGAAGCAGTGTTAGGGCTTCAGGTCGGGACAGCATCAGGGCCTGACTTAGGGAGAGCGACAGGGCCTGAGTGAGGCCTAATGTCAGGCCCTTAGCTGGGGACACTGTCAGGGAATGACTTAGGAGCAGCATCAGTGCCTTTGTTGGATCAGCTTTAGGTTCTTAGTTAAAGACATGACCGGAGCCCTAGTTAGTCACAGCGTCAAGGCCTCAGTTAGGGAAAGCTTCAGGGTCTGAGTTACAGACAGCCTCATGTCTTCACTTAAAGACAGCGACAGGGCTTTCTTAGGGACAGTGTCAGGACCTTGGTTAGAAATGAGTCAGGATATTAGCTCAGGAGAGTGTCAGGATTTTAGTCATTGCTGGCAGCAGGGCCTATATTAAGGACAGATTCCGGGCCTTTGTTAGATTCAGTGTCATGGCCTTAGTTAGGAGTAGTCAGGGCCTTAGTTAGGGAGAGCATTAGGGTTTCAGTTAGCATAAGGTGCAGGAGATTATCTCGGGACAGAGTCAGGTTCCAGGCCAGAGACAGTGAAACGAAATGACCAAGGGATAACGAGAAGACCTTAGTTATTGAGAGCATCAGGGCCTTAGTTAGCAGCAGCGTGAGCACCTTAATCAGGACCAGTGCCAGGGCTTGATGTATGGACAGCATCAGAGCTTAACTAAGGTACAGCAACAGGGCCTAAGTGAGGCCTATCTTTAGGGCCTGAGTAAGGGGCAGTATCAGGGCATGACTTAGGAGCAGCATAAAGGCCTCTGTAGGATCAGCATTAGGGTCTTGGTTAAAGCTATTATCAGGGCCTCCGTTAGGGATAGCCTCAAGGCCTCACTTAGGGACAGCGTCAGGGCTTACTTTGGGAAAGTTTCAGGACCTTGGTAAGACATGGGTCAGGTTATTAGCTCAGGATAATATCAGGTGTTCAGATATTGATGGCAGCAGGCCCTTAGTTAGAGGCAGTGTCAGCGCCTAAGTTAGGGCTAGCATCAGAGCCTTTGTTACGTACAGTGTCAGTGACTGAGTTAGGTGTGGTGTCAGAGCCTTAGTTAGGGACAGTGTCAGGGCCTGCATTAGGACGAGCCTCCAGGCCTCAGTTAGGGACAGGTTCACGGCCTCGGACCTAAATTCACGGCCTCATTTACGGACAGAATCAGGGATTTAGCTAGCATAAGGGGATCTACAGCTGAAAGCAACCTGAACACCACCACAAGCAGATGCACAAGTGAACCATGCACGCTCCTATGAAGGAATATTCCACAGCAGTTGAGTACATTTTGTTTAAAGTTAGTAACACTATAAAAATTATGTTTTGAAGAAAACTATATTCAGAAGATGAAAGAATCTCGTTCTAAAGAATCTCTTTAGCTCATCTCGACATTAGCTAAAGAGAAGGTTGGGTTAAGGTCTAGGGAGAGTGTCAGGAAATGACCTAGGGATAGTGTCAAGACCTTAGTTACTTAGCACATCAGGACCTAATTTAGGAGCAGTGAGTGTCAGGGCTTCGGGTAGGAACAGCGTCAGAGCCTGACTTAGGGAGTGGGACAGGGCCTGAGTGAGGCCTTGCGTCAGGGCCTTAGCTAGAGACAGTGTCAGGGCATGACTTAGGAGCAGCATAAGAGCCACGGTAGGATCAGCCTCAGGGGCTATGTTACAGATATTATCAGGGCCTCTGTTAGGGACAGCCTCAAGGCCTCACTTAGAGACAGCATCAGGGCTTCCTTAGGGACAGTTTCAGGACCTTGGTAAGAGATGGGTCAAGAAATTAGCTCAGGATAGTGTCAGGACGTTAGATATTGACGGCAGCAGGGCCTTAGTTAGGGACAGTGTCAGGCCCTGAATTAGGACGAACATCGAGGCCTTAGGTACGGACAGGGTCACAGCCTCGAGAGTAATTTTAGGCCCTTAGTTAAGGACAGCAGCAGGGCTGTAGTTAGCATAAGAGGCATGACATTTGCTAGGGCCAGGGTCAGGTTACGCTCTAGGGATAGTGTCAGGAAAGGACCTAAGCATAGTGTCAAAACCTTAGTTACTGAGAGTATCAGATCCTTATTTAGAACCAGTGTCAGGGCTTCAGGTAGGGACAGCATCAGAACCTGACTTAGGGAGAGCGACAGGGCCTGAGTGAGGCCTAGCGTCAGGCCCTTAGATGAGGACAATGTCAGGGCATGACTTAGGAACAGCATCAGCTCCTCTGTTGGATCGACTTTAGCGTCTTAGATACAGACATCATCAGGTCCTCAGTTAGTCACAGCGTGAAGGCCTCAGTTAGGGAAGGCTTCAGGGCCTGAGTTAGGGACAGCCTCAGTTCTTAACTTAGGGACAGTGATAGGGGCTTTCTTAGGGACAGTGTCAGGACCTTGGTTAGAAATATGTCAGGATATTAACTCAGGCTAGTGTCCAGTTTTTAGTTATTGCTGACAGCAGGGCCTATATTAGGGGCAAATTCTGAGCCTTACTTAGAGACAGTGTCAGGGCCTGAGTTAGGACTAGCATCACAGCCCTTGTAAAGTACAGTGTCAGGGACTGAGTTAGGTGTAGTGTCAGGGCTTTAGTTAGGGACAGTGTCAGCGCCTCAGTTAGGATGATCCTCCAAACTTCAGTTAGGGACAGGTTGACGGCCTCAGGACTAATTTCAGGCTCTTAGTTAGAGACAACGTCAGGGATTTAGTTAGCATAAGAGGTTCGACAATAGCTAAAGACAAGTTTAGGTTAAGATCTAGGGAGAGTGTCAGGAAATGACCTAGGGATAGTGTCAAGACCATAGCTAATTAGAGCATCAGTGCCTAATTTAGGCCCAGTGTCAGGGCTTCAGGTAGGGATAGAATCTTAGCCTGACTTAGGGAGAGCGACAGGGCCTGAGTGATGCCTCGAGTCAGGGCCTTAGCTACGGACAGCGTCAGGGCATGACATAGGATCAGCATAAGGTTCTCTGTAGGGTCAGCATTAGGGTCTTAGTTTAAGACATTATCAGGACCTCTGTGAGGGACAGCCTCAGGGCCTCACTTAGGGACAGTGTCAGGGCTAACTTTGGGAGAGTTTCAGGACCTTGGTAAGACATGGGTCAGGATATTAGCTCAGGATAATGTCAGGACTTTAGATATTGATGGTAGCAGCGCCTACGTTAGGGAAAGTTTCAAGGCGTTAGTTAGGAGTAGCGGGCCTCTGATAGGTCCAGTGTCAGATCCTCAGTTAGCAATAGTGTTAGGGCCGTAGTTAGGGACAGTGTCAGGACTGGATGTAGGGCGAGCATCTAGGCCTTAGTTCGGGACAGTTTCATGGTCTTGGGACTAAATTCAGTGCCTGAGGTAGGCACAGCCTAAGGGCTTCAGTTAGCATAAGAGGCAGGACATTAGCTAGTGACCGTGTCAGTTTAACATCTAGGGATAGTGTCAGGAAATGACCTAAGGATAGTGTGAAGACCTTTGTTATGCAGACTCTCAGGGCCTTATTCAGAACCAGTGTTAGGGCTTCAGGTAGGGACAGCATCAGAGCCTGACTTAGGGAGAGCGTTAGGGTCTGCGTGAGGCCTAGCATCAGACACTTAGTGGGGGACACTATCGGGGCATGACTTAGGAGCAGCATCAGGGCCTCTGTTGGATCAGCCTTAGGGTCTTAGTTAAAGACATGATCAGGGTCTGAGTTAGTCACAGCATCAAGGCCTGAGTTAGTTAGGGAAAGCTTCAGGGCCTCACTTAGGGACAGCGTCAGGGTTTACTGTGGGACAGTTTCAGGAGCTTGGTAAGACATGGGTCAGGTTATTAGCTCCAGATAATGTCAGGACTTTAGATGTTGATGGCAGCAGCCCTTAGTTAGAGACAGTGTCAGGCCCTGAGTTACGACTAGCATCAGAGCCTTTGTTAGATACAATGTACGGGACTGAATTAGGAGTAGAGTCAGGGCCTTCGTTAGTGGCAGTGTCAGGGCCTGACTTAGGGAGAGCGACAGGGCCTGAGTGAGGCTTAGCATCAGGCCCTTAGCTGGGCACACTGTCAGGGCATGACTTTGGAGCAGCATCAGCGTCTTTGCTGGATCAGCATTAAGGTCTTCGTTAGGTACATGATCAGGGCCTGAATTAGTCACAGCTTCAAGGTTTCAGTTAAGGAAAGCTTCAGGGCCTGAGTTAGGGACAGCCTCAGGTCTTCACTTAGGGACAGCGTCAGGGCTTACTTTGGGACAGTTTCAGGACCTTGGAAAGACATAGGTCAGGATATTAGCTCAGGATAATGTCAGGACTTTTGATAGTGATGGCAGCAGGGCCTTAGTTACAGACGGTTTCAGGGCCTGAGTTAGGCCTAGCATCAGAGACTTTGTTAGGTACAGTGTAAGGGACTGAGTTAGCAGTAGTGTCAGGGCCTTGCTTAGGGACTGTGTCAGGGTCTGATTTAGGTGTACTGTCTGAGACCTAGTTAGGGACAGTGCTAGGGCCTGAGTTAGGATTAGTGTCAAGGCCTTATTTAGGACCAATTTCAGGGCCTTAGTTTGGACTAGCATCAGAGCCATTGTTAGGAATCGTATGAGGGCCTGAGTTAGGCATACTATCAGGGCCTTAGTTAGGGACAGTTTTAGGGCCTGAGTTAGGATTAGTGTCAAGGCCTTATTTAGGACCAATTTTAGGGCTTTAGTTTGGACTAGCAACAAAGCCTTTGTTAGGTATCATGTCGGGGCCTCAGTTAGGTGTAGTGTCAGGGCCATTGTTCGGGACAGTATCAGGGCCTGACTTAGGAGAAGTTCAGGGCCTTAGCCAGGGAAAGTGTCAGGGCCTTAGTTAGGGACATTATCAGGGCCTGAATTAGCAGTAGTGTCAAAAGTCCTTAGTGAGGACAGTAAGGAGTCAGTCAGGACTCAGGCCCTGACACTGTTCTTAAATAAGGCCCTGACATTACCTATAACACAGGTCCTGATCTCATTCCTATCATAGGCGCTGATGTTGGACTTAACTAAGGCCCTGACACTGGTCCTAACTAAAGCTGTGACACTACTCCTAACTCAGGCCCTGACACTGTCCCTAACAAAGCCTGTGACACTACTCCTAAATCAGGCACTGACACTGTCCCTAACTAGGCCCTGACATACACCTAACTCAGGCCCTGACACTGTCTCTAACTAAGGCCCTGATACTACTCCAAACTCAGCACTGACACTGTCACTAACTAAGGCCCTGACACTATTCATAGCTCACGCCCTAACACAACTCCTAAGTCATGCCCTGACAATGTCCCTAACTAAGGCCCTGACACTATTCCTAACTCAGGCGCTGACACAATACTTAAGGAAGGCCCTGACATTACTCCTAACTCAGGCCCTGAAAAGGTCCCTAACTAAGGCCGACACAACTCCTAACTCAGGCACTAACACTGTCCCTAAATAAGGCCCTGAAACTATTCCTAACTGAGGCGCTGATACAATACCTAACGAAGGCACTGATGCTCCTCCTAACTAAGGCCCTGACACTACTCCTATCTCAAGCAATGACACTGTCCCTAACTTAGGCCCCGACTCTACTCCTGACTCAGGCACTGACACTGGCCCTAACTTAGGCCCGGACACTACTCCTAACTAAGCAACTGACACTGTCCCTAACTAAGGCCCGGACACTACTCCTTACTCAGGCACTGACAATGTCACTAACTAAGGCCGTGACACTACTCCCAAAATAGGCACTGAGACTGTCCCTAAATATGCCCTGACAGTACTCCGAACTCAGGCACTGACACTGTCCTTAACTAAGGCCCTGATACTACTTCCACCTCAGGCACTGACACTCTCCCTAAGTAAGCCCTGACATTACTCCCAATTCCGGCATTGACACTTTCGCTAACTAAGGCCCTGAAACTACTAACAACTCAGGCCCTTACACTGTTACTAACTACCGGTCTCAGACTACTCCTAACTCAGGCCCTGGCACTGTCCATAACTTAGGCTCTGGCACTATTCCTAACTCAGACACTGACGCTGTCCCTTAACTAAGGGTCTGACACTCCTCCCAACTCAGACACTGACACTCTCCCTAACAAAGGCCTTGACACTACTCTTAACTAATACCCTGACACTGTCCCTAACAAAGACCCTGACACTATTCCCAACTCAGGCGCTGTCACTCTCCGTAACTAAGACCGTGACACTACTCCCATCTCAGCCACTGACATTGTCCCTAAGGCCCTGACACTACCGCCAACTCAGGCACTGACACTATCCCTAACTAAGGCCCTGACACTACTCCCAACCTAGGCCCTGACATTGTCCCTAACTAAGGCCTTGACGTTACTCTCAACTCAGGCACTAACACTGTCCCTAACTAAGGACTTGACGGTACTCTTAACTCAGGCCCTGGCACAGTCCCGAACAAAGGCCTCCCACTACCCCCAACTCTGGCACTGAGAGTGTCCCTAACTACGGCCATCACACTACTCCTAACTCAGGCACTGACGCTGTCCCTAAGTAAGGCCCTGACACTACTCCCAACGCAGGCACTGACGCTGTCCCTAACTAAGGCTCTGACACTACTCCCAACACAGGCATTGACACTGTTCCTAACTAAGGCCCTCACACTACTACTTACTTAGGCACTGACACGCTACCTAACTAAGGCCCTGAGACTACTTCTACCTCAGACCCTGACACTGCCCCTAACGAAGGGCCTGATACTACTCCCAACACAGGCACTGACACTCTCCCTAACTAAGGCCTTGACACTACTTTTAACTCATGCCCTGATGCTGTCCCCAAAAAAGACCCTGAGACTATTCCCAACTCAGGCACTGACACTCTCCCTAACTAAGACCCTGACACTACTCCCATCTCAGCCACTGACACTGTCCCTAATGCCCTGACACTACTTCCAACTCAGGCACTGACACTGTCCCTAACTAGGCCCTGACACTACTCCCAACTCAGGCACTGACACTGTCCCTAACTCAGGCCCTGACATATCTCCCAACTCCGGCACTGACACTTTCTCTAACTACGGCCCTGAAACTACTCACAACTCAGGCACTGACCCTGTCCCTAACTAGGCCCTGACACTACTCCCAACTCAGGCACTGACACTGTCCCTAATTAAGGCCCTGACATAACTCCCAACTCTGGCACTGACACTTTCTCTAACTAAGGCCCTGTAACTACTCACAACTCAGGCCCTGACACTGTTCCTAACTACCAGTCTCAGACTACTCCTAACTTAGGCCCTGACACTATTCCTAACACAATCACTGACACTGTCCCTAACTAAGGTCCTGAGACGATTCCTAACTCAGACCCTGACACTGTCCATAACTTAGGCCATGTCACTATTCCCAACTCAGGCACTGACGCTCTTCCTAACTAAGGGTCTGACACTACTCCAAACTGAGACACTGACACTCTTCCAAATTAAGGCCTTGACACTACTCTTAACTCAGGCCCTGACACTGTCCATAATAAAGACCCTGAAGAAAATCCCAGCTTAGGCACTGACAATGTCCGTAACTAAGGCCCTGACACTATTCCCATCTCAGCCACTGACACTGTCCCTAACTATGGCCCTGACACTACTCCCAATGCAAGCACTGGCGCTGTCCCTAACTAAGGCACTGGCACTACTCCCAACTCGCCCTGGCTCTGTCCCTAACTAAGGCTCTGACACTACTCCCATTTCAGGCAATGACAGTGTCCCTAACTGAGGCAATGATACTACTCCCAACTCAAGCACTAAGGCTCTGGATCATTGTGATGACAAGCGCCATGGAGCATTGTGATGACAAGGGCCATGGAGAATTGTGATGACGGGTCCTGGAGCATTGTGGTGACAAGGGCCATGGAGCATTTTGATGACAGGGGTCATGGGGCATTGTGATGAAAGTGGTCATGGAGCATTGTGATTAAAGTGGTCATGGAACATTGTGATAAAAGTGGTCATGTAGCATTGTGATGAAAAGT
This sequence comes from Balaenoptera physalus, assembly GCF_965194825.1. Lineage (NCBI taxonomy): Eukaryota > Metazoa > Chordata > Mammalia > Artiodactyla > Balaenopteridae > Balaenoptera > Balaenoptera physalus. The sequence goes on from NW_028126517.1 coordinate 2,370,548, forward strand.
GCTATGGAGCATTGGGATGACAGGGGTCATGGAGCATTGTGATGACAAATGCGTGGAGATTTGTGATGACGAGGACCATGGGGCATTGAGATTATAAGGATGATGCAGCATTGTGATGACAGGGGCCATGGAGCATTTTAATGACAAGGGACATGGAGCATTGTGATGACAGAGGTCATGGAGCATTGTGGTGACCAGCGGCATGGAGCACTGTGAAGAAAGGGGTACTGTAACATTGTGATGAAAGGGTCAAGGAGCATTTGGATTACAAGGATCATGGAGCATTGTGATGAAAAGGGCCATGGAGCATTGTGATGACAGGGCTCATGTGGCATTATGATGACAGTGGTCATGGAGCAATGTGATGAACGTTGTCATGGAGCATTGTGATTACAGGGGCCATGGAGAATTGTGATGACAAAGGCCAGGGAACATTGTGATGACAGGGGTCATGGAGCATTGTGCTGAAAACGGACCTGGAGCATTGTGATGAAAGGGGTCATGGCTCACTGTGATGACAGGGGGCCTGGAACATTGTGATGACAGGGGTCACAGGGCATTGTGATGACAAGGGCCATGGAACATTTTGATGATAGTGGTCATATGGCATTTTGAATGACAGGGGCCATGAAGCATTGTGATGACAAGAGTCATGGAGACTTGTGATGACAGGGGGCATGGAGCTTTGTGATTTCACAGGCATGTAGCATTTTAGACAAGGCTCATGGAGCATTGGGATGACAGGGGTCATGGAGCATTGTGATGATAAGGGCATGGAGCATTGTGATGACAATGGCATGGAGCATTGCGATGACAAAGTCATGGAGCATTGCGATGACAAAGTCATGGAGCATTGTGATGACAGGGGTTATGGAGCATTGTGATGACAAGGGCGTGGAGCATTGTGATGACAGTGGTCATGGAACATTGTGACGATAAGGGCATCGAGCCGAGTTAGGGACAGTCTAGCAGCCTTGGGACTAAATTCAGTGCCTGAATTAGGCACAGCATAAGGTCTTTAGTTAGCATAAGAGGTAGGACATTAGCTCGGGACAGGGTTAGGGTAAAGGCTTGGAATCGTGTCAGCAAATGACCTAAGGATAGTGTGAAGACCTTTGTTACTGAGACTCTCAGGGACTTATTCAGAAGCAGTGTTAGGGCTTCAGGTCGGGACAGCATCAGGGCCTGACTTAGGGAGAGCGACAGGGCCTGAGTGAGGCCTAATGTCAGGCCCTTAGCTGGGGACACTGTCAGGGAATGACTTAGGAGCAGCATCAGTGCCTTTGTTGGATCAGCTTTAGGTTCTTAGTTAAAGACATGACCGGAGCCCTAGTTAGTCACAGCGTCAAGGCCTCAGTTAGGGAAAGCTTCAGGGTCTGAGTTACAGACAGCCTCATGTCTTCACTTAAAGACAGTGACAGGGCTTTCTTAGGGACAGTGTCAGGACCTTGGTTAGAAATGAGTCAGGATATTAGCTCAGGAGAGTGTCAGGATTTTAGTCATTGCTGGCAGCAGGGCCTATATTAAGGACAGATTCCGGGCCTTTGTTAGATTCAGTGTCATGGCCTTAGTTAGGAGTAGTCAGGGCCTTAGTTAGGGAGAGCATTAGGGTTTCAGTTAGCATAAGGTGCAGGAGATTATCTCGGGACAGAGTCAGGTTCCAGGCCAGAGACAGTGAAACGAAATGACCAAGGGATAACGAGAAGACCTTAGTTATTGAGAGCATCAGGGCCTTAGTTAGCAGCAGCGTGAGCACCTTAATCAGGACCAGTGCCAGGGCTTGATGTATGGACAGCATCAGAGCTTAACTAAGGTACAGCAACAGGGCCTAAGTGAGGCCTATCTTTAGGGCCTGAGTAAGGGGCAGTATCAGGGCATGACTTAGGAGCAGCATAAAGGCCTCTGTAGGATCAGCATTAGGGTCTTGGTTAAAGCTATTATCAGGGCCTCCGTTAGGGATAGCCTCAAGGCCTCACTTAGGGACAGCGTCAGGGCTTACTTTGGGAAAGTTTCAGGACCTTGGTAAGACATGGGTCAGGTTATTAGCTCAGGATAATATCAGGTGTTCAGATATTGATGGCAGCAGGGCCTTAGTTAGAGGCAGTGTCAGCGCCTAAGTTAGGGCTAGCATCAGAGCCTTTGTTACGTACAGTGTCAGTGACTGAGTTAGGTGTAGTGTCAGAGCCTTAGTTAGGGACAGTGTCAGGGCCTGCATTAGGACGAGCCTCCAGGCCTCAGTTAGGGACAGGTTCACGGCCTCGGACCTAAATTCACGGCCTCATTTAGGGACAGAATCAGGGATTTAGCTAGCATAAGGGGATCTACAGCTGAAAGCAACCTGAACACCACCACAAGCAGATGCACAAGTGAACCATGCACGCTCCTATGAAGGAATATTCCACAGCAGTTGAGTACATTTAGTTTAAAGTTAGTAACACTATAAAAATTATGTTTTGAAGAAAACTATATTCAGAAGATGAAAGAATCTCGTTCTAAAGAATCTCTTTAGCTCATCTCGACATTAGCTAAAGAGAAGGTTGGGTTAAGGTCTAGGGAGAGTGTCAGGAAATGACCTAGGGATAGTGTCAAGACCTTAGTTACTTAGCACATCAGGACCTAATTTAGGAGCAGTGAGTGTCAGGGCTTCGGGTAGGAACAGCGTCAGAGCCTGACTTAGGGAGTGGGACAGGGCCTGAGTGAGGCCTTGCGTCAGGGCCTTAGCTAGAGACAGTGTCAGGGCATGACTTAGGAGCAGCATAAGAGCCACGGTAGGATCAGCCTCAGGGGCTATGTTACAGATATTATCAGGGCCTCTGTTAGGGACAGCCTCAAGGCCTCACTTAGAGACAGCATCAGGGCTTCCTTAGGGACAGTTTCAGGACCTTGGTAAGAGATGGGTCAAGAAATTAGCTCAGGATAGTGTCAGGACGTTAGATATTGACGGCAGCAGGGCCTTAGTTAGGGACAGTGTCAGGCCCTGAATTAGGACGAACATCGAGGCCTTAGGTACGGACAGGGTCACAGCCTCGAGAGTAATTTTAGGCCCTTAGTTAAGGACAGCAGCAGGGCTGTAGTTAGCATAAGAGGCATGACATTTGCTAGGGCCAGGGTCAGGTTACGCTCTAGGGATAGTGTCAGGAAAGGACCTAAGCATAGTGTCAAAACCTTAGTTACTGAGAGTATCAGATCCTTATTTAGAACCAGTGTCAGGGCTTCAGGTAGGGACAGCATCAGAACCTGACTTAGGGAGAGCGACAGGGCCTGAGTGAGGCCTAGCGTCAGGCCCTTAGATGAGGACAATGTCAGGGCATGACTTAGGAACAGCATCAGCTCCTCTGTTGGATCGACTTTAGCGTCTTAGATACAGACATCATCAGGTCCTCAGTTAGTCACAGCGTGAAGGCCTCAGTTAGGGAAGGCTTCAGGGCCTGAGTTAGGGACAGCCTCAGTTCTTAACTTAGGGACAGTGATAGGGGCTTTCTTAGGGACAGTGTCAGGACCTTGGTTAGAAATATGTCAGGATATTAACTCAGGCTAGTGTCCAGTTTTTAGTTATTGCTGACAGCAGGGCCTATATTAGGGGCAAATTCTGAGCCTTACTTAGAGACAGTGTCAGGGCCTGAGTTAGGACTAGCATCACAGCCCTTGTAAAGTACAGTGTCAGGGACTGAGTTAGGTGTAGTGTCAGGGCTTTAGTTAGGGACAGTGTCAGCGCCTCAGTTAGGATGATCCTCCAAACTTCAGTTAGGGACAGGTTGACGGCCTCAGGACTAATTTCAGGCTCTTAGTTAGAGACAACGTCAGGGATTTAGTTAGCATAAGAGGTTCGACAATAGCTAAAGACAAGTTTAGGTTAAGATCTAGGGAGAGTGTCAGGAAATGACCTAGGGATAGTGTCAAGACCATAGCTAATTAGAGCATCAGTGCCTAATTTAGGCCCAGTGTCAGGGCTTCAGGTAGGGATAGAATCTTAGCCTGACTTAGGGAGAGCGACAGGGCCTGAGTGATGCCTCGAGTCAGGGCCTTAGCTACGGACAGCGTCAGGGCATGACATAGGATCAGCATAAGGTTCTCTGTAGGGTCAGCATTAGGGTCTTAGTTTAAGACATTATCAGGACCTCTGTGAGGGACAGCCTCAGGGCCTCACTTAGGGACAGTGTCAGGGCTAACTTTGGGAGAGTTTCAGGACCTTGGTAAGACATGGGTCAGGATATTAGCTCAGGATAATGTCAGGACTTTAGATATTGATGGTAGCAGCGCCTACGTTAGGGAAAGTTTCAAGGCGTTAGTTAGGAGTAGCGGGCCTCTGATAGGTCCAGTGTCAGATCCTCAGTTAGCAATAGTGTTAGGGCCGTAGTTAGGGACAGTGTCAGGACTGGATGTAGGGCGAGCATCTAGGCCTTAGTTCGGGACAGTTTCATGGTCTTGGGACTAAATTCAGTGCCTGAGGTAGGCACAGCCTAAGGGCTTCAGTTAGCATAAGAGGCAGGACATTAGCTAGTGACCGTGTCAGTTTAACATCTAGGGATAGTGTCAGGAAATGACCTAAGGATAGTGTGAAGACCTTTGTTATGGAGACTCTCAGGGCCTTATTCAGAACCAGTGTTAGGGCTTCAGGTAGGGACAGCATCAGAGCCTGACTTAGGGAGAGCGTTAGGGGCTGCGTGAGGCCTAGCATCAGACACTTAGTGGGGGACACTATCGGGGCATGACTTAGGAGCAGCATCAGGGCCTCTGTTGGATCAGCCTTAGGGTCTTAGTTAAAGACATGATCAGGGTCTGAGTTAGTCACAGCATCAAGGCCTGAGTTACTTAGGGAAAGCTTCAGGGCCTCACTTAGGGACAGCGTCAGGGTTTACTGTGGGACAGTTTCAGGAGCTTGGTAAGACATGGGTCAGGTTATTAGCTCCAGATAATGTCAGGACTTTAGATGTTGATGGCAGCAGCCCTTAGTTAGAGACAGTGTCAGGCCCTGAGTTACGACTAGCATCAGAGCCTTTGTTAGATACAATGTACGGGACTGAATTAGGAGTAGAGTCAGGGCCTTCGTTAGTGGCAGTGTCAGGGCCTGACTTAGGGAGAGCGACAGGGCCTGAGTGAGGCTTAGCATCAGGCCCTTAGCTGGGCACACTGTCAGGGCATGACTTTGGAGCAGCATCAGCGTCTTTGCTGGATCAGCATTAAGGTCTTCGTTAGGTACATGATCAGGGCCTGAATTAGTCACAGCTTCAAGGTTTCAGTTAAGGAAAGCTTCAGGGCCTGAGTTAGGGACAGCCTCAGGTCTTCACTTAGGGACAGCGTCAGGGCTTACTTTGGGACAGTTTCAGGACCTTGGAAAGACATAGGTCAGGATATTAGCTCAGGATAATGTCAGGACTTTTGATAGTGATGGCAGCAGGGCCTTAGTTACAGACGGTTTCAGGGCCTGAGTTAGGCCTAGCATCAGAGACTTTGTTAGGTACAGTGTAAGGGACTGAGTTAGCAGTAGTGTCAGGGCCTTGCTTAGGGACTGTGTCAGGGTCTGATTTAGGTGTACTGTCTGAGACCTAGTTAGGGACAGTGCTAGGGCCTGAGTTAGGATTAGTGTCAAGGCCTTATTTAGGACCAATTTCAGGGCCTTAGTTTGGACTAGCATCAGAGCCATTGTTAGGAATCGTATGAGGGCCTGAGTTAGGCATACTATCAGGGCCTTAGTTAGGGACAGTTTTAGGGCCTGAGTTAGGATTAGTGTCAAGGCCTTATTTAGGACCAATTTTAGGGCTTTAGTTTGGACTAGCAACAAAGCCTTTGTTAGGTATCATGTCGGGGCCTCAGTTAGGTGTAGTGTCAGGGCCATTGTTCGGGACAGTATCAGGGCCTGACTTAGGAGAAGTTCAGGGCCTTAGCCAGGGAAAGTGTCAGGGCCTTAGTTAGGGACATTATCAGGGCCTGAATTAGCAGTAGTGTCAAAAGTCCTTAGTGAGGACAGTAAGGAGTCAGTCAGGACTCAGGCCCTGACACTGTTCTTAAATAAGGCCCTGACATTACCTGTAACACAGGTCCTGATCTCATTCCTATCATAGGCGCTGATGTTGGACTTAACTAAGGCCCTGACACTGGTCCTAACTAAAGCTGTGACACTACTCCTAACTCAGGCCCTGACACTGTCCCTAACAAAGCCTGTGACACTACTCCTAAATCAGGCACTGACACTGTCCCTAACTAGGCCCTGACATACACCTAACTCAGGCCCTGACACTGTCTCTAACTAAGGCCCTGATACTACTCCAAACTCAGCACTGACACTGTCACTAACTAAGGCCCTGACACTATTCATAGCTCACGCCCTAACACAACTCCTAAGTCATGCCCTGACAATGTCCCTAACTAAGGCCCTGACACTATTCCTAACTCAGGCGCTGACACAATACTTAAGGAAGGCCCTGACATTACTCCTAACTCAGGCCCTGAAAAGGTCCCTAACTAAGGCCGACACAACTCCTAACTCAGGCACTAACACTGTCCCTAAATAAGGCCCTGAAACTATTCCTAACTGAGGCGCTGATACAATACCTAACGAAGGCACTGATGCTCCTCCTAACTAAGGCCCTGACACTACTCCTATCTCAAGCAATGACACTGTCCCTAACTTAGGCCCCGACTCTACTCCTGACTCAGGCACTGACACTGGCCCTAACTTAGGCCCGGACACTACTCCTAACTAAGCAACTGACACTGTCCCTAACTAAGGCCCGGACACTACTCCTTACTCAGGCACTGACAATGTCACTAACTAAGGCCGTGACACTACTCCCAAAATAGGCACTGAGACTGTCCCTAAATATGCCCTGACAGTACTCCGAACTCAGGCACTGACACTGTCCTTAACTAAGGCCCTGATACTACTTCCACCTCAGGCACTGACACTCTCCCTAAGTAAGCCCTGACATTACTCCCAATTCCGGCATTGACACTTTCGCTAACTAAGGCCCTGAAACTACTAACAACTCAGGCCCTTACACTGTTACTAACTACCGGTCTCAGACTACTCCTAACTCAGGCCCTGGCACTGTCCATAACTTAGGCTCTGGCACTATTCCTAACTCAGACACTGACGCTGTCCCTTAACTAAGGGTCTGACACTCCTCCCAACTCAGACACTGACACTCTCCCTAACAAAGGCCTTGACACTACTCTTAACTAATACCCTGACACTGTCCCTAACAAAGACCCTGACACTATTCCCAACTCAGGCGCTGTCACTCTCCGTAACTAAGACCGTGACACTACTCCCATCTCAGCCACTGACATTGTCCCTAAGGCCCTGACACTACCGCCAACTCAGGCACTGACACTATCCCTAACTAAGGCCCTGACACTACTCCCAACCTAGGCCCTGACATTGTCCCTAACTAAGGCCTTGACGTTACTCTCAACTCAGGCACTAACACTGTCCCTAACTAAGGACTTGACGGTACTCTTAACTCAGGCCCTGGCACAGTCCCGAACAAAGGCCTCCCACTACCCCCAACTCTGGCACTGAGAGTGTCCCTAACTACGGCCATCACACTACTCCTAACTCAGGCACTGACGCTGTCCCTAAGTAAGGCCCTGACACTACTCCCAATGCAGGCACTGACGCTGTCCCTAACTAAGGCTCTGACACTACTCCCAACACAGGCATTGACACTGTTCCTAACTAAGGCCCTCACACTACTACTTACTTAGGCACTGACACGCTACCTAACTAAGGCCCTGAGACTACTTCTACCTCAGACCCTGACACTGCCCCTAACGAAGGGCCTGATACTACTCCCAACACAGGCACTGACACTCTCCCTAACTAAGGCCTTGACACTACTTTTAACTCATGCCCTGATGCTGTCCCCAAAAAAGACCCTGAGACTATTCCCAACTCAGGCACTGACACTCTCCCTAACTAAGACCCTGACACTACTCCCATCTCAGCCACTGACACTGTCCCTAATGCCCTGACACTACTTCCAACTCAGGCACTGACACTGTCCCTAACTAGGCCCTGACACTACTCCCAACTCAGGCACTGACACTGTCCCTAACTCAGGCCCTGACATATCTCCCAACTCCGGCACTGACACTTTCTCTAACTACGGCCCTGAAACTACTCACAACTCAGGCACTGACCCTGTCCCTAACTAGGCCCTGACACTACTCCCAACTCAGGCACTGACACTGTCCCTAATTAAGGCCCTGACATAACTCCCAACTCTGGCACTGACACTTTCTCTAACTAAGGCCCTGTAACTACTCACAACTCAGGCCCTGACACTGTTCCTAACTACCAGTCTCAGACTACTCCTAACTTAGGCCCTGACACTATTCCTAACACAATCACTGACACTGTCCCTAACTAAGGTCCTGAGACGATTCCTAACTCAGACCCTGACACTGTCCATAACTTAGGCCATGTCACTATTCCCAACTCAGGCACTGACGCTCTTCCTAACTAAGGGTCTGACACTACTCCAAACTGAGACACTGACACTCTTCCAAATTAAGGCCTTGACACTACTCTTAACTCAGGCCCTGACACTGTCCATAATAAAGACCCTGAAGAAAATCCCAGCTTAGGCACTGACAATGTCCGTAACTAAGGCCCTGACACTATTCCCATCTCAGCCACTGACACTGTCCCTAACTATGGCCCTGACACTACTCCCAATGCAAGCACTGGCGCTGTCCCTAACTAAGGCACTGGCACTACTCCCAACTCGCCCTGGCTCTGTCCCTAACTAAGGCTCTGACACTACTCCCATTTCAGGCAATGACAGTGTCCCTAACTGAGGCAATGATACTACTCCCAACTCAAGCACTAAGGCTCTGGATCATTGTGATGACAAGCGCCATGGAGCATTGTGATGACAAGGGCCATGGAGAATTGTGATGACGGGTCCTGGAGCATTGTGGTGACAAGGGCCATGGAGCATTTTGATGACAGGGGTCATGGGGCATTGTGATGAAAGTGGTCATGGAGCATTGTGATTAAAGTGGTCATGGAACATTGTGATAAAAGTGGTCATGTAGCATTGTGATGAAAAGTGCTATGGAGCATTGGGATGACAGGGGTCATGGAGCATTGTGATGACAAATGCGTGGAGATTTGTGATGACGAGGACCATGGGGCATTGAGATTATAAGGATGATGCAGCATTGTGATGACAGGGGCCATGGAGCATTTTAATGACAAGGGACATGGAGCATTGTGATGACAGAGGTCATGGAGCATTGTGGTGACCAGCGGCATGGAGCACTGTGAAGAAAGGGGTACTGTAACATTGTGATGAAAGGGTCAAGGAGCATTTGGATTACAAGGATCATGGAGCATTGTGATGAAAAGGGCCATGGAGCATTGTGATGACAGGGCTCATGTGGCATTATGATGACAGTGGTCATGGAGCAATGTGATGAACGTTGTCATGGAGCATTGTGATTACAGGGGCCATGGAGAATTGTGATGACAAAGGCCAGGGAACATTGTGATGACAGGGGTCATGGAGCATTGTGCTGAAAACGGACCTGGAGCATTGTGATGAAAGGGGTCATGGCTCACTGTGATGACAGGGGGCCTGGAACATTGTGATGACAGGGGTCACAGGGCATTGTGATGACAAGGGCCATGGAACATTTTGATGATAGTGGTCATATGGCATTTTGAATGACAGGGGCCATGAAGCATTGTGATGACAAGAGTCATGGAGACTTGTGATGACAGGGGGCATGGAGCTTTGTGATTTCACAGGCATGTAGCATTTTAGACAAGGCTCATGGAGCATTGGGATGACAGGGGTCATGGAGCATTGTGATGATAAGGGCATGGAGCATTGTGATGACAATGGCATGGAGCATTGTGATGACAAAGTCATGGAGCATTGCGATGACAAAGTCATGGAGCATTGTGATGACAGGGGTTATGGAGCATTGTGATGACAAGGGCGTGGAGCATTGTGATGACAGTGGTCATGGAACATTGTGACGATAAGGGCATCGAGCCGAGTTAGGGACAGTCTAGCAGCCTTGGGACTAAATTCAGTGCCTGAATTAGGCACAGCATAAGGTCTTTAGTTAGCATAAGAGGTAGGACATTAGCTCGGGACAGGGTTAGGGTAAAGGCTTGGAATCGTGTCAGCAAATGACCTAAGGATAGTGTGAAGACCTTTGTTACTGAGACTCTCAGGGACTTATTCAGAAGCAGTGTTAGGGCTTCAGGTCGGGACAGCATCAGGGCCTGACTTAGGGAGAGCGACAGGGCCTGAGTGAGGCCTAATGTCAGGCCCTTAGCTGGGGACACTGTCAGGGAATGACTTAGGAGCAGCATCAGTGCCTTTGTTGGATCAGCTTTAGGTTCTTAGTTAAAGACATGACCGGAGCCCTAGTTAGTCACAGCGTCAAGGCCTCAGTTAGGGAAAGCTTCAGGGTCTGAGTTACAGACAGCCTCATGTCTTCACTTAAAGACAGTGACAGGGCTTTCTTAGGGACAGTGTCAGGACCTTGGTTAGAAATGAGTCAGGATATTAGCTCAGGAGAGTGTCAGGATTTTAGTCATTGCTGGCAGCAGGGCCTATATTAAGGACAGATTCCGGGCCTTTGTTAGATTCAGTGTCATGGCCTTAGTTAGGAGTAGTCAGGGCCTTAGTTAGGGAGAGCATTAGGGTTTCAGTTAGCATAAGGTGCAGGAGATTATCTCGGGACAGAGTCAGGTTCCAGGCCAGAGACAGTGAAAGGAAATGACCAAGGGATAACGAGAAGACCTTAGTTATTGAGAGCATCAGGGCCTTAGTTAGCAGCAGCGTGAGCACCTTAATCAGGACCAGTGCCAGGGCTTGATGTATGGACAGCATCAGAGCTTAACTAAGGTACAGCAACAGGGCCTAAGTGAGGCCTATCTTTAGGGCCTGAGTAAGGGGCAGTATCAGGGCATGACTTAGGAGCAGCATAAAGGCCTCTGTAGGATCAGCATTAGGGTCTTGGTTAAAGCTATTATCAGGGCCTCCGTTAGGGATAGCCTCAAGGCCTCACTTAGGGACAGCGTCAGGGCTTACTTTGGGAAAGTTTCAGGACCTTGGTAAGACATGGGTCAGGTTATTAGCTCAGGATAATATCAGGTGTTCAGATATTGATGGCAGCAGGGCCTTACTTAGAGGCAGTGTCAGCGCCTAAGTTAGGGCTAGCATCAGAGCCTTTGTTACGTACAGTGTCAGTGACTGAGTTAGGTGTAGTGTCAGAGCCTTAGTTAGGGACAGTGTCAGGGCCTGCATTAGGACGAGCCTCCAGGCCTCAGTTAGGGACAGGTTCACGGCCTCGGACCTAAATTCACGGCCTCATTTAGGGACAGAATCAGGGATTTAGCTAGCATAAGGGGATCTACAGCTGAAAGCAACCTGAACACCACCACAAGCAGATGCACAAGTGAACCATGCACGCTCCTATGAAGGAATATTCCACAGCAGTTGAGTACATTTAGTTTAAAGTTAGTAACACTATAAAAATTATGTTTTGAAGAAAACTATATTCAGAAGATGAAAGAATCTCGTTCTAAAGAATCTCTTTAGCTCATCTCGACATTAGCTAAAGAGAAGGTTGGGTTAAGGTCTAGGGAGAGTGTCAGGAAATGACCTAGGGATAGTGTCAAGACCTTAGTTACTTAGCACATCAGGACCTAATTTAGGAGCAGTGAGTGTCAGGGCTTCGGGTAGGAACAGCGTCAGAGCCTGACTTAGGGAGTGGGACAGGGCCTGAGTGAGGCCTTGCGTCAGGGCCTTAGCTAGAGACAGTGTCAGGGCATGACTTAGGAGCAGCATAAGAGCCACGGTAGGATCAGCCTCAGGGGCTATGTTACAGATATTATCAGGGCCTCTGTTAGGGACAGCCTCAAGGCCTCACTTAGAGACAGCATCAGGGCTTCCTTAGGGACAGTTTCAGGACCTTGGTAAGAGATGGGTCAAGAAATTAGCTCAGGATAGTGTCAGGACGTTAGATATTGACGGCAGCAGGGCCTTAGTTAGGGACAGTGTCAGGCCCTGAATTAGGACGAACATCGAGGCCTTAGGTACGGACAGGGTCACAGCCTCGAGAGTAATTTTAGGCCCTTAGTTAAGGACAGCAGCAGGGCTGTAGTTAGCATAAGAGGCATGACATTTGCTAGGGCCAGGGTCAGGTTACGCTCTAGGGATAGTGTCAGGAAAGGACCTAAGCATAGTGTCAAAACCTTAGTTACTGAGAGTATCAGATCCTTATTTAGAACCAGTGTCAGGGCTTCAGGTAGGGACAGCATCAGAACCTGACTTAGGGAGAGCGACAGGGCCTGAGTGAGGCCTAGCGTCAGGCCCTTAGATGAGGACAATGTCAGGGCATGACTTAGGAACAGCATCAGCTCCTCTGTTGGATCGACTTTAGCGTCTTAGATACAGACATCATCAGGTCCTCAGTTAGTCACAGCGTGAAGGCCTCAGTTAGGGAAGGCTTCAGGGCCTGAGTTAGGGACAGCCTCAGTTCTTAACTTAGGGACAGTGATAGGGGCTTTCTTAGGGACAGTGTCAGGACCTTGGTTAGAAATATGTCAGGATATTAACTCAGGCTAGTGTCCAGTTTTTAGTTATTGCTGACAGCAGGGCCTATATTAGGGGCAAATTCTGAGCCTTACTTAGAGACAGTGTCAGGGCCTGAGTTAGGACTAGCATCACAGCCCTTGTAAAGTACAGTGTCAGGGACTGAGTTAGGTGTAGTGTCAGGGCTTTAGTTAGGGACAGTGTCAGCGCCTCAGTTAGGATGATCCTCCAAACTTCAGTTAGGGACAGGTTGACGGCCTCAGGACTAATTTCAGGCTCTTAGTTAGAGACAACGTCAGGGATTTAGTTAGCATAAGAGGTTCGACAATAGCTAAAGACAAGTTTAGGTTAAGATCTAGGGAGAGTGTCAGGAAATGACCTAGGGATAGTGTCAAGACCATAGCTAATTAGAGCATCAGTGCCTAATTTAGGCCCAGTGTCAGGGCTTCAGGTAGGGATAGAATCTTAGCCTGACTTAGGGAGAGCGACAGGGCCTGAGTGATGCCTCGAGTCAGGGCCTTAGCTACGGACAGCGTCAGGGCATGACATAGGATCAGCATAAGGTTCTCTGTAGGGTCAGCATTAGGGTCTTAGTTTAAGACATTATCAGGACCTCTGTGAGGGACAGCCTCAGGGCCTCACTTAGGGACAGTGTCAGGGCTAACTTTGGGAGAGTTTCAGGACCTTGGTAAGACATGGGTCAGGATATTAGCTCAGGATAATGTCAGGACTTTAGATATTGATGGTAGCAGCGCCTACGTTAGGGAAAGTTTCAAGGCGTTAGTTAGGAGTAGCGGGCCTCTGATAGGTCCAGTGTCAGATCCTCAGTTAGCAATAGTGTTAGGGCCGTAGTTAGGGACAGTGTCAGGACTGGATGTAGGGCGAGCATCTAGGCCTTAGTTCGGGACAGTTTCATGGTCTTGGGACTAAATTCAGGGCCTGAGTTAGGCCTAGCATCAGAGACTTTGTTAGGTACAGTGTAAGGGACTGAGTTAGCAGTAGTGTCAGGGCCTTGCTTAGGGACTGTGTCAGGGTCTGATTTAGGTGTACTGTCTGAGACCTAGTTAGGGACAGTGCTAGGGCCTGAGTTAGGATTAGTGTCAAGGCCTTATTTAGGACCAATTTCAGGGCCTTAGTTTGGACTAGCATCAGAGCCATTGTTAGGAATCGTATGAGGGCCTGAGTTAGGCATACTATCAGGGCCTTAGTTAGGCACAGTTTTAGGGCCTGAGTTAGGATTAGTGTCAAGGCCTTATTTAGGACCAATTTTAGGGCTTTAGTTTGGACTAGCAGCAAAGCCTTTGTTAGGTATCATGTCGGGGCCTCAGTTAGGTGTAGTGTCAGGGCCATTGTTCGGGACAGTATCAGGGCCTGACTTAGGAGAAGTTCAGGGCCTTAGCCAGGGAAAGTGTCAGGGCCTTAGTTAGGGACATTATCAGGGCCTGAATTAGCAGTAGTGTCAAAAGTCCTTAGTGAGGACAGTAAGGAGTCAGTCAGGACTCAGGCCCTGACACTGTTCTTAAATAAGGCCCTGACATTACCTGTAACACAGGTCCTGATCTCATTCCTATCATAGGCGCTGATGTTGGACTTAACTAAGGCCCTGACACTGGTCCTAACTAAAGCTGTGACACTACTCCTAACTCAGGCCCTGACACTGTCCCTAACAAAGCCTGTGACACTACTCCTAAATCAGGCACTGACACTGTCCCTAACTAGGCCCTGACATACACCTAACTCAGGCCCTGACACTGTCTCTAACTAAGGCCCTGATACTACTCCAAACTCAGCACTGACACTGTCACTAACTAAGGCCCTGACACTATTCATAGCTCACGCCCTAACACAACTCCTAAGTCATGCCCTGACAATGTCCCTAACTAAGGCCCTGACACTATTCCTAACTCAGGCGCTGACACAATACTTAAGGAAGGCCCTGACATTACTCCTAACTCAGGCCCTGAAAAGGTCCCTAACTAAGGCCGACACAACTCCTAACTCAGGCACTAACACTGTCCCTAAATAAGGCCCTGAAACTATTCCTAACTGAGGCGCTGATACAATACCTAACGAAGGCAGTGATGCTCCTCCTAACTAAGGCCCTGACACTACTCCTGACTCAGGCACTGACACTGGCCCTAACTTAGGCCCGGACACTACTCCTAAGTAAGCAACTGACACTGTCCCTAACTAAGGCCCCGACACTACTCCTTACTCAGGCACTGACAATGTCACTAACTAAGGCCGTGACACTACTCCCAAAATAGGCACTGAGACTGTCCCTAAATATGCCCTGACAGTACTCCGAACTCAGGCACTGACACTGTCCTTAACTAAGGCCCTGATACTACTTCCACCTCAGGCACTGACACTCTCCCTAAGTAAGCCCTGACATTACTCCCAATTCCGGCATTGACACTTTCGCTAACTAAGGCCCTGAAACTACTAACAACTCAGGCCCTTACACTGTTACTAACTACCGGTCTCAGACTACTCCTAACTCAGGCCCTGGCACTGTCCATAACTTAGGCTCTGGCACTATTCCTAACTCAGACACTGACGCTGTCCCTTAACTAAGGGTCTGACACTCCTCCCAACTCAGACACTGACACTCTCCCTAACAAAGGCCTTGACACTACTCTTAACTAATACCCTGACACTGTCCCTAACAAAGACCCTGACACTATTCCCAACTCAGGCGCTGTCACTCTCCGTAACTAAGACCGTGACACTACTCCCATCTCAGCCACTGACATTGTCCCTAAGGCCCTGACACTACCTCCAACTCAGGCACTGACACTATCCCTAACTAAGGCCCTGACACTACTCCCAACCTAGGCCCTGACATTGTCCCTAACTAAGGCCTTGACGTTACTCTCAACTCAGGCACTAACACTGTCCCTAACTAAGGACTTGACGGTACTCTTAACTCAGGCCCTGGCACAGTCCCGAACAAAGGCCTCCCACTACCCCCAACTCTGGCACTGAGAGTGTCCCTAACTACGGCCATCACACTACTCCTAACTCAGGCACTGACACTGTCCCTAAGTAAGGCCCTGACACTACTCCCAACGCAGGCACTGACGCTGTCCCTAACTAAGGCTCTGACACTACTCCCAACACAGGCATTGACACTGTTCCTAACTAAGGCCCTCACACTACTACTTACTTAGGCACTGACACGCTACCTAACTAAGGCCCTGAGACTACTTCTACCTCAGACCCTGACACTGCCCCTAACGAAGGGCCTGATACTACTCCCAACACAGGCACTGACACTCTCCCTAACTAAGGCCTTGACACTACTTTTAACTCATGCCCTGATGCTGTCCCCAAAAAAGACCCTGAGACTATTCCCAACTCAGGCACTGACACTCTCCCTAACTAAGACCCTGACACTACTCCCATCTCAGCCACTGACACTGTCCCTAATGCCCTGACACTACTTCCAACTCAGGCACTGACACTGTCCCTAACTAGGCCCTGACACTACTCCCAACTCAGGCACTGACACTGTCCCTAACTCAGGCCCTGACATATCTCCCAACTCCGGCACTGACACTTTCTCTAACTACGACCCTGAAACTACTCACAACTCAGGCACTGACCCTGTCCCTAACTAGGCCCTGACACTACTCCCAACTCAGGCACTGACACTGTCCCTAATTAAGGCCCTGACATAACTCCCAACTCTGGCACTGACACTTTCTCTAACTAAGGCCCTGTAACTACTCACAACTCAGGCCCTGACACTGTTCCTAACTAGCAGTCTCAGACTACTCCTAACTTAGGCCCTGACACTATTCCTAACACAATCACTGACACTGTCCCTAACTAAGGTCCTGAGACGATTCCTAACTCAGACCCTGACACTGTCCATAACTTAGGCCATGTCACTATTCCCAACTCAGGCACTGACGCTCTTCCTAACTAAGGGTCTGACACTACTCCAAACTGAGACACTGACACTCTTCCCAATTAAGGCCTTGACACTACTCTTAACTCAGGCCCTGACACTGTCCATAATAAAGACCCTGAAGAAAATCCCAGCTTAGGCACTGACAATGTCCGTAACTAAGGCCCTGACACTATTCGCATCTCAGCCACTGACACTGTCCCTAACTATGGCCCTGACACTACTCCCAATGCAAGCACTGGCGCTGTCCCTAACTAAGGCACTGGCACTACTCTCAACTCGCCCTGGCTCTGTCCCTAACTAAGGCTCTGACACTACTCCCATTTCAGGCAATGACAGTGTCCCTAACTGAGGCAATGATACTACTCCCAACTCAAGCACTAAGGCTCTGGATCATTGTGATGACAAGCGCCATGGAGCATTGTGATGACAAGGGCCATGGAGAATTGTGATGACGGGTCCTGGAGCATTGTGGTGACAAGGGCCATGGAGCATTTTGATGACAGGGGTCATGGGGCATTGTGATGAAAGTGGTCATGGAGCATTGTGATTAAAGTGGTCATGGAACATTGTGATAAAAGTGGTCATGTAGCATTGTGATGAAAAGTGCTATGGAGCATTGGGATGACAGGGGTCATGGAGCATTGTGATGACAAATGCGTGGAGATTTGTGATGACGAGGACCATGGGGCATTGAGATTATAAGGATGATGCAGCATTGTGATGACAGGGGCCATGGAGCATTTTAATGACAAGGGACATGGAGCATTGTGATGACAGAGGTCATGGAGCATTGTGGTGACCAGCGGCATGGAGCATTGTGAAGAAAGGGGTACTGTAACATTGTGATGAAAGGGTCAAGGAGCATTTGGATTACAAGGATCATGGAGCATTGTGATGACAAGGGCCATGGAGCATTGTGATGACAGGGCTCATGTGGCATTATGATGACAGTGGTCATGGAGCAATGTGATGAACGTTGTCATGGAGCACTGTGATTACAGGGGCCATGGAGAATTGTGATGACAAAGGCCAGGGAACATTGTGATGACAGGGGTCATGGAGCATTGTGCTGAAAACGGACCTGGAGCATTGTGATGAAAGGGGTCATGGCTCACTGTGATGACAGGGGGCCTGGAACATTGTGATGACAGGGGTCACGGGGCATTGTGATGACAAGGGCCATGGAACATTTTGATGATAGTGGTCATATGGCATTTTGAATGACAGGGGCCATGAAGCATTGTGAGGACAAGAGTCATGGAGACTTGTGATGACAGGGGGCATGGAGCTTTGTGATTTCACAGGCATGTAGCATTTTAGACAAGGCTCATGGAGCATTGGGATGACAGGGGTCATGGAGCATTGTGATGATAAGGGCATGGAGCATTGTGATGACAATGGCATGGAGCATTGCGATGACAAAGTCATGGAGCATTGCGATGACAAAGTCATGGAGCATTGTGATGACAGGGGTTATGGAGCATTGTGATGACAAGGGCGTGGAGCATTGTGATGACAGTGGTCATGGAACATTGTGACGATAAGGGCATCGAGCCGAGTTAGGGACAGTCTAGCGGCCTTGGGACTAAATTCAGTGCCTGAATTAGGCACAGCATAAGGTCTTTAGTTAGCATAAGAGGTAGGACATTAGCTCGGGACAGGGTTAGGGTAAAGGCTTGGAATCGTGTCAGCAAATGACCTAAGGATAGTGTGAAGACCTTTGTTACTGAGACTCTCAGGGACTTATTCAGAAGCAGTGTTAGGGCTTCAGGTCGGGACAGCATCAGGGCCTGACTTAGGGAGAGCGACAGGGCCTGAGTGAGGCCTAATGTCAGGCCCTTAGCTGGGGACACTGTCAGGGAATGACTTAGGAGCAGCATCAGTGCCTTTGTTGGATCAGCTTTAGGTTCTTAGTTAAAGACATGACCGGAGCCCTAGTTAGTCACAGCGTCAAGGCCTCAGTTAGGGAAAGCTTCAGGGTCTGAGTTACAGACAGCCTCATGTCTTCACTTAAAGACAGCGACAGGGCTTTCTTAGGGACAGTGTCAGGACCTTGGTTAGAAATGAGTCAGGATATTAGCTCAGGAGAGTGTCAGGATTTTAGTCATTGCTGGCAGCAGGGCCTATATTAAGGACAGATTCCGGGCCTTTGTTAGATTCAGTGTCATGGCCTTAGTTAGGAGTAGTCAGGGCCTTAGTTAGGGAGAGCATTAGGGTTTCAGTTAGCATAAGGTGCAGGAGATTATCTCGGGACAGAGTCAGGTTCCAGGCCAGAGACAGTGAAACGAAATGACCAAGGGATAACGAGAAGACCTTAGTTATTGAGAGCATCAGGGCCTTAGTTAGCAGCAGCGTGAGCACCTTAATCAGGACCAGTGCCAGGGCTTGATGTATGGACAGCATCAGAGCTTAACTAAGGTACAGCAACAGGGCCTAAGTGAGGCCTATCTTTAGGGCCTGAGTAAGGGGCAGTATCAGGGCATGACTTAGGAGCAGCATAAAGGCCTCTGTAGGATCAGCATTAGGGTCTTGGTTAAAGCTATTATCAGGGCCTCCGTTAGGGATAGCCTCAAGGCCTCACTTAGGGACAGCGTCAGGGCTTACTTTGGGAAAGTTTCAGGACCTTGGTAAGACATGGGTCAGGTTATTAGCTCAGGATAATATCAGGTGTTCAGATATTGATGGCAGCAGGGCCTTAGTTAGAGGCAGTGTCAGCGCCTAAGTTAGGGCTAGCATCAGAGCCTTTGTTACGTACAGTGTCAGTGACTGAGTTAGGTGTGGTGTCAGAGCCTTAGTTAGGGACAGTGTCAGGGCCTGCATTAGGACGAGCCTCCAGGCCTCAGTTAGGGACAGGTTCACGGCCTCGGACCTAAATTCACGGCCTCATTTAGGGACAGAATCAGGGATTTAGCTAGCATAAGGGGATCTACAGCTGAAAGCAACCTGAACACCACCACAAGCAGATGCACAAGTGAACCATGCACGCTCCTATGAAGGAATATTCCACAGCAGTTGAGTACATTTAGTTTAAAGTTAGTAACACTATAAAAATTATGTTTTGAAGAAAACTATATTCAGAAGATGAAAGAATCTCGTTCTAAAGAATCTCTTTAGCTCATCTCGACATTAGCTAAAGAGAAGGTTGGGTTAAGGTCTAGGGAGAGTGTCAGGAAATGACCTAGGGATAGTGTCAAGACCTTAGTTACTTAGCACATCAGGACCTAATTTAGGAGCAGTGAGTGTCAGGGCTTCGGGTAGGAACAGCGTCAGAGCCTGACTTAGGGAGTGGGACAGGGCCTGAGTGAGGCCTTGCGTCAGGGCCTTAGCTAGAGACAGTGTCAGGGCATGACTTAGGAGCAGCATAAGAGCCACGGTAGGATCAGCCTCAGGGGCTATGTTACAGATATTATCAGGGCCTCTGTTAGGGACAGCCTCAAGGCCTCACTTAGAGACAGCATCAGGGCTTCCTTAGGGACAGTTTCAGGACCTTGGTAAGAGATGGGTCAAGAAATTAGCTCAGGATAGTGTCAGGACGTTAGATATTGACGGCAGCAGGGCCTTAGTTAGGGACAGTGTCAGGCCCTGAATTAGGACGAACATCGAGGCCTTAGGTACGGACAGGGTCACAGCCTCGAGAGTAATTTTAGGCCCTTAGTTAAGGACAGCAGCAGGGCTGTAGTTAGCATAAGAGGCATGACATTTGCTAGGGCCAGGGTCAGGTTACGCTCTAGGGATAGTGTCAGGAAAGGACCTAAGCATAGTGTCAAAACCTTAGTTACTGAGAGTATCAGATCCTTATTTAGAACCAGTGTCAGGGCTTCAGGTAGGGACAGCATCAGAACCTGACTTAGGGAGAGCGACAGGGCCTGAGTGAGGCCTAGCGTCAGGCCCTTAGATGAGGACAATGTCAGGGCATGACTTAGGAACAGCATCAGCTCCTCTGTTGGATCGACTTTAGCGTCTTAGATACAGACATCATCAGGTCCTCAGTTAGTCACAGCGTGAAGGCCTCAGTTAGGGAAGGCTTCAGGGCCTGAGTTAGGGACAGCCTCAGTTCTTAACTTAGGGACAGTGATAGGGGCTTTCTTAGGGACAGTGTCAGGACCTTGGTTAGAAATATGTCAGGATATTAACTCAGGCTAGTGTCCAGTTTTTAGTTATTGCTGACAGCAGGGCCTATATTAGGGGCAAATTCTGAGCCTTACTTAGAGACAGTGTCAGGGCCTGAGTTAGGACTAACATCACAGCCCTTGTAAAGTACAGTGTCAGGGACTGAGTTAGGTGTGGTGTCAGAGCCTTAGTTAGGGACAGTGTCAGGGCCTGCATTAGGACGAGCCTCCAGGCCTCAGTTAGGGACAGGTTCACGGCCTCGGACCTAAATTCACGGCCTCATTTAGGGACAGAATCAGGGATTTAGCTAGCATAAGGGGATCTACAGCTGAAAGCAACCTGAACACCACCACAAGCAGATGCACAAGTGAACCATGCACGCTCCTATGAAGGAATATTCCACAGCAGTTGAGTACATTTAGTTTAAAGTTAGTAACACTATAAAAATTATGTTTTGAAGAAAACTATATTCAGAAGATGAAAGAATCTCGTTCTAAAGAATCTCTTTAGCTCATCTCGACATTAGCTAAAGAGAAGGTTGGGTTAAGGTCTAGGGAGAGTGTCAGGAAATGACCTAGGGATAGTGTCAAGACCTTAGTTACTTAGCACATCAGGACCTAATTTAGGAGCAGTGAGTGTCAGGGCTTCGGGTAGGAACAGCGTCAGAGCCTGACTTAGGGAGTGGGACAGGGCCTGAGTGAGGCCTTGCGTCAGGGCCTTAGCTAGAGACAGTGTCAGGGCATGACTTAGGAGCAGCATAAGAGCCACGGTAGGATCAGCCTCAGGGGCTATGTTACAGATATTATCAGGGCCTCTGTTAGGGACAGCCTCAAGGCCTCACTTAGAGACAGCATCAGGGCTTCCTTAGGGACAGTTTCAGGACCTTGGTAAGAGATGGGTCAAGAAATTAGCTCAGGATAGTGTCAGGACGTTAGATATTGACGGCAGCAGGGCCTTAGTTAGGGACAGTGTCAGGCCCTGAATTAGGACGAACATCGAGGCCTTAGGTACGGACAGGGTCACAGCCTCGAGAGTAATTTTAGGCCCTTAGTTAAGGACAGCAGCAGGGCTGTAGTTAGCATAAGAGGCATGACATTTGCTAGGGCCAGGGTCAGGTTACGCTCTAGGGATAGTGTCAGGAAAGGACCTAAGCATAGTGTCAAAACCTTAGTTACTGAGAGTATCAGATCCTT
This sequence comes from Balaenoptera physalus, assembly GCF_965194825.1. Classification (NCBI taxonomy): domain Eukaryota; kingdom Metazoa; phylum Chordata; class Mammalia; order Artiodactyla; family Balaenopteridae; genus Balaenoptera; species Balaenoptera physalus. The sequence goes on from NW_028126517.1 coordinate 2,392,333, forward strand.
ATTTAGAACCAGTGTCAGGGCTTCAGGTAGGGACAGCATCAGAACCTGACTTAGGGAGAGCGACAGGGCCTGAGTGAGGCCTAGCGTCAGGCCCTTAGATGAGGACAATGTCAGGGCATGACTTAGGAACAGCATCAGCTCCTCTGTTGGATCGACTTTAGCGTCTTAGATACAGACATCATCAGGTCCTCAGTTAGTCACAGCGTGAAGGCCTCAGTTAGGGAAGGCTTCAGGGCCTGAGTTAGGGACAGCCTCAGTTCTTAACTTAGGGACAGTGATAGGGGCTTTCTTAGGGACAGTGTCAGGACCTTGGTTAGAAATATGTCAGGATATTAACTCAGGCTAGTGTCCAGTTTTTAGTTATTGCTGACAGCAGGGCCTATATTAGGGGCAAATTCTGAGCCTTACTTAGAGACAGTGTCAGGGCCTGAGTTAGGACTAGCATCACAGCCCTTGTAAAGTACAGTGTCAGGGACTGAGTTAGGTGTAGTGTCAGGGCTTTAGTTAGGGACAGTGTCAGCGCCTCAGTTAGGATGATCCTCCAAACTTCAGTTAGGGACAGGTTGACGGCCTCAGGACTAATTTCAGGCTCTTAGTTAGAGACAACGTCAGGGATTTAGTTAGCATAAGAGGTTCGACAATAGCTAAAGACAAGTTTAGGTTAAGATCTAGGGAGAGTGTCAGGAAATGACCTAGGGATAGTGTCAAGACCATAGCTAATTAGAGCATCAGTGCCTAATTTAGGCCCAGTGTCAGGGCTTCAGGTAGGGATAGAATCTTAGCCTGACTTAGGGAGAGCGACAGGGCCTGAGTGATGCCTCGAGTCAGGGCCTTAGCTACGGACAGCGTCAGGGCATGACATAGGATCAGCATAAGGTTCTCTGTAGGGTCAGCATTAGGGTCTTAGTTTAAGACATTATCAGGACCTCTGTGAGGGACAGCCTCAGGGCCTCACTTAGGGACAGTGTCAGGGCTAACTTTGGGAGAGTTTCAGGACCTTGGTAAGACATGGGTCAGGATATTAGCTCAGGATAATGTCAGGACTTTAGATATTGATGGTAGCAGCGCCTACGTTAGGGAAAGTTTCAAGGCGTTAGTTAGGAGTAGCGGGCCTCTGATAGGTCCAGTGTCAGATCCTCAGTTAGCAATAGTGTTAGGGCCGTAGTTAGGGACAGTGTCAGGACTGGATGTAGGGCGAGCATCTAGGCCTTAGTTCGGGACAGTTTCATGGTCTTGGGACTAAATTCAGGGCCTGAGTTAGGCCTAGCATCAGAGACTTTGTTAGGTACAGTGTAAGGGACTGAGTTAGCAGTAGTGTCAGGGCCTTGCTTAGGGACTGTGTCAGGGTCTGATTTAGGTGTACTGTCTGAGACCTAGTTAGGGACAGTGCTAGGGCCTGAGTTAGGATTAGTGTCAAGGCCTTATTTAGGACCAATTTCAGGGCCTTAGTTTGGACTAGCATCAGAGCCATTGTTAGGAATCGTATGAGGGCCTGAGTTAGGCATACTATCAGGGCCTTAGTTAGGCACAGTTTTAGGGCCTGAGTTAGGATTAGTGTCAAGGCCTTATTTAGGACCAATTTTAGGGCTTTAGTTTGGACTAGCAGCAAAGCCTTTGTTAGGTATCATGTCGGGGCCTCAGTTAGGTGTAGTGTCAGGGCCATTGTTCGGGACAGTATCAGGGCCTGACTTAGGAGAAGTTCAGGGCCTTAGCCAGGGAAAGTGTCAGGGCCTTAGTTAGGGACATTATCAGGGCCTGAATTAGCAGTAGTGTCAAAAGTCCTTAGTGAGGACAGTAAGGAGTCAGTCAGGACTCAGGCCCTGACACTGTTCTTAAATAAGGCCCTGACATTACCTGTAACACAGGTCCTGATCTCATTCCTATCATAGGCGCTGATGTTGGACTTAACTAAGGCCCTGACACTGGTCCTAACTAAAGCTGTGACACTACTCCTAACTCAGGCCCTGACACTGTCCCTAACAAAGCCTGTGACACTACTCCTAAATCAGGCACTGACACTGTCCCTAACTAGGCCCTGACATACACCTAACTCAGGCCCTGACACTGTCTCTAACTAAGGCCCTGATACTACTCCAAACTCAGCACTGACACTGTCACTAACTAAGGCCCTGACACTATTCATAGCTCACGCCCTAACACAACTCCTAAGTCATGCCCTGACAATGTCCCTAACTAAGGCCCTGACACTATTCCTAACTCAGGCGCTGACACAATACTTAAGGAAGGCCCTGACATTACTCCTAACTCAGGCCCTGAAAAGGTCCCTAACTAAGGCCGACACAACTCCTAACTCAGGCACTAACACTGTCCCTAAATAAGGCCCTGAAACTATTCCTAACTGAGGCGCTGATACAATACCTAACGAAGGCACTGATGCTCCTCCTAACTAAGGCCCTGACACTACTCCTGACTCAGGCACTGACACTGGCCCTAACTTAGGCCCGGACACTACTCCTAAGTAAGCAACTGACACTGTCCCTAACTAAGGCCCCGACACTACTCCTTACTCAGGCACTGACAATGTCACTAACTAAGGCCGTGACACTACTCCCAAAATAGGCACTGAGACTGTCCCTAAATATGCCCTGACAGTACTCCGAACTCAGGCACTGACACTGTCCTTAACTAAGGCCCTGATACTACTTCCACCTCAGGCACTGACACTCTCCCTAAGTAAGCCCTGACATTACTCCCAATTCCGGCATTGACACTTTCGCTAACTAAGGCCCTGAAACTACTAACAACTCAGGCCCTTACACTGTTACTAACTACCGGTCTCAGACTACTCCTAACTCAGGCCCTGGCACTGTCCATAACTTAGGCTCTGGCACTATTCCTAACTCAGACACTGACGCTGTCCCTTAACTAAGGGTCTGACACTCCTCCCAACTCAGACACTGACACTCTCCCTAACAAAGGCCTTGACACTACTCTTAACTAATACCCTGACACTGTCCCTAACAAAGACCCTGACACTATTCCCAACTCAGGCGCTGTCACTCTCCGTAACTAAGACCGTGACACTACTCCCATCTCAGCCACTGACATTGTCCCTAAGGCCCTGACACTACCTCCAACTCAGGCACTGACACTATCCCTAACTAAGGCCCTGACACTACTCCCAACCTAGGCCCTGACATTGTCCCTAACTAAGGCCTTGACGTTACTCTCAACTCAGGCACTAACACTGTCCCTAACTAAGGACTTGACGGTACTCTTAACTCAGGCCCTGGCACAGTCCCGAACAAAGGCCTCCCACTACCCCCAACTCTGGCACTGAGAGTGTCCCTAACTACGGCCATCACACTACTCCTAACTCAGGCACTGACACTGTCCCTAAGTAAGGCCCTGACACTACTCCCAACGCAGGCACTGACGCTGTCCCTAACTAAGGCTCTGACACTACTCCCAACACAGGCATTGACACTGTTCCTAACTAAGGCCCTCACACTACTACTTACTTAGGCACTGACACGCTACCTAACTAAGGCCCTGAGACTACTTCTACCTCAGACCCTGACACTGCCCCTAACGAAGGGCCTGATACTACTCCCAACACAGGCACTGACACTCTCCCTAACTAAGGCCTTGACACTACTTTTAACTCATGCCCTGATGCTGTCCCCAAAAAAGACCCTGAGACTATTCCCAACTCAGGCACTGACACTCTCCCTAACTAAGACCCTGACACTACTCCCATCTCAGCCACTGACACTGTCCCTAATGCCCTGACACTACTTCCAACTCAGGCACTGACACTGTCCCTAACTAGGCCCTGACACTACTCCCAACTCAGGCACTGACACTGTCCCTAACTCAGGCCCTGACATATCTCCCAACTCCGGCACTGACACTTTCTCTAACTACGACCCTGAAACTACTCACAACTCAGGCACTGACCCTGTCCCTAACTAGGCCCTGACACTACTCCCAACTCAGGCACTGACACTGTCCCTAATTAAGGCCCTGACATAACTCCCAACTCTGGCACTGACACTTTCTCTAACTAAGGCCCTGTAACTACTCACAACTCAGGCCCTGACACTGTTCCTAACTACCAGTCTCAGACTACTCCTAACTTAGGCCCTGACACTATTCCTAACACAATCACTGACACTGTCCCTAACTAAGGTCCTGAGACGATTCCTAACTCAGACCCTGACACTGTCCATAACTTAGGCCATGTCACTATTCCCAACTCAGGCACTGACGCTCTTCCTAACTAAGGGTCTGACACTACTCCAAACTGAGACACTGACACTCTTCCCAATTAAGGCCTTGACACTACTCTTAACTCAGGCCCTGACACTGTCCATAATAAAGACCCTGAAGAAAATCCCAGCTTAGGCACTGACAATGTCCGTAACTAAGGCCCTGACACTATTCGCATCTCAGCCACTGACACTGTCCCTAACTATGGCCCTGACACTACTCCCAATGCAAGCACTGGCGCTGTCCCTAACTAAGGCACTGGCACTACTCTCAACTCGCCCTGGCTCTGTCCCTAACTAAGGCTCTGACACTACTCCCATTTCAGGCAATGACAGTGTCCCTAACTGAGGCAATGATACTACTCCCAACTCAAGCACTAAGGCTCTGGATCATTGTGATGACAAGCGCCATGGAGCATTGTGATGACAAGGGCCATGGAGAATTGTGATGACGGGTCCTGGAGCATTGTGGTGACAAGGGCCATGGAGCATTTTGATGACAGGGGTCATGGGGCATTGTGATGAAAGTGGTCATGGAGCATTGTGATTAAAGTGGTCATGGAACATTGTGATAAAAGTGGTCATGTAGCATTGTGATGAAAAGTGCTATGGAGCATTGGGATGACAGGGGTCATGGAGCATTGTGATGACAAATGCGTGGAGATTTGTGATGACGAGGACCATGGGGCATTGAGATTATAAGGATGATGCAGCATTGTGATGACAGGGGCCATGGAGCATTTTAATGACAAGGGACATGGAGCATTGTGATGACAGAGGTCATGGAGCATTGTGGTGACCAGCGGCATGGAGCATTGTGAAGAAAGGGGTACTGTAACATTGTGATGAAAGGGTCAAGGAGCATTTGGATTACAAGGATCATGGAGCATTGTGATGACAAGGGCCATGGAGCATTGTGATGACAGGGCTCATGTGGCATTATGATGACAGTGGTCATGGAGCAATGTGATGAACGTTGTCATGGAGCACTGTGATTACAGGGGCCATGGAGAATTGTGATGACAAAGGCCAGGGAACATTGTGATGACAGGGGTCATGGAGCATTGTGCTGAAAACGGACCTGGAGCATTGTGATGAAAGGGGTCATGGCTCACTGTGATGACAGGGGGCCTGGAACATTGTGATGACAGGGGTCACGGGGCATTGTGATGACAAGGGCCATGGAACATTTTGATGATAGTGGTCATATGGCATTTTGAATGACAGGGGCCATGAAGCATTGTGAGGACAAGAGTCATGGAGACTTGTGATGACAGGGGGCATGGAGCTTTGTGATTTCACAGGCATGTAGCATTTTAGACAAGGCTCATGGAGCATTGGGATGACAGGGGTCATGGAGCATTGTGATGATAAGGGCATGGAGCATTGTGATGACAATGGCATGGAGCATTGCGATGACAAAGTCATGGAGCATTGCGATGACAAAGTCATGGAGCATTGTGATGACAGGGGTTATGGAGCATTGTGATGACAAGGGCGTGGAGCATTGTGATGACAGTGGTCATGGAACATTGTGACGATAAGGGCATCGAGCCGAGTTAGGGACAGTCTAGCGGCCTTGGGACTAAATTCAGTGCCTGAATTAGGCACAGCATAAGGTCTTTAGTTAGCATAAGAGGTAGGACATTAGCTCGGGACAGGGTTAGGGTAAAGGCTTGGAATCGTGTCAGCAAATGACCTAAGGATAGTGTGAAGACCTTTGTTACTGAGACTCTCAGGGACTTATTCAGAAGCAGTGTTAGGGCTTCAGGTCGGGACAGCATCAGGGCCTGACTTAGGGAGAGCGACAGGGCCTGAGTGAGGCCTAATGTCAGGCCCTTAGCTGGGGACACTGTCAGGGAATGACTTAGGAGCAGCATCAGTGCCTTTGTTGGATCAGCTTTAGGTTCTTAGTTAAAGACATGACCGGAGCCCTAGTTAGTCACAGCGTCAAGGCCTCAGTTAGGGAAAGCTTCAGGGTCTGAGTTACAGACAGCCTCATGTCTTCACTTAAAGACAGCGACAGGGCTTTCTTAGGGACAGTGTCAGGACCTTGGTTAGAAATGAGTCAGGATATTAGCTCAGGAGAGTGTCAGGATTTTAGTCATTGCTGGCAGCAGGGCCTATATTAAGGACAGATTCCGGGCCTTTGTTAGATTCAGTGTCATGGCCTTAGTTAGGAGTAGTCAGGGCCTTAGTTAGGGAGAGCATTAGGGTTTCAGTTAGCATAAGGTGCAGGAGATTATCTCGGGACAGAGTCAGGTTCCAGGCCAGAGACAGTGAAACGAAATGACCAAGGGATAACGAGAAGACCTTAGTTATTGAGAGCATCAGGGCCTTAGTTAGCAGCAGCGTGAGCAACTTAATCAGGACCAGTGCCAGGGCTTGATGTATGGACAGCATCAGAGCCTAACTAAGGTACAGCAACAGGGCCTAAGTGAGGCCTATCTTTAGGGCCTGAGTAAGGGGCAGTATCAGGGCATGACTTAGGAGCAGCATAAAGGCCTCTGTAGGATCAGCATTAGGGTCTTGGTTAAAGCTATTATCAGGGCCTCCGTTAGGGATAGCCTCAAGGCCTCACTTAGGGACAGCGTCAGGGCTTACTTTGGGAAAGTTTCAGGACCTTGGTAAGACATGGGTCAGGTTATTAGCTCAGGATAATATCAGGTGTTCAGATATTGATGGCAGCAGGGCCTTAGTTAGAGGCAGTGTCAGCGCCTAAGTTAGGGCTAGCATCAGAGCCTTTGTTACGTACAGTGTCAGTGACTGAGTTAGGTGTGGTGTCAGAGCCTTAGTTAGGGACAGTGTCAGGGCCTGCATTAGGACGAGCCTCCAGGCCTCAGTTAGGGACAGGTTCACGGCCTCGGACCTAAATTCACGGCCTCATTTAGGGACAGAATCAGGGATTTAGCTAGCATAAGGGGATCTACAGCTGAAAGCAACCTGAACACCACCACAAGCAGATGCACAAGTGAACCATGCACGCTCCTATGAAGGAATATTCCACAGCAGTTGAGTACATTTAGTTTAAAGTTAGTAACACTATAAAAATTATGTTTTGAAGAAAACTATATTCAGAAGATGAAAGAATCTCGTTCTAAAGAATCTCTTTAGCTCATCTCGACATTAGCTAAAGAGAAGGTTGGGTTAAGGTCTAGGGAGAGTGTCAGGAAATGACCTAGGGATAGTGTCAAGACCTTAGTTACTTAGCACATCAGGACCTAATTTAGGAGCAGTGAGTGTCAGGGCTTCGGGTAGGAACAGCGTCAGAGCCTGACTTAGGGAGTGGGACAGGGCCTGAGTGAGGCCTTGCGTCAGGGCCTTAGCTAGAGACAGTGTCAGGGCATGACTTAGGAGCAGCATAAGAGCCACGGTAGGATCAGCCTCAGGGGCTATGTTACAGATATTATCAGGGCCTCTGTTAGGGACAGCCTCAAGGCCTCACTTAGAGACAGCATCAGGGCTTCCTTAGGGACAGTTTCAGGACCTTGGTAAGAGATGGGTCAAGAAATTAGCTCAGGATAGTGTCAGGACGTTAGATATTGACGGCAGCAGGGCCTTAGTTAGGGACAGTGTCAGGCCCTGAATTAGGACGAACATCGAGGCCTTAGGTACGGACAGGGTCACAGCCTCGAGAGTAATTTTAGGCCCTTAGTTAAGGACAGCAGCAGGGCTGTAGTTAGCATAAGAGGCATGACATTTGCTAGGGCCAGGGTCAGGTTACGCTCTAGGGATAGTGTCAGGAAAGGACCTAAGCATAGTGTCAAAACCTTAGTTACTGAGAGTATCAGATCCTTATTTAGAACCAGTGTCAGGGCTTCAGGTAGGGACAGCATCAGAACCTGACTTAGGGAGAGCGACAGGGCCTGAGTGAGGCCTAGCGTCAGGCCCTTAGATGAGGACAATGTCAGGGCATGACTTAGGAACAGCATCAGCTCCTCTGTTGGATCGACTTTAGCGTCTTAGATACAGACATCATCAGGTCCTCAGTTAGTCACAGCGTGAAGGCCTCAGTTAGGGAAGGCTTCAGGGCCTGAGTTAGGGACAGCCTCAGTTCTTAACTTAGGGACAGTGATAGGGGCTTTCTTAGGGACAGTGTCAGGACCTTGGTTAGAAATATGTCAGGATATTAACTCAGGCTAGTGTCCAGTTTTTAGTTATTGCTGACAGCAGGGCCTATATTAGGGGCAAATTCTGAGCCTTACTTAGAGACAGTGTCAGGGCCTGAGTTAGGACTAACATCACAGCCCTTGTAAAGTACAGTGTCAGGGACTGAGTTAGGTGTAGTGTCAGGGCTTTAGTTAGGGACAGTGTCAGCGCCTCAGTTAGGATGATCCTCCAAACTTCAGTTAGGGACAGGTTGACGGCCTCAGGACTAATTTCAGGCTCTTAGTTAGAGACAACGTCAGGGATTTAGTTAGCATAAGAGGTTCGACAATAGCTAAAGACAAGTTTAGGTTAAGATCTAGGGAGAGTGTCAGGAAATGACCTAGGGATAGTGTCAAGACCATAGCTAATTAGAGCATCAGTGCCTAATTTAGGCCCAGTGTCAGGGCTTCAGGTAGGGATAGAATCTTAGCCTGACTTAGGGAGAGCGACAGGGCCTGAGTGATGCCTCGAGTCAGGGCCTTAGCTACGGACAGCGTCAGGGCATGACATAGGATCAGCATAAGGTTCTCTGTAGGGTCAGCATTAGGGTCTTAGTTTAAGACATTATCAGGACCTCTGTGAGGGACAGCCTCAGGGCCTCACTTAGGGACAGTGTCAGGGCTAACTTTGGGAGAGTTTCAGGACCTTGGTAAGACATGGGTCAGGATATTAGCTCAGGATAATGTCAGGACTTTAGATATTGATGGTAGCAGCGCCTACGTTAGGGAAAGTTTCAAGGCGTTAGTTAGGAGTAGCGGGCCTCTGATAGGTCCAGTGTCAGATCCTCAGTTAGCAATAGTGTTAGGGCCGTAGTTAGGGACAGTGTCAGGACTGGATGTAGGGCGAGCATCTAGGCCTTAGTTCGGGACAGTTTCATGGTCTTGGGACTAAATTCAGTGCCTGAGGTAGGCACAGCCTAAGGGCTTCAGTTAGCATAAGAGGCAGGACATTAGCTAGTGACCGTGTCAGTTTAACATCTAGGGATAGTGTCAGGAAATGACCTAAGGATAGTGTGAAGACCTTTGTTATGGAGACTCTCAGGGCCTTATTCAGAACCAGTGTTAGGGCTTCAGGTAGGGACAGCATCAGAGCCTGACTTAGGGAGAGCGTTAGGGGCTGCGTGAGGCCTAGCATCAGACACTTAGTGGGGGACACTATCGGGGCATGACTTAGGAGCAGCATCAGGGCCTCTGTTGGATCAGCCTTAGGGTCTTAGTTAAAGACATGATCAGGGTCTGAGTTAGTCACAGCATCAAGGCCTGAGTTAGTTAGGGAAAGTTTCAGGGCCTCACTTAGGGACAGCGTCAGGGTTTACTGTGGGACAGTTTCAGGACCTTGGTAAGACATGGGTCAGGTTATTAGCTCCAGATAATGTCAGGACTTTAGATGTTGATGGCAGCAGCCCTTAGTTAGAGACAGTGTCAGGCCCTGAGTTACGACTAGCATCAGAGCCTTTGTTAGATACAATGTACGGGACTGAATTAGGAGTAGAGTCAGGGCCTTCGTTAGTGGCAGTGTCAGGGCCTGACTTAGGGAGAGCGACAGGGCCTGAGTGAGGCTTAGCATCAGGCCCTTAGCTGGGCACACTGTCAGGGCATGACTTTGGAGCAGCATCAGCGTCTTTGCTGGATCAGCATTAAGGTCTTCGTTAGGTACATGATCAGGGCCTGAATTAGTCACAGCTTCAAGGTTTCAGTTAAGGAAAGCTTCAGGGCCTGAGTTAGGGACAGCCTCAGGTCTTCACTTAGGGACAGCGTCAGGGCTTACTTTGGGACAGTTTCAGGACCTTGGAAAGACATAGGTCAGGATATTAGCTCAGGATAATGTCAGGACTTTTGATAGTGATGGCAGCAGGGCCTTAGTTACAGACGGTTTCAGGGCCTGAGTTAGGCCTAGCATCAGAGACTTTGTTAGGTACAGTGTAAGGGACTGAGTTAGCAGTAGTGTCAGGGCCTTGCTTAGGGACTGTGTCAGGGTCTGATTTAGGTGTACTGTCTGAGACCTAGTTAGGGACAGTGCTAGGGCCTGAGTTAGGATTAGTGTCAAGGCCTTATTTAGGACCAATTTCAGGGCCTTAATTTGGACTAGCATCAGAGCCATTGTTAGGAATCGTATGAGGGCCTGAGTTAGGCATACTATCAGGGCCTTAGTTAGGGACAGTTTTAGGGCCTGAGTTAGGATTAGTGTCAAGGCCTTATTTAGGACCAATTTTAGGGCTTTAGTTTGGACTAGCAACAAAGCCTTTGTTAGGTATCATGTCGGGGCCTCAGTTAGGTGTAGTGTCAGGGCCATTGTTCGGGACATTATCAGGGCCTGACTTAGGAGAAGTTCAGGGCCTTAGCCAGGGAAAGTGTCAGGGCCTTAGTTAGGGACATTATCAGGGCCTGAATTAGCAGTAGTGTCAAAAGTCCTTAGTGAGGACAGTAAGGAGTCAGTCAGGACTCAGGCCCTGACACTGTTCTTAAATAAGGCCCTGACATTACCTGTAACACAGGTCCTGATCTCATTCCTATCATAGGCGCTGATGTTGGACTTAACTAAGGCCCTGACACTGGTCCTAACTAAAGCTGTGACACTACTCCTAACTCAGGCCCTGACACTGTCCCTAACAAAGCCTGTGACACTACTCCTAAATCAGGCACTGACACTGTCCCTAACTAGGCCCTGACATACACCTAACTCAGGCCCTGACACTGTCTCTAACTAAGGCCCTGATACTACTCCAAACTCAGCACTGACACTGTCACTAACTAAGGCCCTGACACTATTCATAGCTCACGCCCTAACACAACTCCTAAGTCATGCCCTGACAATGTCCCTAACTAAGGCCCTGACACTATTCCTAACTCAGGCGCTGACACAATACTTAAGGAAGGCCCTGACATTACTCCTAACTCAGGCCCTGAAAAGGTCCCTAACTAAGGCCGACACAACTCCTAACTCAGGCACTAACACTGTCCCTAAATAAGGCCCTGAAACTATTCCTAACTGAGGCGCTGATACAATACCTAACGAAGGCACTGATGCTCCTCCTAACTAAGGCCCTGACACTACTCCTATCTCAAGCAATGACACTGTCCCTAACTTAGGCCCCGACTCTACTCCTGACTCAGGCACTGACACTGGCCCTAACTTAGGCCCGGACACTACTCCTTACTCAGGCACTGACAATGTCACTAACTAAGGCCGTGACACTACTCCCAAAATAGGCACTGAGACTGTCCCTAAATATGCCCTGACAGTACTCCGAACTCAGGCACTGACACTGTCCTTAACTAAGGCCCTGATACTACTTCCACCTCAGGCACTGACACTCTCCCTAAGTAAGCCCTGACATTACTCCCAATTCCGGCATTGACACTTTCGCTAACTAAGGCCCTGAAACTACTAACAACTCAGGCCCTTACACTGTTACTAACTACCGGTCTCAGACTACTCCTAACTCAGGCCCTGGCACTGTCCATAACTTAGGCTCTGGCACTATTCCTAACTCAGACACTGACGCTGTCCCTTAACTAAGGGTCTGACACTCCTCCCAACTCAGACACTGACACTCTCCCTAACAAAGGCCTTGACACTACTCTTAACTAATACCCTGACACTGTCCCTAACAAAGACCCTGACACTATTCCCAACTCAGGCGCTGTCACTCTCCGTAACTAAGACCGTGACACTACTCCCATCTCAGCCACTGACATTGTCCCTAAGGCCCTGACACTACCTCCAACTCAGGCACTGACACTATCCCTAACTAAGGCCCTGACACTACTCCCAACCTAGGCCCTGACATTGTCCCTAACTAAGGCCTTGACGTTACTCTCAACTCAGGCACTAACACTGTCCCTAACTAAGGACTTGACGGTACTCTTAACTCAGGCCCTGGCACAGTCCCGAACAAAGGCCTCCCACTACCCCCAACTCTGGCACTGAGAGTGTCCCTAACTACGGCCATCACACTACTCCTAACTCAGGCACTGACGCTGTCCCTAAGTAAGGCCCTGACACTACTCCCAACGCAGGCACTGACGCTGTCCCTAACTAAGGCTCTGACACTACTCCCAACACAGGCATTGACACTGTTCCTAACTAAGGCCCTCACACTACTACTTACTTAGGCACTGACACGCTACCTAACTAAGGCCCTGAGACTACTTCTACCTCAGACCCTGACACTGCCCCTAACGAAGGGCCTGATACTACTCCCAACACAGGCACTGACACTCTCCCTAACTAAGGCCTTGACACTACTTTTAACTCATGCCCTGATGCTGTCCCCAAAAAAGACCCTGAGACTATTCCCAACTCAGGCACTGACACTCTCCCTAACTAAGACCCTGACACTACTCCCATCTCAGCCACTGACACTGTCCCTAATGCCCTGACACTACTTCCAACTCAGGCACTGACACTGTCCCTAACTAGGCCCTGACACTACTCCCAACTCAGGCACTGACACTGTCCCTAACTCAGGCCCTGACATATCTCCCAACTCCGGCACTGACACTTTCTCTAACTACGGCCCTGAAACTACTCACAACTCAGGCACTGACCCTGTCCCTAACTAGGCCCTGACACTACTCCCAACTCAGGCACTGACACTGTCCCTAATTAAGGCCCTGACATAACTCCCAACTCTGGCACTGACACTTTCTCTAACTAAGGCCCTGTAACTACTCACAACTCAGGCCCTGACACTGTTCGTAACTACCAGTCTCAGACTACTCCTAACTTAGGCCCTGACACTATTCCTAACACAATCACTGACACTGTCCCTAACTAAGGTCCTGAGACGATTCCTAACTCAGACCCTGACACTGTCCATAACTTAGGCCATGTCACTATTCCCAACTCAGGCACTGACGCTCTTCCTAACTAAGGGTCTGACACTACTCCAAACTGAGACACTGACACTCTTCCAAATTAAGGCCTTGACACTACTCTTAACTCAGGCCCTGACACTGTCCATAATAAAGACCCTGAAGAAAATCCCAGCTTAGGCACTGACAATGTCCGTAACTAAGGCCCTGACACTATTCCCATCTCAGCCACTGACACTGTCCCTAACTATGGCCCTGACACTACTCCCAATGCAAGCACTGGCGCTGTCCCTAACTAAGGCACTGGCACTACTCCCAACTCGCACTGGCTCTGTCCCTAACTAAGGCTCTGACACTACTCCCATTTCAGGCAATGACAGTGTCCCTAACTGAGGCAATGATACTACTCCCAACTCAAGCACTAAGGCTCTGGATCATTGTGATGACAAGCGCCATGGAGCATTGTGATGACAAGGGCCATGGAGAATTGTGATGACGGGTCCTGGAGCATTGTGGTGACAAGGGCCATGGAGCATTTTGATGACAGGGGTCATGGGGCATTGTGATGAAAGTGGTCATGGAGCATTGTGATTAAAGTGGTCATGGAACATTGTGATAAAAGTGGTCATGTAGCATTGTGATGAAAAGTGCTATGGAGCATTGGGATGACAGGGGTCATGGAGCATTGTGATGACAAATGCGTGGAGATTTGTGATGACGAGGACCATGGGGCATTGAGATTATAAGGATGATGCAGCATTGTGATGACAGGGGCCATGGAGCATTTTAATGACAAGGGACATGGAGCATTGTGATGACAGAGGTCATGGAGCATTGTGGTGACCAGCGGCATGGAGCACTGTGAAGAAAGGGGTACTGTAACATTGTGATGAAAGGGTCAAGGAGCATTTGGATTACAAGGATCATGGAGCATTGTGATGAAAAGGGCCATGGAGCATTGTGATGACAGGGCTCATGTGGCATTATGATGACAGTGGTCATGGAGCAATGTGATGAACGTTGTCATGGAGCATTGTGATTACAGGGGCCATGGAGAATTGTGATGACAAAGGCCAGGGAACATTGTGATGACAGGGGTCATGGAGCATTGTGCTGAAAACGGACCTGGAGCATTGTGATGAAAGGGGTCATGGCTCACTGTGATGACAGGGGGCCTGGAACATTGTGATGACAGGGGTCACAGGGCATTGTGATGACAAGGGCCATGGAACATTTTGATGATAGTGGTCATATGGCATTTTGAATGACAGGGGCCATGAAGCATTGTGAGGACAAGAGTCATGGAGACTTGTGATGACAGGGGGCATGGAGCTTTGTGATTTCACAGGCATGTAGCATTTTAGACAAGGCTCATGGAGCATTGGGATGACAGGGGTCATGGAGCATTGTGATGATAAGGGCATGGAGCATTGTGATGACAATGGCATGGAGCATTGCGATGACAAAGTCATGGAGCATTGCGATGACAAAGTCATGGAGCATTGTGATGACAGGGGTTATGGAGCATTGTGATGACAAGGGCGTGGAGCATTGTGATGACAGTGGTCATGGAACATTGTGACGATAAGGGCATCGAGCCGAGTTAGGGACAGTCTAGCAGCCTTGGGACTAAATTCAGTGCCTGAATTAGGCACAGCATAAGGTCTTTAGTTAGCATAAGAGGTAGGACATTAGCTCGGGACAGGGTTAGGGTAAAGGCTTGGAATCGTGTCAGCAAATGACCTAAGGATAGTGTGAAGACCTTTGTTACTGAGACTCTCAGGGACTTATTCAGAAGCAGTGTTAGGGCTTCAGGTCGGGACAGCATCAGGGCCTGACTTAGGGAGAGCGACAGGGCCTGAGTGAGGCCTAATGTCAGGCCCTTAGCTGGGGACACTGTCAGGGAATGACTTAGGAGCAGCATCAGTGCCTTTGTTGGATCAGCTTTAGGTTCTTAGTTAAAGACATGACCGGAGCCCTAGTTAGTCACAGCGTCAAGGCCTCAGTTAGGGAAAGCTTCAGGGTCTGAGTTACAGACAGCCTCATGTCTTCACTTAAAGACAGCGACAGGGCTTTCTTAGGGACAGTGTCAGGACCTTGGTTAGAAATGAGTCAGGATATTAGCTCAGGAGAGTGTCAGGATTTTAGTCATTGCTGGCAGCAGGGCCTATATTAAGGACAGATTCCGGGCCTTTGTTAGATTCAGTGTCATGGCCTTAGTTAGGAGTAGTCAGGGCCTTAGTTAGGGAGAGCATTAGGGTTTCAGTTAGCATAAGGTGCAGGAGATTATCTCGGGACAGAGTCAGGTTCCAGGCCAGAGACAGTGAAAGGAAATGACCAAGGGATAACGAGAAGACCTTAGTTATTGAGAGCATCAGGGCCTTAGTTAGCAGCAGCGTGAGCACCTTAATCAGGACCAGTGCCAGGGCTTGATGTATGGACAGCATCAGAGCTTAACTAAGGTACAGCAACAGGGCCTAAGTGAGGCCTATCTTTAGGGCCTGAGTAAGGGGCAGTATCAGGGCATGACTTAGGAGCAGCATAAAGGCCTCTGTAGGATCAGCATTAGGGTCTTGGTTAAAGCTATTATCAGGGCCTCCGTTAGGGATAGACTCAAGGCCTCACTTAGGGACAGCGTCAGGGCTTACTTTGGGAAAGTTTCAGGACCTTGGTAAGACATGGGTCAGGTTATTAGCTCAGGATAATATCAGGTGTTCAGATATTGATGGCAGCAGGGCCTTAGTTAGAGGCAGTGTCAGCGCCTAAGTTAGGGCTAGCATCAGAGCCTTTGTTACGTACAGTGTCAGTGACTGAGTTAGGTGTAGTGTCAGAGCCTTAGTTAGGGACAGTGTCAGGGCCTGCATTAGGACGAGCCTCCAGGCCTCAGTTAGGGACAGGTTCACGGCCTCGGACCTAAATTCACGGCCTCATTTAGGGACAGAATCAGGGATTTAGCTAGCATAAGGGGATCTACAGCTGAAAGCAACCTGAACACCACCACAAGCAGATGCACAAGTGAACCATGCACGCTCCTATGAAGGAATATTCCACAGCAGTTGAGTACATTTAGTTTAAAGTTAGTAACACTATAAAAATTATGTTTTGAAGAAAACTATATTCAGAAGATGAAAGAATCTCGTTCTAAAGAATCTCTTTAGCTCATCTCGACATTAGCTAAAGAGAAGGTTGGGTTAAGGTCTAGGGAGAGTGTCAGGAAATGACCTAGGGATAGTGTCAAGACCTTAGTTACTTAGCACATCAGGACCTAATTTAGGAGCAGTGAGTGTCAGGGCTTCGGGTAGGAACAGCGTCAGAGCCTGACTTAGGGAGTGGGACAGGGCCTGAGTGAGGCCTTGCGTCAGGGCCTTAGCTAGAGACAGTGTCAGGGCATGACTTAGGAGCAGCATAAGAGCCACGGTAGGATCAGCCTCAGGGGCTATGTTACAGATATTATCAGGGCCTCTGTTAGGGACAGCCTCAAGGCCTCACTTAGAGACAGCATCAGGGCTTCCTTAGGGACAGTTTCAGGACCTTGGTAAGAGATGGGTCAAGAAATTAGCTCAGGATAGTGTCAGGACGTTAGATATTGACGGCAGCAGGGCCTTAGTTAGGGACAGTGTCAGGCCCTGAATTAGGACGAACATCGAGGCCTTAGGTACGGACAGGGTCACAGCCTCGAGAGTAATTTTAGGCCCTTAGTTAAGGACAGCAGCAGGGCTGTAGTTAGCATAAGAGGCATGACATTTGCTAGGGCCAGGGTCAGGTTACGCTCTAGGGATAGTGTCAGGAAAGGACCTAAGCATAGTGTCAAAACCTTAGTTACTGAGAGTATCAGATCCTTATTTAGAACCAGTGTCAGGGCTTCAGGTAGGGACAGCATCAGAACCTGACTTAGGGAGAGCGACAGGGCCTGAGTGAGGCCTAGCGTCAGGCCCTTAGATGAGGACAATGTCAGGGCATGACTTAGGAACAGCATCAGCTCCTCTGTTGGATCGACTTTAGCGTCTTAGATACAGACATCATCAGGTCCTCAGTTAGTCACAGCGTGAAGGCCTCAGTTAGGGAAGGCTTCAGGGCCTGAGTTAGGGACAGCCTCAGTTCTTAACTTAGGGACAGTGATAGGGGCTTTCTTAGGGACAGTGTCAGGACCTTGGTTAGAAATATGTCAGGATATTAACTCAGGCTAGTGTCCAGTTTTTAGTTATTGCTGACAGCAGGGCCTATATTAGGGGCAAATTCTGAGCCTTACTTAGAGACAGTGTCAGGGCCTGAGTTAGGACTAGCATCACAGCCCTTGTAAAGTACAGTGTCAGGGACTGAGTTAGGTGTAGTGTCAGGGCTTTAGTTAGGGACAGTGTCAGCGCCTCAGTTAGGATGATCCTCCAAACTTCAGTTAGGGACAGGTTGACGGCCTCAGGACTAATTTCAGGCTCTTAGTTAGAGACAACGTCAGGGATTTAGTTAGCATAAGAGGTTCGACAATAGCTAAAGACAAGTTTAGGTTAAGATCTAGGGAGAGTGTCAGGAAATGACCTAGGGATAGTGTCAAGACCATAGCTAATTAGAGCATCAGTGCCTAATTTAGGCCCAGTGTCAGGGCTTCAGGTAGGGATAGAATCTTAGCCTGACTTAGGGAGAGCGACAGGGCCTGAGTGATGCCTCGAGTCAGGGCCTTAGCTACGGACAGCGTCAGGGCATGACATAGGATCAGCATAAGGTTCTCTGTAGGGTCAGCATTAGGGTCTTAGTTTAAGACATTATCAGGACCTCTGTGAGGGACAGCCTCAGGGCCTCACTTAGGGACAGTGTCAGGGCTAACTTTGGGAGAGTTTCAGGACCTTGGTAAGACATGGGTCAGGATATTAGCTCAGGATAATGTCAGGACTTTAGATATTGATGGTAGCAGCGCCTACGTTAGGGAAAGTTTCAAGGCGTTAGTTAGGAGTAGCGGGCCTCTGATAGGTCCAGTGTCAGATCCTCAGTTAGCAATAGTGTTAGGGCCGTAGTTAGGGACAGTGTCAGGACTGGATGTAGGGCGAGCATCTAGGCCTTAGTTCGGGACAGTTTCATGGTCTTGGGACTAAATTCAGTGCCTGAGGTAGGCACAGCCTAAGGGCTTCAGTTAGCATAAGAGGCAGGACATTAGCTAGTGACCGTGTCAGTTTAACATCTAGGGATAGTGTCAGGAAATGACCTAAGGATAGTGTGAAGACCTTTGTTATGGAGACTCTCAGGGCCTTATTCAGAACCAGTGTTAGGGCTTCAGGTAGGGACAGCATCAGAGCCTGACTTAGGGAGAGCGTTAGGGGCTGCGTGAGGCCTAGCATCAGACACTTAGTGGGGGACACTATCGGGGCATGACTTAGGAGCAGCATCAGGGCCTCTGTTGGATCAGCCTTAGGGTCTTAGTTAAAGACATGATCAGGGTCTGAGTTAGTCACAGCATCAAGGCCTGAGTTACTTAGGGAAAGCTTCAGGGCCTCACTTAGGGACAGCGTCAGGGTTTACTGTGGGACAGTTTCAGGAGCTTGGTAAGACATGGGTCAGGTTATTAGCTCCAGATAATGTCAGGACTTTAGATGTTGATGGCAGCAGCCCTTAGTTAGAGACAGTGTCAGGCCCTGAGTTACGACTAGCATCAGAGCCTTTGTTAGATACAATGTACGGGACTGAATTAGGAGTAGAGTCAGGGCCTTCGTTAGTGGCAGTGTCAGGGCCTGACTTAGGGAGAGCGACAGGGCCTGAGTGAGGCTTAGCATCAGGCCCTTAGCTGGGCACACTGTCAGGGCATGACTTTGGAGCAGCATCAGCGTCTTTGCTGGATCAGCATTAAGGTCTTCGTTAGGTACATGATCAGGGCCTGAATTAGTCACAGCTTCAAGGTTTCAGTTAAGGAAAGCTTCAGGGCCTGAGTTAGGGACAGCCTCAGGTCTTCACTTAGGGACAGCGTCAGGGCTTACTTTGGGACAGTTTCAGGACCTTGGAAAGACATAGGTCAGGATATTAGCTCAGGATAATGTCAGGACTTTTGATAGTGATGGCAGCAGGGCCTTAGTTACAGACGGTTTCAGGGCCTGAGTTAGGCCTAGCATCAGAGACTTTGTTAGGTACAGTGTAAGGGACTGAGTTAGCAGTAGTGTCAGGGCCTTGCTTAGGGACTGTGTCAGGGTCTGATTTAGGTGTACTGTCTGAGACCTAGTTAGGGACAGTGCTAGGGCCTGAGTTAGGATTAGTGTCAAGGCCTTATTTAGGACCAATTTCAGGGCCTTAGTTTGGACTAGCATCAGAGCCATTGTTAGGAATCGTATGAGGGCCTGAGTTAGGCATACTATCAGGGCCTTAGTTAGGGACAGTTTTAGGGCCTGAGTTAGGATTAGTGTCAAGGCCTTATTTAGGACCAATTTTAGGGCTTTAGTTTGGACTAGCAACAAAGCCTTTGTTAGGTATCATGTCGGGGCCTCAGTTAGGTGTAGTGTCAGGGCCATTGTTCGGGACAGTATCAGGGCCTGACTTAGGAGAAGTTCAGGGCCTTAGCCAGGGAAAGTGTCAGGGCCTTAGTTAGGGACATTATCAGGGCCTGAATTAGCAGTAGTGTCAAAAGTCCTTAGTGAGGACAGTAAGGAGTCAGTCAGGACTCAGGCCCTGACACTGTTCTTAAATAAGGCCCTGACATTACCTGTAACACAGGTCCTGATCTCATTCCTATCATAGGCGCTGATGTTGGACTTAACTAAGGCCCTGACACTGGTCCTAACTAAAGCTGTGACACTACTCCTAACTCAGGCCCTGACACTGTCCCTAACAAAGCCTGTGACACTACTCCTAAATCAGGCACTGACACTGTCCCTAACTAGGCCCTGACATACACCTAACTCAGGCCCTGACACTGTCTCTAACTAAGGCCCTGATACTACTCCAAACTCAGCACTGACACTGTCACTAACTAAGGCCCTGACACTATTCATAGCTCACGCCCTAACACAACTCCTAAGTCATGCCCTGACAATGTCCCTAACTAAGGCCCTGACACTATTCCTAACTCAGGCGCTGACACAATACTTAAGGAAGGCCCTGACATTACTCCTAACTCAGGCCCTGAAAAGGTCCCTAACTAAGGCCGACACAACTCCTAACTCAGGCACTAACACTGTCCCTAAATAAGGCCCTGAAACTATTCCTAACTGAGGCGCTGATACAATACCTAACGAAGGCACTGATGCTCCTCCTAACTAAGGCCCTGACACTACTCCTATCTCAAGCAATGACACTGTCCCTAACTTAGGCCCCGACTCTACTCCTGACTCAGGCACTGACACTGGCCCTAACTTAGGCCCGGACACTACTCCTAACTAAGCAACTGACACTGTCCCTAACTAAGGCCCGGACACTACTCCTTACTCAGGCACTGACAATGTCACTAACTAAGGCCGTGACACTACTCCCAAAATAGGCACTGAGACTGTCCCTAAATATGCCCTGACAGTACTCCGAACTCAGGCACTGACACTGTCCTTAACTAAGGCCCTGATACTACTTCCACCTCAGGCACTGACACTCTCCCTAAGTAAGCCCTGACATTACTCCCAATTCCGGCATTGACACTTTCGCTAACTAAGGCCCTGAAACTACTAACAACTCAGGCCCTTACACTGTTACTAACTACCGGTCTCAGACTACTCCTAACTCAGGCCCTGGCACTGTCCATAACTTAGGCTCTGGCACTATTCCTAACTCAGACACTGACGCTGTCCCTTAACTAAGGGTCTGACACTCCTCCCAACTCAGACACTGACACTCTCCCTAACAAAGGCCTTGACACTACTCTTAACTAATACCCTGACACTGTCCCTAACAAAGACCCTGACACTATTCCCAACTCAGGCGCTGTCACTCTCCGTAACTAAGACCGTGACACTACTCCCATCTCAGCCACTGACATTGTCCCTAAGGCCCTGACACTACCGCCAACTCAGGCACTGACACTATCCCTAACTAAGGCCCTGACACTACTCCCAACCTAGGCCCTGACATTGTCCCTAACTAAGGCCTTGACGTTACTCTCAACTCAGGCACTAACACTGTCCCTAACTAAGGACTTGACGGTACTCTTAACTCAGGCCCTGGCACAGTCCCGAACAAAGGCCTCCCACTACCCCCAACTCTGGCACTGAGAGTGTCCCTAACTACGGCCATCACACTACTCCTAACTCAGGCACTGACGCTGTCCCTAAGTAAGGCCCTGACACTACTCCCAACGCAGGCACTGACGCTGTCCCTAACTAAGGCTCTGACACTACTCCCAACACAGGCATTGACACTGTTCCTAACTAAGGCCCTCACACTACTACTTACTTAGGCACTGACACGCTACCTAACTAAGGCCCTGAGACTACTTCTACCTCAGACCCTGACACTGCCCCTAACGAAGGGCCTGATACTACTCCCAACACAGGCACTGACACTCTCCCTAACTAAGGCCTTGACACTACTTTTAACTCATGCCCTGATGCTGTCCCCAAAAAAGACCCTGAGACTATTCCCAACTCAGGCACTGACACTCTCCCTAACTAAGACCCTGACACTACTCCCATCTCAGCCACTGACACTGTCCCTAATGCCCTGACACTACTTCCAACTCAGGCACTGACACTGTCCCTAACTAGGCCCTGACACTACTCCCAACTCAGGCACTGACACTGTCCCTAACTCAGGCCCTGACATATCTCCCAACTCCGGCACTGACACTTTCTCTAACTACGGCCCTGAAACTACTCACAACTCAGGCACTGACCCTGTCCCTAACTAGGCCCTGACACTACTCCCAACTCAGGCACTGACACTGTCCCTAATTAAGGCCCTGACATAACTCCCAACTCTGGCACTGACACTTTCTCTAACTAAGGCCCTGTAACTACTCACAACTCAGGCCCTGACACTGTTCCTAACTACCAGTCTCAGACTACTCCTAACTTAGGCCCTGACACTATTCCTAACACAATCACTGACACTGTCCCTAACTAAGGTCCTGAGACGATTCCTAACTCAGACCCTGACACTGTCCATAACTTAGGCCATGTCACTATTCCCAACTCAGGCACTGACGCTCTTCCTAACTAAGGGTCTGACACTACTCCAAACTGAGACACTGACACTCTTCCAAATTAAGGCCTTGACACTACTCTTAACTCAGGCCCTGACACTGTCCATAATAAAGACCCTGAAGAAAATCCCAGCTTAGGCACTGACAATGTCCGTAACTAAGGCCCTGACACTATTCCCATCTCAGCCACTGACACTGTCCCTAACTATGGCCCTGACACTACTCCCAATGCAAGCACTGGCGCTGTCCCTAACTAAGGCACTGGCACTACTCCCAACTCGCCCTGGCTCTGTCCCTAACTAAGGCTCTGACACTACTCCCATTTCAGGCAATGACAGTGTCCCTAACTGAGGCAATGATACTACTCCCAACTCAAGCACTAAGGCTCTGGATCATTGTGATGACAAGCGCCATGGAGCATTGTGATGACAAGGGCCATGGAGAATTGTGATGACGGGTCCTGGAGCATTGTGGTGACAAGGGCCATGGAGCATTTTGATGACAGGGGTCATGGGGCATTGTGATGAAAGTGGTCATGGAGCATTGTGATTAAAGTGGTCATGGAACATTGTGATAAAAGTGGTCATGTAGCATTGTGATGAAAAGTGCTATGGAGCATTGGGATGACAGGGGTCACGGAGCATTGTGATGACAAATGCGTGGAGATTTGTGATGACGAGGACCATGGGGCATTGAGATTATAAGGATGATGCAGCATTGTGATGACAGGGGCCATGGAGCATTTTAATGACAAGGGACATGGAGCATTGTGATGACAGAGGTCATGGAGCATTGTGGTGACCAGCGGCATGGAGCACTGTGAAGAAAGGGGTACTGTAACATTGTGATGAAAGGGTCAAGGAGCATTTGGATTACAAGGATCATGGAGCATTGTGATGACAAGGGCCATGGAGCATTGTGATGACAGGGCTCATGTGGCATTATGATGACAGTGGTCATGGAGCAATGTGATGAACGTTGTCATGGAGCACTGTGATTACAGGGGCCATGGAGAATTGTGATGACAAAGGCCAGGGAACATTGTGATGACCGGGGTCATGGAGCATTGTGCTGAAAACGGACCTGGAGCATTGTGATGAAAGGGGTCATGGCTCACTGTGATGACAGGGGGCCTGGAACATTGTGATGACAGGGGTCACGGGGCATTGTGATGACAAGGGCCATGGAACATTTTGATGATAGTGGTCATATGGCATTTTGAATGACAGGGGCCATGAAGCATTGTGAGGACAAGAGTCATGGAGACTTGTGATGACAGGGGGCATGGAGCTTTGTGATTTCACAGGCATGTAGCATTTTAGACAAGGCTCATGGAGCATTGGGATGACAGGGGTCATGGAGCATTGTGATGATAAGGGCATGGAGCATTGTGATGACAATGGCATGGAGCATTGCGATGACAAAGTCATGGAGCATTGCGATGACAAAGTCATGGAGCATTGTGATGACAGGGGTTATGGAGCATTGTGATGACAAGGGCGTGGAGCATTGTGATGACAGTGGTCATGGAACATTGTGACGATAAGGGCATCGAGCCGAGTTAGGGACAGTCTAGCGGCCTTGGGACTAAATTCAGTGCCTGAATTAGGCACAGCATAAGGTCTTTAGTTAGCATAAGAGGTAGGACATTAGCTCGGGACAGGGTTAGGGTAAAGGCTTGGAATCGTGTCAGCAAATGACCTAAGGATAGTGTGAAGACCTTTGTTACTGAGACTCTCAGGGACTTATTCAGAAGCAGTGTTAGGGCTTCAGGTCGGGACAGCATCAGGGCCTGACTTAGGGAGAGCGACAGGGCCTGAGTGAGGCCTAATGTCAGGCCCTTAGCTGGGGACACTGTCAGGGAATGACTTAGGAGCAGCATCAGTGCCTTTGTTGGATCAGCTTTAGGTTCTTAGTTAAAGACATGACCGGAGCCCTAGTTAGTCACAGCGTCAAGGCCTCAGTTAGGGAAAGCTTCAGGGTCTGAGTTACAGACAGCCTCATGTCTTCACTTAAAGACAGCGACAGGGCTTTCTTAGGGACAGTGTCAGGACCTTGGTTAGAAATGAGTCAGGATATTAGCTCAGGAGAGTGTCAGGATTTTAGTCATTGCTGGCAGCAGGGCCTATATTAAGGACAGATTCCGGGCCTTTGTTAGATTCAGTGTCATGGCCTTAGTTAGGAGTAGTCAGGGCCTTAGTTAGGGAGAGCATTAGGGTTTCAGTTAGCATAAGGTGCAGGAGATTATCTCGGGACAGAGTCAGGTTCCAGGCCAGAGACAGTGAAAGGAAATGACCAAGGGATAACGAGAAGACCTTAGTTATTGAGAGCATCAGGGCCTTAGTTAGCAGCAGCGTGAGCAACTTAATCAGGACCAGTGCCAGGGCTTGATGTATGGACAGCATCAGAGCCCAACTAAGGTACAGCAACAGGGCCTAAGTGAGGCCTATCTTTAGGGCCTGAGTAAGGGGCAGTATCAGGGCATGACTTAGGAGCAGCATAAAGGCCTCTGTAGGATCAGCATTAGGGTCTTGGTTAAAGCTATTATCAGGGCCTCCGTTAGGGATAGCCTCAAGGCCTCACTTAGGGACAGCGTCAGGGCTTACTTTGGGAAAGTTTCAGGACCTTGGTAAGACATGGGTCAGGTTATTAGCTCAGGATAATATCAGGTGTTCAGATATTGACGGCAGCAGGGCCTTAGTTAGAGGCAGTGTCAGCGCCAAAGTTAGGACTAGCATCAGAGCCTTTGTTAGGTACAGTGTCAGTGACTGAGTTAGGTGTAGTGTCAGAGCCTTAGTTAGGGACAGTGTCAGGGCCTGCATTAGGACGAGCCTCCAGGCCTCAGTTAGGGACAGGTTCACGGCCTCGGACCTAAATTCAGGGCCTCATTTAGGGACAGAATCAGGGATTTAGCTAGCATAAGGGGATCTACAGCTGAAAGCAACCTGAGCACCACCACAAGAAGATGCACAAGTGAACCATGCACGCTCCTATGAAGGAATATTCCACAGCAGTTGAGTACATTTAGTTTAAAGTTAGTAACACTATAAAAATTATGTTTTGAAGAAAACTATATTCAGAAGATGAAAGAATCTCGTTCTAAAGAATCTCTTTAGCTCATCTCGACATTAGCTAAAGAGAAGGTTGGGTTAAGGTCTAGGGAAAGTGTCAGGAAATGACCTAGGGATAGTGTCAAGACCTTAGTTACTTAGCACATCAGGACCTAATTTAGGAGCAGTGAGTGTCAGGGCTTCGGGTAGGAACAGCGTCAGAGCCTGACTTAGGGAGTGGGACAGGGCCTGAGTGAAGCCTAGCGTCAGGGCCTTAGCTAGAGACAGTGTCAGGGCATGACTTAGGAGCAGCATAAGAGCCACGGTAGGATCAGCCTCAGGGGCTATGTTACAGATATTATCAGGGCCTCTGTTAGGGACAGCCTCAAGGCCTCACTTAGAGACAGCATCAGGGCTTCCTTAGGGACAGTTTCAGGACCTTGGTAAGAGATGGGTCAAGAAATTAGCTCAGGATAGTGTCAGGACGTTAGATATTGACGGCAGCAGGGCCTTAGTTAGGGACAGTGTCAGGCCCTGAATTAGGACGAACATCGAGGCCTTACGTACGGACAGGGTCACAGCCTCGAGAGTAATTTTAGGCCCTTAGTTAAGGACAGCAGCAGGGCTGTAGTTAGCATAAGAGGCATGACATTTGCTAGGGCCAGGGTCAGGTTACGCTCTAGGGATAGTGTCAGGAAAGGACCTAAGCATAGTGTCAAAACCTTAGTTACTGAGAGTATCAGATCCTTATTTAGAACCAGTGTCAGGGCTTCAGGTAGGGACAGCATCAGAACCTGACTTAGGGAGAGCGACAGGGCCTGAGTGAGGCCTAGCGTCAGGCCCTTAGATGAGGACAGTGTCAGGGCATGACTTAGGAACAGCATCAGCTCCTCTGTTGGATCGACTTTAGCGTCTTAGATACAGACATCATCAGGTCCTCAGTTAGTCACAGCGTGAAGGCCTCAGTTAGGGAAGGCTTCAGGGCCTGAGTTAGGGACAGCCTCAGTTCTTAACTTAGGGACAGTGATAGGGGCTTTCTTAGGGACAGTGTCAGGACCTTGGTTAGAAATATGTCAGGATATTAACTCAGGCTAGTGTCCAGTTTTTAGTTATTGCTGACAGCAGGGCCTATATTAGGGGCAAATTCTGAGCCTTACTTAGAGACAGTGTCAGGGCCTGAGTTAGGACTAGCATCACAGCCCTTGTAAAGTACAGTGTCAGGGACTGAGTTAGGTGTAGTGTCAGGGCTTTAGTTAGGGACAGTGTCAGCGCCTCAGTTAGGATGATCCTCCAAACTTCAGTTAGGGACAGGTTGACGGCCTCAGGACTAATTTCAGGCTCTTAGTTAGAGACAACGTCAGGGATTTAGTTAGCATAAGAGGTTCGACAATAGCTAAAGACAAGTTTAGGTTAAGATCTAGGGAGAGTGTCAGGAAATGACCTAGGGATAGTGTCAAGACCATAGCTAATTAGAGCATCAGTGCCTAATTTAGGCCCAGTGTCAGGGCTTCAGGTAGGGATAGAATCTTAGCCTGACTTAGGGAGAGCGACAGGGCCTGAGTGATGCCTCGAGTCAGGGCCTTAGCTACGGACAGCGTCAGGGCATGACATAGGATCAGCATAAGGTTCTCTGTAGGGTCAGCATTAGGGTCTTAGTTTAAGACATTATCAGGACCTCTGTGAGGGACAGCCTCAGGGCCTCACTTAGGGACAGTGTCAGGGCTAACTTTGGGAGAGTTTCAGGACCTTGGTAAGACATGGGTCAGGATATTAGCTCAGGATAATGTCAGGACTTTAGATATTGATGGTAGCAGCGCCTACGTTAGGGAAAGTTTCAAGGCGTTAGTTAGGAGTAGCGGGCCTCTGATAGGTCCAGTGTCAGATCCTCAGTTAGCAATAGTGTTAGGGCCGTAGTTAGGGACAGTGTCAGGACTGGATGTAGGGCGAGCATCTAGGCCTTAGTTCGGGACAGTTTCATGGTCTTGGGACTAAATTCAGTGCCTGAGGTAGGCACAGCCTAAGGGCTTCAGTTAGCATAAGAGGCAGGACATTAGCTAGTGACCGTGTCAGTTTAACATCTAGGGATAGTGTCAGGAAATGACCTAAGGATAGTGTGAAGACCTTTGTTATGGAGACTCTCAGGGCCTTATTCAGAACCAGTGTTAGGGCTTCAGGTAGGGACAGCATCAGAGCCTGACTTAGGGAGAGCGTTAGGGGCTGCGTGAGGCCTAGCATCAGACACTTAGTGGGGGACACTATCGGGGCATGACTTAGGAGCAGCATCAGGGCCTCTGTTGGATCAGCCTTAGGGTCTTAGTTAAAGACATGATCAGGGTCTGAGTTAGTCACAGCATCAAGGCCTGAGTTACTTAGGGAAAGCTTCAGGGCCTCACTTAGGGACAGCGTCAGGGTTTACTGTGGGACAGTTTCAGGAGCTTGGTAAGACATGGGTCAGGTTATTAGCTCCAGATAATGTCAGGACTTTAGATGTTGATGGCAGCAGCCCTTAGTTAGAGACAGTGTCAGGCCCTGAGTTACGACTAGCATCAGAGCCTTTGTTAGATACAATGTACGGGACTGAATTAGGAGTAGAGTCAGGGCCTTCGTTAGTGGCAGTGTCAGGGCCTGACTTAGGGAGAGCGACAGGGCCTGAGTGAGGCTTAGCATCAGGCCCTTAGCTGGGCACACTGTCAGGGCATGACTTTGGAGCAGCATCAGCGTCTTTGCTGGATCAGCATTAAGGTCTTCGTTAGGTACATGATCAGGGCCTGAATTAGTCACAGCTTCAAGGTTTCAGTTAAGGAAAGCTTCAGGGCCTGAGTTAGGGACAGCCTCAGGTCTTCACTTAGGGACAGCGTCAGGGCTTACTTTGGGACAGTTTCAGGACCTTGGAAAGACATAGGTCAGGATATTAGCTCAGGATAATGTCAGGACTTTTGATAGTGATGGCAGCAGGGCCTTAGTTACAGACGGTTTCAGGGCCTGAGTTAGGCCTAGCATCAGAGACTTTGTTAGGTACAGTGTAAGGGACTGAGTTAGCAGTAGTGTCAGGGCCTTGCTTAGGGACTGTGTCAGGGTCTGATTTAGGTGTACTGTCTGAGACCTAGTTAGGGACAGTGCTAGGGCCTGAGTTAGGATTAGTGTCAAGGCCTTATTTAGGACCAATTTCAGGGCCTTAGTTTGGACTAGCATCAGAGCCATTGTTAGGAATCGTATGAGGGCCTGAGTTAGGCATACTATCAGGGCCTTAGTTAGGGACAGTTTTAGGGCCTGAGTTAGGATTAGTGTCAAGGCCTTATTTAGGACCAATTTTAGGGCTTTAGTTTGGACTAGCAACAAAGCCTTTGTTAGGTATCATGTCGGGGCCTCAGTTAGGTGTAGTGTCAGGGCCATTGTTCGGGACAGTATCAGGGCCTGACTTAGGAGAAGTTCAGGGCCTTAGCCAGGGAAAGTGTCAGGGCCTTAGTTAGGGACATTATCAGGGCCTGAATTAGCAGTAGTGTCAAAAGTCCTTAGTGAGGACAGTAAGGAGTCAGTCAGGACTCAGGCCCTGACACTGTTCTTAAATAAGGCCCTGACATTACCTGTAACACAGGTCCTGATCTCATTCCTATCATAGGCGCTGATGTTGGACTTAACTAAGGCCCTGACACTGGTCCTAACTAAAGCTGTGACACTACTCCTAACTCAGGCCCTGACACTGTCCCTAACAAAGCCTGTGACACTACTCCTAAATCAGGCACTGACACTGTCCCTAACTAGGCCCTGACATACACCTAACTCAGGCCCTGACACTGTCTCTAACTAAGGCCCTGATACTACTCCAAACTCAGCACTGACACTGTCACTAACTAAGGCCCTGACACTATTCATAGCTCACGCCCTAACACAACTCCTAAGTCATGCCCTGACAATGTCCCTAACTAAGGCCCTGACACTATTCCTAACTCAGGCGCCGACACAATACTTAAGGAAGGCCCTGACATTACTCCTAACTCAGGCCCTGAAAAGGTCCCTAACTAAGGCCGACACAACTCCTAACTCAGGCACTAACACTGTCCCTAAATAAGGCCCTGAAACTATTCCTAACTGAGGCGCTGATACAATACCTAACGAAGGCACTGATGCTCCTCCTAACTAAGGCCCTGACACTACTCCTATCTCAAGCAATGACACTGTCCCTAACTTAGGCCCCGACTCTACTCCTGACTCAGGCACTGACACTTTCCCTAACTTAGGCCCGGACACTACTCCTTACTAAGCAACTGACACTGTCCCTAACTAAGGCCTTGACGTTACTCTCAACTCAGGCACTAACACTGTCCCTAACTAAGGATTTGACACTACTCTTAACTCAGGCCCTGGCACAGTCCCTAACAAAGGCCTGCCACTACCCCCAACTCTGGCACTGAGAGTGTCCCTAACTACGGCCATCACACTACTCCTAACTCAGGCACTGATGCTGTCCCTAAGTAAGGCCCTGACACTACTCCCAATGCAGGCACTGACGCTGTCCCTAACTAAGGCTCTGACACTACTCCCAACACAGGCATTGACACTGTCCCTAACTAAGGCCCTCACACTACTACTTACTTAGGCACTGACACGCTACCTAACTAAGGCCCTGAGACTACTTCTACCTCAGATCCTGACACTGCCCCTAACGAAGGGCCTGATACTACTCCCAACACAGGCACTGACACTCTCCCTAACTAAGGCCTTGACACTACTTTTAACTCATGCCCTGATGCTGTCCCCGAAAAAGACCTCAAGACTATTCCCAACTCAGGCACTGACACTCTCCCTAACTAAGACCCTGACACTACTCCCATCTCAGCCATTGACACTGTCCCTAATGCCCTGACACCACTTCCAACTCAGGCACTGACACTGTCCCTAACTAGGACCTGACACTACTCCCAACTCAGGCACTGACACTGTCCCTAACTAAGGCCCTGACATAACTCCCAACTCTGGCACTGACACTTTCTCTAACTAAGGCCCTGTAACTACTCACAACTCAGGCCCTGACACTGTTCCTAACTACCAGTCTCAGACTACTCCTAACTTAGGCCCTGACACTATTCCTAACACAATCACTGACACTGTCCCTAACTAAGGTCCTGAGACGATTCCTAACTCAGACCCTGACACTGTCCATAACTTAGGCCATGTCACTATTCCCAACTCAGGCACTGACGCTCTTCCTAACTAAGGGTCTGACACTACTCCAAACTGAGACACTGACACTCTTCCAAATTAAGGCCTTGACACTACTCTTAACTCAGGCCCTGACACTGTCCATAATAAAGACCCTGAAGAAAATCCCAGCTTAGGCACTGACAATGTCCGTAACTAAGGCCCTGACACTATTCCCATCTCAGCCACTGACACTGTCCCTAACTATGGCCCTGACACTACTCCCAATGCAAGCACTGGCGCTGTCCCTAACTAAGGCACTGGCACTACTCCCAACTCGCCCTGGCTCTGTCCCTAACTAAGGCTCTGACACTACTCCCATTTCAGGCAATGACAGTGTCCCTAACTGAGGCAATGATACTACTCCCAACTCAAGCACTAAGGCTCTGGATCATTGTGATGACAAGCGCCATGGAGCATTGTGATGACAAGGGCCATGGAGAATTGTGATGACGGGTCCTGGAGCATTGTGGTGACAAGGGCCATGGAGCATTTTGATGACAGGGGTCATGGGGCATTGTGATGAAAGTGGTCATGGAGCATTGTGATTAAAGTGGTCATGGAACATTGTGATAAAAGTGGTCATGTAGCATTGTGATGAAAAGTGCTATGGAGCATTGGGATGACAGGGGTCATGGAGCATTGTGATGACAAATGCGTGGAGATTTGTGATGACGAGGACCATGGGGCATTGAGATTATAAGGATGATGCAGCATTGTGATGACAGGGGCCATGGAGCATTTTAATGACAAGGGACATGGAGCATTGTGATGACAGAGGTCATGGAGCATTGTGGTGACCAGCGGCATGGAGCATTGTGAAGAAAGGGGTACTGTAACATTGTGATGAAAGGGTCAAGGAGCATTTGGATTACAAGGATCATGGAGCATTGTGATGACAAGGGCCATGGAGCATTGTGATGACAGGGCTCATGTGGCATTATGATGACAGTGGTCATGGAGCAATGTGATGAACGTTGTCATGGAGCACTGTGATTACAGGGGCCATGGAGAATTGTGATGACAAAGGCCAGGGAACATTGTGATGACAGGGGTCATGGAGCATTGTGCTGAAAACGGACCTGGAGCATTGTGATGAAAGGGGTCATGGCTCACTGTGATGACAGGGGGCCTGGAACATTGTGATGACAGGGGTCACGGGGCATTGTGATGACAAGGGCCATGGAACATTTTGATGATAGTGGTCATATGGCATTTTGAATGACAGGGGCCATGAAGCATTGTGAGGACAAGAGTCATGGAGACTTGTGATGACAGGGGGCATGGAGCTTTGTGATTTCACAGGCATGTAGCATTTTAGACAAGGCTCATGGAGCATTGGGATGACAGGGGTCATGGAGCATTGTGATGATGAGGGCATGGAGCATTGTGATGACAATGGCATGGAGCATTGCGATGACAAAGTCATGGAGCATTGCGATGACAAAGTCATGGAGCATTGTGATGACAGGGGTTATGGAGCATTGTGATGACAAGGGCGTGGAGCATTGTGATGACAGTGGTCATGGAACATTGTGACGATAAGGGCATCGAGCCGAGTTAGGGACAGTCTAGCGGCCTTGGGACTAAATTCAGTGCCTGAATTAGGCACAGCATAAGGTCTTTAGTTAGCATAAGAGGTAGGACATTAGCTCGGGACAGGGTTAGGGTAAAGGCTTGGAATCGTGTCAGCAAATGACCTAAGGATAGTGTGAAGACCTTTGTTACTGAGACTCTCAGGGACTTATTCAGAAGCAGTGTTAGGGCTTCAGGTCGGGACAGCATCAGGGCCTGACTTAGGGAGAGCGACAGGGCCTGAGTGAGGCCTAATGTCAGGCCCTTAGCTGGGGACACTGTCAGGGAATGACTTAGGAGCAGCATCAGTGCCTTTGTTGGATCAGCTTTAGGTTCTTAGTTAAAGACATGACCGGAGCCCTAGTTAGTCACAGCGTCAAGGCCTCAGTTAGGGAAAGCTTCAGGGTCTGAGTTACAGACAGCCTCATGTCTTCACTTAAAGACAGCGACAGGGCTTTCTTAGGGACAGTGTCAGGACCTTGGTTAGAAATGAGTCAGGATATTAGCTCAGGAGAGTGTCAGGATTTTAGTCATTGCTGGCAGCAGGGCCTATATTAAGGACAGATTCCGGGCCTTTGTTAGATTCAGTGTCATGGCCTTAGTTAGGAGTAGTCAGGGCCTTAGTTAGGGAGAGCATTAGGGTTTCAGTTAGCATAAGGTGCAGGAGATTATCTCGGGACAGAGTCAGGTTCCAGGCCAGAGACAGTGAAAGGAAATGACCAAGGGATAACGAGAAGACCTTAGTTATTGAGAGCATCGGGGCCTTAGTTAGCAGCAGCGTGAGCACCTTAATCAGGACCAGTGCCAGGGCTTGATGTATGGACAGCATCAGAGCCTAACTAAGGTACAGCAACAGGGCCTAAGTGAGGCCTATCTTTAGGGCCTGAGTAAGGGGCAGTATCAGGGCATGACTTAGGAGCAGCATAAAGGCCTCTGTAGGATCAGCATTAGGGTCTTGGTTAAAGCTATTATCAGGGCCTCCGTTAGGGATAGCCTCAAGGCCTCACTTAGGGACAGCGTCAGGGCTTACTTTGGGAAAGTTTCAGGACCTTGGTAAGACATGGGTCAGGCTATTAGCTCAGGATAATATCAGGTGTTCAGATATTGATGGCAGCAGGGCCTTAGTTAGAGGCAGTGTCAGCGCCTAAGTTAGGACTAGCATCAGAGCCTTTGTTAGGTACAGTGTCAGTGACTGAGTTAGGTGTAGTGTCAGAGCCTTAGTTAGGGACAGTGTCAGGGCCTGCATTAGGACGAGCCTCCAGGCCTCAGTTAGGGACAGGTTCACGGCCTCGGACCTAAATTCACGGCCTCATTTAGGGACAGAATCAGGGATTTAGCTAGCATAAGGGGATCTACAGCTGAAAGCAACCTGAACACCACCACAAGCAGATGCAGAAATGAACCATGCACGCTCCTATGAAGGAATATTCCACAGCAGTTGAGTACATTTTGTTTAAAGTTAGTAACACTATAAAAATTATGTTTTGAAGAAAACTATATTCAGAAGATGAAAGAATCTCGTTCTAAAGAATCTCTTTAGCTCATCTCGACATTAGCTAAAGAGAAGGTTGGGTTAAGGTCTAGGGAGAGTGTCAGGAAATGACCTAGGGATAGTGTCAAGACCTTAGTTACTTAGCACATCAGGACCTAATTTAGGAGCAGTGAGTGTCAGGGCTTCGGGTAGGAACAGCGTCAGAGCCTGACTTAGGGAGTGGGACAGGGCCTGAGTGAGGCCTTGCGTCAGGGCCTTAGCTAGAGACAGTGTCAGGGCATGACTTAGGAGCAGCATAAGAGCCACGGTAGGATCAGCCTCAGGGGCTATGTTACAGATATTATCAGGGCCTCTGTTAGGGACAGCCTCAAGGCCTCACTTAGAGACAGCATCAGGGCTTCCTTAGGGACAGTTTCAGGACTTTGGTAAGAGATGGGTCAAGAAATTAGCTCAGGATAGTGTCAGGACGTTAGATATTGACGGCAGCAGGGCCTTAGTTAGGGACAGTGTCAGGCCCTGAATTAGGACGAACATCGAGGCCTTAGGTACGGACAGGGTCACAGCCTCGAGAGTAATTTTAGGCCCTTAGTTAAGGACAGCAGCAGGGCTGTAGTTAGCATAAGAGGCACGACATTTGCTAGGGCCAGGGTCAGGTTACGCTCTAGGGATAGTGTCAGGAAAGGACCTAAGCATAGTGTCAAAACCTTAGTTACTGAGAGTATCAGATCCTTATTTAGAAGCAGTGTCAGGGCTTCAGGTAGGGACAGCATCAGAACCTGACTTAGGGAGAGCGTTAGGGCCTGAGTGAGGCCTAGCGTCAGGCCCTTAGATGAGGACAATGTCAGGGCATGAGTTAGGAACAGCATCAGCTCCTCTGTTGGATCGACTTTAGCGTCTTAGATACAGACATCATCAGGTCCTCAGTTAGTCACAGCGTGAAGGCCTCAGTTAGGGAAGGCTTCAGGGCCTGAGTTAGGGACAGCCTCAGTTCTTAACTTAGGGACAGTGATAGGGGCTTTCTTAGGGACAGTGTCAGGACCTTGGTTAGAAATATGTCAGGATATTAACTCAGGCTAGTGTCCAGTTTTTAGTTATTGCTGACAGCAGGGCCTATATTAGGGGCAAATTCTGAGCCTTACTTAGAGACAGTGTCAGGGCCTGAGTTAGGACTAGCATCACAGCCCTTGTAAAGTACAGTGTCAGGGACTGAGTTAGGTGTAGTGTCAGGGCTTTAGTTAGGGACAGTGTCAGCGCCTCAGTTAGGATGATCCTCCAAACTTCAGTTAGGGACAGGTTGACGGCCTCAGGACTAATTTCAGGCTCTTAGTTAGAGACAACGTCAGGGATTTAGTTAGCATAAGAGGTTCGACAATAGCTAAAGACAAGTTTAGGTTAAGATCTAGGGAGAGTGTCAGGAAATGACCTAGGGATAGTGTCAAGACCATAGCTAATTAGAGCATCAGTGCCTAATTTAGGCCCAGTGTCAGGGCTTCAGGTAGGGATAGAATCTTAGCCTGACTTAGGGAGAGCGACAGGGCCTGAGTGATGCCTCGAGTCAGGGCCTTAGCTACGGACAGCGTCAGGGCATGACATAGGATCAGCATAAGGTTCTCTGTAGGGTCAGCATTAGGGTCTTAGTTTAAGACATTATCAGGACCTCTGTGAGGGACAGCCTCAGGGCCTCACTTAGGGACAGTGTCAGGGCTAACTTTGGGAGAGTTTCAGGACCTTGGTAAGACATGGGTCAGGATATTAGCTCAGGATAATGTCAGGACTTTAGATATTGATGGTAGCAGCGCCTACGTTAGGGAAAGTTTCAAGGCGTTAGTTAGGAGTAGCGGGCCTCTGATAGGTCCAGTGTCAGATCCTCAGTTAGCAATAGTGTTAGGGCCGTAGTTAGGGACAGTGTCAGGACTGGATGTAGGGCGAGCATCTAGGCCTTAGTTCGGGACAGTTTCATGGTCTTGGGACTAAATTCAGTGCCTGAGGTAGGCACAGCCTAAGGGCTTCAGTTAGCATAAGAGGCAGGACATTAGCTAGTGACCGTGTCAGTTTAACATCTAGGGATAGTGTCAGGAAATGACCTAAGGATAGTGTGAAGACCTTTGTTATGGAGACTCTCAGGGCCTTATTCAGAACCAGTGTTAGGGCTTCAGGTAGGGACAGCATCAGAGCCTGACTTAGGGAGAGCGTTAGGGGCTGCGTGAGGCCTAGCATCAGACACTTAGTGGGGGACACTATCGGGGCATGACTTAGGAGCAGCATCAGGGCCTCTGTTGGATCAGCCTTAGGGTCTTAGTTAAAGACATGATCAGGGTCTGAGTTAGTCACAGCATCAAGGCCTGAGTTACTTAGGGAAAGCTTCAGGGCCTCACTTAGGGACAGCGTCAGGGTTTACTGTGGGACAGTTTCAGGAGCTTGGTAAGACATGGGTCAGGTTATTA
Organism: Balaenoptera physalus; assembly: GCF_965194825.1. Lineage (NCBI taxonomy): Eukaryota > Metazoa > Chordata > Mammalia > Artiodactyla > Balaenopteridae > Balaenoptera > Balaenoptera physalus. Next base: position 2,428,391 of record NW_028126517.1, read on the forward strand.
GCTCCAGATAATGTCAGGACTTTAGATGTTGATGGCAGCAGCCCTTAGTTAGAGACAGTGTCAGGCCCTGAGTTACGACTAGCATCAGAGCCTTTGTTAGATACAATGTACGGGACTGAATTAGGAGTAGAGTCAGGGCCTTCGTTAGTGGCAGTGTCAGGGCCTGACTTAGGGAGAGCGACAGGGCCTGAGTGAGGCTTAGCATCAGGCCCTTAGCTGGGCACACTGTCAGGGCATGACTTTGGAGCAGCATCAGCGTCTTTGCTGGATCAGCATTAAGGTCTTCGTTAGGTACATGATCAGGGCCTGAATTAGTCACAGCTTCAAGGTTTCAGTTAAGGAAAGCTTCAGGGCCTGAGTTAGGGACAGCCTCAGGTCTTCACTTAGGGACAGCGTCAGGGCTTACTTTGGGACAGTTTCAGGACCTTGGAAAGACATAGGTCAGGATATTAGCTCAGGATAATGTCAGGACTTTTGATAGTGATGGCAGCAGGGCCTTAGTTACAGACGGTTTCAGGGCCTGAGTTAGGCCTAGCATCAGAGACTTTGTTAGGTACAGTGTAAGGGACTGAGTTAGCAGTAGTGTCAGGGCCTTGCTTAGGGACTGTGTCAGGGTCTGATTTAGGTGTACTGTCTGAGACCTAGTTAGGGACAGTGCTAGGGCCTGAGTTAAGATTAGTGTCAAGGCCTTATTTAGGACCAATTTCAGGGCCTTAGTTTGGACTAGCATCAGAGCCATTGTTAGGAATCGTATGAGGGCCTGAGTTAGGCATACTATCAGGGCCTTAGTTAGGGACAGTTTTAGGGCCTGAGTTAGGATTAGTGTCAAGGCCTTATTTAGGACCAATTTTAGGGCTTTAGTTTGGACTAGCAACAAAGCCTTTGTTAGGTATCATGTCGGGGCCTCAGTTAGGTGTAGTGTCAGGGCCATTGTTCGGGACAGTATCAGGGCCTGACTTAGGAGAAGTTCAGGGCCTTAGCCAGGGAAAGTGTCAGGGCCTTAGTTAGGGACATTATCAGGGCCTGAATTAGCAGTAGTGTCAAAAGTCCTTAGTGAGGACAGTAAGGAGTCAGTCAGGACTCAGGCCCTGACACTGTTCTTAAATAAGGCCCTGACATTACCTGTAACACAGGTCCTGATCTCATTCCTATCATAGGCGCTGATGTTGGACTTAACTAAGGCCCTGACACTGGTCCTAACTAAAGCTGTGACACTACTCCTAACTCAGGCCCTGACACTGTCCCTAACATAGCCTGTGACACTACTCCTAAATCAGGCACTGACACTGTCCCTAACTAGGCCCTGATATACACCTAACTCAGGCCCTGACACTGTCTCTAACTAAGGCCCTGATACTACTCCAAACTCAGCACTGACACTGTCACTAACTAAGGCCCTGACACTATTCATAGCTCACGCCCTAACACAACTCCTAAGTCATGCCCTGACAATGTCCCTAACTAAGGCCCTGACACTATTCCTAACTCAGGCGCCGACACAATACTTAAGGAAGGCCCTGACATTACTCCTAACTCAGGCCCTGAAAAGGTCCCTAACTAAGGCCGACACAACTCCTAACTCAGGCACTAACACTGTCCCTAAATAAGGCCCTGAAACTATTCCTAACTGAGGCGCTGATACAATACCTAACGAAGGCACTGATGCTCCTCCTAACTAAGGCCCTGACACTACTCCTATCTCAAGCAATGACACTGTCCCTAACTTAGGCCCCGACTCTACTCCTGACTCAGGCACTGACACTTTCCCTAACTTAGGCCCGGACACTACTCCTAACTAAGCAACTGACACTGTCCCTAACTAAGGCCCGGACACTACTCCTTACTCAGGCACTGACAATGTCACTAACTAAGGCCGTGACACTACTCCCAAAATAGGCACTGAGACTGTCCCTAAATATGCCCTGACAGTACTCCGAACTCAGGCACTGACACTGTCCTTAACTAAGGCCCTGATACTACTTCCACCTCAGGCACTGACACTCTCCCTAAGTAAGCCCTGACATTACTCCCAATTCCGGCATTGACACTTTCGCTAACTAAGGCCCTGAAACTACTAACAACTCAGGCCCTTACACTGTTACTAACTACCGGTCTCAGACTACTCCTAACTCAGGCCCTGGCACTGTCCATAACTTAGGCTCTGGCACTATTCCTAACTCAGACACTGACGCTGTCCCTTAACTAAGGGTCTGACACTCCTCCCAACTCAGACACTGACACTCTCCCTAACAAAGGCCTTGACACTACTCTTAACTAATACCCTGACACTGTCCCTAACAAAGACCCTGACACTATTCCCAACTCAGGCGCTGTCACTCTCCGTAACTAAGACCGTGACACTACTCCCATCTCAGCCACTGACATTGTCCCTAAGGCCCTGACACTACCGCCAACTCAGGCACTGACACTATCCCTAACTAAGGCCCTGACACTACTCCCAACCTAGGCCCTGACATTGTCCGTAACTAAGGCCTTGACGTTACTCTCAACTCAGGCACTAACACTGTCCCTAACTAAGGACTTGACGGTACTCTTAACTCAGGCCCTGGCACAGTCCCGAACAAAGGCCTCCCACTACCCCCAACTCTGGCACTGAGAGTGTCCCTAACTACGGCCATCACACTACTCCTAACTCAGGCACTGACACTACTCCCAACGCAGGCACTGACGCTGTCCCTAACTAAGGCTCTGACACTACTCCCAACACAGGCATTGACACTGTTCCTAACTAAGGCCCTCACACTACTACTTACTTAGGCACTAACACGCTACCTAACTAAGGCCCTGAGACTACTTCTACCTCAGACCCTGACACTGCCCCTAACGAAGGGCCTGATACTACTCCCAACACAGGCACTGACACTCTCCCTAACTAAGGCCTTGACACTACTTTTAACTCATGCCCTGATGCTGTCCCCAAAAAAGACCCTGAGACTATTCCCAACTCAGGCACTGACACTCTCCCTAACTAAGACCCTGACACTACTCCCATCTCAGCCACTGACACTGTCCCTAATGCCCTGACACTACTTCCAACTCAGGCACTGACACTGTCCCTAACTAGGCCCTGACACTACTCCCAACTCAGGCACTGACACTGTCCCTAACTCAGGCCCTGACATATCTCCCAACTCCGGCACTGACACTTTCTCTAACTACGGCCCTGAAACTACTCACAACTCAGGCACTGACCCTGTCCCTAACTAGGCCCTGACACTACTCCCAACTCAGGCACTGACACTGTCCCTAATTAAGGCCCTGACATAACTCCCAACTCTGGCACTGACACTTTCTCTAACTAAGGCCCTGTAACTACTCACAACTCAGGCCCTGACACTGTTCCTAACTACCAGTCTCAGACTACTCCTAACTTAGGCCCTGACACTATTCCTAACACAATCACTGACACTGTCCCTAACTAAGGTCCTGAGACGATTCCTAACTCAGACCCTGACACTGTCCATAACTTAGGCCATGTCACTATTCCCAACTCAGGCACTGACGCTCTTCCTAACTAAGGGTCTGACACTACTCCAAACTGAGACACTGACACTCTTCCAAATTAAGGCCTTGACACTACTCTTAACTCAGGCCCTGACACTGTCCATAATAAAGACCCTGAAGAAAATCCCAGCTTAGGCACTGACAATGTCCGTAACTAAGGCCCTGACACTATTCCCATCTCAGCCACTGACACTGTCCCTAACTATGGCCCTGACACTACTCCCAATGCAAGCACTGGCGCTGTCCCTAACTAAGGCACTGGCACTACTCCCAACTCGCCCTGGCTCTGTCCCTAACTAAGGCTCTGACACTACTCCCATTTCAGGCAATGACAGTGTCCCTAACTGAGGCAATGATACTACTCCCAACTCAAGCACTAAGGCTCTGGATCATTGTGATGACAAGCGCCATGGAGCATTGTGATGACAAGGGCCATGGAGAATTGTGATGACGGGTCCTGGAGCATTGTGGTGACAAGGGCCATGGAGCATTTTGATGACAGGGGTCATGGGGCATTGTGATGAAAGTGGTCATGGAGCATTGTGATTAAAGTGGTCATGGAACATTGTGATAAAAGTGGTCATGTAGCATTGTGATGAAAAGTGCTATGGAGCATTGGGATGACAGGGGTCATGGAGCATTGTGATGACAAATGCGTGGAGATTTGTGATGACGAGGACCATGGGGCATTGAGATTATAAGGATGATGCAGCATTGTGATGACAGGGGCCATGGAGCATTTTAATGACAAGGGACATGGAGCATTGTGATGACAGAGGTCATGGAGCATTGTGGTGACCAGCGGCATGGAGCACTGTGAAGAAAGGGGTACTGTAACATTGTGATGAAAGGGTCAAGGAGCATTTGGATTACAAGGATCATGGAGCATTGTGATGACAAGGGCCATGGAGCATTGTGATGACAGGGCTCATGTGGCATTATGATGACAGTGGTCATGGAGCAATGTGATGAACGTTGTCATGGAGCACTGTGATTACAGGGGCCATGGAGAATTGTGATGACAAAGGCCAGGGAACATTGTGATGACCGGGGTCATGGAGCATTGTGCTGAAAACGGACCTGGAGCATTGTGATGAAAGGGGTCATGGCTCACTGTGATGACAGGGGGCCTGGAACATTGTGATGACAGGGGTCACGGGGCATTGTGATGACAAGGGCCATGGAACATTTTGATGATAGTAGTCATATGGCATTTTGAATGACAGGGGCCATGAAGCATTGTGAGGACAAGAGTCATGGAGACTTGTGATGACAGGGGGCATGGAGCTTTGTGATTTCACAGGCATGTAGCATTTTAGACAAGGCTCATGGAGCATTGGGATGACAGGGGTCATGGAGCATTGTGATGATAAGGGCATGGAGCATTGTGATGACAATGGCATGGAGCATTGCGATGACAAAGTCATGGAGCATTGCGATGACAAAGTCATGGAGCATTGTGATGACAGGGGTTATGGAGCATTGTGATGACAGTGGTCATGGAACATTGTGACGATAAGGGCATCGAGCCGAGTTAGGGACAGTCTAGCGGCCTTGGGACTAAATTCAGTGCCTGAATTAGGCACAGCATAAGGTCTTTAGTTAGCATAAGAGGTAGGACATTAGCTCGGGACAGGGTTAGGGTAAAGGCTTGGAATCGTGTCAGCAAATGACCTAAGGATAGTGTGAAGACCTTTGTTACTGAGACTCTCAGGGACTTATTCAGAAGCAGTGTTAGGGCTTCAGGTCGGGACAGCATCAGGGCCTGACTTAGGGAGAGCGACAGGGCCTGAGTGAGGCCTAATGTCAGGCCCTTAGCTGGGGACACTGTCAGGGAATGACTTAGGAGCAGCATCAGTGCCTTTGTTGGATCAGCTTTAGGTTCTTAGTTAAAGACATGACCGGAGCCCTAGTTAGTCACAGCGTCAAGGCCTCAGTTAGGGAAAGCTTCAGGGTCTGAGTTACAGACAGCCTCATGTCTTCACTTAAAGACAGCGACAGGGCTTTCTTAGGGACAGTGTCAGGAGCTTGGTTAGAAATGAGTCAGGATATTAGCTCAGGAGAGTGTCAGGATTTTAGTCATTGCTGGCAGCAGGGCCTATATTAAGGACAGATTCCGGGCCTTTGTTAGATTCAGTGTCTTGGCCTTAGTTAGGAGTAGTCAGGGCCTTAGTTAGGGAGAGCATTAGGGTTTCAGTTAGCATAAGGTGCAGGAGATTATCTCGGGACAGAGTCAGGTTCCAGGCCAGAGACAGTGAAAGGAAATGACCAAGGGATAACGAGAAGACCTTAGTTATTGAGAGCATCAGGGCCTTAGTTAGCAGCAGCGTGAGCAACTTAATCAGGACCAGTGCCAGGGCTTGATGTATGGACAGCATCAGAGCCTAACTAAGGTACAGCAACAGGGCCTAAGTGAGGCCTATCTTTAGGGCCTGAGTAAGGGGCAGTATCAGGGCATGACTTAGGAGCAGCATAAAGGCCTCTGTAGGATCAGCATTAGGGTCTTGGTTAAAGCTATTATCAGGGCCTCCGTTAGGGATAGCCTCAAGGCCTCACTTAGGGACAGCGTCAGGGCTTACTTTGGGAAAGTTTCAGGACCTTGGTAAGACATGGGTCAGGTTATTAGCTCAGGATAATATCAGGTGTTCAGATATTGACGGCAGCAGGGCCTTAGTTAGAGGCAGTGTCAGCGCCAAAGTTAGGACTAGCATCAGAGCCTTTGTTACGTACAGTGTCAGTGACTGAGTTAGGTGTAGTGTCAGAGCCTTAGTTAGGGACAGTGTCAGGGCCTGCATTAGGACGAGCCTCCAGGCCTCAGTTAGGGACAGGTTCACGGCCTCGGACCTAAATTCAGGGCCTCATTTAGGGACAGAATCAGGGATTTAGCTAGCATAAGGGGATCTACAGCTGAAAGCAACCTGAGCACCACCACAAGAAGATGCACAAGTGAACCATGCACGCTCCTATGAAGGAATATTCCACAGCAGTTGAGTACATTTTGTTTAAAGTTAGTAACACTATAAAAATTATGTTTTGAAGAAAACTATATTCAGAAGATGAAAGAATCTCGTTCTAAAGAATCTCTTTAGCTCATCTCGACATTAGCTAAAGAGAAGGTTGGGTTAAGGTCTAGGGAAAGTGTCAGGAAATGACCTAGGGATAGTGTCAAGACCTTAGTTACTTAGCACATCAGGACCTAATTTAGGAGCAGTGAGTGTCAGGGCTTCGGGTAGGAACAGCGTCAGAGCCTGACTTAGGGAGTGGGACAGGGCCTGAGTGAAGCCTAGCGTCAGGGCCTTAGCTAGAGACAGTGTCAGGGCATGACTTAGGAGCAGCATAAGAGCCACGGTAGGATCAGCCTCAGGGGCTATGTTACAGATATTATCAGGGCCTCTGTTAGGGACAGCCTCAAGGCCTCACTTAGAGACAGCATCAGGGCTTCCTTAGGGACAGTTTCAGGACCTTGGTAAGAGATGGGTCAAGAAATTAGCTCAGGATAGTGTCAGGACGTTAGATATTGACGGCAGCAGGGCCTTAGTTAGGGACAGTGTCAGGCCCTGAATTAGGACGAACTTCGAGGCCTTAGGTACGGACAGGGTCACAGCCTCGAGAGTAATTTTAGGCCCTTAGTTAAGGACAGCAGCAGGGCTGTAGTTAGCATAAGAGGCACGACATTTGCTAGGGCCAGGGTCAGGTTACGCTCTAGGGATAGTGTCAGGAAAGGACCTAAGCATAGTGTCAAAACCTTAGTTACTGAGAGTATCAGATCCTTATTTAGAACCAGTGTCAGGGCTTCAGGTAGGGACAGCATCAGAGCCTGACTTAGGGAGAGCGACAGGGCCTGAGTGAGGCCTAGCGTCAGGCCCTTAGATGAGGACAATGTCAGGGCATGACTTAGGAACAGCATCAGCTCCTCTGTTGGATCGACTTTAGCGTCTTAGATACAGACATCATCAGGTCCTCAGTTAGTCACAGCGTGAAGGCCTCAGTTAGGGAAGGCTTCAGGGCCTGAGTTAGGGACAGCCTCAGTTCTTAACTTAGGGACAGTGATAGGGGCTTTCTTAGGGACAGTGTCAGGACCTTGGTTAGAAATATGTCAGGATATTAACTCAGGCTAGTGTCCAGTTTTTAGTTATTGCTGACAGCAGGGCCTATATTAGGGGCAAATTCTGAGCCTTACTTAGAGACAGTGTCAGGGCCTGAGTTAGGACTAGCATCACAGCCCTTGTAAAGTACAGTGTCAGGGACTGAGTTAGGTGTAGTGTCAGGGCTTTAGTTAGGGACAGTGTCAGCGCCTCAGTTAGGATGATCCTCCAAACTTCAGTTAGGGACAGGTTGACGGCCTCAGGACTAATTTCAGGCTCTTAGTTAGAGACAACGTCAGGGATTTAGTTAGCATAAGAGGTTCGACAATAGCTAAAGACAAGTTTAGGTTAAGATCTAGGGAGAGTGTCAGGAAATGACCTAGGGATAGTGTCAAGACCATAGCTAATTAGAGCATCAGTGCCTAATTTAGGCCCAGTGTCAGGGCTTCAGGTAGGGATAGAATCTTAGCCTGACTTAGGGAGAGCGACAGGGCCTGAGTGATGCCTCGAGTCAGGGCCTTAGCTACGGACAGCGTCAGGGCATGACATAGGATCAGCATAAGGTTCTCTGTAGGGTCAGCATTAGGGTCTTAGTTTAAGACATTATCAGGACCTCTGTGAGGGACAGCCTCAGGGCCTCACTTAGGGACAGTGTCAGGGCTAACTTTGGGAGAGTTTCAGGACCTTGGTAAGACATGGGTCAGGATATTAGCTCAGGATAATGTCAGGACTTTAGATATTGATGGTAGCAGCGCCTACGTTAGGGAAAGTTTCAAGGCGTTAGTTAGGAGTAGCGGGCCTCTGATAGGTCCAGTGTCAGATCCTCAGTTAGCAATAGTGTTAGGGCCGTAGTTAGGGACAGTGTCAGGACTGGATGTAGGGCGAGCATCTAGGCCTTAGTTCGGGACAGTTTCATGGTCTTGGGACTAAATTCAGTGCCTGAGGTAGGCACAGCCTAAGGGCTTCAGTTAGCATAAGAGGCAGGACATTAGCTAGTGACCGTGTCAGTTTAACATCTAGGGATAGTGTCAGGAAATGACCTAAGGATAGTGTGAAGACCTTTGTTATGGAGACTCTCAGGGCCTTATTCAGAACCAGTGTTAGGGCTTCAGGTAGGGACAGCATCAGAGCCTGACTTAGGGAGAGCGTTAGGGGCTGCGTGAGGCCTAGCATCAGACACTTAGTGGGGGACACTATCGGGGCATGACTTAGGAGCAGCATCAGGGCCTCTGTTGGATCAGCCTTAGGGTCTTAGTTAAAGACATGATCAGGGTCTGAGTTAGTCACAGCATCAAGGCCTGAGTTACTTAGGGAAAGCTTCAGGGCCTCACTTAGGGACAGCGTCAGGGTTTACTGTGGGACAGTTTCAGGAGCTTGGTAAGACATGGGTCAGGTTATTAGCTCCAGATAATGCCAGGACTTTAGATGTTGATGGCAGCAGCCCTTAGTTAGAGACAGTGTCAGGCCCTGAGTTACGACTAGCATCAGAGCCTTTGTTAGATACAATGTACGGGACTGAATTAGGAGTAGAGTCAGGGCCTTCGTTAGTGGCAGTGTCAGGGCCTGACTTAGGGAGAGCGACAGGGCCTGAGTGAGGCTTAGCATCAGGCCCTTAGCTGGGCACACTGTCAGGGCATGACTTTGGAGCAGCATCAGCGTCTTTGCTGGATCAGCATTAAGGTCTTCGTTAGGTACATGATCAGGGCCTGAATTAGTCACAGCTTCAAGGTTTCAGTTAAGGAAAGCTTCAGGGCCTGAGTTAGGGACAGCCTCAGGTCTTCACTTAGGGACAGCGTCAGGGCTTACTTTGGGACAGTTTCAGGACCTTGGAAAGACATAGGTCAGGATATTAGCTCAGGATAATGTCAGGACTTTTGATAGTGATGGCAGCAGGGCCTTAGTTACAGACGGTTTCAGGGCCTGAGTTAGGCCTAGCATCAGAGACTTTGTTAGGTACAGTGTAAGGGACTGAGTTAGCAGTAGTGTCAGGGCCTTGCTTAGGGACTGTGTCAGGGTCTGATTTAGGTGTACTGTCTGAGACCTAGTTAGGGACAGTGCTAGGGCCTGAGTTAGGATTAGTGTCAAGGCCTTATTTAGGACCAATTTCAGGGCCTTAGTTTGGACTAGCATCAGAGCCATTGTTAGGAATCGTATGAGGGCCTGAGTTAGGCATACTATCAGGGCCTTAGTTAGGGACAGTTTTAGGGCCTGAGTTAGGATTAGTGTCAAGGCCTTATTTAGGACCAATTTTAGGGCTTTAGTTTGGACTAGCAACAAAGCCTTTGTTAGGTATCATGTCGGGGCCTCAGTTAGGTGTAGTGTCAGGGCCATTGTTCGGGACAGTATCAGGGCCTGACTTAGGAGAAGTTCAGGGCCTTAGCCAGGGAAAGTGTCAGGGCCTTAGTTAGGGACATTATCAGGGCCTGAATTAGCAGTAGTGTCAAAAGTCCTTAGTGAGGACAGTAAGGAGTCAGTCAGGACTCAGGCCCTGACACTGTTCTTAAATAAGGCCCTGACATTACCTGTAACACAGGTCCTGATCTCATTCCTATCATAGGCGCTGATGTTGGACTTAACTAAGGCCCTGACACTGGTCCTAACTAAAGCTGTGACACTACTCCTAACTCAGGCCCTGACACTGTCCCTAACATAGCCTGTGACACTACTCCTAAATCAGGCACTGACACTGTCCCTAACTAGGCCCTGATATACACCTAACTCAGGCCCTGACACTGTCTCTAACTAAGGCCCTGATACTACTCCAAACTCAGCACTGACACTGTCACTAACTAAGGCCCTGACACTATTCATAGCTCACGCCCTAACACAACTCCTAAGTCATGCCCTGACAATGTCCCTAACTAAGGCCCTGACACTATTCCTAACTCAGGCGCCGACACAATACTTAAGGAAGGCCCTGACATTACTCCTAACTCAGGCCCTGAAAAGGTCCCTAACTAAGGCCGACACAACTCCTAACTCAGGCACTAACACTGTCCCTAAATAAGGCCCTGAAACTATTCCTAACTGAGGCGCTGATACAATACCTAACGAAGGCACTGATGCTCCTCCTAACTAAGGCCCTGACACTACTCCTATCTCAAGCAATGACACTGTCCCTAACTTAGGCCCCGACTCTACTCCTGACTCAGGCACTGACACTTTCCCTAACTTAGGCCCGGACACTACTCCTAACTAAGCAACTGACACTGTCCCTAACTAAGGCCCGGACACTACTCCTTACTCAGGCACTGACAATGTCACTAACTAAGGCCGTGACACTACTCCCAAAATAGGCACTGAGACTGTCCCTAAATATGCCCTGACAGTACTCCGAACTCAGGCACTGACACTGTCCTTAACTAAGGCCCTGATACTACTTCCACCTCAGGCACTGACACTCTCCCTAAGTAAGCCCTGACATTACTCCCAATTCCGGCATTGACACTTTCGCTAACTAAGGCCCTGAAACTACTAACAACTCAGGCCCTTACACTGTTACTAACTACCGGTCTCAGACTACTCCTAACTCAGGCCCTGGCACTGTCCATAACTTAGGCTCTGGCACTATTCCTAACTCAGACACTGACGCTGTCCCTTAACTAAGGGTCTGACACTCCTCCCAACTCAGACACTGACACTCTCCCTAACAAAGGCCTTGACACTACTCTTAACTAATACCCTGACACTGTCCCTAACAAAGACCCTGACACTATTCCCAACTCAGGCGCTGTCACTCTCCGTAACTAAGACCGTGACACTACTCCCATCTCAGCCACTGACATTGTCCCTAAGGCCCTGACACTACCGCCAACTCAGGCACTGACACTATCCCTAACTAAGGCCCTGACACTACTCCCAACCTAGGCCCTGACATTGTCCGTAACTAAGGCCTTGACGTTACTCTCAACTCAGGCACTAACACTGTCCCTAACTAAGGACTTGACGGTACTCTTAACTCAGGCCCTGGCACAGTCCCGAACAAAGGCCTCCCACTACCCCCAACTCTGGCACTGAGAGTGTCCCTAACTACGGCCATCACACTACTCCTAACTCAGGCACTGACGCTGTCCCTAAGTAAGGCCCTGACACTACTCCCAACGCAGGCACTGACGCTGTCCCTAACTAAGGCTCTGACACTACTCCCAACACAGGCATTGACACTGTTCCTAACTAAGGCCCTCACACTACTACTTACTTAGGCACTGACACGCTACCTAACTAAGGCCCTGAGACTACTTCTACCTCAGACCCTGACACTGCCCCTAACGAAGGGCCTGATACTACTCCCAACACAGGCACTGACACTCTCCCTAACTAAGGCCTTGACACTACTTTTAACTCATGCCCTGATGCTGTCCCCAAAAAAGACCCTGAGACTATTCCCAACTCAGGCACTGACACTCTCCCTAACTAAGACCCTGACACTACTCCCATCTCAGCCACTGACACTGTCCCTAATGCCCTGACACTACTTCCAACTCAGGCACTGACACTGTCCCTAACTAGGCCCTGACACTACTCCCAACTCAGGCACTGACACTGTCCCTAACTCAGGCCCTGACATATCTCCCAACTCCGGCACTGACACTTTCTCTAACTACGGCCCTGAAACTACTCACAACTCAGGCACTGACCCTGTCCCTAACTAGGCCCTGACACTACTCCCAACTCAGGCACTGACACTGTCCCTAATTAAGGCCCTGACATAACTCCCAACTCTGGCACTGACACTTTCTCTAACTAAGGCCCTGTAACTACTCACAACTCAGGCCCTGACACTGTTCCTAACTACCAGTCTCAGACTACTCCTAACTTAGGCCCTGACACTATTCCTAACACAATCACTGACACTGTCCCTAACTAAGGTCCTGAGACGATTCCTAACTCAGACCCTGACACTGTCCATAACTTAGGCCATGTCACTATTCCCAACTCAGGCACTGACGCTCTTCCTAACTAAGGGTCTGACACTACTCCAAACTGAGACACTGACACTCTTCCAAATTAAGGCCTTGACACTACTCTTAACTCAGGCCCTGACACTGTCCATAATAAAGACCCTGAAGAAAATCCCAGCTTAGGCACTGACAATGTCCGTAACTAAGGCCCTGACACTATTCCCATCTCAGCCACTGACACTGTCCCTAACTATGGCCCTGACACTACTCCCAATGCAAGCACTGGCGCTGTCCCTAACTAAGGCACTGGCACTACTCCCAACTCGCCCTGGCTCTGTCCCTAACTAAGGCTCTGACACTACTCCCATTTCAGGCAATGACAGTGTCCCTAACTGAGGCAATGATACTACTCCCAACTCAAGCACTAAGGCTCTGGATCATTGTGATGACAAGCGCCATGGAGCATTGTGATGACAAGGGCCATGGAGAATTGTGATGACGGGTCCTGGAGCATTGTGGTGACAAGGGCCATGGAGCATTTTGATGACAGGGGTCATGGGGCATTGTGATGAAAGTGGTCATGGAGCATTGTGATTAAAGTGGTCATGGAACATTGTGATAAAAGTGGTCATGTAGCATTGTGATGAAAAGTGCTATGGAGCATTGGGATGACAGGGGTCATGGAGCATTGTGATGACAAATGCGTGGAGATTTGTGATGACGAGGACCATGGGGCATTGAGATTATAAGGATGATGCAGCATTGTGATGACAGGGGCCATGGAGCATTTTAATGACAAGGGACATGGAGCATTGTGATGACAGAGGTCATGGAGCATTGTGGTGACCAGCGGCATGGAGCACTGTGAAGAAAGGGGTACTGTAACATTGTGATGAAAGGGTCAAGGAGCATTTGGATTACAAGGATCATGGAGCATTGTGATGACAAGGGCCATGGAGCATTGTGATGACAGGGCTCATGTGGCATTATGATGACAGTGGTCATGGAGCAATGTGATGAACGTTGTCATGGAGCACTGTGATTACAGGGGCCATGGAGAATTGTGATGACAAAGGCCAGGGAACATTGTGATGACCGGGGTCATGGAGCATTGTGCTGAAAACGGACCTGGAGCATTGTGATGAAAGGGGTCATGGCTCACTGTGATGACAGGGGGCCTGGAACATTGTGATGACAGGGGTCACGGGGCATTGTGATGACAAGGGCCATGGAACATTTTGATGATAGTAGTCATATGGCATTTTGAATGACAGGGGCCATGAAGCATTGTGAGGACAAGAGTCATGGAGACTTGTGATGACAGGGGGCATGGAGCTTTGTGATTTCACAGGCATGTAGCATTTTAGACAAGGCTCATGGAGCATTGGGATGACAGGGGTCATGGAGCATTGTGATGATAAGGGCATGGAGCATTGTGATGACAATGGCATGGAGCATTGCGATGACAAAGTCATGGAGCATTGCGATGACAAAGTCATGGAGCATTGTGATGACAGGGGTTATGGAGCATTGTGATGACAGTGGTCATGGAACATTGTGACGATAAGGGCATCGAGCCGAGTTAGGGACAGTCTAGCGGCCTTGGGACTAAATTCAGTGCCTGAATTAGGCACAGCATAAGGTCTTTAGTTAGCATAAGAGGTAGGACATTAGCTCGGGACAGGGTTAGGGTAAAGGCTTGGAATCGTGTCAGCAAATGACCTAAGGATAGTGTGAAGACCTTTGTTACTGAGACTCTCAGGGACTTATTCAGAAGCAGTGTTAGGGCTTCAGGTCGGGACAGCATCAGGGCCTGACTTAGGGAGAGCGACAGGGCCTGAGTGAGGCCTAATGTCAGGCCCTTAGCTGGGGACACTGTCAGGGAATGACTTAGGAGCAGCATCAGTGCCTTTGTTGGATCAGCTTTAGGTTCTTAGTTAAAGACATGACCGGAGCCCTAGTTAGTCACAGCGTCAAGGCCTCAGTTAGGGAAAGCTTCAGGGTCTGAGTTACAGACAGCCTCATGTCTTCACTTAAAGACAGCGACAGGGCTTTCTTAGGGACAGTGTCAGGAGCTTGGTTAGAAATGAGTCAGGATATTAGCTCAGGAGAGTGTCAGGATTTTAGTCATTGCTGGCAGCAGGGCCTATATTAAGGACAGATTCCGGGCCTTTGTTAGATTCAGTGTCATGGCCTTAGTTAGGAGTAGTCAGGGCCTTAGTTAGGGAGAGCATTAGGGTTTCAGTTAGCATAAGGTGCAGGAGATTATCTCGGGACAGAGTCAGGTTCCAGGCCAGAGACAGTGAAAGGAAATGACCAAGGGATAACGAGAAGACCTTAGTTATTGAGAGCATCAGGGCCTTAGTTAGCAGCAGCGTGAGCAACTTAATCAGGACCAGTGCCAGGGCTTGATGTATGGACAGCATCAGAGCCTAACTAAGGTACAGCAACAGGGCCTAAGTGAGGCCTATCTTTAGGGCCTGAGTAAGGGGCAGTATCAGGGCATGACTTAGGAGCAGCATAAAGGCCTCTGTAGGATCAGCATTAGGGTCTTGGTTAAAGCTATTATCAGGGCCTCCGTTAGGGATAGCCTCAAGGCCTCACTTAGGGACAGCGTCAGGGCTTACTTTGGGAAAGTTTCAGGACCTTGGTAAGACATGGGTCAGGTTATTAGCTCAGGATAATATCAGGTGTTCAGATATTGACGGCAGCAGGGCCTTAGTTAGAGGCAGTGTCAGCGCCAAAGTTAGGACTAGCATCAGAGCCTTTGTTAGGTACAGTGTCAGTGACTGAGTTAGGTGTAGTGTCAGAGCCTTAGTTAGGGACAGTGTCAGGGCCTGCATTAGGACGAGCCTCCAGGCCTCAGTTAGGGACAGGTTCACGGCCTCGGACCTAAATTCAGGGCCTCATTTAGGGACAGAATCAGGGATTTAGCTAGCATAAGGGGATCTACAGCTGAAAGCAACCTGAGCACCACCACAAGAAGATGCACAAGTGAACCATGCACGCTCCTATGAAGGAATATTCCACAGCAGTTGAGTACATTTAGTTTAAAGTTAGTAACACTATAAAAATTATGTTTTGAAGAAAACTATATTCAGAAGATGAAAGAATCTCGTTCTAAAGAATCTCTTTAGCTCATCTCGACATTAGCTAAAGAGAAGGTTGGGTTAAGGTCTAGGGAAAGTGTCAGGAAATGACCTAGGGATAGTGTCAAGACCTTAGTTACTTAGCACATCAGGACCTAATTTAGGAGCAGTGAGTGTCAGGGCTTCGGGTAGGAACAGCGTCAGAGCCTGACTTAGGGAGTGGGACAGGGCCTGAGTGAAGCCTAGCGTCAGGGCCTTAGCTAGAGACAGTGTCAGGGCATGACTTAGGAGCAGCATAAGAGCCACGGTAGGATCAGCCTCAGGGGCTATGTTACAGATATTATCAGGGCCTCTGTTAGGGACAGCCTCAAGGCCTCACTTAGAGACAGCATCAGGGCTTCCTTAGGGACAGTTTCAGGACCTTGGTAAGAGATGGGTCAAGAAATTAGCTCAGGATAGTGTCAGGACGTTAGATATTGACGGCAGCAGGGCCTTAGTTAGGGACAGTGTCAGGCCCTGAATTAGGACGAACTTCGAGGCCTTAGGTACGGACAGGGTCACAGCCTCGAGAGTAATTTTAGGCCCTTAGTTAAGGACAGCAGCAGGGCTGTAGTTAGCATAAGAGGCACGACATTTGCTAGGGCCAGGGTCAGGTTACGCTCTAGGGATAGTGTCAGGAAAGGACCTAAGCATAGTGTCAAAACCTTAGTTACTGAGAGTATCAGATCCTTATTTAGAACCAGTGTCAGGGCTTCAGGTAGGGACAGCATCAGAGCCTGACTTAGGGAGAGCGACAGGGCCTGAGTGAGGCCTAGCGTCAGGCCCTTAGATGAGGACAATGTCAGGGCATGACTTAGGAACAGCATCAGCTCCTCTGTTGGATCGACTTTAGCGTCTTAGATACAGACATCATCAGGTCCTCAGTTAGTCACAGCGTGAAGGCCTCAGTTAGGGAAAGCTTCAGGGCCTGAGTTAGGGACAGCCTCAGTTCTTAACTTAGGGACAGTGATAGGGCTTTCTTAGGGACAGTGTCAGGACCTTGGTTAGAAATATGTCAGGATATTAACTCAGGCTAGTGTCCAGTTTTTAGTTATTGCTGACAGCAGGGCCTATATTAGGGGCAAATTCTGAGCCTTACTTAGAGACAGTGTCAGGGCCTGAGTTAGGACTAGCATCACAGCCCTTGTAAAGTACAGTGTCAGGGACTGAGTTAGGTGTAGTGTCAGGGCTTTAGTTAGGGACAGTGTCAGCGCCTCAGTTAGGATGATCCTCCAAACTTCAGTTAGGGACAGGTTGACGGCCTCAGGACTAATTTCAGGCTCTTAGTTAGAGACAACGTCAGGGATTTAGTTAGCATAAGAGGTTCGACAATAGCTAAAGACAAGTTTAGGTTAAGATCTAGGGAGAGTGTCAGGAAATGACCTAGGGATAGTGTCAAGACCATAGCTAATTAGAGCATCAGTGCCTAATTTAGGCCCAGTGTCAGGGCTTCAGGTAGGGATAGAATCTTAGCCTGACTTAGGGAGAGCGACAGGGCCTGAGTGATGCCTCGAGTCAGGGCCTTAGCTACGGACAGCGTCAGGGCATGACATAGGATCAGCATAAGGTTCTCTGTAGGGTCAGCATTAGGGTCTTAGTTTAAGACATTATCAGGACCTCTGTGAGGGACAGCCTCAGGGCCTCACTTAGGGACAGTGTCAGGGCTAACTTTGGGAGAGTTTCAGGACCTTGGTAAGACATGGGTCAGGATATTAGCTCAGGATAATGTCAGGACTTTAGATATTGATGGTAGCAGCGCCTACGTTAGGGAAAGTTTCAAGGCGTTAGTTAGGAGTAGCGGGCCTCTGATAGGTCCAGTGTCAGATCCTCAGTTAGCAATAGTGTTAGGGCCGTAGTTAGGGACAGTGTCAGGACTGGATGTAGGGCGAGCATCTAGGCCTTAGTTCGGGACAGTTTCATGGTCTTGGGACTAAATTCAGTGCCTGAGGTAGGCACAGCCTAAGGGCTTCAGTTAGCATAAGAGGCAGGACATTAGCTAGTGACCGTGTCAGTTTAACATCTAGGGATAGTGTCAGGAAATGACCTAAGGATAGTGTGAAGACCTTTGTTATGGAGACTCTCAGGGCCTTATTCAGAACCAGTGTTAGGGCTTCAGGTAGGGACAGCATCAGAGCCTGACTTAGGGAGAGCGTTAGGGGCTGCGTGAGGCCTAGCATCAGACACTTAGTGGGGGACACTATCGGGACATGACTTAGGAGCAGCATCAGGGCCTCTGTTGGATCAGCCTTAGGGTCTTAGTTAAAGACATGATCAGGGTCTGAGTTAGTCACAGCATCAAGGCCTGAGTTACTTAGGGAAAGCTTCAGGGCCTCACTTAGGGACAGCGTCAGGGTTTACTGTGGGACAGTTTCAGGAGCTTGGTAAGACATGGGTCAGGTTATTAGCTCCAGATAATGTCAGGACTTTAGATGTTGATGGCAGCAGCCCTTAGTTAGAGACAGTGTCAGGCTCTGAGTTACGACTAGCATCAGAGCCTTTGTTAGATACAATGTACGGGACTGAATTAGGAGTAGAGTCAGGGCCTTCGTTAGTGGCAGTGTCAGGGCCTGACTTAGGGAGAGCGACAGGGCCTGAGTGAGGCTTAGCATCAGGCCCTTAGCTGGGCACACTGTCAGGGCATGACTTTGGAGCAGCATCAGCGTCTTTGCTGGATCAGCATTAAGGTCTTCGTTAGGTACATGATCAGGGCCTGAATTAGTCACAGCTTCAAGGTTTCAGTTAAGGAAAGCTTCAGGGCCTGAGTTAGGGACAGCCTCAGGTCTTCACTTAGGGACAGCGTCAGGGCTTACTTTGGGACAGTTTCAGGACCTTGGAAAGACATAGGTCAGGATATTAGCTCAGGATAATGTCAGGACTTTTGATAGTGATGGCAGCAGGGCCTTAGTTACAGACGGTTTCAGGGCCTGAGTTAGGCCTAGCATCAGAGACTTTGTTAGGTACAGTGTAAGGGACTGAGTTAGCAGTAGTGTCAGGGCCTTGCTTAGGGACTGTGTCAGGGTCTGATTTAGGTGTACTGTCTGAGACCTAGTTAGGGACAGTGCTAGGGCCTGAGTTAGGATTAGTGTCAAGGCCTTATTTAGGACCAATTTCAGGGCCTTAGTTTGGACTAGCATCAGAGCCATTGTTAGGAATCGTATGAGGGCCTGAGTTAGGCATACTATCAGGGCCTTAGTTAGGGACAGTTTTAGGGCCTGAGTTAGGATTAGTGTCAAGGCCTTATTTAGGACCAATTTTAGGGCTTTAGTTTGGACTAGCAACAAAGCCTTTGTTAGGTATCATGTCGGGGCCTCAGTTAGGTGTAGTGTCAGGGCCATTGTTCGGGACAGTATCAGGGCCTGACTTAGGAGAAGTTCAGGGCCTTAGCCAGGGAAAGTGTCAGGGCCTTAGTTAGGGACATTATCAGGGCCTGAATTAGCAGTAGTGTCAAAAGTCCTTAGTGAGGACAGTAAGGAGTCAGTCAGGACTCAGGCCCTGACACTGTTCTTAAATAAGGCCCTGACATTACCTGTAACACAGGTCCTGATCTCATTCCTATCATAGGCGCTGATGTTGGACTTAACTAAGGCCCTGACACTGGTCCTAACTAAAGCTGTGACACTACTCCTAACTCAGGCCCTGACACTGTCCCTAACAAAGCCTGTGACACTACTCCTAAATCAGGCACTGACACTGTCCCTAACTAGGCCCTGACATACACCTAACTCAGGCCCTGACACTGTCTCTAACTAAGGCCCTGATACTACTCCAAACTCAGCACTGACACTGTCACTAACTAAGGCCCTGACACTATTCATAGCTCACGCCCTAACACAACTCCTAAGTCATGCCCTGACAATGTCCCTAACTAAGGCCCTGACACTATTCCTAACTCAGGCGCTGACACAATACTTAAGGAAGGCCCTGACATTACTCCTAACTCAGGCCCTGAAAAGGTCCCTAACTAAGGCCGACACAACTCCTAACTCAGGCACTAACACTGTCCCTAAATAAGGCCCTGAAACTATTCCTAACTGAGGCGCTGATACAATACCTAACGAAGGCACTGATGCTCCTCCTAACTAAGGCCCTGACACTACTCCTATCTCAAGCAATGACACTGTCCCTAACTTAGGCCCCGACTCTACTCCTGACTCAGGCACTGACACTGGCCCTAACTTAGGCCCGGACACTACTCCTAACTAAGCAACTGACACTGTCCCTAACTAAGGCCCGGACACTACTCCTTACTCAGGCACTGACAATGTCACTAACTAAGGCCGTGACACTACTCCCAAAATAGGCACTGAGACTGTCCCTAAATATGCCCTGACAGTACTCCGAACTCAGGCACTGACACTGTCCTTAACTAAGGCCCTGATACTACTTCCACCTCAGGCACTGACACTCTCCCTAAGTAAGCCCTGACATTACTCCCAATTCCGGCATTGACACTTTCGCTAACTAAGGCCCTGAAACTACTAACAACTCAGGCCCTTACACTGTTACTAACTACCGGTCTCAGACTACTCCTAACTCAGGCCCTGGCACTGTCCATAACTTAGGCTCTGGCACTATTCCTAACTCAGACACTGACGCTGTCCCTTAACTAAGGGTCTGACACTCCTCCCAACTCAGACACTGACACTCTCCCTAACAAAGGCCTTGACACTACTCTTAACTAATACCCTGACACTGTCCCTAACAAAGACCCTGACACTATTCCCAACTCAGGCGCTGTCACTCTCCGTAACTAAGACCGTGACACTACTCCCATCTCAGCCACTGACATTGTCCCTAAGGCCCTGACACTACCGCCAACTCAGGCACTGACACTATCCCTAACTAAGGCCCTGACACTACTCCCAACCTAGGCCCTGACATTGTCCCTAACTAAGGCCTTGACGTTACTCTCAACTCAGGCACTAACACTGTCCCTAACTAAGGACTTGACGGTACTCTTAACTCAGGCCCTGGCACAGTCCCGAACAAAGGCCTCCCACTACCCCCAACTCTGGCACTGAGAGTGTCCCTAACTACGGCCATCACACTACTCCTAACTCAGGCACTGACGCTGTCCCTAAGTAAGGCCCTGACACTACTCCCAACGCAGGCACTGACGCTGTCCCTAACTAAGGCTCTGACACTACTCCCAACACAGGCATTGACACTGTTCCTAACTAAGGCCCTCACACTACTACTTACTTAGGCACTGACACGCTACCTAACTAAGGCCCTGAGACTACTTCTACCTCAGACCCTGACACTGCCCCTAACGAAGGGCCTGATACTACTCCCAACACAGGCACTGACACTCTCCCTAACTAAGGCCTTGACACTACTTTTAACTCATGCCCTGATGCTGTCCCCAAAAAAGACCCTGAGACTATTCCCAACTCAGGCACTGACACTCTCCCTAACTAAGACCCTGACACTACTCCCATCTCAGCCACTGACACTGTCCCTAATGCCCTGACACTACTTCCAACTCAGGCACTGACACTGTCCCTAACTAGGCCCTGACACTACTCCCAACTCAGGCACTGACACTGTCCCTAACTCAGGCCCTGACATATCTCCCAACTCCGGCACTGACACTTTCTCTAACTACGGCCCTGAAACTACTCACAACTCAGGCACTGACCCTGTCCCTAACTAGGCCCTGACACTACTCCCAACTCAGGCACTGACACTGTCCCTAATTAAGGCCCTGACATAACTCCCAACTCTGGCACTGACACTTTCTCTAACTAAGGCCCTGTAACTACTCACAACTCAGGCCCTGACACTGTTCCTAACTACCAGTCTCAGACTACTCCTAACTTAGGCCCTGACACTATTCCTAACACAATCACTGACACTGTCCCTAACTAAGGTCCTGAGACGATTCCTAACTCAGACCCTGACACTGTCCATAACTTAGGCCATGTCACTATTCCCAACTCAGGCACTGACGCTCTTCCTAACTAAGGGTCTGACACTACTCCAAACTGAGACACTGACACTCTTCCAAATTAAGGCCTTGACACTACTCTTAACTCAGGCCCTGACACTGTCCATAATAAAGACCCTGAAGAAAATCCCAGCTTAGGCACTGACAATGTCCGTAACTAAGGCCCTGACACTATTCCCATCTCAGCCACTGACACTGTCCCTAACTATGGCCCTGACACTACTCCCAATGCAAGCACTGGCGCTGTCCCTAACTAAGGCACTGGCACTACTCCCAACTCGCCCTGGCTCTGTCCCTAACTAAGGCTCTGACACTACTCCCATTTCAGGCAATGACAGTGTCCCTAACTGAGGCAATGATACTACTCCCAACTCAAGCACTAAGGCTCTGGATCATTGTGATGACAAGCGCCATGGAGCATTGTGATGACAAGGGCCATGGAGAATTGTGATGACGGGTCCTGGAGCATTGTGGTGACAAGGGCCATGGAGCATTTTGATGACAGGGGTCATGGGGCATTGTGATGAAAGTGGTCATGGAGCATTGTGATTAAAGTGGTCATGGAACATTGTGATAAAAGTGGTCATGTAGCATTGTGATGAAAAGTGCTATGGAGCATTGGGATGACAGGGGTCATGGAGCATTGTGATGACAAATGCGTGGAGATTTGTGATGACGAGGACCATGGGGCATTGAGATTATAAGGATGATGCAGCATTGTGATGACAGGGGCCATGGAGCATTTTAATGACAAGGGACATGGAGCATTGTGATGACAGAGGTCATGGAGCATTGTGGTGACCAGCGGCATGGAGCACTGTGAAGAAAGGGGTACTGTAACATTGTGATGAAAGGGTCAAGGAGCATTTGGATTACAAGGATCATGGAGCATTGTGATGACAAGGGCCATGGAGCATTGTGATGACAGGGCTCATGTGGCATTATGATGACAGTGGTCATGGAGCAATGTGATGAACGTTGTCATGGAGCACTGTGATTACAGGGGCCATGGAGAATTGTGATGACAAAGGCCAGGGAACATTGTGATGACCGGGGTCATGGAGCATTGTGCTGAAAACGGACCTGGAGCATTGTGATGAAAGGGGTCATGGCTCACTGTGATGACAGGGGGCCTGGAACATTGTGATGACAGGGGTCACGGGGCATTGTGATGACAAGGGCCATGGAACATTTTGATGATAGTGGTCATATGGCATTTTGAATGACAGGGGCCATGAAGCATTGTGAGGACAAGAGTCATGGAGACTTGTGATGACAGGGGGCATGGAGCTTTGTGATTTCACAGGCATGTAGCATTTTAGACAAGGCTCATGGAGCATTGGGATGACAGGGGTCATGGAGCATTGTGATGATAAGGGCATGGAGCATTGTGATGACAATGGCATGGAGCATTGCGATGACAAAGTCATGGAGCATTGCGATGACAAAGTCATGGAGCATTGTGATGACAGGGGTTATGGAGCATTGTGATGACAAGGGCGTGGAGCATTGTGATGACAGTGGTCATGGGACATTGTGACGATAAGGGCATCGAGCCGAGTTAGGGACAGTCTAGCGGCCTTGGGACTAAATTCAGTGCCTGAATTAGGCACAGCATAAGGTCTTTAGTTAGCATAAGAGGTAGGACATTAGCTCGGGACAGGGTTAGGGTAAAGGCTTGGAATCGTGTCAGCAAATGACCTAAGGATAGTGTGAAGACCTTTGTTACTGAGACTCTCAGGGACTTATTCAGAAGCAGTGTTAGGGCTTCAGGTCGGGACAGCATCAGGGCCTGACTTAGGGAGAGCGACAGGGCCTGAGTGAGGCCTAATGTCAGGCCCTTAGCTGGGGACACTGTCAGGGAATGACTTAGGAGCAGCATCAGTGCCTTTGTTGGATCAGCTTTAGGTTCTTAGTTAAAGACATGACCGGAGCCCTAGTTAGTCACAGCGTCAAGGCCTCAGTTAGGGAAAGCTTCAGGGTCTGAGTTACAGACAGCCTCATGTCTTCACTTAAAGACAGCGACAGGGCTTTCTTAGGGACAGTGTCAGGACCTTGGTTAGAAATGAGTCAGGATATTAGCTCAGGAGAGTGTCAGGATTTTAGTCATTGCTGGCAGCAGGGCCTATATTAAGGACAGATTCCGGGCCTTTGTTAGATTCAGTGTCATGGCCTTAGTTAGGAGTAGTCAGGGCCTTAGTTAGGGAGAGCATTAGGGTTTCAGTTAGCATAAGGTGCAGGAGATTATCTCGGGACAGAGTCAGGTTCCAGGCCAGAGACAGTGAAAGGAAATGACCAAGGGATAACGAGAAGACCTTAGTTATTGAGAGCATCAGGGCCTTAGTTAGCAGCAGCGTGAGCAACTTAATCAGGACCAGTGCCAGGGCTTGATGTATGGACAGCATCAGAGCCCAACTAAGGTACAGCAACAGGGCCTAAGTGAGGCCTATCTTTAGGGCCTGAGTAAGGGGCAGTATCAGGGCATGACTTAGGAGCAGCATAAAGGCCTCTGTAGGATCAGCATTAGGGTCTTGGTTAAAGCTATTATCAGGGCCTCCGTTAGGGATAGCCTCAAGGCCTCACTTAGGGACAGCGTCAGGGCTTACTTTGGGAAAGTTTCAGGACCTTGGTAAGACATGGGTCAGGTTATTAGCTCAGGATAATATCAGGTGTTCAGATATTGACGGCAGCAGGGCCTTAGTTAGAGGCAGTGTCAGCGCCAAAGTTAGGACTAGCATCAGAGCCTTTGTTAGGTACAGTGTCAGTGACTGAGTTAGGTGTAGTGTCAGAGCCTTAGTTAGGGACAGTGTCAGGGCCTGCATTAGGACGAGCCTCCAGGCCTCAGTTAGGGACAGGTTCACGGCCTCGGACCTAAATTCAGGGCCTCATTTAGGGACAGAATCAGGGATTTAGCTAGCATAAGGGGATCTACAGCTGAAAGCAACCTGAGCACCACCACAAGAAGATGCACAAGTGAACCATGCACGCTCCTATGAAGGAATATTCCACAGCAGTTGAGTACATTTAGTTTAAAGTTAGTAACACTATAAAAATTATGTTTTGAAGAAAACTATATTCAGAAGATGAAAGAATCTCGTTCTAAAGAATCTCTTTAGCTCATCTCGACATTAGCTAAAGAGAAGGTTGGGTTAAGGTCTAGGGAAAGTGTCAGGAAATGACCTAGGGATAGTGTCAAGACCTTAGTTACTTAGCACATCAGGACCTAATTTAGGAGCAGTGAGTGTCAGGGCTTCGGGTAGGAACAGCGTCAGAGCCTGACTTAGGGAGTGGGACAGGGCCTGAGTGAAGCCTAGCGTCAGGGCCTTAGCTAGAGACAGTGTCAGGGCATGACTTAGGAGCAGCATAAGAGCCACGGTAGGATCAGCCTCAGGGGCTATGTTACAGATATTATCAGGGCCTCTGTTAGGGACAGCCTCAAGGCCTCACTTAGAGACAGCATCAGGGCTTCCTTAGGGACAGTTTCAGGACCTTGGTAAGAGATGGGTCAAGAAATTAGCTCAGGATAGTGTCAGGACGTTAGATATTGACGGCAGCAGGGCCTTAGTTAGGGACAGTGTCAGGCCCTGAATTAGGACGAACTTCGAGGCCTTAGGTACGGACAGGGTCACAGCCTCGAGAGTAATTTTAGGCCCTTAGTTAAGGACAGCAGCAGGGCTGTAGTTAGCATAAGAGGCACGACATTTGCTAGGGCCAGGGTCAGGTTACGCTCTAGGGATAGTGTCAGGAAAGGACCTAAGCATAGTGTCAAAAGCTTAGTTACTGAGAGTATCAGATCCTTATTTAGAACCAGTGTCAGGGCTTCAGGTAGGGACAGCATCAGAGCCTGACTTAGGGAGAGCGACAGGGCCTGAGTGAGGCCTAGCGTCAGGCCCTTAGATGAGGACAATGTCAGGGCATGACTTAGGAACAGCATCAGCTCCTCTGTTGGATCGACTTTAGCGTCTTAGATACAGACATCATCAGGTCCTCAGTTAGTCACAGCGTGAAGGCCTCAGTTAGGGAAAGCTTCAGGGCCTGAGTTAGGGACAGCCTCAGTTCTTAACTTAGGGACAGTGATAGGGCTTTCTTAGGGACAGTGTCAGGACCTTGGTTAGAAATATGTCAGGATATTAACTCAGGCTAGTGTCCAGTTTTTAGTTATTGCTGACAGCAGGGCCTATATTAGGGGCAAATTCTGAGCCTTACTTAGAGACAGTGTCAGGGCCTGAGTTAGGACTAGCATCACAGCCCTTGTAAAGTACAGTGTCAGGGACTGAGTTAGGTGTAGTGTCAGGGCTTTAGTTAGGGACAGTGTCAGCGCCTCAGTTAGGATGATCCTCCAAACTTCAGTTAGGGACAGGTTGACGGCCTCAGGACTAATTTCAGGCTCTTAGTTAGAGACAACGTCAGGGATTTAGTTAGCATAAGAGGTTCGACAATAGCTAAAGACAAGTTTAGGTTAAGATCTAGGGAGAGTGTCAGGAAATGACCTAGGGATAGTGTCAAGACCATAGCTAATTAGAGCATCAGTGCCTAATTTAGGCCCAGTGTCAGGGCTTCAGGTAGGGATAGAATCTTAGCCTGACTTAGGGAGAGCGACAGGGCCTGAGTGATGCCTCGAGTCAGGGCCTTAGCTACGGACAGCGTCAGCGCATGACATAGGATCAGCATAAGGTTCTCTGTAGGGTCAGCATTAGGGTCTTAGTTTAAGACATTATCAGGACCTCTGTGAGGGACAGCCTCAGGGCCTCACTTAGGGACAGTGTCAGGGCTAACTTTGGGAGAGTTTCAGGACCTTGGTAAGACATGGGTCAGGATATTAGCTCAGGATAATGTCAGGACTTTAGATATTGATGGTAGCAGCGCCTACGTTAGGGAAAGTTTCAAGGCGTTAGTTAGGAGTAGCGGGCCTCTGATAGGTCCAGTGTCAGATCCTCAGTTAGCAATAGTGTTAGGGCCGTAGTTAGGGACAGTGTCAGGACTGGATGTAGGGCGAGCATCTAGGCCTTAGTTCGGGACAGTTTCATGGTCTTGGGACTAAATTCAGTGCCTGAGGTAGGCACAGCCTAAGGGCTTCAGTTAGCATAAGAGGCAGGACATTAGCTAGTGACCGTGTCAGTTTAACATCTAGGGATAGTGTCAGGAAATGACCTAAGGATAGTGTGAAGACCTTTGTTATGGAGACTCTCAGGGCCTTATTCAGAACCAGTGTTAGGGCTTCAGGTAGGGACAGCATCAGAGCCTGACTTAGGGAGAGCGTTAGGGGCTGCGTGAGGCCTAGCATCAGACACTTAGTGGGGGACACTATCGGGACATGACTTAGGAGCAGCATCAGGGCCTCTGTTGGATCAGCCTTAGGGTCTTAGTTAAAGACATGATCAGGGTCTGAGTTAGTCACAGCATCAAGGCCTGAGTTACTTAGGGAAAGCTTCAGGGCCTCACTTAGGGACAGCGTCAGGGTTTACTGTGGGACAGTTTCAGGAGCTTGGTAAGACATGGGTCAGGTTATTAGCTCCAGATAATGTCAGGACTTTAGATGTTGATGGCAGCAGCCCTTAGTTAGAGACAGTGTCAGGCCCTGAGTTACGACTAGCATCAGAGCCTTTGTTAGATACAATGTACGGGACTGAATTAGGAGTAGAGTCAGGGCCTTCGTTAGTGGCAGTGTCAGGGCCTGACTTAGGGAGAGCGACAGGGCCTGAGTGAGGCTTAGCATCAGGCCCTTAGCTGGGCACACTGTCAGGGCATGACTTTGGAGCAGCATCAGCGTCTTTGCTGGATCAGCATTAAGGTCTTCGTTAGGTACATGATCAGGGCCTGAATTAGTCACAGCTTCAAGGTTTCAGTTAAGGAAAGCTTCAGGGCCTGAGTTAGGGACAGCCTCAGGTCTTCACTTAGGGACAGCGTCAGGGCTTACTTTGGGACAGTTTCAGGACCTTGGAAAGACATAGGTCAGGATATTAGCTCAGGATAATGTCAGGACTTTTGATAGTGATGGCAGCAGGGCCTTAGTTACAGACGGTTTCAGGGCCTGAGTTAGGCCTAGCATCAGAGACTTTGTTAGGTACAGTGTAAGGGACTGAGTTAGCAGTAGTGTCAGGGCCTTGCTTAGGGACTGTGTCAGGGTCTGATTTAGGTGTACTGTCTGAGACCTAGTTAGGGACAGTGCTAGGGCCTGAGTTAGGATTAGTGTCAAGGCCTTATTTAGGACCAATTTCAGGGCCTTAGTTTGGACTAGCATCAGAGCCATTGTTAGGAATCGTATGAGGGCCTGAGTTAGGCATACTATCAGGGCCTTAGTTAGGGACAGTTTTAGGGCCTGAGTTAGGATTAGTGTCAAGGCCTTATTTAGGACCAATTTTAGGGCTTTAGTTTGGACTAGCAACAAAGCCTTTGTTAGGTATCATGTCGGGGCCTCAGTTAGGTGTAGTGTCAGGGCCATTGTTCGGGACAGTATCAGGGCCTGACTTAGGAGAAGTTCAGGGCCTTAGCCAGGGAAAGTGTCAGGGCCTTAGGGACATTATCAGGGCCTGAATTAGCAGTAGTGTCAAAAGTCCTTAGTGAGGACAGTAAGGAGTCAGTCAGGACTCAGGCCCTGACACTGTTCTTAAATAAGGCCCTGACATTACCTGTAACACAGGTCCTGATCTCATTCCTATCATAGGCGCTGATGTTGGACTTAACTAAGGCCCTGACACTGGTCCTAACTAAAGCTGTGACACTACTCCTAACTCAGGCCCTGACACTGTCCCTAACAAAGCCTGTGACACTACTCCTAAATCAGGCACTGACACTGTCCCTAACTAGGCCCTGACATACACCTAACTCAGGCCCTGACACTGTCTCTAACTAAGGCCCTGATACTACTCCAAACTCAGCACTGACACTGTCACTAACTAAGGCCCTGACACTATTCATAGCTCACGCCCTAACACAACTCCTAAGTCATGCCCTGACAATGTCCCTAACTAAGGCCCTGACACTATTCCTAACTCAGGCGCTGACACAATACTTAAGGAAGGCCCTGACATTACTCCTAACTCAGGCCCTGAAAAGGTCCCTAACTAAGGCCGACACAACTCCTAACTCAGGCACTAACACTGTCCCTAAATAAGGCCCTGAAACTATTCCTAACTGAGGCGCTGATACAATACCTAACGAAGGCACTGATGCTCCTCCTAACTAAGGCCCTGACACTACTCCTATCTCAAGCAATGACACTGTCCCTAACTTAGGCCCCGACTCTACTCCTGACTCAGGCACTGACACTGGCCCTAACTTAGGCCCGGACACTACTCCTAACTAAGCAACTGACACTGTCCCTAACTAAGGCCCGGACACTACTCCTTACTCAGGCACTGACAATGTCACTAACTAAGGCCGTGACACTACTCCCAAAATAGGCACTGAGACTGTCCCTAAATATGCCCTGACAGTACTCCGAACTCAGGCACTGACACTGTCCTTAACTAAGGCCCTGATACTACTTCCACCTCAGGCACTGACACTCTCCCTAAGTAAGCCCTGACATTACTCCCAATTCCGGCATTGACACTTTCGCTAACTAAGGCCCTGAAACTACTAACAACTCAGGCCCTTACACTGTTACTAACTACCGGTCTCAGACTACTCCTAACTCAGGCCCTGGCACTGTCCATAACTTAGGCTCTGGCACTATTCCTAACTCAGACACTGACGCTGTCCCTTAACTAAGGGTCTGACACTCCTCCCAACTCAGACACTGACACTCTCCCTAACAAAGGCCTTGACACTACTCTTAACTAATACCCTGACACTGTCCCTAACAAAGACCCTGACACTATTCCCAACTCAGGCGCTGTCACTCTCCGTAACTAAGACCGTGACACTACTCCCATCTCAGCCACTGACATTGTCCCTAAGGCCCTGACACTACCGCCAACTCAGGCACTGACACTATCCCTAACTAAGGCCCTGACACTACTCCCAACCTAGGCCCTGACATTGTCCCTAACTAAGGCCTTGACGTTACTCTCAACTCAGGCACTAACACTGTCCCTAACTAAGGACTTGACGGTACTCTTAACTCAGGCCCTGGCACAGTCCCGAACAAAGGCCTCCCACTACCCCCAACTCTGGCACTGAGAGTGTCCCTAACTACGGCCATCACACTACTCCTAACTCAGGCACTGACACTACTCCCAACGCAGGCACTGACGCTGTCCCTAACTAAGGCTCTGACACTACTCCCAACACAGGCATTGACACTGTTCCTAACTAAGGCCCTCACACTACTACTTACTTAGGCACTGACACGCTACCTAACTAAGGCCCTGAGACTACTTCTACCTCAGACCCTGACACTGCCCCTAACGAAGGGCTTGATACTACTCCCAACACAGGCACTGACACTCTCCCTAACTAAGGCCTTGACACTACTTTTAACTCATGCCCTGATGCTGTCCCCAAAAAAGACCCTGAGACTATTCCCAACTCAGGCACTGACACTCTCCCTAACTAAGACCCTGACACTACTCCCATCTCAGCCACTGACACTGTCCCTAATGCCCTGACACTACTTCCAACTCAGGCACTGACACTGTCCCTAACTAGGCCCTGACACTACTCCCAACTCAGGCACTGACACTGTCCCTAACTCAGGCCCTGACATATCTCCCAACTCCGGCACTGACACTTTCTCTAACTACGGCCCTGAAACTACTCACAACTCAGGCACTGACCCTGTCCCTAACTAGGCCCTGACACTACTCCCAACTCAGGCACTGACACTGTCCCTAATTAAGGCCCTGACATAACTCCCAACTCTGGCACTGACACTTTCTCTAACTAAGGCCCTGTAACTACTCACAACTCAGGCCCTGACACTGTTCCTAACTACCAGTCTCAGACTACTCCTAACTTAGGCCCTGACACTATTCCTAACACAATCACTGACACTGTCCCTAACTAAGGTCCTGAGACGATTCCTAACTCAGACCCTGACACTGTCCATAACTTAGGCCATGTCACTATTCCCAACTCAGGCACTGACGCTCTTCCTAACTAAGGGTCTGACACTACTCCAAACTGAGACACTGACACTCTTCCAAATTAAGGCCTTGACACTACTCTTAACTCAGGCCCTGACACTGTCCATAATAAAGACCCTGAAGAAAATCCCAGCTTAGGCACTGACAATGTCCGTAACTAAGGCCCTGACACTATTCCCATCTCAGCCACTGACACTGTCCCTAACTATGGCCCTGACACTACTCCCAATGCAAGCACTGGCGCTGTCCCTAACTAAGGCACGGGCACTACTCCCAACTCGCCCTGGCTCTGTCCCTAACTAAGGCTCTGACACTACTCCCATTTCAGGCAATGACAGTGTCCCTAACTGAGGCAATGATACTACTCCCAACTCAAGCACTAAGGCTCTGGATCATTGTGATGACAAGCGCCATGGAGCATTGTGATGACAAGGGCCATGGAGAATTGTGATGACGGGTCCTGGAGCATTGTGGTGACAAGGGCCATGGAGCATTTTGATGACAGGGGTCATGGGGCATTGTGATGAAAGTGGTCATGGAGCATTGTGATTAAAGTGGTCATGGAACATTGTGATAAAAGTGGTCATGTAGCATTGTGATGAAAAGTGCTATGGAACATTGGGATGACAGGGGTCATGGAGCATTGTGATGACAAATGCGTGGAGATTTGTGATGACGAGGACCATGGGGCATTGAGATTATAAGGATGATGCAGCATTGTGATGACAGGGGCCATGGAGCATTTTAATGACAAGGGACATGGAGCATTGTGATGACAGAGGTCATGGAGCATTGTGGTGACCAGCGGCATGGAGCACTGTGAAGAAAGGGGTACTGTAACATTGTGATGAAAGGGTCAAGGAGCATTTGGATTACAAGGATCATGGAGCATTGTGATGACAAGGGCCATGGAGCATTGTGATGACAGGGCTCATGTGGCATTATGATGACAGTGGTCATGGAGCAATGTGATGAACGTTGTCATGGAGCACTGTGATTACAGGGGCCATGGAGAATTGTGATGACAAAGGCCAGGGAACATTGTGATGACCGGGGTCATGGAGCATTGTGCTGAAAACGGACCTGGAGCATTGTGATGAAAGGGGTCATGGCTCACTGTGATGACAGGGGGCCTGGAACATTGTGATGACAGGGGTCACGGGGCATTGTGATGACAAGGGCCATGGAACATTTTGATGATAGTGGTCATATGGCATTTTGAATGACAGGGGCCATGAAGCATTGTGAGGACAAGAGTCATGGAGACTTGTGATGACAGGGGGCATGGAGCTTTGTGATTTCACAGGCATGTAGCATTTTAGACAAGGCTCATGGAGCATTGGGATGACAGGGGTCATGGAGCATTGTGATGATAAGGGCATGGAGCATTGTGATGACAATGGCATGGAGCATTGCGATGACAAAGTCATGGAGCATTGCGATGACAAAGTCATGGAGCATTGTGATGACAGGGGTTATGGAGCATTGTGATGACAGTGGTCATGGAACATTGTGACGATAAGGGCATCGAGCCGAGTTAGGGACAGTCTAGCGGCCTTGGGACTAAATTCAGTGCCTGAATTAGGCACAGCATAAGGTCTTTAGTTAGCATAAGAGGTAGGACATTAGCTCGGGACAGGGTTAGGGTAAAGGCTTGGAATCGTGTCAGCAAATGACCTAAGGATAGTGTGAAGACCTTTGTTACTGAGACTCTCAGGGACTTATTCAGAAGCAGTGTTAGGGCTTCAGGTCGGGACAGCATCAGGGCCTGACTTAGGGAGAGCGACAGGGCCTGAGTGAGGCCTAATGTCAGGCCCTTAGCTGGGGACACTGTCAGGGAATGACTTAGGAGCAGCATCAGTGCCTTTGTTGGATCAGCTTTAGGTTCTTAGTTAAAGACATGACCGGAGCCCTAGTTAGTCACAGCGTCAAGGCCTCAGTTAGGGAAAGCTTCAGGGTCTGAGTTACAGACAGCCTCATGTCTTCACTTAAAGACAGCGACAGGGCTTTCTTAGGGACAGTGTCAGGACCTTGGTTAGAAATGAGTCAGGATATTAGCTCAGGAGAGTGTCAGGATTTTAGTCATTGCTGGCAGCAGGGCCTATATTAAGGACAGATTCCGGGCCTTTGTTAGATTCAGTGTCATGGCCTTAGTTAGGAGTAGTCAGGGCCTTAGTTAGGGAGAGCATTAGGGTTTCAGTTAGCATAAGGTGCAGGAGATTATCTCGGGACAGAGTCAGGTTCCAGGCCAGAGACAGTGAAAGGAAATGACCAAGGGATAACGAGAAGACCTTAGTTATTGAGAGCATCAGGGCCTTAGTTAGCAGCAGCGTGAGCAACTTAATCAGGACCAGTGCCAGGGCTTGATGTATGGACAGCATCAGAGCCTAACTAAGGTACAGCAACAGGGCCTAAGTGAGGCCTATCTTTAGGGCCTGAGTAAGGGGCAGTATCAGGGCATGACTTAGGA
Organism: Balaenoptera physalus; assembly: GCF_965194825.1. NCBI lineage: Eukaryota > Metazoa > Chordata > Mammalia > Artiodactyla > Balaenopteridae > Balaenoptera > Balaenoptera physalus. The sequence goes on from NW_028126517.1 coordinate 2,461,479, forward strand.
GCAGCATAAAGGCCTCTGTAGGATCAGCATTAGGGTCTTGGTTAAAGCTATTATCAGGGCCTCTGTTAGGGATAGCCTCAAGGCCTCACTTAGGGACAGCGTCAGGGCTTACTTTGGGAAAGTTTCAGGACCTTGGTAAGACATGGGTCAGGTTATTAGCTCAGGATAATATCAGGTGTTCAGATATTGACGGCAGCAGGGCCTTAGTTAGAGGCAGTGTCAGCGCCAAAGTTAGGACTAGCATCAGAGCCTTTGTTAGGTACAGTGTCAGTGACTGAGTTAGGTGTAGTGTCAGAGCCTTAGTTAGGGACAGTGTCAGGGCCTGCATTAGGACGAGCCTCCAGGCCTCAGTTAGGGACAGGTTCACGGCCTCGGACCTAAATTCAGGGCCTCATTTAGGGACAGAATCAGGGATTTAGCTAGCATAAGGGGATCTACAGCTGAAAGCAACCTGAGCACCACCACAAGAAGATGCACAAGTGAACCATGCACGCTCCTATGAAGGAATATTCCACAGCAGTTGAGTACATTTAGTTTAAAGTTAGTAACACTATAAAAATTATGTTTTGAAGAAAACTATATTCAGAAGATGAAAGAATCTCGTTCTAAAGAATCTCTTTAGCTCATCTCGACATTAGCTAAAGAGAAGGTTGGGTTAAGGTCTAGGGAAAGTGTCAGGAAATGACCTAGGGATAGTGTCAAGACCTTAGTTACTTAGCACATCAGGACCTAATTTAGGAGCAGTGAGTGTCAGGGCTTCGGGTAGGAACAGCGTCAGAGCCTGACTTAGGGAGTGGGACAGGGCCTGAGTGAAGCCTAGCGTCAGGGCCTTAGCTAGAGACAGTGTCAGGGCATGACTTAGGAGCAGCATAAGAGAGCCACGGTAGGATCAGCCTCAGGGGCTATGTTACAGATATTATCAGGGCCTCTGTTAGGGACAGCCTCAAGGCCTCACTTAGAGACAGCATCAGGGCTTCCTTAGGGACAGTTTCAGGACCTTGGTAAGAGATGGGTCAAGAAATTAGCTCAGGATAGTGTCAGGACGTTAGATATTGACGGCAGCAGGGCCTTAGTTAGGGACAGTGTCAGGCCCTGAATTAGGACGAACTTCGAGGCCTTAGGTACGGACAGGGTCACAGCCTCGAGAGTAATTTTAGGCCCTTAGTTAAGGACAGCAGCAGGGCTGTAGTTAGCATAAGAGGCACGACATTTGCTAGGGCCAGGGTCAGGTTACGCTCTAGGGATAGTGTCAGGAAAGGACCTAAGCATAGTGTCAAAACCTTAGTTACTGAGAGTATCAGATCCTTATTTAGAACCAGTGTCAGGGCTTCAGGTAGGGACAGCATCAGAGCCTGACTTAGGGAGAGCGACAGGGCCTGAGTGAGGCCTAGCGTCAGGCCCTTAGATGAGGACAATGTCAGGGCATGACTTAGGAACAGCATCAGCTCCTCTGTTGGATCGACTTTAGCGTCTTAGATACAGACATCATCAGGTCCTCAGTTAGTCACAGCGTGAAGGCCTCAGTTAGGGAAAGCTTCAGGGCCTGAGTTAGGGACAGCCTCAGTTCTTAACTTAGGGACAGTGATAGGGCTTTCTTAGGGACAGTGTCAGGACCTTGGTTAGAAATATGTCAGGATATTAACTCAGGCTAGTGTCCAGTTTTTAGTTATTGCTGACAGCAGGGCCTATATTAGGGGCAAATTCTGAGCCTTACTTAGAGACAGTGTCAGGGCCTGAGTTAGGACTAGCATCACAGCCCTTGTAAAGTACAGTGTCAGGGACTGAGTTAGGTGTAGTGTCAGGGCTTTAGTTAGGGACAGTGTCAGCGCCTCAGTTAGGATGATCCTCCAAACTTCAGTTAGGGACAGGTTGACGGCCTCAGGACTAATTTCAGGCTCTTAGTTAGAGACAACGTCAGGGATTTAGTTAGCATAAGAGGTTCGACAATAGCTAAAGACAAGTTTAGGTTAAGATCTAGGGAGAGTGTCAGGAAATGACCTAGGGATAGTGTCAAGACCATAGCTAATTAGAGCATCAGTGCCTAATTTAGGCCCAGTGTCAGGGCTTCAGGTAGGGATAGAATCTTAGCCTGACTTAGGGAGAGCGACAGGGCCTGAGTGATGCCTCGAGTCAGGGCCTTAGCTACGGACAGCGTCAGGGCATGACATAGGATCAGCATAAGGTTCTCTGTAGGGTCAGCATTAGGGTCTTAGTTTAAGACATTATCAGGACCTCTGTGAGGGACAGCCTCAGGGCCTCACTTAGGGACAGTGTCAGGGCTAACTTTGGGAGAGTTTCAGGACCTTGGTAAGACATGGGTCAGGATATTAGCTCAGGATAATGTCAGGACTTTAGATATTGATGGTAGCAGCGCCTACGTTAGGGAAAGTTTCAAGGCGTTAGTTAGGAGTAGCGGGCCTCTGATAGGTCCAGTGTCAGATCCTCAGTTAGCAATAGTGTTAGGGCCGTAGTTAGGGACAGTGTCAGGACTGGATGTAGGGCGAGCATCTAGGCCTTAGTTCGGGACAGTTTCATGGTCTTGGGACTAAATTCAGTGCCTGAGGTAGGCACAGCCTAAGGGCTTCAGTTAGCATAAGAGGCAGGACATTAGCTAGTGACCGTGTCAGTTTAACATCTAGGGATAGTGTCAGGAAATGACCTAAGGATAGTGTGAAGACCTTTGTTATGGAGACTCTCAGGGCCTTATTCAGAACCAGTGTTAGGGCTTCAGGTAGGGACAGCATCAGAGCCTGACTTAGGGAGAGCGTTAGGGGCTGCGTGAGGCCTAGCATCAGACACTTAGTGGGGGACACTATCGGGGCATGACTTAGGAGCAGCATCAGGGCCTCTGTTGGATCAGCCTTAGGGTCTTAGTTAAAGACATGATCAGGGTCTGAGTTAGTCACAGCATCAAGGCCTGAGTTACTTAGGGAAAGCTTCAGGGCCTCACTTAGGGACAGCGTCAGGGTTTACTGTGGGACAGTTTCAGGAGCTTGGTAAGACATGGGTCAGGTTATTAGCTCCAGATAATGTCAGGACTTTAGATGTTGATGGCAGCAGCCCTTAGTTAGAGACAGTGTCAGGCCCTGAGTTACGACTAGCATCAGAGCCTTTGTTAGATACAATGTACGGGACTGAATTAGGAGTAGAGTCAGGGCCTTCGTTAGTGGCAGTGTCAGGGCCTGACTTAGGGAGAGCGACAGGGCCTGAGTGAGGCTTAGCATCAGGCCCTTAGCTGGGCACACTGTCAGGGCATGACTTTGGAGCAGCATCAGCGTCTTTGCTGGATCAGCATTAAGGTCTTCGTTAGGTACATGATCAGGGCCTGAATTAGTCACAGCTTCAAGGTTTCAGTTAAGGAAAGCTTCAGGGCCTGAGTTAGGGACAGCCTCAGGTCTTCACTTAGGGACAGCGTCAGGGCTTACTTTGGGACAGTTTCAGGACCTTGGAAAGACATAGGTCAGGATATTAGCTCAGGATAATGTCAGGACTTTTGATAGTGATGGCAGCAGGGCCTTAGTTACAGACGGTTTCAGGGCCTGAGTTAGGCCTAGCATCAGAGACTTTGTTAGGTACAGTGTAAGGGACTGAGTTAGCAGTAGTGTCAGGGCCTTGCTTAGGGACTGTGTCAGGGTCTGATTTAGGTGTACTGTCTGAGACCTAGTTAGGGACAGTGCTAGGGCCTGAGTTAGGATTAGTGTCAAGGCCTTATTTAGGACCAATTTCAGGGCCTTAGTTTGGACTAGCATCAGAGCCATTGTTAGGAATCGTATGAGGGCCTGAGTTAGGCATACTATCAGGGCCTTAGTTAGGGACAGTTTTAGGGCCTGAGTTAGGATTAGTGTCAAGGCCTTATTTAGGACCAATTTTAGGGCTTTAGTTTGGACTAGCAACAAAGCCTTTGTTAGGTATCATGTCGGGGCCTCAGTTAGGTGTAGTGTCAGGGCCATTGTTCGGGACAGTATCAGGGCCTGACTTAGGAGAAGTTCAGGGCCTTAGCCAGGGAAAGTGTCAGGGCCTTAGTTAGGGACATTATCAGGGCCTGAATTAGCAGTAGTGTCAAAAGTCCTTAGTGAGGACAGTAAGGAGTCAGTCAGGACTCAGGCCCTGACACTGTTCTTAAATAAGGCCCTGACATTACCTGTAACACAGGTCCTGATCTCATTCCTATCATAGGCGCTGATGTTGGACTTAACTAAGGCCCTGACACTGGTCCTAACTAAAGCTGTGACACTACTCCTAACTCAGGCCCTGACACTGTCCCTAACAAAGCCTGTGACACTACTCCTAAATCAGGCACTGACACTGTCCCTAACTAGGCCCTGACATACACCTAACTCAGGCCCTGACACTGTCTCTAACTAAGGCCCTGATACTACTCCAAACTCAGCACTGACACTGTCACTAACTAAGGCCCTGACACTATTCATAGCTCACGCCCTAACACAACTCCTAAGTCATGCCCTGACAATGTCCCTAACTAAGGCCCTGACACTATTCCTAACTCAGGCGCTGACACAATACTTAAGGAAGGCCCTGACATTACTCCTAACTCAGGCCCTGAAAAGGTCCCTAACTAAGGCCGACACAACTCCTAACTCAGGCACTAACACTGTCCCTAAATAAGGCCCTGAAACTATTCCTAACTGAGGCGCTGATACAATACCTAACGAAGGCACTGATGCTCCTCCTAACTAAGGCCCTGACACTACTCCTATCTCAAGCAATGACACTGTCCCTAACTTAGGCCCCGACTCTACTCCTGACTCAGGCACTGACACTGGCCCTAACTTAGGCCCGGACACTACTCCTAACTAAGCAACTGACACTGTCCCTAACTAAGGCCCGGACACTACTCCTTACTCAGGCACTGACAATGTCACTAACTAAGGCCGTGACACTACTCCCAAAATAGGCACTGAGACTGTCCCTAAATATGCCCTGACAGTACTCCGAACTCAGGCACTGACACTGTCCTTAACTAAGGCCCTGATACTACTTCCACCTCAGGCACTGACACTCTCCCTAAGTAAGCCCTGACATTACTCCCAATTCCGGCATTGACACTTTCGCTAACTAAGGCCCTGAAACTACTAACAACTCAGGCCCTTACACTGTTACTAACTACCGGTCTCAGACTACTCCTAACTCAGGCCCTGGCACTGTCCATAACTTAGGCTCTGGCACTATTCCTAACTCAGACACTGACGCTGTCCCTTAACTAAGGGTCTGACACTCCTCCCAACTCAGACACTGACACTCTCCCTAACAAAGGCCTTGACACTACTCTTAACTAATACCCTGACACTGTCCCTAACAAAGACCCTGACACTATTCCCAACTCAGGCGCTGTCACTCTCCGTAACTAAGACCGTGACACTACTCCCATCTCAGCCACTGACATTGTCCCTAAGGCCCTGACACTACCGCCAACTCAGGCACTGACACTATCCCTAACTAAGGCCCTGACACTACTCCCAACCTAGGCCCTGACATTGTCCCTAACTAAGGCCTTGACGTTACTCTCAACTCAGGCACTAACACTGTCCCTAACTAAGGACTTGACGGTACTCTTAACTCAGGCCCTGGCACAGTCCCGAACAAAGGCCTCCCACTACCCCCAACTCTGGCACTGAGAGTGTCCCTAACTACGGCCATCACACTACTCCTAACTCAGGCACTGACGCTGTCCCTAAGTAAGGCCCTGACACTACTCCCAACGCAGGCACTGACGCTGTCCCTAACTAAGGCTCTGACACTACTCCCAACACAGGCATTGACACTGTTCCTAACTAAGGCCCTCACACTACTACTTACTTAGGCACTGACACGCTACCTAACTAAGGCCCTGAGACTACTTCTACCTCAGACCCTGACACTGCCCCTAACGAAGGGCCTGATACTACTCCCAACACAGGCACTGACACTCTCCCTAACTAAGGCCTTGACACTACTTTTAACTCATGCCCTGATGCTGTCCCCAAAAAAGACCCTGAGACTATTCCCAACTCAGGCACTGACACTCTCCCTAACTAAGACCCTGACACTACTCCCATCTCAGCCACTGACACTGTCCCTAATGCCCTGACACTACTTCCAACTCAGGCACTGACACTGTCCCTAACTAGGCCCTGACACTACTCCCAACTCAGGCACTGACACTGTCCCTAACTCAGGCCCTGACATATCTCCCAACTCCGGCACTGACACTTTCTCTAACTACGGCCCTGAAACTACTCACAACTCAGGCACTGACCCTGTCCCTAACTAGGCCCTGACACTACTCCCAACTCAGGCACTGACACTGTCCCTAATTAAGGCCCTGACATAACTCCCAACTCTGGCACTGACACTTTCTCTAACTAAGGCCCTGTAACTACTCACAACTCAGGCCCTGACACTGTTCCTAACTACCAGTCTCAGACTACTCCTAACTTAGGCCCTGACACTATTCCTAACACAATCACTGACACTGTCCCTAACTAAGGTCCTGAGACGATTCCTAACTCAGACCCTGACACTGTCCATAACTTAGGCCATGTCACTATTCCCAACTCAGGCACTGACGCTCTTCCTAACTAAGGGTCTGACACTACTCCAAACTGAGACACTGACACTCTTCCAAATTAAGGCCTTGACACTACTCTTAACTCAGGCCCTGACACTGTCCATAATAAAGACCCTGAAGAAAATCCCAGCTTAGGCACTGACAATGTCCGTAACTAAGGCCCTGACACTATTCCCATCTCAGCCACTGACACTGTCCCTAACTATGGCCCTGACACTACTCCCAATGCAAGCACTGGCGCTGTCCCTAACTAAGGCACTGGCACTACTCCCAACTCGCCCTGGCTCTGTCCCTAACTAAGGCTCTGACACTACTCCCATTTCAGGCAATGACAGTGTCCCTAACTGAGGCAATGATACTACTCCCAACTCAAGCACTAAGGCTCTGGATCATTGTGATGACAAGCGCCATGGAGCATTGTGATGACAAGGGCCATGGAGAATTGTGATGACGGGTCCTGGAGCATTGTGGTGACAAGGGCCATGGAGCATTTTGATGACAGGGGTCATGGGGCATTGTGATGAAAGTGGTCATGGAGCATTGTGATTAAAGTGGTCATGGAACATTGTGATAAAAGTGGTCATGTAGCATTGTGATGAAAAGTGCTATGGAGCATTGGGATGACAGGGGTCATGGAGCATTGTGATGACAAATGCGTGGAGATTTGTGATGACGAGGACCATGGGGCATTGAGATTATAAGGATGATGCAGCATTGTGATGACAGGGGCCATGGAGCATTTTAATGACAAGGGACATGGAGCATTGTGATGACAGAGGTCATGGAGCATTGTGGTGACCAGCGGCATGGAGCACTGTGAAGAAAGGGGTACTGTAACATTGTGATGAAAGGGTCAAGGAGCATTTGGATTACAAGGATCATGGAGCATTGTGATGACAAGGGCCATGGAGCATTGTGATGACAGGGCTCATGTGGCATTATGATGACAGTGGTCATGGAGCAATGTGATGAACGTTGTCATGGAGCACTGTGATTACAGGGGCCATGGAGAATTGTGATGACAAAGGCCAGGGAACATTGTGATGACCGGGGTCATGGAGCATTGTGCTGAAAATGGACCTGGAGCATTGTGATGAAAGGGGTCATGGCTCACTGTGATGACAGGGGGCCTGGAACATTGTGATGACAGGGGTCATGGGGCATTGTGATGACAAGGGCCATGGAACATTTTGATGATAGTGGTCATATGGCATTTTGAATGACAGGGGCCATGAAGCATTGTGAGGACAAGAGTCATGGAGACTTGTGATGACAGGGGGCATGGAGCTTTGTGATTTCACAGGCATGTAGCATTTTAGACAAGGCTCATGGAGCATTGGGATGACAGGGGTCATGGAGCATTGTGATGATAAGGGCATGGAGCATTGTGATGACAATGGCATGGAGCATTGCGATGACAAAGTCATGGAGCATTGCGATGACAAAGTCATGGAGCATTGTGATGACAGGGGTTATGGAGCATTGTGATGACAAGGGCGTGGAGCATTGTGATGACAGTGGTCATGGAACATTGTGACGATAAGGGCATCGAGCCGAGTTAGGGACAGTCTAGCGGCCTTGGGACTAAATTCAGTGCCTGAATTAGGCACAGCATAAGGTCTTTAGTTAGCATAAGAGGTAGGACATTAGCTCGGGACAGGGTTAGGGTAAAGGCTTGGAATCGTGTCAGCAAATGACCTAAGGATAGTGTGAAGACCTTTGTTACTGAGACTCTCAGGGACTTATTCAGAAGCAGTGTTAGGGCTTCAGGTCGGGACAGCATCAGGGCCTGACTTAGGGAGAGCGACAGGGCCTGAGTGAGGCCTAATGTCAGGCCCTTAGCTGGGGACACTGTCAGGGAATGACTTAGGAGCAGCATCAGTGCCTTTGTTGGATCAGCTTTAGGTTCTTAGTTAAAGACATGACCGGAGCCCTAGTTAGTCACAGCGTCAAGGCCTCAGTTAGGGAAAGCTTCAGGGTCTGAGTTACAGACAGCCTCATGTCTTCACTTAAAGACAGCGACAGGGCTTTCTTAGGGACAGTGTCAGGACCTTGGTTAGAAATGAGTCAGGATATTAGCTCAGGAGAGTGTCAGGATTTTAGTCATTGCTGGCAGCAGGGCCTATATTAAGGACAGATTCCGGGCCTTTGTTAGATTCAGTGTCATGGCCTTAGTTAGGAGTAGTCAGGGCCTTAGTTAGGGAGAGCATTAGGGTTTCAGTTAGCATAAGGTGCAGGAGATTATCTCGGGACAGAGTCAGGTTCCAGGCCAGAGACAGTGAAAGGAAATGACCAAGGGATAACGAGAAGACCTTAGTTATTGAGAGCATCAGGGCCTTAGTTAGCAGCAGCGTGAGCAACTTAATCAGGACCAGTGCCAGGGCTTGATGTATGGACAGCATCAGAGCCTAACTAAGGTACAGCAACAGGGCCTAAGTGAGGCCTATCTTTAGGGCCTGAGTAAGGGGCAGTATCAGGGCATGACTTAGGAGCAGCATAAAGGCCTCTGTAGGATCAGCATTAGGGTCTTGGTTAAAGCTATTATCAGGGCCTCCGTTAGGGATAGCCTCAAGGCCTCACTTAGGGACAGCGTCAGGGCTTACTTTGGGAAAGTTTCAGGACCTTGGTAAGACATGGGTCAGGTTATTAGCTCAGGATAATATCAGGTGTTCAGATATTGACGGCAGCAGGGCCTTAGTTAGAGGCAGTGTCAGCGCCAAAGTTAGGACTAGCATCAGAGCCTTTGTTAGGTACAGTGTCAGTGACTGAGTTAGGTGTAGTGTCAGAGCCTTAGTTAGGGACAGTGTCAGGGCCTGCATTAGGACGAGCCTCCAGGCCTCAGTTAGGGACAGGTTCACGGCCTCGGACCTAAATTCAGGGCCTCATTTAGGGACAGAATCAGGGATTTAGCTAGCATAAGGGGATCTACAGCTGAAAGCAACCTGAGCACCACCACAAGAAGATGCACAAGTGAACCATGCACGCTCCTATGAAGGAATATTCCACAGCAGTTGAGTACATTTAGTTTAAAGTTAGTAACACTATAAAAATTATGTTTTGAAGAAAACTATATTCAGAAGATGAAAGAATCTCGTTCTAAAGAATCTCTTTAGCTCATCTCGACATTAGCTAAAGAGAAGGTTGGGTTAAGGTCTAGGGAAAGTGTCAGGAAATGACCTAGGGATAGTGTCAAGACCTTAGTTACTTAGCACATCAGGACCTAATTTAGGAGCAGTGAGTGTCAGGGCTTCGGGTAGGAACAGCGTCAGAGCCTGACTTAGGGAGTGGGACAGGGCCTGAGTGAAGCCTAGCGTCAGGGCCTTAGCTAGAGACAGTGTCAGGGCATGACTTAGGAGCAGCATAAGAGCCACGGTAGGATCAGCCTCAGGGGCTATGTTACAGATATTATCAGGGCCTCTGTTAGGGACAGCCTCAAGGCCTCACTTAGAGACAGCATCAGGGCTTCCTTAGGGACAGTTTCAGGACCTTGGTAAGAGATGGGTCAAGAAATTAGCTCAGGATAGTGTCAGGACGTTAGATATTGACGGCAGCAGGGCCTTAGTTAGGGACAGTGTCAGGCCCTGAATTAGGACGAACATCGAGGCCTTAGGTACGGACAGGGTCACAGCCTCGAGAGTAATTTTAGGCCCTTAGTTAAGGACAGCAGCAGGGCTGTAGTTAGCATAAGAGGCACGACATTTGCTAGGGCCAGGGTCAGGTTACGCTCTAGGGATAGTGTCAGGAAAGGACCTAAGCATAGTGTCAAAAGCTTAGTTACTGAGAGTATCAGATCCTTATTTAGAACCAGTGTCAGGGCTTCAGGTAGGGACAGCATCAGAGCCTGACTTAGGGAGAGCGACAGGGCCTGAGTGAGGCCTAGCGTCAGGCCCTTAGATGAGGACAATGTCAGGGCATGACTTAGGAACAGCATCAGCTCCTCTGTTGGATCGACTTTAGCGTCTTAGATACAGACATCATCAGGTCCTCAGTTAGTCACAGCGTGAAGGCCTCAGTTAGGGAAAGCTTCAGGGCCTGAGTTAGGGACAGCCTCAGTTCTTAACTTAGGGACAGTGATAGGGCTTTCTTAGGGACAGTGTCAGGACCTTGGTTAGAAATATGTCAGGATATTAACTCAGGCTAGTGTCCAGTTTTTAGTTATTGCTGACAGCAGGGCCTATATTAGGGGCAAATTCTGAGCCTTACTTAGAGACAGTGTCAGGGCCTGAGTTAGGACTAGCATCACAGCCCTTGTAAAGTACAGTGTCAGGGACTGAGTTAGGTGTAGTGTCAGGGCTTTAGTTAGGGACAGTGTCAGCGCCTCAGTTAGGATGATCCTCCAAACTTCAGTTAGGGACAGGTTGACGGCCTCAGGACTAATTTCAGGCTCTTAGTTAGAGACAACGTCAGGGATTTAGTTAGCATAAGAGGTTCGACAATAGCTAAAGACAAGTTTAGGTTAAGATCTAGGGAGAGTGTCAGGAAATGACCTAGGGATAGTGTCAAGACCATAGCTAATTAGAGCATCAGTGCCTAATTTAGGCCCAGTGTCAGGGCTTCAGGTAGGGATAGAATCTTAGCCTGACTTAGGGAGAGCGACAGGGCCTGAGTGATGCCTCGAGTCAGGGCCTTAGCTACGGACAGCGTCAGGGCATGACATAGGATCAGCATAAGGTTCTCTGTAGGGTCAGCATTAGGGTCTTAGTTTAAGACATTATCAGGACCTCTGTGAGGGACAGCCTCAGGGCCTCACTTAGGGACAGTGTCAGGGCTAACTTTGGGAGAGTTTCAGGACCTTGGTAAGACATGGGTCAGGATATTAGCTCAGGATAATGTCAGGACTTTAGATATTGATGGTAGCAGCGCCTACGTTAGGGAAAGTTTCAAGGCGTTAGTTAGGAGTAGCGGGCCTCTGATAGGTCCAGTGTCAGATCCTCAGTTAGCAATAGTGTTAGGGCCGTAGTTAGGGACAGTGTCAGGACTGGATGTAGGGCGAGCATCTAGGCCTTAGTTCGGGACAGTTTCATGGTCTTGGGACTAAATTCAGTGCCTGAGGTAGGCACAGCCTAAGGGCTTCAGTTAGCATAAGAGGCAGGACATTAGCTAGTGACCGTGTCAGTTTAACATCTAGGGATAGTGTCAGGAAATGACCTAAGGATAGTGTGAAGACCTTTGTTATGGAGACTCTCAGGGCCTTATTCAGAACCAGTGTTAGGGCTTCAGGTAGGGACAGCATCAGAGCCTGACTTAGGGAGAGCGTTAGGGGCTGCGTGAGGCCTAGCATCAGACACTTAGTGGGGGACACTATCGGGGCATGACTTAGGAGCAGCATCAGGGCCTCTGTTGGATCAGCCTTAGGGTCTTAGTTAAAGACATGATCAGGGTCTGAGTTAGTCACAGCATCAAGGCCTGAGTTACTTAGGGAAAGCTTCAGGGCCTCACTTAGGGACAGCGTCAGGGTTTACTGTGGGACAGTTTCAGGAGCTTGGTAAGACATGGGTCAGGTTATTAGCTCCAGATAATGTCAGGACTTTAGATGTTGATGGCAGCAGCCCTTAGTTAGAGACAGTGTCAGGCCCTGAGTTACGACTAGCATCAGAGCCTTTGTTAGATACAATGTACGGGACTGAATTAGGAGTAGAGTCAGGGCCTTCGTTAGTGGCAGTGTCAGGGCCTGACTTAGGGAGAGCGACAGGGCCTGAGTGAGGCTTAGCATCAGGCCCTTAGCTGGGCACACTGTCAGGGCATGACTTTGGAGCAGCATCAGCGTCTTTGCTGGATCAGCATTAAGGTCTTCGTTAGGTACATGATCAGGGCCTGAATTAGTCACAGCTTCAAGGTTTCAGTTAAGGAAAGCTTCAGGGCCTGAGTTAGGGACAGCCTCAGGTCTTCACTTAGGGACAGCGTCAGGGCTTACTTTGGGACAGTTTCAGGACCTTGGAAAGACATAGGTCAGGATATTAGCTCAGGATAATGTCAGGACTTTTGATAGTGATGGCAGCAGGGCCTTAGTTACAGACGGTTTCAGGGCCTGAGTTAGGCCTAGCATCAGAGACTTTGTTAGGTACAGTGTAAGGGACTGAGTTAGCAGTAGTGTCAGGGCCTTGCTTAGGGACTGTGTCAGGGTCTGATTTAGGTGTACTGTCTGAGACCTAGTTAGGGACAGTGCTAGGGCCTGAGTTAGGATTAGTGTCAAGGCCTTATTTAGGACCAATTTCAGGGCCTTAGTTTGGACTAGCATCAGAGCCATTGTTAGGAATCGTATGAGGGCCTGAGTTAGGCATACTATCAGGGCCTTAGTTAGGGACAGTTTTAGGGCCTGAGTTAGGATTAGTGTCAAGGCCTTATTTAGGACCAATTTTAGGGCTTTAGTTTGGACTAGCAACAAAGCCTTTGTTAGGTATCATGTCGGGGCCTCAGTTAGGTGTAGTGTCAGGGCCATTGTTCGGGACAGTATCAGGGCCTGACTTAGGAGAAGTTCAGGGCCTTAGCCAGGGAAAGTGTCAGGGCCTTAGTTAGGGACATTATCAGGGCCTGAATTAGCAGTAGTGTCAAAAGTCCTTAGTGAGGACAGTAAGGAGTCAGTCAGGACTCAGGCCCTGACACTGTTCTTAAATAAGGCCCTGACATTACCTGTAACACAGGTCCTGATCTCATTCCTATCATAGGCGCTGATGTTGGACTTAACTAAGGCCCTGACACTGGTCCTAACTAAAGCTGTGACACTACTCCTAACTCAGGCCCTGACACTGTCCCTAACAAAGCCTGTGACACTACTCCTAAATCAGGCACTGACACTGTCCCTAACTAGGCCCTGACATACACCTAACTCAGGCCCTGACACTGTCTCTAACTAAGGCCCTGATACTACTCCAAACTCAGCACTGACACTGTCACTAACTAAGGCCCTGACACTATTCATAGCTCACGCCCTAACACAACTCCTAAGTCATGCCCTGACAATGTCCCTAACTAAGGCCCTGACACTATTCCTAACTCAGGCGCTGACACAATACTTAAGGAAGGCCCTGACATTACTCCTAACTCAGGCCCTGAAAAGGTCCCTAACTAAGGCCGACACAACTCCTAACTCAGGCACTAACACTGTCCCTAAATAAGGCCCTGAAACTATTCCTAACTGAGGCGCTGATACAATACCTAACGAAGGCACTGATGCTCCTCCTAACTAAGGCCCTGACACTACTCCTATCTCAAGCAATGACACTGTCCCTAACTTAGGCCCCGACTCTACTCCTGACTCAGGCACTGACACTGGCCCTAACTTAGGCCCGGACACTACTCCTAACTAAGCAACTGACACTGTCCCTAACTAAGGCCCGGACACTACTCCTTACTCAGGCACTGACAATGTCACTAACTAAGGCCGTGACACTACTCCCAAAATAGGCACTGAGACTGTCCCTAAATATGCCCTGACAGTACTCCGAACTCAGGCACTGACACTGTCCTTAACTAAGGCCCTGATACTACTTCCACCTCAGGCACTGACACTCTCCCTAAGTAAGCCCTGACATTACTCCCAATTCCGGCATTGACACTTTCGCTAACTAAGGCCCTGAAACTACTAACAACTCAGGCCCTTACACTGTTACTAACTACCGGTCTCAGACTACTCCTAACTCAGGCCCTGGCACTGTCCATAACTTAGGCTCTGGCACTATTCCTAACTCAGACACTGACGCTGTCCCTTAACTAAGGGTCTGACACTCCTCCCAACTCAGACACTGACACTCTCCCTAACAAAGGCCTTGACACTACTCTTAACTAATACCCTGACACTGTCCCTAACAAAGACCCTGACACTATTCCCAACTCAGGCGCTGTCACTCTCCGTAACTAAGACCGTGACACTACTCCCATCTCAGCCACTGACATTGTCCCTAAGGCCCTGACACTACCGCCAACTCAGGCACTGACACTATCCCTAACTAAGGCCCTGACACTACTCCCAACCTAGGCCCTGACATTGTCCCTAACTAAGGCCTTGACGTTACTCTCAACTCAGGCACTAACACTGTCCCTAACTAAGGACTTGACGGTACTCTTAACTCAGGCCCTGGCACAGTCCCGAACAAAGGCCTCCCACTACCCCCAACTCTGGCACTGAGAGTGTCCCTAACTACGGCCATCACACTACTCCTAACTCAGGCACTGACGCTGTCCCTAAGTAAGGCCCTGACACTACTCCCAACGCAGGCACTGACGCTGTCCCTAACTAAGGCTCTGACACTACTCCCAACACAGGCATTGACACTGTTCCTAACTAAGGCCCTCACACTACTACTTACTTAGGCACTGACACGCTACCTAACTAAGGCCCTGAGACTACTTCTACCTCAGACCCTGACACTGCCCCTAACGAAGGGCCTGATACTACTCCCAACACAGGCACTGACACTCTCCCTAACTAAGGCCTTGACACTACTTTTAACTCATGCCCTGATGCTGTCCCCAAAAAAGACCCTGAGACTATTCCCAACTCAGGCACTGACACTCTCCCTAACTAAGACCCTGACACTACTCCCATCTCAGCCACTGACACTGTCCCTAATGCCCTGACACTACTTCCAACTCAGGCACTGACACTGTCCCTAACTAGGCCCTGACACTACTCCCAACTCAGGCACTGACACTGTCCCTAACTCAGGCCCTGACATATCTCCCAACTCCGGCACTGACACTTTCTCTAACTACGGCCCTGAAACTACTCACAACTCAGGCACTGACCCTGTCCCTAACTAGGCCCTGACACTACTCCCAACTCAGGCACTGACACTGTCCCTAATTAAGGCCCTGACATAACTCCCAACTCTGGCACTGACACTTTCTCTAACTAAGGCCCTGTAACTACTCACAACTCAGGCCCTGACACTGTTCCTAACTACCAGTCTCAGACTACTCCTAACTTAGGCCCTGACACTATTCCTAACACAATCACTGACACTGTCCCTAACTAAGGTCCTGAGACGATTCCTAACTCAGACCCTGACACTGTCCATAACTTAGGCCATGTCACTATTCCCAACTCAGGCACTGACGCTCTTCCTAACTAAGGGTCTGACACTACTCCAAACTGAGACACTGACACTCTTCCAAATTAAGGCCTTGACACTACTCTTAACTCAGGCCCTGACACTGTCCATAATAAAGACCCTGAAGAAAATCCCAGCTTAGGCACTGACAATGTCCGTAACTAAGGCCCTGACACTATTCCCATCTCAGCCACTGACACTGTCCCTAACTATGGCCCTGACACTACTCCCAATGCAAGCACTGGCGCTGTCCCTAACTAAGGCACTGGCACTACTCCCAACTCGCCCTGGCTCTGTCCCTAACTAAGGCTCTGACACTACTCCCATTTCAGGCAATGACAGTGTCCCTAACTGAGGCAATGATACTACTCCCAACTCAAGCACTAAGGCTCTGGATCATTGTGATGACAAGCGCCATGGAGCATTGTGATGACAAGGGCCATGGAGAATTGTGATGACGGGTCCTGGAGCATTGTGGTGACAAGGGCCATGGAGCATTTTGATGACAGGGGTCATGGGGCATTGTGATGAAAGTGGTCATGGAGCATTGTGATTAAAGTGGTCATGGAACATTGTGATAAAAGTGGTCAT
Source organism: Balaenoptera physalus (assembly GCF_965194825.1). Taxonomy (NCBI): domain Eukaryota; kingdom Metazoa; phylum Chordata; class Mammalia; order Artiodactyla; family Balaenopteridae; genus Balaenoptera; species Balaenoptera physalus. The sequence continues at coordinate 2,477,688 of NW_028126517.1, forward strand.
GTAGCATTGTGATGAAAAGTGCTATGGAGCATTGGGATGACAGGGGTCATGGAGCATTGTGATGACAAATGCGTGGAGATTTGTGATGACGAGGACCATGGGGCATTGAGATTATAAGGATGATGCAGCATTGTGATGACAGGGGCCATGGAGCATTTTAATGACAAGGGACATGGAGCATTGTGATGACAGAGGTCATGGAGCATTGTGGTGACCAGCGGCATGGAGCACTGTGAAGAAAGGGGTACTGTAACATTGTGATGAAAGGGTCAAGGAGCATTTGGATTACAAGGATCATGGAGCATTGTGATGACAAGGGCCATGGAGCATTGTGATGACAGGGCTCATGTGGCATTATGATGACAGTGGTCATGGAGCAATGTGATGAACGTTGTCATGGAGCACTGTGATTACAGGGGCCATGGAGAATTGTGATGACAAAGGCCAGGGAACATTGTGATGACCGGGGTCATGGAGCATTGTGCTGAAAACGGACCTGGAGCATTGTGATGAAAGGGGTCATGGCTCACTGTGATGACAGGGGGCCTGGAACATTGTGATGACAGGGGTCACGGGGCATTGTGATGACAAGGGCCATGGAACATTTTGATGATAGTGGTCATATGGCATTTTGAATGACAGGGGCCATGAAGCATTGTGAGGACAAGAGTCATGGAGACTTGTGATGACAGGGGGCATGGAGCTTTGTGATTTCACAGGCATGTAGCATTTTAGACAAGGCTCATGGAGCATTGGGATGACAGGGGTCATGGAGCATTGTGATGATAAGGGCATGGAGCATTGTGATGACAATGGCATGGAGCATTGCGATGACAAAGTCATGGAGCATTGCGATGACAAAGTCATGGAGCATTGTGATGACAGGGGTTATGGAGCATTGTGATGACAAGGGCGTGGAGCATTGTGATGACAGTGGTCATGGGACATTGTGACGATAAGGGCATCGAGCCGAGTTAGGGACAGTCTAGCGGCCTTGGGACTAAATTCAGTGCCTGAATTAGGCACAGCATAAGGTCTTTAGTTAGCATAAGAGGTAGGACATTAGCTCGGGACAGGGTTAGGGTAAAGGCTTGGAATCGTGTCAGCAAATGACCTAAGGATAGTGTGAAGACCTTTGTTACTGAGACTCTCAGGGACTTATTCAGAAGCAGTGTTAGGGCTTCAGGTCGGGACAGCATCAGGGCCTGACTTAGGGAGAGCGACAGGGCCTGAGTGAGGCCTAATGTCAGGCCCTTAGCTGGGGACACTGTCAGGGAATGACTTAGGAGCAGCATCAGTGCCTTTGTTGGATCAGCTTTAGGTTCTTAGTTAAAGACATGACCGGAGCCCTAGTTAGTCACAGCGTCAAGGCCTCAGTTAGGGAAAGCTTCAGGGTCTGAGTTACAGACAGCCTCATGTCTTCACTTAAAGACAGCGACAGGGCTTTCTTAGGGACAGTGTCAGGACCTTGGTTAGAAATGAGTCAGGATATTAGCTCAGGAGAGTGTCAGGATTTTAGTCATTGCTGGCAGCAGGGCCTATATTAAGGACAGATTCCGGGCCTTTGTTAGATTCAGTGTCATGGCCTTAGTTAGGAGTAGTCAGGGCCTTAGTTAGGGAGAGCATTAGGGTTTCAGTTAGCATAAGGTGCAGGAGATTATCTCGGGACAGAGTCAGGTTCCAGGCCAGAGACAGTGAAAGGAAATGACCAAGGGATAACGAGAAGACCTTAGTTATTGAGAGCATCAGGGCCTTAGTTAGCAGCAGCGTGAGCAACTTAATCAGGACCAGTGCCAGGGCTTGATGTATGGACAGCATCAGAGCCTAACTAAGGTACAGCAACAGGGCCTAAGTGAGGCCTATCTTTAGGGCCTGAGTAAGGGGCAGTATCAGGGCATGACTTAGGAGCAGCATAAAGGCCTCTGTAGGATCAGCATTAGGGTCTTGGTTAAAGCTATTATCAGGGCCTCCGTTAGGGATAGCCTCAAGGCCTCACTTAGGGACAGCGTCAGGGCTTACTTTGGGAAAGTTTCAGGACCTTGGTAAGACATGGGTCAGGTTATTAGCTCAGGATAATATCAGGTGTTCAGATATTGACGGCAGCAGGGCCTTAGTTAGAGGCAGTGTCAGCGCCAAAGTTAGGACTAGCATCAGAGCCTTTGTTAGGTACAGTGTCAGTGACTGAGTTAGGTGTAGTGTCAGAGCCTTAGTTAGGGACAGTGTCAGGGCCTGCATTAGGACGAGCCTCCAGGCCTCAGTTAGGGACAGGTTCACGGCCTCGGACCTAAATTCAGGGCCTCATTTAGGGACAGAATCAGGGATTTAGCTAGCATAAGGGGATCTACAGCTGAAAGCAACCTGAGCACCACCACAAGAAGATGCACAAGTGAACCATGCACGCTCCTATGAAGGAATATTCCACAGCAGTTGAGTACATTTAGTTTAAAGTTAGTAACACTATAAAAATTATGTTTTGAAGAAAACTATATTCAGAAGATGAAAGAATCTCGTTCTAAAGAATCTCTTTAGCTCATCTCGACATTAGCTAAAGAGAAGGTTGGGTTAAGGTCTAGGGAAAGTGTCAGGAAATGACCTAGGGATAGTGTCAAGACCTTAGTTACTTAGCACATCAGGACCTAATTTAGGAGCAGTGAGTGTCAGGGCTTCGGGTAGGAACAGCGTCAGAGCCTGACTTAGGGAGTGGGACAGGGCCTGAGTGAAGCCTAGCGTCAGGGCCTTAGCTAGAGACAGTGTCAGGGCATGACTTAGGAGCAGCATAAGAGCCACGGTAGGATCAGCCTCAGGGGCTATGTTACAGATATTATCAGGGCCTCTGTTAGGGACAGCCTCAAGGCCTCACTTAGAGACAGCATCAGGGCTTCCTTAGGGACAGTTTCAGGACCTTGGTAAGAGATGGGTCAAGAAATTAGCTCAGGATAGTGTCAGGACGTTAGATATTGACGGCAGCAGGGCCTTAGTTAGGGACAGTGTCAGGCCCTGAATTAGGACGAACATCGAGGCCTTAGGTACGGACAGGGTCACAGCCTCGAGAGTAATTTTAGGCCCTTAGTTAAGGACAGCAGCAGGGCTGTAGTTAGCATAAGAGGCACGACATTTGCTAGGGCCAGGGTCAGGTTACGCTCTAGGGATAGTGTCAGGAAAGGACCTAAGCATAGTGTCAAAAGCTTAGTTACTGAGAGTATCAGATCCTTATTTAGAACCAGTGTCAGGGCTTCAGGTAGGGACAGCATCAGAGCCTGACTTAGGGAGAGCGACAGGGCCTGAGTGAGGCCTAGCGTCAGGCCCTTAGATGAGGACAATGTCAGGGCATGACTTAGGAACAGCATCAGCTCCTCTGTTGGATCGACTTTAGCGTCTTAGATACAGACATCATCAGGTCCTCAGTTAGTCACAGCGTGAAGGCCTCAGTTAGGGAAAGCTTCAGGGCCTGAGTTAGGGACAGCCTCAGTTCTTAACTTAGGGACAGTGATAGGGCTTTCTTAGGGACAGTGTCAGGACCTTGGTTAGAAATATGTCAGGATATTAACTCAGGCTAGTGTCCAGTTTTTAGTTATTGCTGACAGCAGGGCCTATATTAGGGGCAAATTCTGAGCCTTACTTAGAGACAGTGTCAGGGCCTGAGTTAGGACTAGCATCACAGCCCTTGTAAAGTACAGTGTCAGGGACTGAGTTAGGTGTAGTGTCAGGGCTTTAGTTAGGGACAGTGTCAGCGCCTCAGTTAGGATGATCCTCCAAACTTCAGTTAGGGACAGGTTGACGGCCTCAGGACTAATTTCAGGCTCTTAGTTAGAGACAACGTCAGGGATTTAGTTAGCATAAGAGGTTCGACAATAGCTAAAGACAAGTTTAGGTTAAGATCTAGGGAGAGTGTCAGGAAATGACCTAGGGATAGTGTCAAGACCATAGCTAATTAGAGCATCAGTGCCTAATTTAGGCCCAGTGTCAGGGCTTCAGGTAGGGATAGAATCTTAGCCTGACTTAGGGAGAGCGACAGGGCCTGAGTGATGCCTCGAGTCAGGGCCTTAGCTACGGACAGCGTCAGGGCATGACATAGGATCAGCATAAGGTTCTCTGTAGGGTCAGCATTAGGGTCTTAGTTTAAGACATTATCAGGACCTCTGTGAGGGACAGCCTCAGGGCCTCACTTAGGGACAGTGTCAGGGCTAACTTTGGGAGAGTTTCAGGACCTTGGTAAGACATGGGTCAGGATATTAGCTCAGGATAATGTCAGGACTTTAGATATTGATGGTAGCAGCGCCTACGTTAGGGAAAGTTTCAAGGCGTTAGTTAGGAGTAGCGGGCCTCTGATAGGTCCAGTGTCAGATCCTCAGTTAGCAATAGTGTTAGGGCCGTAGTTAGGGACAGTGTCAGGACTGGATGTAGGGCGAGCATCTAGGCCTTAGTTCGGGACAGTTTCATGGTCTTGGGACTAAATTCAGTGCCTGAGGTAGGCACAGCCTAAGGGCTTCAGTTAGCATAAGAGGCAGGACATTAGCTAGTGACCGTGTCAGTTTAACATCTAGGGATAGTGTCAGGAAATGACCTAAGGATAGTGTGAAGACCTTTGTTATGGAGACTCTCAGGGCCTTATTCAGAACCAGTGTTAGGGCTTCAGGTAGGGACAGCATCAGAGCCTGACTTAGGGAGAGCGTTAGGGGCTGCGTGAGGCCTAGCATCAGACACTTAGTGGGGGACACTATCGGGGCATGACTTAGGAGCAGCATCAGGGCCTCTGTTGGATCAGCCTTAGGGTCTTAGTTAAAGACATGATCAGGGTCTGAGTTAGTCACAGCATCAAGGCCTGAGTTACTTAGGGAAAGCTTCAGGGCCTCACTTAGGGACAGCGTCAGGGTTTACTGTGGGACAGTTTCAGGAGCTTGGTAAGACATGGGTCAGGTTATTAGCTCCAGATAATGTCAGGACTTTAGATGTTGATGGCAGCAGCCCTTAGTTAGAGACAGTGTCAGGCCCTGAGTTACGACTAGCATCAGAGCCTTTGTTAGATACAATGTACGGGACTGAATTAGGAGTAGAGTCAGGGCCTTCGTTAGTGGCAGTGTCAGGGCCTGACTTAGGGAGAGCGACAGGGCCTGAGTGAGGCTTAGCATCAGGCCCTTAGCTGGGCACACTGTCAGGGCATGACTTTGGAGCAGCATCAGCGTCTTTGCTGGATCAGCATTAAGGTCTTCGTTAGGTACATGATCAGGGCCTGAATTAGTCACAGCTTCAAGGTTTCAGTTAAGGAAAGCTTCAGGGCCTGAGTTAGGGACAGCCTCAGGTCTTCACTTAGGGACAGCGTCAGGGCTTACTTTGGGACAGTTTCAGGACCTTGGAAAGACATAGGTCAGGATATTAGCTCAGGATAATGTCAGGACTTTTGATAGTGATGGCAGCAGGGCCTTAGTTACAGACGGTTTCAGGGCCTGAGTTAGGCCTAGCATCAGAGACTTTGTTAGGTACAGTGTAAGGGACTGAGTTAGCAGTAGTGTCAGGGCCTTGCTTAGGGACTGTGTCAGGGTCTGATTTAGGTGTACTGTCTGAGACCTAGTTAGGGACAGTGCTAGGGCCTGAGTTAGGATTAGTGTCAAGGCCTTATTTAGGACCAATTTCAGGGCCTTAGTTTGGACTAGCATCAGAGCCATTGTTAGGAATCGTATGAGGGCCTGAGTTAGGCATACTATCAGGGCCTTAGTTAGGGACAGTTTTAGGGCCTGAGTTAGGATTAGTGTCAAGGCCTTATTTAGGACCAATTTTAGGGCTTTAGTTTGGACTAGCAACAAAGCCTTTGTTAGGTATCATGTCGGGGCCTCAGTTAGGTGTAGTGTCAGGGCCATTGTTCGGGACAGTATCAGGGCCTGACTTAGGAGAAGTTCAGGGCCTTAGCCAGGGAAAGTGTCAGGGCCTTAGTTAGGGACATTATCAGGGCCTGAATTAGCAGTAGTGTCAAAAGTCCTTAGTGAGGACAGTAAGGAGTCAGTCAGGACTCAGGCCCTGACACTGTTCTTAAATAAGGCCCTGACATTACCTGTAACACAGGTCCTGATCTCATTCCTATCATAGGCGCTGATGTTGGACTTAACTAAGGCCCTGACACTGGTCCTAACTAAAGCTGTGACACTACTCCTAACTCAGGCCCTGACACTGTCCCTAACAAAGCCTGTGACACTACTCCTAAATCAGGCACTGACACTGTCCCTAACTAGGCCCTGACATACACCTAACTCAGGCCCTGACACTGTCTCTAACTAAGGCCCTGATACTACTCCAAACTCAGCACTGACACTGTCACTAACTAAGGCCCTGACACTATTCATAGCTCACGCCCTAACACAACTCCTAAGTCATGCCCTGACAATGTCCCTAACTAAGGCCCTGACACTATTCCTAACTCAGGCGCTGACACAATACTTAAGGAAGGCCCTGACATTACTCCTAACTCAGGCCCTGAAAAGGTCCCTAACTAAGGCCGACACAACTCCTAACTCAGGCACTAACACTGTCCCTAAATAAGGCCCTGAAACTATTCCTAACTGAGGCGCTGATACAATACCTAACGAAGGCACTGATGCTCCTCCTAACTAAGGCCCTGACACTACTCCTATCTCAAGCAATGACACTGTCCCTAACTTAGGCCCCGACTCTACTCCTGACTCAGGCACTGACACTGGCCCTAACTTAGGCCCGGACACTACTCCTAACTAAGCAACTGACACTGTCCCTAACTAAGGCCCGGACACTACTCCTTACTCAGGCACTGACAATGTCACTAACTAAGGCCGTGACACTACTCCCAAAATAGGCACTGAGACTGTCCCTAAATATGCCCTGACAGTACTCCGAACTCAGGCACTGACACTGTCCTTAACTAAGGCCCTGATACTACTTCCACCTCAGGCACTGACACTCTCCCTAAGTAAGCCCTGACATTACTCCCAATTCCGGCATTGACACTTTCGCTAACTAAGGCCCTGAAACTACTAACAACTCAGGCCCTTACACTGTTACTAACTACCGGTCTCAGACTACTCCTAACTCAGGCCCTGGCACTGTCCATAACTTAGGCTCTGGCACTATTCCTAACTCAGACACTGACGCTGTCCCTTAACTAAGGGTCTGACACTCCTCCCAACTCAGACACTGACACTCTCCCTAACAAAGGCCTTGACACTACTCTTAACTAATACCCTGACACTGTCCCTAACAAAGACCCTGACACTATTCCCAACTCAGGCGCTGTCACTCTCCGTAACTAAGACCGTGACACTACTCCCATCTCAGCCACTGACATTGTCCCTAAGGCCCTGACACTACCGCCAACTCAGGCACTGACACTATCCCTAACTAAGGCCCTGACACTACTCCCAACCTAGGCCCTGACATTGTCCCTAACTAAGGCCTTGACGTTACTCTCAACTCAGGCACTAACACTGTCCCTAACTAAGGACTTGACGGTACTCTTAACTCAGGCCCTGGCACAGTCCCGAACAAAGGCCTCCCACTACCCCCAACTCTGGCACTGAGAGTGTCCCTAACTACGGCCATCACACTACTCCTAACTCAGGCACTGACGCTGTCCCTAAGTAAGGCCCTGACACTACTCCCAACGCAGGCACTGACGCTGTCCCTAACTAAGGCTCTGACACTACTCCCAACACAGGCATTGACACTGTTCCTAACTAAGGCCCTCACACTACTACTTACTTAGGCACTGACACGCTACCTAACTAAGGCCCTGAGACTACTTCTACCTCAGACCCTGACACTGCCCCTAACGAAGGGCCTGATACTACTCCCAACACAGGCACTGACACTCTCCCTAACTAAGGCCTTGACACTACTTTTAACTCATGCCCTGATGCTGTCCCCAAAAAAGACCCTGAGACTATTCCCAACTCAGGCACTGACACTCTCCCTAACTAAGACCCTGACACTACTCCCATCTCAGCCACTGACACTGTCCCTAATGCCCTGACACTACTTCCAACTCAGGCACTGACACTGTCCCTAACTAGGCCCTGACACTACTCCCAACTCAGGCACTGACACTGTCCCTAACTCAGGCCCTGACATATCTCCCAACTCCGGCACTGACACTTTCTCTAACTACGGCCCTGAAACTACTCACAACTCAGGCACTGACCCTGTCCCTAACTAGGCCCTGACACTACTCCCAACTCAGGCACTGACACTGTCCCTAATTAAGGCCCTGACATAACTCCCAACTCTGGCACTGACACTTTCTCTAACTAAGGCCCTGTAACTACTCACAACTCAGGCCCTGACACTGTTCCTAACTACCAGTCTCAGACTACTCCTAACTTAGGCCCTGACACTATTCCTAACACAATCACTGACACTGTCCCTAACTAAGGTCCTGAGACGATTCCTAACTCAGACCCTGACACTGTCCATAACTTAGGCCATGTCACTATTCCCAACTCAGGCACTGACGCTCTTCCTAACTAAGGGTCTGACACTACTCCAAACTGAGACACTGACACTCTTCCAAATTAAGGCCTTGACACTACTCTTAACTCAGGCCCTGACACTGTCCATAATAAAGACCCTGAAGAAAATCCCAGCTTAGGCACTGACAATGTCCGTAACTAAGGCCCTGACACTATTCCCATCTCAGCCACTGACACTGTCCCTAACTATGGCCCTGACACTACTCCCAATGCAAGCACTGGCGCTGTCCCTAACTAAGGCACTGGCACTACTCCCAACTCGCCCTGGCTCTGTCCCTAACTAAGGCTCTGACACTACTCCCATTTCAGGCAATGACAGTGTCCCTAACTGAGGCAATGATACTACTCCCAACTCAAGCACTAAGGCTCTGGATCATTGTGATGACAAGCGCCATGGAGCATTGTGATGACAAGGGCCATGGAGAATTGTGATGACGGGTCCTGGAGCATTGTGGTGACAAGGGCCATGGAGCATTTTGATGACAGGGGTCATGGGGCATTGTGATGAAAGTGGTCATGGAGCATTGTGATTAAAGTGGTCATGGAACATTGTGATAAAAGTGGTCATGTAGCATTGTGATGAAAAGTGCTATGGAGCATTGGGATGACAGGGGTCATGGAGCATTGTGATGACAAATGCGTGGAGATTTGTGATGACGAGGACCATGGGGCATTGAGATTATAAGGATGATGCAGCATTGTGATGACAGGGGCCATGGAGCATTTTAATGACAAGGGACATGGAGCATTGTGATGACAGAGGTCATGGAGCATTGTGGTGACCAGCGGCATGGAGCACTGTGAAGAAAGGGGTACTGTAACATTGTGATGAAAGGGTCAAGGAGCATTTGGATTACAAGGATCATGGAGCATTGTGATGACAAGGGCCATGGAGCATTGTGATGACAGGGCTCATGTGGCATTATGATGACAGTGGTCATGGAGCAATGTGATGAACGTTGTCATGGAGCACTGTGATTACAGGGGCCATGGAGAATTGTGATGACAAAGGCCAGGGAACATTGTGATGACCGGGGTCATGGAGCATTGTGCTGAAAACGGACCTGGAGCATTGTGATGAAAGGGGTCATGGCTCACTGTGATGACAGGGGGCCTGGAACATTGTGATGACAGGGGTCACGGGGCATTGTGATGACAAGGGCCATGGAACATTTTGATGATAGTGGTCATATGGCATTTTGAATGACAGGGGCCATGAAGCATTGTGAGGACAAGAGTCATGGAGACTTGTGATGACAGGGGGCATGGAGCTTTGTGATTTCACAGGCATGTAGCATTTTAGACAAGGCTCATGGAGCATTGGGATGACAGGGGTCATGGAGCATTGTGATGATAAGGGCATGGAGCATTGTGATGACAATGGCATGGAGCATTGCGATGACAAAGTCATGGAGCATTGCGATGACAAAGTCATGGAGCATTGTGATGACAGGGGTTATGGAGCATTGTGATGACAAGGGCGTGGAGCATTGTGATGACAGTGGTCATGGGACATTGTGACGATAAGGGCATCGAGCCGAGTTAGGGACAGTCTAGCGGCCTTGGGACTAAATTCAGTGCCTGAATTAGGCACAGCATAAGGTCTTTAGTTAGCATAAGAGGTAGGACATTAGCTCGGGACAGGGTTAGGGTAAAGGCTTGGAATCGTGTCAGCAAATGACCTAAGGATAGTGTGAAGACCTTTGTTACTGAGACTCTCAGGGACTTATTCAGAAGCAGTGTTAGGGCTTCAGGTCGGGACAGCATCAGGGCCTGACTTAGGGAGAGCGACAGGGCCTGAGTGAGGCCTAATGTCAGGCCCTTAGCTGGGGACACTGTCAGGGAATGACTTAGGAGCAGCATCAGTGCCTTTGTTGGATCAGCTTTAGGTTCTTAGTTAAAGACATGACCGGAGCCCTAGTTAGTCACAGCGTCAAGGCCTCAGTTAGGGAAAGCTTCAGGGTCTGAGTTACAGACAGCCTCATGTCTTCACTTAAAGACAGCTACAGGGCTTTCTTAGGGACAGTGTCAGGACCTTGGTTAGAAATGAGTCAGGATATTAGCTCAGGAGAGTGTCAGGATTTTAGTCATTGCTGGCAGCAGGGCCTATATTAAGGACAGATTCCGGGCCTTTGTTAGATTCAGTGTCATGGCCTTAGTTAGGAGTAGTCAGGGCCTTAGTTAGGGAGAGCATTAGGGTTTCAGTTAGCATAAGGTGCAGGAGATTATCTCGGGACAGAGTCAGGTTCCAGGCCAGAGACAGTGAAAGGAAATGACCAAGGGATAACGAGAAGACCTTAGTTATTGAGAGCATCAGGGCCTTAGTTAGCAGCAGCGTGAGCAACTTAATCAGGACCAGTGCCAGGGCTTGATGTATGGACAGCATCAGAGCCTAACTAAGGTACAGCAACAGGGCCTAAGTGAGGCCTATCTTTAGGGCCTGAGTAAGGGGCAGTATCAGGGCATGACTTAGGAGCAGCATAAAGGCCTCTGTAGGATCAGCATTAGGGTCTTGGTTAAAGCTATTATCAGGGCCTCCGTTAGGGATAGCCTCAAGGCCTCACTTAGGGACAGCGTCAGGGCTTACTTTGGGAAAGTTTCAGGACCTTGGTAAGACATGGGTCAGGTTATTAGCTCAGGATAATATCAGGTGTTCAGATATTGACGGCAGCAGGGCCTTAGTTAGAGGCAGTGTCAGCGCCAAAGTTAGGACTAGCATCAGAGCCTTTGTTAGGTACAGTGTCAGTGACTGAGTTAGGTGTAGTGTCAGAGCCTTAGTTAGGGACAGTGTCAGGGCCTGCATTAGGACGAGCCTCCAGGCCTCAGTTAGGGACAGGTTCACGGCCTCGGACCTAAATTCAGGGCCTCATTTAGGGACAGAATCAGGGATTTAGCTAGCATAAGGGGATCTACAGCTGAAAGCAACCTGAGCACCACCACAAGAAGATGCACAAGTGAACCATGCACGCTCCTATGAAGGAATATTCCACAGCAGTTGAGTACATTTAGTTTAAAGTTAGTAACACTATAAAAATTATGTTTTGAAGAAAACTATATTCAGAAGATGAAAGAATCTCGTTCTAAAGAATCTCTTTAGCTCATCTCGACATTAGCTAAAGAGAAGGTTGGGTTAAGGTCTAGGGAAAGTGTCAGGAAATGACCTAGGGATAGTGTCAAGACCTTAGTTACTTAGCACATCAGGACCTAATTTAGGAGCAGTGAGTGTCAGGGCTTCGGGTAGGAACAGCGTCAGAGCCTGACTTAGGGAGTGGGACAGGGCCTGAGTGAAGCCTAGCGTCAGGGCCTTAGCTAGAGACAGTGTCAGGGCATGACTTAGGAGCAGCATAAGAGCCACGGTAGGATCAGCCTCAGGGGCTATGTTACAGATATTATCAGGGCCTCTGTTAGGGACAGCCTCAAGGCCTCACTTAGAGACAGCATCAGGGCTTCCTTAGGGACAGTTTCAGGACCTTGGTAAGAGATGGGTCAAGAAATTAGCTCAGGATAGTGTCAGGACGTTAGATATTGACGGCAGCAGGGCCTTAGTTAGGGACAGTGTCAGGCCCTGAATTAGGACGAACATCGAGGCCTTAGGTACGGACAGGGTCACAGCCTCGAGAGTAATTTTAGGCCCTTAGTTAAGGACAGCAGCAGGGCTGTAGTTAGCATAAGAGGCACGACATTTGCTAGGGCCAGGGTCAGGTTACGCTCTAGGGATAGTGTCAGGAAAGGACCTAAGCATAGTGTCAAAAGCTTAGTTACTGAGAGTATCAGATCCTTATTTAGAACCAGTGTCAGGGCTTCAGGTAGGGACAGCATCAGAGCCTGACTTAGGGAGAGCGACAGGGCCTGAGTGAGGCCTAGCGTCAGGCCCTTAGATGAGGACAATGTCAGGGCATGACTTAGGAACAGCATCAGCTCCTCTGTTGGATCGACTTTAGCGTCTTAGATACAGACATCATCAGGTCCTCAGTTAGTCACAGCGTGAAGGCCTCAGTTAGGGAAAGCTTCAGGGCCTGAGTTAGGGACAGCCTCAGTTCTTAACTTAGGGACAGTGATAGGGCTTTCTTAGGGACAGTGTCAGGACCTTGGTTAGAAATATGTCAGGATATTAACTCAGGCTAGTGTCCAGTTTTTAGTTATTGCTGACAGCAGGGCCTATATTAGGGGCAAATTCTGAGCCTTACTTAGAGACAGTGTCAGGGCCTGAGTTAGGACTAGCATCACAGCCCTTGTAAAGTACAGTGTCAGGGACTGAGTTAGGTGTAGTGTCAGGGCTTTAGTTAGGGACAGTGTCAGCGCCTCAGTTAGGATGATCCTCCAAACTTCAGTTAGGGACAGGTTGACGGCCTCAGGACTAATTTCAGGCTCTTAGTTAGAGACAACGTCAGGGATTTAGTTAGCATAAGAGGTTCGACAATAGCTAAAGACAAGTTTAGGTTAAGATCTAGGGAGAGTGTCAGGAAATGACCTAGGGATAGTGTCAAGACCATAGCTAATTAGAGCATCAGTGCCTAATTTAGGCCCAGTGTCAGGGCTTCAGGTAGGGATAGAATCTTAGCCTGACTTAGGGAGAGCGACAGGGCCTGAGTGATGCCTCGAGTCAGGGCCTTAGCTACGGACAGCGTCAGGGCATGACATAGGATCAGCATAAGGTTCTCTGTAGGGTCAGCATTAGGGTCTTAGTTTAAGACATTATCAGGACCTCTGTGAGGGACAGCCTCAGGGCCTCACTTAGGGACAGTGTCAGGGCTAACTTTGGGAGAGTTTCAGGACCTTGGTAAGACATGGGTCAGGATATTAGCTCAGGATAATGTCAGGACTTTAGATATTGATGGTAGCAGCGCCTACGTTAGGGAAAGTTTCAAGGCGTTAGTTAGGAGTAGCGGGCCTCTGATAGGTCCAGTGTCAGATCCTCAGTTAGCAATAGTGTTAGGGCCGTAGTTAGGGACAGTGTCAGGACTGGATGTAGGGCGAGCATCTAGGCCTTAGTTCGGGACAGTTTCATGGTCTTGGGACTAAATTCAGTGCCTGAGGTAGGCACAGCCTAAGGGCTTCAGTTAGCATAAGAGGCAGGACATTAGCTAGTGACCGTGTCAGTTTAACATCTAGGGATAGTGTCAGGAAATGACCTAAGGATAGTGTGAAGACCTTTGTTATGGAGACTCTCAGGGCCTTATTCAGAACCAGTGTTAGGGCTTCAGGTAGGGACAGCATCAGAGCCTGACTTAGGGAGAGCGTTAGGGGCTGCGTGAGGCCTAGCATCAGACACTTAGTGGGGGACACTATCGGGGCATGACTTAGGAGCAGCATCAGGGCCTCTGTTGGATCAGCCTTAGGGTCTTAGTTAAAGACATGATCAGGGTCTGAGTTAGTCACAGCATCAAGGCCTGAGTTACTTAGGGAAAGCTTCAGGGCCTCACTTAGGGACAGCGTCAGGGTTTACTGTGGGACAGTTTCAGGAGCTTGGTAAGACATGGGTCAGGTTATTAGCTCCAGATAATGTCAGGACTTTAGATGTTGATGGCAGCAGCCCTTAGTTAGAGACAGTGTCAGGCCCTGAGTTACGACTAGCATCAGAGCCTTTGTTAGATACAATGTACGGGACTGAATTAGGAGTAGAGTCAGGGCCTTCGTTAGTGGCAGTGTCAGGGCCTGACTTAGGGAGAGCGACAGGGCCTGAGTGAGGCTTAGCATCAGGCCCTTAGCTGGGCACACTGTCAGGGCATGACTTTGGAGCAGCATCAGCGTCTTTGCTGGATCAGCATTAAGGTCTTCGTTAGGTACATGATCAGGGCCTGAATTAGTCACAGCTTCAAGGTTTCAGTTAAGGAAAGCTTCAGGGCCTGAGTTAGGGACAGCCTCAGGTCTTCACTTAGGGACAGCGTCAGGGCTTACTTTGGGACAGTTTCAGGACCTTGGAAAGACATAGGTCAGGATATTAGCTCAGGATAATGTCAGGACTTTTGATAGTGATGGCAGCAGGGCCTTAGTTACAGACGGTTTCAGGGCCTGAGTTAGGCCTAGCATCAGAGACTTTGTTAGGTACAGTGTAAGGGACTGAGTTAGCAGTAGTGTCAGGGCCTTGCTTAGGGACTGTGTCAGGGTCTGATTTAGGTGTACTGTCTGAGACCTAGTTAGGGACAGTGCTAGGGCCTGAGTTAGGATTAGTGTCAAGGCCTTATTTAGGACCAATTTCAGGGCCTTAGTTTGGACTAGCATCAGAGCCATTGTTAGGAATCGTATGAGGGCCTGAGTTAGGCATACTATCAGGGCCTTAGTTAGGGACAGTTTTAGGGCCTGAGTTAGGATTAGTGTCAAGGCCTTATTTAGGACCAATTTTAGGGCTTTAGTTTGGACTAGCAACAAAGCCTTTGTTAGGTATCATGTCGGGGCCTCAGTTAGGTGTAGTGTCAGGGCCATTGTTCGGGACAGTATCAGGGCCTGACTTAGGAGAAGTTCAGGGCCTTAGCCAGGGAAAGTGTCAGGGCCTTAGTTAGGGACATTATCAGGGCCTGAATTAGCAGTAGTGTCAAAAGTCCTTAGTGAGGACAGTAAGGAGTCAGTCAGGACTCAGGCCCTGACACTGTTCTTAAATAAGGCCCTGACATTACCTGTAACACAGGTCCTGATCTCATTCCTATCATAGGCGCTGATGTTGGACTTAACTAAGGCCCTGACACTGGTCCTAACTAAAGCTGTGACACTACTCCTAACTCAGGCCCTGACACTGTCCCTAACAAAGCCTGTGACACTACTCCTAAATCAGGCACTGACACTGTCCCTAACTAGGCCCTGACATACACCTAACTCAGGCCCTGACACTGTCTCTAACTAAGGCCCTGATACTACTCCAAACTCAGCACTGACACTGTCACTAACTAAGGCCCTGACACTATTCATAGCTCACGCCCTAACACAACTCCTAAGTCATGCCCTGACAATGTCCCTAACTAAGGCCCTGACACTATTCCTAACTCAGGCGCTGACACAATACTTAAGGAAGGCCCTGACATTACTCCTAACTCAGGCCCTGAAAAGGTCCCTAACTAAGGCCGACACAACTCCTAACTCAGGCACTAACACTGTCCCTAAATAAGGCCCTGAAACTATTCCTAACTGAGGCGCTGATACAATACCTAACGAAGGCACTGATGCTCCTCCTAACTAAGGCCCTGACACTACTCCTATCTCAAGCAATGACACTGTCCCTAACTTAGGCCCCGACTCTACTCCTGACTCAGGCACTGACACTGGCCCTAACTTAGGCCCGGACACTACTCCTAACTAAGCAACTGACACTGTCCCTAACTAAGGCCCGGACACTACTCCTTACTCAGGCACTGACAATGTCACTAACTAAGGCCGTGACACTACTCCCAAAATAGGCACTGAGACTGTCCCTAAATATGCCCTGACAGTACTCCGAACTCAGGCACTGACACTGTCCTTAACTAAGGCCCTGATACTACTTCCACCTCAGGCACTGACACTCTCCCTAAGTAAGCCCTGACATTACTCCCAATTCCGGCATTGACACTTTCGCTAACTAAGGCCCTGAAACTACTAACAACTCAGGCCCTTACACTGTTACTAACTACCGGTCTCAGACTACTCCTAACTCAGGCCCTGGCACTGTCCATAACTTAGGCTCTGGCACTATTCCTAACTCAGACACTGACGCTGTCCCTTAACTAAGGGTCTGACACTCCTCCCAACTCAGACACTGACACTCTCCCTAACAAAGGCCTTGACACTACTCTTAACTAATACCCTGACACTGTCCCTAACAAAGACCCTGACACTATTCCCAACTCAGGCGCTGTCACTCTCCGTAACTAAGACCGTGACACTACTCCCATCTCAGCCACTGACATTGTCCCTAAGGCCCTGACACTACCGCCAACTCAGGCACTGACACTATCCCTAACTAAGGCCCTGACACTACTCCCAACCTAGGCCCTGACATTGTCCCTAACTAAGGCCTTGACGTTACTCTCAACTCAGGCACTAACACTGTCCCTAACTAAGGACTTGACGGTACTCTTAACTCAGGCCCTGGCACAGTCCCGAACAAAGGCCTCCCACTACCCCCAACTCTGGCACTGAGAGTGTCCCTAACTACGGCCATCACACTACTCCTAACTCAGGCACTGACGCTGTCCCTAAGTAAGGCCCTGACACTACTCCCAACGCAGGCACTGACGCTGTCCCTAACTAAGGCTCTGACACTACTCCCAACACAGGCATTGACACTGTTCCTAACTAAGGCCCTCACACTACTACTTACTTAGGCACTGACACGCTACCTAACTAAGGCCCTGAGACTACTTCTACCTCAGACCCTGACACTGCCCCTAACGAAGGGCCTGATACTACTCCCAACACAGGCACTGACACTCTCCCTAACTAAGGCCTTGACACTACTTTTAACTCATGCCCTGATGCTGTCCCCAAAAAAGACCCTGAGACTATTCCCAACTCAGGCACTGACACTCTCCCTAACTAAGACCCTGACACTACTCCCATCTCAGCCACTGACACTGTCCCTAATGCCCTGACACTACTTCCAACTCAGGCACTGACACTGTCCCTAACTAGGCCCTGACACTACTCCCAACTCAGGCACTGACACTGTCCCTAACTCAGGCCCTGACATATCTCCCAACTCCGGCACTGACACTTTCTCTAACTACGGCCCTGAAACTACTCACAACTCAGGCACTGACCCTGTCCCTAACTAGGCCCTGACACTACTCCCAACTCAGGCACTGACACTGTCCCTAATTAAGGCCCTGACATAACTCCCAACTCTGGCACTGACACTTTCTCTAACTAAGGCCCTGTAACTACTCACAACTCAGGCCCTGACACTGTTCCTAACTACCAGTCTCAGACTACTCCTAACTTAGGCCCTGACACTATTCCTAACACAATCACTGACACTGTCCCTAACTAAGGTCCTGAGACGATTCCTAACTCAGACCCTGACACTGTCCATAACTTAGGCCATGTCACTATTCCCAACTCAGGCACTGACGCTCTTCCTAACTAAGGGTCTGACACTACTCCAAACTGAGACACTGACACTCTTCCAAATTAAGGCCTTGACACTACTCTTAACTCAGGCCCTGACACTGTCCATAATAAAGACCCTGAAGAAAATCCCAGCTTAGGCACTGACAATGTCCGTAACTAAGGCCCTGACACTATTCCCATCTCAGCCACTGACACTGTCCCTAACTATGGCCCTGACACTACTCCCAATGCAAGCACTGGCGCTGTCCCTAACTAAGGCACTGGCACTACTCCCAACTCGCCCTGGCTCTGTCCCTAACTAAGGCTCTGACACTACTCCCATTTCAGGCAATGACAGTGTCCCTAACTGAGGCAATGATACTACTCCCAACTCAAGCACTAAGGCTCTGGATCATTGTGATGACAAGCGCCATGGAGCATTGTGATGACAAGGGCCATGGAGAATTGTGATGACGGGTCCTGGAGCATTGTGGTGACAAGGGCCATGGAGCATTTTGATGACAGGGGTCATGGGGCATTGTGATGAAAGTGGTCATGGAGCATTGTGATTAAAGTGGTCATGGAACATTGTGATAAAAGTGGTCATGTAGCATTGTGATGAAAAGTGCTATGGAGCATTGGGATGACAGGGGTCATGGAGCATTGTGATGACAAATGCGTGGAGATTTGTGATGACGAGGACCATGGGGCATTGAGATTATAAGGATGATGCAGCATTGTGATGACAGGGGCCATGGAGCATTTTAATGACAAGGGACATGGAGCATTGTGATGACAGAGGTCATGGAGCATTGTGGTGACCAGCGGCATGGAGCACTGTGAAGAAAGGGGTACTGTAACATTGTGATGAAAGGGTCAAGGAGCATTTGGATTACAAGGATCATGGAGCATTGTGATGACAAGGGCCATGGAGCATTGTGATGACAGGGCTCATGTGGCATTATGATGACAGTGGTCATGGAGCAATGTGATGAACGTTGTCATGGAGCACTGTGATTACAGGGGCCATGGAGAATTGTGATGACAAAGGCCAGGGAACATTGTGATGACCGGGGTCATGGAGCATTGTGCTGAAAACGGACCTGGAGCATTGTGATGAAAGGGGTCATGGCTCACTGTGATGACAGGGGGCCTGGAACATTGTGATGACAGGGGTCACGGGGCATTGTGATGACAAGGGCCATGGAACATTTTGATGATAGTGGTCATATGGCATTTTGAATGACAGGGGCCATGAAGCATTGTGAGGACAAGAGTCATGGAGACTTGTGATGACAGGGGGCATGGAGCTTTGTGATTTCACAGGCATGTAG
The DNA here is from genome assembly GCF_965194825.1 of Balaenoptera physalus. Lineage (NCBI taxonomy): Eukaryota > Metazoa > Chordata > Mammalia > Artiodactyla > Balaenopteridae > Balaenoptera > Balaenoptera physalus. The sequence goes on from NW_028126517.1 coordinate 2,496,529, forward strand.
CATTTTAGACAAGGCTCATGGAGCATTGGGATGACAGGGGTCATGGAGCATTGTGATGATAAGGGCATGGAGCATTGTGATGACAATGGCATGGAGCATTGCGATGACAAAGTCATGGAGCATTGCGATGACAAAGTCATGGAGCATTGTGATGACAGGGGTTATGGAGCATTGTGATGACAAGGGCGTGGAGCATTGTGATGACAGTGGTCATGGGACATTGTGACGATAAGGGCATCGAGCCGAGTTAGGGACAGTCTAGCGGCCTTGGGACTAAATTCAGTGCCTGAATTAGGCACAGCATAAGGTCTTTAGTTAGCATAAGAGGTAGGACATTAGCTCGGGACAGGGTTAGGGTAAAGGCTTGGAATCGTGTCAGCAAATGACCTAAGGATAGTGTGAAGACCTTTGTTACTGAGACTCTCAGGGACTTATTCAGAAGCAGTGTTAGGGCTTCAGGTCGGGACAGCATCAGGGCCTGACTTAGGGAGAGCGACAGGGCCTGAGTGAGGCCTAATGTCAGGCCCTTAGCTGGGGACACTGTCAGGGAATGACTTAGGAGCAGCATCAGTGCCTTTGTTGGATCAGCTTTAGGTTCTTAGTTAAAGACATGACCGGAGCCCTAGTTAGTCACAGCGTCAAGGCCTCAGTTAGGGAAAGCTTCAGGGTCTGAGTTACAGACAGCCTCATGTCTTCACTTAAAGACAGCGACAGGGCTTTCTTAGGGACAGTGTCAGGACCTTGGTTAGAAATGAGTCAGGATATTAGCTCAGGAGAGTGTCAGGATTTTAGTCATTGCTGGCAGCAGGGCCTATATTAAGGACAGATTCCGGGCCTTTGTTAGATTCAGTGTCATGGCCTTAGTTAGGAGTAGTCAGGGCCTTAGTTAGGGAGAGCATTAGGGTTTCAGTTAGCATAAGGTGCAGGAGATTATCTCGGGACAGAGTCAGGTTCCAGGCCAGAGACAGTGAAAGGAAATGACCAAGGGATAACGAGAAGACCTTAGTTATTGAGAGCATCAGGGCCTTAGTTAGCAGCAGCGTGAGCAACTTAATCAGGACCAGTGCCAGGGCTTGATGTATGGACAGCATCAGAGCCTAACTAAGGTACAGCAACAGGGCCTAAGTGAGGCCTATCTTTAGGGCCTGAGTAAGGGGCAGTATCAGGGCATGACTTAGGAGCAGCATAAAGGCCTCTGTAGGATCAGCATTAGGGTCTTGGTTAAAGCTATTATCAGGGCCTCCGTTAGGGATAGCCTCAAGGCCTCACTTAGGGACAGCGTCAGGGCTTACTTTGGGAAAGTTTCAGGACCTTGGTAAGACATGGGTCAGGTTATTAGCTCAGGATAATATCAGGTGTTCAGATATTGACGGCAGCAGGGCCTTAGTTAGAGGCAGTGTCAGCGCCAAAGTTAGGACTAGCATCAGAGCCTTTGTTAGGTACAGTGTCAGTGACTGAGTTAGGTGTAGTGTCAGAGCCTTAGTTAGGGACAGTGTCAGGGCCTGCATTAGGACGAGCCTCCAGGCCTCAGTTAGGGACAGGTTCACGGCCTCGGACCTAAATTCAGGGCCTCATTTAGGGACAGAATCAGGGATTTAGCTAGCATAAGGGGATCTACAGCTGAAAGCAACCTGAGCACCACCACAAGAAGATGCACAAGTGAACCATGCACGCTCCTATGAAGGAATATTCCACAGCAGTTGAGTACATTTAGTTTAAAGTTAGTAACACTATAAAAATTATGTTTTGAAGAAAACTATATTCAGAAGATGAAAGAATCTCGTTCTAAAGAATCTCTTTAGCTCATCTCGACATTAGCTAAAGAGAAGGTTGGGTTAAGGTCTAGGGAAAGTGTCAGGAAATGACCTAGGGATAGTGTCAAGACCTTAGTTACTTAGCACATCAGGACCTAATTTAGGAGCAGTGAGTGTCAGGGCTTCGGGTAGGAACAGCGTCAGAGCCTGACTTAGGGAGTGGGACAGGGCCTGAGTGAAGCCTAGCGTCAGGGCCTTAGCTAGAGACAGTGTCAGGGCATGACTTAGGAGCAGCATAAGCGCCACGGTAGGATCAGCCTCAGGGGCTATGTTACAGATATTATCAGGGCCTCTGTTAGGGACAGCCTCAAGGCCTCACTTAGAGACAGCATCAGGGCTTCCTTAGGGACAGTTTCAGGACCTTGGTAAGAGATGGGTCAAGAAATTAGCTCAGGATAGTGTCAGGACGTTAGATATTGACGGCAGCAGGGCCTTAGTTAGGGACAGTGTCAGGCCCTGAATTAGGACGAACATCGAGGCCTTAGGTACGGACAGGGTCACAGCCTCGAGAGTAATTTTAGGCCCTTAGTTAAGGACAGCAGCAGGGCTGTAGTTAGCATAAGAGGCACGACATTTGCTAGGGCCAGGGTCAGGTTACGCTCTAGGGATAGTGTCAGGAAAGGACCTAAGCATAGTGTCAAAAGCTTAGTTACTGAGAGTATCAGATCCTTATTTAGAACCAGTGTCAGGGCTTCAGGTAGGGACAGCATCAGAGCCTGACTTAGGGAGAGCGACAGGGCCTGAGTGAGGCCTAGCGTCAGGCCCTTAGATGAGGACAATGTCAGGGCATGACTTAGGAACAGCATCAGCTCCTCTGTTGGATCGACTTTAGCGTCTTAGATACAGACATCATCAGGTCCTCAGTTAGTCACAGCGTGAAGGCCTCAGTTAGGGAAAGCTTCAGGGCCTGAGTTAGGGACAGCCTCAGTTCTTAACTTAGGGACAGTGATAGGGCTTTCTTAGGGACAGTGTCAGGACCTTGGTTAGAAATATGTCAGGATATTAACTCAGGCTAGTGTCCAGTTTTTAGTTATTGCTGACAGCAGGGCCTATATTAGGGGCAAATTCTGAGCCTTACTTAGAGACAGTGTCAGGGCCTGAGTTAGGACTAGCATCACAGCCCTTGTAAAGTACAGTGTCAGGGACTGAGTTAGGTGTAGTGTCAGGGCTTTAGTTAGGGACAGTGTCAGCGCCTCAGTTAGGATGATCCTCCAAACTTCAGTTAGGGACAGGTTGACGGCCTCAGGACTAATTTCAGGCTCTTAGTTAGAGACAACGTCAGGGATTTAGTTAGCATAAGAGGTTCGACAATAGCTAAAGACAAGTTTAGGTTAAGATCTAGGGAGAGTGTCAGGAAATGACCTAGGGATAGTGTCAAGACCATAGCTAATTAGAGCATCAGTGCCTAATTTAGGCCCAGTGTCAGGGCTTCAGGTAGGGATAGAATCTTAGCCTGACTTAGGGAGAGCGACAGGGCCTGAGTGATGCCTCGAGTCAGGGCCTTAGCTACGGACAGCGTCAGGGCATGACATAGGATCAGCATAAGGTTCTCTGTAGGGTCAGCATTAGGGTCTTAGTTTAAGACATTATCAGGACCTCTGTGAGGGACAGCCTCAGGGCCTCACTTAGGGACAGTGTCAGGGCTAACTTTGGGAGAGTTTCAGGACCTTGGTAAGACATGGGTCAGGATATTAGCTCAGGATAATGTCAGGACTTTAGATATTGATGGTAGCAGCGCCTACGTTAGGGAAAGTTTCAAGGCGTTAGTTAGGAGTAGCGGGCCTCTGATAGGTCCAGTGTCAGATCCTCAGTTAGCAATAGTGTTAGGGCCGTAGTTAGGGACAGTGTCAGGACTGGATGTAGGGCGAGCATCTAGGCCTTAGTTCGGGACAGTTTCATGGTCTTGGGACTAAATTCAGTGCCTGAGGTAGGCACAGCCTAAGGGCTTCAGTTAGCATAAGAGGCAGGACATTAGCTAGTGACCGTGTCAGTTTAACATCTAGGGATAGTGTCAGGAAATGACCTAAGGATAGTGTGAAGACCTTTGTTATGGAGACTCTCAGGGCCTTATTCAGAACCAGTGTTAGGGCTTCAGGTAGGGACAGCATCAGAGCCTGACTTAGGGAGAGCGTTAGGGGCTGCGTGAGGCCTAGCATCAGACACTTAGTGGGGGACACTATCGGGGCATGACTTAGGAGCAGCATCAGGGCCTCTGTTGGATCAGCCTTAGGGTCTTAGTTAAAGACATGATCAGGGTCTGAGTTAGTCACAGCATCAAGGCCTGAGTTACTTAGGGAAAGCTTCAGGGCCTCACTTAGGGACAGCGTCAGGGTTTACTGTGGGACAGTTTCAGGAGCTTGGTAAGACATGGGTCAGGTTATTAGCTCCAGATAATGTCAGGACTTTAGATGTTGATGGCAGCAGCCCTTAGTTAGAGACAGTGTCAGGCCCTGAGTTACGACTAGCATCAGAGCCTTTGTTAGATACAATGTACGGGACTGAATTAGGAGTAGAGTCAGGGCCTTCGTTAGTGGCAGTGTCAGGGCCTGACTTAGGGAGAGCGACAGGGCCTGAGTGAGGCTTAGCATCAGGCCCTTAGCTGGGCACACTGTCAGGGCATGACTTTGGAGCAGCATCAGCGTCTTTGCTGGATCAGCATTAAGGTCTTCGTTAGGTACATGATCAGGGCCTGAATTAGTCACAGCTTCAAGGTTTCAGTTAAGGAAAGCTTCAGGGCCTGAGTTAGGGACAGCCTCAGGTCTTCACTTAGGGACAGCGTCAGGGCTTACTTTGGGACAGTTTCAGGACCTTGGAAAGACATAGGTCAGGATATTAGCTCAGGATAATGTCAGGACTTTTGATAGTGATGGCAGCAGGGCCTTAGTTACAGACGGTTTCAGGGCCTGAGTTAGGCCTAGCATCAGAGACTTTGTTAGGTACAGTGTAAGGGACTGAGTTAGCAGTAGTGTCAGGGCCTTGCTTAGGGACTGTGTCAGGGTCTGATTTAGGTGTACTGTCTGAGACCTAGTTAGGGACAGTGCTAGGGCCTGAGTTAGGATTAGTGTCAAGGCCTTATTTAGGACCAATTTCAGGGCCTTAGTTTGGACTAGCATCAGAGCCATTGTTAGGAATCGTATGAGGGCCTGAGTTAGGCATACTATCAGGGCCTTAGTTAGGGACAGTTTTAGGGCCTGAGTTAGGATTAGTGTCAAGGCCTTATTTAGGACCAATTTTAGGGCTTTAGTTTGGACTAGCAACAAAGCCTTTGTTAGGTATCATGTCGGGGCCTCAGTTAGGTGTAGTGTCAGGGCCATTGTTCGGGACAGTATCAGGGCCTGACTTAGGAGAAGTTCAGGGCCTTAGCCAGGGAAAGTGTCAGGGCCTTAGTTAGGGACATTATCAGGGCCTGAATTAGCAGTAGTGTCAAAAGTCCTTAGTGAGGACAGTAAGGAGTCAGTCAGGACTCAGGCCCTGACACTGTTCTTAAATAAGGCCCTGACATTACCTGTAACACAGGTCCTGATCTCATTCCTATCATAGGCGCTGATGTTGGACTTAACTAAGGCCCTGACACTGGTCCTAACTAAAGCTGTGACACTACTCCTAACTCAGGCCCTGACACTGTCCCTAACAAAGCCTGTGACACTACTCCTAAATCAGGCACTGACACTGTCCCTAACTAGGCCCTGACATACACCTAACTCAGGCCCTGACACTGTCTCTAACTAAGGCCCTGATACTACTCCAAACTCAGCACTGACACTGTCACTAACTAAGGCCCTGACACTATTCATAGCTCACGCCCTAACACAACTCCTAAGTCATGCCCTGACAATGTCCCTAACTAAGGCCCTGACACTATTCCTAACTCAGGCGCTGACACAATACTTAAGGAAGGCCCTGACATTACTCCTAACTCAGGCCCTGAAAAGGTCCCTAACTAAGGCCGACACAACTCCTAACTCAGGCACTAACACTGTCCCTAAATAAGGCCCTGAAACTATTCCTAACTGAGGCGCTGATACAATACCTAACGAAGGCACTGATGCTCCTCCTAACTAAGGCCCTGACACTACTCCTATCTCAAGCAATGACACTGTCCCTAACTTAGGCCCCGACTCTACTCCTGACTCAGGCACTGACACTGGCCCTAACTTAGGCCCGGACACTACTCCTAACTAAGCAACTGACACTGTCCCTAACTAAGGCCCGGACACTACTCCTTACTCAGGCACTGACAATGTCACTAACTAAGGCCGTGACACTACTCCCAAAATAGGCACTGAGACTGTCCCTAAATATGCCCTGACAGTACTCCGAACTCAGGCACTGACACTGTCCTTAACTAAGGCCCTGATACTACTTCCACCTCAGGCACTGACACTCTCCCTAAGTAAGCCCTGACATTACTCCCAATTCCGGCATTGACACTTTCGCTAACTAAGGCCCTGAAACTACTAACAACTCAGGCCCTTACACTGTTACTAACTACCGGTCTCAGACTACTCCTAACTCAGGCCCTGGCACTGTCCATAACTTAGGCTCTGGCACTATTCCTAACTCAGACACTGACGCTGTCCCTTAACTAAGGGTCTGACACTCCTCCCAACTCAGACACTGACACTCTCCCTAACAAAGGCCTTGACACTACTCTTAACTAATACCCTGACACTGTCCCTAACAAAGACCCTGACACTATTCCCAACTCAGGCGCTGTCACTCTCCGTAACTAAGACCGTGACACTACTCCCATCTCAGCCACTGACATTGTCCCTAAGGCCCTGACACTACCGCCAACTCAGGCACTGACACTATCCCTAACTAAGGCCCTGACACTACTCCCAACCTAGGCCCTGACATTGTCCCTAACTAAGGCCTTGACGTTACTCTCAACTCAGGCACTAACACTGTCCCTAACTAAGGACTTGACGGTACTCTTAACTCAGGCCCTGGCACAGTCCCGAACAAAGGCCTCCCACTACCCCCAACTCTGGCACTGAGAGTGTCCCTAACTACGGCCATCACACTACTCCTAACTCAGGCACTGACGCTGTCCCTAAGTAAGGCCCTGACACTACTCCCAACGCAGGCACTGACGCTGTCCCTAACTAAGGCTCTGACACTACTCCCAACACAGGCATTGACACTGTTCCTAACTAAGGCCCTCACACTACTACTTACTTAGGCACTGACACGCTACCTAACTAAGGCCCTGAGACTACTTCTACCTCAGACCCTGACACTGCCCCTAACGAAGGGCCTGATACTACTCCCAACACAGGCACTGACACTCTCCCTAACTAAGGCCTTGACACTACTTTTAACTCATGCCCTGATGCTGTCCCCAAAAAAGACCCTGAGACTATTCCCAACTCAGGCACTGACACTCTCCCTAACTAAGACCCTGACACTACTCCCATCTCAGCCACTGACACTGTCCCTAATGCCCTGACACTACTTCCAACTCAGGCACTGACACTGTCCCTAACTAGGCCCTGACACTACTCCCAACTCAGGCACTGACACTGTCCCTAACTCAGGCCCTGACATATCTCCCAACTCCGGCACTGACACTTTCTCTAACTACGGCCCTGAAACTACTCACAACTCAGGCACTGACCCTGTCCCTAACTAGGCCCTGACACTACTCCCAACTCAGGCACTGACACTGTCCCTAATTAAGGCCCTGACATAACTCCCAACTCTGGCACTGACACTTTCTCTAACTAAGGCCCTGTAACTACTCACAACTCAGGCCCTGACACTGTTCCTAACTACCAGTCTCAGACTACTCCTAACTTAGGCCCTGACACTATTCCTAACACAATCACTGACACTGTCCCTAACTAAGGTCCTGAGACGATTCCTAACTCAGACCCTGACACTGTCCATAACTTAGGCCATGTCACTATTCCCAACTCAGGCACTGACGCTCTTCCTAACTAAGGGTCTGACACTACTCCAAACTGAGACACTGACACTCTTCCAAATTAAGGCCTTGACACTACTCTTAACTCAGGCCCTGACACTGTCCATAATAAAGACCCTGAAGAAAATCCCAGCTTAGGCACTGACAATGTCCGTAACTAAGGCCCTGACACTATTCCCATCTCAGCCACTGACACTGTCCCTAACTATGGCCCTGACACTACTCCCAATGCAAGCACTGGCGCTGTCCCTAACTAAGGCACTGGCACTACTCCCAACTCGCCCTGGCTCTGTCCCTAACTAAGGCTCTGACACTACTCCCATTTCAGGCAATGACAGTGTCCCTAACTGAGGCAATGATACTACTCCCAACTCAAGCACTAAGGCTCTGGATCATTGTGATGACAAGCGCCATGGAGCATTGTGATGACAAGGGCCATGGAGAATTGTGATGACGGGTCCTGGAGCATTGTGGTGACAAGGGCCATGGAGCATTTTGATGACAGGGGTCATGGGGCATTGTGATGAAAGTGGTCATGGAGCATTGTGATTAAAGTGGTCATGGAACATTGTGATAAAAGTGGTCATGTAGCATTGTGATGAAAAGTGCTATGGAGCATTGGGATGACAGGGGTCATGGAGCATTGTGATGACAAATGCGTGGAGATTTGTGATGACGAGGACCATGGGGCATTGAGATTATAAGGATGATGCAGCATTGTGATGACAGGGGCCATGGAGCATTTTAATGACAAGGGACATGGAGCATTGTGATGACAGAGGTCATGGAGCATTGTGGTGACCAGCGGCATGGAGCACTGTGAAGAAAGGGGTACTGTAACATTGTGATGAAAGGGTCAAGGAGCATTTGGATTACAAGGATCATGGAGCATTGTGATGACAAGGGCCATGGAGCATTGTGATGACAGGGCTCATGTGGCATTATGATGACAGTGGTCATGGAGCAATGTGATGAACGTTGTCATGGAGCACTGTGATTACAGGGGCCATGGAGAATTGTGATGACAAAGGCCAGGGAACATTGTGATGACCGGGGTCATGGAGCATTGTGCTGAAAACGGACCTGGAGCATTGTGATGAAAGGGGTCATGGCTCACTGTGATGACAGGGGGCCTGGAACATTGTGATGACAGGGGTCACGGGGCATTGTGATGACAAGGGCCATGGAACATTTTGATGATAGTGGTCATATGGCATTTTGAATGACAGGGGCCATGAAGCATTGTGAGGACAAGAGTCATGGAGACTTGTGATGACAGGGGGCATGGAGCTTTGTGATTTCACAGGCATGTAGCATTTTAGACAAGGCTCATGGAGCATTGGGATGACAGGGGTCATGGAGCATTGTGATGATAAGGGCATGGAGCATTGTGATGACAATGGCATGGAGCATTGCGATGACAAAGTCATGGAGCATTGCGATGACAAAGTCATGGAGCATTGTGATGACAGGGGTTATGGAGCATTGTGATGACAAGGGCGTGGAGCATTGTGATGACAGTGGTCATGGGACATTGTGACGATAAGGGCATCGAGCCGAGTTAGGGACAGTCTAGCGGCCTTGGGACTAAATTCAGTGCCTGAATTAGGCACAGCATAAGGTCTTTAGTTAGCATAAGAGGTAGGACATTAGCTCGGGACAGGGTTAGGGTAAAGGCTTGGAATCGTGTCAGCAAATGACCTAAGGATAGTGTGAAGACCTTTGTTACTGAGACTCTCAGGGACTTATTCAGAAGCAGTGTTAGGGCTTCAGGTCGGGACAGCATCAGGGCCTGACTTAGGGAGAGCGACAGGGCCTGAGTGAGGCCTAATGTCAGGCCCTTAGCTGGGGACACTGTCAGGGAATGACTTAGGAGCAGCATCAGTGCCTTTGTTGGATCAGCTTTAGGTTCTTAGTTAAAGACATGACCGGAGCCCTAGTTAGTCACAGCGTCAAGGCCTCAGTTAGGGAAAGCTTCAGGGTCTGAGTTACAGACAGCCTCATGTCTTCACTTAAAGACAGCGACAGGGCTTTCTTAGGGACAGTGTCAGGACCTTGGTTAGAAATGAGTCAGGATATTAGCTCAGGAGAGTGTCAGGATTTTAGTCATTGCTGGCAGCAGGGCCTATATTAAGGACAGATTCCGGGCCTTTGTTAGATTCAGTGTCATGGCCTTAGTTAGGAGTAGTCAGGGCCTTAGTTAGGGAGAGCATTAGGGTTTCAGTTAGCATAAGGTGCAGGAGATTATCTCGGGACAGAGTCAGGTTCCAGGCCAGAGACAGTGAAAGGAAATGACCAAGGGATAACGAGAAGACCTTAGTTATTGAGAGCATCAGGGCCTTAGTTAGCAGCAGCGTGAGCAACTTAATCAGGACCAGTGCCAGGGCTTGATGTATGGACAGCATCAGAGCCCAACTAAGGTACAGCAACAGGGCCTAAGTGAGGCCTATCTTTAGGGCCTGAGTAAGGGGCAGTATCAGGGCATGACTTAGGAGCAGCATAAAGGCCTCTGTAGGATCAGCATTAGGGTCTTGGTTAAAGCTATTATCAGGGCCTCCGTTAGGGATAGCCTCAAGGCCTCACTTAGGGACAGCGTCAGGGCTTACTTTGGGAAAGTTTCAGGACCTTGGTAAGACATGGGTCAGGTTATTAGCTCAGGATAATATCAGGTGTTCAGATATTGACGGCAGCAGGGCCTTAGTTAGAGGCAGTGTCAGCGCCAAAGTTAGGACTAGCATCAGAGCCTTTGTTAGGTACAGTGTCAGTGACTGAGTTAGGTGTAGTGTCAGAGCCTTAGTTAGGGACAGTGTCAGGGCCTGCATTAGGACGAGCCTCCAGGCCTCAGTTAGGGACAGGTTCACGGCCTCGGACCTAAATTCAGGGCCTCATTTAGGGACAGAATCAGGGATTTAGCTAGCATAAGGGGATCTACAGCTGAAAGCAACCTGAGCACCACCACAAGAAGATGCACAAGTGAACCATGCACGCTCCTATGAAGGAATATTCCACAGCAGTTGAGTACATTTAGTTTAAAGTTAGTAACACTATAAAAATTATGTTTTGAAGAAAACTATATTCAGAAGATGAAAGAATCTCGTTCTAAAGAATCTCTTTAGCTCATCTCGACATTAGCTAAAGAGAAGGTTGGGTTAAGGTCTAGGGAAAGTGTCAGGAAATGACCTAGGGATAGTGTCAAGACCTTAGTTACTTAGCACATCAGGACCTAATTTAGGAGCAGTGAGTGTCAGGGCTTCGGGTAGGAACAGCGTCAGAGCCTGACTTAGGGAGTGGGACAGGGCCTGAGTGAAGCCTAGCGTCAGGGCCTTAGCTAGAGACAGTGTCAGGGCATGACTTAGGAGCAGCATAAGAGCCACGGTAGGATCAGCCTCAGGGGCTATGTTACAGATATTATCAGGGCCTCTGTTAGGGACAGCCTCAAGGCCTCACTTAGAGACAGCATCAGGGCTTCCTTAGGGACAGTTTCAGGACCTTGGTAAGAGATGGGTCAAGAAATTAGCTCAGGATAGTGTCAGGACGTTAGATATTGACGGCAGCAGGGCCTTAGTTAGGGACAGTGTCAGGCCCTGAATTAGGACGAACTTCGAGGCCTTAGGTACGGACAGGGTCACAGCCTCGAGAGTAATTTTAGGCCCTTAGTTAAGGACAGCAGCAGGGCTGTAGTTAGCATAAGAGGCACGACATTTGCTAGGGCCAGGGTCAGGTTACGCTCTAGGGATAGTGTCAGGAAAGGACCTAAGCATCGTGTCAAAAGCTTAGTTACTGAGAGTATCAGATCCTTATTTAGAACCAGTGTCAGGGCTTCAGGTAGGGACAGCATCAGAGCCTGACTTAGGGAGAGCGACAGGGCCTGAGTGAGGCCTAGCGTCAGGCCCTTAGATGAGGACAATGTCAGGGCATGACTTAGGAACAGCATCAGCTCCTCTGTTGGATCGACTTTAGCGTCTTAGATACAGACATCATCAGGTCCTCAGTTAGTCACAGCGTGAAGGCCTCAGTTAGGGAAAGCTTCAGGGCCTGAGTTAGGGACAGCCTCAGTTCTTAACTTAGGGACAGTGATAGGGCTTTCTTAGGGACAGTGTCAGGACCTTGGTTAGAAATATGTCAGGATATTAACTCAGGCTAGTGTCCAGTTTTTAGTTATTGCTGACAGCAGGGCCTATATTAGGGGCAAATTCTGAGCCTTACTTAGAGACAGTGTCAGGGCCTGAGTTAGGACTAGCATCACAGCCCTTGTAAAGTACAGTGTCAGGGACTGAGTTAGGTGTAGTGTCAGGGCTTTAGTTAGGGACAGTGTCAGCGCCTCAGTTAGGATGATCCTCCAAACTTCAGTTAGGGACAGGTTGACGGCCTCAGGACTAATTTCAGGCTCTTAGTTAGAGACAACGTCAGGGATTTAGTTAGCATAAGAGGTTCGACAATAGCTAAAGACAAGTTTAGGTTAAGATCTAGGGAGAGTGTCAGGAAATGACCTAGGGATAGTGTCAAGACCATAGCTAATTAGAGCATCAGTGCCTAATTTAGGCCCAGTGTCAGGGCTTCAGGTAGGGATAGAATCTTAGCCTGACTTAGGGAGAGCGACAGGGCCTGAGTGATGCCTCGAGTCAGGGCCTTAGCTACGGACAGCGTCAGCGCATGACATAGGATCAGCATAAGGTTCTCTGTAGGGTCAGCATTAGGGTCTTAGTTTAAGACATTATCAGGACCTCTGTGAGGGACAGCCTCAGGGCCTCACTTAGGGACAGTGTCAGGGCTAACTTTGGGAGAGTTTCAGGACCTTGGTAAGACATGGGTCAGGATATTAGCTCAGGATAATGTCAGGACTTTAGATATTGATGGTAGCAGCGCCTACGTTAGGGAAAGTTTCAAGGCGTTAGTTAGGAGTAGCGGGCCTCTGATAGGTCCAGTGTCAGATCCTCAGTTAGCAATAGTGTTAGGGCCGTAGTTAGGGACAGTGTCAGGACTGGATGTAGGGCGAGCATCTAGGCCTTAGTTCGGGACAGTTTCATGGTCTTGGGACTAAATTCAGTGCCTGAGGTAGGCACAGCCTAAGGGCTTCAGTTAGCATAAGAGGCAGGACATTAGCTAGTGACCGTGTCAGTTTAACATCTAGGGATAGTGTCAGGAAATGACCTAAGGATAGTGTGAAGACCTTTGTTATGGAGACTCTCAGGGCCTTATTCAGAACCAGTGTTAGGGCTTCAGGTAGGGACAGCATCAGAGCCTGACTTAGGGAGAGCGTTAGGGGCTGCGTGAGGCCTAGCATCAGACACTTAGTGGGGGACACTATCGGGACATGACTTAGGAGCAGCATCAGGGCCTCTGTTGGATCAGCCTTAGGGTCTTAGTTAAAGACATGATCAGGGTCTGAGTTAGTCACAGCATCAAGGCCTGAGTTACTTAGGGAAAGCTTCAGGGCCTCACTTAGGGACAGCGTCAGGGTTTACTGTGGGACAGTTTCAGGAGCTTGGTAAGACATGGGTCAGGTTATTAGCTCCAGATAATGTCAGGACTTTAGATGTTGATGGCAGCAGCCCTTAGTTAGAGACAGTGTCAGGCCCTGAGTTACGACTAGCATCAGAGCCTTTGTTAGATACAATGTACGGGACTGAATTAGGAGTAGAGTCAGGGCCTTCGTTAGTGGCAGTGTCAGGGCCTGACTTAGGGAGAGCGACAGGGCCTGAGTGAGGCTTAGCATCAGGCCCTTAGCTGGGCACACTGTCAGGGCATGACTTTGGAGCAGCATCAGCGTCTTTGCTGGATCAGCATTAAGGTCTTCGTTAGGTACATGATCAGGGCCTGAATTAGTCACAGCTTCAAGGTTTCAGTTAAGGAAAGCTTCAGGGCCTGAGTTAGGGACAGCCTCAGGTCTTCACTTAGGGACAGCGTCAGGGCTTACTTTGGGACAGTTTCAGGACCTTGGAAAGACATAGGTCAGGATATTAGCTCAGGATAATGTCAGGACTTTTGATAGTGATGGCAGCAGGGCCTTAGTTACAGACGGTTTCAGGGCCTGAGTTAGGCCTAGCATCAGAGACTTTGTTAGGTACAGTGTAAGGGACTGAGTTAGCAGTAGTGTCAGGGCCTTGCTTAGGGACTGTGTCAGGGTCTGATTTAGGTGTACTGTCTGAGACCTAGTTAGGGACAGTGCTAGGGCCTGAGTTAGGATTAGTGTCAAGGCCTTATTTAGGACCAATTTCAGGGCCTTAGTTTGGACTAGCATCAGAGCCATTGTTAGGAATCGTATGAGGGCCTGAGTTAGGCATACTATCAGGGCCTTAGTTAGGGACAGTTTTAGGGCCTGAGTTAGGATTAGTGTCAAGGCCTTATTTAGGACCAATTTTAGGGCTTTAGTTTGGACTAGCAACAAAGCCTTTGTTAGGTATCATGTCGGGGCCTCAGTTAGGTGTAGTGTCAGGGCCATTGTTCGGGACAGTATCAGGGCCTGACTTAGGAGAAGTTCAGGGCCTTAGCCAGGGAAAGTGTCAGGGCCTTAGTTAGGGACATTATCAGGGCCTGAATTAGCAGTAGTGTCAAAAGTCCTTAGTGAGGACAGTAAGGAGTCAGTCAGGACTCAGGCCCTGACACTGTTCTTAAATAAGGCCCTGACATTACCTGTAACACAGGTCCTGATCTCATTCCTATCATAGGCGCTGATGTTGGACTTAACTAAGGCCCTGACACTGGTCCTAACTAAAGCTGTGACACTACTCCTAACTCAGGCCCTGACACTGTCCCTAACAAAGCCTGTGACACTACTCCTAAATCAGGCACTGACACTGTCCCTAACTAGGCCCTGACATACACCTAACTCAGGCCCTGACACTGTCTCTAACTAAGGCCCTGATACTACTCCAAACTCAGCACTGACACTGTCACTAACTAAGGCCCTGACACTATTCATAGCTCACGCCCTAACACAACTCCTAAGTCATGCCCTGACAATGTCCCTAACTAAGGCCCTGACACTATTCCTAACTCAGGCGCTGACACAATACTTAAGGAAGGCCCTGACATTACTCCTAACTCAGGCCCTGAAAAGGTCCCTAACTAAGGCCGACACAACTCCTAACTCAGGCACTAACACTGTCCCTAAATAAGGCCCTGAAACTATTCCTAACTGAGGCGCTGATACAATACCTAACGAAGGCACTGATGCTCCTCCTAACTAAGGCCCTGACACTACTCCTATCTCAAGCAATGACACTGTCCCTAACTTAGGCCCCGACTCTACTCCTGACTCAGGCACTGACACTGGCCCTAACTTAGGCCCGGACACTACTCCTAACTAAGCAACTGACACTGTCCCTAACTAAGGCCCGGACACTACTCCTTACTCAGGCACTGACAATGTCACTAACTAAGGCCGTGACACTACTCCCAAAATAGGCACTGAGACTGTCCCTAAATATGCCCTGACAGTACTCCGAACTCAGGCACTGACACTGTCCTTAACTAAGGCCCTGATACTACTTCCACCTCAGGCACTGACACTCTCCCTAAGTAAGCCCTGACATTACTCCCAATTCCGGCATTGACACTTTCGCTAACTAAGGCCCTGAAACTACTAACAACTCAGGCCCTTACACTGTTACTAACTACCGGTCTCAGACTACTCCTAACTCAGGCCCTGGCACTGTCCATAACTTAGGCTCTGGCACTATTCCTAACTCAGACACTGACGCTGTCCCTTAACTAAGGGTCTGACACTCCTCCCAACTCAGACACTGACACTCTCCCTAACAAAGGCCTTGACACTACTCTTAACTAATACCCTGACACTGTCCCTAACAAAGACCCTGACACTATTCCCAACTCAGGCGCTGTCACTCTCCGTAACTAAGACCGTGACACTACTCCCATCTCAGCCACTGACATTGTCCCTAAGGCCCTGACACTACCGCCAACTCAGGCACTGACACTATCCCTAACTAAGGCCCTGACACTACTCCCAACCTAGGCCCTGACATTGTCCCTAACTAAGGCCTTGACGTTACTCTCAACTCAGGCACTAACACTGTCCCTAACTAAGGACTTGACGGTACTCTTAACTCAGGCCCTGGCACAGTCCCGAACAAAGGCCTGCCACTACCCCCAACTCTGGCACTGAGAGTGTCCCTAACTACGGCCATCACACTACTCCTAACTCAGGCACTGACGCTGTCCCTAAGTAAGGCCCTGACACTACTCCCAACGCAGGCACTGACGCTGTCCCTAACTAAGGCTCTGACACTACTCCCAACACAGGCATTGACACTGTTCCTAACTAAGGCCCTCACACTACTACTTACTTAGGCACTGACACGCTACCTAACTAAGGCCCTGAGACTACTTCTACCTCAGACCCTGACACTGCCCCTAACGAAGGGCCTGATACTACTCCCAACACAGGCACTGACACTCTCCCTAACTAAGGCCTTGACACTACTTTTAACTCATGCCCTGATGCTGTCCCCAAAAAAGACCCTGAGACTATTCCCAACTCAGGCACTGACACTCTCCCTAACTAAGACCCTGACACTACTCCCATCTCAGCCACTGACACTGTCCCTAATGCCCTGACACTACTTCCAACTCAGGCACTGACACTGTCCCTAACTAGGCCCTGACACTACTCCCAACTCAGGCACTGACACTGTCCCTAACTCAGGCCCTGACATATCTCCCAACTCCGGCACTGACACTTTCTCTAACTACGGCCCTGAAACTACTCACAACTCAGGCACTGACCCTGTCCCTAACTAGGCCCTGACACTACTCCCAACTCAGGCACTGACACTGTCCCTAATTAAGGCCCTGACATAACTCCCAACTCTGGCACTGACACTTTCTCTAACTAAGGCCCTGTAACTACTCACAACTCAGGCCCTGACACTGTTCCTAACTACCAGTCTCAGACTACTCCTAACTTAGGCCCTGACACTATTCCTAACACAATCACTGACACTGTCCCTAACTAAGGTCCTGAGACGATTCCTAACTCAGACCCTGACACTGTCCATAACTTAGGCCATGTCACTATTCCCAACTCAGGCACTGACGCTCTTCCTAACTAAGGGTCTGACACTACTCCAAACTGAGACACTGACACTCTTCCAAATTAAGGCCTTGACACTACTCTTAACTCAGGCCCTGACACTGTCCATAATAAAGACCCTGAAGAAAATCCCAGCTTAGGCACTGACAATGTCCGTAACTAAGGCCCTGACACTATTCCCATCTCAGCCACTGACACTGTCCCTAACTATGGCCCTGACACTACTCCCAATGCAAGCACTGGCGCTGTCCCTAACTAAGGCACTGGCACTACTCCCAACTCGCCCTGGCTCTGTCCCTAACTAAGGCTCTGACACTACTCCCATTTCAGGCAATGACAGTGTCCCTAACTGAGGCAATGATACTACTCCCAACTCAAGCACTAAGGCTCTGGATCATTGTGATGACAAGCGCCATGGAGCATTGTGATGACAAGGGCCATGGAGAATTGTGATGACGGGTCCTGGAGCATTGTGGTGACAAGGGCCATGGAGCATTTTGATGACAGGGGTCATGGGGCATTGTGATGAAAGTGGTCATGGAGCATTGTGATTAAAGTGGTCATGGAACATTGTGATAAAAGTGGTCATGTAGCATTGTGATGAAAAGTGCTATGGAGCATTGGGATGACAGGGGTCATGGAGCATTGTGATGACAAATGCGTGGAGATTTGTGATGACGAGGACCATGGGGCATTGAGATTATAAGGATGATGCAGCATTGTGATGACAGGGGCCATGGAGCATTTTAATGACAAGGGACATGGAGCATTGTGATGACAGAGGTCATGGAGCATTGTGGTGACCAGCGGCATGGAGCACTGTGAAGAAAGGGGTACTGTAACATTGTGATGAAAGGGTCAAGGAGCATTTGGATTACAAGGATCATGGAGCATTGTGATGACAAGGGCCATGGAGCATTGTGATGACAGGGCTCATGTGGCATTATGATGACAGTGGTCATGGAGCAATGTGATGAACGTTGTCATGGAGCACTGTGATTACAGGGGCCATGGAGAATTGTGATGACAAAGGCCAGGGAACATTGTGATGACCGGGGTCATGGAGCATTGTGCTGAAAACGGACCTGGAGCATTGTGATGAAAGGGGTCATGGCTCACTGTGATGACAGGGGGCCTGGAACATTGTGATGACAGGGGTCACGGGGCATTGTGATGACAAGGGCCATGGAACATTTTGATGATAGTGGTCATATGGCATTTTGAATGACAGGGGCCATGAAGCATTGTGAGGACAAGAGTCATGGAGACTTGTGATGACAGGGGGCATGGAGCTTTGTGATTTCACAGGCATGTAGCATTTTAGACAAGGCTCATGGAGCATTGGGATGACAGGGGTCATGGAGCATTGTGATGATAAGGGCATGGAGCATTGTGATGACAATGGCATGGAGCATTGCGATGACAAAGTCATGGAGCATTGCGATGACAAAGTCATGGAGCATTGTGATGACAGGGGTTATGGAGCATTGTGATGACAAGGGCGTGGAGCATTGTGATGACAGTGGTCATGGGACATTGTGACGATAAGGGCATCGAGCCGAGTTAGGGACAGTCTAGCGGCCTTGGGACTAAATTCAGTGCCTGAATTAGGCACAGCATAAGGTCTTTAGTTAGCATAAGAGGTAGGACATTAGCTCGGGACAGGGTTAGGGTAAAGGCTTGGAATCGTGTCAGCAAATGACCTAAGGATAGTGTGAAGACCTTTGTTACTGAGACTCTCAGGGACTTATTCAGAAGCAGTGTTAGGGCTTCAGGTCGGGACAGCATCAGGGCCTGACTTAGGGAGAGCGACAGGGCCTGAGTGAGGCCTAATGTCAGGCCCTTAGCTGGGGACACTGTCAGGGAATGACTTAGGAGCAGCATCAGTGCCTTTGTTGGATCAGCTTTAGGTTCTTAGTTAAAGACATGACCGGAGCCCTAGTTAGTCACAGCGTCAAGGCCTCAGTTAGGGAAAGCTTCAGGGTCTGAGTTACAGACAGCCTCATGTCTTCACTTAAAGACAGCGACAGGGCTTTCTTAGGGACAGTGTCAGGACCTTGGTTAGAAATGAGTCAGGATATTAGCTCAGGAGAGTGTCAGGATTTTAGTCATTGCTGGCAGCAGGGCCTATATTAAGGACAGATTCCGGGCCTTTGTTAGATTCAGTGTCATGGCCTTAGTTAGGAGTAGTCAGGGCCTTAGTTAGGGAGAGCATTAGGGTTTCAGTTAGCATAAGGTGCAGGAGATTATCTCGGGACAGAGTCAGGTTCCAGGCCAGAGACAGTGAAAGGAAATGACCAAGGGATAACGAGAAGACCTTAGTTATTGAGAGCATCAGGGCCTTAGTTAGCAGCAGCGTGAGCAACTTAATCAGGACCAGTGCCAGGGCTTGATGTATGGACAGCATCAGAGCCCAACTAAGGTACAGCAACAGGGCCTAAGTGAGGCCTATCTTTAGGGCCTGAGTAAGGGGCAGTATCAGGGCATGACTTAGGAGCAGCATAAAGGCCTCTGTAGGATCAGCATTAGGGTCTTGGTTAAAGCTATTATCAGGGCCTCCGTTAGGGATAGCCTCAAGGCCTCACTTAGGGACAGCGTCAGGGCTTACTTTGGGAAAGTTTCAGGACCTTGGTAAGACATGGGTCAGGTTATTAGCTCAGGATAATATCAGGTGTTCAGATATTGACGGCAGCAGGGCCTTAGTTAGAGGCAGTGTCAGCGCCAAAGTTAGGACTAGCATCAGAGCCTTTGTTAGGTACAGTGTCAGTGACTGAGTTAGGTGTAGTGTCAGAGCCTTAGTTAGGGACAGTGTCAGGGCCTGCATTAGGACGAGCCTCCAGGCCTCAGTTAGGGACAGGTTCACGGCCTCGGACCTAAATTCAGGGCCTCATTTAGGGACAGAATCAGGGATTTAGCTAGCATAAGGGGATCTACAGCTGAAAGCAACCTGAGCACCACCACAAGAAGATGCACAAGTGAACCATGCACGCTCCTATGAAGGAATATTCCACAGCAGTTGAGTACATTTAGTTTAAAGTTAGTAACACTATAAAAATTATGTTTTGAAGAAAACTATATTCAGAAGATGAAAGAATCTCGTTCTAAAGAATCTCTTTAGCTCATCTCGACATTAGCTAAAGAGAAGGTTGGGTTAAGGTCTAGGGAAAGTGTCAGGAAATGACCTAGGGATAGTGTCAAGACCTTAGTTACTTAGCACATCAGGACCTAATTTAGGAGCAGTGAGTGTCAGGGCTTCGGGTAGGAACAGCGTCAGAGCCTGACTTAGGGAGTGGGACAGGGCCTGAGTGAAGCCTAGCGTCAGGGCCTTAGCTAGAGACAGTGTCAGGGCATGACTTAGGAGCAGCATAAGAGCCACGGTAGGATCAGCCTCAGGGGCTATGTTACAGATATTATCAGGGCCTCTGTTAGGGACAGCCTCAAGGCCTCACTTAGAGACAGCATCAGGGCTTCCTTAGGGACAGTTTCAGGACCTTGGTAAGAGATGGGTCAAGAAATTAGCTCAGGATAGTGTCAGGACGTTAGATATTGACGGCAGCAGGGCCTTAGTTAGGGACAGTGTCAGGCCCTGAATTAGGACGAACTTCGAGGCCTTAGGTACGGACAGGGTCACAGCCTCGAGAGTAATTTTAGGCCCTTAGTTAAGGACAGCAGCAGGGCTGTAGTTAGCATAAGAGGCACGACATTTGCTAGGGCCAGGGTCAGGTTACGCTCTAGGGATAGTGTCAGGAAAGGACCTAAGCATAGTGTCAAAAGCTTAGTTACTGAGAGTATCAGATCCTTATTTAGAACCAGTGTCAGGGCTTCAGGTAGGGACAGCATCAGAGCCTGACTTAGGGAGAGCGACAGGGCCTGAGTGAGGCCTAGCGTCAGGCCCTTAGATGAGGACAATGTCAGGGCATGACTTAGGAACAGCATCAGCTCCTCTGTTGGATCGACTTTAGCGTCTTAGATACAGACATCATCAGGTCCTCAGTTAGTCACAGCGTGAAGGCCTCAGTTAGGGAAAGCTTCAGGGCCTGAGTTAGGGACAGCCTCAGTTCTTAACTTAGGGACAGTGATAGGGCTTTCTTAGGGACAGTGTCAGGACCTTGGTTAGAAATATGTCAGGATATTAACTCAGGCTAGTGTCCAGTTTTTAGTTATTGCTGACAGCAGGGCCTATATTAGGGGCAAATTCTGAGCCTTACTTAGAGACAGTGTCAGGGCCTGAGTTAGGACTAGCATCACAGCCCTTGTAAAGTACAGTGTCAGGGACTGAGTTAGGTGTAGTGTCAGGGCTTTAGTTAGGGACAGTGTCAGCGCCTCAGTTAGGATGATCCTCCAAACTTCAGTTAGGGACAGGTTGACGGCCTCAGGACTAATTTCAGGCTCTTAGTTAGAGACAACGTCAGGGATTTAGTTAGCATAAGAGGTTCGACAATAGCTAAAGACAAGTTTAGGTTAAGATCTAGGGAGAGTGTCAGGAAATGACCTAGGGATAGTGTCAAGACCATAGCTAATTAGAGCATCAGTGCCTAATTTAGGCCCAGTGTCAGGGCTTCAGGTAGGGATAGAATCTTAGCCTGACTTAGGGAGAGCGACAGGGCCTGAGTGATGCCTCGAGTCAGGGCCTTAGCTACGGACAGCGTCAGGGCATGACATAGGATCAGCATAAGGTTCTCTGTAGGGTCAGCATTAGGGTCTTAGTTTAAGACATTATCAGGACCTCTGTGAGGGACAGCCTCAGGGCCTCACTTAGGGACAGTGTCAGGGCTAACTTTGGGAGAGTTTCAGGACCTTGGTAAGACATGGGTCAGGATATTAGCTCAGGATAATGTCAGGACTTTAGATATTGATGGTAGCAGCGCCTACGTTAGGGAAAGTTTCAAGGCGTTAGTTAGGAGTAGCGGGCCTCTGATAGGTCCAGTGTCAGATCCTCAGTTAGCAATAGTGTTAGGGCCGTAGTTAGGGACAGTGTCAGGACTGGATGTAGGGCGAGCATCTAGGCCTTAGTTCGGGACAGTTTCATGGTCTTGGGACTAAATTCAGTGCCTGAGGTAGGCACAGCCTAAGGGCTTCAGTTAGCATAAGAGGCAGGACATTAGCTAGTGACCGTGTCAGTTTAACATCTAGGGATAGTGTCAGGAAATGACCTAAGGATAGTGTGAAGACCTTTGTTATGGAGACTCTCAGGGCCTTATTCAGAACCAGTGTTAGGGCTTCAGGTAGGGACAGCATCAGAGCCTGACTTAGGGAGAGCGTTAGGGGCTGCGTGAGGCCTAGCATCAGACACTTAGTGGGGGACACTATCGGGGCATGACTTAGGAGCAGCATCAGGGCCTCTGTTGGATCAGCCTTAGGGTCTTAGTTAAAGACATGATCAGGGTCTGAGTTAGTCACAGCATCAAGGCCTGAGTTACTTAGGGAAAGCTTCAGGGCCTCACTTAGGGACAGCGTCAGGGTTTACTGTGGGACAGTTTCAGGAGCTTGGTAAGACATGGGTCAGGTTATTAGCTCCAGATAATGTCAGGACTTTAGATGTTGATGGCAGCAGCCCTTAGTTAGAGACAGTGTCAGGCCCTGAGTTACGACTAGCATCAGAGCCTTTGTTAGATACAATGTACGGGACTGAATTAGGAGTAGAGTCAGGGCCTTCGTTAGTGGCAGTGTCAGGGCCTGACTTAGGGAGAGCGACAGGGCCTGAGTGAGGCTTAGCATCAGGCCCTTAGCTGGGCACACTGTCAGGGCATGACTTTGGAGCAGCATCAGCGTCTTTGCTGGATCAGCATTAAGGTCTTCGTTAGGTACATGATCAGGGCCTGAATTAGTCACAGCTTCAAGGTTTCAGTTAAGGAAAGCTTCAGGGCCTGAGTTAGGGACAGCCTCAGGTCTTCACTTAGGGACAGCGTCAGGGCTTACTTTGGGACAGTTTCAGGACCTTGGAAAGACATAGGTCAGGATATTAGCTCAGGATAATGTCAGGACTTTTGATAGTGATGGCAGCAGGGCCTTAGTTACAGACGGTTTCAGGGCCTGAGTTAGGCCTAGCATCAGAGACTTTGTTAGGTACAGTGTAAGGGACTGAGTTAGCAGTAGTGTCAGGGCCTTGCTTAGGGACTGTGTCAGGGTCTGATTTAGGTGTACTGTCTGAGACCTAGTTAGGGACAGTGCTAGGGCCTGAGTTAGGATTAGTGTCAAGGCCTTATTTAGGACCAATTTCAGGGCCTTAGTTTGGACTAGCATCAGAGCCATTGTTAGGAATCGTATGAGGGCCTGAGTTAGGCATACTATCAGGGCCTTAGTTAGGGACAGTTTTAGGGCCTGAGTTAGGATTAGTGTCAAGGCCTTATTTAGGACCAATTTTAGGGCTTTAGTTTGGACTAGCAACAAAGCCTTTGTTAGGTATCATGTCGGGGCCTCAGTTAGGTGTAGTGTCAGGGCCATTGTTCGGGACAGTATCAGGGCCTGACTTAGGAGAAGTTCAGGGCCTTAGCCAGGGAAAGTGTCAGGGCCTTAGTTAGGGACATTATCAGGGCCTGAATTAGCAGTAGTGTCAAAAGTCCTTAGTGAGGACAGTAAGGAGTCAGTCAGGACTCAGGCCCTGACACTGTTCTTAAATAAGGCCCTGACATTACCTGTAACACAGGTCCTGATCTCATTCCTATCATAGGCGCTGATGTTGGACTTAACTAAGGCCCTGACACTGGTCCTAACTAAAGCTGTGACACTACTCCTAACTCAGGCCATGACACTGTCCCTAACAAAGCCTGTGACACTACTCCTAAATCAGGCACTGACACTGTCCCTAACTAGGCCCTGACATACACCTAACTCAGGCCCTGACACTGTCTCTAACTAAGGCCCTGATACTACTCCAAATTCAGCACTGACACTGTCACTAACTAAGGCCCTGACACTATTCATAGCTCACGCCCTAACACAACTCCTAAGTCATGCCCTGACAATGTCCCTAACTAAGGCCCTGACACTATTCCTAACTCAGGCGCCGACACAATACTTAAGGAAGGCCCTGACATTACTCCTAACTCAGGCCCTGAAAAGGTCCCTAACTAAGGCCGACACAACTCCTAACTCAGGCACTAACACTGTCCCTAAATAAGGCCCTGAAACTATTCCTAACTGAGGCGCTGATACAATACCTAACGAAGGCACTGATGCTCCTCCTAACTAAGGCCCTGACACTACTCCTATCTCAAGCAATGACACTGTCCCTAACTTAGGCCCCGACTCTACTCCTGACTCAGGCACTGACACTTTCCCTAACTTAGGCCCGGACACTACTCCTTACTAAGCAACTGACACTGTCCCTAACTAAGGCCTTGACGTTACTCTCAACTCAGGCACTAACACTGTCCCTAACTAAGGATTTGACACTACTCTTAACTCAGGCCCTGGCACAGTCCCTAACAAAGGCCTGCCACTACCCCCAACTCTGGCACTGAGAGTGTCCCTAACTACGGCCATCACACTACTCCTAACTCAGGCACTGACGCTGTCCCTAAGTAAGGCCCTGACACTACTCCCAATGCAGGCACTGACGCTGTCCCTAACTAAGGCTCTGACACTACTCCCAACACAGGCATTGACACTGTCCCTAACTAAGGCCCTCACACTACTACTTACTTAGGCACTGACACGCTACCTAACTAAGGCCCTGAGACTACTTCTACCTCAGATCCTGACACTGCCCCTAACGAAGGGCCTGATACTACTCCCAACACAGGCACTGACACTCTCCCTAACTAAGGCCTTGACACTACTTTTAACTCATGCCCTGATGCTGTCCCCGAAAAAGACCCCAAGACTATTCCCAACTCAGGCACTGACACTCTCCCTAACTAAGACCCTGACACTACTCCCATCTCAGCCATTGACACTGTCCCTAATGCCCTGACACCACTTCCAACTCAGGCACTGACACTGTCCCTAACTAGGACCTGACACTACTCCCAACTCAGGCACTGACACTGTCCCTAACTAAGGCCCTGACATAACTCCCAACTCCGGCACTGACACTTTCTCTAACTACGGCCCTGAAACTACTCACAACTCCGGCACTGACCCTGACCCTAACTAGGCCCTGACACTACTCCCAACTCAGGCACTGACACTGTCCCTAATTAAGGTCCTGACATAACTCCCAACTCTGGCACTGACACTTTCTCTAACTAAGGCCCTGTAACTACTCACAACTCAGGCCCTGACACTGTTCCTAACTACCAGTCTCAGACTACTCCTAACTTAGGCCCTGACACTATTCCTAACACAATCACTGACACTGTCCCTAACTAAGGTCCTGAGACGATTCCTAACTCAGACCCTGACACTGTCCATAACTTAGGCCATGTCACTATTCCCAACTCAGGCACTGACGCTCTTCCTAACTAAGGGTCTGACACTACTCCAAACTGAGACACTGACACTCTTCCAAATTAAGGCCTTGACACTACTCTTAACTCAGGCCCTGACACTGTCCATAATAAAGACCCTGAAGAAAATCCCAGCTTAGGCACTGACAATGTCCGTAACTAAGGCCCTGACACTATTCCCATCTCAGCCACTGACACTGTCCCTAACTATGGCCCTGACACTACTCCCAATGCAAGCACTGGCGCTGTCCCTAACTAAGGCACTGGCACTACTCCCAACTCGCCCTGGCTCTGTCCCTAACTAAGGCTCTGACACTACTCCCATTTCAGGCAATGACAGTGTCCCTAACTGAGGCAATGATACTACTCCCAACTCAAGCACTAAGGCTCTGGATCATTGTGATGACAAGCGCCATGGAGCATTGTGATGACAAGGGCCATGGAGAATTGTGATGACGGGTCCTGGAGCATTGTGGTGACAAGGGCCATGGAGCATTTTGATGACAGGGGTCATGGGGCATTGTGATGAAAGTGGTCATGGAGCATTGTGATTAAAGTGGTCATGGAACATTGTGATAAAAGTGGTCATGTAGCATTGTGATGAAAAGTGCTATGGAGCATTGGGATGACAGGGGTCATGGAGCATTGTGATGACAAATGCGTGGAGATTTGTGATGACGAGGACCATGGGGCATTGAGATTATAAGGATGATGCAGCATTGTGATGACAGGGGCCATGGAGCATTTTAATGACAAGGGACATGGAGCATTGTGATGACAGAGGTCATGGAGCATTGTGGTGACCAGCGGCATGGAGCACTGTGAAGAAAGGGGTACTGTAACATTGTGATGAAAGGGTCAAGGAGCATTTGGATTACAAGGATCATGGAGCATTGTGATGACAAGGGCCATGGAGCATTGTGATGACAGGGCTCATGTGGCATTATGATGACAGTGGTCATGGAGCAATGTGATGAACGTTGTCATGGAGCACTGTGATTACAGGGGCCATGGAGAATTGTGATGACAAAGGCCAGGGAACATTGTGATGACCGGGGTCATGGAGCATTGTGCTGAAAATGGACCTGGAGCATTGTGATGAAAGGGGTCATGGCTCACTGTGATGACAGGGGGCCTGGAACATTGTGATGACAGGGGTCACGGGGCATTGTGATGACAAGGGCCATGGAACATTTTGATGATAGTGGTCATATGGCATTTTGAATGACAGGGGCCATGAAGCATTGTGAGGACAAGAGTCATGGAGACTTGTGATGACAGGGGGCATGGAGCTTTGTGATTTCACAGGCATGTAGCATTTTAGACAAGGCTCATGGAGCATTGGGATGACAGGGTTCATGGAGCATTGTGATGATAAGGGCATGGAGCATTGTGATGACAATGGCATGGAGCATTGCGATGACAAAGTCATGGAGCATTGCGATGACAAAGTCATGGAGCATTGTGATGACAGGGGTTATGGAGCATTGTGATGACAAGGGCGTGGAGCATTGTGATGACAGTGGTCATGGAACATTGTGACGATAAGGGCATCGAGCCGAGTTAGGGACAGTCTAGCGGCCTTGGGACTAAATTCAGTGCCTGAATTAGGCACAGCATAAGGTCTTTAGTTAGCATAAGAGGTAGGACATTAGCTCGGGACAGGGTTAGGGTAAAGGCTTGGAATCGTGTCAGCAAATGACCTAAGGATAGTGTGAAGACCTTTGTTACTGAGACTCTCAGGGACTTATTCAGAAGCAGTGTTAGGGCTTCAGGTCGGGACAGCATCAGGGCCTGACTTAGGGAGAGCGACAGGGCCTGAGTGAGGCCTAATGTCAGGCCCTTAGCTGGGGACACTGTCAGGGAATGACTTAGGAGCAGCATCAGTGCCTTTGTTGGATCAGCTTTAGGTTCTTAGTTAAAGACATGACCGGAGCCCTAGTTAGTCACAGCGTCAAGGCCTCAGTTAGGGAAAGCTTCAGGGTCTGAGTTACAGACAGCCTCATGTCTTCACTTAAAGACAGCGACAGGGCTTTCTTAGGGACAGTGTCAGGACCTTGGTTAGAAATGAGTCAGGATATTAGCTCAGGAGAGTGTCAGGATTTTAGTCATTGCTGGCAGCAGGGCCTATATTAAGGACAGATTCCGGGCCTTTGTTAGATTCAGTGTCATGGCCTTAGTTAGGAGTAGTCAGGGCCTTAGTTAGGGAGAGCATTAGGGTTTCAGTTAGCATAAGGTGCAGGAGATTATCTCGGGACAGAGTCAGGTTCCAGGCCAGAGACAGTGAAAGGAAATGACCAAGGGATAACGAGAAGACCTTAGTTATTGAGAGCATCAGGGCCTTAGTTAGCAGCAGCGTGAGCAACTTAATCAGGACCAGTGCCAGGGCTTGATGTATGGACAGCATCAGAGCCTAACTAAGGTACAGCAACAGGGCCTAAGTGAGGCCTATCTTTAGGGCCTGAGTAAGGGGCAGTATCAGGGCATGACTTAGGAGCAGCATAAAGGCCTCTGTAGGATCAGCATTAGGGTCTTGGTTAAAGCTATTATCAGGGCCTCCGTTAGGGATAGCCTCAAGGCCTCACTTAGGGACAGCGTCAGGGCTTACTTTGGGAAAGTTTCAGGACCTTGGTAAGACATGGGTCAGGTTATTAGCTCAGGATAATATCAGGTGTTCAGATATTGACGGCAGCAGGGCCTTAGTTAGAGGCAGTGTCAGCGCCAAAGTTAGGACTAGCATCAGAGCCTTTGTTAGGTACAGTGTCAGTGACTGAGTTAGGTGTAGTGTCAGAGCCTTAGTTAGGGACAGTGTCAGGGCCTGCATTAGGACGAGCCTCCAGGCCTCAGTTAGGGACAGGTTCACGGCCTCGGACCTAAATTCAGGGCCTCATTTAGGGACAGAATCAGGGATTTAGCTAGCATAAGGGGATCTACAGCTGAAAGCAACCTGAGCACCACCACAAGAAGATGCACAAGTGAACCATGCACGCTCCTATGAAGGAATATTCCACAGCAGTTGAGTACATTTAGTTTAAAGTTAGTAACACTATAAAAATTATGTTTTGAAGAAAACTATATTCAGAAGATGAAAGAATCTCGTTCTAAAGAATCTCTTTAGCTCATCTCGACATTAGCTAAAGAGAAGGTTGGGTTAAGGTCTAGGGAAAGTGTCAGGAAATGACCTAGGGATAGTGTCAAGACCTTAGTTACTTAGCACATCAGGACCTAATTTAGGAGCAGTGAGTGTCAGGGCTTCGGGTAGGAACAGCGTCAGAGCCTGACTTAGGGAGTGGGACAGGGCCTGAGTGAAGCCTAGCGTCAGGGCCTTAGCTAGAGACAGTGTCAGGGCATGACTTAGGAGCAGCATAAGAGCCACGGTAGGATCAGCCTCAGGGGCTATGTTACAGATATTATCAGGGCCTCTGTTAGGGACAGACTCAAGGCCTCACTTAGAGACAGCATCAGGGCTTCCTTAGGGACAGTTTCAGGACCTTGGTAAGAGATGGGTCAAGAAATTAGCTCAGGATAGTGTCAGGACGTTAGATATTGACGGCAGCAGGGCCTTAGTTAGGGACAGTGTCAGGCCCTGAATTAGGACGAACTTCGAGGCCTTAGGTACGGACAGGGTCACAGCCTCGAGAGTAATTTTAGGCCCTTAGTTAAGGACAGCAGCAGGGCTGTAGTTAGCATAAGAGGCACGACATTTGCTAGGGCCAGGGTCAGGTTACGCTCTAGGGATAGTGTCAGGAAAGGACCTAAGCATAGTGTCAAAACCTTAGTTACTGAGAGTATCAGATCCTTATTTAGAACCAGTGTCAGGGCTTCAGGTAGGGACAGCATCAGAGCCTGACTTAGGGAGAGCGACAGGGCCTGAGTGAGGCCTAGCGTCAGGCCCTTAGATGAGGACAATGTCAGGGCATGACTTAGGAACAGCATCAGCTCCTCTGTTGGATCGACTTTAGCGTCTTAGATACAGACATCATCAGGTCCTCAGTTAGTCACAGCGTGAAGGCCTCAGTTAGGGAAAGCTTCAGGGCCTGAGTTAGGGACAGCCTCAGTTCTTAACTTAGGGACAGTGATAGGGCTTTCTTAGGGACAGTGTCAGGACCTTGGTTAGAAATATGTCAGGATATTAACTCAGGCTAGTGTCCAGTTTTTAGTTATTGCTGACAGCAGGGCCTATATTAGGGGCAAATTCTGAGCCTTACTTAGAGACAGTGTCAGGGCCTGAGTTAGGACTAGCATCACAGCCCTTGTAAAGTACAGTGTCAGGGACTGAGTTAGGTGTAGTGTCAGGGCTTTAGTTAGGGACAGTGTCAGTGCCTCAGTTAGGATGATCCTCCAAACTTCAGTTAGGGACAGGTTGACGGCCTCAGGACTAATTTCAGGCTCTTAGTTAGAGACAACGTCAGGGATTTAGTTAGCATAAGAGGTTCGACAATAGCTAAAGACAAGTTTAGGTTAAGATCTAGGGAGAGTGTCAGGAAATGACCTAGGGATAGTGTCAAGACCATAGCTAATTAGAGCATCAGTGCCTAATTTAGGCCCAGTGTCAGGGCTTCAGGTAGGGATAGAATCTTAGCCTGACTTAGGGAGAGCGACAGGGCCTGAGTGATGCCTCGAGTCAGGGCCTTAGCTACGGACAGCGTCAGGGCATGACATAGGATCAGCATAAGGTTCTCTGTAGGGTCAGCATTAGGGTCTTAGTTTAAGACATTATCAGGACCTCTGTGAGGGACAGCCTCAGGGCCTCACTTAGGGACAGTGTCAGGGCTAACTTTGGGAGAGTTTCAGGACCTTGGTAAGACATGGGTCAGGATATTAGCTCAGGATAATGTCAGGACTTTAGATATTGATGGTAGCAGCGCCTACGTTAGGGAAAGTTTCAAGGCGTTAGTTAGGAGTAGCGGGCCTCTGATAGGTCCAGTGTCAGATCCTCAGTTAGCAATAGTGTTAGGGCCGTAGTTAGGGACAGTGTCAGGACTGGATGTAGGGCGAGCATCTAGGCCTTAGTTCGGGACAGTTTCATGGTCTTGGGACTAAATTCAGTGCCTGAGGTAGGCACAGCCTAAGGGCTTCAGTTAGCATAAGAGGCAGGACATTAGCTAGTGACCGTGTCAGTTTAACATCTAGGGATAGTGTCAGGAAATGACCTAAGGATAGTGTGAAGACCTTTGTTATGGAGACTCTCAGGGCCTTATTCAGAACCAGTGTTAGGGCTTCAGGTAGGGACAGCATCAGAGCCTGACTTAGGGAGAGCGTTAGGGGCTGCGTGAGGCCTAGCATCAGACACTTAGTGGGGGACACTATCGGGGCATGACTTAGGAGCAGCATCAGGGCCTCTGTTGGATCAGCCTTAGGGTCTTAGTTAAAGACATGATCAGGGTCTGAGTTAGTCACAGCATCAAGGCCTGAGTTACTTAGGGAAAGCTTCAGGGCCTCACTTAGGGACAGCGTCAGGGTTTACTGTGGGACAGTTTCAGGAGCTTGGTAAGACATGGGTCAGGTTATTAGCTCCAGATAATGTCAGGACTTTAGATGTTGATGGCAGCAGCCCTTAGTTAGAGACAGTGTCAGGCCCTGAGTTACGACTAGCATCAGAGCCTTTGTTAGATACAATGTACGGGACTGAATTAGGAGTAGAGTCAGGGCCTTCGTTAGTGGCAGTGTCAGGGCCTGACTTAGGGAGAGCGACAGGGCCTGAGTGAGGCTTAGCATCAGGCCCTTAGCTGGGCACACTGTCAGGGCATGACTTTGGAGCAGCATCAGCGTCTTTGCTGGATCAGCATTAAGGTCTTCGTTAGGTACATGATCAGGGCCTGAATTAGTCACAGCTTCAAGGTTTCAGTTAAGGAAAGCTTCAGGGCCTGAGTTAGGGACAGCCTCAGGTCTTCACTTAGGGACAGCGTCAGGGCTTACTTTGGGACAGTTTCAGGACCTTGGAAAGACATAGGTCAGGATATTAGCTCAGGATAATGTCAGGACTTTTGATAGTGATGGCAGCAGGGCCTTAGTTACAGACGGTTTCAGGGCCTGAGTTAGGCCTAGCATCAGAGACTTTGTTAGGTACAGTGTAAGGGACTGAGTTAGCAGTAGTGTCAGGGCCTTGCTTAGGGACTGTGTCAGGGTCTGATTTAGGTGTACTGTCTGAGACCTAGTTAGGGACAGTGCTAGGGCCTGAGTTAGGATTAGTGTCAAGGCCTTATTTAGGACCAATTTCAGGGCCTTAGTTTGGACTAGCATCAGAGCCATTGTTAGGAATCGTATGAGGGCCTGAGTTAGGCATACTATCAGGGCCTTAGTTAGGGACAGTTTTAGGGCCTGAGTTAGGATTAGTGTCAAGGCCTTATTTAGGACCAATTTTAGGGCTTTAGTTTGGACTAGCAACAAAGCCTTTGTTAGGTATCATGTCGGGGCCTCAGTTAGGTGTAGTGTCAGGGCCATTGTTCGGGACAGTATCAGGGCCTGACTTAGGAGAAGTTCAGGGCCTTAGCCAGGGAAAGTGTCAGGGCCTTAGTTAGGGACATTATCAGGGCCTGAATTAGCAGTAGTGTCAAAAGTCCTTAGTGAGGACAGTAAGGAGTCAGTCAGGACTCAGGCCCTGACACTGTTCTTAAATAAGGCCCTGACATTACCTGTAACACAGGTCCTGATCTCATTCCTATCATAGGCGCTGATGTTGGACTTAACTAAGGCCCTGACACTGGTCCTAACTAAAGCTGTGACACTACTCCTAACTCAGGCCATGACACTGTCCCTAACAAAGCCTGTGACACTACTCCTAAATCAGGCACTGACACTGTCCCTAACTAGGCC
The DNA here is from genome assembly GCF_965194825.1 of Balaenoptera physalus. Lineage (NCBI taxonomy): Eukaryota > Metazoa > Chordata > Mammalia > Artiodactyla > Balaenopteridae > Balaenoptera > Balaenoptera physalus. The sequence goes on from NW_028126517.1 coordinate 2,528,533, forward strand.
CTGACATACACCTAACTCAGGCCCTGACACTGTCTCTAACTAAGGCCCTGATACTACTCCAAACTCAGCACTGACACTGTCACTAACTAAGGCCCTGACACTATTCATAGCTCACGCCCTAACACAACTCCTAAGTCATGCCCTGACAATGTCCCTAACTAAGGCCCTGACACTATTCCTAACTCAGGCGCCGACACAATACTTAAGGAAGGCCCTGACATTACTCCTAACTCAGGCCCTGAAAAGGTCCCTAACTAAGGCCGACACAACTCCTAACTCAGGCACTAACACTGTCCCTAAATAAGGCCCTGAAACTATTCCTAACTGAGGCGCTGATACAATACCTAACGAAGGCACTGATGCTCCTCCTAACTAAGGCCCTGACACTACTCCTATCTCAAGCAATGACACTGTCCCTAACTTAGGCCCCGACTCTACTCCTGACTCAGGCACTGACACTTTCCCTAACTTAGGCCCGGACACTACTCCTTACTAAGCAACTGACACTGTCCCTAACTAAGGCCTTGACGTTACTCTCAACTCAGGCACTAACACTGTCCCTAACTAAGGATTTGACACTACTCTTAACTCAGGCCCTGGCACAGTCCCTAACAAAGGCCTGCCACTACCCCCAACTCTGGCACTGAGAGTGTCCCTAACTACGGCCATCACACTACTCCTAACTCAGGCACTGACGCTGTCCCTAAGTAAGGCCCTGACACTACTCCCAATGCAGGCACTGACGCTGTCCCTAACTAAGGCTCTGACACTACTCCCAACACAGGCATTGACACTGTCCCTAACTAAGGCCCTCACACTACTACTTACTTAGGCACTGACACGCTACCTAACTAAGGCCCTGAGACTACTTCTACCTCAGATCCTGACACTGCCCCTAACGAAGGGCCTGATACTACTCCCAACACAGGCACTGACACTCTCCCTAACTAAGGCCTTGACACTACTTTTAACTCATGCCCTGATGCTGTCCCCGAAAAAGACCCCAAGACTATTCCCAACTCAGGCACTGACACTCTCCCTAACTAAGACCCTGACACTACTCCCATCTCAGCCATTGACACTGTCCCTAATGCCCTGACACCACTTCCAACTCAGGCACTGACACTGTCCCTAACTAGGACCTGACACTACTCCCAACTCAGGCACTGACACTGTCCCTAACTAAGGCCCTGACATAACTCCCAACTCCGGCACTGACACTTTCTCTAACTACGGCCCTGAAACTACTCACAACTCCGGCACTGACCCTGACCCTAACTAGGCCCTGACACTACTCCCAACTCAGGCACTGACACTGTCCCTAATTAAGGTCCTGACATAACTCCCAACTCTGGCACTGACACTTTCTCTAACTAAGGCCCTGTAACTACTCACAACTCAGGCCCTGACACTGTTCCTAACTACCAGTCTCAGACTACTCCTAACTTAGGCCCTGACACTATTCCTAACACAATCACTGACACTGTCCCTAACTAAGGTCCTGAGACGATTCCTAACTCAGACCCTGACACTGTCCATAACTTAGGCCATGTCACTATTCCCAACTCAGGCACTGACGCTCTTCCTAACTAAGGGTCTGACACTACTCCAAACTGAGACACTGACACTCTTCCAAATTAAGGCCTTGACACTACTCTTAACTCAGGCCCTGACACTGTCCATAATAAAGACCCTGAAGAAAATCCCAGCTTAGGCACTGACAATGTCCGTAACTAAGGCCCTGACACTATTCCCATCTCAGCCACTGACACTGTCCCTAACTATGGCCCTGACACTACTCCCAATGCAAGCACTGGCGCTGTCCCTAACTAAGGCACTGGCACTACTCCCAACTCGCCCTGGCTCTGTCCCTAACTAAGGCTCTGACACTACTCCCATTTCAGGCAATGACAGTGTCCCTAACTGAGGCAATGATACTACTCCCAACTCAAGCACTAAGGCTCTGGAACATTGTGATGACAAGCGCCATGGAGCATTGTGATGACAAGGGCCATGGAGAATTGTGATGACGGGTCCTGGAGCATTGTGGTGACAAGGGCCATGGAGCATTTTGATGACAGGGGTCATGGGGCATTGTGATGAAAGTGGTCATGGAGCATTGTGATTAAAGTGGTCATGGAACATTGTGATAAAAGTGGTCATGTAGCATTGTGATGAAAAGTGCTATGGAGCATTGGGATGACAGGGGTCATGGAGCATTGTGATGACAAATGCGTGGAGATTTGTGATGACGAGGACCATGGGGCATTGAGATTATAAGGATGATGCAGCATTGTGATGACAGGGGCCATGGAGCATTTTAATGACAAGGGACATGGAGCATTGTGATGACAGAGGTCATGGAGCATTGTGGTGACCAGCGGCATGGAGCATTGTGAAGAAAGGGGTACTGTAACATTGTGATGAAAGGGTCAAGGAGCATTTGGATTACAAGGATCATGGAGCATTGTGATGACAAGGGCCATGGAGCATTGTGATGACAGGGCTCATGTGGCATTATGATGACAGTGGTCATGGAGCAATGTGATGAACGTTGTCATGGAGCACTGTGATTACAGGGGCCATGGAGAATTGTGATGACAAAGGCCAGGGAACATTGTGATGACAGGGGTCATGGAGCATTGTGCTGAAAACGGACCTGGAGCATTGTGATGAAAGGGGTCATGGCTCACTGTGATGACAGGGGGCCTGGAACATTGTGATGACAGGGGTCACGGGGCATTGTGATGACAAGGGCCATGGAACATTTTGATGATAGTGGTCATATGGCATTTTGAATGACAGGGGCCATGAAGCATTGTGAGGACAAGAGTCATGGAGACTTGTGATGACAGGGGGCATGGAGCTTTGTGATTTCACAGGCATGTAGCATTTTAGACAAGGCTCATGGAGCATTGGGATGACAGGGGTCATGGAGCATTGTGATGATAAGGGCATGGAGCATTGTGATGACAATGGCATGGAGCATTGCGATGACAAAGTCATGGAGCATTGCGATGACAAAGTCATGGAGCATTGTGATGACAGGGGTTATGGAGCATTGTGATGACAAGGGCGTGGAGCATTGTGATGACAGTGGTCATGGAACATTGTGACGATAAGGGCATCGAGCCGAGTTAGGGACAGTCTAGCGGCCTTGGGACTAAATTCAGTGCCTGAATTAGGCACAGCATAAGGTCTTTAGTTAGCATAAGATTAGGACATTAGCTCGGGACAGGGTTAGGGTAAAGGCTTGGAATCGTGTCAGCAAATGACCTAAGGATAGTGTGAAGACCTTTGTTACTGAGACTCTCAGGGACTTATTCAGAAGCAGTGTTAGGGCTTCAGGTCGGGACAGCATCAGGGCCTGACTTAGGGAGAGCGACAGGGCCTGAGTGAGGCCTAATGTCAGGCCCTTAGCTGGGGACACTGTCAGGGAATGACTTAGGAGCAGCATCAGTGCCTTTGTTGGATCAGCTTTAGGTTCTTAGTTAAAGACATGACCGGAGCCCTAGTTAGTCACAGCGTCAAGGCCTCAGTTAGGGAAAGCTTCAGGGTCTGAGTTACAGACAGCCTCATGTCTTCACTTAAAGACAGCGACAGGGCTTTCTTAGGGACAGTGTCAGGACCTTGGTTAGAAATGAGTCAGGATATTAGCTCAGGAGAGTGTCAGGATTTTAGTCATTGCTGGCAGCAGGGCCTATATTAAGGACAGATTCCGGGCCTTTGTTAGATTCAGTGTCATGGCCTTAGTTAGGAGTAGTCAGGGCCTTAGTTAGGGAGAGCATTAGGGTTTCAGTTAGCATAAGGTGCAGGAGATTATCTCGGGACAGAGTCAGGTTCCAGGCCAGAGACAGTGAAACGAAATGACCAAGGGATAACGAGAAGACCTTAGTTATTGAGAGCATCGGGGCCTTAGTTAGCAGCAGCGTGAGCACCTTAATCAGGACCAGTGCCAGGGCTTGATGTATGGACAGCATCAGAGCCTAACTAAGGTACAGCAACAGGGCCTAAGTGAGGCCGATCTTTAGGGCCTGAGTAAGGGGCAGTATCAGGGCATGACTTAGGAGCAGCATAAAGGCCTCTGTAGGATCAGCATTAGGGTCTTGGTTAAAGCTATTATCAGGGCCTCCGTTAGGGATAGCCTCAAGGCCTCACTTAGGGACAGCGTCAGGGCTTACTTTGGGAAAGTTTCAGGACCTTGGTAAGACATGGGTCAGGCTATTAGCTCAGGATAATATCAGGTGTTCAGATATTGATGGCAGCAGGGCCTTAGTTAGAGGCAGTGTCAGCGCCTAAGTTAGGACTAGCATCAGAGCCTTTGTTAGGTACAGTGTCAGTGACTGAGTTAGGTGTAGTGTCAGAGCCTTAGTTAGGGACAGTGTCAGGGCCTGCATTAGGACGAGCCTCCAGGCCTCAGTTAGGGACAGGTTCACGGCCTCGGACCTAAATTCACGGCCTCATTTAGGGACAGAATCAGGGATTTAGCTAGCATAAGGGGATCTACAGCTGAAAGCAACCTGAACACCACCACAAGCAGATGCACAAGTGAACCATGCACGCTCCTATGAAGGAATATTCCACAGCAGTTGAGTACATTTTGTTTAAAGTTAGTAACACTATAAAAATTATGTTTTGAAGAAAACTATATTCAGAAGATGAAAGAATCTCGTTCTAAAGAATCTCTTTAGCTCATCTCGACATTAGCTAAAGAGAAGGTTGGGTTAAGGTCTAGGGAGAGTGTCAGGAAATGACCTAGGGATAGTGTCAAGACCTTAGTTACTTAGCACATCAGGACCTAATATAGGAGCAGTGAGTGTCAGGGCTTCGGGTAGGAACAGCGTCAGAGCCTGACTTAGGGAGTGGGACAGGGCCTGAGTGAGGCCTTGCGTCAGGGCCTTAGCTAGAGACAGTGTCAGGGCATGACTTAGGAGCAGCATAAGAGCCACGGTAGGATCAGCCTCAGGGGCTATGTTACAGATATTATCAGGGCCTCTGTTAGGGACAGCCTCAAGGCCTCACTTAGAGACAGCATCAGGGCTTCCTTAGGGACAGTTTCAGGACCTTGGTAAGAGATGGGTCAAGAAATTAGCTCAGGATAGTGTCAGGACGTTAGATATTGACGGCAGCAGGGCCTTAGTTAGGGACAGTGTCAGGCCCTGAATTAGGACGAACATCGAGGCCTTAGGTACGGACAGGGTCACAGCCTCGAGAGTAATTTTAGGCCCTTAGTTAAGGACAGCAGCAGGGCTGTAGTTAGCATAAGAGGCACGACATTTGCTAGGGCCAGGGTCAGGTTACGCTCTAGGGATAGTGTCAGGAAAGGACCTAAGCATAGTGTCAAAACCTTAGTTACTGAGAGTATCAGATCCTTATTTAGAACCAGTGTCAGGGCTTCAGGTAGGGACAGCATCAGAGCCTGACTTAGGGAGAGCGTTAGGGCCTGAGTGAGGCCTAGCGTCAGGCCCTTAGATGAGGACAATGTCAGGGCATGACTTAGGAACAGCATCAGCTCCTCTGTTGGATCGACTTTAGCGTCTTAGATACAGACATCATCAGGTCCTCAGTTAGTCACAGCGTGAAGGCCTCAGTTAGGGAAGGCTTCAGGGCCTGAGTTAGGGACAGCCTCAGTTCTTAACTTAGGGACAGTGATAGGGGCTTTCTTAGGGACAGTGTCAGGACCTTGGTTAGAAATATGTCAGGATATTAACTCAGGCTAGTGTCCAGTTTTTAGTTATTGCTGACAGCAGGGCCTATATTAGGGGCAAATTCTGAGCCTTACTTAGAGACAGTGTCAGGGCCTGAGTTAGGACTAGCATCACAGCCCTTGTAAAGTACAGTGTCAGGGACTGAGTTAGGTGTAGTGTCAGGGCTTTAGTTAGGGACAGTGTCAGCGCCTCAGTTAGGATGATCCTCCAAACTTCAGTTAGGGACAGGTTGACGGCCTCAGGACTAATTTCAGGCTCTTAGTTAGAGACAACGTCAGGGATTTAGTTAGCATAAGAGGTTCGACAATAGCTAAAGACAAGTTTAGGTTAAGATCTAGGGAGAGTGTCAGGAAATGACCTAGGGATAGTGTCAAGACCATAGCTAATTAGAGCATCAGTGCCTAATTTAGGCCCAGTGTCAGGGCTTCAGGTAGGGATAGAATCTTAGCCTGACTTAGGGAGAGCGACAGGGCCTGAGTGATGCCTCGAGTCAGGGCCTTAGCTACGGACAGCGTCAGGGCATGACATAGGATCAGCATAAGGTTCTCTGTAGGGTCAGCATTAGGGTCTTAGTTTAAGACATTATCAGGACCTCTGTGAGGGACAGCCTCAGGGCCTCACTTAGGGACAGTGTCAGGGCTAACTTTGGGAGAGTTTCAGGACCTTGGTAAGACATGGGTCAGGATATTAGCTCAGGATAATGTCAGGACTTTAGATATTGATGGTAGCAGCGCCTACGTTAGGGAAAGTTTCAAGGCGTTAGTTAGGAGTAGCGGGCCTCTGATAGGTCCAGTGTCAGATCCTCAGTTAGCAATAGTGTTAGGGCCGTAGTTAGGGACAGTGTCAGGACTGGATGTAGGGCGAGCATCTAGGCCTTAGTTCGGGACAGTTTCATGGTCTTGGGACTAAATTCAGTGCCTGAGGTAGGCACAGCCTAAGGGCTTCAGTTAGCATAAGAGGCAGGACATTAGCTAGTGACCGTGTCAGTTTAACATCTAGGGATAGTGTCAGGAAATGACCTAAGGATAGTGTGAAGACCTTTGTTATGGAGACTCTCAGGGCCTTATTCAGAACCAGTGTTAGGGCTTCAGGTAGGGACAGCATCAGAGCCTGACTTAGGGAGAGCGTTAGGGGCTGCGTGAGGCCTAGCATCAGACACTTAGTGGGGGACACTATCGGGGCATGACTTAGGAGCAGCATCAGGGCCTCTGTTGGATCAGCCTTAGGGTCTTAGTTAAAGACATGATCAGGGTCTGAGTTAGTCACAGCATCAAGGCCTGAGTTACTTAGGGAAAGCTTCAGGGCCTCACTTAGGGACAGCGTCAGGGTTTACTGTGGGACAGTTTCAGGAGCTTGGTAAGACATGGGTCAGGTTATTAGCTCCAGATAATGTCAGGACTTTAGATGTTGATGGCAGCAGCCCTTAGTTAGAGACAGTGTCAGGCCCTGAGTTACGACTAGCATCAGAGCCTTTGTTAGATACAATGTACGGGACTGAATTAGGAGTAGAGTCAGGGCCTTCGTTAGTGGCAGTGTCAGGGCCTGACTTAGGGAGAGCGACAGGGCCTGAGTGAGGCTTAGCATCAGGCCCTTAGCTGGGCACACTGTCAGGGCATGACTTTGGAGCAGCATCAGCGTCTTTGCTGGATCAGCATTAAGGTCTTCGTTAGGTACATGATCAGGGCCTGAATTAGTCACAGCTTCAAGGTTTCAGTTAAGGAAAGCTTCAGGGCCTGAGTTAGGGACAGCCTCAGGTCTTCACTTAGGGACAGCGTCAGGGCTTACTTTGGGACAGTTTCAGGACCTTGGAAAGACATAGGTCAGGATATTAGCTCAGGATAATGTCAGGACTTTTGATAGTGATGGCAGCAGGGCCTTAGTTACAGATGGTTTCAGGGCCTGAGTTAGGCCTAGCATCAGAGACTTTGTTAGGTACAGTGTAAGGGACTGAGTTAGCAGTAGTGTCAGGGCCTTGCTTAGGGACTGTGTCAGGGTCTGATTTAGGTGTACTGTCTGAGACCTAGTTAGGGACAGTGCTAGGGCCTGAGTTAGGATTAGTGTCAAGGCCTTATTTAGGACCAATTTCAGGGCCTTAGTTTGGACTAGCATCAGAGCCATTGTTAGGAATCGTATGAGGGCCTGAGTTAGGCATACTATCAGGGCCTTAGTTAGGGACAGTTTTAGGGCCTGAGTTAGGATTAGTGTCAAGGCCTTATTTAGGACCAATTTTAGGGCTTTAGTTTGGACTAGCAACAAAGCCTTTGTTAGGTATCATGTCGGGGCCTCAGTTAGGTGTAGTGTCAGGGCCATTGTTCGGGACAGTATCAGGGCCTGACTTAGGAGAAGTTCAGGGCCTTAGCCAGGGAAAGTGTCAGGGCCTTAGTTAGGGACATTATCAGGGCCTGAATTAGCAGTAGTGTCAAAAGTCCTTAGTGAGGACAGTAAGGAGTCAGTCAGGACTCAGGCCCTGACACTGTTCTTAAATAAGGCCCTGACATTACCTGTAACACAGGTCCTGATCTCATTCCTATCATAGGCGCTGATGTTGGACTTAACTAAGGCCCTGACACTGGTCCTAACTAAAGCTGTGACACTACTCCTAACTCAGGCCCTGACACTGTCCCTAACAAAGCCTGTGACACTACTCCTAAATCAGGCACTGACACTGTCCCTAACTAGGCCCTGACATACACCTAACTCAGGCCCTGACACTGTCTCTAACTAAGGCCCTGATACTACTCCAAACTCAGCACTGACACTGTCACTAACTAAGGCCCTGACACTATTCATAGCTCACGCCCTAACACAACTCCTAAGTCATGCCCTGACAATGTCCCTAACTAAGGCCCTGACACTATTCCTAACTCAGGCGCCGACACAATACTTAAGGAAGGCCCTGACATTACTCCTAACTCAGGCCCTGAAAAGGTCCCTAACTAAGGCCGACACAACTCCTAACTCAGGCACTAACACTGTCCCTAAATAAGGCCCTGAAACTATTTCTAACTGAGGCGCTGATACAATACCTAACGAAGGCACTGATGCTCCTCCTAACTAAGGCCCTGACACTACTCCTATCTCAAGCAATGACACTGTCCCTAACTTAGGCCCGGACACTACTCCTAACTAAGCAACTGACACTGTCCCTAACTAAGGCCTTGACGTTACTCTCAACTCAGGCACTAACACTGTCCCTAACTAAGGATTTGACACTACTCTTAACTCAGGCCCTGGCACAGTCCCTAACAAAGGCCTGCCACTACCCCCAACTCTGGCACTGAGAGTGTCCCTAACTACGGCCATCACACTACTCCTAACTCAGGCACTGACGCTGTCCCTAAGTAAGGCCCTGACACTACTCCCAACGCAGGCACTGACGCTGTCCCTAACTAAGGCTCTGACACTACTCCCAACACAGGCATTGACACTGTCCCTAACTGAGGCCCTCACACTACTACTTACTTAGGCACTGACACGCTACCTAACTAAGGCCCTGAGACTACTTCTACCTCAGATCCTGACACTGCCCCTAACGAAGGGCCTGATACTACTCCCAACACAGGCACTGACACTCTCCCTAACTAAGGCCTTGACACTACTTTTAACTCATGCCCTGATGCTGTCCCCGAAAAAGACCCCAAGACTATTCCCAACTCAGGCACTGACACTCTCCCTAACTAAGACCCTGACACTACTCCCATCTCAGCCACTGACACTGTCCCTAATGCCCTGACACCACTTCCAACTCAGGCACTGACACTGTCCCTAACTAGGACCTGACACTACTCCCAACTCAGGCACTGACACTGTCCCTAACTAAGGCCCTGACATAACTCCCAACTCCGGCACTGACACTTTCTCTAACTACGGCCCTGAAACTACTCACAACTCCGGCACTGACCCTGACCCTAACTAGGCCCTGACACTACTCCCAACTCAGGCACTGACACTGTCCCTAATTAAGGTCCTGACATAACTCCCAACTCTGGCACTGACACTTTCTCTAACTAAGGCCCTGTAACTACTCACAACTCAGGCCCTGACACTGTTCCTAACTACCAGTCTCAGACTACTCCTAACTTAGGCCCTGACACTATTCCTAACACAATCACTGACACTGTCCCTAACTAAGGTCCTGAGACGATTCCTAAGTCAGACCCTGACACTGTCCATAACTTAGGCCATGTCACTACTCCCAACTCAGGCACTGACGCTGTTCCTAACTAAGGGTCTGACACTACTCCAAACTGAGACACTGACACTCTTCCAAATTAAGGCCTTGACACTACTCTTAACTCAGGCCCTGACACTGTCCATAATAAAGACCCTGACAAAAATCCCAACTTAGGCACTGACAATGTCCGTAACTAAGGCCCTGACACTATTCCCATCTCAGCCACTGACACTGTCCCTAACTATGGCCCTGACACTACTCCCAATGCAAGCACTGGCGCTGTCCCTAACTAAGGCACTGGCACTACTCCCAACTCGCCCTGGCTCTGTCCCTAACTAAGGCTCTGACACTACTCCCATTTCAGGCAATGACAGTGTCCCTAACTGAGGCAATGATACTACTCCCGACTCAAGCACTAAGGTTCTGGATCATTGTGATGACAAGCGCCATGGAGCATTGTGATGACAAGGGTCATGGAGAATTGTGATGACGGGTCCTGGAGCATTGTGGTGACAAGGGCCATGGAGCATTTTGATGACAGGGGTCATGGGGCATTGTGATGAAAGTGGTCATGGAGCATTGTGATTAAAGTGGTCATGGAACATGGTGATAAAAGTGGTCATGTAGCATTGTGATGAAAAGTGCTATGGAGCATTGGGATGACAGGGGTCATGGAGCATTTTAATGACAAGGGACATGGAGCATTGTGATGACAGAGGTCATGGAGCATTGTGGTGACCAGCGGCATGGAGCATTGTGAAGAAAGGGGTACTGTAACATTGTGATGAAAGGGTCAAGGAGCATTTGGGTTATAAGGATCATGGAGCATTGTTATGACAAGGGCCATGGAGCATTGTGATGACAGGGCTCATGTGGCATTATGATGACAGTGGTCATGGAGCAATGTGATGAACGTTGTCATGGAGCACTGTGATTACAGGGGCCATGGAGAATTGTGATGACAAAGGCCAGGGAACATTGTGATGACAGGGGTCATGGAGCATTGTGCTGAAAACGGACCTGGAGCATTGTGATGAAAGGAGTCATGGCTCATTGTGATGACAGGGGGCCTGGAACATTGTGATGACAGGGGTCACGGGGCATTGTGATGACAAGGGCCATGGAACATTTTGATGATAGTGGTCATATGGCATTTTGAATGACAGGGGCCATGAAGCATTGTGATGACAAGAGTTCATGGAGACTTGTGATGACAGGGGGCATGGAACTTTGAGATTTCACAGTCTTGTAGCATTTTAGACAAGGCTCATGGAGCATTGGGATGACAGGGTTCATGGAGCATTGTGATGATAAGGGCATGGAGCATTGTGATGACAATGGCATGGAGCATTGCGATGACAAAGTCATGGAGCATTGTGATGACAGGGTTTATGGAGCATTGTGATGACAAGGGCGTGGAGCATTGTGATAACAGTGGTCATGGAACATTGTGACGATAAGGGCATCGAGCCGAGTTAGGGACAGTCTAGCGGCCTTGGGACTAAATTCAGTGCCTGAATTAGGCACAGCATAAGGTGTTTAGGTAGCATAAGAGGTAGGACATTAGCTCGGGACAGGGTTAGGGTAAAGGCTTGGAATCGTGTCAGGAAATGACCTAAGGATAGTGTGAAGACCTTTGTTACTGAGACTCTCAGGGACTTATTCAGAAGCAGTGTTAGGGCTTCAGGTCGGGACAGCATCAGGGCCTGACTTAGGGAGAGCGACAGGGCCTGAGTGAGGCCTAATGTCAGGCCCTTAGCTGGGGACACTGTCAGGGAATGACTTAGGAGCAGCATCAGTGCCTTTGTTGGATCAGCTTTAGGTTCTTAGTTAAAGACATGACCGGAGCCCTAGTTAGTCACAGCGTCAAGGCCTCAGTTAGGGAAAGCTTCAGGGTCTGAGTTACAGACAGCCTCATGTCTTCACTTAAAGACAGCGACAGGGCTTTCTTAGGGACAGTGTCAGGACCTTGGTTAGAAATGAGTCAGGATATTAGCTCAGGAGAGTGTCAGGATTTTAGTCATTGCTGGCAGCAGGGCCTATATTAAGGACAGATTCCGGGCCTTTGTTAGATTCAGTGTCATGGCCTTAGTTAGGAGTAGTCAGGGCCTTAGTTAGGGAGAGCATTAGGGTTTCAGTTAGCATAAGGTGCAGGAGATTATCTCGGGACAGAGTCAGGTTCCAGGCCAGAGACAGTGAAAGGAAATGACCAAGGGATAACGAGAAGACCTTAGTTATTGAGAGCATCAGGGCCTTAGTTAGCAGCAGCGTGAGCACCTTAATCAGGACCAGTGCCAGGGCTTGATGTATGGACAGCATCAGAGCCTAACTAAGGTACAGCAACAGGGCCGAAGTGAGGCCTATCTTTAGGGCCTGAGTAAGGGGCAGTATCAGGGCATGACTTAGGAGCAGCATAAAGGCCTCTGTAGCATCACCATTAGGGTCTTGGTTAAAGCTATTATCAGGGCCTCCGTTAGGGATAGCCTCAAGGCCTCACTTAGGGACAGCGTCAGGGCTTACTTTGGGAAAGTTTCAGGACCTTGGTAAGACATGGGTCAGGCTATTAGCTCAGGATAATATCAGGTGTTCAGATATTGACGGCAGCAGGGCCTTAGTTAGAGGCAGTGTCAGCGCCTAAGTTAGGACTAGCATCAGAGCCTTTGTTAGGTACAATGTCAGTGACTGAGTTAGGTGTAGTGTCAGAGCCTTAGTTAGGGACAGTGTCAGGGCCTGCATTAGGACGAGCCTACAGGCCTCAGTTAGGGACAGGTTCACGGCCTCAGACCTAAATTCAGGGCCTCATTTAGGGACAAAATCAGGGATTTAGCTAGCATAAGGGGATCTACAGCTGAAAGCAACCTGAGCACCACCACAAGCAGATGCACAAGTGAACCATGCACGCTCCTATGAAGGAATATTCCACAGCAGTTGAGTACATTTTGTTTAAAGTTAGTAACACTATAAAAATTATGTTTTGAAGAAAACTATATTCAGAAGATGAAAGAATCTCGTTCTAAAGAATCTCTTTAGCTCATCTCGACATTAGCTAAAGAGAAGGTTGGGTTAAGGTCTAGGGAGAGTGTCAGGAAATGACCTAGGGATAGTGTCAAGACCTTAGTTACTTAGCACATCAGGACCTAATTTAGGAGCAGTGAGTGTCAGGGCTTCGGGTAGGAACAGCGTCAGAGCCTGACTTAGGTAGTGGGACAGGGCCTGAGTGAGGCCTAGCGTCAGGGCCCTAGCTAGAGACAGTGTCAGGGCATGACTTAGGAGCAGCATAAGAGCCACGGTAGGATCAGCCTCAGGTGCTATGTTACAGATATTATCAGGGCCTCTGTTAGGGACAGCCTCAAGGCCTCACTTAGAGACAGCATCAGGGCTTCCTTAGGGACAGTTTCAGGACCTTGGTAAGAGATGGGTCAAGAAATTAGCTCAGGATAGTGTCAGGACGTTAGATATTGACGGCAGCAGGGCCTTAGTTAGGGACAGTGTCAGGCCCTGAATTAGGACGAACATCGAGGCCTTAGGTACGGACAGGGTCACAGCCTCGAGAGTAATTTTAGGCCCTTAGTTAAGGACAGCAGCAGGGCTGTAGTTAGCATAAGAGGCACGACATTTGCTAGGGCCAGGGTCAGGTTACGCTCTAGGGATAGTGTCAGGAAAGGACCTAAGCATAGTGTCAAAACCTTAGTTACTGAGAGTATCAGATCCTTATTTAGAACCAGTGTCAGGGCTTCAGGTAGGGACAGCATCAGAGCCTGACTTAGGGAGAGCGACAGGGCCTGAGTGAGGCCTAGCGTCAGGCCCTTAGATGAGGACAATGTCAGGGCATGACTTAGGAACAGCATCAGCTCCTCTGTTGGATCGACTTTAGCGTCTTAGATACAGACATCATCAGGTCCTCAGTTAGTCACAGCGTGAAGGCCTCAGTTAGGGAAGGCTTCAGGGCCTGAGTTAGGGACAGCCTCAGTTCTTAACTTAGGGACAGTGATAGGGCTTTCTTAGGGACAGTGTCAGGACCTTGGTTAGAAATATGTCAGGATATTAACTCAGGCTAGTGTCCAGTTTTTAGTTATTGCTGACAGCAGGGCCTATATTAGGGGCAAATTCTGAGCCTTACTTAGAGACAGTGTCAGGGCCTGAGTTAGGACTAGCATCACAGCCCTTGTAAAGTACAGTGTCAGGGACTGAGTTAGGTGTAGTGTCAGGGCTTTAGTTAGGGACAGTGTCAGCGCCTCAGTTAGGATGATCCTCCAAACTTCAGTTAGGGACAGGTTGACGGCCTCAGGACTAATTTCAGGCTCTTAGTTAGAGACAACGTCAGGGATTTAGTTAGCATAAGAGGTTCGACAATAGCTAAAGACAAGTTTAGGTTAAGATCTAGGGAGAGTGTCAGGAAATGACCTAGGGATAGTGTCAAGACCATAGCTAATTAGAGCATCAGTGCCTAATTTAGGCCCAGTGTCAGGGCTTCAGGTAGGGATAGAATCTTAGCCTGACTTAGGGAGAGCGACAGGGCCTGAGTGATGCCTCGAGTCAGGGCCTTAGCTACGGACAGCGTCAGGGCATGACATAGGATCAGCATAAGGTTCTCTGTAGGGTCAGCATTAGGGTCTTAGTTTAAGACATTATCAGGACCTCTGTGAGGGACAGCCTCAGGGCCTCACTTAGGGACAGTGTCAGGGCTAACTTTGGGAGAGTTTCAGGACCTTGGTAAGACATGGGTCAGGATATTAGCTCAGGATAATGTCAGGACTTTAGATATTGATGGTAGCAGCGCCTACGTTAGGGAAAGTTTCAAGGCGTTAGTTAGGAGTAGCGGGCCTCTGATAGGTCCAGTGTCAGATCCTCAGTTAGCAATAGTGTTAGGGCCGTAGTTAGGGACAGTGTCAGGACTGGATGTAGGGCGAGCATCTAGGCCTTAGTTCAGGACAGTTTCATGGTCTTGGGACTAAATTCAGTGCCTGAGGTAGGCACAGCCTAAGGGCTTCAGTTAGCATAAGAGGCAGGACATTAGCTAGTGACCGTGTCAGTTTAACATCTAGGGATAGTGTCAGGAAATGACCTAAGGATAGTGTGAAGACCTTTGTTATGGAGACTCTCAGGGCCTTATTCAGAACCAGTGTTAGGGCTTCAGGTAGGGACAGCATCAGAGCCTGACTTAGGGAGAGCGTTAGGGGCTGCGTGAGGCCTAGCATCAGACACTTAGTGGGGGACACTATCGGGGCATGACTTAGGAGCAGCATCAGGGCCTCTGTTGGATCAGCCTTAGGGTCTTAGTTAAAGACATGATCAGGGTCTGAGTTAGTCACAGCATCAAGGCCTGAGTTACTTAGGGAAAGCTTCAGGGCCTCACTTAGGGACAGCGTCAGGGTTTACTGTGGGACAGTTTCAGGAGCTTGGTAAGACATGGGTCAGGTTATTAGCTCCGGATAATGTCAGGACTTTAGATGTTGATGGCAGCAGCCCTTAGTTAGAGACAGTGTCAGGCCCTGAGTTACGACTAGCATCAGAGCCTTTGTTAGATACAATGTACGGGACTGAATTAGGAGTAGAGTCAGGGCCTTCGTTAGTGGCAGTGTCAGGGCCTGACTTAGGGAGAGCGACAGGGCCTGAGTGAGGCTTAGCATCAGGCCCTTAGCTGGGCACACTGTCAGGGCATGACTTTGGAGCAGCATCAGCGTCTTTGCTGGATCAGCATTAAGGTCTTCGTTAGGTACATGATCAGGGCCTGAATTAGTCACAACTTCAAGGTTTCAGTTAAGGAAAGCTTCAGGGCCTGAGTTAGGGACAGCCTCAGGTCTTCACTTAGGGACAGCGTCAGGGCTTACTTTGGGACAGTTTCAGGACCTTGGAAAGACATAGGTCAGGATATTAGCTCAGGATAATGTCAGGACTTTTGATAGTGATGGCAGCAGGGCCTTAGTTACAGACGGTTTCAGGGCCTGAGTTAGGCCTAGCATCAGAGACTTTGTTAGGTACAGTGTAAGGGACTGAGTTAGCAGTAGTGTCAGGGCCTTGCTTAGGGACTGTGTCAGGGTCTGATTTAGGTGTACTGTCTGAGACCTAGTTAGGGACAGTGCTAGGGCCTGAGTTAGGATTAGTGTCAAGGCCTTATTTAGGACCAATTTCAGGGCCTTAGTTTGGACTAGCATCAGAGCCATTGTTAGGAATCGTATGAGGGCCTGAGTTAGGCATACTATCAGGGCCTTAGTTAGGGACAGTTTTAGGGCCTGAGTTAGGATTAGTGTCAAGGCCTTATTTAGGACCAATTTTAGGGCTTTAGTTTGGACTAGCAACAAAGCCTTTGTTAGGTATCATGTCGGGGCCTCAGTTAGGTGTAGTGTCAGGGCCATTGTTCGGGACAGTATCAGGGCCTGACTTAGGAGAAGTTCAGGGCCTTAGCCAGGGAAAGTGTCAGGGCCTTAGTTAGGGACATTATCAGGGCCTGAATTAGCAGTAGTGTCAAAAGTCCTTAGTGAGGACAGTAAGGAGTCAGTCAGGACTCAGGCCCTGACACTGTTCTTAAATAAGGCCCTGACATTACCTGTAACACAGGTCCTGATCTCATTCCTATCATAGGCGCTGATGTTGGACTTAACTAAGGCCCTGACACTGGTCCTAACTAAAGCTGTGACACTACTCCTAACTCAGGCCCTGACACTGTCCCTAACAAAGCCTGTGACACTACTCCTAAATCAGGCACTGACACTGTCCCTAACTAGGCCCTGACATACACCTAACTCAGGCCCTGACACTGTCTCTAACTAAGGCCCTGATACTACTCCAAACTCAGCACTGACACTGTCACTAACTAAGGCCCTGACACTATTCATAGCTCACGCCCTAACACAACTCCTAAGTCATGCCCTGACAATGTCCCTAACTAAGGCCCTGACACTATTCCTAACTCAGGCGCCGACACAATACTTAAGGAAGGCCCTGACATTACTCCTAACTCAGGCCCTGAAAAGGTCCCTAACTAAGGCCAACACAACTCCTAACTCAGGCACTAACACTGTCCCTAAATAAGGCCCTGAAACTATTCCTAACTGAGGCGCTGATACAATACCTAACGAAGGCACTGATGCTCCTCCTAACTAAGGCCCTGACACTACTCCTATCTCAAGCAATGACACTGTCCCTAACTTAGGCCCCGACTCTACTCCTGACTCAGGCACTGACACTTGCCCTAACTTAGGCCTGGACACTACTCCTTACTAAGCAACTGACACTGTCCCTAACTAAGGCCTTGACGTTACTCTCAACTCAGGCACTAACACTGTCCCTAAGTAAGGATTTGACACTACTCTTAACTCAGGCCCTGGCACAGTCCCTAACAAAGGCCTGCCACTACCCCCAACTCTGGCACTGAGAGTGTCCCTAACTACGGCCATCACACTACTCCTAACTCAGGCACTGACGCTGTCCCTAAGTAAGGCCCTGACACTACTCCCAATGCAGGCACTGACGCTGTCCCTAACTAAGGCTCTGACACTACTCCCAACACAGGCATTGACACTGTCCCTAACTAAGGCCCTCACACTACTACTTACTTAGGCACTGACACGCTACCTAACTAAGGCCCTGAGACTACTTCTACCTCAGATCCTGACACTGCCCCTAACGAAGGGCCTGATACTACTCCCAACACAGGCACTGACACTCTCCCTAACTAAGGCCTTGACACTACTTTTAACTCATGCCCTGATGCTGTCCCCGAAAAAGACCCCAAGACTATTCCCAACTCAGGCACTGACACTCTCCCTAACTAAGACCCTGACACTACTCCCATCTCAGCCATTGACACTGTCCCTAATGCCCTGACACCACTTCCAACTCAGGCACTGACACTGTCCCTAACTAGGACCTGACACTACTCCCAACTCAGGCACTGACACTGTCCCTAACTAAGGCCCTGACATAACTCCCAACTCCGGCACTGACACTTTCTCTAACTACGGCCCTGAAACTACTCACAACTCCGGCACTGACCCTGACCCTAACTAGGCCCTGACACTACTCCCAACTCAGGCACTGACACTGTCCCTAATTAAGGTCCTGACATAACTCCCAACTCTGGCACTGACACTTTCTCTAACTAAGGCCCTGTAACTACTCACAACTCAGGCCCTGACACTGTTCCTAACTACCAGTCTCAGACTACTCCTAACTTAGGCCCTGACACTATTCCTAACACAATCACTGACACTGTCCCTAACTAAGGTCCTGAGACGATTCCTAACTCAGACCCTGACACTGTCCATAACTTAGGCCATGTCACTATTCCCAACTCAGGCACTGACGCTCTTCCTAACTAAGGGTCTGACACTACTCCAAACTGAGACACTGACACTCTTCCAAATTAAGGCCTTGACACTACTCTTAACTCAGGCCCTGACACTGTCCATAATAAAGACCCTGAAGAAAATCCCAGCTTAGGCACTGACAATGTCCGTAACTAAGGCCCTGACACTATTCCCATCTCAGCCACTGACACTGTCCCTAACTATGGCCCTGACACTACTCCCAATGCAAGCACTGGTGCTGTCCCTAACTAAGGCACTGGCACTACTCCCAACTCGCCCTGGCTCTGTCCCTAACTAAGGCTCTGACACTACTCCCATTTCAGGCAATGACAGTGTCCCTAACTGAGGCAATGATACTACTCCCAACTCAAGCACTAAGGCTCTGGATCATTGTGATGACAAGCGCCATGGAGCATTGTGATGACAAGGGCCATGGAGAATTGTGATGACGGGTCCTGGAGCATTGTGGTGACAAGGGCCATGGAGCATTTTGATGACAGGGGTCATGGGGCATTGTGATGAAAGTGGTCATGGAGCATTGTGATTAAAGTGGTCATGGAACATTGTGATAAAAGTGGTCATGTAGCATTGTGATGAAAAGTGCTATGGAGCATTGGGATGACAGGGGTCATGGAGCATTGTGATGACAAATGCGTGGAGATTTGTGATGACGAGGACCATGGGGCATTGAGATTATAAGGATGATGCAGCATTGTGATGACAGGGGCCATGGAGCATTTTAATGACAAGGGACATGGAGCATTGTGATGACAGAGGTCATGGAGCATTGTGGTGACCAGCGGCATGGAGCATTGTGAAGAAAGGGGTACTGTAACATTGTGATGAAAGGGTCAAGGAGCATTTGGATTACAAGGATCATGGAGCATTGTGATGACAAGGGCCATGGAGCATTGTGATGACAGGGCTCATGTGGCATTATGATGACAGTGGTCATGGAGCAATGTGATGAACGTTGTCATGGAGCACTGTGATTACAGGGGCCATGGAGAATTGTGATGACAAAGGCCAGGGAACATTGTGATGACAGGGGTCATGGAGCATTGTGCTGAAAACGGACCTGGAGCATTGTGATGAAAGGGGTCATGGCTCACTGTGATGACAGGGGGCCTGGAACATTGTGATGACAGGGGTCACGGGGCATTGTGATGACAAGGGCCATGGAACATTTTGATGATAGTGGTCATATGGCATTTTGAATGACAGGGGCCATGAAGCATTGTGAGGACAAGAGTCATGGAGACTTGTGATGACAGGGGGCATGGAGCTTTGTGATTTCACAGGCATGTAGCATTTTAGACAAGGCTCATGGAGCATTGGGATGACAGGGGTCATGGAGCATTGTGATGATAAGGGCATGGAGCATTGTGATGACAATGGCATGGAGCATTGCGATGACAAAGTCATGGAGCATTGCGATGACAAAGTCATGGAGCATTGTGATGACAGGGGTTATGGAGCATTGTGATGACAAGGGCGTGGAGCATTGTGATGACAGTGGTCATGGAACATTGTGACGATAAGGGCATCGAGCCGAGTTAGGGACAGTCTAGCGGCCTTGGGACTAAATTCAGTGCCTGAATTAGGCACAGCATAAGGTCTTTAGTTAGCATAAGAGGTAGGACATTAGCTCGGGACAGGGTTAGGGTAAAGGCTTGGAATCGTGTCAGCAAATGACCTAAGGATAGTGTGAAGACCTTTGTTACTGAGACTCTCAGGGACTTATTCAGAAGCAGTGTTAGGGCTTCAGGTCGGGACAGCATCAGGGCCTGACTTAGGGAGAGCGACAGGGCCTGAGTGAGGCCTAATGTCAGGCCCTTAGCTGGGGACACTGTCAGGGAATGACTTAGGAGCAGCATCAGTGCCTTTGTTGGATCAGCTTTAGGTTCTTAGTTAAAGACATGACCGGAGCCCTAGTTAGTCACAGCGTCAAGGCCTCAGTTAGGGAAAGCTTCAGGGTCTGAGTTACAGACAGCCTCATGTCTTCACTTAAAGACAGCGACAGGGCTTTCTTAGGGACAGTGTCAGGACCTTGGTTAGAAATGAGTCAGGATATTAGCTCAGGAGAGTGTCAGGATTTTAGTCATTGCTGGCAGCAGGGCCTATATTAAGGACAGATTCCGGGCCTTTGTTAGATTCAGTGTCATGGCCTTAGTTAGGAGTAGTCAGGGCCTTAGTTAGGGAGAGCATTAGGGTTTCAGTTAGCATAAGGTGCAGGAGATTATCTCGGGACAGAGTCAGGTTCCAGGCCAGAGACAGTGAAAGGAAATGACCAAGGGATAACGAGAAGACCTTAGTTATTGAGAGCATCAGGGCCTTAGTTAGCAGCAGCGTGAGCACCTTAATCAGGACCAGTGCCAGGGCTTGATGTATGGACAGCATCAGAGCTTAACTAAGGTACAGCAACAGGGCCTAAGTGAGGCTTATCTTTAGGGCCTGAGTAAGGGGCAGTATCAGGGCATGACTTAGGAGCAGCATAAAGGCCTCTGTAGGATCAGCATTAGGGTCTTGGTTAAAGCTATTATCAGGGCCTCCGTTAGGGATAGCCTCAAGGCCTCACTTAGGGACAGCGTCAGGGCTTACTTTGGGAAAGTTTCAGGACCTTGGTAAGACATGGGTCAGGTTATTAGCTCAGGATAATATCAGGTGTTCAGATATTGATGGCAGCAGGGCCTTAGTTAGAGGCAGTGTCAGCGCCTAAGTTAGGACTAGCATCAGAGCCCTTGTTAGGTACAGTGTCAGTGACTGAGTTAGGTGTAGTGTCAGAGCCTTAGTTAGGGACAGTGTCAGGGCCTGCATTAGGACGAGCCTCCAGGCCTCAGTTAGGGACAGGTTCACGGCCTCGGACCTAAATTCACGGCCTCATTTAGGGACAGAATCAGGGATTTAGCTAGCATAAGGGGATCTACAGCTGAAAGCAACCTGAACACCACCACAAGCAGATGCAGAAATGAACCATGCACGCTCCTATGAAGGAATATTCCACAGCAGTTGAGTACATTTTGTTTAAAGTTAGTAACACTATAAAAATTATGTTTTGAAGAAAACTATATTCAGAAGATGAAAGAATCTCGTTCTAAAGAATCTCTTTAGCTCATCTCGACATTAGCTAAAGAGAAGGTTGGGTTAAGGTCTAGGGAGAGTGTCAGGAAATGACCTAGGGATAGTGTCAAGACCTTAGTTACTTAGCACATCAGGACCTAATTTAGGAGCAGTGAGTGTCAGGGCTTCGGGTAGGAACAGCGTCAGAGCCTGACTTAGGGAGTGGGACAGGGCCTGAGTGAGGCCTTGCGTCAGGGCCTTAGCTAGAGACAGTGTCAGGGCATGACTTAGGAGCAGCATAAGAGCCACGGTAGGATCAGCCTCAGGGGCTATGTTACAGATATTATCAGGGCCTCTGTTAGGGACAGCCTCAAGGCCTCACTTAGAGACAGCATCAGGGCTTCCTTAGGGACAGTTTCAGGACCTTGGTAAGAGATGGGTCAAGAAATTAGCTCAGGATAGTGTCAGGACGTTAGATATTGACGGCAGCAGGGCCTTAGTTAGGGACAGTGTCAGGCCCTGAATTAGGACGAACATCGAGGCCTTAGGTACGGACAGGGTCACAGCCTCGAGAGTAATTTTAGGCCCTTAGTTAAGGACAGCAGCAGGGCTGTAGTTAGCATAAGAGGCACGACATTTGCTAGGGCCAGGGTCAGGTTACGCTCTAGGGATAGTGTCAGGAAAGGACCTAAGCATAGTGTCAAAACCTTAGTTACTGAGAGTATCAGATCCTTATTTAGAACCAGTGTCAGGGCTTCAGGTAGGGACAGCATCAGAGCCTGACTTAGGGAGAGCGACAGGGCCTGAGTGAGGCCTAGCGTCAGGCCCTTAGATGAGGACAATGTCAGGGCATGACTTAGGAACAGCATCAGCTCCTCTGTTGGATCGACTTTAGCGTCTTAGATACAGACATCATCAGGTCCTCAGTTAGTCACAGCGTGAAGGCCTCAGTTAGGGAAGGCTTCAGGGCCTGAGTTAGGGACAGCCTCAGTTCTTAACTTAGGGACAGTGATAGGGCTTTCTTAGGGACAGTGTCAGGACCTTGGTTAGAAATATGTCAGGATATTAACTCAGGCTAGTGTCCAGTTTTTAGTTATTGCTGACAGCAGGGCCTATATTAGGGGCAAATTCTGAGCCTTACTTAGAGACAGTGTCAGGGCCTGAGTTAGGACTAGCATCACAGCCCTTGTAAAGTACAGTGTCAGGGACTGAGTTAGGTGTAGTGTCAGGGCTTTAGTTAGGGACAGTGTCAGCGCCTCAGTTAGGATGATCCTCCAAACTTCAGTTAGGGACAGGTTGACGGCCTCAGGACTAATTTCAGGCTCTTAGTTAGAGACAACGTCAGGGATTTAGTTAGCATAAGAGGTTCGACAATAGCTAAAGACAAGTTTAGGTTAAGATCTAGGGAGAGTGTCAGGAAATGACCTAGGGATAGTGTCAAGACCATAGCTAATTAGAGCATCAGTGCCTAATTTAGGCCCAGTGTCAGGGCTTCAGGTAGGGATAGAATCTTAGCCTGACTTAGGGAGAGCGACAGGGCCTGAGTGATGCCTCGAGTCAGGGCCTTAGCTACGGACAGCGTCAGGGCATGACATAGGATCAGCATAAGGTTCTCTGTAGGGTCAGCATTAGGGTCTTAGTTTAAGACATTATCAGGACCTCTGTGAGGGACAGCCTCAGGGCCTCACTTAGGGACAGTGTCAGGGCTAACTTTGGGAGAGTTTCAGGACCTTGGTAAGACATGGGTCAGGATATTAGCTCAGGATAATGTCAGGACTTTAGATATTGATGGTAGCAGCGCCTACGTTAGGGAAAGTTTCAAGGCGTTAGTTAGGAGTAGCGGGCCTCTGATAGGTCCAGTGTCAGATCCTCAGTTAGCAATAGTGTTAGGGCCGTAGTTAGGGACAGTGTCAGGACTGGATGTAGGGCGAGCATCTAGGCCTTAGTTCGGGACAGTTTCATGGTCTTGGGACTAAATTCAGTGCCTGAGGTAGGCACAGCCTAAGGGCTTCAGTTAGCATAAGAGGCAGGACATTAGCTAGTGACCGTGTCAGTTTAACATCTAGGGATAGTGTCAGGAAATGACCTAAGGATAGTGTGAAGACCTTTGTTATGGAGACTCTCAGGGCCTTATTCAGAACCAGTGTTAGGGCTTCAGGTAGGGACAGCATCAGAGCCTGACTTAGGGAGAGCGTTAGGGGCTGCGTGAGGCCTAGCATCAGACACTTAGTGGGGGACACTATCGGGGCATGACTTAGGAGCAGCATCAGGGCCTCTGTTGGATCAGCCTTAGGGTCTTAGTTAAAGACATGATCAGGGTCTGAGTTAGTCACAGCATCAAGGCCTGAGTTACTTAGGGAAAGCTTCAGGGCCTCACTTAGGGACAGCGTCAGGGTTTACTGTGGGACAGTTTCAGGAGCTTGGTAAGACATGGGTCAGGTTATTAGCTCCAGATAATGTCAGGACTTTAGATGTTGATGGCAGCAGCCCTTAGTTAGAGACAGTGTCAGGCCCTGAGTTACGACTAGCATCAGAGCCTTTGTTAGATACAATGTACGGGACTGAATTAGGAGTAGAGTCAGGGCCTTCGTTAGTGGCAGTGTCAGGGCCTGACTTAGGGAGAGCGACAGGGCCTGAGTGAGGCTTAGCATCAGGCCCTTAGCTGGGCACACTGTCAGGGCATGACTTTGGAGCAGCATCAGCGTCTTTGCTGGATCAGCATTAAGGTCTTCGTTAGGTACATGATCAGGGCCTGAATTAGTCACAGCTTCAAGGTTTCAGTTAAGGAAAGCTTCAGGGCCTGAGTTAGGGACAGCCTCAGGTCTTCACTTAGGGACAGCGTCAGGGCTTACTTTGGGACAGTTTCAGGACCTTGGAAAGACATAGGTCAGGATATTAGCTCAGGATAATGTCAGGACTTTTGATAGTGATGGCAGCAGGGCCTTAGTTACAGATGGTTTCAGGGCCTGAGTTAGGCCTAGCATCAGAGACTTTGTTAGGTACAGTGTAAGGGACTGAGTTAGCAGTAGTGTCAGGGCCTTGCTTAGGGACTGTGTCAGGGTCTGATTTAGGTGTACTGTCTGAGACCTAGTTAGGGACAGTGCTAGGGCCTGAGTTAGGATTAGTGTCAAGGCCTTATTTAGGACCAATTTCAGGGCCTTAGTTTGGACTAGCATCAGAGCCATTGTTAGGAATCGTATGAGGGCCTGAGTTAGGCATACTATCAGGGCCTTAGTTAGGGACAGTTTTAGGGCCTGAGTTAGGATTAGTGTCAAGGCCTTATTTAGGACCAATTTTAGGGCTTTAGTTTGGACTAGCAACAAAGCCTTTGTTAGGTATCATGTCGGGGCCTCAGTTAGGTGTAGTGTCAGGGCCATTGTTCGGGACAGTATCAGGGCCTGACTTAGGAGAAGTTCAGGGCCTTAGCCAGGGAAAGTGTCAGGGCCTTAGTTAGGGACATTATCAGGGCCTGAATTAGCAGTAGTGTCAAAAGTCCTTAGTGAGGACAGTAAGGAGTCAGTCAGGACTCAGGCCCTGACACTGTTCTTAAATAAGGCCCTGACATTACCTGTAACACAGGTCCTGATCTCATTCCTATCATAGGCGCTGATGTTGGACTTAACTAAGGCCCTGACACTGGTCCTAACTAAAGCTGTGACACTACTCCTAACTCAGGCCCTGACACTGTCCCTAACAAAGCCTGTGACACTACTCCTAAATCAGGCACTGACACTGTCCCTAACTAGGCCCTGACATACACCTAACTCAGGCCCTGACACTGTCTCTAACTAAGGCCCTGATACTACTCCAAACTCAGCACTGACACTGTCACTAACTAAGGCCCTGACACTATTCATAGCTCACGCCCTAACACAACTCCTAAGTCATGCCCTGACAATGTCCCTAACTAAGGCCCTGACACTATTCCTAACTCAGGCGCCGACACAATACTTAAGGAAGGCCCTGACATTACTCCTAACTCAGGCCCTGAAAAGGTCCCTAACTAAGGCCGACACAACTCCTAACTCAGGCACTAACACTGTCCCTAAATAAGGCCCTGAAACTATTTCTAACTGAGGCGCTGATACAATACCTAACGAAGGCACTGATGCTCCTCCTAACTAAGGCCCTGACACTACTCCTATCTCAAGCAATGACACTGTCCCTAACTTAGGCCCGGACACTACTCCTAACTAAGCAACTGACACTGTCCCTAACTAAGGCCTTGACGTTACTCTCAACTCAGGCACTAACACTGTCCCTAACTAAGGATTTGACACTACTCTTAACTCAGGCCCTGGCACAGTCCCTAACAAAGGCCTGCCACTACCCCCAACTCTGGCACTGAGAGTGTCCCTAACTACGGCCATCACACTACTCCTAACTCAGGCACTGACGCTGTCCCTAAGTAAGGCCCTGACACTACTCCCAACGCAGGCACTGACGCTGTCCCTAACTAAGGCTCTGACACTACTCCCAACACAGGCATTGACACTGTCCCTAACTGAGGCCCTCACACTACTACTTACTTAGGCACTGACACGCTACCTAACTAAGGCCCTGAGACTACTTCTACCTCAGATCCTGACACTGCCCCTAACGAAGGGCCTGATACTACTCCCAACACAGGCACTGACACTCTCCCTAACTAAGGCCTTGACACTACTTTTAACTCATGCCCTGATGCTGTCCCCGAAAAAGACCCCAAGACTATTCCCAACTCAGGCACTGACACTCTCCCTAACTAAGACCCTGACACTACTCCCATCTCAGCCACTGACACTGTCCCTAATGCCCTGACACCACTTCCAACTCAGGCACTGACACTGTCCCTAACTAGGACCTGACACTACTCCCAACTCAGGCACTGACACTGTCCCTAACTAAGGCCCTGACATAACTCCCAACTCCGGCACTGACACTTTCTCTAACTACGGCCCTGAAACTACTCACAACTCCGGCACTGACCCTGACCCTAACTAGGCCCTGACACTACTCCCAACTCAGGCACTGACACTGTCCCTAATTAAGGTCCTGACATAACTCCCAACTCTGGCACTGACACTTTCTCTAACTAAGGCCCTGTAACTACTCACAACTCAGGCCCTGACACTGTTCCTAACTACCAGTCTCAGACTACTCCTAACTTAGGCCCTGACACTATTCCTAACACAATCACTGACACTGTCCCTAACTAAGGTCCTGAGACGATTCCTAAGTCAGACCCTGACACTGTCCATAACTTAGGCCATGTCACTACTCCCAACTCAGGCACTGACGCTCTTCCTAACTAAGGGTCTGACACTACTCCAAACTGAGACACTGACACTCTTCCAAATTAAGGCCTTGACACTACTCTTAACTCAGGCCCTGACACTGTCCATAATAAAGACCCTGACAAAAATCCCAACTTAGGCACTGACAATGTCCGTAACTAAGGCCCTGACACTATTCCCATCTCAGCCACTGACACTGTCCCTAACTATGGCCCTGACACTACTCCCAATGCAAGCACTGGCGCTGTCCCTAACTAAGGCACTGGCACTACTCCCAACTCGCCCTGGCTCTGTCCCTAACTAAGGCTCTGACACTACTCCCATTTCAGGCAATGACAGTGTCCCTAACTGAGGCAATGATACTACTCCCGACTCAAGCACTAAGGTTCTGGATCATTGTGATGACAAGCGCCATGGAGCATTGTGATGACAAGGGTCATGGAGAATTGTGATGACGGGTCCTGGAGCATTGTGGTGACAAGGGCCATGGAGCATTTTGATGACAGGGGTCATGGGGCATTGTGATGAAAGTGGTCATGGAGCATTGTGATTAAAGTGGTCATGGAACATGGTGATAAAAGTGGTCATGTAGCATTGTGATGAAAAGTGCTATGGAGCATTGGGATGACAGGGGTCATGGAGCATTTTAATGACAAGGGACATGGAGCATTGTGATGACAGAGGTCATGGAGCATTGTGGTGACCAGCGGCATGGAGCATTGTGAAGAAAGGGGTACTGTAACATTGTGATGAAAGGGTCAAGGAGCATTTGGGTTATAAGGATCATGGAGCATTGTTATGACAAGGGCCATGGAGCATTGTGATGACAGGGCTCATGTGGCATTATGATGACAGTGGTCATGGAGCAATGTGATGAACGTTGTCATGGAGCACTGTGATTACAGGGGCCATGGAGAATTGTGATGACAAAGGCCAGGGAACATTGTGATGACAGGGGTCATGGAGCATTGTGCTGAAAACGGACCTGGAGCATTGTGATGAAAGGAGTCATGGCTCATTGTGATGACAGGGGGCCTGGAACATTGTGATGACAGGGGTCACGGGGCATTGTGATGACAAGGGCCATGGAACATTTTGATGATAGTGGTCATATGGCATTTTGAATGACAGGGGCCATGAAGCATTGTGATGACAAGAGTTCATGGAGACTTGTGATGACAGGGGGCATGGAACTTTGAGATTTCACAGTCTTGTAGCATTTTAGACAAGGCTCATGGAGCATTGGGATGACAGGGTTCATGGAGCATTGTGATGATAAGGGCATGGAGCATTGTGATGACAATGGCATGGAGCATTGCGATGACAAAGTCATGGAGCATTGTGATGACAGGGTTTATGGAGCATTGTGATGACAAGGGCGTGGAGCATTGTGATAACAGTGGTCATGGAACATTGTGACGATAAGGGCATCGAGCCGAGTTAGGGACAGTCTAGCGGCCTTGGGACTAAATTCAGTGCCTGAATTAGGCACAGCATAAGGTGTTTAGGTAGCATAAGAGGTAGGACATTAGCTCGGGACAGGGTTAGGGTAAAGGCTTGGAATCGTGTCAGGAAATGACCTAAGGATAGTGTGAAGACCTTTGTTACTGAGACTCTCAGGGACTTATTCAGAAGCAGTGTTAGGGCTTCAGGTCGGGACAGCATCAGGGCCTGACTTAGGGAGAGCGACAGGGCCTGAGTGAGGCCTAATGTCAGGCCCTTAGCTGGGGACACTGTCAGGGAATGACTTAGGAGCAGCATCAGTGCCTTTGTTGGATCAGCTTTAGGTTCTTAGTTAAAGACATGACCGGAGCCCTAGTTAGTCACAGCGTCAAGGCCTCAGTTAGGGAAAGCTTCAGGGTCTGAGTTACAGACAGCCTCATGTCTTCACTTAAAGACAGCGACAGGGCTTTCTTAGGGACAGTGTCAGGACCTTGGTTAGAAATGAGTCAGGATATTAGCTCAGGAGAGTGTCAGGATTTTAGTCATTGCTGGCAGCAGGGCCTATATTAAGGACAGATTCCGGGCCTTTGTTAGATTCAGTGTCATGGCCTTAGTTAGGAGTAGTCAGGGCCTTAGTTAGGGAGAGCATTAGGGTTTCAGTTAGCATAAGGTGCAGGAGATTATCTCGGGACAGAGTCAGGTTCCAGGCCAGAGACAGTGAAAGGAAATGACCAAGGGATAACGAGAAGACCTTAGTTATTGAGAGCATCAGGGCCTTAGTTAGCAGCAGCGTGAGCACCTTAATCAGGACCAGTGCCAGGGCTTGATGTATGGACAGCATCAGAGCCTAACTAAGGTACAGCAACAGGGCCGAAGTGAGGCCTATCTTTAGGGCCTGAGTAAGGGGCAGTATCAGGGCATGACTTAGGAGCAGCATAAAGGCCTCTGTAGCATCACCATTAGGGTCTTGGTTAAAGCTATTATCAGGGCCTCCGTTAGGGATAGCCTCAAGGCCTCACTTAGGGACAGCGTCAGGGCTTACTTTGGGAAAGTTTCAGGACCTTGGTAAGACATGGGTCAGGCTATTAGCTCAGGATAATATCAGGTGTTCAGATATTGACGGCAGCAGGGCCTTAGTTAGAGGCAGTGTCAGCGCCTAAGTTAGGACTAGCATCAGAGCCTTTGTTAGGTACAATGTCAGTGACTGAGTTAGGTGTAGTGTCAGAGCCTTAGTTAGGGACAGTGTCAGGGCCTGCATTAGGACGAGCCTACAGGCCTCAGTTAGGGACAGGTTCACGGCCTCAGACCTAAATTCAGGGCCTCATTTAGGACAAAATCAGGGATTTAGCTAGCATAAGGGGATCTACAGCTGAAAGCAACCTGAGCACCACCACAAGCAGATGCACAAGTGAACCATGCACGCTCCTATGAAGGAATATTCCACAGCAGTTGAGTACATTTTGTTTAAAGTTAGTAACACTATAAAAATTATGTTTTGAAGAAAACTATATTCAGAAGATGAAAGAATCTCGTTCTAAAGAATCTCTTTAGCTCATCTCGACATTAGCTAAAGAGAAGGTTGGGTTAAGGTCTAGGGAGAGTGTCAGGAAATGACCTAGGGATAGTGTCAAGACCTTAGTTACTTAGCACATCAGGACCTAATTTAGGAGCAGTGAGTGTCAGGGCTTCGGGTAGGAACAGCGTCAGAGCCTGACTTAGGTAGTGGGACAGGGCCTGAGTGAGGCCTAGCGTCAGGGCCCTAGCTAGAGACAGTGTCAGGGCATGACTTAGGAGCAGCATAAGAGCCACGGTAGGATCAGCCTCAGGGGCTATGTTACAGATATTATCAGGGCCTCTGTTAGGGACAGCCTCAAGGCCTCACTTAGAGACAGCATCAGGGCTTCCTTAGGGACAGTTTCAGGACCTTGGTAAGAGATGGGTCAAGAAATTAGCTCAGGATAGTGTCAGGACGTTAGATATTGACGGCAGCAGGGCCTTAGTTAGGGACAGTGTCAGGCCCTGAATTAGGACGAACATCGAGGCCTTAGGTACGGACAGGGTCACAGCCTCGAGAGTAATTTTAGGCCCTTAGTTAAGGACAGCAGCAGGGCTGTAGTTAGCATAAGAGGCACGACATTTGCTAGGGCCAGGGTCAGGTTACGCTCTAGGGATAGTGTCAGGAAAGGACCTAAGCATAGTGTCAAAACCTTAGTTACTGAGAGTATCAGATCCTTATTTAGAACCAGTGTCAGGGCTTCAGGTAGGGACAGCATCAGAGCCTGACTTAGGGAGAGCGACAGGGCCTGAGTGAGGCCTAGCGTCAGGCCCTTAGATGAGGACAATGTCAGGGCATGACTTAGGAACAGCATCAGCTCCTCTGTTGGATCGACTTTAGCGTCTTAGATACAGACATCATCAGGTCCTCAGTTAGTCACAGCGTGAAGGCCTCAGTTAGGGAAGGCTTCAGGGCCTGAGTTAGGGACAGCCTCAGTTCTTAACTTAGGGACAGTGATAGGGCTTTCTTAGGGACAGTGTCAGGACCTTGGTTAGAAATATGTCAGGATATTAACTCAGGCTAGTGTCCAGTTTTTAGTTATTGCTGACAGCAGGGCCTATATTAGGGGCAAATTCTGAGCCTTACTTAGAGACAGTGTCAGGGCCTGAGTTAGGACTAGCATCACAGCCCTTGTAAAGTACAGTGTCAGGGACTGAGTTAGGTGTAGTGTCAGGGCTTTAGTTAGGGACAGTGTCAGCGCCTCAGTTAGGATGATCCTCCAAACTTCAGTTAGGGACAGGTTGACGGCCTCAGGACTAATTTCAGGCTCTTAGTTAGAGACAACGTCAGGGATTTAGTTAGCATAAGAGGTTCGACAATAGCTAAAGACAAGTTTAGGTTAAGATCTAGGGAGAGTGTCAGGAAATGACCTAGGGATAGTGTCAAGACCATAGCTAATTAGAGCATCAGTGCCTAATTTAGGCCCAGTGTCAGGGCTTCAGGTAGGGATAGAATCTTAGCCTGACTTAGGGAGAGCGACAGGGCCTGAGTGATGCCTCGAGTCAGGGCCTTAGCTACGGACAGCGTCAGGGCATGACATAGGATCAGCATAAGGTTCTCTGTAGGGTCAGCATTAGGGTCTTAGTTTAAGACATTATCAGGACCTCTGTGAGGGACAGCCTCAGGGCCTCACTTAGGGACAGTGTCAGGGCTAACTTTGGGAGAGTTTCAGGACCTTGGTAAGACATGGGTCAGGATATTAGCTCAGGATAATGTCAGGACTTTAGATATTGATGGTAGCAGCGCCTACGTTAGGGAAAGTTTCAAGGCGTTAGTTAGGAGTAGCGGGCCTCTGATAGGTCCAGTGTCAGATCCTCAGTTAGCAATAGTGTTAGGGCCGTAGTTAGGGACAGTGTCAGGACTGGATGTAGGGCGAGCATCTAGGCCTTAGTTCAGGACAGTTTCATGGTCTTGGGACTAAATTCAGTGCCTGAGGTAGGCACAGCCTAAGGGCTTCAGTTAGCATAAGAGGCAGGACATTAGCTAGTGACCGTGTCAGTTTAACATCTAGGGATAGTGTCAGGAAATGACCTAAGGATAGTGTGAAGACCTTTGTTATGGAGACTCTCAGGGCCTTATTCAGAACCAGTGTTAGGGCTTCAGGTAGGGACAGCATCAGAGCCTGACTTAGGGAGAGCGTTAGGGGCTGCGTGAGGCCTAGCATCAGACACTTAGTGGGGGACACTATCGGGGCATGACTTAGGAGCAGCATCAGGGCCTCTGTTGGATCAGCCTTAGGGTCTTAGTTAAAGACATGATCAGGGTCTGAGTTAGTCACAGCATCAAGGCCTGAGTTACTTAGGGAAAGCTTCAGGGCCTCACTTAGGGACAGCGTCAGGGTTTACTGTGGGACAGTTTCAGGAGCTTGGTAAGACATGGGTCAGGTTATTAGCTCCGGATAATGTCAGGACTTTAGATGTTGATGGCAGCAGCCCTTAGTTAGAGACAGTGTCAGGCCCTGAGTTACGACTAGCATCAGAGCCTTTGTTAGATACAATGTACGGGACTGAATTAGGAGTAGAGTCAGGGCCTTCGTTAGTGGCAGTGTCAGGGCCTGACTTAGGGAGAGCGACAGGGCCTGAGTGAGGCTTAGCATCAGGCCCTTAGCTGGGCACACTGTCAGGGCATGACTTTGGAGCAGCATCAGCGTCTTTGCTGGATCAGCATTAAGGTCTTCGTTAGGTACATGATCAGGGCCTGAATTAGTCACAGCTTCAAGGTTTCAGTTAAGGAAAGCTTCAGGGCCTGAGTTAGGGACAGCCTCAGGTCTTCACTTAGGGACAGCGTCAGGGCTTACTTTGGGACAGTTTCAGGACCTTGGAAAGACATAGGTCAGGATATTAGCTCAGGATAATGTCAGGACTTTTGATAGTGATGGCAGCAGGGCCTTAGTTACAGATGGTTTCAGGGCCTGAGTTAGGCCTAGCATCAGAGACTTTGTTAGGTACAGTGTAAGGGACTGAGTTAGCAGTAGTGTCAGGGCCTTGCTTAGGGACTGTGTCAGGGTCTGATTTAGGTGTACTGTCTGAGACCTAGTTAGGGACAGTGCTAGGGCCTGAGTTAGGATTAGTGTCAAGGCCTTATTTAGGACCAATTTCAGGGCCTTAGTTTGGACTAGCATCAGAGCCATTGTTAGGAATCGTATGAGGGCCTGAGTTAGGCATACTATCAGGGCCTTAGTTAGGGACAGTTTTAGGGCCTGAGTTAGGATTAGTGTCAAGGCCTTATTTAGGACCAATTTTAGGGCTTTAGTTTGGACTAGCAACAAAGCCTTTGTTAGGTATCATGTCGGGGCCTCAGTTAGGTGTAGTGTCAGGGCCATTGTTCGGGACAGTATCAGGGCCTGACTTAGGAGAAGTTCAGGGCCTTAGCCAGGGAAAGTGTCAGGGCCTTAGTTAGGGACATTATCAGGGCCTGAATTAGCAGTAGTGTCAAAAGTCCTTAGTGAGGACAGTAAGGAGTCAGTCAGGACTCAGGCCCTGACACTGTTCTTAAATAAGGCCCTGACATTACCTGTAACACAGGTCCTGATCTCATTCCTATCATAGGCGCTGATGTTGGACTTAACTAAGGCCCTGACACTGGTCCTAACTAAAGCTGTGACACTACTCCTAACTCAGGCCCTGACACTGTCCCTAACAAAGCCTGTGACACTACTCCTAAATCAGGCACTGACACTGTCCCTAACTAGGCCCTGACATACACCTAACTCAGGCCCTGACACTGTCTCTAACTAAGGCCCTGATACTACTCCAAACTCAGCACTGACACTGTCACTAACTAAGGCCCTGACACTATTCATAGCTCACGCCCTAACACAACTCCTAAGTCATGCCCTGACAATGTCCCTAACTAAGGCCCTGACACTATTCCTAACTCAGGCGCCGACACAATACTTAAGGAAGGCCCTGACATTACTCCTAACTCAGGCCCTGAAAAGGTCCCTAACTAAGGCCGACACAACTCCTAACTCAGGCACTAACACTGTCCCTAAATAAGGCCCTGAAACTATTTCTAACTGAGGCGCTGATACAATACCTAACGAAGGCACTGATGCTCCTCCTAACTAAGGCCCTGACACTACTCCTATCTCAAGCAATGACACTGTCCCTAACTTAGGCCCGGACACTACTCCTAACTAAGCAACTGACACTGTCCCTAACTAAGGCCTTGACGTTACTCTCAACTCAGGCACTAACACTGTCCCTAACTAAGGATTTGACACTACTCTTAACTCAGGCCCTGGCACAGTCCCTAACAAAGGCCTGCCACTACCCCCAACTCTGGCACTGAGAGTGTCCCTAACTACGGCCATCACACTACTCCTAACTCAGGCACTGACGCTGTCCCTAAGTAAGGCCCTGACACTACTCCCAACGCAGGCACTGACGCTGTCCCTAACTAAGGCTCTGACACTACTCCCAACACAGGCATTGACACTGTCCCTAACTGAGGCCCTCACACTACTACTTACTTAGGCACTGACACGCTACCTAACTAAGGCCCTGAGACTACTTCTACCTCAGATCCTGACACTGCCCCTAACGAAGGGCCTGATACTACTCCCAACACAGGCACTGACACTCTCCCTAACTAAGGCCTTGACACTACTTTTAACTCATGCCCTGATGCTGTCCCCGAAAAAGACCCCAAGACTATTCCCAACTCAGGCACTGACACTCTCCCTAACTAAGACCCTGACACTACTCCCATCTCAGCCACTGACACTGTCCCTAATGCCCTGACACCACTTCCAACTCAGGCACTGACACTGTCCCTAACTAGGACCTGACACTACTCCCAACTCAGGCACTGACACTGTCCCTAACTAAGGCCCTGACATAACTCCCAACTCCGGCACTGACACTTTCTCTAACTACGGCCCTGAAACTACTCACAACTCCGGCACTGACCCTGACCCTAACTAGGCCCTGACACTACTCCCAACTCAGGCACTGACACTGTCCCTAATTAAGGTCCTGACATAACTCCCAACTCTGGCACTGACACTTTCTCTAACTAAGGCCCTGTAACTACTCACAACTCAGGCCCTGACACTGTTCCTAACTACCAGTCTCAGACTACTCCTAACTTAGGCCCTGACACTATTCCTAACACAATCACTGACACTGTCCCTAACTAAGGTCCTGAGACGATTCCTAAGTCAGACCCTGACACTGTCCATAACTTAGGCCATGTCACTACTCCCAACTCAGGCACTGACGCTGTTCCTAACTAAGGGTCTGACACTACTCCAAACTGAGACACTGACACTCTTCCAAATTAAGGCCTTGACACTACTCTTAACTCAGGCCCTGACACTGTCCATAATAAAGACCCTGACAAAAATCCCAACTTAGGCACTGACAATGTCCGTAACTAAGGCCCTGACACTATTCCCATCTCAGCCACTGACACTGTCCCTAACTATGGCCCTGACACTACTCCCAATGCAAGCACTGGCGCTGTCCCTAACTAAGGCACTGGCACTACTCCCAACTCGCCCTGGCTCTGTCCCTAACTAAGGCTCTGACACTACTCCCATTTCAGGCAATGACAGTGTCCCTAACTGAGGCAATGATACTACTCCCGACTCAAGCACTAAGGTTCTGGATCATTGTGATGACAAGCGCCATGGAGCATTGTGATGACAAGGGTCATGGAGAATTGTGATGACGGGTCCTGGAGCATTGTGGTGACAAGGGCCATGGAGCATTTTGATGACAGGGGTCATGGGGCATTGTGATGAAAGTGGTCATGGAGCATTGTGATTAAAGTGGTCATGGAACATGGTGATAAAAGTGGTCATGTAGCATTGTGATGAAAAGTGCTATGGAGCATTGGGATGACAGGGGTCATGGAGCATTTTAATGACAAGGGACATGGAGCATTGTGATGACAGAGGTCATGGAGCATTGTGGTGACCAGCGGCATGGAGCATTGTGAAGAAAGGGGTACTGTAACATTGTGATGAAAGGGTCAAGGAGCATTTGGGTTATAAGGATCATGGAGCATTGTTATGACAAGGGCCATGGAGCATTGTGATGACAGGGCTCATGTGGCATTATGATGACAGTGGTCATGGAGCAATGTGATGAACGTTGTCATGGAGCACTGTGATTACAGGGGCCATGGAGAATTGTGATGACAAAGGCCAGGGAACATTGTGATGACAGGGGTCATGGAGCATTGTGCTGAAAACGGACCTGGAGCATTGTGATGAAAGGAGTCATGGCTCATTGTGATGACAGGGGGCCTGGAACATTGTGATGACAGGGGTCACGGGGCATTGTGATGACAAGGGCCATGGAACATTTTGATGATAGTGGTCATATGGCATTTTGAATGACAGGGGCCATGAAGCATTGTGATGACAAGAGTTCATGGAGACTTGTGATGACAGGGGGCATGGAACTTTGAGATTTCACAGTCTTGTAGCATTTTAGACAAGGCTCATGGAGCATTGGGATGACAGGGTTCATGGAGCATTGTGATGATAAGGGCATGGAGCATTGTGATGACAATGGCATGGAGCATTGCGATGACAAAGTCATGGAGCATTGTGATGACAGGGTTTATGGAGCATTGTGATGACAAGGGCGTGGAGCATTGTGATAACAGTGGTCATGGAACATTGTGACGATAAGGGCATCGAGCCGAGTTAGGGACAGTCTAGCGGCCTTGGGACTAAATTCAGTGCCTGAATTAGGCACAGCATAAGGTGTTTAGGTAGCATAAGAGGTAGGACATTAGCTCGGGACAGGGTTAGGGTAAAGGCTTGGAATCGTGTCAGGAAATGACCTAAGGATAGTGTGAAGACCTTTGTTACTGAGACTCTCAGGGACTTATTCAGAAGCAGTGTTAGGGCTTCAGGTCGGGACAGCATCAGGGCCTGACTTAGGGAGAGCGACAGGGCCTGAGTGAGGCCTAATGTCAGGCCCTTAGCTGGGGACACTGTCAGGGAATGACTTAGGAGCAGCATCAGTGCCTTTGTTGGATCAGCTTTAGGTTCTTAGTTAAAGACATGACCGGAGCCCTAGTTAGTCACAGCGTCAAGGCCTCAGTTAGGGAAAGCTTCAGGGTCTGAGTTACAGACAGCCTCATGTCTTCACTTAAAGACAGCGACAGGGCTTTCTTAGGGACAGTGTCAGGACCTTGGTTAGAAATGAGTCAGGATATTAGCTCAGGAGAGTGTCAGGATTTTAGTCATTGCTGGCAGCAGGGCCTATATTAAGGACAGATTCCGGGCCTTTGTTAGATTCAGTGTCATGGCCTTAGTTAGGAGTAGTCAGGGCCTTAGTTAGGGAGAGCATTAGGGTTTCAGTTAGCATAAGGTGCAGGAGATTATCTCGGGACAGAGTCAGGTTCCAGGCCAGAGACAGTGAAAGGAAATGACCAAGGGATAACGAGAAGACCTTAGTTATTGAGAGCATCAGGGCCTTAGTTAGCAGCAGCGTGAGCACCTTAATCAGGACCAGTGCCAGGGCTTGATGTATGGACAGCATCAGAGCCTAACTAAGGTACAGCAACAGGGCCGAAGTGAGGCCTATCTTTAGGGCCTGAGTAAGGGGCAGTATCAGGGCATGACTTAGGAGCAGCATAAAGGCCTCTGTAGCATCACCATTAGGGTCTTGGTTAAAGCTATTATCAGGGCCTCCGTTAGGGATAGCCTCAAGGCCTCACTTAGGGACAGCGTCAGGGCTTACTTTGGGAAAGTTTCAGGACCTTGGTAAGACATGGGTCAGGCTATTAGCTCAGGATAATATCAGGTGTTCAGATATTGACGGCAGCAGGGCCTTAGTTAGAGGCAGTGTCAGCGCCTAAGTTAGGACTAGCATCAGAGCCTTTGTTAGGTACAATGTCAGTGACTGAGTTAGGTGTAGTGTCAGAGCCTTAGTTAGGGACAGTGTCAGGGCCTGCATTAGGACGAGCCTACAGGCCTCAGTTAGGGACAGGTTCACGGCCTCAGACCTAAATTCAGGGCCTCATTTAGGGACAAAATCAGGGATTTAGCTAGCATAAGGGGATCTACAGCTGAAAGCAACCTGAGCACCACCACAAGCAGATGCACAAGTGAACCATGCACGCTCCTATGAAGGAATATTCCACAGCAGTTGAGTACATTTTGTTTAAAGTTAGTAACACTATAAAAATTATGTTTTGAAGAAAACTATATTCAGAAGATGAAAGAATCTCGTTCTAAAGAATCTCTTTAGCTCATCTCGACATTAGCTAAAGAGAAGGTTGGGTTAAGGTCTAGGGAGAGTGTCAGGAAATGACCTAGGGATAGTGTCAAGACCTTAGTTACTTAGCACATCAGGACCTAATTTAGGAGCAGTGAGTGTCAGGGCTTCGGGTAGGAACAGCGTCAGAGCCTGACTTAGGTAGTGGGACAGGGCCTGAGTGAGGCCTAGCGTCAGGGCCCTAGCTAGAGACAGTGTCAGGGCATGACTTAGGAGCAGCATAAGAGCCACGGTAGGATCAGCCTCAGGGGCTATGTTACAGATATTATCAGGGCCTCTGTTAGGGACAGCCTCAAGGCCTCACTTAGAGACAGCATCAGGGCTTCCTTAGGGACAGTTTCAGGACCTTGGTAAGAGATGGGTCAAGAAATTAGCTCAGGATAGTGTCAGGACGTTAGATATTGACGGCAGCAGGGCCTTAGTTAGGGACAGTGTCAGGCCCTGAATTAGGACGAACATCGAGGCCTTAGGTACGGACAGGGTCACAGCCTCGAGAGTAATTTTAGGCCCTTAGTTAAGGACAGCAGCAGGGCTGTAGTTAGCATAAGAGGCACGACATTTGCTAGGGCCAGGGTCAGGTTACGCTCTAGGGATAGTGTCAGGAAAGGACCTAAGCATAGTGTCAAAACCTTAGTTACTGAGAGTATCAGATCCTTATTTAGAACCAGTGTCAGGGCTTCAGGTAGGGACAGCATCAGAGCCTGACTTAGGGAGAGCGACAGGGCCTGAGTGAGGCCTAGCGTCAGGCCCTTAGATGAGGACAATGTCAGGGCATGACTTAGGAACAGCATCAGCTCCTCTGTTGGATCGACTTTAGCGTCTTAGATACAGACATCATCAGGTCCTCAGTTAGTCACAGCGTGAAGGCCTCAGTTAGGGAAGGCTTCAGGGCCTGAGTTAGGGACAGCCTCAGTTCTTAACTTAGGGACAGTGATAGGGCTTTCTTAGGGACAGTGTCAGGACCTTGGTTAGAAATATGTCAGGATATTAACTCAGGCTAGTGTCCAGTTTTTAGTTATTGCTGACAGCAGGGCCTATATTAGGGGCAAATTCTGAGCCTTACTTAGAGACAGTGTCAGGGCCTGAGTTAGGACTAGCATCACAGCCCTTGTAAAGTACAGTGTCAGGGACTGAGTTAGGTGTAGTGTCAGGGCTTTAGTTAGGGACAGTGTCAGCGCCTCAGTTAGGATGATCCTCCAAACTTCAGTTAGGGACAGGTTGACGGCCTCAGGACTAATTTCAGGCTCTTAGTTAGAGACAACGTCAGGGATTTAGTTAGCATAAGAGGTTCGACAATAGCTAAAGACAAGTTTAGGTTAAGATCTAGGGAGAGTGTCAGGAAATGACCTAGGGATAGTGTCAAGACCATAGCTAATTAGAGCATCAGTGCCTAATTTAGGCCCAGTGTCAGGGCTTCAGGTAGGGATAGAATCTTAGCCTGACTTAGGGAGAGCGACAGGGCCTGAGTGATGCCTCGAGTCAGGGCCTTAGCTACGGACAGCGTCAGGGCATGACATAGGATCAGCATAAGGTTCTCTGTAGGGTCAGCATTAGGGTCTTAGTTTAAGACATTATCAGGACCTCTGTGAGGGACAGCCTCAGGGCCTCACTTAGGGACAGTGTCAGGGCTAACTTTGGGAGAGTTTCAGGACCTTGGTAAGACATGGGTCAGGATATTAGCTCAGGATAATGTCAGGACTTTAGATATTGATGGTAGCAGCGCCTACGTTAGGGAAAGTTTCAAGGCGTTAGTTAGGAGTAGCGGGCCTCTGATAGGTCCAGTGTCAGATCCTCAGTTAGCAATAGTGTTAGGGCCGTAGTTAGGGACAGTGTCAGGACTGGATGTAGGGCGAGCATCTAGGCCTTAGTTCAGGACAGTTTCATGGTCTTGGGACTAAATTCAGTGCCTGAGGTAGGCACAGCCTAAGGGCTTCAGTTAGCATAAGAGGCAGGACATTAGCTAGTGACCGTGTCAGTTTAACATCTAGGGATAGTGTCAGGAAATGACCTAAGGATAGTGTGAAGACCTTTGTTATGGAGACTCTCAGGGCCTTATTCAGAACCAGTGTTAGGGCTTCAGGTAGGGACAGCATCAGAGCCTGACTTAGGGAGAGCGTTAGGGGCTGCGTGAGGCCTAGCATCAGACACTTAGTGGGGGACACTATCGGGGCATGACTTAGGAGCAGCATCAGGGCCTCTGTTGGATCAGCCTTAGGGTCTTAGTTAAAGACATGATCAGGGTCTGAGTTAGTCACAGCATCAAGGCCTGAGTTACTTAGGGAAAGCTTCAGGGCCTCACTTAGGGACAGCGTCAGGGTTTACTGTGGGACAGTTTCAGGAGCTTGGTAAGACATGGGTCAGGTTATTAGCTCCGGATAATGTCAGGACTTTAGATGTTGATGGCAGCAGCCCTTAGTTAGAGACAGTGTCAGGCCCTGAGTTACGACTAGCATCAGAGCCTTTGTTAGATACAATGTACGGGACTGAATTAGGAGTAGAGTCAGGGCCTTCGTTAGTGGCAGTGTCAGGGCCTGACTTAGGGAGAGCGACAGGGCCTGAGTGAGGCTTAGCATCAGGCCCTTAGCTGGGCACACTGTCAGGGCATGACTTTGGAGCAGCATCAGCGTCTTTGCTGGATCAGCATTAAGGTCTTCGTTAGGTACATGATCAGGGCCTGAATTAGTCACAGCTTCAAGGTTTCAGTTAAGGAAAGCTTCAGGGCCTGAGTTAGGGACAGCCTCAGGTCTTCACTTAGGGACAGCGTCAGGGCTTACTTTGGGACAGTTTCAGGACCTTGGAAAGACATAGGTCAGGATATTAGCTCAGGATAATGTCAGGACTTTTGATAGTGATGGCAGCAGGGCCTTAGTTACAGATGGTTTCAGGGCCTGAGTTAGGCCTAGCATCAGAGACTTTGTTAGGTACAGTGTAAGGGACTGAGTTAGCAGTAGTGTCAGGGCCTTGCTTAG
Organism: Balaenoptera physalus; assembly: GCF_965194825.1. Classification (NCBI taxonomy): domain Eukaryota; kingdom Metazoa; phylum Chordata; class Mammalia; order Artiodactyla; family Balaenopteridae; genus Balaenoptera; species Balaenoptera physalus. Next base: position 2,569,270 of record NW_028126517.1, read on the forward strand.
GGACTGTGTCAGGGTCTGATTTAGGTGTACTGTCTGAGACCTAGTTAGGGACAGTGCTAGGGCCTGAGTTAGGATTAGTGTCAAGGCCTTATTTAGGACCAATTTCAGGGCCTTAGTTTGGACTAGCATCAGAGCCATTGTTAGGAATCGTATGAGGGCCTGAGTTAGGCATACTATCAGGGCCTTAGTTAGGGACAGTTTTAGGGCCTGAGTTAGGATTAGTGTCAAGGCCTTATTTAGGACCAATTTTAGGGCTTTAGTTTGGACTAGCAACAAAGCCTTTGTTAGGTATCATGTCGGGGCCTCAGTTAGGTGTAGTGTCAGGGCCATTGTTCGGGACAGTATCAGGGCCTGACTTAGGAGAAGTTCAGGGCCTTAGCCAGGGAAAGTGTCAGGGCCTTAGTTAGGGACATTATCAGGGCCTGAATTAGCAGTAGTGTCAAAAGTCCTTAGTGAGGACAGTAAGGAGTCAGTCAGGACTCAGGCCCTGACACTGTTCTTAAATAAGGCCCTGACATTACCTGTAACACAGGTCCTGATCTCATTCCTATCATAGGCGCTGATGTTGGACTTAACTAAGGCCCTGACACTGGTCCTAACTAAAGCTGTGACACTACTCCTAACTCAGGCCCTGACACTGTCCCTAACAAAGCCTGTGACACTACTCCTAAATCAGGCACTGACACTGTCCCTAACTAGGCCCTGACATACACCTAACTCAGGCCCTGACACTGTCTCTAACTAAGGCCCTGATACTACTCCAAACTCAGCACTGACACTGTCACTAAGGCCCTGACACTATTCATAGCTCACGCCCTAACACAACTCCTAAGTCATGCCCTGACAATGTCCCTAACTAAGGCCCTGACACTATTCCTAACTCAGGCGCCGACACAATACTTAAGGAAGGCCCTGACATTACTCCTAACTCAGGCCCTGAAAAGGTCCCTAACTAAGGCCGACACAACTCCTAACTCAGGCACTAACACTGTCCCTAAATAAGGCCCTGAAACTATTTCTAACTGAGGTGCTGATACAATACCTAACGAAGGCACTGATGCTCCTCCTAACTAAGGCCCTGACACTACTCCTATCTCAAGCAATGACACTGTCCCTAACTTAGGCCCGGACACTACTCCTAACTAAGCAACTGACACTGTCCCTAACTAAGGCCTTGACATTACTCTCAACTCAGGCACTAACACTGTCCCTAACTAAGGATTTGACACTACTCTTAACTCAGGCCCTGGCACAGTCCCTAACAAAGGCCTGCCACTACCCCCAACTCTGGCACTGAGAGTGTCCCTAACTACGGCCATCACACTACTCCTAACTCAGGCACTGACGCTGTCCCTAAGTAAGGCCCTGACACTACTCCCAACGCAGGCACTGACGCTGTCCCTAACAAAGGCTCTGACACTACTCCCAACACAGGCATTGACACTGTCCCTAACTGAGGCCCTCACACTACTACTTACTTAGGCACTGACACGCTACCTAACTAAGGCCCTGAGACTACTTCTACCTCAGATCCTGACACTGCCCCTAACGAAGGGCCTGATACTACTCCCAACACAGGCACTGACACTCTCCCTAACTAAGGCCTTGACACTACTTTTAACTCATGCCCTGATGCTGTCCCCGAAAAAGACCCCAAGACTATTCCCAACTCAGGCACTGACACTCTCCCTAACTAAGACCCTGACACTACTCCCATCTCAGCCACTGACACTGTCCCTAATGCCCTGACACCACTTCCAACTCAGGCACTGACACTGTCCCTAACTAGGACCTGACACTACTCCCAACTCAGGCACTGACACTGTCCCTAACTAAGGCCCTGACATAACTCCCAACTCCGGCACTGACACTTTCTCTAACTACGGCCCTGAAACTACTCACAACTCCGGCACTGACCCTGACCCTAACTAGGCCCTGACACTACTCCCAACTCAGGCACTGACACTGTCCCTAATTAAGGTCCTGACATAACTCCCAACTCTGGCACTGACACTTTCTCTAACTAAGGCCCTGTAACTACTCACAACTCAGGCCCTGACACTGTTCCTAACTACCAGTCTCAGACTACTCCTAACTTAGGCCCTGACACTATTCCTAACACAATCACTGACACTGTCCCTAACTAAGGTCCTGAGACGATTCCTAAGTCAGACCCTGACACTGTCCATAACTTAGGCCATGTCACTACTCCCAACTCAGGCACTGACGCTGTTCCTAACTAAGGGTCTGACACTACTCCAAACTGAGACACTGACACTCTTCCAAATTAAGGCCTTGACACTACTCTTAACTCAGGCCCTGACACTGTCCATAATAAAGACCCTGACAAAAATCCCAACTTAGGCACTGACAATGTCCGTAACTAAGGCCCTGACACTATTCCCATCTCAGCCACTGACACTGTCCCTAACTATGGCCCTGACACTACTCCCAATGCAAGCACTGGCGCTGTCCCTAACTAAGGCACTGGCACTACTCCCAACTCGCCCTGGCTCTGTCCCTAACTAAGGCTCTGACACTACTCCCATTTCAGGCAATGACAGTGTCCCTAACTGAGGCAATGATACTACTCCCGACTCAAGCACTAAGGTTCTGGATCATTGTGATGACAAGCGCCATGGAGCATTGTGATGACAAGGGTCATGGAGAATTGTGATGACGGGTCCTGGAGCATTGTGGTGACAAGGGCCATGGAGCATTTTGATGACAGGGGTCATGGGGCATTGTGATGAAAGTGGTCATGGAGCATTGTGATTAAAGTGGTCATGGAACATGGTGATAAAAGTGGTCATGTAGCATTGTGATGAAAAGTGCTATGGAGCATTGGGATGACAGGGGTCATGGAGCATTTTAATGACAAGGGACATGGAGCATTGTGATGACAGAGGTCATGGAGCATTGTGGTGACCAGCGGCATGGAGCATTGTGAAGAAAGGGGTACTGTAACATTGTGATGAAAGGGTCAAGGAGCATTTGGGTTATAAGGATCATGGAGCATTGTTATGACAAGGGCCATGGAGCATTGTGATGACAGGGCTCATGTGGCATTATGATGACAGTGGTCATGGAGCAATGTGATGAACGTTGTCATGGAGCACTGTGATTACAGGGGCCATGGAGAATTGTGATGACAAAGGCCAGGGAACATTGTGATGACAGGGGTCATGGAGCATTGTGCTGAAAACGGACCTGGAGCATTGTGATGAAAGGAGTCATGGCTCATTGTGATGACAGGGGGCCTGGAACATTGTGATGACAGGGGTCACGGGGCATTGTGATGACAAGGGCCATGGAACATTTTGATGATAGTGGTCATATGGCATTTTGAATGACAGGGGCCATGAAGCATTGTGATGACAAGAGTTCATGGAGACTTGTGATGACAGGGGGCATGGAACTTTGAGATTTCACAGTCTTGTAGCATTTTAGACAAGGCTCATGGAGCATTGGGATGACAGGGTTCATGGAGCATTGTGATGATAAGGGCATGGAGCATTGTGATGACAATGGCATGGAGCATTGCGATGACAAAGTCATGGAGCATTGTGATGACAGGGTTTATGGAGCATTGTGATGACAAGGGCGTGGAGCATTGTGATAACAGTGGTCATGGAACATTGTGACGATAAGGGCATCGAGCCGAGTTAGGGACAGTCTAGCGGCCTTGGGACTAAATTCAGTGCCTGAATTAGGCACAGCATAAGGTGTTTAGGTAGCATAAGAGGTAGGACATTAGCTCGGGACAGGGTTAGGGTAAAGGCTTGGAATCGTGTCAGGAAATGACCTAAGGATAGTGTGAAGACCTTTGTTACTGAGACTCTCAGGGACTTATTCAGAAGCAGTGTTAGGGCTTCAGGTCGGGACAGCATCAGGGCCTGACTTAGGGAGAGCGACAGGGCCTGAGTGAGGCCTAATGTCAGGCCCTTAGCTGGGGACACTGTCAGGGAATGACTTAGGAGCAGCATCAGTGCCTTTGTTGGATCAGCTTTAGGTTCTTAGTTAAAGACATGACCGGAGCCCTAGTTAGTCACAGCGTCAAGGCCTCAGTTAGGGAAAGCTTCAGGGTCTGAGTTACAGACAGCCTCATGTCTTCACTTAAAGACAGCGACAGGGCTTTCTTAGGGACAGTGTCAGGACCTTGGTTAGAAATGAGTCAGGATATTAGCTCAGGAGAGTGTCAGGATTTTAGTCATTGCTGGCAGCAGGGCCTATATTAAGGACAGATTCCGGGCCTTTGTTAGATTCAGTGTCATGGCCTTAGTTAGGAGTAGTCAGGGCCTTAGTTAGGGAGAGCATTAGGGTTTCAGTTAGCATAAGGTGCAGGAGATTATCTCGGGACAGAGTCAGGTTCCAGGCCAGAGACAGTGAAAGGAAATGACCAAGGGATAACGAGAAGACCTTAGTTATTGAGAGCATCAGGGCCTTAGTTAGCAGCAGCGTGAGCACCTTAATCAGGACCAGTGCCAGGGCTTGATGTATGGACAGCATCAGAGCCTAACTAAGGTACAGCAACAGGGCCGAAGTGAGGCCTATCTTTAGGGCCTGAGTAAGGGGCAGTATCAGGGCATGACTTAGGAGCAGCATAAAGGCCTCTGTAGCATCACCATTAGGGTCTTGGTTAAAGCTATTATCAGGGCCTCCGTTAGGGATAGCCTCAAGGCCTCACTTAGGGACAGCGTCAGGGCTTACTTTGGGAAAGTTTCAGGACCTTGGTAAGACATGGGTCAGGCTATTAGCTCAGGATAATATCAGGTGTTCAGATATTGACGGCAGCAGGGCCTTAGTTAGAGGCAGTGTCAGCGCCTAAGTTAGGACTAGCATCAGAGCCTTTGTTAGGTACAATGTCAGTGACTGAGTTAGGTGTAGTGTCAGAGCCTTAGTTAGGGACAGTGTCAGGGCCTGCATTAGGACGAGCCTACAGGCCTCAGTTAGGGACAGGTTCACGGCCTCAGACCTAAATTCAGGGCCTCATTTAGGGACAAAATCAGGGATTTAGCTAGCATAAGGGGATCTACAGCTGAAAGCAACCTGAGCACCACCACAAGCAGATGCACAAGTGAACCATGCACGCTCCTATGAAGGAATATTCCACAGCAGTTGAGTACATTTTGTTTAAAGTTAGTAACACTATAAAAATTATGTTTTGAAGAAAACTATATTCAGAAGATGAAAGAATCTCGTTCTAAAGAATCTCTTTAGCTCATCTCGACATTAGCTAAAGAGAAGGTTGGGTTAAGGTCTAGGGAGAGTGTCAGGAAATGACCTAGGGATAGTGTCAAGACCTTAGTTACTTAGCACATCAGGACCTAATTTAGGAGCAGTGAGTGTCAGGGCTTCGGGTAGGAACAGCGTCAGAGCCTGACTTAGGGAGTGGGACAGGGCCTGAGTGAGGCCTAGCGTCAGGGCCCTAGCTAGAGACAGTGTCAGGGCATGACTTAGGAGCAGCATAAGAGCCACGGTAGGATCAGCCTCAGGGGCTATGTTACAGATATTATCAGGGCCTCTGTTAGGGACAGCCTCAAGGCCTCACTTAGAGACAGCATCAGGGCTTCCTTAGGGACAGTTTCAGGACCTTGGTAAGAGATGGGTCAAGAAATTAGCTCAGGATAGTGTCAGGACGTTAGATATTGACGGCAGCAGGGCCTTAGTTAGGGACAGTGTCAGGCCCTGAATTAGGACGAACATCGAGGCCTTAGGTACGGACAGGGTCACAGCCTCGAGAGTAATTTTAGGCCCTTAGTTAAGGACAGCAGCAGGGCTGTAGTTAGCATAAGAGGCACGACATTTGCTAGGGCCAGGGTCAGGTTACGCTCTAGGGATAGTGTCAGGAAAGGACCTAAGCATAGTGTCAAAACCTTAGTTACTGAGAGTATCAGATCCTTATTTAGAACCAGTGTCAGGGCTTCAGGTAGGGACAGCATCAGAGCCTGACTTAGGGAGAGCGTTAGGGCCTGAGTGAGGCCTAGCGTCAGGCCCTTAGATGAGGACAATGTCAGGGCATGACTTAGGAACAGCATCAGCTCCTCTGTTGGATCGACTTTAGCGTCTTAGATACAGACATCATCAGGTCCTCAGTTAGTCACAGCGTGAAGGCCTCAGTTAGGGAAGGCTTCAGGGCCTGAGTTAGGGACAGCCTCAGTTCTTAACTTAGGGACAGTGATAGGGCTTTCTTAGGGACAGTGTCAGGACCTTGGTTAGAAATATGTCAGGATATTAACTCAGGCTAGTGTCCAGTTTTTAGTTATTGCTGACAGCAGGACCTATATTAGGGGCAAATTCTGAGCCTTACTTAGAGACAGTGTCAGGGCCTGAGTTAGGACTAGCATCACAGCCCTTGTAAAGTACAGTGTCAGGGACTGAGTTAGGTGTAGTGTCAGGGCTTTAGTTAGGGACAGTGTCAGCGCCTCAGTTAGGATGATCCTCCAAACTTCAGTTAGGGACAGGTTGACGGCCTCAGGACTAATTTCAGGCTCTTAGTTAGAGACAACGTCAGGGATTTAGTTAGCATAAGAGGTTCGACAATAGCTAAAGACAAGTTTAGGTTAAGATCTAGGGAGAGTGTCAGGAAATGACCTAGGGATAGTGTCAAGACCATAGCTAATTAGAGCATCAGTGCCTAATTTAGGCCCAGTGTCAGGGCTTCAGGTAGGGATAGAATCTTAGCCTGACTTAGGGAGAGCGACAGGGCCTGAGTGATGCCTCGAGTCAGGGCCTTAGCTACGGACAGCGTCAGGGCATGACATAGGATCAGCATAAGGTTCTCTGTAGGGTCAGCATTAGGGTCTTAGTTTAAGACATTATCAGGACCTCTGTGAGGGACAGCCTCAGGGCCTCACTTAGGGACAGTGTCAGGGCTAACTTTGGGAGAGTTTCAGGACCTTGGTAAGACATGGGTCAGGATATTAGCTCAGGATAATGTCAGGACTTTAGATATTGATGGTAGCAGCGCCTACGTTAGGGAAAGTTTCAAGGCGTTAGTTAGGAGTAGCGGGCCTCTGATAGGTCCAGTGTCAGATCCTCAGTTAGCAATAGTGTTAGGGCCGTAGTTAGGGACAGTGTCAGGACTGGATGTAGGGCGAGCATCTAGGCCTTAGTTCGGGACAGTTTCATGGTCTTGGGACTAAATTCAGTGCCTGAGGTAGGCACAGCCTAAGGGCTTCAGTTAGCATAAGAGGCAGGACATTAGCTAGTGACCGTTTCAGTTTAACATCTAGGGATAGTGTCAGGAAATGACCTAAGGATAGTGTGAAGACCTTTGTTATGGAGACTCTCAGGGCCTTATTCAGAACCAGTGTTAGGGCTTCAGGTAGGGACAGCATCAGAGCCTGACTTAGGGAGAGCGTTAGGGGCTGCGTGAGGCCTAGCATCAGACACTTAGTGGGGGACACTATCGGGGCATGACTTAGGAGCAGCATCAGGGCCTCTGTTGGATCAGCCTTAGGGTCTTAGTTAAAGACATGATCAGGGTCTGAGTTAGTCACAGCATCAAGGCCTGAGTTACTTAGGGAAAGCTTCAGGGCCTCACTTAGGGACAGCGTCAGGGTTTACTGTGGGACAGTTTCAGGAGCTTGGTAAGACATGGGTCAGGTTATTAGCTCCGGATAATGTCAGGACTTTAGATGTTGATGGCAGCAGCCCTTAGTTAGAGACAGTGTCAGACCCTGAGTTACGATTAGCATCAGAGCCTTTGTTAGATACAATGTACGGGACTGAATTAGGAGTAGAGTCAGGGCCTTCGTTAGTGGCAGTGTCAGGGCCTGACTTAGGGAGAGCGACAGGGCCTGAGTGAGGCTTAGCATCAGGCCCTTAGCTGGGCACACTGTCAGGGCATGACTTTGGAGCAGCATCAGCGTCTTTGCTGGATCAGCATTAAGGTCTTCGTTAGGTACATGATCAGGTCCTGAATTAGTCACAGCTTCAAGGTTTCAGTTAAGGAAAGCTTCAGGGCCTGAGTTAGGGACAGCCTCAGGTCTTCACTTAGGGACAGCGTCAGGGCTTACTTTGGGACAGTTTCAGGACCTTGGAAAGACATAGGTCAGGATATTAGCTCAGGATAATGTCAGGACTTTTGATAGTGATGGCAGCAGGGCCTTAGTTACAGACGGTTTCAGGGCCTGAGTTAGGCCTAGCATCAGAGACTTTGTTAGGTACAGTGTAAGGGACTGAGTTAGCAGTAGTGTCAGGGCCTTGCTTAGGGACTGTGTCAGGGTCTGATTTAGGTGTACTGTCTGAGACCTAGTTAGGGACAGTGCTAGGGCCTGAGTTAGGATTAGTGTCAAGGCCTTATTTAGGACCAATTTCAGGGCCTTAGTTTGGACTAGCATCAGAGCCATTGTTAGGAATCGTATGAGGGCCTGAGTTAGGCATACTATCAGGGCCTTAGTTAGGGACAGTTTTAGGGCCTGAGTTAGGATTAGTGTCAAGGCCTTATTTAGGACCAATTTTAGGGCTTTAGTTTGGACTAGCAACAAAGCCTTTGTTAGGTATCATGTCGGGGCCTCAGTTAGGTGTAGTGTCAGGGCCATTGTTCGGGACAGTATCAGGGCCTGACTTAGGAGAAGTTCAGGGCCTTAGCCAGGGAAAGTGTCAGGGCCTTAGTTAGGGACATTATCAGGGCCTGAATTAGCAGTAGTGTCAAAAGTCCTTAGTGAGGACAGTAAGGAGTCAGTCAGGACTCAGGCCCTGACACTGTTCTTAAATAAGGCCCTGACATTACCTGTAACACAGGTCCTGATCTCATTCCTATCATAGGCGCTGATGTTGGACTTAACTAAGGCCCTGACACTGGTCCTAACTAAAGCTGTGACACTACTCCTAACTCAGGCCCTGACACTGTCCCTAACAAAGCCTGTGACACTACTCCTAAATCAGGCACTGACACTGTCCCTAACTAGGCCCTGACATACACCTAACTCAGGCCCTGACACTGTCTCTAACTAAGGCCCTGATACTACTCCAAACTCAGCACTGACACTGTCACTAACTAAGGCCCTGACACTATTCATAGCTCACGCCCTAACACAACTCCTAAGTCATGCCCTGACAATGTCCCTAACTAAGGCCCTGACACTATTCCTAACTCAGGCGCTGACACAATACTTAAGGAAGGCCCTGACATTACTCCTAACTCAGGCCCTGAAAAGGTCCCTAACTAAGGCCGACACAACTCCTAACTCAGGCACTAACACTGTCCCTAAATAAGGCCCTGAAACTATTCCTAACTGAGGCGCTGATACAATACCTAACGAAGGCACTGATGCTCCTCCTAACTAAAGCCCTGACACTACTCCTATCTCAAGCAATGACACTGTCCCTAACTTAGGCCCCGACTCTACTCCTGACTCAGGCACTGACACTGGCCCTAACTTAGGCCCGGACACTACTCCTAACTAAGCAACTGACACTGTCCCTAACTAAGGCCCGGACACTACTCCTTACTCAGGCACTGACAATGTCACTAACTAAGGCCGTGACACTACTCCCAAAATAGGCACTGAGACTGTCCCTAAATATGCCCTGACAGTACTCCGAACTCAGGCACTGACACTGTCCTTAACTAAGGCCCTGATACTACTTCCACCTCAGGCACTGACACTCTCCCTAAGTAAGCCCTGACATTACTCCCAATTCCGGCATTGACACTTTCGCTAACTAAGGCCCTGAAACTACTAACAACTCAGGCCCTTACACTGTTACTAACTACCGGTCTCAGACTACTCCTAACTCAGGCCCTGGCACTGTCCATAACTTAGGCTCTGACACTATTCCTAACTCAGACACTGACGCTGTCCCTTAACTAAGGGTCTGACACTCCTCCCAACTCAGACACTGACACTCTCCCTAACAAAGGCCTTGACACTACTCTTAACTAATACCCTGACACTGTCCCTAACAAAGACCCTGACACTATTCCCAACTCAGGCGCTGTCACTCTCCGTAACTAAGACCGTGACACTACTCCCATCTCAGCCACTGACATTGTCCCTAAGGCCCTGACACTACCGCCAACTCAGGCACTGACACTATCCCTAACTAAGGCCCTGACACTACTCCCAACCTAGGCCCTGACATTGTCCCTAACTAAGGCCTTGACGTTACTCTCAACTCAGGCACTAACACTGTCCCTAACTAAGGACTTGACGGTACTCTTAACTCAGGCCCTGGCACAGTCCCGAACAAAGGCCTCCCACTACCCCCAACTCTGGCACTGAGAGTGTCCCTAACTACGGCCATCACACTACTCCTAACTCAGGCACTGACACTACTCCCAACGCAGGCACTGACGCTGTCCCTAACTAAGGCTCTGACACTACTCCCAACACAGGCATTGACACTGTTCCTAACTAAGGCCCTCACACTACTACTTACTTAGGCACTGACACGCTACCTAACTAAGGCCCTGAGACTACTTCTACCTCAGACCCTGACACTGCCCCTAACGAAGGGCCTGATACTACTCCCAACACAGGCACTGACACTCTCCCTAACTAAGGCCTTGACACTACTTTTAACTCATGCCCTGATGCTGTCCCCAAAAAAGACCCTGAGACTATTCCCAACTCAGGCACTGACACTCTCCCTAACTAAGACCCTGACACTACTCCCATCTCAGCCACTGACACTGTCCCTAATGCCCTGACACTACTTCCAACTCAGGCACTGACACTGTCCCTAACTAGGCCCTGACACTACTCCCAACTCAGGCACTGACACTGTCCCTAACTCAGGCCCTGACATATCTCCCAACTCCGGCACTGACACTTTCTCTAACTACGGCCCTGAAACTACTCACAACTCAGGCACTGACCCTGTCCCTAACTAGGCCCTGACACTACTCCCAACTCAGGCACTGACACTGTCCCTAATTAAGGCCCTGACATAACTCCCAACTCTGGCACTGACACTTTCTCTAACTAAGGCCCTGTAACTACTCACAACTCAGGCCCTGACACTGTTCCTAACTACCAGTCTCAGACTACTCCTAACTTAGGCCCTGACACTATTCCTAACACAATCACTGACACTGTCCCTAACTAAGGTCCTGAGACGATTCCTAACTCAGACCCTGACACTGTCCATAACTTAGGCCATGTCACTATTCCCAACTCAGGCACTGACGCTCTTCCTAACTAAGGGTCTGACACTACTCCAAACTGAGACACTGACACTCTTCCAAATTAAGGCCTTGACACTACTCTTAACTCAGGCCCTGACACTGTCCATAATAAAGACCCTGAAGAAAATCCCAGCTTAGGCACTGACAATGTCCGTAACTAAGGCCCTGACACTATTCCCATCTCAGCCACTGACACTGTCCCTAACTATGGCCCTGACACTACTCCCAATGCAAGCACTGGCGCTGTCCCTAACTAAGGCACTGGCACTACTCCCAACTCGCCCTGGCTCTGTCCCTAACTAAGGCTCTGACACTACTCCCATTTCAGGCAATGACAGTGTCCCTAACTGAGGCAATGATACTACTCCCAACTCAAGCACTAAGGCTCTGGATCATTGTGATGACAAGCGCCATGGAGCATTGTGATGACAAGGGCCATGGAGAATTGTGATGACGGGTCCTGGAGCATTGTGGTGACAAGGGCCATGGAGCATTTTGATGACAGGGGTCATGGGGCATTGTGATGAAAGTGGTCATGGAGCATTGTGATTAAAGTGGTCATGGAACATTGTGATAAAAGTGGTCATGTAGCATTGTGATGAAAAGTGCTATGGAGCATTGGGATGACAGGGGTCATGGAGCATTGTGATGACAAATGCGTGGAGATTTGTGATGACGAGGACCATGGGGCATTGAGATTATAAGGATGATGCAGCATTGTGATGACAGGGGCCATGGAGCATTTTAATGACAAGGGACATGGAGCATTGTGATGACAGAGGTCATGGAGCATTGTGGTGACCAGCGGCATGGAGCACTGTGAAGAAAGGGGTACTGTAACATTGTGATGAAAGGGTCAAGGAGCATTTGGATTACAAGGATCATGGAGCATTGTGATGACAAGGGCCATGGAGCATTGTGATGACAGGGCTCATGTGGCATTATGATGACAGTGGTCATGGAGCAATGTGATGAACGTTGTCATGGAGCACTGTGATTACAGGGGCCATGGAGAATTGTGATGACAAAGGCCAGGGAACATTGTGATGACCGGGGTCATGGAGCATTGTGCTGAAAATGGACCTGGAGCATTGTGATGAAAGGGGTCATGGCTCACTGTGATGACAGGGGGCCTGGAACATTGTGATGACAGGGGTCACGGGGCATTGTGATGACAAGGGCCATGGAACATTTTGATGATAGTGGTCATATGGCATTTTGAATGACAGGGGCCATGAAGCATTGTGAGGACAAGAGTCATGGAGACTTGTGATGACAGGGGGCATGGAGCTTTGTGATTTCACAGGCATGTAGCATTTTAGACAAGGCTCATGGAGCATTGGGATGACAGGGGTCATGGAGCATTGTGATGATAAGGGCATGGAGCATTGTGATGACAATGGCATGGAGCATTGCGATGACAAAGTCATGGAGCATTGCGATGACAAAGTCATGGAGCATTGTGATGACAGGGGTTATGGAGCATTGTGATGACAAGGGCGTGGAGCATTGTGATGACAGTGGTCATGGAACATTGTGACGATAAGGGCATCGAGCCGAGTTAGGGACAGTCTAGCGGCCTTGGGACTAAATTCAGTGCCTGAATTAGGCACAGCATAAGGTCTTTAGTTAGCATAAGAGGTAGGACATTAGCTCGGGACAGGGTTAGGGTAAAGGCTTGGAATCGTGTCAGCAAATGACCTAAGGATAGTGTGAAGACCTTTGTTACTGAGACTCTCAGGGACTTATTCAGAAGCAGTGTTAGGGCTTCAGGTCGGGACAGCATCAGGGCCTGACTTAGGGAGAGCGACAGGGCCTGAGTGAGGCCTAATGTCAGGCCCTTAGCTGGGGACACTGTCAGGGAATGACTTAGGAGCAGCATCAGTGCCTTTGTTGGATCAGCTTTAGGTTCTTAGTTAAAGACATGACCGGAGCCCTAGTTAGTCACAGCGTCAAGGCCTCAGTTAGGGAAAGCTTCAGGGTCTGAGTTACAGACAGCCTCATGTCTTCACTTAAAGACAGCGACAGGGCTTTCTTAGGGACAGTGTCAGGACCTTGGTTAGAAATGAGTCAGGATATTAGCTCAGGAGAGTGTCAGGATTTTAGTCATTGCTGGCAGCAGGGCCTATATTAAGGACAGATTCCGGGCCTTTGTTAGATTCAGTGTCTTGGCCTTAGTTAGGAGTAGTCAGGGCCTTAGTTAGGGAGAGCATTAGGGTTTCAGTTAGCATAAGGTGCAGGAGATTATCTCGGGACAGAGTCAGGTTCCAGGCCAGAGACAGTGAAAGGAAATGACCAAGGGATAACGAGAAGACCTTAGTTATTGAGAGCATCAGGGCCTTAGTTAGCAGCAGCGTGAGCAACTTAATCAGGACCAGTGCCAGGGCTTGATGTATGGACAGCATCAGAGCCTAACTAAGGTACAGCAACAGGGCCTAAGTGAGGCCTATCTTTAGGGCCTGAGTAAGGGGCAGTATCAGGGCATGACTTAGGAGCAGCATAAAGGCCTCTGTAGGATCAGCATTAGGGTCTTGGTTAAAGCTATTATCAGGGCCTCCGTTAGGGATAGCCTCAAGGCCTCACTTAGGGACAGCGTCAGGGCTTACTTTGGGAAAGTTTCAGGACCTTGGTAAGACATGGGTCAGGTTATTAGCTCAGGATAATATCAGGTGTTCAGATATTGACGGCAGCAGGGCCTTAGTTAGAGGCAGTGTCAGCGCCAAAGTTAGGACTAGCATCAGAGCCTTTGTTAGGTACAGTGTCAGTGACTGAGTTAGGTGTAGTGTCAGAGCCTTAGTTAGGGACAGTGTCAGGGCCTGCATTAGGACGAGCCTCCAGGCCTCAGTTAGGGACAGGTTCACGGCCTCGGACCTAAATTCAGGGCCTCATTTAGGGACAGAATCAGGGATTTAGCTAGCATAAGGGGATCTACAGCTGAAAGCAACCTGAGCACCACCACAAGAAGATGCACAAGTGAACCATGCACGCTCCTATGAAGGAATATTCCACAGCAGTTGAGTACATTTAGTTTAAAGTTAGTAACACTATAAAAATTATGTTTTGAAGAAAACTATATTCAGAAGATGAAAGAATCTCGTTCTAAAGAATCTCTTTAGCTCATCTCGACATTAGCTAAAGAGAAGGTTGGGTTAAGGTCTAGGGAAAGTGTCAGGAAATGACCTAGGGATAGTGTCAAGACCTTAGTTACTTAGCACATCAGGACCTAATTTAGGAGCAGTGAGTGTCAGGGCTTCGGGTAGGAACAGCGTCAGAGCCTGACTTAGGGAGTGGGACAGGGCCTGAGTGAGGCCTTGCGTCAGGGCCTTAGCTAGAGACAGTGTCAGGGCATGACTTAGGAGCAGCATAAGAGCCACGGTAGGATCAGCCTCAGGGGCTATGTTACAGATATTATCAGGGCCTCTGTTAGGGACAGCCTCAAGGCCTCACTTAGAGACAGCATCAGGGCTTCCTTAGGGACAGTTTCAGGACCTTGGTAAGAGATGGGTCAAGAAATTAGCTCAGGATAGTGTCAGGACGTTAGATATTGACGGCAGCAGGGCCTTAGTTAGGGACAGTGTCAGGCCCTGAATTAGGACGAACATCGAGGCCTTAGGTACGGACAGGGTCACAGCCTCGAGAGTAATTTTAGGCCCTTAGTTAAGGACAGCAGCAGGGCTGTAGTTAGCATAAGAGGCACGACATTTGCTAGGGCCAGGGTCAGGTTACGCTCTAGGGATAGTGTCAGGAAAGGACCTAAGCATAGTGTCAAAAGCTTAGTTACTGAGAGTATCAGATCCTTATTTAGAACCAGTGTCAGGGCTTCAGGTAGGGACAGCATCAGAGCCTGACTTAGGGAGAGCGACAGGGCCTGAGTGAGGCCTAGCGTCAGGCCCTTAGATGAGGACAATGTCAGGGCATGACTTAGGAACAGCATCAGCTCCTCTGTTGGATCGACTTTAGCGTCTTAGATACAGACATCATCAGGTCCTCAGTTAGTCACAGCGTGAAGGCCTCAGTTAGGGAAAGCTTCAGGGCCTGAGTTAGGGACAGCCTCAGTTCTTAACTTAGGGACAGTGATAGGGCTTTCTTAGGGACAGTGTCAGGACCTTGGTTAGAAATATGTCAGGATATTAACTCAGGCTAGTGTCCAGTTTTTAGTTATTGCTGACAGCAGGGCCTATATTAGGGGCAAATTCTGAGCCTTACTTAGAGACAGTGTCAGGGCCTGAGTTAGGACTAGCATCACAGCCCTTGTAAAGTACAGTGTCAGGGACTGAGTTAGGTGTAGTGTCAGGGCTTTAGTTAGGGACAGTGTCAGCGCCTCAGTTAGGATGATCCTCCAAACTTCAGTTAGGGACAGGTTGACGGCCTCAGGACTAATTTCAGGCTCTTAGTTAGAGACAACGTCAGGGATTTAGTTAGCATAAGAGGTTCGACAATAGCTAAAGACAAGTTTAGGTTAAGATCTAGGGAGAGTGTCAGGAAATGACCTAGGGATAGTGTCAAGACCATAGCTAATTAGAGCATCAGTGCCTAATTTAGGCCCAGTGTCAGGGCTTCAGGTAGGGATAGAATCTTAGCCTGACTTAGGGAGAGCGACAGGGCCTGAGTGATGCCTCGAGTCAGGGCCTTAGCTACGGACAGCGTCAGGGCATGACATAGGATCAGCATAAGGTTCTCTGTAGGGTCAGCATTAGGGTCTTAGTTTAAGACATTATCAGGACCTCTGTGAGGGACAGCCTCAGGGCCTCACTTAGGGACAGTGTCAGGGCTAACTTTGGGAGAGTTTCAGGACCTTGGTAAGACATGGGTCAGGATATTAGCTCAGGATAATGTCAGGACTTTAGATATTGATGGTAGCAGCGCCTACGTTAGGGAAAGTTTCAAGGCGTTAGTTAGGAGTAGCGGGCCTCTGATAGGTCCAGTGTCAGATCCTCAGTTAGCAATAGTGTTAGGGCCGTAGTTAGGGACAGTGTCAGGACTGGATGTAGGGCGAGCATCTAGGCCTTAGTTCGGGACAGTTTCATGGTCTTGGGACTAAATTCAGTGCCTGAGGTAGGCACAGCCTAAGGGCTTCAGTTAGCATAAGAGGCAGGACATTAGCTAGTGACCGTGTCAGTTTAACATCTAGGGATAGTGTCAGGAAATGACCTAAGGATAGTGTGAAGACCTTTGTTATGGAGACTCTCAGGGCCTTATTCAGAACCAGTGTTAGGGCTTCAGGTAGGGACAGCATCAGAGCCTGACTTAGGGAGAGCGTTAGGGGCTGCGTGAGGCCTAGCATCAGACACTTAGTGGGGGACACTATCGGGGCATGACTTAGGAGCAGCATCAGGGCCTCTGTTGGATCAGCCTTAGGGTCTTAGTTAAAGACATGATCAGGGTCTGAGTTAGTCACAGCATCAAGGCCTGAGTTACTTAGGGAAAGCTTCAGGGCCTCACTTAGGGACAGCGTCAGGGTTTACTGTGGGACAGTTTCAGGAGCTTGGTAAGACATGGGTCAGGTTATTAGCTCCAGATAATGTCAGGACTTTAGATGTTGATGGCAGCAGCCCTTAGTTAGAGACAGTGTCAGGCCCTGAGTTACGACTAGCATCAGAGCCTTTGTTAGATACAATGTACGGGACTGAATTAGGAGTAGAGTCAGGGCCTTCGTTAGTGGCAGTGTCAGGGCCTGACTTAGGGAGAGCGACAGGGCCTGAGTGAGGCTTAGCATCAGGCCCTTAGCTGGGCACACTGTCAGGGCATGACTTTGGAGCAGCATCAGCGTCTTTGCTGGATCAGCATTAAGGTCTTCGTTAGGTACATGATCAGGGCCTGAATTAGTCACAACTTCAAGGTTTCAGTTAAGGAAAGCTTCAGGGCCTGAGTTAGGGACAGCCTCAGGTCTTCACTTAGGGACAGCGTCAGGGCTTACTTTGGGACAGTTTCAGGACCTTGGAAAGACATAGGTCAGGATATTAGCTCAGGATAATGTCAGGACTTTTGATAGTGATGGCAGCAGGGCCTTAGTTACAGACGGTTTCAGGGCCTGAGTTAGGCCTAGCATCAGAGACTTTGTTAGGTACAGTGTAAGGGACTGAGTTAGCAGTAGTGTCAGGGCCTTGCTTAGGGACTGTGTCAGGGTCTGATTTAGGTGTACTGTCTGAGACCTAGTTAGGGACAGTGCTAGGGCCTGAGTTAGGATTAGTGTCAAGGCCTTATTTAGGACCAATTTCAGGGCCTTAGTTTGGACTAGCATCAGAGCCATTGTTAGGAATCGTATGAGGGCCTGAGTTAGGCATACTATCAGGGCCTTAGTTAGGGACAGTTTTAGGGCCTGAGTTAGGATTAGTGTCAAGGCCTTATTTAGGACCAATTTTAGGGCTTTAGTTTGGACTAGCAACAAAGCCTTTGTTAGGTATCATGTCGGGGCCTCAGTTAGGTGTAGTGTCAGGGCCATTGTTCGGGACAGTATCAGGGCCTGACTTAGGAGAAGTTCAGGGCCTTAGCCAGGGAAAGTGTCAGGGCCTTAGTTAGGGACATTATCAGGGCCTGAATTAGCAGTAGTGTCAAAAGTCCTTAGTGAGGACAGTAAGGAGTCAGTCAGGACTCAGGCCCTGACACTGTTCTTAAATAAGGCCCTGACATTACCTGTAACACAGGTCCTGATCTCATTCCTATCATAGGCGCTGATGTTGGACTTAACTAAGGCCCTGACACTGGTCCTAACTAAAGCTGTGACACTACTCCTAACTCAGGCCCTGACACTGTCCCTAACAAAGCCTGTGACACTACTCCTAAATCAGGCACTGACACTGTCCCTAACTAGGCCCTGACATACACCTAACTCAGGCCCTGACACTGTCTCTAACTAAGGCCCTGATACTACTCCAAATTCAGCACTGACACTGTCACTAACTAAGGCCCTGACACTATTCATAGCTCACGCCCTAACACAACTCCTAAGTCATGCCCTGACAATGTCCCTAACTAAGGCCCTGACACTATTCCTAACTCAGGCGCCGACACAATACTTAAGGAAGGCCCTGACATTACTCCTAACTCAGGCCCTGAAAAGGTCCCTAACTAAGGCCGACACAACTCCTAACTCAGGCACTAACACTGTCCCTAAATAAGGCCCTGAAACTATTCCTAACTGAGGCGCTGATACAATACCTAACGAAGGCACTGATGCTCCTCCTAACTAAGGCCCTGACACTACTCCTATCTCAAGCAATGACACTGTCCCTAACTTAGGCCCCGACTCTACTCCTGACTCAGGCACTGACACTTTCCCTAACTTAGGCCCGGACACTACTCCTTACTAAGCAACTGACACTGTCCCTAACTAAGGCCTTGACGTTACTCTCAACTCAGGCACTAACACTGTCCCTAACTAAGGATTTGACACTACTCTTAACTCAGGCCCTGGCACAGTCCCTAACAAAGGCCTGCCACTACCCCCAACTCTGGCACTGAGAGTGTCCCTAACTACGGCCATCACACTACTCCTAACTCAGGCACTGACGCTGTCCCTAAGTAAGGCCCTGACACTACTCCCAATGCAGGCACTGACGCTGTCCCTAACTAAGGCTCTGACACTACTCCCAACACAGGCATTGACACTGTCCCTAACTAAGGCCCTCACACTACTACTTACTTAGGCACTGACACGCTACCTAACTAAGGCCCTGAGACTACTTCTACCTCAGATCCTGACACTGCCCCTAACGAAGGGCCTGATACTACTCCCAACACAGGCACTGACACTCTCCCTAACTAAGGCCTTGACACTACTTTTAACTCATGCCCTGATGCTGTCCCCGAAAAAGACCCCAAGACTATTCCCAACTCAGGCACTGACACTCTCCCTAACTAAGACCCTGACACTACTCCCATCTCAGCCATTGACACTGTCCCTAATGCCCTGACACCACTTCCAACTCAGGCACTGACACTGTCCCTAACTAGGACCTGACACTACTCCCAACTCAGGCACTGACACTGTCCCTAACTAAGGCCCTGACATAACTCCCAACTCCGGCACTGACACTTTCTCTAACTACGGCCCTGAAACTACTCACAACTCCGGCACTGACCCTGACCCTAACTAGGCCCTGACACTACTCCCAACTCAGGCACTGACACTGTCCCTAATTAAGGTCCTGACATAACTCCCAACTCTGGCACTGACACTTTCTCTAACTAAGGCCCTGTAACTACTCACAACTCAGGCCCTGACACTGTTCCTAACTACCAGTCTCAGACTACTCCTAACTTAGGCCCTGACACTATTCCTAACACAATCACTGACACTGTCCCTAACTAAGGTCCTGAGACGATTCCTAACTCAGACCCTGACACTGTCCATAACTTAGGCCATGTCACTATTCCCAACTCAGGCACTGACGCTCTTCCTAACTAAGGGTCTGACACTACTCCAAACTGAGACACTGACACTCTTCCAAATTAAGGCCTTGACACTACTCTTAACTCAGGCCCTGACACTGTCCATAATAAAGACCCTGAAGAAAATCCCAGCTTAGGCACTGACAATGTCCGTAACTAAGGCCCTGACACTATTCCCATCTCAGCCACTGACACTGTCCCTAACTATGGCCCTGACACTACTCCCAATGCAAGCACTGGCGCTGTCCCTAACTAAGGCACTGGCACTACTCCCAACTCGCCCTGGCTCTGTCCCTAACTAAGGCTCTGACACTACTCCCATTTCAGGCAATGACAGTGTCCCTAACTGAGGCAATGATACTACTCCCAACTCAAGCACTAAGGCTCTGGATCATTGTGATGACAAGCGCCATGGAGCATTGTGATGACAAGGGCCATGGAGAATTGTGATGACGGGTCCTGGAGCATTGTGGTGACAAGGGCCATGGAGCATTTTGATGACAGGGGTCATGGGGCATTGTGATGAAAGTGGTCATGGAGCATTGTGATTAAAGTGGTCATGGAACATTGTGATAAAAGTGGTCATGTAGCATTGTGATGAAAAGTGCTATGGAGCATTGGGATGACAGGGGTCATGGAGCATTGTGATGACAAATGCGTGGAGATTTGTGATGACGAGGACCATGGGGCA
Organism: Balaenoptera physalus; assembly: GCF_965194825.1. Taxonomy (NCBI): domain Eukaryota; kingdom Metazoa; phylum Chordata; class Mammalia; order Artiodactyla; family Balaenopteridae; genus Balaenoptera; species Balaenoptera physalus. The sequence continues at coordinate 2,589,489 of NW_028126517.1, forward strand.
TTGAGATTATAAGGATGATGCAGCATTGTGATGACAGGGGCCATGGAGCATTTTAATGACAAGGGACATGGAGCATTGTGATGACAGAGGTCATGGAGCATTGTGGTGACCAGCGGCATGGAGCACTGTGAAGAAAGGGGTACTGTAACATTGTGATGAAAGGGTCAAGGAGCATTTGGATTACAAGGATCATGGAGCATTGTGATGACAAGGGCCATGGAGCATTGTGATGACAGGGCTCATGTGGCATTATGATGACAGTGGTCATGGAGCAATGTGATGAACGTTGTCATGGAGCACTGTGATTACAGGGGCCATGGAGAATTGTGATGACAAAGGCCAGGGAACATTGTGATGACCGGGGTCATGGAGCATTGTGCTGAAAACGGACCTGGAGCATTGTGATGAAAGGGGTCATGGCTCACTGTGATGACAGGGGGCCTGGAACATTGTGATGACAGGGGTCACGGGGCATTGTGATGACAAGAGCCATGGAACATTTTGATGATAGTGGTCATATAGCATTTTGAATGACAGGGGCCATGAAGCATTGTGAGGACAAGAGTCATGGAGACTTGTGATGACAGGGGGCATGGAGCTTTGTGATTTCACAGGCATGTAGCATTTTAGACAAGGCTCATGGAGCATTGGGATGACAGGGGTCATGGAGCATTGTGATGATAAGGGCATGGAGCATTGTGATGACAATGGCATGGAGCATTGCGATGACAAAGTCATGGAGCATTGCGATGACAAAGTCATGGAGCATTGTGATGACAGGGGTTATGGAGCATTGTGATGACAAGGGCGTGGAGCATTGTGATGACAGTGGTCATGGGACATTGTGACGATAAGGGCATCGAGCCGAGTTAGGGACAGTCTAGCGGCCTTGGGACTAAATTCAGTGCCTGAATTAGGCACAGCATAAGGTCTTTAGTTAGCATAAGAGGTAGGACATTAGCTCGGGACAGGGTTAGGGTAAAGGCTTGGAATCGTGTCAGCAAATGACCTAAGGATAGTGTGAAGACCTTTGTTACTGAGACTCTCAGGGACTTATTCAGAAGCAGTGTTAGGGCTTCAGGTCGGGACAGCATCAGGGCCTGACTTAGGGAGAGCGACAGGGCCTGAGTGAGGCCTAATGTCAGGCCCTTAGCTGGGGACACTGTCAGGGAATGACTTAGGAGCAGCATCAGTGCCTTTGTTGGATCAGCTTTAGGTTCTTAGTTAAAGACATGACCGGAGCCCTAGTTAGTCACAGCGTCAAGGCCTCAGTTAGGGAAAGCTTCAGGGTCTGAGTTACAGACAGCCTCATGTCTTCACTTAAAGACAGCGACAGGGCTTTCTTAGGGACAGTGTCAGGACCTTGGTTAGAAATGAGTCAGGATATTAGCTCAGGAGAGTGTCAGGATTTTAGTCATTGCTGGCAGCAGGGCCTATATTAAGGACAGATTCCGGGCCTTTGTTAGATTCAGTGTCATGGCCTTAGTTAGGAGTAGTCAGGGCCTTAGTTAGGGAGAGCATTAGGGTTTCAGTTAGCATAAGGTGCAGGAGATTATCTCGGGACAGAGTCAGGTTCCAGGCCAGAGACAGTGAAAGGAAATGACCAAGGGATAACGAGAAGACCTTAGTTATTGAGAGCATCAGGGCCTTAGTTAGCAGCAGCGTGAGCAACTTAATCAGGACCAGTGCCAGGGCTTGATGTATGGACAGCATCAGAGCCCAACTAAGGTACAGCAACAGGGCCTAAGTGAGGCCTATCTTTAGGGCCTGAGTAAGGGGCAGTATCAGGGCATGACTTAGGAGCAGCATAAAGGCCTCTGTAGGATCAGCATTAGGGTCTTGGTTAAAGCTATTATCAGGGCCTCCGTTAGGGATAGCCTCAAGGCCTCACTTAGGGACAGCGTCAGGGCTTACTTTGGGAAAGTTTCAGGACCTTGGTAAGACATGGGTCAGGTTATTAGCTCAGGATAATATCAGGTGTTCAGATATTGACGGCAGCAGGGCCTTAGTTAGAGGCAGTGTCAGCGCCAAAGTTAGGACTAGCATCAGAGCCTTTGTTAGGTACAGTGTCAGTGACTGAGTTAGGTGTAGTGTCAGAGCCTTAGTTAGGGACAGTGTCAGGGCCTGCATTAGGACGAGCCTCCAGGCCTCAGTTAGGGACAGGTTCACGGCCTCGGACCTAAATTCAGGGCCTCATTTAGGGACAGAATCAGGGATTTAGCTAGCATAAGGGGATCTACAGCTGAAAGCAACCTGAGCACCACCACAAGAAGATGCACAAGTGAACCATGCACGCTCCTATGAAGGAATATTCCACAGCAGTTGAGTACATTTAGTTTAAAGTTAGTAACACTATAAAAATTATGTTTTGAAGAAAACTATATTCAGAAGATGAAAGAATCTCGTTCTAAAGAATCTCTTTAGCTCATCTCGACATTAGCTAAAGAGAAGGTTGGGTTAAGGTCTAGGGAAAGTGTCAGGAAATGACCTAGGGATAGTGTCAAGACCTTAGTTACTTAGCACATCAGGACCTAATTTAGGAGCAGTGAGTGTCAGGGCTTCGGGTAGGAACAGCGTCAGAGCCTGACTTAGGGAGTGGGACAGGGCCTGAGTGAAGCCTAGCGTCAGGGCCTTAGCTAGAGACAGTGTCAGGGCATGACTTAGGAGCAGCATAAGAGCCACGGTAGGATCAGCCTCAGGGGCTATGTTACAGATATTATCAGGGCCTCTGTTAGGGACAGCCTCAAGGCCTCACTTAGAGACAGCATCAGGGCTTCCTTAGGGACAGTTTCAGGACCTTGGTAAGAGATGGGTCAAGAAATTAGCTCAGGATAGTGTCAGGACGTTAGATATTGACGGCAGCAGGGCCTTAGTTAGGGACAGTGTCAGGCCCTGAATTAGGACGAACTTCGAGGCCTTAGGTACGGACAGGGTCACAGCCTCGAGAGTAATTTTAGGCCCTTAGTTAAGGACAGCAGCAGGGCTGTAGTTAGCATAAGAGGCACGACATTTGCTAGGGCCAGGGTCAGGTTACGCTCTAGGGATAGTGTCAGGAAAGGACCTAAGCATAGTGTCAAAAGCTTAGTTACTGAGAGTATCAGATCCTTATTTAGAACCAGTGTCAGGGCTTCAGGTAGGGACAGCATCAGAGCCTGACTTAGGGAGAGCGACAGGGCCTGAGTGAGGCCTAGCGTCAGGCCCTTAGATGAGGACAATGTCAGGGCATGACTTAGGAACAGCATCAGCTCCTCTGTTGGATCGACTTTAGCGTCTTAGATACAGACATCATCAGGTCCTCAGTTAGTCACAGCGTGAAGGCCTCAGTTAGGGAAAGCTTCAGGGCCTGAGTTAGGGACAGCCTCAGTTCTTAACTTAGGGACAGTGATAGGGCTTTCTTAGGGACAGTGTCAGGACCTTGGTTAGAAATATGTCAGGATATTAACTCAGGCTAGTGTCCAGTTTTTAGTTATTGCTGACAGCAGGGCCTATATTAGGGGCAAATTCTGAGCCTTACTTAGAGACAGTGTCAGGGCCTGAGTTAGGACTAGCATCACAGCCCTTGTAAAGTACAGTGTCAGGGACTGAGTTAGGTGTAGTGTCAGGGCTTTAGTCAGGGACAGTGTCAGCGCCTCAGTTAGGATGATCCTCCAAACTTCAGTTAGGGACAGGTTGACGGCCTCAGGACTAATTTCAGGCTCTTAGTTAGAGACAACGTCAGGGATTTAGTTAGCATAAGAGGTTCGACAATAGCTAAAGACAAGTTTAGGTTAAGATCTAGGGAGAGTGTCAGGAAATGACCTAGGGATAGTGTCAAGACCATAGCTAATTAGAGCATCAGTGCCTAATTTAGGCCCAGTGTCAGGGCTTCAGGTAGGGATAGAATCTTAGCCTGACTTAGGGAGAGCGACAGGGCCTGAGTGATGCCTCGAGTCAGGGCCTTAGCTACGGACAGCGTCAGGGCATGACATAGGATCAGCATAAGGTTCTCTGTAGGGTCAGCATTAGGGTCTTAGTTTAAGACATTATCAGGACCTCTGTGAGGGACAGCCTCAGGGCCTCACTTAGGGACAGTGTCAGGGCTAACTTTGGGAGAGTTTCAGGACCTTGGTAAGACATGGGTCAGGATATTAGCTCAGGATAATGTCAGGACTTTAGATATTGATGGTAGCAGCGCCTACGTTAGGGAAAGTTTCAAGGCGTTAGTTAGGAGTAGCGGGCCTCTGATAGGTCCAGTGTCAGATCCTCAGTTAGCAATAGTGTTAGGGCCGTAGTTAGGGACAGTGTCAGGACTGGATGTAGGGCGAGCATCTAGGCCTTAGTTCGGGACAGTTTCATGGTCTTGGGACTAAATTCAGTGCCTGAGGTAGGCACAGCCTAAGGGCTTCAGTTAGCATAAGAGGCAGGACATTAGCTAGTGACCGTGTCAGTTTAACATCTAGGGATAGTGTCAGGAAATGACCTAAGGATAGTGTGAAGACCTTTGTTATGGAGACTCTCAGGGCCTTATTCAGAACCAGTGTTAGGGCTTCAGGTAGGGACAGCATCAGAGCCTGACTTAGGGAGAGCGTTAGGGGCTGCGTGAGGCCTAGCATCAGACACTTAGTGGGGGACACTATCGGGGCATGACTTAGGAGCAGCATCAGGGCCTCTGTTGGATCAGCCTTAGGGTCTTAGTTAAAGACATGATCAGGGTCTGAGTTAGTCACAGCATCAAGGCCTGAGTTACTTAGGGAAAGCTTCAGGGCCTCACTTAGGGACAGCGTCAGGGTTTACTGTGGGACAGTTTCAGGAGCTTGGTAAGACATGGGTCAGGTTATTAGCTCCAGATAATGTCAGGACTTTAGATGTTGATGGCAGCAGCCCTTAGTTAGAGACAGTGTCAGGCCCTGAGTTACGACTAGCATCAGAGCCTTTGTTAGATACAATGTACGGGACTGAATTAGGAGTAGAGTCAGGGCCTTCGTTAGTGGCAGTGTCAGGGCCTGACTTAGGGAGAGCGACAGGGCCTGAGTGAGGCTTAGCATCAGGCCCTTAGCTGGGCACACTGTCAGGGCATGACTTTGGAGCAGCATCAGCGTCTTTGCTGGATCAGCATTAAGGTCTTCGTTAGGTACATGATCAGGGCCTGAATTAGTCACAACTTCAAGGTTTCAGTTAAGGAAAGCTTCAGGGCCTGAGTTAGGGACAGCCTCAGGTCTTCACTTAGGGACAGCGTCAGGGCTTACTTTGGGACAGTTTCAGGACCTTGGAAAGACATAGGTCAGGATATTAGCTCAGGATAATGTCAGGACTTTTGATAGTGATGGCAGCAGGGCCTTAGTTACAGACGGTTTCAGGGCCTGAGTTAGGCCTAGCATCAGAGACTTTGTTAGGTACAGTGTAAGGGACTGAGTTAGCAGTAGTGTCAGGGCCTTGCTTAGGGACTGTGTCAGGGTCTGATTTAGGTGTACTGTCTGAGACCTAGTTAGGGACAGTGCTAGGGCCTGAGTTAGGATTAGTGTCAAGGCCTTATTTAGGACCAATTTCAGGGCCTTAGTTTGGACTAGCATCAGAGCCATTGTTAGGAATCGTATGAGGGCCTGAGTTAGGCATACTATCAGGGCCTTAGTTAGGGACAGTTTTAGGGCCTGAGTTAGGATTAGTGTCAAGGCCTTATTTAGGACCAATTTTAGGGCTTTAGTTTGGACTAGCAACAAAGCCTTTGTTAGGTATCATGTCGGGGCCTCAGTTAGGTGTAGTGTCAGGGCCATTGTTCGGGACAGTATCAGGGCCTGACTTAGGAGAAGTTCAGGGCCTTAGCCAGGGAAAGTGTCAGGGCCTTAGTTAGGGACATTATCAGGGCCTGAATTAGCAGTAGTGTCAAAAGTCCTTAGTGAGGACAGTAAGGAGTCAGTCAGGACTCAGGCCCTGACACTGTTCTTAAATAAGGCCCTGACATTACCTGTAACACAGGTCCTGATCTCATTCCTATCATAGGCGCTGATGTTGGACTTAACTAAGGCCCTGACACTGGTCCTAACTAAAGCTGTGACACTACTCCTAACTCAGGCCCTGACACTGTCCCTAACAAAGCCTGTGACACTACTCCTAAATCAGGCACTGACACTGTCCCTAACTAGGCCCTGACATACACCTAACTCAGGCCCTGACACTGTCTCTAACTAAGGCCCTGATACTACTCCAAATTCAGCACTGACACTGTCACTAACTAAGGCCCTGACACTATTCATAGCTCACGCCCTAACACAACTCCTAAGTCATGCCCTGACAATGTCCCTAACTAAGGCCCTGACACTATTCCTAACTCAGGCGCCGACACAATACTTAAGGAAGGCCCTGACATTACTCCTAACTCAGGCCCTGAAAAGGTCCCTAACTAAGGCCGACACAACTCCTAACTCAGGCACTAACACTGTCCCTAAATAAGGCCCTGAAACTATTCCTAACTGAGGCGCTGATACAATACCTAACGAAGGCACTGATGCTCCTCCTAACTAAGGCCCTGACACTACTCCTATCTCAAGCAATGACACTGTCCCTAACTTAGGCCCCGACTCTACTCCTGACTCAGGCACTGACACTTTCCCTAACTTAGGCCCGGACACTACTCCTTACTAAGCAACTGACACTGTCCCTAACTAAGGCCTTGACGTTACTCTCAACTCAGGCACTAACACTGTCCCTAACTAAGGATTTGACACTACTCTTAACTCAGGCCCTGGCACAGTCCCTAACAAAGGCCTGCCACTACCCCCAACTCTGGCACTGAGAGTGTCCCTAACTACGGCCATCACACTACTCCTAACTCAGGCACTGACGCTGTCCCTAAGTAAGGCCCTGACACTACTCCCAATGCAGGCACTGACGCTGTCCCTAACTAAGGCTCTGACACTACTCCCAACACAGGCATTGACACTGTCCCTAACTAAGGCCCTCACACTACTACTTACTTAGGCACTGACACGCTACCTAACTAAGGCCCTGAGACTACTTCTACCTCAGATCCTGACACTGCCCCTAACGAAGGGCCTGATACTACTCCCAACACAGGCACTGACACTCTCCCTAACTAAGGCCTTGACACTACTTTTAACTCATGCCCTGATGCTGTCCCCGAAAAAGACCCCAAGACTATTCCCAACTCAGGCACTGACACTCTCCCTAACTAAGACCCTGACACTACTCCCATCTCAGCCATTGACACTGTCCCTAATGCCCTGACACCACTTCCAACTCAGGCACTGACACTGTCCCTAACTAGGACCTGACACTACTCCCAACTCAGGCACTGACACTGTCCCTAACTAAGGCCCTGACATAACTCCCAACTCCGGCACTGACACTTTCTCTAACTACGGCCCTGAAACTACTCACAACTCCGGCACTGACCCTGACCCTAACTAGGCCCTGACACTACTCCCAACTCAGGCACTGACACTGTCCCTAATTAAGGTCCTGACATAACTCCCAACTCTGGCACTGACACTTTCTCTAACTAAGGCCCTGTAACTACTCACAACTCAGGCCCTGACACTGTTCCTAACTACCAGTCTCAGACTACTCCTAACTTAGGCCCTGACACTATTCCTAACACAATCACTGACACTGTCCCTAACTAAGGTCCTGAGACGATTCCTAACTCAGACCCTGACACTGTCCATAACTTAGGCCATGTCACTATTCCCAACTCAGGCACTGACGCTCTTCCTAACTAAGGGTCTGACACTACTCCAAACTGAGACACTGACACTCTTCCAAATTAAGGCCTTGACACTACTCTTAACTCAGGCCCTGACACTGTCCATAATAAAGACCCTGAAGAAAATCCCAGCTTAGGCACTGACAATGTCCGTAACTAAGGCCCTGACACTATTCCCATCTCAGCCACTGACACTGTCCCTAACTATGGCCCTGACACTACTCCCAATGCAAGCACTGGCGCTGTCCCTAACTAAGGCACTGGCACTACTCCCAACTCGCCCTGGCTCTGTCCCTAACTAAGGCTCTGACACTACTCCCATTTCAGGCAATGACAGTGTCCCTAACTGAGGCAATGATACTACTCCCAACTCAAGCACTAAGGCTCTGGATCATTGTGATGACAAGCGCCATGGAGCATTGTGATGACAAGGGCCATGGAGAATTGTGATGACGGGTCCTGGAGCATTGTGGTGACAAGGGCCATGGAGCATTTTGATGACAGGGGTCATGGGGCATTGTGATGAAAGTGGTCATGGAGCATTGTGATTAAAGTGGTCATGGAACATTGTGATAAAAGTGGTCATGTAGCATTGTGATGAAAAGTGCTATGGAGCATTGGGATGACAGGGGTCATGGAGCATTGTGATGACAAATGCGTGGAGATTTGTGATGACGAGGACCATGGGGCATTGAGATTATAAGGATGATGCAGCATTGTGATGACAGGGGCCATGGAGCATTTTAATGACAAGGGACATGGAGCATTGTGATGACAGAGGTCATGGAGCATTGTGGTGACCAGCGGCATGGAGCACTGTGAAGAAAGGGGTACTGTAACATTGTGATGAAAGGGTCAAGGAGCATTTGGATTACAAGGATCATGGAGCATTGTGATGACAAGGGCCATGGAGCATTGTGATGACAGGGCTCATGTGGCATTATGATGACAGTGGTCATGGAGCAATGTGATGAACGTTGTCATGGAGCACTGTGATTACAGGGGCCATGGAGAATTGTGATGACAAAGGCCAGGGAACATTGTGATGACAGGGGTCATGGAGCATTGTGCTGAAAATGGACCTGGAGCATTGTGATGAAAGGGGTCATGGCTCACTGTGATGACAGGGGGCCTGGAACATTGTGATGACAGGGGTCATGGGGCATTGTGATGACAAGGGCCATGGAACATTTTGATGATAGTGGTCATATGGCATTTTGAATGACAGGGGCCATGAAGCATTGTGAGGACAAGAGTCATGGAGACTTGTGATGACAGGGGGCATGGAGCTTTGTGATTTCACAGGCATGTAGCATTTTAGACAAGGCTCATGGAGCATTGGGATGACAGGGGTCATGGAGCATTGTGATGATAAGGGCATGGAGCATTGTGATGACAATGGCATGGAGCATTGCGATGACAAAGTCATGGAGCATTGCGATGACAAAGTCATGGAGCATTGTGATGACAGGGGTTATGGAGCATTGTGATGACAAGGGCGTGGAGCATTGTGATGACAGTGGTCATGGAACATTGTGACGATAAGGGCATCGAGCCGAGTTAGGGACAGTCTAGCGGCCTTGGGACTAAATTCAGTGCCTGAATTAGGCACAGCATAAGGTCTTTAGTTAGCATAAGAGGTAGGACATTAGCTCGGGACAGGGTTAGGGTAAAGGCTTGGAATCGTGTCAGCAAATGACCTAAGGATAGTGTGAAGACCTTTGTTACTGAGACTCTCAGGGACTTATTCAGAAGCAGTGTTAGGGCTTCAGGTCGGGACAGCATCAGGGCCTGACTTAGGGAGAGCGACAGGGCCTGAGTGAGGCCTAATGTCAGGCCCTTAGCTGGGGACACTGTCAGGGAATGACTTAGGAGCAGCATCAGTGCCTTTGTTGGATCAGCTTTAGGTTCTTAGTTAAAGACATGACCGGAGCCCTAGTTAGTCACAGCGTCAAGGCCTCAGTTAGGGAAAGCTTCAGGGTCTGAGTTACAGACAGCCTCATGTCTTCACTTAAAGACAGCGACAGGGCTTTCTTAGGGACAGTGTCAGGACCTTGGTTAGAAATGAGTCAGGATATTAGCTCAGGAGAGTGTCAGGATTTTAGTCATTGCTGGCAGCAGGGCCTATATTAAGGACAGATTCCGGGCCTTTGTTAGATTCAGTGTCATGGCCTTAGTTAGGAGTAGTCAGGGCCTTAGTTAGGGAGAGCATTAGGGTTTCAGTTAGCATAAGGTGCAGGAGATTATCTCGGGACAGAGTCAGGTTCCAGGCCAGAGACAGTGAAAGGAAATGACCAAGGGATAACGAGAAGACCTTAGTTATTGAGAGCATCAGGGCCTTAGTTAGCAGCAGCGTGAGCAACTTAATCAGGACCAGTGCCAGGGCTTGATGTATGGACAGCATCAGAGCCTAACTAAGGTACAGCAACAGGGCCTAAGTGAGGCCTATCTTTAGGGCCTGAGTAAGGGGCAGTATCAGGGCATGACTTAGGAGCAGCATAAAGGCCTCTGTAGGAAAAGCATTAGGGTCTTGATTAAAGCTATTATCAGGGACTCCGTTAGGGATAGCCTCAAGGCCTCACTTAGGGACAGCGTCAGGGCTTACTTTGGGAAAGTTTCAGGACCTTGGTAAGACATGGGTCAGGTTATTAGCTCAGGATAATATCAGGTGTTCAGATATTGACGGCAGCAGGGCCTTAGTTAGAGGCAGTGTCAGCGCCAAAGTTAGGACTAGCATCAGAGCCTTTGTTAGGTACAGTGTCAGTGACTGAGTTAGGTGTAGTGTCAGAGCCTTAGTTAGGGACAGTGTCAGGGCCTGCATTAGGACGAGCCTCCAGGCCTCAGTTAGGGACAGGTTCACGGCCTCGGACCTAAATTCAGGGCCTCATTTAGGGACAGAATCAGGGATTTAGCTAGCATAAGGGGATCTACAGCTGAAAGCAACCTGAGCACCACCACAAGAAGATGCACAAGTGAACCATGCACGCTCCTATGAAGGAATATTCCACAGCAGTTGAGTACATTTAGTTTAAAGTTAGTAACACTATAAAAATTATGTTTTGAAGAAAACTATATTCAGAAGATGAAAGAATCTCGTTCTAAAGAATCTCTTTAGCTCATCTCGACATTAGCTAAAGAGAAGGTTGGGTTAAGGTCTAGGGAAAGTGTCAGGAAATGACCTAGGGATAGTGTCAAGACCTTAGTTACTTAGCACATCAGGACCTAATTTAGGAGCAGTGAGTGTCAGGGCTTCGGGTAGGAACAGCGTCAGAGCCTGACTTAGGGAGTGGGACAGGGCCTGAGTGAAGCCTAGCGTCAGGGCCTTAGCTAGAGACAGTGTCAGGGCATGACTTAGGAGCAGCATAAGAGCCACGGTAGGATCAGCCTCAGGGGCTATGTTACAGATATTATCAGGGCCTCTGTTAGGGACAGCCTCAAGGCCTCACTTAGAGACAGCATCAGGGCTTCCTTAGGGACAGTTTCAGGACCTTGGTAAGAGATGGGTCAAGAAATTAGCTCAGGATAGTGTCAGGACGTTAGATATTGACGGCAGCAGGGCCTTAGTTAGGGACAGTGTCAGGCCCTGAATTAGGACGAACTTCGAGGCCTTAGGTACGGACAGGGTCACAGCCTCGAGAGTAATTTTAGGCCCTTAGTTAAGGACAGCAGCAGGGCTGTAGTTAGCATAAGAGGCACGACATTTGCTAGGGCCAGGGTCAGGTTACGCTCTAGGGATAGTGTCAGGAAAGGACCTAAGCATAGTGTCAAAAGCTTAGTTACTGAGAGTATCAGATCCTTATTTAGAACCAGTGTCAGGGCTTCAGGTAGGGACAGCATCAGAGCCTGACTTAGGGAGAGCGACAGGGCCTGAGTGAGGCCTAGCGTCAGGCCCTTAGATGAGGACAATGTCAGGGCATGACTTAGGAACAGCATCAGCTCCTCTGTTGGATCGACTTTAGCGTCTTAGATACAGACATCATCAGGTCCTCAGTTAGTCACAGCGTGAAGGCCTCAGTTAGGGAAAGCTTCAGGGCCTGAGTTAGGGACAGCCTCAGTTCTTAACTTAGGGACAGTGATAGGGCTTTCTTAGCGACAGTGTCAGGACCTTGGTTAGAAATATGTCAGGATATTAACTCAGGCTAGTGTCCAGTTTTTAGTTATTGCTGACAGCAGGGCCTATATTAGGGGCAAATTCTGAGCCTTACTTAGAGACAGTGTCAGGGCCTGAGTTAGGACTAGCATCACAGCCCTTGTAAAGTACAGTGTCAGGGACTGAGTTAGGTGTAGTGTCAGGGCTTTAGTTAGGGACAGTGTCAGCGCCTCAGTTAGGATGATCCTCCAAACTTCAGTTAGGGACAGGTTGACGGCCTCAGGACTAATTTCAGGCTCTTAGTTAGAGACAACGTCAGGGATTTAGTTAGCATAAGAGGTTTGACAATAGCTAAAGACAAGTTTAGGTTAAGATCTAGGGAGAGTGTCAGGAAATGACCTAGGGATAGTGTCAAGACCATAGCTAATTAGAGCATCAGTGCCTAATTTAGGCCCAGTGTCAGGGCTTCAGGTAGGGATAGAATCTTAGCCTGACTTAGGGAGAGCGACAGGGCCTGAGTGATGCCTCGAGTCAGGGCCTTAGCTACGGACAGCGTCAGGGCATGACATAGGATCAGCATAAGGTTCTCTGTAGGGTCAGCATTAGGGTCTTAGTTTAAGACATTATCAGGACCTCTGTGAGGGACAGCCTCAGGGCCTCACTTAGGGACAGTGTCAGGGCTAACTTTGGGAGAGTTTCAGGACCTTGGTAAGACATGGGTCAGGATATTAGCTCAGGATAATGTCAGGACTTTAGATATTGATGGTAGCAGCGCCTACGTTAGGGAAAGTTTCAAGGCGTTAGTTAGGAGTAGCGGGCCTCTGATAGGTCCAGTGTCAGATCCTCAGTTAGCAATAGTGTTAGGGCCGTAGTTAGGGACAGTGTCAGGACTGGATGTAGGGCGAGCATCTAGGCCTTAGTTCGGGACAGTTTCATGGTCTTGGGACTAAATTCAGTGCCTGAGGTAGGCACAGCCTAAGGGCTTCAGTTAGCATAAGAGGCAGGACATTAGCTAGTGACCGTGTCAGTTTAACATCTAGGGATAGTGTCAGGAAATGACCTAAGGATAGTGTGAAGACCTTTGTTATGGAGACTCTCAGGGCCTTATTCAGAACCAGTGTTAGGGCTTCAGGTAGGGACAGCATCAGAGCCTGACTTAGGGAGAGCGTTAGGGGCTGCGTGAGGCCTAGCATCAGACACTTAGTGGGGGACACTATCGGGGCATGACTTAGGAGCAGCATCAGGGCCTCTGTTGGATCAGCCTTAGGGTCTTAGTTAAAGACATGATCAGGGTCTGAGTTAGTCACAGCATCAAGGCCTGAGTTACTTAGGGAAAGCTTCAGGGCCTCACTTAGGGACAGCGTCAGGGTTTACTGTGGGACAGTTTCAGGAGCTTGGTAAGACATGGGTCAGGTTATTAGCTCCAGATAATGTCAGGACTTTAGATGTTGATGGCAGCAGCCCTTAGTTAGAGACAGTGTCAGGCCCTGAGTTACGACTAGCATCAGAGCCTTTGTTAGATACAATGTACGGGACTGAATTAGGAGTAGAGTCAGGGCCTTCGTTAGTGGCAGTGTCAGGGCCTGACTTAGGGAGAGCGACAGGGCCTGAGTGAGGCTTAGCATCAGGCCCTTAGCTGGGCACACTGTCAGGGCATGACTTTGGAGCAGCATCAGCGTCTTTGCTGGATCAGCATTAAGGTCTTCGTTAGGTACATGATCAGGGCCTGAATTAGTCACAGCTTCAAGGTTTCAGTTAAGGAAAGCTTCAGGGCCTGAGTTAGGGACAGCCTCAGGTCTTCACTTAGGGACAGCGTCAGGGCTTACTTTGGGACAGTTTCAGGACCTTGGAAAGACATAGGTCAGGATATTAGCTCAGGATAATGTCAGGACTTTTGATAGTGATGGCAGCAGGGCCTTAGTTACAGACGGTTTCAGGGCCTGAGTTAGGCCTAGCATCAGAGACTTTGTTAGGTACAGTGTAAGGGACTGAGTTAGCAGTAGTGTCAGGGCCTTGCTTAGGGACTGTGTCAGGGTCTGATTTAGGTGTACTGTCTGAGACCTAGTTAGGGACAGTGCTAGGGCCTGAGTTAGGATTAGTGTCAAGGCCTTATTTAGGACCAATTTCAGGGCCTTAGTTTGGACTAGCATCAGAGCCATTGTTAGGAATCGTATGAGGGCCTGAGTTAGGCATACTATCAGGGCCTTAGTTAGGGACAGTTTTAGGGCCTGAGTTAGGATTAGTGTCAAGGCCTTATTTAGGACCAATTTTAGGGCTTTAGTTTGGACTAGCAACAAAGCCTTTGTTAGGTATCATGTCGGGGCCTCAGTTAGGTGTAGTGTCAGGGCCATTGTTCGGGACAGTATCAGGGCCTGACTTAGGAGAAGTTCAGGGCCTTAGCCAGGGAAAGTGTCAGGGCCTTAGTTAGGGACATTATCAGGGCCTGAATTAGCAGTAGTGTCAAAAGTCCTTAGTGAGGACAGTAAGGAGTCAGTCAGGACTCAGGCCCTGACACTGTTCTTAAATAAGGCCCTGACATTACCTGTAACACAGGTCCTGATCTCATTCCTATCATAGGCGCTGATGTTGGACTTAACTAAGGCCCTGACACTGGTCCTAACTAAAGCTGTGACACTACTCCTAACTCAGGCCCTGACACTGTCCCTAACAAAGCCTGTGACACTACTCCTAAATCAGGCACTGACACTGTCCCTAACTAGGCCCTGACATACACCTAACTCAGGCCCTGACACTGTCTCTAACTAAGGCCCTGATACTACTCCAAATTCAGCACTGACACTGTCACTAACTAAGGCCCTGACACTATTCATAGCTCACGCCCTAACACAACTCCTAAGTCATGCCCTGACAATGTCCCTAACTAAGGCCCTGACACTATTCCTAACTCAGGCGCCGACACAATACTTAAGGAAGGCCCTGACATTACTCCTAACTCAGGCCCTGAAAAGGTCCCTAACTAAGGCCGACACAACTCCTAACTCAGGCACTAACACTGTCCCTAAATAAGGCCCTGAAACTATTCCTAACTGAGGCGCTGATACAATACCTAACGAAGGCACTGATGCTCCTCCTAACTAAGGCCCTGACACTACTCCTATCTCAAGCAATGACACTGTCCCTAACTTAGGCCCCGACTCTACTCCTGACTCAGGCACTGACACTTTCCCTAACTTAGGCCCGGACACTACTCCTTACTAAGCAACTGACACTGTCCCTAACTAAGGCCTTGACGTTACTCTCAACTCAGGCACTAACACTGTCCCTAACTAAGGATTTGACACTACTCTTAACTCAGGCCCTGGCACAGTCCCTAACAAAGGCCTGCCACTACCCCCAACTCTGGCACTGAGAGTGTCCCTAACTACGGCCATCACACTACTCCTAACTCAGGCACTGACGCTGTCCCTAAGTAAGGCCCTGACACTACTCCCAATGCAGGCACTGACGCTGTCCCTAACTAAGGCTCTGACACTACTCCCAACACAGGCATTGACACTGTCCCTAACTAAGGCCCTCACACTACTACTTACTTAGGCACTGACACGCTACCTAACTAAGGCCCTGAGACTACTTCTACCTCAGATCCTGACACTGCCCCTAACGAAGGGCCTGATACTACTCCCAACACAGGCACTGACACTCTCCCTAACTAAGGCCTTGACACTACTTTTAACTCATGCCCTGATGCTGTCCCCGAAAAAGACCCCAAGACTATTCCCAACTCAGGCACTGACACTCTCCCTAACTAAGACCCTGACACTACTCCCATCTCAGCCATTGACACTGTCCCTAATGCCCTGACACCACTTCCAACTCAGGCACTGACACTGTCCCTAACTAGGACCTGACACTACTCCCAACTCAGGCACTGACACTGTCCCTAACTAAGGCCCTGACATAACTCCCAACTCCGGCACTGACACTTTCTCTAACTACGGCCCTGAAACTACTCACAACTCCGGCACTGACCCTGACCCTAACTAGGCCCTGACACTACTCCCAACTCAGGCACTGACACTGTCCCTAATTAAGGTCCTGACATAACTCCCAACTCTGGCACTGACACTTTCTCTAACTAAGGCCCTGTAACTACTCACAACTCAGGCCCTGACACTGTTCCTAACTACCAGTCTCAGACTACTCCTAACTTAGGCCCTGACACTATTCCTAACACAATCACTGACACTGTCCCTAACTAAGGTCCTGAGACGATTCCTAACTCAGACCCTGACACTGTCCATAACTTAGGCCATGTCACTATTCCCAACTCAGGCACTGACGCTCTTCCTAACTAAGGGTCTGACACTACTCCAAACTGAGACACTGACACTCTTCCAAATTAAGGCCTTGACACTACTCTTAACTCAGGCCCTGACACTGTCCATAATAAAGACCCTGAAGAAAATCCCAGCTTAGGCACTGACAATGTCCGTAACTAAGGCCCTGACACTATTCCCATCTCAGCCACTGACACTGTCCCTAACTATGGCCCTGACACTACTCCCAATGCAAGCACTGGCGCTGTCCCTAACTAAGGCACTGGCACTACTCCCAACTCGCCCTGGCTCTGTCCCTAACTAAGGCTCTGACACTACTCCCATTTCAGGCAATGACAGTGTCCCTAACTGAGGCAATGATACTACTCCCAACTCAAGCACTAAGGCTCTGGAACATTGTGATGACAAGCGCCATGGAGCATTGTGATGACAAGGGCCATGGAGAATTGTGATGACGGGTCCTGGAGCATTGTGGTGACAAGGGCCATGGAGCATTTTGATGACAGGGGTCATGGGGCATTGTGATGAAAGTGGTCATGGAGCATTGTGATTAAAGTGGTCATGGAACATTGTGATAAAAGTGGTCATGTAGCATTGTGATGAAAAGTGCTATGGAGCATTGGGATGACAGGGGTCATGGAGCATTGTGATGACAAATGCGTGGAGATTTGTGATGACGAGGACCATGGGGCATTGAGATTATAAGGATGATGCAGCATTGTGATGACAGGGGCCATGGAGCATTTTAATGACAAGGGACATGGAGCATTGTGATGACAGAGGTCATGGAGCATTGTGGTGACCAGCGGCATGGAGCACTGTGAAGAAAGGGGTACTGTAACATTGTGATGAAAGGGTCAAGGAGCATTTGGATTACAAGGATCATGGAGCATTGTGATGACAAGGGCCATGGAGCATTGTGATGACAGGGCTCATGTGGCATTATGATGACAGTGGTCATGGAGCAATGTGATGAACGTTGTCATGGAGCACTGTGATTACAGGGGCCATGGAGAATTGTGATGACAAAGGCCAGGGAACATTGTGATGACAGGGGTCATGGAGCATTGTGCTGAAAACGGACCTGGAGCATTGTGATGAAAGGGGTCATGGCTCACTGTGATGACAGGGGGCCTGGAACATTGTGATGACAGGGGTCACGGGGCATTGTGATGACAAGGGCCATGGAACATTTTGATGATAGTGGTCATATGGCATTTTGAATGACAGGGGCCATGAAGCATTGTGAGGACAAGAGTCATGGAGACTTGTGATGACAGGGGGCATGGAGCTTTGTGATTTCACAGGCATGTAGCATTTTAGACAAGGCTCATGGAGCATTGGGATGACAGGGGTCATGGAGCATTGTGATGATAAGGGCATGGAGCATTGTGATGACAATGGCATGGAGCATTGCGATGACAAAGTCATGGAGCATTGCGATGACAAAGTCATGGAGCATTGTGATGACAGGGGTTATGGAGCATTGTGATGACAAGGGCGTGGAGCATTGTGATGACAGTGGTCATGGAACATTGTGACGATAAGGGCATCGAGCCGAGTTAGGGACAGTCTAGCGGCCTTGGGACTAAATTCAGTGCCTGAATTAGGCACAGCATAAGGTCTTTAGTTAGCATAAGATTAGGACATTAGCTCGGGACAGGGTTAGGGTAAAGGCTTGGAATCGTGTCAGCAAATGACCTAAGGATAGTGTGAAGACCTTTGTTACTGAGACTCTCAGGGACTTATTCAGAAGCAGTGTTAGGGCTTCAGGTCGGGACAGCATCAGGGCCTGACTTAGGGAGAGCGACAGGGCCTGAGTGAGGCCTAATGTCAGGCCCTTAGCTGGGGACACTGTCAGGGAATGACTTAGGAGCAGCATCAGTGCCTTTGTTGGATCAGCTTTAGGTTCTTAGTTAAAGACATGACCGGAGCCCTAGTTAGTCACAGCGTCAAGGCCTCAGTTAGGGAAAGCTTCAGGGTCTGAGTTACAGACAGCCTCATGTCTTCACTTAAAGACAGCGACAGGGCTTTCTTAGGGACAGTGTCAGGACCTTGGTTAGAAATGAGTCAGGATATTAGCTCAGGAGAGTGTCAGGATTTTAGTCATTGCTGGCAGCAGGGCCTATATTAAGGACAGATTCCGGGCCTTTGTTAGATTCAGTGTCATGGCCTTAGTTAGGAGTAGTCAGGGCCTTAGTTAGGGAGAGCATTAGGGTTTCAGTTAGCATAAGGTGCAGGAGATTATCTCGGGACAGAGTCAGGTTCCAGGCCAGAGACAGTGAAACGAAATGACCAAGGGATAACGAGAAGACCTTAGTTATTGAGAGCATCGGGGCCTTAGTTAGCAGCAGCGTGAGCACCTTAATCAGGACCAGTGCCAGGGCTTGATGTATGGACAGCATCAGAGCCTAACTAAGGTACAGCAACAGGGCCTAAGTGAGGCCGATCTTTAGGGCCTGAGTAAGGGGCAGTATCAGGGCATGACTTAGGAGCAGCATAAAGGCCTCTGTAGGATCAGCATTAGGGTCTTGGTTAAAGCTATTATCAGGGCCTCCGTTAGGGATAGCCTCAAGGCCTCACTTAGGGACAGCGTCAGGGCTTACTTTGGGAAAGTTTCAGGACCTTGGTAAGACATGGGTCAGGCTATTAGCTCAGGATAATATCAGGTGTTCAGATATTGATGGCAGCAGGGCCTTAGTTAGAGGCAGTGTCAGCGCCTAAGTTAGGACTAGCATCAGAGCCTTTGTTAGGTACAGTGTCAGTGACTGAGTTAGGTGTAGTGTCAGAGCCTTAGTTAGGGACAGTGTCAGGGCCTGCATTAGGACGAGCCTCCAGGCCTCAGTTAGGGACAGGTTCACGGCCTCGGACCTAAATTCACGGCCTCATTTAGGGACAGAATCAGGGATTTAGCTAGCATAAGGGGATCTACAGCTGAAAGCAACCTGAACACCACCACAAGCAGATGCACAAGTGAACCATGCACGCTCCTATGAAGGAATATTCCACAGCAGTTGAGTACATTTTGTTTAAAGTTAGTAACACTATAAAAATTATGTTTTGAAGAAAACTATATTCAGAAGATGAAAGAATCTCGTTCTAAAGAATCTCTTTAGCTCATCTCGACATTAGCTAAAGAGAAGGTTGGGTTAAGGTCTAGGGAGAGTGTCAGGAAATGACCTAGGGATAGTGTCAAGACCTTAGTTACTTAGCACATCAGGACCTAATATAGGAGCAGTGAGTGTCAGGGCTTCGGGTAGGAACAGCGTCAGAGCCTGACTTAGGGAGTGGGACAGGGCCTGAGTGAGGCCTTGCGTCAGGGCCTTAGCTAGAGACAGTGTCAGGGCATGACTTAGGAGCAGCATAAGAGCCACGGTAGGATCAGCCTCAGGGGCTATGTTACAGATATTATCAGGGCCTCTGTTAGGGACAGCCTCAAGGCCTCACTTAGAGACAGCATCAGGGCTTCCTTAGGGACAGTTTCAGGACCTTGGTAAGAGATGGGTCAAGAAATTAGCTCAGGATAGTGTCAGGACGTTAGATATTGACGGCAGCAGGGCCTTAGTTAGGGACAGTGTCAGGCCCTGAATTAGGACGAACATCGAGGCCTTAGGTACGGACAGGGTCACAGCCTCGAGAGTAATTTTAGGCCCTTAGTTAAGGACAGCAGCAGGGCTGTAGTTAGCATAAGAGGCACGACATTTGCTAGGGCCAGGGTCAGGTTACGCTCTAGGGATAGTGTCAGGAAAGGACCTAAGCATAGTGTCAAAACCTTAGTTACTGAGAGTATCAGATCCTTATTTAGAACCAGTGTCAGGGCTTCAGGTAGGGACAGCATCAGAGCCTGACTTAGGGAGAGCGACAGGGCCTGAGTGAGGCCTAGCGTCAGGCCCTTAGATGAGGACAATGTCAGGGCATGACTTAGGAACAGCATCAGCTCCTCTGTTGGATCGACTTTAGCGTCTTAGATACAGACATCATCAGGTCCTCAGTTAGTCACAGCGTGAAGGCCTCAGTTAGGGAAAGCTTCAGGGCCTGAGTTAGGGACAGCCTCAGTTCTTAACTTAGGGACAGTGATAGGGCTTTCTTAGGGACAGTGTCAGGACCTTGGTTAGAAATATGTCAGGATATTAACTCAGGCTAGTGTCCAGTTTTTAGTTATTGCTGA
Source organism: Balaenoptera physalus (assembly GCF_965194825.1). Classification (NCBI taxonomy): domain Eukaryota; kingdom Metazoa; phylum Chordata; class Mammalia; order Artiodactyla; family Balaenopteridae; genus Balaenoptera; species Balaenoptera physalus. The sequence continues at coordinate 2,609,744 of NW_028126517.1, forward strand.
CAGCAGGGCCTATATTAGGGGCAAATTCTGAGCCTTACTTAGAGACAGTGTCAGGGCCTGAGTTAGGACTAGCATCACAGCCCTTGTAAAGTACAGTGTCAGGGACTGAGTTAGGTGTAGTGTCAGGGCTTTAGTTAGGGACAGTGTCAGCGCCTCAGTTAGGATGATCCTCCAAACTTCAGTTAGGGACAGGTTGACGGCCTCAGGACTAATTTCAGGCTCTTAGTTAGAGACAACGTCAGGGATTTAGTTAGCATAAGAGGTTCGACAATAGCTAAAGACAAGTTTAGGTTAAGATCTAGGGAGAGTGTCAGGAAATGACCTAGGGATAGTGTCAAGACCATAGCTAATTAGAGCATCAGTGCCTAATTTAGGCCCAGTGTCAGGGCTTCAGGTAGGGATAGAATCTTAGCCTGACTTAGGGAGAGCGACAGGGCCTGAGTGATGCCTCGAGTCAGGGCCTTAGCTACGGACAGCGTCAGGGCATGACATAGGATCAGCATAAGGTTCTCTGTAGGGTCAGCATTAGGGTCTTAGTTTAAGACATTATCAGGACCTCTGTGAGGGACAGCCTCAGGGCCTCACTTAGGGACAGTGTCAGGGCTAACTTTGGGAGAGTTTCAGGACCTTGGTAAGACATGGGTCAGGATATTAGCTCAGGATAATGTCAGGACTTTAGATATTGATGGTAGCAGCGCCTACGTTAGGGAAAGTTTCAAGGCGTTAGTTAGGAGTAGCGGGCCTCTGATAGGTCCAGTGTCAGATCCTCAGTTAGCAATAGTGTTAGGGCCGTAGTTAGGGACAGTGTCAGGACTGGATGTAGGGCGAGCATCTAGGCCTTAGTTCGGGACAGTTTCATGGTCTTGGGACTAAATTCAGTGCCTGAGGTAGGCACAGCCTAAGGGCTTCAGTTAGCATAAGAGGCAGGACATTAGCTAGTGACCGTGTCAGTTTAACATCTAGGGATAGTGTCAGGAAATGACCTAAGGATAGTGTGAAGACCTTTGTTATGGAGACTCTCAGGGCCTTATTCAGAACCAGTGTTAGGGCTTCAGGTAGGGACAGCATCAGAGCCTGACTTAGGGAGAGCGTTAGGGGCTGCGTGAGGCCTAGCATCAGACACTTAGTGGGGGACACTATCGGGGCATGACTTAGGAGCAGCATCAGGGCCTCTGTTGGATCAGCCTTAGGGTCTTAGTTAAAGACATGATCAGGGTCTGAGTTAGTCACAGCATCAAGGCCTGAGTTACTTAGGGAAAGCTTCAGGGCCTCACTTAGGGACAGCGTCAGGGTTTACTGTGGGACAGTTTCAGGAGCTTGGTAAGACATGGGTCAGGTTATTAGCTCCAGATAATGTCAGGACTTTAGATGTTGATGGCAGCAGCCCTTAGTTAGAGACAGTGTCAGGCCCTGAGTTACGACTAGCATCAGAGCCTTTGTTAGATACAATGTACGGGACTGAATTAGGAGTAGAGTCAGGGCCTTCGTTAGTGGCAGTGTCAGGGCCTGACTTAGGGAGAGCGACAGGGCCTGAGTGAGGCTTAGCATCAGGCCCTTAGCTGGGCACACTGTCAGGGCATGACTTTGGAGCAGCATCAGCGTCTTTGCTGGATCAGCATTAAGGTCTTCGTTAGGTACATGATCAGGGCCTGAATTAGTCACAACTTCAAGGTTTCAGTTAAGGAAAGCTTCAGGGCCTGAGTTAGGGACAGCCTCAGGTCTTCACTTAGGGACAGCGTCAGGGCTTACTTTGGGACAGTTTCAGGACCTTGGAAAGACATAGGTCAGGATATTAGCTCAGGATAATGTCAGGACTTTTGATAGTGATGGCAGCAGGGCCTTAGTTACAGACGGTTTCAGGGCCTGAGTTAGGCCTAGCATCAGAGACTTTGTTAGGTACAGTGTAAGGGACTGAGTTAGCAGTAGTGTCAGGGCCTTGCTTAGGGACTGTGTCAGGGTCTGATTTAGGTGTACTGTCTGAGACCTAGTTAGGGACAGTGCTAGGGCCTGAGTTAGGATTAGTGTCAAGGCCTTATTTAGGACCAATTTCAGGGCCTTAGTTTGGACTAGCATCAGAGCCATTGTTAGGAATCGTATGAGGGCCTGAGTTAGGCATACTATCAGGGCCTTAGTTAGGGACAGTTTTAGGGCCTGAGTTAGGATTAGTGTCAAGGCCTTATTTAGGACCAATTTTAGGGCTTTAGTTTGGACTAGCAACAACGCCTTTGTTAGGTATCATGTCGGGGCCTCAGTTAGGTGTAGTGTCAGGGCCATTGTTCGGGACAGTATCAGGGCCTGACTTAGGAGAAGTTCAGGGCCTTAGCCAGGGAAAGTGTCAGGGCCTTAGTTAGGGACATTATCAGGGCCTGAATTAGCAGTAGTGTCAAAAGTCCTTAGTGAGGACAGTAAGGAGTCAGTCAGGACTCAGGCCCTGACACTGTTCTTAAATAAGGCCCTGACATTACCTGTAACACAGGTCCTGATCTCATTCCTATCATAGGCGCTGATGTTGGACTTAACTAAGGCCCTGACACTGGTCCTAACTAAAGCTGTGACACTACTCCTAACTCAGGCCCTGACACTGTCCCTAACAAAGCCTGTGACACTACTCCTAAATCAGGCACTGACACTGTCCCTAACTAGGCCCTGACATACACCTAACTCAGGCCCTGACACTGTCTCTAACTAAGGCCCTGATACTACTCCAAACTCAGCACTGACACTGTCACTAACTAAGGCCCTGACACTATTCATAGCTCACGCCCTAACACAACTCCTAAGTCATGCCCTGACAATGTCCCTAACTAAGGCCCTGACACTATTCCTAACTCAGGCGCCGACACAATACTTAAGGAAGGCCCTGACATTACTCCTAACTCAGGCCCTGAAAAGGTCCCTAACTAAGGCCAACACAACTCCTAACTCAGGCACTAACACTGTCCCTAAATAAGGCCCTGAAACTATTCCTAACTGAGGCGCTGATACAATACCTAACGAAGGCACTGATACTCCTCCTAACTAAGGCCCTGACACTACTCCTATCTCAAGCAATGACACTGTCCCTAACTTAGGCCCCGACTCTACTCCTGACTCAGGCACTGACACTTGCCCTAACTTAGGCCTGGACACTACTCCTTACTAAGCAACTGACACTGTCCCTAACTAAGGCCTTGACGTTACTCTCAACTCAGGCACTAACACTGTCCCTAAGTAAGGATTTGACACTACTCTTAACTCAGGCCCTGGCACAGTCCCTAACAAAGGCCTGCCACTACCCCCAACTCTGGCACTGAGAGTGTCCCTAACTACGGCCATCACACTACTCCTAACTCAGGCACTGACGCTGTCCCTAAGTAAGGCCCTGACACTACTCCCAATGCAGGCACTGACGCTGTCCCTAACTAAGGCTCTGACACTACTCCCAACACAGGCATTGACACTGTCCCTAACTAAGGCCCTCACACTACTACTTACTTAGGCACTGACACGCTACCTAACTAAGGCCCTGAGACTACTTCTACCTCAGATCCTGACACTGCCCCTAACGAAGGGCCTGATACTACTCCCAACACAGGCACTGACACTCTCCCTAACTAAGGCCTTGACACTACTTTTAACTCATGCCCTGATGCTGTCCCCGAAAAAGACCCCAAGACTATTCCCAACTCAGGCACTGACACTCTCCTTAACTAAGACCCTGACACTACTCCCATCTCAGCCATTGACACTGTCCCTAATGCCCTGACACCACTTCCAACTCAGGCACTGACACTGTCCCTAACTAGGACCTGACACTACTCCCAACTCAGGCACTGACACTGTCCCTAAGGCCCTGACATAACTCCCAACTCCGGCACTGACACTTTCTCTAACTACGGCCCTGAAACTACTCACAACTCCGGCACTGACCCTGACCCTAACTAGGCCCTGACACTACTCCCAACTCAGGCACTGACACTGTCCCTAATTAAGGTCCTGACATAACTCCCAACTCTGGCACTGACACTTTCTCTAACTAAGGCCCTGTAACTACTCACAACTCAGGCCCTGACACTGTTCCTAACTACCAGTCTCAGACTACTCCTAACTTAGGCCCTGACACTATTCCTAACACAATCACTGACACTGTCCCTAACTAAGGTCCTGAGACGATTCCTAACTCAGACCCTGACACTGTCCATAACTTAGGCCATGTCACTATTCCCAACTCAGGCACTGACGCTCTTCCTAACTAAGGGTCTGACACTACTCCAAACTGAGACACTGACACTCTTCCAAATTAAGGCCTTGACACTACTCTTAACTCAGGCCCTGACACTGTCCATAATAAAGACCCTGAAGAAAATCCCAGCTTAGGCACTGACAATGTCCGTAACTAAGGCCCTGACACTATTCCCATCTCAGCCACTGACACTGTCCCTAACTATGGCCCTGACACTACTCCCAATGCAAGCACTGGTGCTGTCCCTAACTAAGGCACTGGCACTACTCCCAACTCGCCCTGGCTCTGTCCCTAACTAAGGCTCTGACACTACTCCCATTTCAGGCAATGACAGTGTCCCTAACTGAGGCAATGATACTACTCCCAACTCAAGCACTAAGGCTCTGGATCATTGTGATGACAAGCGCCATGGAGCATTGTGATGACAAGGGCCATGGAGAATTGTGATGACGGGTCCTGGAGCATTGTGGTGACAAGGGCCATGGAGCATTTTGATGACAGGGGTCATGGGGCATTGTGATGAAAGTGGTCATGGAGCATTGTGATTAAAGTGGTCATGGAACATTGTGATAAAAGTGGTCATGTAGCATTGTGATGAAAAGTGCTATGGAGCATTGGGATGACAGGGGTCATGGAGCATTGTGATGACAAATGCGTGGAGATTTGTGATGACGAGGACCATGGGGCATTGAGATTATAAGGATGATGCAGCATTGTGATGACAGGGGCCATGGAGCATTTTAATGACAAGGGACATGGAGCATTGTGATGACAGAGGTCATGGAGCATTGTGGTGACCAGCGGCATGGAGCATTGTGAAGAAAGGGGTACTGTAACATTGTGATGAAAGGGTCAAGGAGCATTTGGATTACAAGGATCATGGAGCATTGTGATGACAAGGGCCATGGAGCATTGTGATGACAGGGCTCATGTGGCATTATGATGACAGTGGTCATGGAGCAATGTGATGAACGTTGTCATGGAGCACTGTGATTACAGGGGCCATGGAGAATTGTGATGACAAAGGCCAGGGAACATTGTGATGACAGGGGTCATGGAGCATTGTGCTGAAAACGGACCTGGAGCATTGTGATGAAAGGGGTCATGGCTCACTGTGATGACAGGGGGCCTGGAACATTGTGATGACAGGGGTCACGGGGCATTGTGATGACAAGGGCCATGGAACATTTTGATGATAGTGGTCATATGGCATTTTGAATGACAGGGGCCATGAAGCATTGTGAGGACAAGAGTCATGGAGACTTGTGATGACAGGGGGCATGGAGCTTTGTGATTTCACAGGCATGTAGCATTTTAGACAAGGCTCATGGAGCATTGGGATGACAGGGGTCATGGAGCATTGTGATGATAAGGGCATGGAGCATTGTGATGACAATGGCATGGAGCATTGCGATGACAAAGTCATGGAGCATTGCGATGACAAAGTCATGGAGCATTGTGATGACAGGGGTTATGGAGCATTGTGATGACAAGGGCGTGGAGCATTGTGATGACAGTGGTCATGGAACATTGTGACGATAAGGGCATCGAGCCGAGTTAGGGACAGTCTAGCGGCCTTGGGACTAAATTCAGTGCCTGAATTAGGCACAGCATAAGGTCTTTAGTTAGCATAAGAGGTAGGACATTAGCTCGGGACAGGGTTAGGGTAAAGGCTTGGAATCGTGTCAGCAAATGACCTAAGGATAGTGTGAAGACCTTTGTTACTGAGACTCTCAGGGACTTATTCAGAAGCAGTGTTAGGGCTTCAGGTCGGGACAGCATCAGGGCCTGACTTAGGGAGAGCGACAGGGCCTGAGTGAGGCCTAATGTCAGGCCCTTAGCTGGGGACACTGTCAGGGAATGACTTAGGAGCAGCATCAGTGCCTTTGTTGGATCAGCTTTAGGTTCTTAGTTAAAGACATGACCGGAGCCCTAGTTAGTCACAGCGTCAAGGCCTCAGTTAGGGAAAGCTTCAGGGTCTGAGTTACAGACAGCCTCATGTCTTCACTTAAAGACAGCGACAGGGCTTTCTTAGGGACAGTGTCAGGACCTTGGTTAGAAATGAGTCAGGATATTAGCTCAGGAGAGTGTCAGGATTTTAGTCATTGCTGGCAGCAGGGCCTATATTAAGGACAGATTCCGGGCCTTTGTTAGATTCAGTGTCATGGCCTTAGTTAGGAGTAGTCAGGGCCTTAGTTAGGGAGAGCATTAGGGTTTCAGTTAGCATAAGGTGCAGGAGATTATCTCGGGACAGAGTCAGGTTCCAGGCCAGAGACAGTGAAAGGAAATGACCAAGGGATAACGAGAAGACCTTAGTTATTGAGAGCATCAGGGCCTTAGTTAGCAGCAGCGTGAGCACCTTAATCAGGACCAGTGCCAGGGCTTGATGTATGGACAGCATCAGAGCCTAACTAAGGTACAGCAACAGGGCCTAAGTGAGGCCTATCTTTAGGGCCTGAGTAAGGGGCAGTATCAGGGCATGACTTAGGAGCAGCATAAAGGCCTCTGTAGGATCAGCATTAGGGTCTTGGTTAAAGCTATTATCAGGGCCTCCGTTAGGGATAGCCTCAAGGCCTCACTTAGGGACAGCGTCAGGGCTTACTTTGGGAAAGTTTCAGGACCTTGGTAAGACATGGGTCAGGTTATTAGCTCAGGATAATATCAGGTGTTCAGATATTGATGGCAGCAGGGCCTTAGTTAGAGGCAGTGTCAGCGCCTAAGTTAGGACTAGCATCAGAGCCTTTGTTAGGTACAGTGTCAGTGACTGAGTTAGGTGTAGTGTCAGAGCCTTAGTTAGGGACAGTGTCAGGGCCTGCATTAGGACGAGCCTCCAGGCCTCAGTTAGGGACAGGTTCACGGCCTCGGACCTAAATTCACGGCCTCATTTAGGGACAGAATCAGGGATTTAGCTAGCATAAGGGGATCTACAGCTGAAAGCAACCTGAACACCACCACAAGCAGATGCAGAAATGAACCATGCACGCTCCTATGAAGGAATATTCCACAGCAGTTGAGTACATTTTGTTTAAAGTTAGTAACACTATAAAAATTATGTTTTGAAGAAAACTATATTCAGAAGATGAAAGAATCTCGTTCTAAAGAATCTCTTTAGCTCATCTCGACATTAGCTAAAGAGAAGGTTGGGTTAAGGTCTAGGGAGAGTGTCAGGAAATGACCTAGGGATAGTGTCAAGACCTTAGTTACTTAGCACATCAGGACCTAATTTAGGAGCAGTGAGTGTCAGGGCTTCGGGTAGGAACAGCGTCAGAGCCTGACTTAGGGAGTGGGACAGGGCCTGAGTGAGGCCTTGCGTCAGGGCCTTAGCTAGAGACAGTGTCAGGGCATGACTTAGGAGCAGCATAAGAGCCACGGTAGGATCAGCCTCAGGGGCTATGTTACAGATATTATCAGGGCCTCTGTTAGGGACAGCCTCAAGGCCTCACTTAGAGACAGCATCAGGGCTTCCTTAGGGACAGTTTCAGGACCTTGGTAAGAGATGGGTCAAGAAATTAGCTCAGGATAGTGTCAGGACGTTAGATATTGACGGCAGCAGGGCCTTAGTTAGGGACAGTGTCAGGCCCTGAATTAGGACGAACATCGAGGCCTTAGGTACGGACAGGGTCACAGCCTCGAGAGTAATTTTAGGCCCTTAGTTAAGGACAGCAGCAGGGCTGTAGTTAGCATAAGAGGCACGACATTTGCTAGGGCCAGGGTCAGGTTACGCTCTAGGGATAGTGTCAGGAAAGGACCTAAGCATAGTGTCAAAACCTTAGTTACTGAGAGTATCAGATCCTTATTTAGAACCAGTGTCAGGGCTTCAGGTAGGGACAGCATCAGAGCCTGACTTAGGGAGAGCGACAGGGCCTGAGTGAGGCCTAGCGTCAGGCCCTTAGATGAGGACAATGTCAGGGCATGACTTAGGAACAGCATCAGCTCCTCTGTTGGATCGACTTTAGCGTCTTAGATACAGACATCATCAGGTCCTCAGTTAGTCACAGCGTGAAGGCCTCAGTTAGGGAAGGCTTCAGGGCCTGAGTTAGGGACAGCCTCAGTTCTTAACTTAGGGACAGTGATAGGGCTTTCTTAGGGACAGTGTCAGGACCTTGGTTAGAAATATGTCAGGATATTAACTCAGGCTAGTGTCCAGTTTTTAGTTATTGCTGACAGCAGGGCCTATATTAGGGGCAAATTCTGAGCCTTACTTAGAGACAGTGTCAGGGCCTGAGTTAGGACTAGCATCACAGCCCTTGTAAAGTACAGTGTCAGGGACTGAGTTAGGTGTAGTGTCAGGGCTTTAGTTAGGGACAGTGTCAGCGCCTCAGTTAGGATGATCCTCCAAACTTCAGTTAGGGACAGGTTGACGGCCTCAGGACTAATTTCAGGCTCTTAGTTAGAGACAACGTCAGGGATTTAGTTAGCATAAGAGGTTCGACAATAGCTAAAGACAAGTTTAGGTTAAGATCTAGGGAGAGTGTCAGGAAATGACCTAGGGATAGTGTCAAGACCATAGCTAATTAGAGCATCAGTGCCTAATTTAGGCCCAGTGTCAGGGCTTCAGGTAGGGATAGAATCTTAGCCTGACTTAGGGAGAGCGACAGGGCCTGAGTGATGCCTCGAGTCAGGGCCTTAGCTACGGACAGCGTCAGGGCATGACATAGGATCAGCATAAGGTTCTCTGTAGGGTCAGCATTAGGGTCTTAGTTTAAGACATTATCAGGACCTCTGTGAGGGACAGCCTCAGGGCCTCACTTAGGGACAGTGTCAGGGCTAACTTTGGGAGAGTTTCAGGACCTTGGTAAGACATGGGTCAGGATATTAGCTCAGGATAATGTCAGGACTTTAGATATTGATGGTAGCAGCGCCTACGTTAGGGAAAGTTTCAAGGCGTTAGTTAGGAGTAGCGGGCCTCTGATAGGTCCAGTGTCAGATCCTCAGTTAGCAATAGTGTTAGGGCCGTAGTTAGGGACAGTGTCAGGACTGGATGTAGGGCGAGCATCTAGGCCTTAGTTCGGGACAGTTTCATGGTCTTGGGACTAAATTCAGTGCCTGAGGTAGGCACAGCCTAAGGGCTTCAGTTAGCATAAGAGGCAGGACATTAGCTAGTGACCGTGTCAGTTTAACATCTAGGGATAGTGTCAGGAAATGACCTAAGGATAGTGTGAAGACCTTTGTTATGGAGACTCTCAGGGCCTTATTCAGAACCAGTGTTAGGGCTTCAGGTAGGGACAGCATCAGAGCCTGACTTAGGGAGAGCGTTAGGGGCTGCGTGAGGCCTAGCATCAGACACTTAGTGGGGGACACTATCGGGACATGACTTAGGAGCAGCATCAGGGCCTCTGTTGGATCAGCCTTAGGGTCTTAGTTAAAGACATGATCAGGGTCTGAGTTAGTCACAGCATCAAGGCCTGAGTTACTTAGGGAAAGCTTCAGGGCCTCACTTAGGGACAGCGTCAGGGTTTACTGTGGGACAGTTTCAGGAGCTTGGTAAGACATGGGTCAGGTTATTAGCTCCAGATAATGTCAGGACTTTAGATGTTGATGGCAGCAGCCCTTAGTTAGAGACAGTGTCAGGCCCTGAGTTACGACTAGCATCAGAGCCTTTGTTAGATACAATGTACGGGACTGAATTAGGAGTAGAGTCAGGGCCTTCGTTAGTGGCAGTGTCAGGGCCTGACTTAGGGAGAGCGACAGGGCCTGAGTGAGGCTTAGCATCAGGCCCTTAGCTGGGCACACTGTCAGGGCATGACTTTGGAGCAGCATCAGCGTCTTTGCTGGATCAGCATTAAGGTCTTCGTTAGGTACATGATCAGGGCCTGAATTAGTCACAGCTTCAAGGTTTCAGTTAAGGAAAGCTTCAGGGCCTGAGTTAGGGACAGCCTCAGGTCTTCACTTAGGGACAGCGTCAGGGCTTACTTTGGGACAGTTTCAGGACCTTGGAAAGACATAGGTCAGGATATTAGCTCAGGATAATGTCAGGACTTTTGATAGTGATGGCAGCAGGGCCTTAGTTACAGATGGTTTCAGGGCCTGAGTTAGGCCTAGCATCAGAGACTTTGTTAGGTACAGTGTAAGGGACTGAGTTAGCAGTAGTGTCAGGGCCTTGCTTAGGGACTGTGTCAGGGTCTGATTTAGGTGTACTGTCTGAGACCTAGTTAGGGACAGTGCTAGGGCCTGAGTTAGGATTAGTGTCAAGGCCTTATTTAGGACCAATTTCAGGGCCTTAGTTTGGACTAGCATCAGAGCCATTGTTAGGAATCGTATGAGGGCCTGAGTTAGGCATACTATCAGGGCCTTAGTTAGGGACAGTTTTAGGGCCTGAGTTAGGATTAGTGTCAAGGCCTTATTTAGGACCAATTTTAGGGCTTTAGTTTGGACTAGCAACAAAGCCTTTGTTAGGTATCATGTCGGGGCCTCAGTTAGGTGTAGTGTCAGGGCCATTGTTCGGGACAGTATCAGGGCCTGACTTAGGAGAAGTTCAGGGCCTTAGCCAGGGAAAGTGTCAGGGCCTTAGTTAGGGACATTATCAGGGCCTGAATTAGCAGTAGTGTCAAAAGTCCTTAGTGAGGACAGTAAGGAGTCAGTCAGGACTCAGGCCCTGACACTGTTCTTAAATAAGGCCCTGACATTACCTGTAACACAGGTCCTGATCTCATTCCTATCATAGGCGCTGATGTTGGACTTAACTAAGGCCCTGACACTGGTCCTAACTAAAGCTGTGACACTACTCCTAACTCAGGCCCTGACACTGTCCCTAACAAAGCCTGTGACACTACTCCTAAATCAGGCACTGACACTGTCCCTAACTAGGCCCTGACATACACCTAACTCAGGCCCTGACACTGTCTCTAACTAAGGCCCTGATACTACTCCAAACTCAGCACTGACACTGTCACTAACTAAGGCCCTGACACTATTCATAGCTCACGCCCTAACACAACTCCTAAGTCATGCCCTGACAATGTCCCTAACTAAGGCCCTGACACTATTCCTAACTCAGGCGCCGACACAATACTTAAGGAAGGCCCTGACATTACTCCTAACTCAGGCCCTGAAAAGGTCCCTAACTAAGGCCGACACAACTCCTAACTCAGGCACTAACACTGTCCCTAAATAAGGCCCTGAAACTATTTCTAACTGAGGCGCTGATACAATACCTAACGAAGGCACTGATGCTCCTCCTAACTAAGGCCCTGACACTACTCCTATCTCAAGCAATGACACTGTCCCTAACTTAGGCCCGGACACTACTCCTAACTAAGCAACTGACACTGTCCCTAACTAAGTCCTTGACGTTACTCTCAACTCAGGCACTAACACTGTCCCTAACTAAGGATTTGACACTACTCTTAACTCAGGCCCTGGCACAGTCCCTAACAAAGGCCTGCCACTACCCCCAACTCTGGCACTGAGAGTGTCCCTAACTACGGCCATCACACTACTCCTAACTCAGGCACTGACGCTGTCCCTAAGTAAGGCCCTGACACTACTCCCAACGCAGGCACTGACGCTGTCCCTAACTAAGGCTCTGACACTACTCCCAACACAGGCATTGACACTGTCCCTAACTGAGGCCCTCACACTACTACTTACTTAGGCACTGACACGCTACCTAACTAAGGCCCTGAGACTACTTCTACCTCAGATCCTGACACTGCCCCTAACGAAGGGCCTGATACTACTCCCAACACAGGCACTGACACTCTCCCTAACTAAGGCCTTGACACTACTTTTAACTCATGCCCTGATGCTGTCCCCGAAAAAGACCCCAAGACTATTCCCAACTCAGGCACTGACACTCTCCCTAACTAAGACCCTGACACTACTCCCATCTCAGCCACTGACACTGTCCCTAATGCCCTGACACCACTTCCAACTCAGGCACTGACACTGTCCCTAACTAGGACCTGACACTACTCCCAACTCAGGCACTGACACTGTCCCTAACTAAGGCCCTGACATAACTCCCAACTCCGGCACTGACACTTTCTCTAACTACGGCCCTGAAACTACTCACAACTCCGGCACTGACCCTGACCCTAACTAGGCCCTGACACTACTCCCAACTCAGGCACTGACACTGTCCCTAATTAAGGTCCTGACATAACTCCCAACTCTGGCACTGACACTTTCTCTAACTAAGGCCCTGTAACTACTCACAACTCAGGCCCTGACACTGTTCCTAACTACCAGTCTCAGACTACTCCTAACTTAGGCCCTGACACTATTCCTAACACAATCACTGACACTGTCCCTAACTAAGGTCCTGAGACGATTCCTAAGTCAGACCCTGACACTGTCCATAACTTAGGCCATGTCACTACTCCCAACTCAGGCACTGACGCTGTTCCTAACTAAGGGTCTGACACTACTCCAAACTGAGACACTGACACTCTTCCAAATTAAGGCCTTGACACTACTCTTAACTCAGGCCCTGACACTGTCCATAATAAAGACCCTGACAAAAATCCCAACTTAGGCACTGACAATGTCCGTAACTAAGGCCCTGACACTATTCCCATCTCAGCCACTGACACTGTCCCTAACTATGGCCCTGACACTACTCCCAATGCAAGCACTGGCGCTGTCCCTAACTAAGGCACTGGCACTACTCCCAACTCGCCCTGGCTCTGTCCCTAACTAAGGCTCTGACACTACTCCCATTTCAGGCAATGACAGTGTCCCTAACTGAGGCAATGATACTACTCCCGACTCAAGCACTAAGGTTCTGGATCATTGTGATGACAAGCGCCATGGAGCATTGTGATGACAAGGGTCATGGAGAATTGTGATGACGGGTCCTGGAGCATTGTGGTGACAAGGGCCATGGAGCATTTTGATGACAGGGGTCATGGGGCATTGTGATGAAAGTGGTCATGGAGCATTGTGATTAAAGTGGTCATGGAACATGGTGATAAAAGTGGTCATGTAGCATTGTGATGAAAAGTGCTATGGAGCATTGGGATGACAGGGGTCATGGAGCATTTTAATGACAAGGGACATGGAGCATTGTGATGACAGAGGTCATGGAGCATTGTGGTGACCAGCGGCATGGAGCATTGTGAAGAAAGGGGTACTGTAACATTGTGATGAAAGGGTCAAGGAGCATTTGGGTTATAAGGATCATGGAGCATTGTTATGACAAGGGCCATGGAGCATTGTGATGACAGGGCTCATGTGGCATTATGATGACAGTGGTCATGGAGCAATGTGATGAACGTTGTCATGGAGCACTGTGATTACAGGGGCCATGGAGAATTGTGATGACAAAGGCCAGGGAACATTGTGATGACAGGGGTCATGGAGCATTGTGCTGAAAACGGACCTGGAGCATTGTGATGAAAGGAGTCATGGCTCATTGTGATGACAGGGGGCCTGGAACATTGTGATGACAGGGGTCACGGGGCATTGTGATGACAAGGGCCATGGAACATTTTGATGATAGTGGTCATATGGCATTTTGAATGACAGGGGCCATGAAGCATTGTGATGACAAGAGTTCATGGAGACTTGTGATGACAGGGGGCATGGAACTTTGAGATTTCACAGTCTTGTAGCATTTTAGACAAGGCTCATGGAGCATTGGGATGACAGGGTTCATGGAGCATTGTGATGATAAGGGCATGGAGCATTGTGATGACAATGGCATGGAGCATTGCGATGACAAAGTCATGGAGCATTGTGATGACAGGGTTTATGGAGCATTGTGATGACAAGGGCGTGGAGCATTGTGATAACAGTGGTCATGGAACATTGTGACGATAAGGGCATCGAGCCGAGTTAGGGACAGTCTAGCGGCCTTGGGACTAAATTCAGTGCCTGAATTAGGCACAGCATAAGGTGTTTAGGTAGCATAAGAGGTAGGACATTAGCTCGGGACAGGGTTAGGGTAAAGGCTTGGAATCGTGTCAGGAAATGACCTAAGGATAGTGTGAAGACCTTTGTTACTGAGACTCTCAGGGACTTATTCAGAAGCAGTGTTAGGGCTTCAGGTCGGGACAGCATCAGGGCCTGACTTAGGGAGAGCGACAGGGCCTGAGTGAGGCCTAATGTCAGGCCCTTAGCTGGGGACACTGTCAGGGAATGACTTAGGAGCAGCATCAGTGCCTTTGTTGGATCAGCTTTAGGTTCTTAGTTAAAGACATGACCGGAGCCCTAGTTAGTCACAGCGTCAAGGCCTCAGTTAGGGAAAGCTTCAGGGTCTGAGTTACAGACAGCCTCATGTCTTCACTTAAAGACAGCGACAGGGCTTTCTTAGGGACAGTGTCAGGACCTTGGTTAGAAATGAGTCAGGATATTAGCTCAGGAGAGTGTCAGGATTTTAGTCATTGCTGGCAGCAGGGCCTATATTAAGGACAGATTCCGGGCCTTTGTTAGATTCAGTGTCATGGCCTTAGTTAGGAGTAGTCAGGGCCTTAGTTAGGGAGAGCATTAGGGTTTCAGTTAGCATAAGGTGCAGGAGATTATCTCGGGACAGAGTCAGGTTCCAGGCCAGAGACAGTGAAAGGAAATGACCAAGGGATAACGAGAAGACCTTAGTTATTGAGAGCATCAGGGCCTTAGTTAGCAGCAGCGTGAGCACCTTAATCAGGACCAGTGCCAGGGCTTGATGTATGGACAGCATCAGAGCCTAACTAAGGTACAGCAACAGGGCCGAAGTGAGGCCTATCTTTAGGGCCTGAGTAAGGGGCAGTATCAGGGCATGACTTAGGAGCAGCATAAAGGCCTCTGTAGCATCACCATTAGGGTCTTGGTTAAAGCTATTATCAGGGCCTCCGTTAGGGATAGCCTCAAGGCCTCACTTAGGGACAGCGTCAGGGCTTACTTTGGGAAAGTTTCAGGACCTTGGTAAGACATGGGTCAGGCTATTAGCTCAGGATAATATCAGGTGTTCAGATATTGACGGCAGCAGGGCCTTAGTTAGAGGCAGTGTCAGCGCCTAAGTTAGGACTAGCATCAGAGCCTTTGTTAGGTACAATGTCAGTGACTGAGTTAGGTGTAGTGTCAGAGCCTTAGTTAGGGACAGTGTCAGGGCCTGCATTAGGACGAGCCTACAGGCCTCAGTTAGGGACAGGTTCACGGCCTCAGACCTAAATTCAGGGCCTCATTTAGGGACAAAATCAGGGATTTAGCTAGCATAAGGGGATCTACAGCTGAAAGCAACCTGAGCACCACCACAAGCAGATGCACAAGTGAACCATGCACGCTCCTATGAAGGAATATTCCACAGCAGTTGAGTACATTTTGTTTAAAGTTAGTAACACTATAAAAATTATGTTTTGAAGAAAACTATATTCAGAAGATGAAAGAATCTCGTTCTAAAGAATCTCTTTAGCTCATCTCGACATTAGCTAAAGAGAAGGTTGGGTTAAGGTCTAGGGAGAGTGTCAGGAAATGACCTAGGGATAGTGTCAAGACCTTAGTTACTTAGCACATCAGGACCTAATTTAGGAGCAGTGAGTGTCAGGGCTTCGGGTAGGAACAGCGTCAGAGCCTGACTTAGGGAGTGGGACAGGGCCTGAGTGAGGCCTAGCGTCAGGGCCCTAGCTAGAGACAGTGTCAGGGCATGACTTAGGAGCAGCATAAGAGCCACGGTAGGATCAGCCTCAGGGGCTATGTTACAGATATTATCAGGGCCTCTGTTAGGGACAGCCTCAAGGCCTCACTTAGAGACAGCATCAGGGCTTCCTTAGGGACAGTTTCAGGACCTTGGTAAGAGATGGGTCAAGAAATTAGCTCAGGATAGTGTCAGGACGTTAGATATTGACGGCAGCAGGGCCTTAGTTAGGGACAGTGTCAGGCCCTGAATTAGGACGAACATCGAGGCCTTAGGTACGGACAGGGTCACAGCCTCGAGAGTAATTTTAGGCCCTTAGTTAAGGACAGCAGCAGGGCTGTAGTTAGCATAAGAGGCACGACATTTGCTAGGGCCAGGGTCAGGTTACGCTCTAGGGATAGTGTCAGGAAAGGACCTAAGCATAGTGTCAAAACCTTAGTTACTGAGAGTATCAGATCCTTATTTAGAACCAGTGTCAGGGCTTCAGGTAGGGACAGCATCAGAGCCTGACTTAGGGAGAGCGACAGGGCCTGAGTGAGGCCTAGCGTCAGGCCCTTAGATGAGGACAATGTCAGGGCATGACTTAGGAACAGCATCAGCTCCTCTGTTGGATCGACTTTAGCGTCTTAGATACAGACATCATCAGGTCCTCAGTTAGTCACAGCGTGAAGGCCTCAGTTAGGGAAGGCTTCAGGGCCTGAGTTAGGGACAGCCTCAGTTCTTAACTTAGGGACAGTGATAGGGCTTTCTTAGGGACAGTGTCAGGACCTTGGTTAGAAATATGTCAGGATATTAACTCAGGCTAGTGTCCAGTTTTTAGTTATTGCTGACAGCAGGGCCTATATTAGGGGCAAATTCTGAGCCTTACTTAGAGACAGTGTCAGGGCCTGAGTTAGGACTAGCATCACAGCCCTTGTAAAGTACAGTGTCAGGGACTGAGTTAGGTGTAGTGTCAGGGCTTTAGTTAGGGACAGTGTCAGCGCCTCAGTTAGGATGATCCTCCAAACTTCAGTTAGGGACAGGTTGACGGCCTCAGGACTAATTTCAGGCTCTTAGTTAGAGACAACGTCAGGGATTTAGTTAGCATAAGAGGTTCGACAATAGCTAAAGACAAGTTTAGGTTAAGATCTAGGGAGAGTGTCAGGAAATGACCTAGGGATAGTGTCAAGACCATAGCTAATTAGAGCATCAGTGCCTAATTTAGGCCCAGTGTCAGGGCTTCAGGTAGGGATAGAATCTTAGCCTGACTTAGGGAGAGCGACAGGGCCTGAGTGATGCCTCGAGTCAGGGCCTTAGCTACGGACAGCGTCAGGGCATGACATAGGATCAGCATAAGGTTCTCTGTAGGGTCAGCATTAGGGTCTTAGTTTAAGACATTATCAGGACCTCTGTGAGGGACAGCCTCAGGGCCTCACTTAGGGACAGTGTCAGGGCTAACTTTGGGAGAGTTTCAGGACCTTGGTAAGACATGGGTCAGGATATTAGCTCAGGATAATGTCAGGACTTTAGATATTGATGGTAGCAGCGCCTACGTTAGGGAAAGTTTCAAGGCGTTAGTTAGGAGTAGCGGGCCTCTGATAGGTCCAGTGTCAGATCCTCAGTTAGCAATAGTGTTAGGGCCGTAGTTAGGGACAGTGTCAGGACTGGATGTAGGGCGAGCATCTAGGCCTTAGTTCGGGACAGTTTCATGGTCTTGGGACTAAATTCAGTGCCTGAGGTAGGCACAGCCTAAGGGCTTCAGTTAGCATAAGAGGCAGGACATTAGCTAGTGACCGTGTCAGTTTAACATCTAGGGATAGTGTCAGGAAATGACCTAAGGATAGTGTGAAGACCTTTGTTATGGAGACTCTCAGGGCCTTATTCAGAACCAGTGTTAGGGCTTCAGGTAGGGACAGCATCAGAGCCTGACTTAGGGAGAGCGTTAGGGGCTGCGTGAGGCCTAGCATCAGACACTTAGTGGGGGACACTATCGGGGCATGACTTAGGAGCAGCATCAGGGCCTCTGTTGGATCAGCCTTAGGGTCTTAGTTAAAGACATGATCAGGGTCTGAGTTAGTCACAGCATCAAGGCCTGAGTTACTTAGGGAAAGCTTCAGGGCCTCACTTAGGGACAGCGTCAGGGTTTACTGTGGGACAGTTTCAGGAGCTTGGTAAGACATGGGTCAGGTTATTAGCTCCAGATAATGTCAGGACTTTAGATGTTGATGGCAGCAGCCCTTAGTTAGAGACAGTGTCAGGCCCTGAGTTACGACTAGCATCAGAGCCTTTGTTAGATACAATGTACGGGACTGAATTAGGAGTAGAGTCAGGGCCTTCGTTAGTGGCAGTGTCAGGGCCTGACTTAGGGAGAGCGACAGGGCCTGAGTGAGGCTTAGCATCAGGCCCTTAGCTGGGCACACTGTCAGGGCATGACTTTGGAGCAGCATCAGCGTCTTTGCTGGATCAGCATTAAGGTCTTCGTTAGGTACATGATCAGGGCCTGAATTAGTCACAGCTTCAAGGTTTCAGTTAAGGAAAGCTTCAGGGCCTGAGTTAGGGACAGCCTCAGGTCTTCACTTAGGGACAGCGTCAGGGCTTACTTTGGGACAGTTTCAGGACCTTGGAAAGACATAGGTCAGGATATTAGCTCAGGATAATGTCAGGACTTTTGATAGTGATGGCAGCAGGGCCTTAGTTACAGATGGTTTCAGGGCCTGAGTTAGGCCTAGCATCAGAGACTTTGTTAGGTACAGTGTAAGGGACTGAGTTAGCAGTAGTGTCAGGGCCTTGCTTAGGGACTGTGTCAGGGTCTGATTTAGGTGTACTGTCTGAGACCTAGTTAGGGACAGTGCTAGGGCCTGAGTTAGGATTAGTGTCAAGGCCTTATTTAGGACCAATTTCAGGGCCTTAGTTTGGACTAGCATCAGAGCCATTGTTAGGAATCGTATGAGGGCCTGAGTTAGGCATACTATCAGGGCCTTAGTTAGGGACAGTTTTAGGGCCTGAGTTAGGATTAGTGTCAAGGCCTTATTTAGGACCAATTTTAGGGCTTTAGTTTGGACTAGCAACAAAGCCTTTGTTAGGTATCATGTCGGGGCCTCAGTTAGGTGTAGTGTCAGGGCCATTGTTCGGGACAGTATCAGGGCCTGACTTAGGAGAAGTTCAGGGCCTTAGCCAGGGAAAGTGTCAGGGCCTTAGTTAGGGACATTATCAGGGCCTGAATTAGCAGTAGTGTCAAAAGTCCTTAGTGAGGACAGTAAGGAGTCAGTCAGGACTCAGGCCCTGACACTGTTCTTAAATAAGGCCCTGACATTACCTGTAACACAGGTCCTGATCTCATTCCTATCATAGGCGCTGATGTTGGACTTAACTAAGGCCCTGACACTGGTCCTAACTAAAGCTGTGACACTACTCCTAACTCAGGCCCTGACACTGTCCCTAACAAAGCCTGTGACACTACTCCTAAATCAGGCACTGACACTGTCCCTAACTAGGCCCTGACATACACCTAACTCAGGCCCTGACACTGTCTCTAACTAAGGCCCTGATACTACTCCAAACTCAGCACTGACACTGTCACTAACTAAGGCCCTGACACTATTCATAGCTCACGCCCTAACACAACTCCTAAGTCATGCCCTGACAATGTCCCTAACTAAGGCCCTGACACTATTCCTAACTCAGGCGCCGACACAATACTTAAGGAAGGCCCTGACATTACTCCTAACTCAGGCCCTGAAAAGGTCCCTAACTAAGGCCGACACAACTCCTAACTCAGGCACTAACACTGTCCCTAAATAAGGCCCTGAAACTATTTCTAACTGAGGTGCTGATACAATACCTAACGAAGGCACTGATGCTCCTCCTAACTAAGGCCCTGACACTACTCCTATCTCAAGCAATGACACTGTCCCTAACTTAGGCCCGGACACTACTCCTAACTAAGCAACTGACACTGTCCCTAACTAAGGCCTTGACATTACTCTCAACTCAGGCACTAACACTGTCCCTAACTAAGGATTTGACACTACTCTTAACTCAGGCCCTGGCACAGTCCCTAACAAAGGCCTGCCACTACCCCCAACTCTGGCACTGAGAGTGTCCCTAACTACGGCCATCACACTACTCCTAACTCAGGCACTGACGCTGTCCCTAAGTAAGGCCCTGACACTACTCCCAACGCAGGCACTGACGCTGTCCCTAACTAAGGCTCTGACACTACTCCCAACACAGGCATTGACACTGTCCCTAACTGAGGCCCTCACACTACTACTTACTTAGGCACTGACACGCTACCTAACTAAGGCCCTGAGACTACTTCTACCTCAGATCCTGACACTGCCCCTAACGAAGGGCCTGATACTACTCCCAACACAGGCACTGACACTCTCCCTAACTAAGGCCTTGACACTACTTTTAACTCATGCCCTGATGCTGTCCCCGAAAAAGACCCCAAGACTATTCCCAACTCAGGCACTGACACTCTCCCTAACTAAGACCCTGACACTACTCCCATCTCAGCCACTGACACTGTCCCTAATGCCCTGACACCACTTCCAACTCAGGCACTGACACTGTCCCTAACTAGGACCTGACACTACTCCCAACTCAGGCACTGACACTGTCCCTAACTAAGGCCCTGACATAACTCCCAACTCCGGCACTGACACTTTCTCTAACTACGGCCCTGAAACTACTCACAACTCCGGCACTGACCCTGACCCTAACTAGGCCCTGACACTACTCCCAACTCAGGCACTGACACTGTCCCTAATTAAGGTCCTGACATAACTCCCAACTCTGGCACTGACACTTTCTCTAACTAAGGCCCTGTAACTACTCACAACTCAGGCCCTGACACTGTTCCTAACTACCAGTCTCAGACTACTCCTAACTTAGGCCCTGACACTATTCCTAACACAATCACTGACACTGTCCCTAACTAAGGTCCTGAGACGATTCCTAAGTCAGACCCTGACACTGTCCATAACTTAGGCCATGTCACTACTCCCAACTCAGGCACTGACGCTGTTCCTAACTAAGGGTCTGACACTACTCCAAACTGAGACACTGACACTCTTCCAAATTAAGGCCTTGACACTACTCTTAACTCAGGCCCTGACACTGTCCATAATAAAGACCCTGACAAAAATCCCAACTTAGGCACTGACAATGTCCGTAACTAAGGCCCTGACACTATTCCCATCTCAGCCACTGACACTGTCCCTAACTATGGCCCTGACACTACTCCCAATGCAAGCACTGGCGCTGTCCCTAACTAAGGCACTGGCACTACTCCCAACTCGCCCTGGCTCTGTCCCTAACTAAGGCTCTGACACTACTCCCATTTCAGGCAATGACAGTGTCCCTAACTGAGGCAATGATACTACTCCCGACTCAAGCACTAAGGTTCTGGATCATTGTGATGACAAGCGCCATGGAGCATTGTGATGACAAGGGTCATGGAGAATTGTGATGACGGGTCCTGGAGCATTGTGGTGACAAGGGCCATGGAGCATTTTGATGACAGGGGTCATGGGGCATTGTGATGAAAGTGGTCATGGAGCATTGTGATTAAAGTGGTCATGGAACATGGTGATAAAAGTGGTCATGTAGCATTGTGATGAAAAGTGCTATGGAGCATTGGGATGACAGGGGTCATGGAGCATTTTAATGACAAGGGACATGGAGCATTGTGATGACAGAGGTCATGGAGCATTGTGGTGACCAGCGGCATGGAGCATTGTGAAGAAAGGGGTACTGTAACATTGTGATGAAAGGGTCAAGGAGCATTTGGGTTATAAGGATCATGGAGCATTGTTATGACAAGGGCCATGGAGCATTGTGATGACAGGGCTCATGTGGCATTATGATGACAGTGGTCATGGAGCAATGTGATGAACGTTGTCATGGAGCACTGTGATTACAGGGGCCATGGAGAATTGTGATGACAAAGGCCAGGGAACATTGTGATGACAGGGGTCATGGAGCATTGTGCTGAAAACGGACCTGGAGCATTGTGATGAAAGGAGTCATGGCTCATTGTGATGACAGGGGGCCTGGAACATTGTGATGACAGGGGTCACGGGGCATTGTGATGACAAGGGCCATGGAACATTTTGATGATAGTGGTCATATGGCATTTTGAATGACAGGGGCCATGAAGCATTGTGATGACAAGAGTTCATGGAGACTTGTGATGACAGGGGGCATGGAACTTTGAGATTTCACAGTCTTGTAGCATTTTAGACAAGGCTCATGGAGCATTGGGATGACAGGGTTCATGGAGCATTGTGATGATAAGGGCATGGAGCATTGTGATGACAATGGCATGGAGCATTGCGATGACAAAGTCATGGAGCATTGTGATGACAGGGTTTATGGAGCATTGTGATGACAAGGGCGTGGAGCATTGTGATAACAGTGGTCATGGAACATTGTGACGATAAGGGCATCGAGCCGAGTTAGGGACAGTCTAGCGGCCTTGGGACTAAATTCAGTGCCTGAATTAGGCACAGCATAAGGTGTTTAGGTAGCATAAGAGGTAGGACATTAGCTCGGGACAGGGTTAGGGTAAAGGCTTGGAATCGTGTCAGGAAATGACCTAAGGATAGTGTGAAGACCTTTGTTACTGAGACTCTCAGGGACTTATTCAGAAGCAGTGTTAGGGCTTCAGGTCGGGACAGCATCAGGGCCTGACTTAGGGAGAGCGACAGGGCCTGAGTGAGGCCTAATGTCAGGCCCTTAGCTGGGGACACTGTCAGGGAATGACTTAGGAGCAGCATCAGTGCCTTTGTTGGATCAGCTTTAGGTTCTTAGTTAAAGACATGACCGGAGCCCTAGTTAGTCACAGCGTCAAGGCCTCAGTTAGGGAAAGCTTCAGGGTCTGAGTTACAGACAGCCTCATGTCTTCACTTAAAGACAGCGACAGGGCTTTCTTAGGGACAGTGTCAGGACCTTGGTTAGAAATGAGTCAGGATATTAGCTCAGGAGAGTGTCAGGATTTTAGTCATTGCTGGCAGCAGGGCCTATATTAAGGACAGATTCCGGGCCTTTGTTAGATTCAGTGTCATGGCCTTAGTTAGGAGTAGTCAGGGCCTTAGTTAGGGAGAGCATTAGGGTTTCAGTTAGCATAAGGTGCAGGAGATTATCTCGGGACAGAGTCAGGTTCCAGGCCAGAGACAGTGAAAGGAAATGACCAAGGGATAACGAGAAGACCTTAGTTATTGAGAGCATCAGGGCCTTAGTTAGCAGCAGCGTGAGCACCTTAATCAGGACCAGTGCCAGGGCTTGATGTATGGACAGCATCAGAGCCTAACTAAGGTACAGCAACAGGGCCGAAGTGAGGCCTATCTTTAGGGCCTGAGTAAGGGGCAGTATCAGGGCATGACTTAGGAGCAGCATAAAGGCCTCTGTAGCATCACCATTAGGGTCTTGGTTAAAGCTATTATCAGGGCCTCCGTTAGGGATAGCCTCAAGGCCTCACTTAGGGACAGCGTCAGGGCTTACTTTGGGAAAGTTTCAGGACCTTGGTAAGACATGGGTCAGGCTATTAGCTCAGGATAATATCAGGTGTTCAGATATTGACGGCAGCAGGGCCTTAGTTAGAGGCAGTGTCAGCGCCTAAGTTAGGACTAGCATCAGAGCCTTTGTTAGGTACAATGTCAGTGACTGAGTTAGGTGTAGTGTCAGAGCCTTAGTTAGGGACAGTGTCAGGGCCTGCATTAGGACGAGCCTACAGGCCTCAGTTAGGGACAGGTTCACGGCCTCAGACCTAAATTCAGGGCCTCATTTAGGGACAAAATCAGGGATTTAGCTAGCATAAGGGGATCTACAGCTGAAAGCAACCTGAGCACCACCACAAGCAGATGCACAAGTGAACCATGCACGCTCCTATGAAGGAATATTCCACAGCAGTTGAGTACATTTTGTTTAAAGTTAGTAACACTATAAAAATTATGTTTTGAAGAAAACTATATTCAGAAGATGAAAGAATCTCGTTCTAAAGAATCTCTTTAGCTCATCTCGACATTAGCTAAAGAGAAGGTTGGGTTAAGGTCTAGGGAGAGTGTCAGGAAATGACCTAGGGATAGTGTCAAGACCTTAGTTACTTAGCACATCAGGACCTAATTTAGGAGCAGTGAGTGTCAGGGCTTCGGGTAGGAACAGCGTCAGAGCCTGACTTAGGGAGTGGGACAGGGCCTGAGTGAGGCCTAGCGTCAGGGCCCTAGCTAGAGACAGTGTCAGGGCATGACTTAGGAGCAGCATAAGAGCCACGGTAGGATCAGCCTCAGGGGCTATGTTACAGATATTATCAGGGCCTCTGTTAGGGACAGCCTCAAGGCCTCACTTAGAGACAGCATCAGGGCTTCCTTAGGGACAGTTTCAGGACCTTGGTAAGAGATGGGTCAAGAAATTAGCTCAGGATAGTGTCAGGACGTTAGATATTGACGGCAGCAGGGCCTTAGTTAGGGACAGTGTCAGGCCCTGAATTAGGACGAACATCGAGGCCTTAGGTACGGACAGGGTCACAGCCTCGAGAGTAATTTTAGGCCCTTAGTTAAGGACAGCAGCAGGGCTGTAGTTAGCATAAGAGGCACGACATTTGCTAGGGCCAGGGTCAGGTTACGCTCTAGGGATAGTGTCAGGAAAGGACCTAAGCATAGTGTCAAAACCTTAGTTACTGAGAGTATCAGATCCTTATTTAGAACCAGTGTCAGGGCTTCAGGTAGGGACAGCATCAGAGCCTGACTTAGGGAGAGCGTTAGGGCCTGAGTGAGGCCTAGCGTCAGGCCCTTAGATGAGGACAATGTCAGGGCATGACTTAGGAACAGCATCAGCTCCTCTGTTGGATCGACTTTAGCGTCTTAGATACAGACATCATCAGGTCCTCAGTTAGTCACAGCGTGAAGGCCTCAGTTAGGGAAGGCTTCAGGGCCTGAGTTAGGGACAGCCTCAGTTCTTAACTTAGGGACAGTGATAGGGCTTTCTTAGGGACAGTGTCAGGACCTTGGTTAGAAATATGTCAGGATATTAACTCAGGCTAGTGTCCAGTTTTTAGTTATTGCTGACAGCAGGACCTATATTAGGGGCAAATTCTGAGCCTTACTTAGAGACAGTGTCAGGGCCTGAGTTAGGACTAGCATCACAGCCCTTGTAAAGTACAGTGTCAGGGACTGAGTTAGGTGTAGTGTCAGGGCTTTAGTTAGGGACAGTGTCAGCGCCTCAGTTAGGATGATCCTCCAAACTTCAGTTAGGGACAGGTTGACGGCCTCAGGACTAATTTCAGGCTCTTAGTTAGAGACAACGTCAGGGATTTAGTTAGCATAAGAGGTTCGACAATAGCTAAAGACAAGTTTAGGTTAAGATCTAGGGAGAGTGTCAGGAAATGACCTAGGGATAGTGTCAAGACCATAGCTAATTAGAGCATCAGTGCCTAATTTAGGCCCAGTGTCAGGGCTTCAGGTAGGGATAGAATCTTAGCCTGACTTAGGGAGAGCGACAGGGCCTGAGTGATGCCTCGAGTCAGGGCCTTAGCTACGGACAGCGTCAGGGCATGACATAGGATCAGCATAAGGTTCTCTGTAGGGTCAGCATTAGGGTCTTAGTTTAAGACATTATCAGGACCTCTGTGAGGGACAGCCTCAGGGCCTCACTTAGGGACAGTGTCAGGGCTAACTTTGGGAGAGTTTCAGGACCTTGGTAAGACATGGGTCAGGATATTAGCTCAGGATAATGTCAGGACTTTAGATATTGATGGTAGCAGCGCCTACGTTAGGGAAAGTTTCAAGGCGTTAGTTAGGAGTAGCGGGCCTCTGATAGGTCCAGTGTCAGATCCTCAGTTAGCAATAGTGTTAGGGCCGTAGTTAGGGACAGTGTCAGGACTGGATGTAGGGCGAGCATCTAGGCCTTAGTTCGGGACAGTTTCATGGTCTTGGGACTAAATTCAGTGCCTGAGGTAGGCACAGCCTAAGGGCTTCAGTTAGCATAAGAGGCAGGACATTAGCTAGTGACCGTGTCAGTTTAACATCTAGGGATAGTGTCAGGAAATGACCTAAGGATAGTGTGAAGACCTTTGTTATGGAGACTCTCAGGGCCTTATTCAGAACCAGTGTTAGGGCTTCAGGTAGGGACAGCATCAGAGCCTGACTTAGGGAGAGCGTTAGGGGCTGCGTGAGGCCTAGCATCAGACACTTAGTGGGGGACACTATCGGGGCATGACTTAGGAGCAGCATCAGGGCCTCTGTTGGATCAGCCTTAGGGTCTTAGTTAAAGACATGATCAGGGTCTGAGTTAGTCACAGCATCAAGGCCTGAGTTACTTAGGGAAAGCTTCAGGGCCTCACTTAGGGACAGCGTCAGGGTTTACTGTGGGACAGTTTCAGGAGCTTGGTAAGACATGGGTCAGGTTATTAGCTCCAGATAATGTCAGGACTTTAGATGTTGATGGCAGCAGCCCTTAGTTAGAGACAGTGTCAGGCCCTGAGTTACGACTAGCATCAGAGCCTTTGTTAGATACAATGTACGGGACTGAATTAGGAGTAGAGTCAGGGCCTTCGTTAGTGGCAGTGTCAGGGCCTGACTTAGGGAGAGCGACAGGGCCTGAGTGAGGCTTAGCATCAGGCCCTTAGCTGGGCACACTGTCAGGGCATGACTTTGGAGCAGCATCAGCGTCTTTGCTGGATCAGCATTAAGGTCTTCGTTAGGTACATGATCAGGGCCTGAATTAGTCACAGCTTCAAGGTTTCAGTTAAGGAAAGCTTCAGGGCCTGAGTTAGGGACAGCCTCAGGTCTTCACTTAGGGACAGCGTCAGGGCTTACTTTGGGACAGTTTCAGGACCTTGGAAAGACATAGGTCAGGATATTAGCTCAGGATAATGTCAGGACTTTTGATAGTGATGGCAGCAGGGCCTTAGTTACAGATGGTTTCAGGGCCTGAGTTAGGCCTAGCATCAGAGACTTTGTTAGGTACAGTGTAAGGGACTGAGTTAGCAGTAGTGTCAGGGCCTTGCTTAGGGACTGTGTCAGGGTCTGATTTAGGTGTACTGTCTGAGACCTAGTTAGGGACAGTGCTAGGGCCTGAGTTAGGATTAGTGTCAAGGCCTTATTTAGGACCAATTTCAGGGCCTTAGTTTGGACTAGCATCAGAGCCATTGTTAGGAATCGTATGAGGGCCTGAGTTAGGCATACTATCAGGGCCTTAGTTAGGGACAGTTTTAGGGCCTGAGTTAGGATTAGTGTCAAGGCCTTATTTAGGACCAATTTTAGGGCTTTAGTTTGGACTAGCAACAAAGCCTTTGTTAGGTATCATGTCGGGGCCTCAGTTAGGTGTAGTGTCAGGGCCATTGTTCGGGACAGTATCAGGGCCTGACTTAGGAGAAGTTCAGGGCCTTAGCCAGGGAAAGTGTCAGGGCCTTAGTTAGGGACATTATCAGGGCCTGAATTAGCAGTAGTGTCAAAAGTCCTTAGTGAGGACAGTAAGGAGTCAGTCAGGACTCAGGCCCTGACACTGTTCTTAAATAAGGCCCTGACATTACCTGTAACACAGGTCCTGATCTCATTCCTATCATAGGCGCTGATGTTGGACTTAACTAAGGCCCTGACACTGGTCCTAACTAAAGCTGTGACACTACTCCTAACTCAGGCCCTGACACTGTCCCTAACAAAGCCTGTGACACTACTCCTAAATCAGGCACTGACACTGTCCCTAACTAGGCCCTGACATACACCTAACTCAGGCCCTGACACTGTCTCTAACTAAGGCCCTGATACTACTCCAAACTCAGCACTGACACTGTCACTAACTAAGGCCCTGACACTATTCATAGCTCACGCCCTAACACAACTCCTAAGTCATGCCCTGACAATGTCCCTAACTAAGGCCCTGACACTATTCCTAACTCAGGCGCCGACACAATACTTAAGGAAGGCCCTGACATTACTCCTAACTCAGGCCCTGAAAAGGTCCCTAACTAAGGCCGACACAACTCCTAACTCAGGCACTAACACTGTCCCTAAATAAGGCCCTGAAACTATTTCTAACTGAGGTGCTGATACAATACCTAACGAAGGCACTGATGCTCCTCCTAACTAAGGCCCTGACACTACTCCTATCTCAAGCAATGACACTGTCCCTAACTTAGGCCCGGACACTACTCCTAACTAAGCAACTGACACTGTCCCTAACTAAGGCCTTGACATTACTCTCAACTCAGGCACTAACACTGTCCCTAACTAAGGATTTGACACTACTCTTAACTCAGGCCCTGGCACAGTCCCTAACAAAGGCCTGCCACTACCCCCAACTCTGGCACTGAGAGTGTCCCTAACTACGGCCATCACACTACTCCTAACTCAGGCACTGACGCTGTCCCTAAGTAAGGCCCTGACACTACTCCCAACGCAGGCACTGACGCTGTCCCTAACTAAGGCTCTGACACTACTCCCAACACAGGCATTGACACTGTCCCTAACTGAGGCCCTCACACTACTACTTACTTAGGCACTGACACGCTACCTAACTAAGGCCCTGAGACTACTTCTACCTCAGATCCTGACACTGCCCCTAACGAAGGGCCTGATACTACTCCCAACACAGGCACTGACACTCTCCCTAACTAAGGCCTTGACACTACTTTTAACTCATGCCCTGATGCTGTCCCCGAAAAAGACCCCAAGACTATTCCCAACTCAGGCACTGACACTCTCCCTAACTAAGACCCTGACACTACTCCCATCTCAGCCACTGACACTGTCCCTAATGCCCTGACACCACTTCCAACTCAGGCACTGACACTGTCCCTAACTAGGACCTGACACTACTCCCAACTCAGGCACTGACACTGTCCCTAACTAAGGCCCTGACATAACTCCCAACTCCGGCACTGACACTTTCTCTAACTACGGCCCTGAAACTACTCACAACTCCGGCACTGACCCTGACCCTAACTAGGCCCTGACACTACTCCCAACTCAGGCACTGACACTGTCCCTAATTAAGGTCCTGACATAACTCCCAACTCTGGCACTGACACTTTCTCTAACTAAGGCCCTGTAACTACTCACAACTCAGGCCCTGACACTGTTCCTAACTACCAGTCTCAGACTACTCCTAACTTAGGCCCTGACACTATTCCTAACACAATCACTGACACTGTCCCTAACTAAGGTCCTGAGACGATTCCTAAGTCAGACCCTGACACTGTCCATAACTTAGGCCATGTCACTACTCCCAACTCAGGCACTGACGCTGTTCCTAACTAAGGGTCTGACACTACTCCAAACTGAGACACTGACACTCTTCCAAATTAAGGCCTTGACACTACTCTTAACTCAGGCCCTGACACTGTCCATAATAAAGACCCTGACAAAAATCCCAACTTAGGCACTGACAATGTCCGTAACTAAGGCCCTGACACTATTCCCATCTCAGCCACTGACACTGTCCCTAACTATGGCCCTGACACTACTCCCAATGCAAGCACTGGCGCTGTCCCTAACTAAGGCACTGGCACTACTCCCAACTCGCCCTGGCTCTGTCCCTAACTAAGGCTCTGACACTACTCCCATTTCAGGCAATGACAGTGTCCCTAACTGAGGCAATGATACTACTCCCGACTCAAGCACTAAGGTTCTGGATCATTGTGATGACAAGCGCCATGGAGCATTGTGATGACAAGGGTCATGGAGAATTGTGATGACGGGTCCTGGAGCATTGTGGTGACAAGGGCCATGGAGCATTTTGATGACAGGGGTCATGGGGCATTGTGATGAAAGTGGTCATGGAGCATTGTGATTAAAGTGGTCATGGAACATGGTGATAAAAGTGGTCATGTAGCATTGTGATGAAAAGTGCTATGGAGCATTGGGATGACAGGGGTCATGGAGCATTTTAATGACAAGGGACATGGAGCATTGTGATGACAGAGGTCATGGAGCATTGTGGTGACCAGCGGCATGGAGCATTGTGAAGAAAGGGGTACTGTAACATTGTGATGAAAGGGTCAAGGAGCATTTGGGTTATAAGGATCATGGAGCATTGTTATGACA
Organism: Balaenoptera physalus; assembly: GCF_965194825.1. Lineage (NCBI taxonomy): Eukaryota > Metazoa > Chordata > Mammalia > Artiodactyla > Balaenopteridae > Balaenoptera > Balaenoptera physalus. The sequence goes on from NW_028126517.1 coordinate 2,639,547, forward strand.
AGGGCCATGGAGCATTGTGATGACAGGGCTCATGTGGCATTATGATGACAGTGGTCATGGAGCAATGTGATGAACGTTGTCATGGAGCACTGTGATTACAGGGGCCATGGAGAATTGTGATGACAAAGGCCAGGGAACATTGTGATGACAGGGGTCATGGAGCATTGTGCTGAAAACGGACCTGGAGCATTGTGATGAAAGGAGTCATGGCTCATTGTGATGACAGGGGGCCTGGAACATTGTGATGACAGGGGTCACGGGGCATTGTGATGACAAGGGCCATGGAACATTTTGATGATAGTGGTCATATGGCATTTTGAATGACAGGGGCCATGAAGCATTGTGATGACAAGAGTTCATGGAGACTTGTGATGACAGGGGGCATGGAACTTTGAGATTTCACAGTCTTGTAGCATTTTAGACAAGGCTCATGGAGCATTGGGATGACAGGGTTCATGGAGCATTGTGATGATAAGGGCATGGAGCATTGTGATGACAATGGCATGGAGCATTGCGATGACAAAGTCATGGAGCATTGTGATGACAGGGTTTATGGAGCATTGTGATGACAAGGGCGTGGAGCATTGTGATAACAGTGGTCATGGAACATTGTGACGATAAGGGCATCGAGCCGAGTTAGGGACAGTCTAGCGGCCTTGGGACTAAATTCAGTGCCTGAATTAGGCACAGCATAAGGTGTTTAGGTAGCATAAGAGGTAGGACATTAGCTCGGGACAGGGTTAGGGTAAAGGCTTGGAATCGTGTCAGGAAATGACCTAAGGATAGTGTGAAGACCTTTGTTACTGAGACTCTCAGGGACTTATTCAGAAGCAGTGTTAGGGCTTCAGGTCGGGACAGCATCAGGGCCTGACTTAGGGAGAGCGACAGGGCCTGAGTGAGGCCTAATGTCAGGCCCTTAGCTGGGGACACTGTCAGGGAATGACTTAGGAGCAGCATCAGTGCCTTTGTTGGATCAGCTTTAGGTTCTTAGTTAAAGACATGACCGGAGCCCTAGTTAGTCACAGCGTCAAGGCCTCAGTTAGGGAAAGCTTCAGGGTCTGAGTTACAGACAGCCTCATGTCTTCACTTAAAGACAGCGACAGGGCTTTCTTAGGGACAGTGTCAGGACCTTGGTTAGAAATGAGTCAGGATATTAGCTCAGGAGAGTGTCAGGATTTTAGTCATTGCTGGCAGCAGGGCCTATATTAAGGACAGATTCCGGGCCTTTGTTAGATTCAGTGTCATGGCCTTAGTTAGGAGTAGTCAGGGCCTTAGTTAGGGAGAGCATTAGGGTTTCAGTTAGCATAAGGTGCAGGAGATTATCTCGGGACAGAGTCAGGTTCCAGGCCAGAGACAGTGAAAGGAAATGACCAAGGGATAACGAGAAGACCTTAGTTATTGAGAGCATCAGGGCCTTAGTTAGCAGCAGCGTGAGCACCTTAATCAGGACCAGTGCCAGGGCTTGATGTATGGACAGCATCAGAGCCTAACTAAGGTACAGCAACAGGGCCGAAGTGAGGCCTATCTTTAGGGCCTGAGTAAGGGGCAGTATCAGGGCATGACTTAGGAGCAGCATAAAGGCCTCTGTAGCATCACCATTAGGGTCTTGGTTAAAGCTATTATCAGGGCCTCCGTTAGGGATAGCCTCAAGGCCTCACTTAGGGACAGCGTCAGGGCTTACTTTGGGAAAGTTTCAGGACCTTGGTAAGACATGGGTCAGGCTATTAGCTCAGGATAATATCAGGTGTTCAGATATTGACGGCAGCAGGGCCTTAGTTAGAGGCAGTGTCAGCGCCTAAGTTAGGACTAGCATCAGAGCCTTTGTTAGGTACAATGTCAGTGACTGAGTTAGGTGTAGTGTCAGAGCCTTAGTTAGGGACAGTGTCAGGGCCTGCATTAGGACGAGCCTACAGGCCTCAGTTAGGGACAGGTTCACGGCCTCAGACCTAAATTCAGGGCCTCATTTAGGGACAAAATCAGGGATTTAGCTAGCATAAGGGGATCTACAGCTGAAAGCAACCTGAGCACCACCACAAGCAGATGCACAAGTGAACCATGCACGCTCCTATGAAGGAATATTCCACAGCAGTTGAGTACATTTTGTTTAAAGTTAGTAACACTATAAAAATTATGTTTTGAAGAAAACTATATTCAGAAGATGAAAGAATCTCGTTCTAAAGAATCTCTTTAGCTCATCTCGACATTAGCTAAAGAGAAGGTTGGGTTAAGGTCTAGGGAGAGTGTCAGGAAATGACCTAGGGATAGTGTCAAGACCTTAGTTACTTAGCACATCAGGACCTAATTTAGGAGCAGTGAGTGTCAGGGCTTCGGGTAGGAACAGCGTCAGAGCCTGACTTAGGGAGTGGGACAGGGCCTGAGTGAGGCCTAGCGTCAGGGCCCTAGCTAGAGACAGTGTCAGGGCATGACTTAGGAGCAGCATAAGAGCCACGGTAGGATCAGCCTCAGGGGCTATGTTACAGATATTATCAGGGCCTCTGTTAGGGACAGCCTCAAGGCCTCACTTAGAGACAGCATCAGGGCTTCCTTAGGGACAGTTTCAGGACCTTGGTAAGAGATGGGTCAAGAAATTAGCTCAGGATAGTGTCAGGACGTTAGATATTGACGGCAGCAGGGCCTTAGTTAGGGACAGTGTCAGGCCCTGAATTAGGACGAACATCGAGGCCTTAGGTACGGACAGGGTCACAGCCTCGAGAGTAATTTTAGGCCCTTAGTTAAGGACAGCAGCAGGGCTGTAGTTAGCATAAGAGGCACGACATTTGCTAGGGCCAGGGTCAGGTTACGCTCTAGGGATAGTGTCAGGAAAGGACCTAAGCATAGTGTCAAAACCTTAGTTACTGAGAGTATCAGATCCTTATTTAGAACCAGTGTCAGGGCTTCAGGTAGGGACAGCATCAGAGCCTGACTTAGGGAGAGCGTTAGGGCCTGAGTGAGGCCTAGCGTCAGGCCCTTAGATGAGGACAATGTCAGGGCATGACTTAGGAACAGCATCAGCTCCTCTGTTGGATCGACTTTAGCGTCTTAGATACAGACATCATCAGGTCCTCAGTTAGTCACAGCGTGAAGGCCTCAGTTAGGGAAGGCTTCAGGGCCTGAGTTAGGGACAGCCTCAGTTCTTAACTTAGGGACAGTGATAGGGCTTTCTTAGGGACAGTGTCAGGACCTTGGTTAGAAATATGTCAGGATATTAACTCAGGCTAGTGTCCAGTTTTTAGTTATTGCTGACAGCAGGACCTATATTAGGGGCAAATTCTGAGCCTTACTTAGAGACAGTGTCAGGGCCTGAGTTAGGACTAGCATCACAGCCCTTGTAAAGTACAGTGTCAGGGACTGAGTTAGGTGTAGTGTCAGGGCTTTAGTTAGGGACAGTGTCAGCGCCTCAGTTAGGATGATCCTCCAAACTTCAGTTAGGGACAGGTTGACGGCCTCAGGACTAATTTCAGGCTCTTAGTTAGAGACAACGTCAGGGATTTAGTTAGCATAAGAGGTTCGACAATAGCTAAAGACAAGTTTAGGTTAAGATCTAGGGAGAGTGTCAGGAAATGACCTAGGGATAGTGTCAAGACCATAGCTAATTAGAGCATCAGTGCCTAATTTAGGCCCAGTGTCAGGGCTTCAGGTAGGGATAGAATCTTAGCCTGACTTAGGGAGAGCGACAGGGCCTGAGTGATGCCTCGAGTCAGGGCCTTAGCTACGGACAGCGTCAGGGCATGACATAGGATCAGCATAAGGTTCTCTGTAGGGTCAGCATTAGGGTCTTAGTTTAAGACATTATCAGGACCTCTGTGAGGGACAGCCTCAGGGCCTCACTTAGGGACAGTGTCAGGGCTAACTTTGGGAGAGTTTCAGGACCTTGGTAAGACATGGGTCAGGATATTAGCTCAGGATAATGTCAGGACTTTAGATATTGATGGTAGCAGCGCCTACGTTAGGGAAAGTTTCAAGGCGTTAGTTAGGAGTAGCGGGCCTCTGATAGGTCCAGTGTCAGATCCTCAGTTAGCAATAGTGTTAGGGCCGTAGTTAGGGACAGTGTCAGGACTGGATGTAGGGCGAGCATCTAGGCCTTAGTTCGGGACAGTTTCATGGTCTTGGGACTAAATTCAGTGCCTGAGGTAGGCACAGCCTAAGGGCTTCAGTTAGCATAAGAGGCAGGACATTAGCTAGTGACCGTGTCAGTTTAACATCTAGGGATAGTGTCAGGAAATGACCTAAGGATAGTGTGAAGACCTTTGTTATGGAGACTCTCAGGGCCTTATTCAGAACCAGTGTTAGGGCTTCAGGTAGGGACAGCATCAGAGCCTGACTTAGGGAGAGCGTTAGGGGCTGCGTGAGGCCTAGCATCAGACACTTAGTGGGGGACACTATCGGGGCATGACTTAGGAGCAGCATCAGGGCCTCTGTTGGATCAGCCTTAGGGTCTTAGTTAAAGACATGATCAGGGTCTGAGTTAGTCACAGCATCAAGGCCTGAGTTACTTAGGGAAAGCTTCAGGGCCTCACTTAGGGACAGCGTCAGGGTTTACTGTGGGACAGTTTCAGGACCTTGGTAAGACATGGGTCAGGTTATTAGCTCCGGATAATGTCAGGACTTTAGATGTTGATGGCAGCAGCCCTTAGTTAGAGACAGTGTCAGACCCTGAGTTACGACTAGCATCAGAGCCTTTGTTAGATACAATGTACGGGACTGAATTAGGAGTAGAGTCAGGGCCTTCGTTAGTGGCAGTGTCAGGGCCTGACTTAGGGAGAGCGACAGGGCCTGAGTGAGGCTTAGCATCAGGCCCTTAGCTGGGCACACTGTCAGGGCATGACTTTGGAGCAGCATCAGCGTCTTTGCTGGATCAGCATTAAGGTCTTCGTTAGGTACATGATCAGGGCCTGAATTAGTCACAGCTTCAAGGTTTCAGTTAAGGAAAGCTTCAGGGCCTGAGTTAGGGACAGCCTCAGGTCTTCACTTAGGGACAGCGTCAGGGCTTACTTTGGGACAGTTTCAGGACCTTGGAAAGACATAGGTCAGGATATTAGCTCAGGATAATGTCAGGACTTTTGATAGTGATGGCAGCAGGGCCTTAGTTACAGATGGTTTCAGGGCCTGAGTTAGGCCTAGCATCAGAGACTTTGTTAGGTACAGTGTAAGGGACTGAGTTAGCAGTAGTGTCAGGGCCTTGCTTAGGGACTGTGTCAGGGTCTGATTTAGGTGTACTGTCTGAGACCTAGTTAGGGACAGTGCTAGGGCCTGAGTTAGGATTAGTGTCAAGGCCTTATTTAGGACCAATTTCAGGGCCTTAGTTTGGACTAGCATCAGAGCCATTGTTAGGAATCGTATGAGGGCCTGAGTTAGGCATACTATCAGGGCCTTAGTTAGGGACAGTTTTAGGGCCTGAGTTAGGATTAGTGTCAAGGCCTTATTTAGGACCAATTTTAGGGCTTTAGTTTGGACTAGCAACAAAGCCTTTGTTAGGTATCATGTCGGGGCCTCAGTTAGGTGTAGTGTCAGGGCCATTGTTCGGGACAGTATCAGGGCCTGACTTAGGAGAAGTTCAGGGCCTTAGCCAGGGAAAGTGTCAGGGCCTTAGTTAGGGACATTATCAGGGCCTGAATTAGCAGTAGTGTCAAAAGTCCTTAGTGAGGACAGTAAGGAGTCAGTCAGGACTCAGGCCCTGACACTGTTCTTAAATAAGGCCCTGACATTACCTGTAACACAGGTCCTGATCTCATTCCTATCATAGGCGCTGATGTTGGACTTAACTAAGGCCCTGACACTGGTCCTAACTAAAGCTGTGACACTACTCCTAACTCAGGCCCTGACACTGTCCCTAACAAAGCCTGTGACACTACTCCTAAATCAGGCACTGACACTGTCCCTAACTAGGCCCTGACATACACCTAACTCAGGCCCTGACACTGTCTCTAACTAAGGCCCTGATACTACTCCAAACTCAGCACTGACACTGTCACTAACTAAGGCCCTGACACTATTCATAGCTCACGCCCTAACACAACTCCTAAGTCATGCCCTGACAATGTCCCTAACTAAGGCCCTGACACTATTCCTAACTCAGGCGCCGACACAATACTTAAGGAAGGCCCTGACATTACTCCTAACTCAGGCCCTGAAAAGGTCCCTAACTAAGGCCGACACAACTCTTAACTCAGGCACTAACACTGTCCCTAAATAAGGCCCTGAAACTATTTCTAACTGAGGTGCTGATACAATACCTAACGAAGGCACTGATGCTCCTCCTAACTAAGGCCCTGACACTACTCCTATCTCAAGCAATGACACTGTCCCTAACTTAGGCCCGGACACTACTCCTAACTAAGCAACTGACACTGTCCCTAACTAAGGCCTTGACGTTACTCTCAACTCAGGCACTAACACTGTCCCTAACTAAGGATTTGACACTACTCTTAACTCAGGCCCTGGCACAGTCCCTAACAAAGGCCTGCCACTACCCCCAACTCTGGCACTGAGAGTGTCCCTAACTACGGCCATCACACTACTCCTAACTCAGGCACTGACGCTGTCCCTAAGTAAGGCCCTGACACTACTCCCAACGCAGGCACTGACGCTGTCCCTAACTAAGGCTCTGACACTACTCCCAACACAGGCATTGACACTGTCCCTAACTGAGGCCCTCACACTACTACTTACTTAGGCACTGACACGCTACCTAACTAAGGCCCTGAGACTACTTCTACCTCAGATCCTGACACTGCCCCTAACGAAGGGCCTGATACTACTCCCAACACAGGCACTGACACTCTCCCTAACTAAGGCCTTGACACTACTTTTAACTCATGCCCTGATGCTGTCCCCGAAAAAGACCCCAAGACTATTCCCAACTCAGGCACTGACACTCTCCCTAACTAAGACCCTGACACTACTCCCATCTCAGCCACTGACACTGTCCCTAATGCCCTGACACCACTTCCAACTCAGGCACTGACACTGTCCCTAACTAGGACCTGACACTACTCCCAACTCAGGCACTGACACTGTCCCTAACTAAGGCCCTGACATAACTCCCAACTCCGGCACTGACACTTTCTCTAACTACGGCCCTGAAACTACTCACAACTCCGGCACTGACCCTGACCCTAACTAGGCCCTGACACTACTCCCAACTCAGGCACTGACACTGTCCCTAATTAAGGTCCTGACATAACTCCCAACTCTGGCACTGACACTTTCTCTAACTAAGGCCCTGTAACTACTCACAACTCAGGCCCTGACACTGTTCCTAACTACCAGTCTCAGACTACTCCTAACTTAGGCCCTGACACTATTCCTAACACAATCACTGACACTGTCCCTAACTAAGGTCCTGAGACGATTCCTAAGTCAGACCCTGACACTGTCCATAACTTAGGCCATGTCACTACTCCCAACTCAGGCACTGACGCTGTTCCTAACTAAGGGTCTGACACTACTCCAAACTGAGACACTGACACTCTTCCAAATTAAGGCCTTGACACTACTCTTAACTCAGGCCCTGACACTGTCCATAATAAAGACCCTGACAAAAATCCCAACTTAGGCACTGACAATGTCCGTAACTAAGGCCCTGACACTATTCCCATCTCAGCCACTGACACTGTCCCTAACTATGGCCCTGACACTACTCCCAATGCAAGCACTGGCGCTGTCCCTAACTAAGGCACTGGCACTACTCCCAACTCGCCCTGGCTCTGTCCCTAACTAAGGCTCTGACACTACTCCCATTTCAGGCAATGACAGTGTCCCTAACTGAGGCAATGATACTACTCCCGACTCAAGCACTAAGGTTCTGGATCATTGTGATGACAAGCGCCATGGAGCATTGTGATGACAAGGGTCATGGAGAATTGTGATGACGGGTCCTGGAGCATTGTGGTGACAAGGGCCATGGAGCATTTTGATGACAGGGGTCATGGGGCATTGTGATGAAAGTGGTCATGGAGCATTGTGATTAAAGTGGTCATGGAACATGGTGATAAAAGTGGTCATGTAGCATTGTGATGAAAAGTGCTATGGAGCATTGGGATGACAGGGGTCATGGAGCATTTTAATGACAAGGGACATGGAGCATTGTGATGACAGAGGTCATGGAGCATTGTGGTGACCAGCGGCATGGAGCATTGTGAAGAAAGGGGTACTGTAACATTGTGATGAAAGGGTCAAGGAGCATTTGGGTTATAAGGATCATGGAGCATTGTTATGACAAGGGCCATGGAGCATTGTGATGACAGGGCTCATGTGGCATTATGATGACAGTGGTCATGGAGCAATGTGATGAACGTTGTCATGGAGCACTGTGATTACAGGGGCCATGGAGAATTGTGATGACAAAGGCCAGGGAACATTGTGATGACAGGGGTCATGGAGCATTGTGCTGAAAACGGACCTGGAGCATTGTGATGAAAGGAGTCATGGCTCATTGTGATGACAGGGGGCCTGGAACATTGTGATGACAGGGGTCACGGGGCATTGTGATGACAAGGGCCATGGAACATTTTGATGATAGTGGTCATATGGCATTTTGAATGACAGGGGCCATGAAGCATTGTGATGACAAGAGTTCATGGAGACTTGTGATGACAGGGGGCATGGAACTTTGAGATTTCACAGTCTTGTAGCATTTTAGACAAGGCTCATGGAGCATTGGGATGACAGGGTTCATGGAGCATTGTGATGATAAGGGCATGGAGCATTGTGATGACAATGGCATGGAGCATTGCGATGACAAAGTCATGGAGCATTGTGATGACAGGGTTTATGGAGCATTGTGATGACAAGGGCGTGGAGCATTGTGATAACAGTGGTCATGGAACATTGTGACGATAAGGGCATCGAGCCGAGTTAGGGACAGTCTAGCGGCCTTGGGACTAAATTCAGTGCCTGAATTAGGCACAGCATAAGGTGTTTAGGTAGCATAAGAGGTAGGACATTAGCTCGGGACAGGGTTAGGGTAAAGGCTTGGAATCGTGTCAGGAAATGACCTAAGGATAGTGTGAAGACCTTTGTTACTGAGACTCTCAGGGACTTATTCAGAAGCAGTGTTAGGGCTTCAGGTCGGGACAGCATCAGGGCCTGACTTAGGGAGAGCGACAGGGCCTGAGTGAGGCCTAATGTCAGGCCCTTAGCTGGGGACACTGTCAGGGAATGACTTAGGAGCAGCATCAGTGCCTTTGTTGGATCAGCTTTAGGTTCTTAGTTAAAGACATGACCGGAGCCCTAGTTAGTCACAGCGTCAAGGCCTCAGTTAGGGAAAGCTTCAGGGTCTGAGTTACAGACAGCCTCATGTCTTCACTTAAAGACAGCGACAGGGCTTTCTTAGGGACAGTGTCAGGACCTTGGTTAGAAATGAGTCAGGATATTAGCTCAGGAGAGTGTCAGGATTTTAGTCATTGCTGGCAGCAGGGCCTATATTAAGGACAGATTCCGGGCCTTTGTTAGATTCAGTGTCATGGCCTTAGTTAGGAGTAGTCAGGGCCTTAGTTAGGGAGAGCATTAGGGTTTCAGTTAGCATAAGGTGCAGGAGATTATCTCGGGACAGAGTCAGGTTCCAGGCCAGAGACAGTGAAAGGAAATGACCAAGGGATAACGAGAAGACCTTAGTTATTGAGAGCATCAGGGCCTTAGTTAGCAGCAGCGTGAGCACCTTAATCAGGACCAGTGCCAGGGCTTGATGTATGGACAGCATCAGAGCCTAACTAAGGTACAGCAACAGGGCCGAAGTGAGGCCTATCTTTAGGGCCTGAGTAAGGGGCAGTATCAGGGCATGACTTAGGAGCAGCATAAAGGCCTCTGTAGCATCACCATTAGGGTCTTGGTTAAAGCTATTATCAGGGCCTCCGTTAGGGATAGCCTCAAGGCCTCACTTAGGGACAGCGTCAGGGCTTACTTTGGGAAAGTTTCAGGACCTTGGTAAGACATGGGTCAGGCTATTAGCTCAGGATAATATCAGGTGTTCAGATATTGACGGCAGCAGGGCCTTAGTTAGAGGCAGTGTCAGCGCCTAAGTTAGGACTAGCATCAGAGCCTTTGTTAGGTACAATGTCAGTGACTGAGTTAGGTGTAGTGTCAGAGCCTTAGTTAGGGACAGTGTCAGGGCCTGCATTAGGACGAGCCTACAGGCCTCAGTTAGGGACAGGTTCACGGCCTCAGACCTAAATTCAGGGCCTCATTTAGGGACAAAATCAGGGATTTAGCTAGCATAAGGGGATCTACAGCTGAAAGCAACCTGAGCACCACCACAAGCAGATGCACAAGTGAACCATGCACGCTCCTATGAAGGAATATTCCACAGCAGTTGAGTACATTTTGTTTAAAGTTAGTAACACTATAAAAATTATGTTTTGAAGAAAACTATATTCAGAAGATGAAAGAATCTCGTTCTAAAGAATCTCTTTAGCTCATCTCGACATTAGCTAAAGAGAAGGTTGGGTTAAGGTCTAGGGAGAGTGTCAGGAAATGACCTAGGGATAGTGTCAAGACCTTAGTTACTTAGCACATCAGGACCTAATTTAGGAGCAGTGAGTGTCAGGGCTTCGGGTAGGAACAGCGTCAGAGCCTGACTTAGGGAGTGGGACAGGGCCTGAGTGAGGCCTAGCGTCAGGGCCCTAGCTAGAGACAGTGTCAGGGCATGACTTAGGAGCAGCATAAGAGCCACGGTAGGATCAGCCTCAGGGGCTATGTTACAGATATTATCAGGGCCTCTGTTAGGGACAGCCTCAAGGCCTCACTTAGAGACAGCATCAGGGCTTCCTTAGGGACAGTTTCAGGACCTTGGTAAGAGATGGGTCAAGAAATTAGCTCAGGATAGTGTCAGGACGTTAGATATTGACGGCAGCAGGGCCTTAGTTAGGGACAGTGTCAGGCCCTGAATTAGGACGAACATCGAGGCCTTAGGTACGGACAGGGTCACAGCCTCGAGAGTAATTTTAGGCCCTTAGTTAAGGACAGCAGCAGGGCTGTAGTTAGCATAAGAGGCACGACATTTGCTAGGGCCAGGGTCAGGTTACGCTCTAGGGATAGTGTCAGGAAAGGACCTAAGCATAGTGTCAAAACCTTAGTTACTGAGAGTATCAGATCCTTATTTAGAACCAGTGTCAGGGCTTCAGGTAGGGACAGCATCAGAGCCTGACTTAGGGAGAGCGTTAGGGCCTGAGTGAGGCCTAGCGTCAGGCCCTTAGATGAGGACAATGTCAGGGCATGACTTAGGAACAGCATCAGCTCCTCTGTTGGATCGACTTTAGCGTCTTAGATACAGACATCATCAGGTCCTCAGTTAGTCACAGCGTGAAGGCCTCAGTTAGGGAAGGCTTCAGGGCCTGAGTTAGGGACAGCCTCAGTTCTTAACTTAGGGACAGTGATAGGGCTTTCTTAGGGACAGTGTCAGGACCTTGGTTAGAAATATGTCAGGATATTAACTCAGGCTAGTGTCCAGTTTTTAGTTATTGCTGACAGCAGGACCTATATTAGGGGCAAATTCTGAGCCTTACTTAGAGACAGTGTCAGGGCCTGAGTTAGGACTAGCATCACAGCCCTTGTAAAGTACAGTGTCAGGGACTGAGTTAGGTGTAGTGTCAGGGCTTTAGTTAGGGACAGTGTCAGCGCCTCAGTTAGGATGATCCTCCAAACTTCAGTTAGGGACAGGTTGACGGCCTCAGGACTAATTTCAGGCTCTTAGTTAGAGACAACGTCAGGGATTTAGTTAGCATAAGAGGTTCGACAATAGCTAAAGACAAGTTTAGGTTAAGATCTAGGGAGAGTGTCAGGAAATGACCTAGGGATAGTGTCAAGACCATAGCTAATTAGAGCATCAGTGCCTAATTTAGGCCCAGTGTCAGGGCTTCAGGTAGGGATAGAATCTTAGCCTGACTTAGGGAGAGCGACAGGGCCTGAGTGATGCCTCGAGTCAGGGCCTTAGCTACGGACAGCGTCAGGGCATGACATAGGATCAGCATAAGGTTCTCTGTAGGGTCAGCATTAGGGTCTTAGTTTAAGACATTATCAGGACCTCTGTGAGGGACAGCCTCAGGGCCTCACTTAGGGACAGTGTCAGGGCTAACTTTGGGAGAGTTTCAGGACCTTGGTAAGACATGGGTCAGGATATTAGCTCAGGATAATGTCAGGACTTTAGATATTGATGGTAGCAGCGCCTACGTTAGGGAAAGTTTCAAGGCGTTAGTTAGGAGTAGCGGGCCTCTGATAGGTCCAGTGTCAGATCCTCAGTTAGCAATAGTGTTAGGGCCGTAGTTAGGGACAGTGTCAGGACTGGATGTAGGGCGAGCATCTAGGCCTTAGTTCGGGACAGTTTCATGGTCTTGGGACTAAATTCAGTGCCTGAGGTAGGCACAGCCTAAGGGCTTCAGTTAGCATAAGAGGCAGGACATTAGCTAGTGACCGTGTCAGTTTAACATCTAGGGATAGTGTCAGGAAATGACCTAAGGATAGTGTGAAGACCTTTGTTATGGAGACTCTCAGGGCCTTATTCAGAACCAGTGTTAGGGCTTCAGGTAGGGACAGCATCAGAGCCTGACTTAGGGAGAGCGTTAGGGGCTGCGTGAGGCCTAGCATCAGACACTTAGTGGGGGACACTATCGGGGCATGACTTAGGAGCAGCATCAGGGCCTCTGTTGGATCAGCCTTAGGGTCTTAGTTAAAGACATGATCAGGGTCTGAGTTAGTCACAGCATCAAGGCCTGAGTTACTTAGGGAAAGCTTCAGGGCCTCACTTAGGGACAGCGTCAGGGTTTACTGTGGGACAGTTTCAGGAGCTTGGTAAGACATGGGTCAGGTTATTAGCTCCGGATAATGTCAGGACTTTAGATGTTGATGGCAGCAGCCCTTAGTTAGAGACAGTGTCAGACCCTGAGTTACGATTAGCATCAGAGCCTTTGTTAGATACAATGTACGGGACTGAATTAGGAGTAGAGTCAGGGCCTTCGTTAGTGGCAGTGTCAGGGCCTGACTTAGGGAGAGCGACAGGGCCTGAGTGAGGCTTAGCATCAGGCCCTTAGCTGGGCACACTGTCAGGGCATGACTTTGGAGCAGCATCAGCGTCTTTGCTGGATCAGCATTAAGGTCTTCGTTAGGTACATGATCAGGTCCTGAATTAGTCACAGCTTCAAGGTTTCAGTTAAGGAAAGCTTCAGGGCCTGAGTTAGGGACAGCCTCAGGTCTTCACTTAGGGACAGCGTCAGGGCTTACTTTGGGACAGTTTCAGGACCTTGGAAAGACATAGGTCAGGATATTAGCTCAGGATAATGTCAGGACTTTTGATAGTGATGGCAGCAGGGCCTTAGTTACAGACGGTTTCAGGGCCTGAGTTAGGCCTAGCATCAGAGACTTTGTTAGGTACAGTGTAAGGGACTGAGTTAGCAGTAGTGTCAGGGCCTTGCTTAGGGACTGTGTCAGGGTCTGATTTAGGTGTACTGTCTGAGACCTAGTTAGGGACAGTGCTAGGGCCTGAGTTAGGATTAGTGTCAAGGCCTTATTTAGGACCAATTTCAGGGCCTTAGTTTGGACTAGCATCAGAGCCATTGTTAGGAATCGTATGAGGGCCTGAGTTAGGCATACTATCAGGGCCTTAGTTAGGGACAGTTTTAGGGCCTGAGTTAGGATTAGTGTCAAGGCCTTATTTAGGACCAATTTTAGGGCTTTAGTTTGGACTAGCAACAAAGCCTTTGTTAGGTATCATGTCGGGGCCTCAGTTAGGTGTAGTGTCAGGGCCATTGTTCGGGACAGTATCAGGGCCTGACTTAGGAGAAGTTCAGGGCCTTAGCCAGGGAAAGTGTCAGGGCCTTAGTTAGGGACATTATCAGGGCCTGAATTAGCAGTAGTGTCAAAAGTCCTTAGTGAGGACAGTAAGGAGTCAGTCAGGACTCAGGCCCTGACACTGTTCTTAAATAAGGCCCTGACATTACCTGTAACACAGGTCCTGATCTCATTCCTATCATAGGCGCTGATGTTGGACTTAACTAAGGCCCTGACACTGGTCCTAACTAAAGCTGTGACACTACTCCTAACTCAGGCCCTGACACTGTCCCTAACAAAGCCTGTGACACTACTCCTAAATCAGGCACTGACACTGTCCCTAACTAGGCCCTGACATACACCTAACTCAGGCCCTGACACTGTCTCTAACTAAGGCCCTGATACTACTCCAAACTCAGCACTGACACTGTCACTAACTAAGGCCCTGACACTATTCATAGCTCACGCCCTAACACAACTCCTAAGTCATGCCCTGACAATGTCCCTAACTAAGGCCCTGACACTATTCCTAACTCAGGCGCTGACACAATACTTAAGGAAGGCCCTGACATTACTCCTAACTCAGGCCCTGAAAAGGTCCCTAACTAAGGCCGACACAACTCCTAACTCAGGCACTAACACTGTCCCTAAATAAGGCCCTGAAACTATTCCTAACTGAGGCGCTGATACAATACCTAACGAAGGCACTGATGCTCCTCCTAACTAAGGCCCTGACACTACTCCTATCTCAAGCAATGACACTGTCCCTAACTTAGGCCCCGACTCTACTCCTGACTCAGGCACTGACACTGGCCCTAACTTAGGCCCGGACACTACTCCTAACTAAGCAACTGACACTGTCCCTAACTAAGGCCCGGACACTACTCCTTACTCAGGCACTGACAATGTCACTAACTAAGGCCGTGACACTACTCCCAAAATAGGCACTGAGACTGTCCCTAAATATGCCCTGACAGTACTCCGAACTCAGGCACTGACACTGTCCTTAACTAAGGCCCTGATACTACTTCCACCTCAGGCACTGACACTCTCCCTAAGTAAGCCCTGACATTACTCCCAATTCCGGCATTGACACTTTCGCTAACTAAGGCCCTGAAACTACTAACAACTCAGGCCCTTACACTGTTACTAACTACCGGTCTCAGACTACTCCTAACTCAGGCCCTGGCACTGTCCATAACTTAGGCTCTGGCACTATTCCTAACTCAGACACTGACGCTGTCCCTTAACTAAGGGTCTGACACTCCTCCCAACTCAGACACTGACACTCTCCCTAACAAAGGCCTTGACACTACTCTTAACTAATACCCTGACACTGTCCCTAACAAAGACCCTGACACTATTCCCAACTCAGGCGCTGTCACTCTCCGTAACTAAGACCGTGACACTACTCCCATCTCAGCCACTGACATTGTCCCTAAGGCCCTGACACTACCGCCAACTCAGGCACTGACACTATCCCTAACTAAGGCCCTGACACTACTCCCAACCTAGGCCCTGACATTGTCCCTAACTAAGGCCTTGACGTTACTCTCAACTCAGGCACTAACACTGTCCCTAACTAAGGACTTGACGGTACTCTTAACTCAGGCCCTGGCACAGTCCCGAACAAAGGCCTCCCACTACCCCCAACTCTGGCACTGAGAGTGTCCCTAACTACGGCCATCACACTACTCCTAACTCAGGCACTGACACTACTCCCAACGCAGGCACTGACGCTGTCCCTAACTAAGGCTCTGACACTACTCCCAACACAGGCATTGACACTGTTCCTAACTAAGGCCCTCACACTACTACTTACTTAGGCACTGACACGCTACCTAACTAAGGCCCTGAGACTACTTCTACCTCAGACCCTGACACTGCCCCTAACGAAGGGCCTGATACTACTCCCAACACAGGCACTGACACTCTCCCTAACTAAGGCCTTGACACTACTTTTAACTCATGCCCTGATGCTGTCCCCAAAAAAGACCCTGAGACTATTCCCAACTCAGGCACTGACACTCTCCCTAACTAAGACCCTGACACTACTCCCATCTCAGCCACTGACACTGTCCCTAATGCCCTGACACTACTTCCAACTCAGGCACTGACACTGTCCCTAACTAGGCCCTGACACTACTCCCAACTCAGGCACTGACACTGTCCCTAACTCAGGCCCTGACATATCTCCCAACTCCGGCACTGACACTTTCTCTAACTACGGCCCTGAAACTACTCACAACTCAGGCACTGACCCTGTCCCTAACTAGGCCCTGACACTACTCCCAACTCAGGCACTGACACTGTCCCTAATTAAGGCCCTGACATAACTCCCAACTCTGGCACTGACACTTTCTCTAACTAAGGCCCTGTAACTACTCACAACTCAGGCCCTGACACTGTTCCTAACTACCAGTCTCAGACTACTCCTAACTTAGGCCCTGACACTATTCCTAACACAATCACTGACACTGTCCCTAACTAAGGTCCTGAGACGATTCCTAACTCAGACCCTGACACTGTCCATAACTTAGGCCATGTCACTATTCCCAACTCAGGCACTGACGCTCTTCCTAACTAAGGGTCTGACACTACTCCAAACTGAGACACTGACACTCTTCCAAATTAAGGCCTTGACACTACTCTTAACTCAGGCCCTGACACTGTCCATAATAAAGACCCTGAAGAAAATCCCAGCTTAGGCACTGACAATGTCCGTAACTAAGGCCCTGACACTATTCCCATCTCAGCCACTGACACTGTCCCTAACTATGGCCCTGACACTACTCCCAATGCAAGCACTGGCGCTGTCCCTAACTAAGGCACTGGCACTACTCCCAACTCGCCCTGGCTCTGTCCCTAACTAAGGCTCTGACACTACTCCCATTTCAGGCAATGACAGTGTCCCTAACTGAGGCAATGATACTACTCCCAACTCAAGCACTAAGGCTCTGGATCATTGTGATGACAAGCGCCATGGAGCATTGTGATGACAAGGGCCATGGAGAATTGTGATGACGGGTCCTGGAGCATTGTGGTGACAAGGGCCATGGAGCATTTTGATGACAGGGGTCATGGGGCATTGTGATGAAAGTGGTCATGGAGCATTGTGATTAAAGTGGTCATGGAACATTGTGATAAAAGTGGTCATGTAGCATTGTGATGAAAAGTGCTATGGAGCATTGGGATGACAGGGGTCATGGAGCATTGTGATGACAAATGCGTGGAGATTTGTGATGACGAGGACCATGGGGCATTGAGATTATAAGGATGATGCAGCATTGTGATGACAGGGGCCATGGAGCATTTTAATGACAAGGGACATGGAGCATTGTGATGACAGAGGTCATGGAGCATTGTGGTGACCAGCGGCATGGAGCACTGTGAAGAAAGGGGTACTGTAACATTGTGATGAAAGGGTCAAGGAGCATTTGGATTACAAGGATCATGGAGCATTGTGATGACAAGGGCCATGGAGCATTGTGATGACAGGGCTCATGTGGCATTATGATGACAGTGGTCATGGAGCAATGTGATGAACGTTGTCATGGAGCACTGTGATTACAGGGGCCATGGAGAATTGTGATGACAAAGGCCAGGGAACATTGTGATGACCGGGGTCATGGAGCATTGTGCTGAAAATGGACCTGGAGCATTGTGATGAAAGGGGTCATGGCTCACTGTGATGACAGGGGGCCTGGAACATTGTGATGACAGGGGTCACGGGGCATTGTGATGACAAGGGCCATGGAACATTTTGATGATAGTGGTCATATGGCATTTTGAATGACAGGGGCCATGAAGCATTGTGAGGACAAGAGTCATGGAGACTTGTGATGACAGGGGGCATGGAGCTTTGTGATTTCACAGGCATGTAGCATTTTAGACAAGGCTCATGGAGCATTGGGATGACAGGGGTCATGGAGCATTGTGATGATAAGGGCATGGAGCATTGTGATGACAATGGCATGGAGCATTGCGATGACAAAGTCATGGAGCATTGCGATGACAAAGTCATGGAGCATTGTGATGACAGGGGTTATGGAGCATTGTGATGACAAGGGCGTGGAGCATTGTGATGACAGTGGTCATGGAACATTGTGACGATAAGGGCATCGAGCCGAGTTAGGGACAGTCTAGCGGCCTTGGGACTAAATTCAGTGCCTGAATTAGGCACAGCATAAGGTCTTTAGTTAGCATAAGAGGTAGGACATTAGCTCGGGACAGGGTTAGGGTAAAGGCTTGGAATCGTGTCAGCAAATGACCTAAGGATAGTGTGAAGACCTTTGTTACTGAGACTCTCAGGGACTTATTCAGAAGCAGTGTTAGGGCTTCAGGTCGGGACAGCATCAGGGCCTGACTTAGGGAGAGCGACAGGGCCTGAGTGAGGCCTAATGTCAGGCCCTTAGCTGGGGACACTGTCAGGGAATGACTTAGGAGCAGCATCAGTGCCTTTGTTGGATCAGCTTTAGGTTCTTAGTTAAAGACATGACCGGAGCCCTAGTTAGTCACAGCGTCAAGGCCTCAGTTAGGGAAAGCTTCAGGGTCTGAGTTACAGACAGCCTCATGTCTTCACTTAAAGACAGCGACAGGGCTTTCTTAGGGACAGTGTCAGGACCTTGGTTAGAAATGAGTCAGGATATTAGCTCAGGAGAGTGTCAGGATTTTAGTCATTGCTGGCAGCAGGGCCTATATTAAGGACAGATTCCGGGCCTTTGTTAGATTCAGTGTCATGGCCTTAGTTAGGAGTAGTCAGGGCCTTAGTTAGGGAGAGCATTAGGGTTTCAGTTAGCATAAGGTGCAGGAGATTATCTCGGGACAGAGTCAGGTTCCAGGCCAGAGACAGTGAAAGGAAATGACCAAGGGATAACGAGAAGACCTTAGTTATTGAGAGCATCAGGGCCTTAGTTAGCAGCAGCGTGAGCACCTTAATCAGGACCAGTGCCAGGGCTTGATGTATGGACAGCATCAGAGCCTAACTAAGGTACAGCAACAGGGCCGAAGTGAGGCCTATCTTTAGGGCCTGAGTAAGGGGCAGTATCAGGGCATGACTTAGGAGCAGCATAAAGGCCTCTGTAGGATCAGCATTAGGGTCTTGGTTAAAGCTATTATCAGGGCCTCCGTTAGGGATAGCCTCAAGGCCTCACTTAGGGACAGCGTCAGGGCTTACTTTGGGAAAGTTTCAGGACCTTGGTAAGACATGGGTCAGGTTATTAGCTCAGGATAATATCAGGTGTTCAGATATTGACGGCAGCAGGGCCTTAGTTAGAGGCAGTGTCAGCGCCAAAGTTAGGACTAGCATCAGAGCCTTTGTTAGGTACAGTGTCAGTGACTGAGTTAGGTGTAGTGTCAGAGCCTTAGTTAGGGACAGTGTCAGGGCCTGCATTAGGACGAGCCTCCAGGCCTCAGTTAGGGACAGGTTCACGGCCTCGGACCTAAATTCAGGGCCTCATTTAGGGACAGAATCAGGGATTTAGCTAGCATAAGGGGATCTACAGCTGAAAGCAACCTGAGCACCACCACAAGAAGATGCACAAGTGAACCATGCACGCTCCTATGAAGGAATATTCCACAGCAGTTGAGTACATTTAGTTTAAAGTTAGTAACACTATAAAAATTATGTTTTGAAGAAAACTATATTCAGAAGATGAAAGAATCTCGTTCTAAAGAATCTCTTTAGCTCATCTCGACATTAGCTAAAGAGAAGGTTGGGTTAAGGTCTAGGGAAAGTGTCAGGAAATGACCTAGGGATAGTGTCAAGACCTTAGTTACTTAGCACATCAGGACCTAATTTAGGAGCAGTGAGTGTCAGGGCTTCGGGTAGGAACAGCGTCAGAGCCTGACTTAGGGAGTGGGACAGGGCCTGAGTGAAGCCTAGCGTCAGGGCCTTAGCTAGAGACAGTGTCAGGGCATGACTTAGGAGCAGCATAAGAGCCACGGTAGGATCAGCCTCAGGGGCTATGTTACAGATATTATCAGGGCCTCTGTTAGGGACAGCCTCAAGGCCTCACTTAGAGACAGCATCAGGGCTTCCTTAGGGACAGTTTCAGGACCTTGGTAAGAGATGGGTCAAGAAATTAGCTCAGGATAGTGTCAGGACGTTAGATATTGACGGCAGCAGGGCCTTAGTTAGGGACAGTGTCAGGCCCTGAATTAGGACGAACATCGAGGCCTTAGGTACGGACAGGGTCACAGCCTCGAGAGTAATTTTAGGCCCTTAGTTAAGGACAGCAGCAGGGCTGTAGTTAGCATAAGAGGCACGACATTTGCTAGGGCCAGGGTCAGGTTACGCTCTAGGGATAGTGTCAGGAAAGGACCTAAGCATAGTGTCAAAAGCTTAGTTACTGAGAGTATCAGATCCTTATTTAGAACCAGTGTCAGGGCTTCAGGTAGGGACAGCATCAGAGCCTGACTTAGGGAGAGCGACAGGGCCTGAGTGAGGCCTAGCGTCAGGCCCTTAGATGAGGACAATGTCAGGGCATGACTTAGGAACAGCATCAGCTCCTCTGTTGGATCGACTTTAGCGTCTTAGATACAGACATCATCAGGTCCTCAGTTAGTCACAGCGTGAAGGCCTCAGTTAGGGAAAGCTTCAGGGCCTGAGTTAGGGACAGCCTCAGTTCTTAACTTAGGGACAGTGATAGGGCTTTCTTAGGGACAGTGTCAGGACCTTGGTTAGAAATATGTCAGGATATTAACTCAGGCTAGTGTCCAGTTTTTAGTTATTGCTGACAGCAGGGCCTATATTAGGGGCAAATTCTGAGCCTTACTTAGAGACAGTGTCAGGGCCTGAGTTAGGACTAGCATCACAGCCCTTGTAAAGTACAGTGTCAGGGACTGAGTTAGGTGTAGTGTCAGGGCTTTAGTTAGGGACAGTGTCAGCGCCTCAGTTAGGATGATCCTCCAAACTTCAGTTAGGGACAGGTTGACGGCCTCAGGACTAATTTCAGGCTCTTAGTTAGAGACAACGTCAGGGATTTAGTTAGCATAAGAGGTTCGACAATAGCTAAAGACAAGTTTAGGTTAAGATCTAGGGAGAGTGTCAGGAAATGACCTAGGGATAGTGTCAAGACCATAGCTAATTAGAGCATCAGTGCCTAATTTAGGCCCAGTGTCAGGGCTTCAGGTAGGGATAGAATCTTAGCCTGACTTAGGGAGAGCGACAGGGCCTGAGTGATGCCTCGAGTCAGGGCCTTAGCTACGGACAGCGTCAGGGCATGACATAGGATCAGCATAAGGTTCTCTGTAGGGTCAGCATTAGGGTCTTAGTTTAAGACATTATCAGGACCTCTGTGAGGGACAGCCTCAGGGCCTCACTTAGGGACAGTGTCAGGGCTAACTTTGGGAGAGTTTCAGGACCTTGGTAAGACATGGGTCAGGATATTAGCTCAGGATAATGTCAGGACTTTAGATATTGATGGTAGCAGCGCCTACGTTAGGGAAAGTTTCAAGGCGTTAGTTAGGAGTAGCGGGCCTCTGATAGGTCCAGTGTCAGATCCTCAGTTAGCAATAGTGTTAGGGCCGTAGTTAGGGACAGTGTCAGGACTGGATGTAGGGCGAGCATCTAGGCCTTAGTTCGGGACAGTTTCATGGTCTTGGGACTAAATTCAGTGCCTGAGGTAGGCACAGCCTAAGGGCTTCAGTTAGCATAAGAGGCAGGACATTAGCTAGTGACCGTGTCAGTTTAACATCTAGGGATAGTGTCAGGAAATGACCTAAGGATAGTGTGAAGACCTTTGTTATGGAGACTCTCAGGGCCTTATTCAGAACCAGTGTTAGGGCTTCAGGTAGGGACAGCATCAGAGCCTGACTTAGGGAGAGCGTTAGGGGCTGCGTGAGGCCTAGCATCAGACACTTAGTGGGGGACACTATCGGGGCATGACTTAGGAGCAGCATCAGGGCCTCTGTTGGATCAGCCTTAGGGTCTTAGTTAAAGACATGATCAGGGTCTGAGTTAGTCACAGCATCAAGGCCTGAGTTACTTAGGGAAAGCTTCAGGGCCTCACTTAGGGACAGCGTCAGGGTTTACTGTGGGACAGTTTCAGGAGCTTGGTAAGACATGGGTCAGGTTATTAGCTCCAGATAATGTCAGGACTTTAGATGTTGATGGCAGCAGCCCTTAGTTAGAGACAGTGTCAGGCCCTGAGTTACGACTAGCATCAGAGCCTTTGTTAGATACAATGTACGGGACTGAATTAGGAGTAGAGTCAGGGCCTTCGTTAGTGGCAGTGTCAGGGCCTGACTTAGGGAGAGCGACAGGGCCTGAGTGAGGCTTAGCATCAGGCCCTTAGCTGGGCACACTGTCAGGGCATGACTTTGGAGCAGCATCAGCGTCTTTGCTGGATCAGCATTAAGGTCTTCGTTAGGTACATGATCAGGGCCTGAATTAGTCACAGCTTCAAGGTTTCAGTTAAGGAAAGCTTCAGGGCCTGAGTTAGGGACAGCCTCAGGTCTTCACTTAGGGACAGCGTCAGGGCTTACTTTGGGACAGTTTCAGGACCTTGGAAAGACATAGGTCAGGATATTAGCTCAGGATAATGTCAGGACTTTTGATAGTGATGGCAGCAGGGCCTTAGTTACAGACGGTTTCAGGGCCTGAGTTAGGCCTAGCATCAGAGACTTTGTTAGGTACAGTGTAAGGGACTGAGTTAGCAGTAGTGTCAGGGCCTTGCTTAGGGACTGTGTCAGGGTCTGATTTAGGTGTACTGTCTGAGACCTAGTTAGGGACAGTGCTAGGGCCTGAGTTAGGATTAGTGTCAAGGCCTTATTTAGGACCAATTTCAGGGCCTTAGTTTGGACTAGCATCAGAGCCATTGTTAGGAATCGTATGAGGGCCTGAGTTAGGCATACTATCAGGGCCTTAGTTAGGGACAGTTTTAGGGCCTGAGTTAGGATTAGTGTCAAGGCCTTATTTAGGACCAATTTTAGGGCTTTAGTTTGGACTAGCAACAAAGCCTTTGTTAGGTATCATGTCGGGGCCTCAGTTAGGTGTAGTGTCAGGGCCATTGTTCGGGACAGTATCAGGGCCTGACTTAGGAGAAGTTCAGGGCCTTAGCCAGGGAAAGTGTCAGGGCCTTAGTTAGGGACATTATCAGGGCCTGAATTAGCAGTAGTGTCAAAAGTCCTTAGTGAGGACAGTAAGGAGTCAGTCAGGACTCAGGCCCTGACACTGTTCTTAAATAAGGCCCTGACATTACCTGTAACACAGGTCCTGATCTCATTCCTATCATAGGCGCTGATGTTGGACTTAACTAAGGCCCTGACACTGGTCCTAACTAAAGCTGTGACACTACTCCTAACTCAGGCCCTGACACTGTCCCTAACAAAGCCTGTGACACTACTCCTAAATCAGGCACTGACACTGTCCCTAACTAGGCCCTGACATACACCTAACTCAGGCCCTGACACTGTCTCTAACTAAGGCCCTGATACTACTCCAAACTCAGCACTGACACTGTCACTAACTAAGGCCCTGACACTATTCATAGCTCACGCCCTAACACAACTCCTAAGTCATGCCCTGACAATGTCCCTAACTAAGGCCCTGACACTATTCCTAACTCAGGCGCCGACACAATACTTAAGGAAGGCCCTGACATTACTCCTAACTCAGGCCCTGAAAAGGTCCCTAACTAAGGCCGACACAACTCCTAACTCAGGCACTAACACTGTCCCTAAATAAGGCCCTGAAACTATTCCTAACTGAGGCGCTGATACAATACCTAACGAAGGCACTGATGCTCCTCCTAACTAAGGCCCTGACACTACTCCTATCTCAAGCAATGACACTGTCCCTAACTTAGGCCCCGACTCTACTCCTGACTCAGGCACTGACACTTTCCCTAACTTAGGCCCGGACACTACTCCTTACTAAGCAACTGACACTGTCCCTAACTAAGGCCTTGACGTTACTCTCAACTCAGGCACTAACACTGTCCCTAACTAAGGATTTGACACTACTCTTAACTCAGGCCCTGGCACAGTCCCTAACAAAGGCCTGCCACTACCCCCAACTCTGGCACTGAGAGTGTCCCTAACTACGGCCATCACACTACTCCTAACTCAGGCACTGACGCTGTCCCTAAGTAAGGCCCTGACACTACTCCCAATGCAGGCACTGACGCTGTCCCTAACTAAGGCTCTGACACTACTCCCAACACAGGCATTGACACTGTCCCTAACTAAGGCCCTCACACTACTACTTACTTAGGCACTGACACGCTACCTAACTAAGGCCCTGAGACTACTTCTACCTCAGATCCTGACACTGCCCCTAACGAAGGGCCTGATACTACTCCCAACACAGGCACTGACACTCTCCCTAACTAAGGCCTTGACACTACTTTTAACTCATGCCCTGATGCTGTCCCCGAAAAAGACCCCAAGACTATTCCCAACTCAGGCACTGACACTCTCCCTAACTAAGACCCTGACACTACTCCCATCTCAGCCATTGACACTGTCCCTAATGCCCTGACACCACTTCCAACTCAGGCACTGACACTGTCCCTAACTAGGACCTGACACTACTCCCAACTCAGGCACTGACACTGTCCCTAACTAAGGCCCTGACATAACTCCCAACTCCGGCACTGACACTTTCTCTAACTACGGCCCTGAAACTACTCACAACTCCGGCACTGACCCTGACCCTAACTAGGCCCTGACACTACTCCCAACTCAGGCACTGACACTGTCCCTAATTAAGGTCCTGACATAACTCCCAACTCTGGCACTGACACTTTCTCTAACTAAGGCCCTGTAACTACTCACAACTCAGGCCCTGACACTGTTCCTAACTACCAGTCTCAGACTACTCCTAACTTAGGCCCTGACACTATTCCTAACACAATCACTGACACTGTCCCTAACTAAGGTCCTGAGACGATTCCTAACTCAGACCCTGACACTGTCCATAACTTAGGCCATGTCACTATTCCCAACTCAGGCACTGACGCTCTTCCTAACTAAGGGTCTGACACTACTCCAAACTGAGACACTGACACTCTTCCAAATTAAGGCCTTGACACTACTCTTAACTCAGGCCCTGACACTGTCCATAATAAAGACCCTGAAGAAAATCCCAGCTTAGGCACTGACAATGTCCGTAACTAAGGCCCTGACACTATTCCCATCTCAGCCACTGACACTGTCCCTAACTATGGCCCTGACACTACTCCCAATGCAAGCACTGGCGCTGTCCCTAACTAAGGCACTGGCACTACTCCCAACTCGCCCTGGCTCTGTCCCTAACTAAGGCTCTGACACTACTCCCATTTCAGGCAATGACAGTGTCCCTAACTGAGGCAATGATACTACTCCCAACTCAAGCACTAAGGCTCTGGATCATTGTGATGACAAGCGCCATGGAGCATTGTGATGACAAGGGCCATGGAGAATTGTGATGACGGGTCCTGGAGCATTGTGGTGACAAGGGCCATGGAGCATTTTGATGACAGGGGTCATGGGGCATTGTGATGAAAGTGGTCATGGAGCATTGTGATTAAAGTGGTCATGGAACATTGTGATAAAAGTGGTCATGTAGCATTGTGATGAAAAGTGCTATGGAGCATTGGGATGACAGGGGTCATGGAGCATTGTGATGACAAATGCGTGGAGATTTGTGATGACGAGGACCATGGGGCATTGAGATTATAAGGATGATGCAGCATTGTGATGACAGGGGCCATGGAGCATTTTAATGACAAGGGACATGGAGCATTGTGATGACAGAGGTCATGGAGCATTGTGGTGACCAGCGGCATGGAGCATTGTGAAGAAAGGGGTACTGTAACATTGTGATGAAAGGGTCAAGGAGCATTTGGATTACAAGGATCATGGAGCATTGTGATGACAAGGGCCATGGAGCATTGTGATGACAGGGCTCATGTGGCATTATGATGACAGTGGTCATGGAGCAATGTGATGAACGTTGTCATGGAGCACTGTGATTACAGGGGCCATGGAGAATTGTGATGACAAAGGCCAGGGAACATTGTGATGACCGGGGTCATGGAGCATTGTGCTGAAAATGGACCTGGAGCATTGTGATGAAAGGGGTCATGGCTCACTGTGATGACAGGGGGCCTGGAACATTGTGATGACAGGGGTCACGGGGCATTGTGATGACAAGGGCCATGGAACATTTTGATGATAGTGGTCATATGGCATTTTGAATGACAGGGGCCATGAAGCATTGTGAGGACAAGAGTCATGGAGACTTGTGATGACAGGGGGCATGGAGCTTTGTGATTTCACAGGCATGTAGCATTTTAGACAAGGCTCATGGAGCATTGGGATGACAGGGGTCATGGAGCATTGTGATGATAAGGGCATGGAGCATTGTGATGACAATGGCATGGAGCATTGCGATGACAAAGTCATGGAGCATTGCGATGACAAAGTCATGGAGCATTGTGATGACAGGGGTTATGGAGCATTGTGATGACAAGGGCGTGGAGCATTGTGATGACAGTGGTCATGGAACATTGTGACGATAAGGGCATCGAGCCGAGTTAGGGACAGTCTAGCGGCCTTGGGACTAAATTCAGTGCCTGAATTAGGCACAGCATAAGGTCTTTAGTTAGCATAAGAGGTAGGACATTAGCTCGGGACAGGGTTAGGGTAAAGGCTTGGAATCGTGTCAGCAAATGACCTAAGGATAGTGTGAAGACCTTTGTTACTGAGACTCTCAGGGACTTATTCAGAAGCAGTGTTAGGGCTTCAGGTCGGGACAGCATCAGGGCCTGACTTAGGGAGAGCGACAGGGCCTGAGTGAGGCCTAATGTCAGGCCCTTAGCTGGGGACACTGTCAGGGAATGACTTAGGAGCAGCATCAGTGCCTTTGTTGGATCAGCTTTAGGTTCTTAGTTAAAGACATGACCGGAGCCCTAGTTAGTCACAGCGTCAAGGCCTCAGTTAGGGAAAGCTTCAGGGTCTGAGTTACAGACAGCCTCATGTCTTCACTTAAAGACAGCGACAGGGCTTTCTTAGGGACAGTGTCAGGACCTTGGTTAGAAATGAGTCAGGATATTAGCTCAGGAGAGTGTCAGGATTTTAGTCATTGCTGGCAGCAGGGCCTATATTAAGGACAGATTCCGGGCCTTTGTTAGATTCAGTGTCATGGCCTTAGTTAGGAGTAGTCAGGGCCTTAGTTAGGGAGAGCATTAGGGTTTCAGTTAGCATAAGGTGCAGGAGATTATCTCGGGACAGAGTCAGGTTCCAGGCCAGAGACAGTGAAAGGAAATGACCAAGGGATAACGAGAAGACCTTAGTTATTGAGAGCATCAGGGCCTTAGTTAGCAGCAGCGTGAGCAACTTAATCAGGACCAGTGCCAGGGCTTGATGTATGGACAGCATCAGAGCCTAACTAAGGTACAGCAACAGGGCCTAAGTGAGGCCTATCTTTAGGGCCTGAGTAAGGGGCAGTATCAGGGCATGACTTAGGAGCAGCATAAAGGCCTCTGTAGGATCAGCATTAGGGTCTTGGTTAAAGCTATTATCAGGGCCTCCGTTAGGGATAGCCTCAAGGCCTCACTTAGGGACAGCGTCAGGGCTTACTTTGGGAAAGTTTCAGGACCTTGGTAAGACATGGGTCAGGTTATTAGCTCAGGATAATATCAGGTGTTCAGATATTGACGGCAGCAGGGCCTTAGTTAGAGGCAGTGTCAGCGCCAAAGTTAGGACTAGCATCAGAGCCTTTGTTAGGTACAGTGTCAGTGACTGAGTTAGGTGTAGTGTCAGAGCCTTAGTTAGGGACAGTGTCAGGGCCTGCATTAGGACGAGCCTCCAGGCCTCAGTTAGGGACAGGTTCACGGCCTCGGACCTAAATTCAGGGCCTCATTTAGGGACAGAATCAGGGATTTAGCTAGCATAAGGGGATCTACAGCTGAAAGCAACCTGAGCACCACCACAAGAAGATGCACAAGTGAACCATGCACGCTCCTATGAAGGAATATTCCACAGCAGTTGAGTACATTTAGTTTAAAGTTAGTAACACTATAAAAATTATGTTTTGAAGAAAACTATATTCAGAAGATGAAAGAATCTCGTTCTAAAGAATCTCTTTAGCTCATCTCGACATTAGCTAAAGAGAAGGTTGGGTTAAGGTCTAGGGAAAGTGTCAGGAAATGACCTAGGGATAGTGTCAAGACCTTAGTTACTTAGCACATCAGGACCTAATTTAGGAGCAGTGAGTGTCAGGGCTTCGGGTAGGAACAGCGTCAGAGCCTGACTTAGGGAGTGGGACAGGGCCTGAGTGAAGCCTAGCGTCAGGGCCTTAGCTAGAGACAGTGTCAGGGCATGACTTAGGAGCAGCATAAGAGCCACGGTAGGATCAGCCTCAGGGGCTATGTTACAGATATTATCAGGGCCTCTGTTAGGGACAGCCTCAAGGCCTCACTTAGAGACAGCATCAGGGCTTCCTTAGGGACAGTTTCAGGACCTTGGTAAGAGATGGGTCAAGAAATTAGCTCAGGATAGTGTCAGGACGTTAGATATTGACGGCAGCAGGGCCTTAGTTAGGGACAGTGTCAGGCCCTGAATTAGGACGAACTTCGAGGCCTTAGGTACGGACAGGGTCACAGCCTCGAGAGTAATTTTAGGCCCTTAGTTAAGGACAGCAGCAGGGCTGTAGTTAGCATAAGAGGCACGACATTTGCTAGGGCCAGGGTCAGGTTACGCTCTAGGGATAGTGTCAGGAAAGGACCTAAGCATAGTGTCAAAAGCTTAGTTACTGAGAGTATCAGATCCTTATTTAGAACCAGTGTCAGGGCTTCAGGTAGGGACAGCATCAGAGCCTGACTTAGGGAGAGCGACAGGGCCTGAGTGAGGCCTAGCGTCAGGCCCTTAGATGAGGACAATGTCAGGGCATGACTTAGGAACAGCATCAGCTCCTCTGTTGGATCGACTTTAGCGTCTTAGATACAGACATCATCAGGTCCTCAGTTAGTCACAGCGTGAAGGCCTCAGTTAGGGAAAGCTTCAGGGCCTGAGTTAGGGACAGCCTCAGTTCTTAACTTAGGGACAGTGATAGGGCTTTCTTAGGGACAGTGTCAGGACCTTGGTTAGAAATATGTCAGGATATTAACTCAGGCTAGTGTCCAGTTTTTAGTTATTGCTGACAGCAGGGCCTATATTAGGGGCAAATTCTGAGCCTTACTTAGAGACAGTGTCAGGGCCTGAGTTAGGACTAGCATCACAGCCCTTGTAAAGTACAGTGTCAGGGACTGAGTTAGGTGTAGTGTCAGGGCTTTAGTTAGGGACAGTGTCAGCGCCTCAGTTAGGATGATCCTCCAAACTTCAGTTAGGGACAGGTTGACGGCCTCAGGACTAATTTCAGGCTCTTAGTTAGAGACAACGTCAGGGATTTAGTTAGCATAAGAGGTTCGACAATAGCTAAAGACAAGTTTAGGTTAAGATCTAGGGAGAGTGTCAGGAAATGACCTAGGGATAGTGTCAAGACCATAGCTAATTAGAGCATCAGTGCCTAATTTAGGCCCAGTGTCAGGGCTTCAGGTAGGGATAGAATCTTAGCCTGACTTAGGGAGAGCGACAGGGCCTGAGTGATGCCTCGAGTCAGGGCCTTAGCTACGGACAGCGTCAGGGCATGACATAGGATCAGCATAAGGTTCTCTGTAGGGTCAGCATTAGGGTCTTAGTTTAAGACATTATCAGGACCTCTGTGAGGGACAGCCTCAGGGCCTCACTTAGGGACAGTGTCAGGGCTAACTTTGGGAGAGTTTCAGGACCTTGGTAAGACATGGGTCAGGATATTAGCTCAGGATAATGTCAGGACTTTAGATATTGATGGTAGCAGCGCCTACGTTAGGGAAAGTTTCAAGGCGTTAGTTAGGAGTAGCGGGCCTCTGATAGGTCCAGTGTCAGATCCTCAGTTAGCAATAGTGTTAGGGCCGTAGTTAGGGACAGTGTCAGGACTGGATGTAGGGCGAGCATCTAGGCCTTAGTTCGGGACAGTTTCATGGTCTTGGGACTAAATTCAGTGCCTGAGGTAGGCACAGCCTAAGGGCTTCAGTTAGCATAAGAGGCAGGACATTAGCTAGTGACCGTGTCAGTTTAACATCTAGGGATAGTGTCAGGAAATGACCTAAGGATAGTGTGAAGACCTTTGTTATGGAGACTCTCAGGGCCTTATTCAGAACCAGTGTTAGGGCTTCAGGTAGGGACAGCATCAGAGCCTGACTTAGGGAGAGCGTTAGGGGCTGCGTGAGGCCTAGCATCAGACACTTAGTGGGGGACACTATCGGGGCATGACTTAGGAGCAGCATCAGGGCCTCTGTTGGATCAGCCTTAGGGTCTTAGTTAAAGACATGATCAGGGTCTGAGTTAGTCACAGCATCAAGGCCTGAGTTACTTAGGGAAAGCTTCAGGGCCTCACTTAGGGACAGCGTCAGGGTTTACTGTGGGACAGTTTCAGGAGCTTGGTAAGACATGGGTCAGGTTATTAGCTCCAGATAATGTCAGGACTTTAGATGTTGATGGCAGCAGCCCTTAGTTAGAGACAGTGTCAGGCCCTGAGTTACGACTAGCATCAGAGCCTTTGTTAGATACAATGTACGGGACTGAATTAGGAGTAGAGTCAGGGCCTTCGTTAGTGGCAGTGTCAGGGCCTGACTTAGGGAGAGCGACAGGGCCTGAGTGAGGCTTAGCATCAGGCCCTTAGCTGGGCACACTGTCAGGGCATGACTTTGGAGCAGCATCAGCGTCTTTGCTGGATCAGCATTAAGGTCTTCGTTAGGTACATGATCAGGGCCTGAATTAGTCACAGCTTCAAGGTTTCAGTTAAGGAAAGCTTCAGGGCCTGAGTTAGGGACAGCCTCAGGTCTTCACTTAGGGACAGCGTCAGGGCTTACTTTGGGACAGTTTCAGGACCTTGGAAAGACATAGGTCAGGATATTAGCTCAGGATAATGTCAGGACTTTTGATAGTGATGGCAGCAGGGCCTTAGTTACAGACGGTTTCAGGGCCTGAGTTAGGCCTAGCATCAGAGACTTTGTTAGGTACAGTGTAAGGGACTGAGTTAGCAGTAGTGTCAGGGCCTTGCTTAGGGACTGTGTCAGGGTCTGATTTAGGTGTACTGTCTGAGACCTAGTTAGGGACAGTGCTAGGGCCTGAGTTAGGATTAGTGTCAAGGCCTTATTTAGGACCAATTTCAGGGCCTTAGTTTGGACTAGCATCAGAGCCATTGTTAGGAATCGTATGAGGGCCTGAGTTAGGCATACTATCAGGGCCTTAGTTAGGGACAGTTTTAGGGCCTGAGTTAGGATTAGTGTCAAGGCCTTATTTAGGACCAATTTTAGGGCTTTAGTTTGGACTAGCAACAAAGCCTTTGTTAGGTATCATGTCGGGGCCTCAGTTAGGTGTAGTGTCAGGGCCATTGTTCGGGACAGTATCAGGGCCTGACTTAGGAGAAGTTCAGGGCCTTAGCCAGGGAAAGTGTCAGGGCCTTAGTTAGGGACATTATCAGGGCCTGAATTAGCAGTAGTGTCAAAAGTCCTTAGTGAGGACAGTAAGGAGTCAGTCAGGACTCAGGCCCTGACACTGTTCTTAAATAAGGCCCTGACATTACCTGTAACACAGGTCCTGATCTCATTCCTATCATAGGCGCTGATGTTGGACTTAACTAAGGCCCTGACACTGGTCCTAACTAAAGCTGTGACACTACTCCTAACTCAGGCCCTGACACTGTCCCTAACAAAGCCTGTGACACTACTCCTAAATCAGGCACTGACACTGTCCCTAACTAGGCCCTGACATACACCTAACTCAGGCCCTGACACTGTCTCTAACTAAGGCCCTGATACTACTCCAAATTCAGCACTGACACTGTCACTAACTAAGGCCCTGACACTATTCATAGCTCACGCCCTAACACAACTCCTAAGTCATGCCCTGACAATGTCCCTAACTAAGGCCCTGACACTATTCCTAACTCAGGCGCCGACACAATACTTAAGGAAGGCCCTGACATTACTCCTAACTCAGGCCCTGAAAAGGTCCCTAACTAAGGCCGACACAACTCCTAACTCAGGCACTAACACTGTCCCTAAATAAGGCCCTGAAACTATTCCTAACTGAGGCGCTGATACAATACCTAACGAAGGCACTGATGCTCCTCCTAACTAAGGCCCTGACACTACTCCTATCTCAAGCAATGACACTGTCCCTAACTTAGGCCCCGACTCTACTCCTGACTCAGGCACTGACACTTTCCCTAACTTAGGCCCGGACACTACTCCTTACTAAGCAACTGACACTGTCCCTAACTAAGGCCTTGACGTTACTCTCAACTCAGGCACTAACACTGTCCCTAACTAAGGATTTGACACTACTCTTAACTCAGGCCCTGGCACAGTCCCTAACAAAGGCCTGCCACTACCCCCAACTCTGGCACTGAGAGTGTCCCTAACTACGGCCATCACACTACTCCTAACTCAGGCACTGACGCTGTCCCTAAGTAAGGCCCTGACACTACTCCCAATGCAGGCACTGACGCTGTCCCTAACTAAGGCTCTGACACTACTCCCAACACAGGCATTGACACTGTCCCTAACTAAGGCCCTCACACTACTACTTACTTAGGCACTGACACGCTACCTAACTAAGGCCCTGAGACTACTTCTACCTCAGATCCTGACACTGCCCCTAACGAAGGGCCTGATACTACTCCCAACACAGGCACTGACACTCTCCCTAACTAAGGCCTTGACACTACTTTTAACTCATGCCCTGATGCTGTCCCCGAAAAAGACCCCAAGACTATTCCCAACTCAGGCACTGACACTCTCCCTAACTAAGACCCTGACACTACTCCCATCTCAGCCATTGACACTGTCCCTAATGCCCTGACACCACTTCCAACTCAGGCACTGACACTGTCCCTAACTAGGACCTGACACTACTCCCAACTCAGGCACTGACACTGTCCCTAACTAAGGCCCTGACATAACTCCCAACTCCGGCACTGACACTTTCTCTAACTACGGCCCTGAAACTACTCACAACTCCGGCACTGACCCTGACCCTAACTAGGCCCTGACACTACTCCCAA
The DNA here is from genome assembly GCF_965194825.1 of Balaenoptera physalus. Taxonomy (NCBI): domain Eukaryota; kingdom Metazoa; phylum Chordata; class Mammalia; order Artiodactyla; family Balaenopteridae; genus Balaenoptera; species Balaenoptera physalus. Next base: position 2,672,380 of record NW_028126517.1, read on the forward strand.
CTCAGGCACTGACACTGTCCCTAATTAAGGTCCTGACATAACTCCCAACTCTGGCACTGACACTTTCTCTAACTAAGGCCCTGTAACTACTCACAACTCAGGCCCTGACACTGTTCCTAACTACCAGTCTCAGACTACTCCTAACTTAGGCCCTGACACTATTCCTAACACAATCACTGACACTGTCCCTAACTAAGGTCCTGAGACGATTCCTAACTCAGACCCTGACACTGTCCATAACTTAGGCCATGTCACTATTCCCAACTCAGGCACTGACGCTCTTCCTAACTAAGGGTCTGACACTACTCCAAACTGAGACACTGACACTCTTCCAAATTAAGGCCTTGACACTACTCTTAACTCAGGCCCTGACACTGTCCATAATAAAGACCCTGAAGAAAATCCCAGCTTAGGCACTGACAATGTCCGTAACTAAGGCCCTGACACTATTCCCATCTCAGCCACTGACACTGTCCCTAACTATGGCCCTGACACTACTCCCAATGCAAGCACTGGCGCTGTCCCTAACTAAGGCACTGGCACTACTCCCAACTCGCCCTGGCTCTGTCCCTAACTAAGGCTCTGACACTACTCCCATTTCAGGCAATGACAGTGTCCCTAACTGAGGCAATGATACTACTCCCAACTCAAGCACTAAGGCTCTGGATCATTGTGATGACAAGCGCCATGGAGCATTGTGATGACAAGGGCCATGGAGAATTGTGATGACGGGTCCTGGAGCATTGTGGTGACAAGGGCCATGGAGCATTTTGATGACAGGGGTCATGGGGCATTGTGATGAAAGTGGTCATGGAGCATTGTGATTAAAGTGGTCATGGAACATTGTGATAAAAGTGGTCATGTAGCATTGTGATGAAAAGTGCTATGGAGCATTGGGATGACAGGGGTCATGGAGCATTGTGATGACAAATGCGTGGAGATTTGTGATGACGAGGACCATGGGGCATTGAGATTATAAGGATGATGCAGCATTGTGATGACAGGGGCCATGGAGCATTTTAATGACAAGGGACATGGAGCATTGTGATGACAGAGGTCATGGAGCATTGTGGTGACCAGCGGCATGGAGCACTGTGAAGAAAGGGGTACTGTAACATTGTGATGAAAGGGTCAAGGAGCATTTGGATTACAAGGATCATGGAGCATTGTGATGACAAGGGCCATGGAGCATTGTGATGACAGGGCTCATGTGGCATTATGATGACAGTGGTCATGGAGCAATGTGATGAACGTTGTCATGGAGCACTGTGATTACAGGGGCCATGGAGAATTGTGATGACAAAGGCCAGGGAACATTGTGATGACAGGGGTCATGGAGCATTGTGCTGAAAATGGACCTGGAGCATTGTGATGAAAGGGGTCATGGCTCACTGTGATGACAGGGGGCCTGGAACATTGTGATGACAGGGGTCACGGGGCATTGTGATGACAAGGGCCATGGAACATTTTGATGATAGTGGTCATATGGCATTTTGAATGACAGGGGCCATGAAGCATTGTGAGGACAAGAGTCATGGAGACTTGTGATGACAGGGGGCATGGAGCTTTGTGATTTCACAGGCATGTAGCATTTTAGACAAGGCTCATGGAGCATTGGGATGACAGGGGTCATGGAGCATTGTGATGATAAGGGCATGGAGCATTGTGATGACAATGGCATGGAGCATTGCGATGACAAAGTCATGGAGCATTGCGATGACAAAGTCATGGAGCATTGTGATGACAGGGGTTATGGAGCATTGTGATGACAAGGGCGTGGAGCATTGTGATGACAGTGGTCATGGAACATTGTGACGATAAGGGCATCGAGCCGAGTTAGGGACAGTCTAGCGGCCTTGGGACTAAATTCAGTGCCTGAATTAGGCACAGCATAAGGTCTTTAGTTAGCATAAGAGGTAGGACATTAGCTCGGGACAGGGTTAGGGTAAAGGCTTGGAATCGTGTCAGCAAATGACCTAAGGATAGTGTGAAGACCTTTGTTACTGAGACTCTCAGGGACTTATTCAGAAGCAGTGTTAGGGCTTCAGGTCGGGACAGCATCAGGGCCTGACTTAGGGAGAGCGACAGGGCCTGAGTGAGGCCTAATGTCAGGCCCTTAGCTGGGGACACTGTCAGGGAATGACTTAGGAGCAGCATCAGTGCCTTTGTTGGATCAGCTTTAGGTTCTTAGTTAAAGACATGACCGGAGCCCTAGTTAGTCACAGCGTCAAGGCCTCAGTTAGGGAAAGCTTCAGGGTCTGAGTTACAGACAGCCTCATGTCTTCACTTAAAGACAGCGACAGGGCTTTCTTAGGGACAGTGTCAGGACCTTGGTTAGAAATGAGTCAGGATATTAGCTCAGGAGAGTGTCAGGATTTTAGTCATTGCTGGCAGCAGGGCCTATATTAAGGACAGATTCCGGGCCTTTGTTAGATTCAGTGTCATGGCCTTAGTTAGGAGTAGTCAGGGCCTTAGTTAGGGAGAGCATTAGGGTTTCAGTTAGCATAAGGTGCAGGAGATTATCTCGGGACAGAGTCAGGTTCCAGGCCAGAGACAGTGAAAGGAAATGACCAAGGGATAACGAGAAGACCTTAGTTATTGAGAGCATCAGGGCCTTAGTTAGCAGCAGCGTGAGCAACTTAATCAGGACCAGTGCCAGGGCTTGATGTATGGACAGCATCAGAGCCTAACTAAGGTACAGCAACAGGGCCTAAGTGAGGCCTATCTTTAGGGCCTGAGTAAGGGGCAGTATCAGGGCATGACTTAGGAGCAGCATAAAGGCCTCTGTAGGAAAAGCATTAGGGTCTTGATTAAAGCTATTATCAGGGCCTCCGTTAGGGATAGCCTCAAGGCCTCACTTAGGGACAGCGTCAGGGCTTACTTTGGGAAAGTTTCAGGACCTTGGTAAGACATGGGTCAGGTTATTAGCTCAGGATAATATCAGGTGTTCAGATATTGACGGCAGCAGGGCCTTAGTTAGAGGCAGTGTCAGCGCCAAAGTTAGGACTAGCATCAGAGCCTTTGTTAGGTACAGTGTCAGTGACTGAGTTAGGTGTAGTGTCAGAGCCTTAGTTAGGGACAGTGTCAGGGCCTGCATTAGGACGAGCCTCCAGGCCTCAGTTAGGGACAGGTTCACGGCCTCGGACCTAAATTCAGGGCCTCATTTAGGGACAGAATCAGGGATTTAGCTAGCATAAGGGGATCTACAGCTGAAAGCAACCTGAGCACCACCACAAGAAGATGCACAAGTGAACCATGCACGCTCCTATGAAGGAATATTCCACAGCAGTTGAGTACATTTAGTTTAAAGTTAGTAACACTATAAAAATTATGTTTTGAAGAAAACTATATTCAGAAGATGAAAGAATCTCGTTCTAAAGAATCTCTTTAGCTCATCTCGACATTAGCTAAAGAGAAGGTTGGGTTAAGGTCTAGGGAAAGTGTCAGGAAATGACCTAGGGATAGTGTCAAGACCTTAGTTACTTAGCACATCAGGACCTAATTTAGGAGCAGTGAGTGTCAGGGCTTCGGGTAGGAACAGCGTCAGAGCCTGACTTAGGGAGTGGGACAGGGCCTGAGTGAAGCCTAGCGTCAGGGCCTTAGCTAGAGACAGTGTCAGGGCATGACTTAGGAGCAGCATAAGAGCCACGGTAGGATCAGCCTCAGGGGCTATGTTACAGATATTATCAGGGCCTCTGTTAGGGACAGCCTCAAGGCCTCACTTAGAGACAGCATCAGGGCTTCCTTAGGGACAGTTTCAGGACCTTGGTAAGAGATGGGTCAAGAAATTATCTCAGGATAGTGTCAGGACGTTAGATATTGACGGCAGCAGGGCCTTAGTTAGGGACAGTGTCAGGCCCTGAATTAGGACGAACTTCGAGGCCTTAGGTACGGACAGGGTCACAGCCTCGAGAGTAATTTTAGGCCCTTAGTTAAGGACAGCAGCAGGGCTGTAGTTAGCATAAGAGGCACGACATTTGCTAGGGCCAGGGTCAGGTTACGCTCTAGGGATAGTGTCAGGAAAGGACCTAAGCATAGTGTCAAAAGCTTAGTTACTGAGAGTATCAGATCCTTATTTAGAACCAGTGTCAGGGCTTCAGGTAGGGACAGCATCAGAGCCTGACTTAGGGAGAGCGACAGGGCCTGAGTGAGGCCTAGCGTCAGGCCCTTAGATGAGGACAATGTCAGGGCATGACTTAGGAACAGCATCAGCTCCTCTGTTGGATCGACTTTAGCGTCTTAGATACAGACATCATCAGGTCCTCAGTTAGTCACAGCGTGAAGGCCTCAGTTAGGGAAGGCTTCAGGGCCTGAGTTAGGGACAGCCTCAGTTCTTAACTTAGGGACAGTGATAGGGCTTTCTTAGGGACAGTGTCAGGACCTTGGTTAGAAATATGTCAGGATATTAACTCAGGCTAGTGTCCAGTTTTTCGTTATTGCTGACAGCAGGGCCTATATTAGGGGCAAATTCTGAGCCTTACTTAGAGACAGTGTCAGGGCCTGAGTTAGGACTAGCATCACAGCCCTTGTAAAGTACAGTGTCAGGGACTGAGTTAGGTGTAGTGTCAGGGCTTTAGTTAGGGACAGTGTCAGCGCCTCAGGTAGGATGATCCTCCAAACTTCAGTTAGGGACAGGTTGACGGCCTCAGGACTAATTTCAGGCTCTTAGTTAGAGACAACGTCAGGGATTTAGTTAGCATAAGAGGTTTGACAATAGCTAAAGACAAGTTTAGGTTAAGATCTAGGGAGAGTGTCAGGAAATGACCTAGGGATAGTGTCAAGACCATAGCTAATTAGAGCATCAGTGCCTAATTTAGGCCCAGTGTCAGGGCTTCAGGTAGGGATAGAATCTTAGCCTGACTTAGGGAGAGCGACAGGGCCTGAGTGATGCCTCGAGTCAGGGCCTTAGCTACGGACAGCGTCAGGGCATGACATAGGATCAGCATAAGGTTCTCTGTAGGGTCAGCATTAGGGTCTTAGTTTAAGACATTATCAGGACCTCTGTGAGGGACAGCCTCAGGGCCTCACTTAGGGACAGTGTCAGGGCTAACTTTGGGAGAGTTTCAGGACCTTGGTAAGACATGGGTCAGGATATTAGCTCAGGATAATGTCAGGACTTTAGATATTGATGGTAGCAGCGCCTACGTTAGGGAAAGTTTCAAGGCGTTAGTTAGGAGTAGCGGGCCTCTGATAGGTCCAGTGTCAGATCCTCAGTTAGCAATAGTGTTAGGGCCGTAGTTAGGGACAGTGTCAGGACTGGATGTAGGGCGAGCATCTAGGCCTTAGTTCGGGACAGTTTCATGGTCTTGGGACTAAATTCAGTGCCTGAGGTAGGCACAGCCTAAGGGCTTCAGTTAGCATAAGAGGCAGGACATTAGCTAGTGACCGTGTCAGTTTAACATCTAGGGATAGTGTCAGGAAATGACCTAAGGATAGTGTGAAGACCTTTGTTATGGAGACTCTCAGGGCCTTATTCAGAACCAGTGTTAGGGCTTCAGGTAGGGACAGCATCAGAGCCTGACTTAGGGAGAGCGTTAGGGGCTGCGTGAGGCCTAGCATCAGACACTTAGTGGGGGACACTATCGGGGCATGACTTAGGAGCAGCATCAGGGCCTCTGTTGGATCAGCCTTAGGGTCTTAGTTAAAGACATGATCAGGGTCTGAGTTAGTCACAGCATCAAGGCCTGAGTTACTTAGGGAAAGCTTCAGGGCCTCACTTAGGGACAGCGTCAGGGTTTACTGTGGGACAGTTTCAGGAGCTTGGTAAGACATGGGTCAGGTTATTAGCTCCAGATAATGTCAGGACTTTAGATGTTGATGGCAGCAGCCCTTAGTTAGAGACAGTGTCAGGCCCTGAGTTACGACTAGCATCAGAGCCTTTGTTAGATACAATGTACGGGACTGAATTAGGAGTAGAGTCAGGGCCTTCGTTAGTGGCAGTGTCAGGGCCTGACTTAGGGAGAGCGACAGGGCCTGAGTGAGGCTTAGCATCAGGCCCTTAGCTGGGCACACTGTCAGGGCATGACTTTGGAGCAGCATCAGCGTCTTTGCTGGATCAGCATTAAGGTCTTCGTTAGGTACATGATCAGGGCCTGAATTAGTCACAGCTTCAAGGTTTCAGTTAAGGAAAGCTTCAGGGCCTGAGTTAGGGACAGCCTCAGGTCTTCACTTAGGGACAGCGTCAGGGCTTACTTTGGGACAGTTTCAGGACCTTGGAAAGACATAGGTCAGGATATTAGCTCAGGATAATGTCAGGACTTTTGATAGTGATGGCAGCAGGGCCTTAGTTACAGACGGTTTCAGGGCCTGAGTTAGGCCTAGCATCAGAGACTTTGTTAGGTACAGTGTAAGGGACTGAGTTAGCAGTAGTGTCAGGGCCTTGCTTAGGGACTGTGTCAGGGTCTGATTTAGGTGTACTGTCTGAGACCTAGTTAGGGACAGTGCTAGGGCCTGAGTTAGGATTAGTGTCAAGGCCTTATTTAGGACCAATTTCAGGGCCTTAGTTTGGACTAGCATCAGAGCCATTGTTAGGAATCGTATGAGGGCCTGAGTTAGGCATACTATCAGGGCCTTAGTTAGGGACAGTTTTAGGGCCTGAGTTAGGATTAGTGTCAAGGCCTTATTTAGGACCAATTTTAGGGCTTTAGTTTGGACTAGCAACAAAGCCTTTGTTAGGTATCATGTCGGGGCCTCAGTTAGGTGTAGTGTCAGGGCCATTGTTCGGGACAGTATCAGGGCCTGACTTAGGAGAAGTTCAGGGCCTTAGCCAGGGAAAGTGTCAGGGCCTTAGTTAGGGACATTATCAGGGCCTGAATTAGCAGTAGTGTCAAAAGTCCTTAGTGAGGACAGTAAGGAGTCAGTCAGGACTCAGGCCCTGACACTGTTCTTAAATAAGGCCCTGACATTACCTGTAACACAGGTCCTGATCTCATTCCTATCATAGGCGCTGATGTTGGACTTAACTAAGGCCCTGACACTGGTCCTAACTAAAGCTGTGACACTACTCCTAACTCAGGCCATGACACTGTCCCTAACAAAGCCTGTGACACTACTCCTAAATCAGGCACTGACACTGTCCCTAACTAGGCCCTGACATACACCTAACTCAGGCCCTGACACTGTCTCTAACTAAGGCCCTGATACTACTCCAAATTCAGCACTGACACTGTCACTAACTAAGGCCCTGACACTATTCATAGCTCACGCCCTAACACAACTCCTAAGTCATGCCCTGACAATGTCCCTAACTAAGGCCCTGACACTATTCCTAACTCAGGCGCCGACACAATACTTAAGGAAGGCCCTGACATTACTCCTAACTCAGGCCCTGAAAAGGTCCCTAACTAAGGCCGACACAACTCCTAACTCAGGCACTAACACTGTCCCTAAATAAGGCCCTGAAACTATTCCTAACTGAGGCGCTGATACAATACCTAACGAAGGCACTGATGCTCCTCCTAACTAAGGCCCTGACACTACTCCTATCTCAAGCAATGACACTGTCCCTAACTTAGGCCCCGACTCTACTCCTGACTCAGGCACTGACACTTTCCCTAACTTAGGCCCGGACACTACTCCTTACTAAGCAACTGACACTGTCCCTAACTAAGGCCTTGACGTTACTCTCAACTCAGGCACTAACACTGTCCCTAACTAAGGATTTGACACTACTCTTAACTCAGGCCCTGGCACAGTCCCTAACAAAGGCCTGCCACTACCCCCAACTCTGGCACTGAGAGTGTCCCTAACTACGGCCATCACACTACTCCTAACTCAGGCACTGACGCTGTCCCTAAGTAAGGCCCTGACACTACTCCCAATGCTGGCACTGACGCTGTCCCTAACTAAGGCTCTGACACTACTCCCAACACAGGCATTGACACTGTCCCTAACTAAGGCCCTCACACTACTACTTACTTAGGCACTGACACGCTACCTAACTAAGGCCCTGAGACTACTTCTACCTCAGATCCTGACACTGCCCCTAACGAAGGGCCTGATACTACTCCCAACACAGGCACTGACACTCTCCCTAACTAAGGCCTTGACACTACTTTTAACTCATGCCCTGATGCTGTCCCCGAAAAAGACCCCAAGACTATTCCCAACTCAGGCACTGACACTCTCCCTAACTAAGACCCTGACACTACTCCCATCTCAGCCATTGACACTGTCCCTAATGCCCTGACACCACTTCCAACTCAGGCACTGACACTGTCCCTAACTAGGACCTGACACTACTCCCAACTCAGGCACTGACACTGTCCCTAACTAAGGCCCTGACATAACTCCCAACTCCGGCACTGACACTTTCTCTAACTACGGCCCTGAAACTACTCACAACTCCGGCACTGACCCTGACCCTAACTAGGCCCTGACACTACTCCCAACTCAGGCACTGACACTGTCCCTAATTAAGGTCCTGACATAACTCCCAACTCTGGCACTGACACTTTCTCTAACTAAGGCCCTGTAACTACTCACAACTCAGGCCCTGACACTGTTCCTAACTACCAGTCTCAGACTACTCCTAACTTAGGCCCTGACACTATTCCTAACACAATCACTGACACTGTCCCTAACTAAGGTCCTGAGACGATTCCTAACTCAGACCCTGACACTGTCCATAACTTAGGCCATGTCACTATTCCCAACTCAGGCACTGACGCTCTTCCTAACTAAGGGTCTGACACTACTCCAAACTGAGACACTGACACTCTTCCAAATTAAGGCCTTGACACTACTCTTAACTCAGGCCCTGACACTGTCCATAATAAAGACCCTGAAGAAAATCCCAGCTTAGGCACTGACAATGTCCGTAACTAAGGCCCTGACACTATTCCCATCTCAGCCACTGACACTGTCCCTAACTATGGCCCTGACACTACTCCCAATGCAAGCACTGGCGCTGTCCCTAACTAAGGCACTGGCACTACTCCCAACTCGCCCTGGCTCTGTCCCTAACTAAGGCTCTGACACTACTCCCATTTCAGGCAATGACAGTGTCCCTAACTGAGGCAATGATACTACTCCCAACTCAAGCACTAAGGCTCTGGAACATTGTGATGACAAGCGCCATGGAGCATTGTGATGATAAGGGCCATGGAGAATTGTGATGACGGGTCCTGGAGCATTGTGGTGACAAGGGCCATGGAGCATTTTGATGACAGGGGTCATGGGGCATTGTGATGAAAGTGGTCATGGAGCATTGTGATTAAAGTGGTCATGGAACATTGTGATAAAAGTGGTCATGTAGCATTGTGATGAAAAGTGCTATGGAGCATTGGGATGACAGGGGTCATGGAGCATTGTGATGACAAATGCGTGGAGATTTGTGATGACGAGGACCATGGGGCATTGAGATTATAAGGATGATGCAGCATTGTGATGACAGGGGCCATGGAGCATTTTAATGACAAGGGACATGGAGCATTGTGATGACAGAGGTCATGGAGCATTGTGGTGACCAGCGGCATGGAGCATTGTGAAGAAAGGGGTACTGTAACATTGTGATGAAAGGGTCAAGGAGCATTTGGATTACAAGGATCATGGAGCATTGTGATGACAAGGGCCATGGAGCATTTTGATGACAGGGCTCATGTGGCATTATGATGACAGTGGTCATGGAGCAATGTGATGAACGTTGTCATGGAGCACTGTGATTACAGGGGCCATGGAGAATTGTGATGACAAAGGCCAGGGAACATTGTGATGACCGGGGTCATGGAGCATTGTGCTGAAAATGGACCTGGAGCATTGTGATGAAAGGGGTCATGGCTCACTGTGATGACAGGGGGCCTGGAACATTGTGATGACAGGGGTCACGGGGCATTGTGATGACAAGGGCCATGGAACATTTTGATGATAGTGGTCATATGGCATTTTGAATGACAGGGGCCATGAAGCATTGTGAGGACAAGAGTCATGGAGACTTGTGATGACAGGGGGCATGGAGCTTTGTGATTTCACAGGCATGTAGCATTTTAGACAAGGCTCATGGAGCATTGGGATGACAGGGGTCATGGAGCATTGTGATGATAAGGGCATGGAGCATTGTGATGACAATGGCATGGAGCATTGCGATGACAAAGTCATGGAGCATTGCGATGACAAAGTCATGGAGCATTGTGATGACAGGGGTTATGGAGCATTGTGATGACAAGGGCGTGGAGCATTGTGATGACAGTGGTCATGGAACATTGTGACGATAAGGGCATCGAGCCGAGTTAGGGACAGTCTAGCGGCCTTGGGACTAAATTCAGTGCCTGAATTAGGCACAGCATAAGGTCTTTAGTTAGCATAAGAGGTAGGACATTAGCTCGGGACAGGGTTAGGGTAAAGGCTTGGAATCGTGTCAGCAAATGACCTAAGGATAGTGTGAAGACCTTTGTTACTGAGACTCTCAGGGACTTATTCAGAAGCAGTGTTAGGGCTTCAGGTCGGGACAGCATCAGGGCCTGACTTAGGGAGAGCGACAGGGCCTGAGTGAGGCCTAATGTCAGGCCCTTAGCTGGGGACACTGTCAGGGAATGACTTAGGAGCAGCATCAGTGCCTTTGTTGGATCAGCTTTAGGTTCTTAGTTAAAGACATGACCGGAGCCCTAGTTAGTCACAGCGTCAAGGCCTCAGTTAGGGAAAGCTTCAGGGTCTGAGTTACAGACAGCCTCATGTCTTCACTTAAAGACAGCGACAGGGCTTTCTTAGGGACAGTGTCAGGACCTTGGTTAGAAATGAGTCAGGATATTAGCTCAGGAGAGTGTCAGGATTTTAGTCATTGCTGGCAGCAGGGCCTATATTAAGGACAGATTCCGGGCCTTTGTTAGATTCAGTGTCATGGCCTTAGTTAGGAGTAGTCAGGGCCTTAGTTAGGGAGAGCATTAGGGTTTCAGTTAGCATAAGGTGCAGGAGATTATCTCGGGACAGAGTCAGGTTCCAGGCCAGAGACAGTGAAAGGAAATGACCAAGGGATAACGAGAAGACCTTAGTTATTGAGAGCATCGGGGCCTTAGTTAGCAGCAGCGTGAGCACCTTAATCAGGACCAGTGCCAGGGCTTGATGTATGGACAGCATCAGAGCCTAACTAAGGTACAGCAACAGGGCCTAAGTGAGGCCGATCTTTAGGGCCTGAGTAAGGGGCAGTATCAGGGCATGACTTAGGAGCAGCATAAAGGCCTCTGTAGGATCAGCATTAGGGTCTTGGTTAAAGCTATTATCAGGGCCTCCGTTAGGGATAGCCTCAAGGCCTCACTTAGGGACAGCGTCAGGGCTTACTTTGGGAAAGTTTCAGGACCTTGGTAAGACATGGGTCAGGCTATTAGCTCAGGATAATATCAGGTGTTCAGATATTGATGGCAGCAGGGCCTTAGTTAGAGGCAGTGTCAGCGCCTAAGTTAGGACTAGCATCAGAGCCTTTGTTAGGTACAGTGTCAGTGACTGAGTTAGGTGTAGTGTCAGAGCCTTAGTTAGGGACAGTGTCAGGGCCTGCATTAGGACGAGCCTCCAGGCCTCAGTTAGGGACAGGTTCACGGCCTCGGACCTAAATTCACGGCCTCATTTAGGGACAGAATCAGGGATTTAGCTAGCATAAGGGGATCTACAGCTGAAAGCAACCTGAACACCACCACAAGCAGATGCACAAGTGAACCATGCACGCTCCTATGAAGGAATATTCCACAGCAGTTGAGTACATTTTGTTTAAAGTTAGTAACACTATAAAAATTATGTTTTGAAGAAAACTATATTCAGAAGATGAAAGAATCTCGTTCTAAAGAATCTCTTTAGCTCATCTCGACATTAGCTAAAGAGAAGGTTGGGTTAAGGTCTAGGGAGAGTGTCAGGAAATGACCTAGGGATAGTGTCAAGACCTTAGTTACTTAGCACATCAGGACCTAATATAGGAGCAGTGAGTGTCAGGGCTTCGGGTAGGAACAGCGTCAGAGCCTGACTTAGGGAGTGGGACAGGGCCTGAGTGAGGCCTTGCGTCAGGGCCTTAGCTAGAGACAGTGTCAGGGCATGACTTAGGAGCAGCATAAGAGCCACGGTAGGATCAGCCTCAGGGGCTATGTTACAGATATTATCAGGGCCTCTGTTAGGGACAGCCTCAAGGCCTCACTTAGAGACAGCATCAGGGCTTCCTTAGGGACAGTTTCAGGACCTTGGTAAGAGATGGGTCAAGAAATTAGCTCAGGATAGTGTCAGGACGTTAGATATTGACGGCAGCAGGGCCTTAGTTAGGGACAGTGTCAGGCCCTGAATTAGGACGAACTTCGAGGCCTTAGGTACGGACAGGGTCACAGCCTCGAGAGTAATTTTAGGCCCTTAGTTAAGGACAGCAGCAGGGCTGTAGTTAGCATAAGAGGCACGACATTTGCTAGGGCCAGGGTCAGGTTACGCTCTAGGGATAGTGTCAGGAAAGGACCTAAGCATAGTGTCAAAACCTTAGTTACTGAGAGTATCAGATCCTTATTTAGAACCAGTGTCAGGGCTTCAGGTAGGGACAGCATCAGAGCCTGACTTAGGGAGAGCGTTAGGGCCTGAGTGAGGCCTAGCGTCAGGCCCTTAGATGAGGACAATGTCAGGGCATGACTTAGGAACAGCATCAGCTCCTCTGTTGGATCGACTTTAGCGTCTTAGATACAGACATCATCAGGTCCTCAGTTAGTCACAGCGTGAAGGCCTCAGTTAGGGAAGGCTTCAGGGCCTGAGTTAGGGACAGCCTCAGTTCTTAACTTAGGGACAGTGATAGGGGCTTTCTTAGGGACAGTGTCAGGACCTTGGTTAGAAATATGTCAGGATATTAACTCAGGCTAGTGTCCAGTTTTTAGTTATTGCTGACAGCAGGGCCTATATTAGGGGCAAATTCTGAGCCTTACTTAGAGACAGTGTCAGGGCCTGAGTTAGGACTAGCATCACAGCCCTTGTAAAGTACAGTGTCAGGGACTGAGTTAGGTGTAGTGTCAGGGCTTTAGTTAGGGACAGTGTCAGCGCCTCAGTTAGGATGATCCTCCAAACTTCAGTTAGGGACAGGTTGACGGCCTCAGGACTAATTTCAGGCTCTTAGTTAGAGACAACGTCAGGGATTTAGTTAGCATAAGAGGTTCGACAATAGCTAAAGACAAATTTAGGTTAAGATCTAGGGAGAGTGTCAGGAAATGACCTAGGGATAGTGTCAAGACCATAGCTAATTAGAGCATCAGTGCCTAATTTAGGCCCAGTGTCAGGGCTTCAGGTAGGGATAGAATCTTAGCCTGACTTAGGGAGAGCGACAGGGCCTGAGTGATGCCTCGAGTCAGGGCCTTAGCTACGGACAGCGTCAGGGCATGACATAGGATCAGCATAAGGTTCTCTGTAGGGTCAGCATTAGGGTCTTAGTTTAAGACATTATCAGGACCTCTGTGAGGGACAGCCTCAGGGCCTCACTTAGGGACAGTGTCAGGGCTAACTTTGGGAGAGTTTCAGGACCTTGGTAAGACATGGGTCAGGATATTAGCTCAGGATAATGTCAGGACTTTAGATATTGATGGTAGCAGCGCCTACGTTAGGGAAAGTTTCAAGGCGTTAGTTAGGAGTAGCGGGCCTCTGATAGGTCCAGTGTCAGATCCTCAGTTAGCAATAGTGTTAGGGCCGTAGTTAGGGACAGTGTCAGGACTGGATGTAGGGCGAGCATCTAGGCCTTAGTTCGGGACAGTTTCATGGTCTTGGGACTAAATTCAGTGCCTGAGGTAGGCACAGCCTAAGGGCTTCAGTTAGCATAAGAGGCAGGACATTAGCTAGTGACCGTGTCAGTTTAACATCTAGGGATAGTGTCAGGAAATGACCTAAGGATAGTGTGAAGACCTTTGTTATGGAGACTCTCAGGGCCTTATTCAGAACCAGTGTTAGGGCTTCAGGTAGGGACAGCATCAGAGCCTGACTTAGGGAGAGCGTTAGGGGCTGCGTGAGGCCTAGCATCAGACACTTAGTGGGGGACACTATCGGGGCATGACTTAGGAGCAGCATCAGGGCCTCTGTTGGATCAGCCTTAGGGTCTTAGTTAAAGACATGATCAGGGTCTGAGTTAGTCACAGCATCAAGGCCTGAGTTACTTAGGGAAAGCTTCAGGGCCTCACTTAGGGACAGCGTCAGGGTTTACTGTGGGACAGTTTCAGGAGCTTGGTAAGACATGGGTCAGGTTATTAGCTCCAGATAATGTCAGGACTTTAGATGTTGATGGCAGCAGCCCTTAGTTAGAGACAGTGTCAGGCCCTGAGTTACGACTAGCATCAGAGCCTTTGTTAGATACAATGTACGGGACTGAATTAGGAGTAGAGTCAGGGCCTTCGTTAGTGGCAGTGTCAGGGCCTGACTTAGGGAGAGCGACAGGGCCTGAGTGAGGCTTAGCATCAGGCCCTTAGCTGGGCACACTGTCAGGGCATGACTTTGGAGCAGCATCAGCGTCTTTGCTGGATCAGCATTAAGGTCTTCGTTAGGTACATGATCAGGGCCTGAATTAGTCACAACTTCAAGGTTTCAGTTAAGGAAAGCTTCAGGGCCTGAGTTAGGGACAGCCTCAGGTCTTCACTTAGGGACAGCGTCAGGGCTTACTTTGGGACAGTTTCAGGACCTTGGAAAGACATAGGTCAGGATATTAGCTCAGGATAATGTCAGGACTTTTGATAGTGATGGCAGCAGGGCCTTAGTTACAGACGGTTTCAGGGCCTGAGTTAGGCCTAGCATCAGAGACTTTGTTAGGTACAGTGTAAGGGACTGAGTTAGCAGTAGTGTCAGGGCCTTGCTTAGGGACTGTGTCAGGGTCTGATTTAGGTGTACTGTCTGAGACCTAGTTAGGGACAGTGCTAGGGCCTGAGTTAGGATTAGTGTCAAGGCCTTATTTAGGACCAATTTCAGGGCCTTAGTTTGGACTAGCATCAGAGCCATTGTTAGGAATCGTATGAGGGCCTGAGTTAGGCATACTATCAGGGCCTTAGTTAGGGACAGTTTTAGGGCCTGAGTTAGGATTAGTGTCAAGGCCTTATTTAGGACCAATTTTAGGGCTTTAGTTTGGACTAGCAACAAAGCCTTTGTTAGGTATCATGTCGGGGCCTCAGTTAGGTGTAGTGTCAGGGCCATTGTTCGGGACAGTATCAGGGCCTGACTTAGGAGAAGTTCAGGGCCTTAGCCAGGGAAAGTGTCAGGGCCTTAGTTAGGGACATTATCAGGGCCTGAATTAGCAGTAGTGTCAAAAGTCCTTAGTGAGGACAGTAAGGAGTCAGTCAGGACTCAGGCCCTGACACTGTTCTTAAATAAGGCCCTGACATTACCTGTAACACAGGTCCTGATCTCATTCCTATCATAGGCGCTGATGTTGGACTTAACTAAGGCCCTGACACTGGTCCTAACTAAAGCTGTGACACTACTCCTAACTCAGGCCCTGACACTGTCCCTAACAAAGCCTGTGACACTACTCCTAAATCAGGCACTGACACTGTCCCTAACTAGGCCCTGACATACACCTAACTCAGGCCCTGACACTGTCTCTAACTAAGGCCCTGATACTACTCCAAACTCAGCACTGACACTGTCACTAACTAAGGCCCTGACACTATTCATAGCTCACGCCCTAACACAACTCCTAAGTCATGCCCTGACAATGTCCCTAACTAAGGCCCTGACACTATTCCTAACTCAGGCGCCGACACAATACTTAAGGAAGGCCCTGACATTACTCCTAACTCAGACCCTGAAAAGGTCCCTAACTAAGGCCAACACAACTCCTAACTCAGGCACTAACACTGTCCCTAAATAAGGCCCTGAAACTATTCCTAACTGAGGCGCTGATACAATACCTAACGAAGGCACTGATGCTCCTCCTAACTAAGGCCCTGACACTACTCCTATCTCAAGCAATGACACTGTCCCTAACTTAGGCCCCGACTCTACTCCTGACTCAGGCACTGACACTTGCCCTAACTTAGGCCTGGACACTACTCCTTACTAAGCAACTGACACTGTCCCTAACTAAGGCCTTGACGTTACTCTCAACTCAGGCACTAACACTGTCCCTAAGTAAGGATTTGACACTACTCTTAACTCAGGCCCTGGCACAGTCCCTAACAAAGGCCTGCCACTACCCCCAACTCTGGCACTGAGAGTGTCCCTAACTACGGCCATCACACTACTCCTAACTCAGGCACTGACGCTGTCCCTAAGTAAGGCCCTGACACTACTCCCAATGCAGGCACTGACGCTGTCCCTAACTAAGGCTCTGACACTACTCCCAACACAGGCATTGACACTGTCCCTAACTAAGGCCCTCACACTACTACTTACTTAGGCACTGACACGCTACCTAACTAAGGCCCTGAGACTACTTCTACCTCAGATCCTGACACTGCCCCTAACGAAGGGCCTGATACTACTCCCAACACAGGCACTGACACTCTCCCTAACTAAGGCCTTGACACTACTTTTAACTCATGCCCTGATGCTGTCCCCGAAAAAGACCCCAAGACTATTCCCAACTCAGGCACTGACACTCTCCTTAACTAAGACCCTGACACTACTCCCATCTCAGCCATTGACACTGTCCCTAATGCCCTGACACCACTTCCAACTCAGGCACTGACACTGTCCCTAACTAGGACCTGACACTACTCCCAACTCAGGCACTGACACTGTCCCTAACTAAGGCCCTGACATAACTCCCAACTCCGGCACTGACACTTTCTCTAACTACGGCCCTGAAACTACTCACAACTCCGGCACTGACCCTGACCCTAACTAGGCCCTGACACTACTCCCAACTCAGGCACTGACACTGTCCCTAATTAAGGTCCTGACATAACTCCCAACTCTGGCACTGACACTTTCTCTAACTAAGGCCCTGTAACTACTCACAACTCAGGCCCTGACACTGTTCCTAACTACCAGTCTCAGACTACTCCTAACTTAGGCCCTGACACTATTCCTAACACAATCACTGACACTGTCCCTAACTAAGGTCCTGAGACGATTCCTAACTCAGACCCTGACACTGTCCATAACTTAGGCCATGTCACTATTCCCAACTCAGGCACTGACGCTCTTCCTAACTAAGGGTCTGACACTACTCCAAACTGAGACACTGACACTCTTCCAAATTAAGGCCTTGACACTACTCTTAACTCAGGCCCTGACACTGTCCATAATAAAGACCCTGAAGAAAATCCCAGCTTAGGCACTGACAATGTCCGTAACTAAGGCCCTGACACTATTCCCATCTCAGCCACTGACACTGTCCCTAACTATGGCCCTGACACTACTCCCAATGCAAGCACTGGCGCTGTCCCTAACTAAGGCACTGGCACTACTCCCAACTCGCCCTGGCTCTGTCCCTAACTAAGGCTCTGACACTACTCCCATTTCAGGCAATGACAGTGTCCCTAACTGAGGCAATGATACTACTCCCAACTCAAGCACTAAGGCTCTGGATCATTGTGATGACAAGCGCCATGGAGCATTGTGATGACAAGGGCCATGGAGAATTGTGATGACGGGTCCTGGAGCATTGTGGTGACAAGGGCCATGGAGCATTTTGATGACAGGGGTCATGGGGCATTGTGATGAAAGTGGTCATGGAGCATTGTGATTAAAGTGGTCATGGAACATTGTGATAAAAGTGGTCATGTAGCATTGTGATGAAAAGTGCTATGGAGCATTGGGATGACAGGGGTCATGGAGCATTGTGATGACAAATGCGTGGAGATTTGTGATGACGAGGACCATGGGGCATTGAGATTATAAGGATGATGCAGCATTGTGATGACAGGGGCCATGGAGCATTTTAATGACAAGGGACATGGAGCATTGTGATGACAGAGGTCATGGAGCATTGTGGTGACCAGCGGCATGGAGCATTGTGAAGAAAGGGGTACTGTAACATTGTGATGAAAGGGTCAAGGAGCATTTGGATTACAAGGATCATGGAGCATTGTGATGACAAGGGCCATGGAGCATTGTGATGACAGGGCTCATGTGGCATTATGATGACAGTGGTCATGGAGCAATGTGATGAACGTTGTCATGGAGCACTGTGATTACAGGGGCCATGGAGAATTGTGATGACAAAGGCCAGGGAACATTGTGATGACAGGGGTCATGGAGCATTGTGCTGAAAACGGACCTGGAGCATTGTGATGAAAGGGGTCATGGCTCACTGTGATGACAGGGGGCCTGGAACATTGTGATGACAGGGGTCACGGGGCATTGTGATGACAAGGGCCATGGAACATTTTGATGATAGTGGTCATATGGCATTTTGAATGACAGGGGCCATGAAGCATTGTGAGGACAAGAGTCATGGAGACTTGTGATGACAGGGGGCATGGAGCTTTGTGATTTCACAGGCATGTAGCATTTTAGACAAGGCTCATGGAGCATTGGGATGACAGGGGTCATGGAGCATTGTGATGATAAGGGCATGGAGCATTGTGATGACAATGGCATGGAGCATTGCGATGACAAAGTCATGGAGCATTGCGATGACAAAGTCATGGAGCATTGTGATGACAGGGGTTATGGAGCATTGTGATGACAAGGGCGTGGAGCATTGTGATGACAGTGGTCATGGAACATTGTGACGATAAGGGCATCGAGCCGAGTTAGGGACAGTCTAGCGGCCTTGGGACTAAATTCAGTGCCTGAATTAGGCACAGCATAAGGTCTTTAGTTAGCATAAGAGGTAGGACATTAGCTCGGGACAGGGTTAGGGTAAAGGCTTGGAATCGTGTCAGCAAATGACCTAAGGATAGTGTGAAGACCTTTGTTACTGAGACTCTCAGGGACTTATTCAGAAGCAGTGTTAGGGCTTCAGGTCGGGACAGCATCAGGGCCTGACTTAGGGAGAGCGACAGGGCCTGAGTGAGGCCTAATGTCAGGCCCTTAGCTGGGGACACTGTCAGGGAATGACTTAGGAGCAGCATCAGTGCCTTTGTTGGATCAGCTTTAGGTTCTTAGTTAAAGACATGACCGGAGCCCTAGTTAGTCACAGCGTCAAGGCCTCAGTTAGGGAAAGCTTCAGGGTCTGAGTTACAGACAGCCTCATGTCTTCACTTAAAGACAGCGACAGGGCTTTCTTAGGGACAGTGTCAGGACCTTGGTTAGAAATGAGTCAGGATATTAGCTCAGGAGAGTGTCAGGATTTTAGTCATTGCTGGCAGCAGGGCCTATATTAAGGACAGATTCCGGGCCTTTGTTAGATTCAGTGTCATGGCCTTAGTTAGGAGTAGTCAGGGCCTTAGTTAGGGAGAGCATTAGGGTTTCAGTTAGCATAAGGTGCAGGAGATTATCTCGGGACAGAGTCAGGTTCCAGGCCAGAGACAGTGAAAGGAAATGACCAAGGGATAACGAGAAGACCTTAGTTATTGAGAGCATCAGGGCCTTTGTTAGCAGCAGCGTGAGCACCTTAATCAGGACCAGTGCCAGGGCTTGATGTATGGACAGCATCAGAGCCTAACTAAGGTACAGCAACAGGGCCTAAGTGAGGCCTATCTTTAGGGCCTGAGTAAGGGGCAGTATCAGGGCATGACTTAGGAGCAGCATAAAGGCCTCTGTAGGATCAGCATTAGGGTCTTGGTTAAAGCTATTATCAGGGCCTCCGTTAGGGATAGCCTCAAGGCCTCACTTAGGGACAGCGTCAGGGCTTACTTTGGGAAAGTTTCAGGACCTTGGTAAGACATGGGTCAGGTTATTAGCTCAGGATAATATCAGGTGTTCAGATATTGATGGCAGCAGGGCCTTAGTTAGAGGCAGTGTCAGCGCCTAAGTTAGGACTAGCATCAGAGCCTTTGTTAGGTACAGTGTCAGTGACTGAGTTAGGTGTAGTGTCAGAGCCTTAGTTAGGGACAGTGTCAGGGCCTGCATTAGGACGAGCCTCCAGGCCTCAGTTAGGGACAGGTTCACGGCCTCGGACCTAAATTCACGGCCTCATTTAGGGACAGAATCAGGGATTTAGCTAGCATAAGGGGATCTACAGCTGAAAGCAACCTGAACACCACCACAAGCAGATGCAGAAATGAACCATGCACGCTCCTATGAAGGAATATTCCACAGCAGTTGAGTACATTTTGTTTAAAGTTAGTAACACTATAAAAATTATGTTTTGAAGAAAACTATATTCAGAAGATGAAAGAATCTCGTTCTAAAGAATCTCTTTAGCTCATCTCGACATTAGCTAAAGAGAAGGTTGGGTT
Source organism: Balaenoptera physalus (assembly GCF_965194825.1). Taxonomy (NCBI): domain Eukaryota; kingdom Metazoa; phylum Chordata; class Mammalia; order Artiodactyla; family Balaenopteridae; genus Balaenoptera; species Balaenoptera physalus. The sequence goes on from NW_028126517.1 coordinate 2,692,587, forward strand.
AAGGTCTAGGGAGAGTGTCAGGAAATGACCTAGGGATAGTGTCAAGACCTTAGTTACTTAGCACATCAGGACCTAATTTAGGAGCAGTGAGTGTCAGGGCTTCGGGTAGGAACAGCGTCAGAGCCTGACTTAGGGAGTGGGACAGGGCCTGAGTGAGGCCTTGCGTCAGGGCCTTAGCTAGAGACAGTGTCAGGGCATGACTTAGGAGCAGCATAAGAGCCACGGTAGGATCAGCCTCAGGGGCTATGTTACAGATATTATCAGGGCCTCTGTTAGGGACAGCCTCAAGGCCTCACTTAGAGACAGCATCAGGGCTTCCTTAGGGACAGTTTCAGGACCTTGGTAAGAGATGGGTCAAGAAATTAGCTCAGGATAGTGTCAGGACGTTAGATATTGACGGCAGCAGGGCCTTAGTTAGGGACAGTGTCAGGCCCTGAATTAGGACGAACATCGAGGCCTTAGGTACGGACAGGGTCACAGCCTCGAGAGTAATTTTAGGCCCTTAGTTAAGGACAGCAGCAGGGCTGTAGTTAGCATAAGAGGCACGACATTTGCTAGGGCCAGGGTCAGGTTACGCTCTAGGGATAGTGTCAGGAAAGGACCTAAGCATAGTGTCAAAACCTTAGTTACTGAGAGTATCAGATCCTTATTTAGAACCAGTGTCAGGGCTTCAGGTAGGGACAGCATCAGAGCCTGACTTAGGGAGAGCGACAGGGCCTGAGTGAGGCCTAGCGTCAGGCCCTTAGATGAGGACAATGTCAGGGCATGACTTAGGAACAGCATCAGCTCCTCTGTTGGATCGACTTTAGCGTCTTAGATACAGACATCATCAGGTCCTCAGTTAGTCACAGCGTGAAGGCCTCAGTTAGGGAAGGCTTCAGGGCCTGAGTTAGGGACAGCCTCAGTTCTTAACTTAGGGACAGTGATAGGGCTTTCTTAGGGACAGTGTCAGGACCTTGGTTAGAAATATGTCAGGATATTAACTCAGGCTAGTGTCCAGTTTTTAGTTATTGCTGACAGCAGGGCCTATATTAGGGGCAAATTCTGAGCCTTACTTAGAGACAGTGTCAGGGCCTGAGTTAGGACTAGCATCACAGCCCTTGTAAAGTACAGTGTCAGGGACTGAGTTAGGTGTAGTGTCAGGGCTTTAGTTAGGGACAGTGTCAGCGCCTCAGTTAGGATGATCCTCCAAACTTCAGTTAGGGACAGGTTGACGGCCTCAGGACTAATTTCAGGCTCTTAGTTAGAGACAACGTCAGGGATTTAGTTAGCATAAGAGGTTCGACAATAGCTAAAGACAAGTTTAGGTTAAGATCTAGGGAGAGTGTCAGGAAATGACCTAGGGATAGTGTCAAGACCATAGCTAATTAGAGCATCAGTGCCTAATTTAGGCCCAGTGTCAGGGCTTCAGGTAGGGATAGAATCTTAGCCTGACTTAGGGAGAGCGACAGGGCCTGAGTGATGCCTCGAGTCAGGGCCTTAGCTACGGACAGCGTCAGGGCATGACATAGGATCAGCATAAGGTTCTCTGTAGGGTCAGCATTAGGGTCTTAGTTTAAGACATTATCAGGACCTCTGTGAGGGACAGCCTCAGGGCCTCACTTAGGGACAGTGTCAGGGCTAACTTTGGGAGAGTTTCAGGACCTTGGTAAGACATGGGTCAGGATATTAGCTCAGGATAATGTCAGGACTTTAGATATTGATGGTAGCAGCGCCTACGTTAGGGAAAGTTTCAAGGCGTTAGTTAGGAGTAGCGGGCCTCTGATAGGTCCAGTGTCAGATCCTCAGTTAGCAATAGTGTTAGGGCCGTAGTTAGGGACAGTGTCAGGACTGGATGTAGGGCGAGCATCTAGGCCTTAGTTCGGGACAGTTTCATGGTCTTGGGACTAAATTCAGTGCCTGAGGTAGGCACAGCCTAAGGGCTTCAGTTAGCATAAGAGGCAGGACATTAGCTAGTGACCGTGTCAGTTTAACATCTAGGGATAGTGTCAGGAAATGACCTAAGGATAGTGTGAAGACCTTTGTTATGGAGACTCTCAGGGCCTTATTCAGAACCAGTGTTAGGGCTTCAGGTAGGGACAGCATCAGAGCCTGACTTAGGGAGAGCGTTAGGGGCTGCGTGAGGCCTAGCATCAGACACTTAGTGGGGGACACTATCGGGGCATGACTTAGGAGCAGCATCAGGGCCTCTGTTGGATCAGCCTTAGGGTCTTAGTTAAAGACATGATCAGGGTCTGAGTTAGTCACAGCATCAAGGCCTGAGTTACTTAGGGAAAGCTTCAGGGCCTCACTTAGGGACAGCGTCAGGGTTTACTGTGGGACAGTTTCAGGAGCTTGGTAAGACATGGGTCAGGTTATTAGCTCCAGATAATGTCAGGACTTTAGATGTTGATGGCAGCAGCCCTTAGTTAGAGACAGTGTCAGGCCCTGAGTTACGACTAGCATCAGAGCCTTTGTTAGATACAATGTACGGGACTGAATTAGGAGTAGAGTCAGGGCCTTCGTTAGTGGCAGTGTCAGGGCCTGACTTAGGGAGAGCGACAGGGCCTGAGTGAGGCTTAGCATCAGGCCCTTAGCTGGGCACACTGTCAGGGCATGACTTTGGAGCAGCATCAGCGTCTTTGCTGGATCAGCATTAAGGTCTTCGTTAGGTACATGATCAGGGCCTGAATTAGTCACAGCTTCAAGGTTTCAGTTAAGGAAAGCTTCAGGGCCTGAGTTAGGGACAGCCTCAGGTCTTCACTTAGGGACAGCGTCAGGGCTTACTTTGGGACAGTTTCAGGACCTTGGAAAGACATAGGTCAGGATATTAGCTCAGGATAATGTCAGGACTTTTGATAGTGATGGCAGCAGGGCCTTAGTTACAGATGGTTTCAGGGCCTGAGTTAGGCCTAGCATCAGAGACTTTGTTAGGTACAGTGTAAGGGACTGAGTTAGCAGTAGTGTCAGGGCCTTGCTTAGGGACTGTGTCAGGGTCTGATTTAGGTGTACTGTCTGAGACCTAGTTAGGGACAGTGCTAGGGCCTGAGTTAGGATTAGTGTCAAGGCCTTATTTAGGACCAATTTCAGGGCCTTAGTTTGGACTAGCATCAGAGCCATTGTTAGGAATCGTATGAGGGCCTGAGTTAGGCATACTATCAGGGCCTTAGTTAGGGACAGTTTTAGGGCCTGAGTTAGGATTAGTGTCAAGGCCTTATTTAGGACCAATTTTAGGGCTTTAGTTTGGACTAGCAACAAAGCCTTTGTTAGGTATCATGTCGGGGCCTCAGTTAGGTGTAGTGTCAGGGCCATTGTTCGGGACAGTATCAGGGCCTGACTTAGGAGAAGTTCAGGGCCTTAGCCAGGGAAAGTGTCAGGGCCTTAGTTAGGGACATTATCAGGGCCTGAATTAGCAGTAGTGTCAAAAGTCCTTAGTGAGGACAGTAAGGAGTCAGTCAGGACTCAGGCCCTGACACTGTTCTTAAATAAGGCCCTGACATTACCTGTAACACAGGTCCTGATCTCATTCCTATCATAGGCGCTGATGTTGGACTTAACTAAGGCCCTGACACTGGTCCTAACTAAAGCTGTGACACTACTCCTAACTCAGGCCCTGACACTGTCCCTAACAAAGCCTGTGACACTACTCCTAAATCAGGCACTGACACTGTCCCTAACTAGGCCCTGACATACACCTAACTCAGGCCCTGACACTGTCTCTAACTAAGGCCCTGATACTACTCCAAACTCAGCACTGACACTGTCACTAACTAAGGCCCTGACACTATTCATAGCTCACGCCCTAACACAACTCCTAAGTCATGCCCTGACAATGTCCCTAACTAAGGCCCTGACACTATTCCTAACTCAGGCGCCGACACAATACTTAAGGAAGGCCCTGACATTACTCCTAACTCAGGCCCTGAAAAGGTCCCTAACTAAGGCCGACACAACTCCTAACTCAGGCACTAACACTGTCCCTAAATAAGGCCCTGAAACTATTTCTAACTGAGGTGCTGATACAATACCTAACGAAGGCACTGATGCTCCTCCTAACTAAGGCCCTGACACTACTCCTATCTCAAGCAATGACACTGTCCCTAACTTAGGCCCCGACTCTACTCCTGACTCAGGCACTGACACTGGCCCTAACTTAGGCCCGGACACTACTCCTAACTAAGCAACTGACACTGTCCCTAACTAAGGCCTTGACGTTACTCTCAACTCAGGCACTAACACTGTCCCTAACTAAGGATTTGACACTACTCTTAACTCAGGCCCTGGCACAGTCCCTAACAAAGGCCTGCCACTACCCCCAACTCTGGCACTGAGAGTGTCCCTAACTACGGCCATCACACTACTCCTAACTCAGGCACTGACGCTGTCCCTAAGTAAGGCCCTGACACTACTCCCAACGCAGGCACTGACGCTGTCCCTAACTAAGGCTCTGACACTACTCCCAACACAGGCATTGACACTGTCCCTAACTGAGGCCCTCACACTACTACTTACTTAGGCACTGACACGCTACCTAACTAAGGCCCTGAGACTACTTCTACCTCAGATCCTGACACTGCCCCTAACGAAGGGCCTGATACTACTCCCAACACAGGCACTGACACTCTCCCTAACTAAGGCCTTGACACTACTTTTAACTCATGCCCTGATGCTGTCCCCGAAAAAGACCCCAAGACTATTCCCAACTCAGGCACTGACACTCTCCCTAACTAAGACCCTGACACTACTCCCATCTCAGCCACTGACACTGTCCCTAATGCCCTGACACCACTTCCAACTCAGGCACTGACACTGTCCCTAACTAGGACCTGACACTACTCCCAACTCAGGCACTGACACTGTCCCTAACTAAGGCCCTGACATAACTCCCAACTCCGGCACTGACACTTTCTCTAACTACGGCCCTGAAACTACTCACAACTCCGGCACTGACCCTGACCCTAACTAGGCCCTGACACTACTCCCAACTCAGGCACTGACACTGTCCCTAATTAAGGTCCTGACATAACTCCCAACTCTGGCACTGACACTTTCTCTAACTAAGGCCCTGTAACTACTCACAACTCAGGCCCTGACACTGTTCCTACCTACCAGTCTCAGACTACTCCTAACTTAGGCCCTGACACTATTCCTAACACAATCACTGACACTGTCCCTAACTAAGGTCCTGAGACGATTCCTAAGTCAGACCCTGACACTGTCCATAACTTAGGCCATGTCACTACTCCCAACTCAGGCACTGACGCTGTTCCTAACTAAGGGTCTGACACTACTCCAAACTGAGACACTGACACTCTTCCAAATTAAGGCCTTGACACTACTCTTAACTCAGGCCCTGACACTGTCCATAATAAAGACCCTGACAAAAATCCCAACTTAGGCACTGACAATGTCCGTAACTAAGGCCCTGACACTATTCCCATCTCAGCCACTGACACTGTCCCTAACTATGGCCCTGACACTACTCCCAATGCAAGCACTGGCGCTGTCCCTAACTAAGGCACTGGCACTACTCCCAACTCGCCCTGGCTCTGTCCCTAACTAAGGCTCTGACACTACTCCCATTTCAGGCAATGACAGTGTCCCTAACTGAGGCAATGATACTACTCCCGACTCAAGCACTAAGGTTCTGGATCATTGTGATGACAAGCGCCATGGAGCATTGTGATGACAAGGGTCATGGAGAATTGTGATGACGGGTCCTGGAGCATTGTGGTGACAAGGGCCATGGAGCATTTTGATGACAGGGGTCATGGGGCATTGTGATGAAAGTGGTCATGGAGCATTGTGATTAAAGTGGTCATGGAACATGGTGATAAAAGTGGTCATGTAGCATTGTGATGAAAAGTGCTATGGAGCATTGGGATGACAGGGGTCATGGAGCATTTTAATGACAAGGGACATGGAGCATTGTGATGACAGAGGTCATGGAGCATTGTGGTGACCAGCGGCATGGAGCATTGTGAAGAAAGGGGTACTGTAACATTGTGATGAAAGGGTCAAGGAGCATTTGGGTTATAAGGATCATGGAGCATTGTTATGACAAGGGCCATGGAGCATTGTGATGACAGGGCTCATGTGGCATTATGATGACAGTGGTCATGGAGCAATGTGATGAACGTTGTCATGGAGCACTGTGATTACAGGGGCCATGGAGAATTGTGATGACAAAGGCCAGGGAACATTGTGATGACAGGGGTCATGGAGCATTGTGCTGAAAACGGACCTGGAGCATTGTGATGAAAGGAGTCATGGCTCATTGTGATGACAGGGGGCCTGGAACATTGTGATGACAGGGGTCACGGGGCATTGTGATGACAAGGGCCATGGAACATTTTGATGATAGTGGTCATATGGCATTTTGAATGACAGGGGCCATGAAGCATTGTGATGACAAGAGTTCATGGAGACTTGTGATGACAGGGGGCATGGAACTTTGAGATTTCACAGTCTTGTAGCATTTTAGACAAGGCTCATGGAGCATTGGGATGACAGGGTTCATGGAGCATTGTGATGATAAGGGCATGGAGCATTGTGATGACAATGGCATGGAGCATTGCGATGACAAAGTCATGGAGCATTGTGATGACAGGGGTTATGGAGCATTGTGATGACAAGGGCGTGGAGCATTGTGATAACAGTGGTCATGGAACATTGTGACGATAAGGGCATCGAGCCGAGTTAGGGACAGTCTAGCGGCCTTGGGACTAAATTCAGTGCCTGAATTAGGCACAGCATAAGGTGTTTAGGTAGCATAAGAGGTAGGACATTAGCTCGGGACAGGGTTAGGGTAAAGGCTTGGAATCGTGTCAGGAAATGACCTAAGGATAGTGTGAAGACCTTTGTTACTGAGACTCTCAGGGACTTATTCAGAAGCAGTGTTAGGGCTTCAGGTCGGGACAGCATCAGGGCCTGACTTAGGGAGAGCGACAGGGCCTGAGTGAGGCCTAATGTCAGGCCCTTAGCTGGGGACACTGTCAGGGAATGACTTAGGAGCAGCATCAGTGCCTTTGTTGGATCAGCTTTAGGTTCTTAGTTAAAGACATGACCGGAGCCCTAGTTAGTCACAGCGTCAAGGCCTCAGTTAGGGAAAGCTTCAGGGTCTGAGTTACAGACAGCCTCATGTCTTCACTTAAAGACAGCGACAGGGCTTTCTTAGGGACAGTGTCAGGACCTTGGTTAGAAATGAGTCAGGATATTAGCTCAGGAGAGTGTCAGGATTTTAGTCATTGCTGGCAGCAGGGCCTATATTAAGGACAGATTCCGGGCCTTTGTTAGATTCAGTGTCATGGCCTTAGTTAGGAGTAGTCAGGGCCTTAGTTAGGGAGAGCATTAGGGTTTCAGTTAGCATAAGGTGCAGGAGATTATCTCGGGACAGAGTCAGGTTCCAGGCCAGAGACAGTGAAAGGAAATGACCAAGGGATAACGAGAAGACCTTAGTTATTGAGAGCATCAGGGCCTTAGTTAGCAGCAGCGTGAGCACCTTAATCAGGACCAGTGCCAGGGCTTGATGTATGGACAGCATCAGAGCCTAACTAAGGTACAGCAACAGGGCCGAAGTGAGGCCTATCTTTAGGGCCTGAGTAAGGGGCAGTATCAGGGCATGACTTAGGAGCAGCATAAAGGCCTCTGTAGCATCACCATTAGGGTCTTGGTTAAAGCTATTATCAGGGCCTCCGTTAGGGATAGCCTCAAGGCCTCACTTAGGGACAGCGTCAGGGCTTACTTTGGGAAAGTTTCAGGACCTTGGTAAGACATGGGTCAGGCTATTAGCTCAGGATAATATCAGGTGTTCAGATATTGACGGCAGCAGGGCCTTAGTTAGAGGCAGTGTCAGCGCCTAAGTTAGGACTAGCATCAGAGCCTTTGTTAGGTACAATGTCAGTGACTGAGTTAGGTGTAGTGTCAGAGCCTTAGTTAGGGACAGTGTCAGGGCCTGCATTAGGACGAGCCTACAGGCCTCAGTTAGGGACAGGTTCACGGCCTCAGACCTAAATTCAGGGCCTCATTTAGGGACAAAATCAGGGATTTAGCTAGCATAAGGGGATCTACAGCTGAAAGCAACCTGAGCACCACCACAAGCAGATGCACAAGTGAACCATGCACGCTCCTATGAAGGAATATTCCACAGCAGTTGAGTACATTTTGTTTAAAGTTAGTAACACTATAAAAATTATGTTTTGAAGAAAACTATATTCAGAAGATGAAAGAATCTCGTTCTAAAGAATCTCTTTAGCTCATCTCGACATTAGCTAAAGAGAAGGTTGGGTTAAGGTCTAGGGAGAGTGTCAGGAAATGACCTAGGGATAGTGTCAAGACCTTAGTTACTTAGCACATCAGGACCTAATTTAGGAGCAGTGAGTGTCAGGGCTTCGGGTAGGAACAGCGTCAGAGCCTGACTTAGGGAGTGGGACAGGGCCTGAGTGAGGCCTAGCGTCAGGGCCCTAGCTAGAGACAGTGTCAGGGCATGACTTAGGAGCAGCATAAGAGCCACGGTAGGATCAGCCTCAGGGGCTATGTTACAGATATTATCAGGGCCTCTGTTAGGGACAGCCTCAAGGCCTCACTTAGAGACAGCATCAGGGCTTCCTTAGGGACAGTTTCAGGACCTTGGTAAGAGATGGGTCAAGAAATTAGCTCAGGATAGTGTCAGGACGTTAGATATTGACGGCAGCAGGGCCTTAGTTAGGGACAGTGTCAGGCCCTGAATTAGGACGAACATCGAGGCCTTAGGTACGGACAGGGTCACAGCCTCGAGAGTAATTTTAGGCCCTTAGTTAAGGACAGCAGCAGGGCTGTAGTTAGCATAAGAGGCACGACATTTGCTAGGGCCAGGGTCAGGTTACGCTCTAGGGATAGTGTCAGGAAAGGACCTAAGCATAGTGTCAAAACCTTAGTTACTGAGAGTATCAGATCCTTATTTAGAACCAGTGTCAGGGCTTCAGGTAGGGACAGCATCAGAGCCTGACTTAGGGAGAGCGTTAGGGCCTGAGTGAGGCCTAGCGTCAGGCCCTTAGATGAGGACAATGTCAGGGCATGACTTAGGAACAGCATCAGCTCCTCTGTTGGATCGACTTTAGCGTCTTAGATACAGACATCATCAGGTCCTCAGTTAGTCACAGCGTGAAGGCCTCAGTTAGGGAAGGCTTCAGGGCCTGAGTTAGGGACAGCCTCAGTTCTTAACTTAGGGACAGTGATAAGGCTTTCTTAGGGACAGTGTCAGGACCTTGGTTAGAAATATGTCAGGATATTAACTCAGGCTAGTGTCCAGTTTTTAGTTATCGCTGACAGCAGGGCCTATATTAGGGGCAAATTCTGAGCCTTACTTAGAGACAGTGTCAGGGCCTGAGTTAGGACTAGCATCACAGCCCTTGTAAAGTACAGTGTCAGGGACTGAGTTAGGTGTAGTGTCAGGGCTTTAGTTAGGGACAGTGTCAGCGCCTCAGTTAGGATGATCCTCCAAACTTCAGTTAGGGACAGGTTGACGGCCTCAGGACTAATTTCAGGCTCTTAGTTAGAGACAACGTCAGGGATTTAGTTAGCATAAGAGGTTCGACAATAGCTAAAGACAAGTTTAGGTTAAGATCTAGGGAGAGTGTCAGGAAATGACCTAGGGATAGTGTCAAGACCATAGCTAATTAGAGCATCAGTGCCTAATTTAGGCCCAGTGTCAGGGCTTCAGGTAGGGATAGAATCTTAGCCTGACTTAGGGAGAGCGACAGGGCCTGAGTGATGCCTCGAGTCAGGGCCTTAGCTACGGACAGCGTCAGGGCATGACATAGGATCAGCATAAGGTTCTCTGTAGGGTCAGCATTAGGGTCTTAGTTTAAGACATTATCAGGACCTCTGTGAGGGACAGCCTCAGGGCCTCACTTAGGGACAGTGTCAGGGCTAACTTTGGGAGAGTTTCAGGACCTTGGTAAGACATGGGTCAGGATATTAGCTCAGGATAATGTCAGGACTTTAGATATTGATGGTAGCAGCGCCTACGTTAGGGAAAGTTTCAAGGCGTTAGTTAGGAGTAGCGGGCCTCTGATAGGTCCAGTGTCAGATCCTCAGTTAGCAATAGTGTTAGGGCCGTAGTTAGGGACAGTGTCAGGACTGGATGTAGGGCGAGCATCTAGGCCTTAGTTCGGGACAGTTTCATGGTCTTGGGACTAAATTCAGTGCCTGAGGTAGGCACAGCCTAAGGGCTTCAGTTAGCATAAGAGGCAGGACATTAGCTAGTGACCGTGTCAGTTTAACATCTAGGGATAGTGTCAGGAAATGACCTAAGGATAGTGTGAAGACCTTTGTTATGGAGACTCTCAGGGCCTTATTCAGAACCAGTGTTAGGGCTTCAGGTAGGGACAGCATCAGAGCCTGACTTAGGGAGAGCGTTAGGGGCTGCGTGAGGCCTAGCATCAGACACTTAGTGGGGGACACTATCGGGGCATGACTTAGGAGCAGCATCAGGGCCTCTGTTGGATCAGCCTTAGGGTCTTAGTTAAAGACATGATCAGGGTCTGAGTTAGTCACAGCATCAAGGCCTGAGTTACTTAGGGAAAGCTTCAGGGCCTCACTTAGGGACAGCGTCAGGGTTTACTGTGGGACAGTTTCAGGACCTTGGTAAGACATGGGTCAGGTTATTAGCTCCGGATAATGTCAGGACTTTAGATGTTGATGGCAGCAGCCCTTAGTTAGAGACAGTGTCAGACCCTGAGTTACGACTAGCATCAGAGCCTTTGTTAGATACAATGTACGGGACTGAATTAGGAGTAGAGTCAGGGCCTTCGTTAGTGGCAGTGTCAGGGCCTGACTTAGGGAGAGCGACAGGGCCTGAGTGAGGCTTAGCATCAGGCCCTTAGCTGGGCACACTGTCAGGGCATGACTTTGGAGCAGCATCAGCGTCTTTGCTGGATCAGCATTAAGGTCTTCGTTAGCTACATGATCAGGGCCTGAATTAGTCACAGCTTCAAGGTTTCAGTTAAGGAAAGCTTCAGGGCCTGAGTTAGGGACAGCCTCAGGTCTTCACTTAGGGACAGCGTCAGGGCTTACTTTGGGACAGTTTCAGGACCTTGGAAAGACATAGGTCAGGATATTAGCTCAGGATAATGTCAGGACTTTTGATAGTGATGGCAGCAGGGCCTTAGTTACAGACGGTTTCAGGGCCTGAGTTAGGCCTAGCATCAGAGACTTTGTTAGGTACAGTGTAAGGGACTGAGTTAGCAGTAGTGTCAGGGCCTTGCTTAGGGACTGTGTCAGGGTCTGATTTAGGTGTACTGTCTGAGACCTAGTTAGGGACAGTGCTAGGGCCTGAGTTAGGATTAGTGTCAAGGCCTTATTTAGGACCAATTTCAGGGCCTTAGTTTGGACTAGCATCAGAGCCATTGTTAGGAATCGTATGAGGGCCTGAGTTAGGCATACTATCAGGGCCTTAGTTAGGGACAGTTTTAGGGCCTGAGTTAGGATTAGTGTCAAGGCCTTATTTAGGACCAATTTTAGGGCTTTAGTTTGGACTAGCAACAAAGCCTTTGTTAGGTATCATGTCGGGGCCTCAGTTAGGTGTAGTGTCAGGGCCATTGTTCGGGACAGTATCAGGGCCTGACTTAGGAGAAGTTCAGGGCCTTAGCCAGGGAAAGTGTCAGGGCCTTAGTTAGGGACATTATCAGGGCCTGAATTAGCAGTAGTGTCAAAAGTCCTTAGTGAGGACAGTAAGGAGTCAGTCAGGACTCAGGCCCTGACACTGTTCTTAAATAAGGCCCTGACATTACCTGTAACACAGGTCCTGATCTCATTCCTATCATAGGCGCTGATGTTGGACTTAACTAAGGCCCTGACACTGGTCCTAACTAAAGCTGTGACACTACTCCTAACTCAGGCCCTGACACTGTCCCTAACAAAGCCTGTGACACTACTCCTAAATCAGGCACTGACACTGTCCCTAACTAGGCCCTGACATACACCTAACTCAGGCCCTGACACTGTCTCTAACTAAGGCCCTGATACTACTCCAAACTCAGCACTGACACTGTCACTAACTAAGGCCCTGACACTATTCATAGCTCACGCCCTAACACAACTCCTAAGTCATGCCCTGACAATGTCCCTAACTAAGGCCCTGACACTATTCCTAACTCAGGCGCCGACACAATACTTAAGGAAGGCCCTGACATTACTCCTAACTCAGGCCCTGAAAAGGTCCCTAACTAAGGCCGACACAACTCCTAACTCAGGCACTAACACTGTCCCTAAATAAGGCCCTGAAACTATTTCTAACTGAGGCGCTGATACAATACCTAACGAAGGCACTGATGCTCCTCCTAACTAAGGCCCTGACACTACTCCTATCTCAAGCAATGACACTGTCCCTAACTTAGGCCCCGACTCTACTCCTGACTCAGGCACTGACACTTTCCCTAACTTAGGCCCGGACACTACTCCTAACTAAGCAACTGACACTGTCCCTAACTAATGCCTTGACGTTACTCTCAACTCAGGCACTAACACTGTCCCTAACAAAGGATTTGACACTACTCTTAACTCAGGCCCTGGCACAGTCCCTAACAAAGGCCTGCCACTACCCCCAACTCTGGCACTGAGAGTGTCCCTAACTACGGCCATCACACTACTCCTAACTCAGGCACTGACGCTGTCCCTAAGTAAGGCCCTGACACTACTCCCAACACAGGCATTGACACTGTCCCTAACTAAGGCCCTCATACTACTACTTACTTAGGCACTGACACGCTACCTAACTAAAGCCCTGAGACTACTTCTACCTCAGATCCTGACACTGCCCCTAACGAAGGGCCTGATACTACTCCCAACACAGGCACTGACACTCTCCCTAACTAAGGCCTTGACACTACTTTTAACTCATGCCCTGATGCTGTCCCCGAAAAAGACCCCAAGACTCTTCCCAACTCAGGCACTGACACTCTCCCTAACTAAGACCCTGACACTACTCCCATCTCAGCCATTGACACTGTCCCTAATGCCCTGACACCACTTCCAACTCAGGCACTGACATTGTCCCTAACTAGGACCTGACACTACTCCCAACTCAGGCACTGACACTGTCCCTAACTAAGGCCCTGGCATAACTCCCAACTCCGGCACTGACACTTTCTCTAACTACGGCCCTGAAACTACTCACAACTCCGGCACTGACCCTGACCCTAACTAGGCCCTGACACTACTCCCAACTCAGGCACTGACACTGTCCCTAATTAAGGTCCTGACATAACTCCCAACTCTGGCACTGACACTTTCTCTAACTAAGGCCCTGTAACTACTCACAACTCAGGCCCTGACACTGTTCCTACCTACCAGTCTCAGACTACTCCTAACTTAGGCCCTGACACTATTCCTAACACAATCACTGACACTGTCCCTAACTAAGGTCCTGAGACGATTCCTAACTCAGACCCTGACACTGTCCATAACTTAGGCCATGTCACTACTCCCAACTCAGGCACTGACGCTGTTCCTAACTAAGGGTCTGACACTACTCCAAACTGAGACACTGACACTCTTCCAAATTAAGGCCTTGACACTACTCTTAACTCAGGCCCTGACACTGTCCATAATAAAGACCCTGACAAAAATCCCAACTTAGGCACTGACAATGTCCGTAACTAAGGCCCTGACACTATTCCCATCTCAGCCACTGACACTGTCCCTAACTATGGCCCTGACACTACTCCCAATGCAAGCACTGGCGCTGTCCCTAACTAAGGCACTGGCACTACTCCCAACTCGCCCTGGCTCTGTCCCTAACTAAGGCTCTGACACTACTCCCATTTCAGGCAATGACAGTGTCCCTAACTGAGGCAATGATACTACTCCCGACTCAAGCACTAAGGTTCTGGATCATTGTGATGACAAGCGCCATGGAGCATTGTGATGACAAGGGTCATGGAGAATTGTGATGACGGGTCCTGGAGCATTGTGGTGACAAGGGCCATGGAGCATTTTGATGACAGGGGTCATGGGGCATTGTGATGAAAGTGGTCATGGAGCATTGTGATTAAAGTGGTCATGGAACATGGTGATAAAAGTGGTCATGTAGCATTGTGATGAAAAGTGCTATGGAGCATTGGGATGACAGGGGTCATGGAGCATTTTAATGACAAGGGACATGGAGCATTGTGATGACAGAGGTCATGGAGCATTGTGGTGACCAGCGGCATGGAGCATTGTGAAGAAAGGGGTACTGTAACATTGTGATGAAAGGGTCAAGGAGCATTTGGGTTATAAGGATCATGGAGCATTGTTATGACAAGGGCCATGGAGCATTGTGATGACAGGGCTCATGTGGCATTATGATGACAGTGGTCATGGAGCAATGTGATGAACGTTGTCATGGAGCACTGTGATTACAGGGGCCATGGAGAATTGTGATGACAAAGGCCAGGGAACATTGTGATGACAGGGGTCATGGAGCATTGTGCTGAAAACGGACCTGGAGCATTGTGATGAAAGGAGTCATGGCTCATTGTGATGACAGGGGGCCTGGAACATTGTGATGACAGGGGTCACGGGGCATTGTGATGACAAGGGCCATGGAACATTTTGATGATAGTGGTCATATGGCATTTTGAATGACAGGGGCCATGAAGCATTGTGATGACAAGAGTTCATGGAGACTTGTGATGACAGGGGGCATGGAACTTTGAGATTTCACAGTCTTGTAGCATTTTAGACAAGGCTCATGGAGCATTGGGATGACAGGGTTCATGGAGCATTGTGATGATAAGGGCATGGAGCATTGTGATGACAATGGCATGGAGCATTGCGATGACAAAGTCATGGAGCATTGTGATGACAGGGTTTATGGAGCATTGTGATGACAAGGGCGTGGAGCATTGTGATAACAGTGGTCATGGAACATTGTGACGATAAGGGCATCGAGCCGAGTTAGGGACAGTCTAGCGGCCTTGGGACTAAATTCAGTGCCTGAATTAGGCACAGCATAAGGTGTTTAGGTAGCATAAGAGGTAGGACATTAGCTCGGGACAGGGTTAGGGTAAAGGCTTGGAATCGTGTCAGGAAATGACCTAAGGATAGTGTGAAGACCTTTGTTACTGAGACTCTCAGGGACTTATTCAGAAGCAGTGTTAGGGCTTCAGGTCGGGACAGCATCAGGGCCTGACTTAGGGAGAGCGACAGGGCCTGAGTGAGGCCTAATGTCAGGCCCTTAGCTGGGGACACTGTCAGGGAATGACTTAGGAGCAGCATCAGTGCCTTTGTTGGATCAGCTTTAGGTTCTTAGTTAAAGACATGACCGGAGCCCTAGTTAGTCACAGCGTCAAGGCCTCAGTTAGGGAAAGCTTCAGGGTCTGAGTTACAGACAGCCTCATGTCTTCACTTAAAGACAGCGACAGGGCTTTCTTAGGGACAGTGTCAGGACCTTGGTTAGAAATGAGTCAGGATATTAGCTCAGGAGAGTGTCAGGATTTTAGTCATTGCTGGCAGCAGGGCCTATATTAAGGACAGATTCCGGGCCTTTGTTAGATTCAGTGTCATGGCCTTAGTTAGGAGTAGTCAGGGCCTTAGTTAGGGAGAGCATTAGGGTTTCAGTTAGCATAAGGTGCAGGAGATTATCTCGGGACAGAGTCAGGTTCCAGGCCAGAGACAGTGAAAGGAAATGACCAAGGGATAACGAGAAGACCTTAGTTATTGAGAGCATCAGGGCCTTAGTTAGCAGCAGCGTGAGCACCTTAATCAGGACCAGTGCCAGGGCTTGATGTATGGACAGCATCAGAGCCTAACTAAGGTACAGCAACAGGGCCGAAGTGAGGCCTATCTTTAGGGCCTGAGTAAGGGGCAGTATCAGGGCATGACTTAGGAGCAGCATAAAGGCCTCTGTAGCATCACCATTAGGGTCTTGGTTAAAGCTATTATCAGGGCCTCCGTTAGGGATAGCCTCAAGGCCTCACTTAGGGACAGCGTCAGGGCTTACTTTGGGAAAGTTTCAGGACCTTGGTAAGACATGGGTCAGGCTATTAGCTCAGGATAATATCAGGTGTTCAGATATTGACGGCAGCAGGGCCTTAGTTAGAGGCAGTGTCAGCGCCTAAGTTAGGACTAGCATCAGAGCCTTTGTTAGGTACAATGTCAGTGACTGAGTTAGGTGTAGTGTCAGAGCCTTAGTTAGGGACAGTGTCAGGGCCTGCATTAGGACGAGCCTACAGGCCTCAGTTAGGGACAGGTTCACGGCCTCAGACCTAAATTCAGGGCCTCATTTAGGGACAAAATCAGGGATTTAGCTAGCATAAGGGGATCTACAGCTGAAAGCAACCTGAGCACCACCACAAGCAGATGCACAAGTGAACCATGCACGCTCCTATGAAGGAATATTCCACAGCAGTTGAGTACATTTTGTTTAAAGTTAGTAACACTATAAAAATTATGTTTTGAAGAAAACTATATTCAGAAGATGAAAGAATCTCGTTCTAAAGAATCTCTTTAGCTCATCTCGACATTAGCTAAAGAGAAGGTTGGGTTAAGGTCTAGGGAGAGTGTCAGGAAATGACCTAGGGATAGTGTCAAGACCTTAGTTACTTAGCACATCAGGACCTAATTTAGGAGCAGTGAGTGTCAGGGCTTCGGGTAGGAACAGCGTCAGAGCCTGACTTAGGGAGTGGGACAGGGCCTGAGTGAGGCCTAGCGTCAGGGCCCTAGCTAGAGACAGTGTCAGGGCATGACTTAGGAGCAGCATAAGAGCCACGGTAGGATCAGCCTCAGGGGCTATGTTACAGATATTATCAGGGCCTCTGTTAGGGACAGCCTCAAGGCCTCACTTAGAGACAGCATCAGGGCTTCCTTAGGGACAGTTTCAGGACCTTGGTAAGAGATGGGTCAAGAAATTAGCTCAGGATAGTATCAGGACGTTAGATATTGACGGCAGCAGGGCCTTAGTTAGGGACAGTGTCAGGCCCTGAATTAGGACGAACATCGAGGCCTTAGGTACGGACAGGGTCACAGCCTCGAGAGTAATTTTAGGCCCTTAGTTAAGGACAGCAGCAGGGCTGTAGTTAGCATAAGAGGCACGACATTTGCTAGGGCCAGGGTCAGGTTACGCTCTAGGGATAGTGTCAGGAAAGGACCTAAGCATAGTGTCAAAACCTTAGTTACTGAGAGTATCAGATCCTTATTTAGAACCAGTGTCAGGGCTTCAGGTAGGGACAGCATCAGAGCCTGACTTAGGGAGAGCGTTAGGGCCTGAGTGAGGCCTAGCGTCAGGCCCTTAGATGAGGACAATGTCAGGGCATGACTTAGGAACAGCATCAGCTCCTCTGTTGGATCGACTTTAGCGTCTTAGATACAGACATCATCAGGTCCTCAGTTAGTCACAGCGTGAAGGCCTCAGTTAGGGAAGGCTTCAGGGCCTGAGTTAGGGACAGCCTCAGTTCTTAACTTAGGGACAGTGATAAGGCTTTCTTAGGGACAGTGTCAGGACCTTGGTTAGAAATATGTCAGGATATTAACTCAGGCTAGTGTCCAGTTTTTAGTTATCGCTGACAGCAGGGCCTATATTAGGGGCAAATTCTGAGCCTTACTTAGAGACAGTGTCAGGGCCTGAGTTAGGACTAGCATCACAGCCCTTGTAAAGTACAGTGTCAGGGACTGAGTTAGGTGTAGTGTCAGGGCTTTAGTTAGGGACAGTGTCAGCGCCTCAGTTAGGATGATCCTCCAAACTTCAGTTAGGGACAGGTTGACGGCCTCAGGACTAATTTCAGGCTCTTAGTTAGAGACAACGTCAGGGATTTAGTTAGCATAAGAGGTTCGACAATAGCTAAAGACAAGTTTAGGTTAAGATCTAGGGAGAGTGTCAGGAAATGACCTAGGGATAGTGTCAAGACCATAGCTAATTAGAGCATCAGTGCCTAATTTAGGCCCAGTGTCAGGGCTTCAGGTAGGGATAGAATCTTAGCCTGACTTAGGGAGAGCGACAGGGCCTGAGTGATGCCTCGAGTCAGGGCCTTAGCTACGGACAGCGTCAGGGCATGACATAGGATCAGCATAAGGTTCTCTGTAGGGTCAGCATTAGGGTCTTAGTTTAAGACATTATCAGGACCTCTGTGAGGGACAGCCTCAGGGCCTCACTTAGGGACAGTGTCAGGGCTAACTTTGGGAGAGTTTCAGGACCTTGGTAAGACATGGGTCAGGATATTAGCTCAGGATAATGTCAGGACTTTAGATATTGATGGTAGCAGCGCCTACGTTAGGGAAAGTTTCAAGGCGTTAGTTAGGAGTAGCGGGCCTCTGATAGGTCCAGTGTCAGATCCTCAGTTAGCAATAGTGTTAGGGCCGTAGTTAGGGACAGTGTCAGGACTGGATGTAGGGCGAGCATCTAGGCCTTAGTTCGGGACAGTTTCATGGTCTTGGGACTAAATTCAGTGCCTGAGGTAGGCACAGCCTAAGGGCTTCAGTTAGCATAAGAGGCAGGACATTAGCTAGTGACCGTGTCAGTTTAACATCTAGGGATAGTGTCAGGAAATGACCTAAGGATAGTGTGAAGACCTTTGTTATGGAGACTCTCAGGGCCTTATTCAGAACCAGTGTTAGGGCTTCAGGTAGGGACAGCATCAGAGCCTGACTTAGGGAGAGCGTTAGGGGCTGCGTGAGGCCTAGCATCAGACACTTAGTGGGGGACACTATCGGGGCATGACTTAGGAGCAGCATCAGGGCCTCTGTTGGATCAGCCTTAGGGTCTTAGTTAAAGACATGATCAGGGTCTGAGTTAGTCACAGCATCAAGGCCTGAGTTACTTAGGGAAAGCTTCAGGGCCTCACTTAGGGACAGCGTCAGGGTTTACTGTGGGACAGTTTCAGGACCTTGGTAAGACATGGGTCAGGTTATTAGCTCCGGATAATGTCAGGACTTTAGATGTTGATGGCAGCAGCCCTTAGTTAGAGACAGTGTCAGACCCTGAGTTACGACTAGCATCAGAGCCTTTGTTAGATACAATGTACGGGACTGAATTAGGAGTAGAGTCAGGGCCTTCGTTAGTGGCAGTGTCAGGGCCTGACTTAGGGAGAGCGACAGGGCCTGAGTGAGGCTTAGCATCAGGCCCTTAGCTGGGCACACTGTCAGGGCATGACTTTGGAGCAGCATCAGCGTCTTTGCTGGATCAGCATTAAGGTCTTCGTTAGGTACATGATCAGGGCCTGAATTAGTCACAGCTTCAAGGTTTCAGTTAAGGAAAGCTTCAGGGCCTGAGTTAGGGACAGCCTCAGGTCTTCACTTAGGGACAGCGTCAGGGCTTACTTTGGGACAGTTTCAGGACCTTGGAAAGACATAGGTCAGGATATTAGCTCAGGATAATGTCAGGACTTTTGATAGTGATGGCAGCAGGGCCTTAGTTACAGACGGTTTCAGGGCCTGAGTTAGGCCTAGCATCAGAGACTTTGTTAGGTACAGTGTAAGGGACTGAGTTAGCAGTAGTGTCAGGGCCTTGCTTAGGGACTGTGTCAGGGTCTGATTTAGGTGTACTGTCTGAGACCTAGTTAGGGACAGTGCTAGGGCCTGAGTTAGGATTAGTGTCAAGGCCTTATTTAGGACCAATTTCAGGGCCTTAGTTTGGACTAGCATCAGAGCCATTGTTAGGAATCGTATGAGGGCCTGAGTTAGGCATACTATCAGGGCCTTAGTTAGGGACAGTTTTAGGGCCTGAGTTAGGATTAGTGTCAAGGCCTTATTTAGGACCAATTTTAGGGCTTTAGTTTGGACTAGCAACAAAGCCTTTGTTAGGTATCATGTCGGGGCCTCAGTTAGGTGTAGTGTCAGGGCCATTGTTCGGGACAGTATCAGGGCCTGACTTAGGAGAAGTTCAGGGCCTTAGCCAGGGAAAGTGTCAGGGCCTTAGTTAGGGACATTATCAGGGCCTGAATTAGCAGTAGTGTCAAAAGTCCTTAGTGAGGACAGTAAGGAGTCAGTCAGGACTCAGGCCCTGACACTGTTCTTAAATAAGGCCCTGACATTACCTGTAACACAGGTCCTGATCTCATTCCTATCATAGGCGCTGATGTTGGACTTAACTAAGGCCCTGACACTGGTCCTAACTAAAGCTGTGACACTACTCCTAACTCAGGCCCTGACACTGTCCCTAACAAAGCCTGTGACACTACTCCTAAATCAGGCACTGACACTGTCCCTAACTAGGCCCTGACATACACCTAACTCAGGCCCTGACACTGTCTCTAACTAAGGCCCTGATACTACTCCAAACTCAGCACTGACACTGTCACTAACTAAGGCCCTGACACTATTCATAGCTCACGCCCTAACACAACTCCTAAGTCATGCCCTGACAATGTCCCTAACTAAGGCCCTGACACTATTCCTAACTCAGGCGCCGACACAATACTTAAGGAAGGCCCTGACATTACTCCTAACTCAGGCCCTGAAAAGGTCCCTAACTAAGGCCGACACAACTCCTAACTCAGGCACTAACACTGTCCCTAAATAAGGCCCTGAAACTATTTCTAACTGAGGCGCTGATACAATACCTAACGAAGGCACTGATGCTCCTCCTAACTAAGGCCCTGACACTACTCCTATCTCAAGCAATGACACTGTCCCTAACTTAGGCCCCGACTCTACTCCTGACTCAGGCACTGACACTTTCCCTAACTTAGGCCCGGACACTACTCCTAACTAAGCAACTGACACTGTCCCTAACTAATGCCTTGACGTTACTCTCAACTCAGGCACTAACACTGTCCCTAACAAAGGATTTGACACTACTCTTAACTCAGGCCCTGGCACAGTCCCTAACAAAGGCCTGCCACTACCCCCAACTCTGGCACTGAGAGTGTCCCTAACTACGGCCATCACACTACTCCTAACTCAGGCACTGACGCTGTCCCTAAGTAAGGCCCTGACACTACTCCCAACACAGGCATTGACACTGTCCCTAACTAAGGCCCTCATACTACTACTTACTTAGGCACTGACACGCTACCTAACTAAAGCCCTGAGACTACTTCTACCTCAGATCCTGACACTGCCCCTAACGAAGGGCCTGATACTACTCCCAACACAGGCACTGACACTCTCCCTAACTAAGGCCTTGACACTACTTTTAACTCATGCCCTGATGCTGTCCCCGAAAAAGACCCCAAGACTCTTCCCAACTCAGGCACTGACACTCTCCCTAACTAAGACCCTGACACTACTCCCATCTCAGCCATTGACACTGTCCCTAATGCCCTGACACCACTTCCAACTCAGGCACTGACATTGTCCCTAACTAGGACCTGACACTACTCCCAACTCAGGCACTGACACTGTCCCTAACTAAGGCCCTGGCATAACTCCCAACTCCGGCACTGACACTTTCTCTAACTACGGCCCTGAAACTACTCACAACTCCGGCACTGACCCTGACCCTAACTAGGCCCTGACACTACTCCCAACTCAGGCACTGACACTGTCCCTAATTAAGGTCCTGACATAACTCCCAACTCTGGCACTGACACTTTCTCTAACTAAGGCCCTGTAACTACTCACAACTCAGGCCCTGACACTGTTCCTACCTACCAGTCTCAGACTACTCCTAACTTAGGCCCTGACACTATTCCTAACACAATCACTGACACTGTCCCTAACTAAGGTCCTGAGACGATTCCTAACTCAGACCCTGACACTGTCCATAACTTAGGCCATGTCACTACTCCCAACTCAGGCACTGACGCTGTTCCTAACTAAGGGTCTGACACTACTCCAAACTGAGACACTGACACTCTTCCAAATTAAGGCCTTGACACTACTCTTAACTCAGGCCCTGACACTGTCCATAATAAAGACCCTGACAAAAATCCCAACTTAGGCACTGACAATGTCCGTAACTAAGGCCCTGACACTATTCCCATCTCAGCCACTGACACTGTCCCTAACTATGGCCCTGACACTACTCCCAATGCAAGCACTGGCGCTGTCCCTAACTAAGGCACTGGCACTACTCCCAACTCGCCCTGGCTCTGTCCCTAACTAAGGCTCTGACACTACTCCCATTTCAGGCAATGACAGTGTCCCTAACTGAGGCAATGATACTACTCCCGACTCAAGCACTAAGGTTCTGGATCATTGTGATGACAAGCGCCATGGAGCATTGTGATGACAAGGGTCATGGAGAATTGTGATGACGGGTCCTGGAGCATTGTGGTGACAAGGGCCATGGAGCATTTTGATGACAGGGGTCATGGGGCATTGTGATGAAAGTGGTCATGGAGCATTGTGATTAAAGTGGTCATGGAACATGGTGATAAAAGTGGTCATGTAGCATTGTGATGAAAAGTGCTATGGAGCATTGGGATGACAGGGGTCATGGAGCATTTTAATGACAAGGGACATGGAGCATTGTGATGACAGAGGTCATGGAGCATTGTGGTGACCAGCGGCATGGAGCATTGTGAAGAAAGGGGTACTGTAACATTGTGATGAAAGGGTCAAGGAGCATTTGGGTTATAAGGATCATGGAGCATTGTTATGACAAGGGCCATGGAGCATTGTGATGACAGGGCTCATGTGGCATTATGATGACAGTGGTCATGGAGCAATGTGATGAACGTTGTCATGGAGCACTGTGATTACAGGGGCCATGGAGAATTGTGATGACAAAGGCCAGGGAACATTGTGATGACAGGGGTCATGGAGCATTGTGCTGAAAACGGACCTGGAGCATTGTGATGAAAGGAGTCATGGCTCATTGTGATGACAGGGGGCCTGGAACATTGTGATGACAGGGGTCACGGGGCATTGTGATGACAAGGGCCATGGAACATTTTGATGATAGTGGTCATATGGCATTTTGAATGACAGGGGCCATGAAGCATTGTGATGACAAGAGTTCATGGAGACTTGTGATGACAGGGGGCATGGAACTTTGAGATTTCACAGTCTTGTAGCATTTTAGACAAGGCTCATGGAGCATTGGGATGACAGGGTTCATGGAGCATTGTGATGATAAGGGCATGGAGCATTGTGATGACAATGGCATGGAGCATTGCGATGACAAAGTCATGGAGCATTGTGATGACAGGGTTTATGGAGCATTGTGATGACAAGGGCGTGGAGCATTGTGATAACAGTGGTCATGGAACATTGTGACGATAAGGGCATCGAGCCGAGTTAGGGACAGTCTAGCGGCCTTGGGACTAAATTCAGTGCCTGAATTAGGCACAGCATAAGGTGTTTAGGTAGCATAAGAGGTAGGACATTAGCTCGGGACAGGGTTAGGGTAAAGGCTTGGAATCGTGTCAGGAAATGACCTAAGGATAGTGTGAAGACCTTTGTTACTGAGACTCTCAGGGACTTATTCAGAAGCAGTGTTAGGGCTTCAGGTCGGGACAGCATCAGGGCCTGACTTAGGGAGAGCGACAGGGCCTGAGTGAGGCCTAATGTCAGGCCCTTAGCTGGGGACACTGTCAGGGAATGACTTAGGAGCAGCATCAGTGCCTTTGTTGGATCAGCTTTAGGTTCTTAGTTAAAGACATGACCGGAGCCCTAGTTAGTCACAGCGTCAAGGCCTCAGTTAGGGAAAGCTTCAGGGTCTGAGTTACAGACAGCCTCATGTCTTCACTTAAAGACAGCGACAGGGCTTTCTTAGGGACAGTGTCAGGACCTTGGTTAGAAATGAGTCAGGATATTAGCTCAGGAGAGTGTCAGGATTTTAGTCATTGCTGGCAGCAGGGCCTATATTAAGGACAGATTCCGGGCCTTTGTTAGATTCAGTGTCATGGCCTTAGTTAGGAGTAGTCAGGGCCTTAGTTAGGGAGAGCATTAGGGTTTCAGTTAGCATAAGGTGCAGGAGATTATCTCGGGACAGAGTCAGGTTCCAGGCCAGAGACAGTGAAAGGAAATGACCAAGGGATAACGAGAAGACCTTAGTTATTGAGAGCATCAGGGCCTTAGTTAGCAGCAGCGTGAGCACCTTAATCAGGACCAGTGCCAGGGCTTGATGTATGGACAGCATCAGAGCCTAACTAAGGTACAGCAACAGGGCCGAAGTGAGGCCTATCTTTAGGGCCTGAGTAAGGGGCAGTATCAGGGCATGACTTAGGAGCAGCATAAAGGCCTCTGTAGCATCACCATTAGGGTCTTGGTTAAAGCTATTATCAGGGCCTCCGTTAGGGATAGCCTCAAGGCCTCACTTAGGGACAGCGTCAGGGCTTACTTTGGGAAAGTTTCAGGACCTTGGTAAGACATGGGTCAGGCTATTAGCTCAGGATAATATCAGGTGTTCAGATATTGACGGCAGCAGGGCCTTAGTTAGAGGCAGTGTCAGCGCCTAAGTTAGGACTAGCATCAGAGCCTTTGTTAGGTACAATGTCAGTGACTGAGTTAGGTGTAGTGTCAGAGCCTTAGTTAGGGACAGTGTCAGGGCCTGCATTAGGACGAGCCTACAGGCCTCAGTTAGGGACAGGTTCACGGCCTCAGACCTAAATTCAGGGCCTCATTTAGGGACAAAATCAGGGATTTAGCTAGCATAAGGGGATCTACAGCTGAAAGCAACCTGAGCACCACCACAAGCAGATGCACAAGTGAACCATGCACGCTCCTATGAAGGAATATTCCACAGCAGTTGAGTACATTTTGTTTAAAGTTAGTAACACTATAAAAATTATGTTTTGAAGAAAACTATATTCAGAAGATGAAAGAATCTCGTTCTAAAGAATCTCTTTAGCTCATCTCGACATTAGCTAAAGAGAAGGTTGGGTTAAGGTCTAGGGAGAGTGTCAGGAAATGACCTAGGGATAGTGTCAAGACCTTAGTTACTTAGCACATCAGGACCTAATTTAGGAGCAGTGAGTGTCAGGGCTTCGGGTAGGAACAGCGTCAGAGCCTGACTTAGGGAGTGGGACAGGGCCTGAGTGAGGCCTAGCGTCAGGGCCCTAGCTAGAGACAGTGTCAGGGCATGACTTAGGAGCAGCATAAGAGCCACGGTAGGATCAGCCTCAGGGGCTATGTTACAGATATTATCAGGGCCTCTGTTAGGGACAGCCTCAAGGCCTCACTTAGAGACAGCATCAGGGCTTCCTTAGGGACAGTTTCAGGACCTTGGTAAGAGATGGGTCAAGAAATTAGCTCAGGATAGTATCAGGACGTTAGATATTGACGGCAGCAGGGCCTTAGTTAGGGACAGTGTCAGGCCCTGAATTAGGACGAACATCGAGGCCTTAGGTACGGACAGGGTCACAGCCTCGAGAGTAATTTTAGGCCCTTAGTTAAGGACAGCAGCAGGGCTGTAGTTAGCATAAGAGGCACGACATTTGCTAGGGCCAGGGTCAGGTTACGCTCTAGGGATAGTGTCAGGAAAGGACCTAAGCATAGTGTCAAAACCTTAGTTACTGAGAGTATCAGATCCTTATTTAGAACCAGTGTCAGGGCTTCAGGTAGGGACAGCATCAGAGCCTGACTTAGGGAGAGCGTTAGGGCCTGAGTGAGGCCTAGCGTCAGGCCCTTAGATGAGGACAATGTCAGGGCATGACTTAGGAACAGCATCAGCTCCTCTGTTGGATCGACTTTAGCGTCTTAGATACAGACATCATCAGGTCCTCAGTTAGTCACAGCGTGAAGGCCTCAGTTAGGGAAGGCTTCAGGGCCTGAGTTAGGGACAGCCTCAGTTCTTAACTTAGGGACAGTGATAAGGCTTTCTTAGGGACAGTGTCAGGACCTTGGTTAGAAATATGTCAGGATATTAACTCAGGCTAGTGTCCAGTTTTTAGTTATCGCTGACAGCAGGGCCTATATTAGGGGCAAATTCTGAGCCTTACTTAGAGACAGTGTCAGGGCCTGAGTTAGGACTAGCATCACAGCCCTTGTAAAGTACAGTGTCAGGGACTGAGTTAGGTGTAGTGTCAGGGCTTTAGTTAGGGACAGTGTCAGCGCCTCAGTTAGGATGATCCTCCAAACTTCAGTTAGGGACAGGTTGACGGCCTCAGGACTAATTTCAGGCTCTTAGTTAGAGACAACGTCAGGGATTTAGTTAGCATAAGAGGTTCGACAATAGCTAAAGACAAGTTTAGGTTAAGATCTAGGGAGAGTGTCAGGAAATGACCTAGGGATAGTGTCAAGACCATAGCTAATTAGAGCATCAGTGCCTAATTTAGGCCCAGTGTCAGGGCTTCAGGTAGGGATAGAATCTTAGCCTGACTTAGGGAGAGCGACAGGGCCTGAGTGATGCCTCGAGTCAGGGCCTTAGCTACGGACAGCGTCAGGGCATGACATAGGATCAGCATAAGGTTCTCTGTAGGGTCAGCATTAGGGTCTTAGTTTAAGACATTATCAGGACCTCTGTGAGGGACAGCCTCAGGGCCTCACTTAGGGACAGTGTCAGGGCTAACTTTGGGAGAGTTTCAGGACCTTGGTAAGACATGGGTCAGGATATTAGCTCAGGATAATGTCAGGACTTTAGATATTGATGGTAGCAGCGCCTACGTTAGGGAAAGTTTCAAGGCGTTAGTTAGGAGTAGCGGGCCTCTGATAGGTCCAGTGTCAGATCCTCAGTTAGCAATAGTGTTAGGGCCGTAGTTAGGGACAGTGTCAGGACTGGATGTAGGGCGAGCATCTAGGCCTTAGTTCGGGACAGTTTCATGGTCTTGGGACTAAATTCAGTGCCTGAGGTAGGCACAGCCTAAGGGCTTCAGTTAGCATAAGAGGCAGGACATTAGCTAGTGACCGTGTCAGTTTAACATCTAGGGATAGTGTCAGGAAATGACCTAAGGATAGTGTGAAGACCTTTGTTATGGAGACTCTCAGGGCCTTATTCAGAACCAGTGTTAGGGCTTCAGGTAGGGACAGCATCAGAGCCTGACTTAGGGAGAGCGTTAGGGGCTGCGTGAGGCCTAGCATCAGACACTTAGTGGGGGACACTATCGGGGCATGACTTAGGAGCAGCATCAGGGCCTCTGTTGGATCAGCCTTAGGGTCTTAGTTAAAGACATGATCAGGGTCTGAGTTAGTCACAGCATCAAGGCCTGAGTTACTTAGGGAAAGCTTCAGGGCCTCACTTAGGGACAGCGTCAGGGTTTACTGTGGGACAGTTTCAGGACCTTGGTAAGACATGGGTCAGGTTATTAGCTCCGGATAATGTCAGGACTTTAGATGTTGATGGCAGCAGCCCTTAGTTAGAGACAGTGTCAGACCCTGAGTTACGACTAGCATCAGAGCCTTTGTTAGATACAATGTACGGGACTGAATTAGGAGTAGAGTCAGGGCCTTCGTTAGTGGCAGTGTCAGGGCCTGACTTAGGGAGAGCGACAGGGCCTGAGTGAGGCTTAGCATCAGGCCCTTAGCTGGGCACACTGTCAGGGCATGACTTTGGAGCAGCATCAGCGTCTTTGCTGGATCAGCATTAAGGTCTTCGTTAGGTACATGATCAGGGCCTGAATTAGTCACAGCTTCAAGGTTTCAGTTAAGGAAAGCTTCAGGGCCTGAGTTAGGGACAGCCTGAGGTCTTCACTTAGGGACAGCGTCAGGGCTTACTTTGGGACAGTTTCAGGACCTTGGAAAGACATAGGTCAGGATATTAGCTCAGGATAATGTCAGGACTTTGGATAGTGATGGCAGCAGGGCCTTAGTTACAGACGGTTTCAGGGCCTGAGTTAGGCCTAGCATCAGAGACTTTGTTAGGTACAGTGTAAGGGACTGAGTTAGCAGTAGTGTCAGGGCCTTGCTTAGGGACTGTGTCAGGGTCTGATTTAGGTGTACTGTCTGAGACCTAGTTAGGGACAGTGCTAGGGCCTGAGTTAGGATTAGTGTCAAGGCCTTATTTAGGACCAATTTCAGGGCCTTAGTTTGGACTAGCATCAGAGCCATTGTTAGGAATCGTATGAGGGCCTGAGTTAGGCATACTATCAGGGCCTTAGTTAGGGACAGTTTTAGGGCCTGAGTTAGGATTAGTGTCAAGGCCTTATTTAGGACCAATTTTAGGGCTTTAGTTTGGACTAGCAACAAAGCCTTTGTTAGGTATCATGTCGGGGCCTCAGTTAGGTGTAGTGTCAGGGCCATTGTTCGGGACAGTATCAGGGCCTGACTTAGGAGAAGTTCAGGGCCTTAGCCAGGGAAAGTGTCAGGGCCTTAGTTAGGGACATTATCAGGGCCTGAATTAGCAGTAGTGTCAAAAGTCCTTAGTGAGGACAGTAAGGAGTCAGTCAGGACTCAGGCCCTGACACTGTTCTTAAATAAGGCCCTGACATTACCTGTAACACAGGTCCTGATCTCATTCCTATCATAGGCGCTGATGTTGGACTTAACTAAGGCCCTGACACTGGTCCTAACTAAAGCTGTGACACTACTCCTAACTCAGGCCCTGACACTGTCCCTAACAAAGCCTGTGACACTACTCCTAAATCAGGCACTGACACTGTCCCTAACTAGGCCCTGACATACACCTAACTCAGGCCCTGACACTGTCTCTAACTAAGGCCCTGATACTACTCCAAACTCAGCACTGACACTGTCACTAACTAAGGCCCTGACACTATTCATAGCTCACGCCCTAACACAACTCCTAAGTCATGCCCTGACAATGTCCCTAACTAAGGCCCTGACACTATTCCTAACTCAGGCGCCGACACAATACTTAAGGAAGGCCCTGACATTACTCCTAACTCAGGCCCTGAAAAGGTCCCTAACTAAGGCCGACACAACTCCTAACTCAGGCACTAACACTGTCCCTAAATAAGGCCCTGAAACTATTTCTAACTGAGGCGCTGATACAATACCTAACGAAGGCACTGATGCTCCTCCTAACTAAGGCCCTGACACTACTCCCAATGCAAGCACTGGCACTGTCCCTAACTAAGGCACTGGCACTACTCCCAAGTCGCCCTGGCTCTGTCCCTAACTAAGGCTCTGACACTACTCCCATTTCAGGCAATGACAGTGTCCCTAACTGAGGCAATGATACTACTCCCGACTCAAGCACTAAGGCTCTGGATCATTGTGATGACAAGCGCCATGGAGCATTGTGATGACAAGGGTCATGGAGAATTGTGATGACGGGTCCTGGAGCATTGTGGTGACAAGGGCCATGGAGCATTTTGATGACAGGGGTCATGGGGCATTGTGATGAAAGTGGTCATGGAGCATTGTGATTAAAGTGGTCATGGAACATTGTGATAAAAGTGGTCATGTAGCATTGTGATGAAAAGTGCTATGGAGCATTGGGATGACAGGGGTCATGGAGCATTTTAATGACAAGGGACATGGAGCATTGTGATGACAGAGTTCATGGAGCATTGTGGTGACCAGCGGCATGGAGCATTGTGAAGAAAGGGGTACTGTAACATTGTGATGAAAGGGTCAAGGAGCATTTGGGTTATAAGGATCATGGAGCATTGTGATGACAAGGGCCATGGAGCATTGTGATGACAGGGCTCATGTGGCATTATGATGACAGTGGTCATGGAGCAATGTGATGAACGTTGTCATGGAGCACTGTGATTACAGGGGCCATGGAGAATTGTGATGACAAAGGCCAGGGAACATTGTGATGACAGGGGTCATGGAGCATTGTGCTGAAAACGGACCTGGAGCATTGTGATGAAAGGGGTCATGGCTCATTGTGATGACAGGGGGCCTGGAACATTGTGATGACAGGGGTCACGGGGCATTGTGATGACAAGGGCCATGGAACATTTTGATGATAGTGGTCATATGGCATTTTGAATGACAGGGGCCATGAAGCATTGTGATGACAAGAGTCATGGAGACTTGTGATGACAGGGGGCATGGAACTTTGTGATTTCACAGTCTTGTAGCATTTTAGACAAGGCTCATGGAGCATTGGGATGACAGGTTTCATGGAGCATTGTGATGATAAGGGCATGGAGCATTGTGATGACAATGGCATGGAACATTGCGATGACAAAGTCATGGAGCATTGTGATGACAGGGGTTATGGAGCATTGTGATGACAAGGGCGTGGAGCATTGTGATAACAGTGGTCATGGAACATTGTGACGATAAGGGCATCGAGCCGAGTTAGGGACAGTCTAGCGGCCTTGGGACTAAATTCAGTGCCTGAATTAGGCACAGCATAAGGTCTTTAGTTAGCATAAGAGGTAGGACATTAGCTCGGGACAGGGTTAGGGTAAAGGCTTGGAATCGTGTCAGGAAATGACCTAAGGATAGTGTGAAGACCTTTGTTACTGAGACTCTCAGGGACTTATTCAGAAGCAGTGTTAGGGCTTCAGGTCGGGACAGCATCAGGGCCTGACTTAGGGAGAGCGACAGGGCCTGAGTGAGGCCTAATGTCAGGCCCTTAGCTGGGGACACTGTCAGGGAATGACTTAGGAGCAGCATCAGTGCCTTTGTTGGATCAGCTTTAGGTTCTTAGTTAAAGACATGACCGGAGCCCTAGTTAGTCACAGCGTCAAGGCCTCAGTTAGGGAAAGCTTCAGGGTCTGAGTTACAGACAGCCTCATGTCTTCACTTAAAGACAGCGACAGGGCTTTCTTAGGGACAGTGTCAGGACCTTGGTTAGAAATGAGTCAGGATATTAGCTCAGGAGAGTGTCAGGATTTTAGTCATTGCTGGCAGCAGGGCCTATATTAAGGACAGATTCCGGGCCTTTGTTAGATTCAGTGTCATGGCCTTAGTTAGGAGTAGTCAGGGCCTTAGTTAGGGAGAGCATTAGGGTTTCAGTTAGCATAAGGTGCAGGAGATTATCTCGGGACAGAGTCAGGTTCCAGGCCAGAGACAGTGAAAGGAAATGACCAAGGGATAACGAGAAGACCTTAGTTATTGAGAGCATCAGGGCCTTAGTTAGCAGCAGCGTGAGCACCTTAATCAGGACCAGTGCCAGGGCTTGATGTATGGACAGCATCAGAGCCTAACTAAGGTACAGCAACAGGGCCGAAGTGAGGCCTATCTCTTGGGCCTGAGTAAGGGACAGTATCAGGGCATGACTTAGGAGCAGCATAAAGGCCTCTGTCGGATCAGCATTAGTGTCTTGGTTAAAGCTATTATCAGGGCCTCCGTTAGGGATAGCCTCAAGGCCTCACTTAGGGACAGCGTCAGGGCTTACTTTGGGAAAGTTTCAGGACCTTGGTAAGACATGGGTCAGGCTATTAGCTCAGGATAATATCAGGTGTTCAGATATTGACGGCAGCAGGGCCTTAGTTAGAGGCAGTGTCAGCGCCTAAGTTAGGACTAGCATCAGAGCCTTTGTTAGGTACAGTGTCAGTGACTGAGTTAGTTGTATTGTCAGAGCCTTAGTTAGGGACAGTGTCAGGGCCTGCATTAGGACGAGCCTCCAGGCCTCAGTTAGGGACAGGTTCACGGCCTCGGACCTAAATTCAGGGCCTCGTTTAGGGACAGAATCAGGGATTTAGCTAGCATAAGGGGATCTACAGCTGAAAGCAACCTGAGCACCACCACAAGCAGATGCACAAGTGAACCATGCACGCTCCTATGAAGGAATATTCCACAGCAGTTGAGTACATTTTGTTTAAAGTTAGTAACACTATAAAAATTATGTTTTGAAGAAAACTATATTCAGAAGATGAAAGAATCTCGTTCTAAAGAATCTCTTTAGCTCATCTCGACATTAGCTAAAGAGAAGGTTGGGTTAAGGTCTAGGGAGAGTGTCAGGAAATGACCTAGGGATAGTGTCAAGACCTTAGTTACTTAGCACATCAGGACCTAATTTAGGAGCAGTGAGTGTCAGGGCTTCGGGTAGGAACAGCGTCAGAGCCTGACTTAGGGAGTGGGACAGGGCCTGAGTGAGGCCTAGCGTCAGGGCCTTAGCTAGAGACAGTGTCAGGGCATGACTTAGGAGCAGCATAAGAGCCACGGTAGGATCAGCCTCAGGGGCTATGTTACAGATATTATCAGGGCCTCTGTTAGGGACAGCCTCAAGGCCTCACTTAGAGACAGCATCAGGGCTTCCTTAGGGACAGTTTCAGGACCTTGGTAAGAGATGGGTCAAGAAATTAGCTCAGGATAGTGTCAGGACGTTAGATATTGACGGCAGCAGGGCCTTAGTTAGGGACAGTGTCAGGCCCTGAATTAGGACGAACATCGAGGCCTTAGGTACGGACAGGGTCACAGCCTCGAGAGTAATTTTAGGCCCTTAGTTAAGGACAGCAGCAGGGCTGTAGTTAGCATAAGAGGCACGACATTTGCTAGGGCCAGGGTCAGGTTACGCTCTAGGGATAGTGTCAGGAAAGGACCTAAGCATAGTGTCAAAACCTTAGTTACTGAGAGTATCAGATCCTTATTTAGAACCAGTGTCAGGGCTTCAGGTAGGGACAGCATCAGAGCCTGACTTAGGGAGAGCGTTAGGGCCTGAGTGAGGCCTAGCGTCAGGCCCTTAGATGAGGACAATGTCAGGGCATGACTTAGGAACAGCATCAGCTCCTCTGTTGGATCGACTTTAGCGTCTTAGATACAGACATCATCAGGTCCTCAGTTAGTCACAGCGTGAAGGCCTCAGTTAGGGAAAGCTTCAGGGCCTGAGTTAGGGACAGCCTCAGTTCTTAACTTAGGGACAGTGATAGGGCTTTCTTAGGGACAGTGTCAGGACCTTGGTTAGAAATATGTCAGGATATTAACTCAGGCTAGTGTCCAGTTTTTAGTTATTGCTGACAGCAGGGCCTATATTAGGGGCAAATTCTGAGCCTTACTTAGAGACAGTGTCAGGGCCTGAGTTAGGACTAGCATCACAGCCCTTGTAAAGTACAGTGTCAGGGACTGAGTTAGGTGTAGTGTCAGGGCTTTAGTTAGGGACAGTGTCAGCGCCTCAGTTAGGATGATCCTCCAAACTTCAGTTAGGGACAGGTTGACGGCCTCAGGACTAATTTCAGGCTCTTAGTTAGAGACAACGTCAGGGATTTAGTTAGCATAAGAGGTTCGACAATAGCTAAAGACAAGTTTAGGTTAAGATCTAGGGAGAGTGTCAGGAAATGACCTAGGGATTCTGTCAAGACCATAGCTAATTAGAGCATCAGTGCCTAATTTAGGCCCAGGGATAGAATCTTAGCCTGACTTAGGGAGAGCAACAGGGCCTGAGTGATGCCTAGAGTCAGGGACTTAGGTACGGACAGCGTCAGGGCATGGCATAGGATCAGCATAAGGTTCTCTGTAGGGTCAGCATTAGGGTCTTAGTTTAAGACATTATCAGGACCTCTGTGAGGGAGAGCCTCAGGGCCTCACTTAGGGACAGTGTCAGGGCTAACTTTGGGAGAGTTTCAGGACCTTGGTAAGACATGGGTCAGAATATTAGCTCAGGATAATGTCAGGACTTTAGATATTGATCGTAGCAGGGCCTAAGTTAGGGACAGGGTGAAGGCCTTAGTTAGGAGTAGCGGGCCTCTGATAGTTCCACTGTCAGGTCCACAGTTGACAATCGTGTTAGGGCCTTAGTTAGGGACAGTGTCAGGGCCGGATGTAGGGCGAGCATCTACGCCTTAGTTCGGGACAGTTTCATGGTCTTGGGACTAAATTCAGTGCCTGAGGTAGGCACAGCCTAAGGGCTTCAGTTAGCATAAGAGGCAGGACATTAGCTAGTGACCGTGCCAGTTTAACATCTAGGGATAGTGTCAGGAAATGACCTAAGGATAGTGTGAAGACCTTTGTTACTGAGACTCTCAGGGCCTTATTCAGAACCAGTGTTAGGGCCTCAAGTAGGGACAGCATCAGTGCCTGACTTAGGGAGAGTGATACGGTCTCAGTGAGGCCTAGCATCAGTCCCTTAGATGGGGACACTGTCAGGGCATGACTTAGGAGCAGCATTAGGGCCTCTGCTGGATCAGCCTTAGGGTCTTAGTTAAAGACTTGATCAGGGTCAGTGTTAGTCACAGCATCAAGGCCTGAGTTAGTTAGGGAAAGCTTCAGGGCCTCACTTAAGGACAGTGTCAGGGCCTATTTTGGGAAACTTTCAGGACCTTGCTAAGACATGGGTCAGGTTATTGTCTCCGGATAATGTCAGGTCTTTAGATGTTGATGGCAGCAGCCCTTAGTTAGAGACAGTGTCCGGCCCTGAGTTACGACTAGCATGAGAACCTTCGTTAGGTACAATGTGCGGGACTGAGTTGGGAGTAGAGTCATGGCCTTAGTTACTGATAGTGTCAGGCCCTGACTTAGGGAAAGGGACATGGCTTGAGTGAGGCCTAGCGTCAGGCCCTTAGCTGGGCACACTGTCAGGGCATGACTTTGGAGTAGCATCAATTTCTTTGCTGGATCAGCATTAAGATCTTCATTAGACACATGATCAGGGCCTGAGTTAGTCACAGCTTCAAGGCTTCAGTTAAAGAAAGCTTCAGGGCCTGAGTTAGGGACAGCCTCAGGTCTTCACTTAGGGACAGCGTCACGGCTTACTTTGGGACAGTTTCAGGACCTTGGAAAGACATAGGTCAGGATATTAGCTCAGGACAATGTCAGGACTTTGGATACTGATGGCAGCAGGTCCTTAGTTACAGACAGTTTCAGGGCCTGAGTTAAGCCTAGCATCAGAGACATTGTTAGGTACAGTGTAAGGTACTGAGTTAGGAGTAGTGTCAGGGCCTTGCTTAGGGACAGTGTCAGGTTCTGAGTTTGGTTTACTGTCAGGGACCTAGTTAGGGACAGTGCTAGGGCCTGAGTTAAGATTAGTGTCAAGGCCTTCTTTAGGACCAATTTCAGGGCCTTAGTTTGGAGTAGCAACAGAGCCTTTGTTAGGTATCATGTCAGGGTCTATGTTAGGTGTAGTTTCAAGGTCATTTTTAGGGATAGTATCAGGGCGTGACTTAGGAGAAGTTCAGGGCCTTAGCCAGGGAAAATGTCAGGGCCTTAGTTAAGGACATTTTCAGAGCCTGAATTAACAGTAGTGTCAAAAGTCCTTAGTGAGGAGAGTAAGGAGTAATTCAGGATTGAGGCTCTGAAACTGTCCTTAACTAAGGCCCTGACACTATTCGTAACACAGGCTCTGATCTGATTCCTATCATAGGCCCTGATGGAGGTCTTAACTAAGGCCCTGACACTGGCCCTAACTAAAGCTGTGACACTACTGTTAAGTCAGGCTTTGACACTGTCCCTATAAAATCCTCTGACACTTCTCTTAACTCAGGCACTGACACTGTCCCTAAATAAGGCCCTGACAATATTCCTAACTCAGGCCCTGACACTGTTCCTAACTAAGGCCCTGATACTACTCCGAACTCAGCACTGACACTGTCCCTAACATAGGCACTGACTCTATTCCTAACTCAGGAACTGACACTGTCACTAACTAAGGCCCTGACACTGTTCATAACTCACGCCCTAACACTACTCCTAAATCATGCCCTGGCAATGTCGCTAACTAAGGCCCTGACACTACTCCTAACTCAGGCGCTAATACAATACCTAAGGAAGGCCCTGACATTACTTCTAACTCAGGCCCTGAAAAGGTCCCTAACTAAGGCCGACACAACTCGTAACTCAGGCACTAACACTGTCCCTAAATAAGACCCTGAAAATATTCCTAACTGAGGCGCTGATGCAATACCTAATGAAGGCACTGATGCTACTGCTAACTAAGGCCCTGACACTACTACTACCCCAGGCCCTGACACTGTCTCTAACTAAGGCCCTGACAGTACTCTTAACTCAACCACTGACACTGTCCCTAACTTAGGTCCTGACTCTACTCCTAACTCAGGCCCTGACACTGTCCCTAAATAAGGCCCTGACACTATTCCTAAATCAGGTACTGACCCTCTCCCTAACTAAGGCCCTGGCATTACTCCTAACTCAGGCACTGATACAATACCTAAGAAAGGCAACAATGCTACTCCTAAATCAGGCACTGACACTGGCCCAAACTAAGACCCTGACTCTATTCCTAACTCAAGCCCTGACATGGTCCCTAACTAAGACCCTGACACTTCTCCTAACACAAGCCCTGACACTGTCCTTAACATAGGTCCTGACACTGCTCCAAACATAGGCCCTTACACTACTCCAAGCTCATGCCCTGACAATGTCCCTAACTAAAGCCCTGACAGTAATCCTAAATGAGGCGCTGATACAATTCCTAATGGAGGCACTGACACTGTCCCAAAATACGGCTCTTACATTACTCTTAACTCAGGAACTGACACTCTCCCTAACTAAGGCCCTGACAGTACTATTAACTAAGGCAGTCACACTGTCCCTAACTAAGGCCCTGACACTACTCCTAAATCAGGCACTGACACTGTCCCTATCTAAAGCCCTGACATTATTCCTAACTCAGGTGCCGATCCAATACCTAACGTAGGCACTGGTGCTCCTCCTAACTAAGGCCCTGACACTCTTCCTAAATAAGGCCCTGACAGTCGTCCTAATTCAGGCACTGACAGTGACCCTAACTAGAGCCCTGACACTACTCCTAAATCAGGCACTGACACTGTCCCTATCTAAAGCCCTGGCATTATTCCTAACTCAGGTGCCGATCCAATACCTAACGTAGGCACTGGTGCTCCTCCTAACTAAGGCCCTGACACTCTTCCTAAATAAGGCCCTGACAGTCGTCCTAACTCAGGCACTGACAGTGACCCTAACTAGAGCCCTGACACTACTCCTAACTCAGTCCCTGACACTGTCCCTAACTAAGGCCCTGACAATACTCCCAACTCAGGAACTGACACTGTCCCTAACTAAGGCCCTGACACTACTCCCGACAAAGGCACTGACAATGTTCCTAACTAACACCCTGACAGAACTCCGAACATAGGCACTGACACTGTCCCTAAATATTGCAGTGAAACTGCACCAAACATAGGCATTGACACAGTCGCTAATTAGACCCTGACACTACACTCAAATCAGGCACTGACACTGTCCCTAGCTAAGGCCCTGACACTACTCCCAACTCAGGAACTGACACTGTCCCTAACTAGTGCCTTGACAATACTCCTAACTCAGGCCCTGACACTGTCCCTAAATAAGGCAATGAAACTAATGCCAACTCAGCCACTGACATTTTCCCTAACTAAGACCCAGACACTACTCCCAACTCAGGCACTGACACTCTCCCTAACTGAGGCCCTGACACTACTCCCAATTCAGACACTGAAGTTGTCCCTAAATAAGGTTCTGACACTACTCCCAACTCCGGCAGTGATGCTGTCCATAACTAAGGCCTTGACACTACTCACAACTCAGGCAATGACACTGTCCATAATAAAGACCCTGAAAATAATCCCACCTCAGGCACTGACACTGTTCCTAACTAAAGACCTGTCACTACTCACAACACAGGCAATGGCGCTGTCCCTAACTAAGGCCCTGACACTAATCCCAAGTCAGGCACTGATGCTGTCCCTAACTAAAGCCCTGAGTCTCTTCCCAACTCAGGCACTGACGCTGTCCTTAACTAAGGCTCTGAAACTACTCTTAACTCAGGCACTGACACTGTCCCTAACAAATACCCTGAAACTACTCCCAACTAAGCCACTGACACTGTCCCTAACTACGGCCCTGACACTACTCCCAGCTCAGGCACTGACACTGTCTCTTACTAAGGTCCTGACACTACTCGTAACTCATGCACTGACATTGTTCCGAACAAAGGCCCTGACACTACTCCCAACATAGGCACTGAGACTGCCCCTAAATACACCCAGACAGTACTCCCAACTCAGGCACTGACACTGTCCCTAACTAAAGCCCTGAAACTACTCCTAACTCACGCCCTGAAATAGTCCCTGACTAAGGCCCTGACACTACTCCCAACTCAGGCACTGACACACTCTCTAACTAAGGCCCTGAGACTACTCCAACCTCAGGCCCGGGAACTGTCCCTAACTAAGGCTCTGACATTGTTCACAGCTCCTGCACTGACACACTCCCTAACTAAGGCCTTAACACTACTCTTACCTAAGGCCTTGACACTGTCCCTAACAAAGACCCTGACACTACTCCCAACTCCGGCAGTGACGTTGTTCCTAACTAAGGCCCTGACACTACTCCCAATATAGGCACTGACACTGTCCCTAACAAGGCCCTGGCACTACTCCCAACTCAGGCACTGACACTCTCCCTAACAACGACCTTGACATTACTCTTAACTCAGGCCCTGACATTGTCCCTAATAAAGACTCAGACATTAATCCCATCTCAGCCACTGACACTATCCCTAACTAAGGCCCTGACACTACACCCAACTCAGTCACTGACACTATCCCTAACTAAGACCCTGACACTACTCCCACCACAGGCACTGACACTGTCCCTTAATAATGCCCTGAAACTACTGCCAACACAGGCACTGACACTGTCCCTACCTAAGGCCCAGAGACTACTCCTAACTCATGCCCTGACACTGTCCATAACTTAGGCACTGACACTATTCCTAATTCAGGCACTGACACTGTCCCTAACTAAGGTCCTGAGACTACTCCTTCCTTTGGCCCTGACACTGTCCCTCATTAAGGCCCCAACTCAGGCTCTGGCACTGTCCCTAACTATGACCCTGTCACTACTCCCAACTCAGGCACTGACAGTGTCCCTAACTGAGACAATGATACTATTCCCAACTCAGGCAATAAGGCTCTGGATCATTGTGATGAGAAGCACCATGGAGCGTTCTGATGACCAGGGTCATAGAGCATTGTGATGACAAGGGTAATGAAGCATTGTGAAGACAATGGCCATGGAGAATTGTGATGACAGGGTTCTTTGGGCATTGTGATGAAAGTGGTCATGGAGCATTGTGATGAAAGTGGTCATGGAGCATTGTGATGAAAAGCACCAGGGAGCATTGTGAGGACCTGGGCGTGGAGCATTCTGATTACAGGGGACAAAAGCATTGTGATGAAAAGGGCAGGGAACATTGTGATGACAGGGGTCATGCATCATTATGATGACAACTGTCATGGAACATTGTGATGAAAAGTGTCATGGAGCATTGTAAAGAAAGGGGCCATGGAGCATTGTGATGACAGGCGTCATGGGGCATTGTGATGACAGTGGTCATGGAGAAATGTGATGAAAGGGATCATGGAGCAATGTGATTACCGGGGCCATGGAGCATTGTGAATACATAGGCCATGGGGCATTGTGATGACAGTGGGCATGGAGCATTGTGATGAAAGCGGTCATGGACCATTGTGATGACATGGTTCATGGAGCATTGTGATGACAAGGGCCATGGCCAATTGTGAAGACAGGTGTCATGGGACATTGTGATGATGGTGGTCATCTAGAATTGTGACGAAAGGTATCATGGAGCATTGTGATGACATGGGTCATGGAGCATTGTGATGACACGGTCATTGAACACTGTGATGAAAAAAATTCTGGAGCATTGTGATGACAAGTGTCATGGAACATTGTGCTGACAGTGATCATGGAGCACTGTGATGAGAGGGGCCTTGGAACATTGTGATGACAGGCCTCTTATAACATTGTGATGACAGTGGTCATGGAGCATTGTGATGAAATTTGTCATGGAGTACTGTGATTATAGGGGCCATGGAGCATTTTGATGACACGTTTCATGGAGCATTGTGATGAAAATGGTAATGGACCATCTTGATGACAGTGTTCTGGAACCTTGTGATGACACATTTCATGGAGCATTGTGATGACAAGGGCCATGGCGAATTGTGATGACAGGTGTCCTGGTGCATTGTGATGACAGTGGACATCTAGCATTGTGATGAAAGGTATCATGGAGCACTCTGATGACAGGGGCCATGGAGCATTGTGTTGACAAAGGCCATGGAACATTGTGATGACAGGTGTCAAGGGGAATTGTGATTACAGCGAGCTTGCAGCATTGTGAGAAAAATCGTCCTGGAGCATTGTGATGACAGCGGACACAGAGAATTGCGATGACAGGGATCATGCAGCATTTTGATGACAAGGGTCATGGAGCATTGTGATGACAGGGATCATGGAACATTGTGATGACAAGTTCCATGAAGCATTGTGATGACAAAGGCATGGAGAATTGTGATGACATGGGTCATCGAACATTGTAATGACAGTGGTCCTGGAGCATTGTGTTTACACGGGCATGGAGCATTGTCATGACAAGGGCATGGAACATTTTGATTATAGGCCCAAGGAGCATTGTGCTGAGAAGGCATGGTGCATTGTGATGACAATTGGCATTGAGCATTGTGATGAAAGAGGTACTGGAGCATTGTGAGGGAAAGTGTCATGTTTCATTGTGATGACAGGGGTCATGGAGTAATGTGAAGAAAGGGGTCATGGATCATTTTGATGAGAAGTGTCATGGAATATTGTGCTGACAATGATCATGGAGCATTGTGATGAGAGGGGCCTTGGTGCATTGTGATAACAGGCGTCATGTGGCATTGTGATGACAGTGGTCATGAAGCATTGTGATGAAAGGGGTCATGGATCATTTTGATAACAAGTGTCCTGGAACCTTGTCATGACACGGTTCATGAAGAATTGTGATGAGAAGAGCCATGGCGAATTGTGATGACAGGTGTCATGGGGCATTGTGATGACAGTGGTCATTTAGCATTGTAATAAAAGGTATCATAGAGCACAGTGATGACAGGGGCCATGGAGCACTGTGCTGAAAGGGGCAATGAAGCATTGTGATGAGAGGAGTCATGGGGGATTGTGATGAAAGTGGTCATGGAGCATTGTGATGAAAGGGATCATGGAGCAATGTGATTACAGGGGCCATGGAGCATTGTGAATATATAGGTCACGGAACATTGTGATGACAGTGGTATGGAGCATTTTGCTGAAAGAGTTCATGGATCACCGTGATGACAAGTGTCCTGGAATATTGTGATGACATGGTTCATGGAGCATTGTGATGACAAGGTCATGGAGCATTGTGATTACAGGGGTCATGGAGCATTGTGATGACAAGGGCAGGGAACATTGTAATGACAGGGGTCATGGAGCATTGTGATGACAAGGGCCATGAAGCTTTGTGATGATTGGTGTCATTGGGCATTGTGATGACAGTGGTCATGGAGCATAGTGATGAGAAGGACCATGGAGTATTGTGAGGACAGGGTTTATGGGGCCTTTTGCTGACAGGGGCTATGGAGCATTGTGATGAAAGGGGTCATTTAGAACTCTGATTACAGGGGATATGGAGCATGGTGATGACAAGGGCATGGAGCATTGTGATCACAATGGTCATGGAGCATAGTGATGAAAGTGGTCATGGAGCATTGTGATGAAAAGGGTCATGTGGCATTGTGAGGACAACGGTCATGGAGCATTGTGAAGAAAGAGGTCATGGATCATTGTGAAGAAAGTTGTCATAGAGAATTGTGAAGAAAAGCACCAGGGAGCATTGTGATGACAAGGGCCATGGAGCATTGTGATGACAGGTGTCATGGAGCATTGTGATGACATAGGTCATGGAGCTTTGTGATGACAGGGAGCATGGAACATTGTGTTGAAAGTGGTCTAGGAGCATTGTGATGACAGTGCTCATTGAGCATTGGGATGACACGGTCATGGAGCCTTGTGATTACAGGGGCCATTCAGCTTTATGATGACAAGGGGCATGGAATATTGTGATGAAAGGCGTACTGGAGCATTTTGAGGAAAAGTGTCATGGATCATTGTGATTACAGCGATCATGGAGCATTGTGATGACCAGGGTCATGAAGCATTGTGATAACAGGGTTCATGGAGCATTGTGATCACAAGGGCCATGTAGTATTGTGATGACAGGTGTCATGGGGCATTGTGATGTCAGGGGCATGGAACATTGTCATAAAAGGTGTCCTGGAGAACTGTGATTACTGGGGCCATGGAGCATTGCAATGAAAAAGACCATGGAGCATTGTGATGACAGGTGTCAAGGAGCATTGTGATGAAATGGGTCATGGATCATTGTGATGACGGGGTCAAGGAGCACTGTGATTTCAGAGGTCATGGAGCATTGTGAGGAAAAGGGCATGGAGCATTGTGATGAAAGGTGTCATGGAGCACAGGGATGAAAGTGGTCATGGAACATTGTGGTGAAAAGTGTCAAGTGGCATTGTGAGGACAAGGGTCATGGAGCATTGTGAAGAAAGAGGTCAAGGAGCATTTTGATGAAAGTTGTCATGGATCATTTTGAAGAAATCACCAGGGAGCATTGTGATGACAAGGGTCATGGAGCATTGTGATGACAGGTGTAATGGATCATTGTGATGTCAGTGGTCATGGAACATTGTGATGGAAGGGATCATGGAGCACTGTGATTTCAGGGTCCATGGAGAATTGTGATGACAAAGGCCATGGAGCATTGTGATGACCGTTGTCATGTAGCATTGTGATGAAAGGGTCATGAAGCACTGTGACGGCAATGGTCATGGAGAATTTGATGAAAGGCGTCATGGAGCATTGTGGTGAAAGGGATCAAGGGGTATTGTGATGAAAAGGGACAGGGAGCATAGTGATGACAAAGGGCCTGGAGCATTATGATGATACGGGCATGGAGTCTCGT
Organism: Balaenoptera physalus; assembly: GCF_965194825.1. Lineage (NCBI taxonomy): Eukaryota > Metazoa > Chordata > Mammalia > Artiodactyla > Balaenopteridae > Balaenoptera > Balaenoptera physalus. The sequence goes on from NW_028126517.1 coordinate 2,734,966, forward strand.
GATGAAAAGGGTTCTGGAGCATTGCAATGAAAAGTGCATGGAACATTGTGATTACTAGTGCCATGGATCATTGTGATGAAAAAAGCCATGGAGCCTTGTGATGACATGTCATGGAGCATTGTGATGAAAACTGCCATGGAGAATTGTGAGGACAAGGGTCATGGAGAACTGTGATGAAATGGGTCATGGATCACTGCGATGATATGGGTCATGGAGCATTGTGATGAAAGAGGTATTGGGGAATTGTAATGACAAGGGCCATGGAGCCTTGTGATGAAAGATGTCAGCGAACATTCTGATGAAAGCTGTCATTGAGCAATTTGATGAAAAGCGCCATGGAGCATTGTGATGACAAGGGTCATGGAGCATTGTGATGACATGGGCATGGAGCATTGTGATGATATGGGCATGGAGCATTGTGATTACAGTGCTCATGGAGCACAGTGATGACAAGGGCATGGAGCAATGTGATGACAAGGAGCATGGAGCACTGTGACCAAACTGGTACTGGAGCATTGTGATGAGAGGGTTCTTGGATCATTGTGATTACAGGGTTGATGGAGCATTGTGATGACAAGAGTCATGGAGCACTGTGATGACAAGTGTCATGGACCCTTGTGATGACAAGGGCCATGGAGAATTGTGGCTACAGGCATCATGAGGCCTTGTGATGACAGGGGTCATGGAGCATTCTGATGAAAGGGGTCATGGAGCGCTCTGATTACAGGGGCCTTGGAGCATGGTGATGACAAATGCCATGGAGCATTGTGATGACAGGTGTCAAGGAGCAATGTGATGAAATGTGTCATGGATCATTGTGATGACATGAGTCAAGGAGCATTGTGATGACATAGGTCATGGGGCTTTGTGATGAGAGGGAGCATGGAACATTGTGGTGAAAGTGGTCAAGGAGCATTGTGATGACAGTGCTCATTGAGCATTGTGAGGACACTGTCATGGAGCCTTGTGATTACAGGGGCAATGGAGCATTTTGATGACAAGGGGCATGGAGTATTGTGATGAAAGGTGTCTTGGAGCATTTTGAAGAAAGGTGTCATGGATCATAGTGATTACAGAGATCATGGAACATTTTGATGGCCAAGGTCAGGGAGCATTGTGATAACAGGGTTCAAGGAGCATTGTGATCACAAAGACCATGTAGTATTGTAATGACAAGTGTCATGGGGCATTGTGATGTCAAGGGCATGGAGCATTGTGATGACAGGTGTCATGGAGCATTGTGATGAAAGGGGTCATCGGGAAATGTAATGACAAGGGCCATGGAGCATTGTGATGAAAGGGGTCAGTGAGGATTCTGATGAAAGTCGTCATTGAGCATTGTGATGGAAAGGGCCATGGAGCATTGTGATGATAAGTGTCATTGAACATTGTGATGACAAATGTTATGGAGCCTTGTGATGACAAAAGCCATGGAGCATTGTGATGACAGGGTCATGAGGCATTGTGATGAAAGGGGTCATGGATCATTGTGATGACAGGGGTCATGGAGCATTGTGATGATAGGGGTCATGGAGCAATTGGGTGAAAGGGATCATGGGACATTGTGATGACAAGCGCCATGGAGCATACTGATGACATTGGCACTGGAGCATTGTGATGACACAGGCATGGCAGATTTTGATGACAATAGTTCGGGAACATTGCCATGACAAAGGCATGGAGCATTGTGATGTCAGGGGCCATAGAGCACTGTGATGAAAAAAGCCATGGTGAATTGTGATGACAGATGTCATGGAGCATTGTGATGACAAGGGCATGGAGCACTGTGATGACAAATGGCATAGAGGATTGTCATGACAAAGAGCATGGATCATTGTGATGAATGGGGTCATGGATGATTCTGACTACAACAATCGTGGAGCATTGTGATGACAGGGCTCATGGAGCATTGTGATCACAATGGCCATAGAACATTGTAATGACAGGTGTCATGCGACAATGTGATGAAAGGGATCATGGAGCAATGTGATTACAGTGGCCATGGAGCATTGTGATGACAGGTGTCAAGGAGCAATGTGATGAAATGCGTCATGGATCATTGTGATGACATTGGTCGTGGAGCATTGTGATGAAAAGGTTCATGGGGCATTTTGATGAAATTGGTCATGGGGCATTGTGCTGAAAGTGGTCATGGAGCATTGTGATGAATGTGGTCATGGAGCATTGTATTGACATGGATCATGGAGCATTTTGATTATTGTGGAGCATTCAGCACAGTGGTCCATGACCCCTTTCATCAGAATGTTCCATGGCTGTTGTCATCCCAATACCCCATGGCCTCTTTCATCACAATGCTCCCTGATGTATTTCATCACAATGCTCCATGACCATTGTCATCAGAATGCTTCATGATCCCTGTAATCAGAATGATCCATGACCCATTTCATCACATGCCCCATGACCCCTTTAATCAAATTGCTCCATGACCCTTTCATCACAATGTCCATGACCCTTGTCATCACAATGCTCCATGACCCCTGTCACCACAATGCTCCATGCCCAATTTCATCACAATGTTCCATGCACCCTGTCATCACAGTGCTCCATGGCCACTCTAATCACAGGGCTCCAAGACCCCTATAATCACAATGCTCCATGCCACTTGTCATTGCAATGTTCCATGACCCTTGTCCTCACAATGCTCCATAGCGCTTGTCATAACAATGCTCCATGATCCATGTCATCACAATGGTACATGACCACTTTCATCACAATGCCCCATAACCCCTTTCATCACAATGCTCCATAACCACTGTCATCACAATGCTCCATGACCCCTGTCATCACAATGTTCCAGGACCCCTGTCATCACAATGAGCCATGACCCCTTTCATCACAATGTTCCATAATCACTGTCATCACAATGATCCATGGCCCTTGTCATCACAAGGCTCCCTGGCGCAGGTCATCACAAAGATCCATGACCGCTTTCAGCACAATGCTCCATGACCTCTTTCATCACACTTCTCCATGACCATTGTCATCTCAAAGCTCCATGACTCTTGTAAAATCAAAGTTCCATGGCCCTTGTAATCACAAAGCTTCACGACCTTGTCATCACAATGCACCATAACAACTTTCATCACAATGCCCCATGACCCCTGTCATCACAATGCTCCATGCCGCCTGTCACCACAATGCTCCATTACCCTTGTCATCACAATGTTCCATGGCCCCTGTCATCACAATGCTCCATTACCCTTGTCATCACAAAGCTCTATGCCATTTTCATCACAATTCTTCATGACCCTTGTCATCACAATCCTTCATGACCCTTGTCATCACAATGATCCATGGAGCTTTTCATCATAAAGATCCAGAGCCTTAGTGCCTGAGTTGAGAGTAGTATAATTGCCTCAGTTATGGACACTGTCAGTCCCTGAGTTGGGAGTAGTGTCAGGGCCATAGTTAGGGACAGTGTCAGGGCCTGAGGTAGGAGTAGTCTCAGGGCCTTAGTTAGGGAGAGTGTCAGTGCCTGAATTAGGAGTAGTGTCAATGCCTAAGTTACGGACAATATCAGGGCATGAGTTAGGAGTAGTCTTAGGGCCTTAGTAAGGGACAGTGTCAGTGCCTGTGCTGGTAGGAGTGTCAGGGAATTAGTAAGGGACAGTGTCAGTGCCTGAGTTGGGATTAGAGTAAGGGTCTTTGTTAGGGACAACATCAGGGCGTGAGTTAGGAGTAATCTCAGGACCTTAGTTACGGACAGTGTCAGTGACTGTGTTAGGAATAGTGTCAGGGCCTGTGTTAGGAGTAGTGTGAGAGCGGTAGTTAGGGACGGACAGTGTCATGGCCTGAGTAGTGTGTAATGTCAAGGACATAGTTAGCAACAGTTTCAGTGCCTGATTTGGGAGTAATGTCAGGGCCTTAGTTCTGGACAGTGTCAGTGCCTGAGTTGGGAGTAGTGTCAGGGCTTAGTTAGGGACAGAGTCACTGCCTACGTAGGGAGTAGTTACACTGCCTTATTTAGTGAAAGTGTCAGTGCCTGTGTTGTTAGTAGTGTCAGAGCCTTAGTAAGGGACAGTGTCAGTGCCTGAGATGGGAGTAGTGTCACGGCATTAGTTAGGGACAGTGTCAGTGGCTGAGATGGGATTAGTGTCAGGGTCTTTATTAGGGACAATGTCAGTGCCTGTGTTGGGAGTAGTGTCAGAGCCTTTTTTAGGGAAAGAGCCAGTACCTGAGTTGGGAGTAGTGTCAGGGTATTTATTATGGACAGTGTCAGGGGCTGAGTTAAGAGCAGTGTCAAGGCCTTAATTTGGGAGAGTGTCAGTGTCTGATTAGGAGTAGTGACAGACCCTTAGTTAGGGACAGCGTCAGTGCCTGAGTTGGGAATAGTGCCAGCGCCTAAGTTACGGACAGTGTTAGGGCCTGAGTAAGAGTAGTCTCAGGGCCTTAGTTAGGAACAGTGTCAGTGACTATGTTAGGAATAGTGTCAGTGCCTGAGTTAGGAGTAGTCTGAGACCAGTAGTTAGGAACAGTGTCGGGGCCTGAGTTGTGAGTAGTTTCAGGGCCATAGTTAGTGAAAGTGTCAGTGCCGGTGTTGGGAGTACTGTCAGGGCCTTAGTTAGGGCCAGTGTCAGTGCCTGAGTTGGGAGTAGTGTCAGGGCCTAGATAGGGACAGTGTCAGTTCCTGAGTTGAGAATAGGGTCAGGGCCTTAAGTAGGGACAGTGTCAGTGCCTGAGTTGAGAATAGGGTCAGGGCCTTAGTTAGGGACAGTGTCAGTGGCTGAAATGGGAGTAGTGTCAGTGTCTTAGTTAGGGAGAGTGTCAGTGTCTGCGTTGGGAATATTGTCAGGGTCTTTGTTAGGGACAGTGTCAGGGCAGGAGTTAAAAGTAGTGTCAAGGCCTTAGTTAGGGAGTGTGTCAGTGCCTGAGTTGGGAGTAGTATCAGGGCCTTAGTTAGGAACAGTGTCAGGGCCTGAGGTAGAAGTAGTCTCACGCCTTTAGTTAGGGAGCGTGTCAGTGCCAAAGTAAGGAATAGTGTCAGAGCCTAAGTTAGGGACAGTGTCAGAGCCTGAGTTAGGAGTCCTGTCGGCCTTAGTTGGAACATTTTCAGGGCCTGAATTAGGAGTAATGTCACGGCCTTCCTTAGGTATTGTATCAGTGCCTGAGTTAGGAAGAGTGTCAGGACCTTAGTTAGGGACATTGCCAGGGCATGATTTAGGAGTAGTGTTAGGGCATGAGTTATGAAAAGTGTCAGGGCCTTAATTAGTGAAAGTGTCATTTCCTGAGTTAGGAATAGAGTCAGGGCCTAAGTTAGGGGCAGTGTCAGTGCTGAGCTCGGAGTAGTATCAGGGCCTTAGTTAGAGACAGTGTCAGGGCCTGAGTTAGGAGTATTGTCAGGGCCTTAGTTAGGGACAGTGTCAGTCCCTGAGTTAGGAGTAGTGTCAGATGCTTTCTTAGGGACAGTGTCAGGGCCTGAGTTAAGAGTAGTGTCACAGCTTTAGTTAGGACCAGTGTCAGGGCCTTAGTTAAGACCAGCATCCGGGCCTATGATTGGAATCAGTTCAGGGCCTGTGTTACGAATAGTGTCAGGGACTTAGTTAAGGGCAATGTCAGGGCCTGAGTCCTGACTTACTCCTTACTCTCCTCACTGAGGACTTTTGACACTATTGCTATTTCAGGCCCTGACACTGTCACTAACTAAGGCCCTAACTCAGTCCCGTACATTGTCCCTAACAAAGGCTCTGATGCTAGTCGTAACTCAGGGCCTGACACTCTCTCTAACTAAGGGCTGCTGACATCAATAACTAAAGTTCTGACATTATGCAGAGCAAATATCCTGAACCATGTCTTACAAAGTTCCTGAAAGTGTCCCAAAGTAAACCCTGACGCTGTCCCTAAGTGAAGCCCTGAAGCTTTCCCTAACTAACTCAGGCCTTCATGCTGTGACTAACTCAGACCCTGATCATGTCTTTAACTAAGACACTAAGGCTGATCCAACAGAGGCCCTGATGCTGCTCCTAAGTCATGCCCTGACAGTGTCCCCAGCTAAGGGTCTGATGCTAGGCTTCACTCAGACACTAACACTCTCCCTAAGTCAGGCTCTGATGCTGTCCCTATCTGAAGCCCTAACACAGGTTCTGAATAAGGCCCTGAGTGTCTCAGTAACAAAGGTCTTCACACTATCCTTAGGTCATTTCCTGGCACTATCACTAGATGTTAAACTGACACTATCACTAGCTAATATCCTGTCTCTTATACTAACTGAAGCCCTTAGGCTCTCCCTACATCAGGCAGTGAATTTAGTCCCAAGACCGTGAAACTGTCCTGAAATAGGGCTACATGCTCGTCCTACATCTGGCCCTGACACTGTCCCTAACTACGGCCCTAACACTATTGCTAACTGAGGATCTGACACTGGACCTATCAGAGGCCCGCTACTCCTAACTAACACCTTGAAACTTTCCCTAACGTAGGTGTTGCTACCATCAATATCTAAAGTCCTGACATTACCCTGAGCTAATATCCTGACCCATGTCTTACCAAGGTCCTGAAACTCTCCCAAAGTTAGCCCTGACACTGTCCCTAAGTGAGGCCCTGAGGCTGTCCCTCACAGAGGTCCTGATAATGTCTTTAACTAAACTCTAATGCTGATCTTACAAAGACCCTTATGTTGATCCTATGTCATGCCCTGATGCTGTCCGTAGCTAAGGCCCTGACTCGAGGCATCACTCTGGCCCTGTCGCTCTCCCTATGTCAGGCTAAGACTCTGTCCCTACCTGAAGCCCTGACACTGGGCCTAAATTAGGCACTGATGCTCTAATTAGCTATGGTCTTGACACTATCCCTAGGTCATTTCCTGGCACTATCCCTAGATCTTAACCTAAACTTGTCTTTAGCTATTGTCGAGCCTCTTATGTTAACTAAATCCCTGACGCTGTCTCTAATTAAGAGCCTGAAATTAGTCTCGAGGCCGTCAACCTGTCCCTAACTGAGGCTTGGAGGCTCATCCTAACTGAGGCGCTGACACTGTCCCTAACTAAAGCCCTGACACTACACCTAACTCAGTCCCTGACACTGTACTTTACAAGGGCTGTGATGCTAGTCCTAACTCAGGCCCTGACACTGTCTCTAAGTAAGGCCCAGAATTTGCCCCTAATATAGGCCCTGCTGTCATCAATAACTAAAACCTGGACACTAGCCTGAGTTAATATCCTGACATATTTCTAACCAAGTTCCTGACACTGTCCCTAAGAAATCCCTGTCGCTGTCCCTATGTTAAGAACTGAGGCTGTCCCTAACTCAGGCCCTGGAGCTTTCCCTAACTGAGGCCTTGACTCTGTGACTAACTCAGGCCCTGATCATGTCTGTAACTAAGAAGGTAAGGCTAATCTAACAGAGGCGCTGATGCTGTTCCTATGTCATGCCCTGACAGTGTCCTCAGCTAAGGGCCTGACGTTAGCCCTCACTCAGGCCTTGTCACTCTCCCTAAGTCTGGCTCTGATGTTGTCCCTACCTGAAGCCCTGACACTGGTTTTAAATAAGGACCTGATACTCTCAGAATTAACTAAGGTTTTGACACTATGCCTTGGTCCTTTTCTGACACTATCCTTAGACTGTAACCTGACCCTGTCCCTAGCAAATGTCGTGCCTCTTATGCTTACTAAAGCTCTGCTGCTGTCCTTAACTAAGGCCCTGAAATTAGTCACGAGGCTGTTACCTTGTCCCTACCTAAGGCCTCGATGTTCTTCCTAAGTCAGGGCCTGACACTGTCCCTAACTAAGGCCCTGCTGCCGTCCATATCTAAATCCCTGACACTATCCTGAGCTAATTGCTTTACCCATCTCTCACCAAGGTCCTGAAACCGTCCCTAAGGAAGCCCTGACGCTGTCCCTAAGTGAGGCCTTGAGGCTGTCCCTAACAGAGGCCCTGATAATATCTGTAACATAGCCCCTGAGGCTGATCTTACCGTGGCTCTTATGCTGCTCCTAAGTCATGCCCTGACACTGTCTCTAGCTAAGGCCCTGACGCTAGGCCTCACTCAGGCCCTGTCTCTCTCCCTAAGTCAGGCTCTGACGCTGTCCCTACCTGAAGCCCTGACACTCACTGGTCCTAAATTAGGCCCTGATGCTCTAAGTAACTAAGGTCTTGACACTATCCCTAGGTCATTTCCTGACACTATCCCTAGACCTTAACCTTAACTTCTCTTTAGCTAATGTCGAGATTAGGTAAAGAGATTCTTTAGAACGAGATTCTTTCATCTTCTGAATATAGTTTTCTTCAAAACATAATTTTTATAGTGTTACTAATTTTAAACAAAATGTACTCAACTGCTGTGGAATATTCCTTCATAGGATCGTGCATGGTACACTTCTGCATCTGCTTGTGGTGGTGTTCAGGTTGCTTTCAGCTGTAGATCCTCTTATGCTATCTAAATCCCTGATTCTGTCCAAAATGAGTCCCTGAATTTAGGTCCGAGTCCGTGAACCTGTCCCTAACTGAGGCCTGTAGGCTCGTTCTAACGCAGATCCTGACACTGTCCCTAACTAAAGCCCTGACACTACACTTAACTCAGTCACTGACACTGTACCTAACAAAGGCTCTGATGCTAGTCCTAACTTAGGCCCTGACACTGCCTCTAACTAAGGCCCTGATGCCGTCAATATCTGAACACCTGATATTATCCTGAGCTAATAGCCTGACCCATGTCTTACCGAGGTCCTGAAACTTTCCCAAAGTAAGCCCTGACGCTGTCCCTAAGTGAGGCCTTGAGGCTGTCCCTAACAGAGGCCCTGATAATAGCTTTAACAAAGACCCTAATGCTGATCCTACAGAGGCCTTTTTGCTGCTCCTAAGTCGTGCCCTGATACTGTCCCTTACTCAGGCCCTAAGAATAGGCCTCACTTAGGCCCTGTTGCCTTACCTTAGTTAGGCTTTGAACCTGTCCGTACGTCAAGACCTGACACTGGTCCTGATTAAGGCGCTCACGCTGGTGCTAACTAAGACCCTGATGCTCTCAATAACTAAGGTCTTCTCGTTATCCCTTGGTCATTTCCTTTCACTATCTCTGACCTGGAACCTTACTCTGTCCCGGGATATTCTCCTGCATCTTATGCTAACTGAAACCCTAATGCTCTCCCTAACTAAGGCCCTGACTACTCCTAACTAAGGCCATGACACTCAATCTAACAAAGGCTTGGAATCTGTCCCTAATATACGCCCTGCTGCCAGCAATGACTAAAATCCTGACACTCTCCTGAGCTAATATCCTGACTCATTTCTAACCAAGGTCCTGACACTCTCCCTAAGAAATCCCTGTCGTTGTCTTTAAGTGAAGACCTGAGTCTGTCCGTAACTTAAGCCCTGAATCTTTCCCTAACTGAGGCCTTGACGCTGTGACTAACTATGGCTCCAGTCATGTCTTTAACTAAGAGCGTAAAGCTGATCCAACAAAGGCACTGATGCTGCTCCTATGTCATTCCATGACAGTGTCTCCAGCTAGAACCTGACATTAGGCCTCACTCAGTCCCTGTCGCTCTCCCTAAGTCAGGCCCTGATGCTGTCCTTACCCGAAACTTTAACACTGGTTATGAATAAGGCCCTGAGAGTCTCAGTAACAAAGCTCTTCACACTATACTTAGTTAATTTCCTGACACGATTCCTAGCCTTTACCCTAACCATGTCCCGAGCTAATGTCTTACCTCTTATGCTAACTAAAGACCTTATACTCTGTCTACCTCAGGCACTGAATTTATTCCCAAAGCCGCCAGACTGTCCCTAACTAGGCTCCATGCCCTTATCGTCACAATGTTCTGTGACCACTGTCATCACAATGCTCCACGCCCTTATCATCACAATGCTCCATGCCCCCTGTCATCACAATGCTCCAAGCCCCCTCTAATCACAATGCTCCATGACACTTGTCTCACAGTCTTCTATGACACTTGACATCACAATGCCCCATGACCTTATGTCATCAAAATGCCCCATGACCCCTTTAATCAAAATGCCCCATAACCCCTGTCATCACGAGGCTCCATGACCTTTGTCATCGCAATGCTACATGCCATTTTCATCAAAATGCTCCATACTCCCACTCGTCAAAATGCTCCATGACACTTGTCTCACAACGCTCCATGACCTTGTCATCACAATGCTCCATGGCCCTTGCCATTACATTGCTCCATGACACCTATCTTAACAATATTCCAGGCCCATGTCATCACAATGTACCATGACACTTTTCATCATAATGTTCCATGGTGTTTGTCATCACAATGATCCAGGATGCCTGTAATCACAGTGCTCCAGTACACTTTTCATCACAATGCTCCATGCCCACTGTCACCACAATGCCCTGTAACCCCTGTCATCAGAATGATCCATGACCTCTTTAATCACAATACTCCATGACCCCTGTCATCCCAATGTTCCAGGACCTCTGTCATCACAATGCTCCATGTCCCTTGTCATGAAAATGCCCCATGGCCTGTTTCATCACAATGCTCCCTGACCCGTTTCATCACAATGCTCCATGACCATTGCCATCACAATGCTCCATGATCCCTGTAATCACAGTGATCCATGACCCCTTTCATCACAATGCCCATGCCCCCTGTCACCACAATGCTCCATGTCCCCTGTCATCCCAATGTTCCATGACCCATGGCATCCCAATGTTCCATCGCCCCTGTCATCAAAATGCTCCATGATACTTGTAATCTCAATGCTCCATGGCCCTTGTTCATCACACAGCCCCACTCCCTTGTCATTACAATGCTCCATGACATCTTTCCTCACAATTCTCCGTGATCCATTTCATCACAATGCTCTATGGCCACCTGTTATCACAATGCTCCATGAACATTGTCATAACAATGTTCCATGATCTGTGTCATCACAATGCTCCCTGAACCCTTTCATCACAATGCCCCATGAAACCTGTCATCACAATGCTCCATGACCCCTCTCATCACGATGCTCCATGGCCCTTGTAATCCCAAAGCTCCTTGGAGCTTGTGATAACAATGCTCCGTGATCTCTGTAATCATAATGATCCATGACTCCTTTGACTACAATATTCCATTACCCTTTTCATCAAAATGATCCATGGTGCTTGACATCACAATACTCCATGATCCCCTTCATCAAAATGCTCCATGGCCACTGTCATCACAATGCTCCATAACCCCAAATAACCAAAATGCCCTATAATCCCTGTCATCACAATGATCCATGACCCTTTTCATCACAATGCTATATGGATTTTGCCATCACAATGCTCCATGACCTTTTTCATCACAATATTCCATGACCCCTGACATCCCAAATTTCTAGGACCCCTGTCATCACAATGCCCCTTGGCACTTTTCATCAACATGTTCCATGACCACTTTCATCACAATGCTCCATGGCCCTTGTCATCAAAATGGCCCATTGCCCCGTTCATCACAATGCTCCCTGATCCCTTTCATCACAATGCTCCATGACCATTGTCATCACAATGCTCCATGATCACTGTTATCAAGAGGATCCATGATCCCTTTCATCACAATGCTCCTTGATCATTGTCATCACTTTGCTCCATGCCCTTATCATCACAATGCTCCATGGCCTCTGTAATCACCATTCTCCATGACCCCTTTCCTCACAGTGATCCATGACACTTGCCATCACAGTGCTCCATGAACCCTGTCATCACAATGCTCCATGGTCCATGTCATCACAGTGCTCCATGACCACATTCATCACAATGCTCCATAACACCTTTCCTTACAATGCTCCATGGCTCTTGTCATCACAAAGCTCCATGACACTTGTCATCACAATGCTCCATGACCCCTTTCATCACAATGTTCCATGACACCGGTCATCACAATGCTCCATGACTGCTGTAAACACAAAGGCCATGACCCCTTTGATCACAGTGCTCCATTAACCCTTTCATCAAAATGATCCTTGGCGCTTGTCATCACAAGGCTCCATGGTCCCTGTAATCACAATGATCCATGACCCCTTTCATCACAGTGTTCCATGACCCCTTTCATCAAAATGCTCCTTAACCCCTGTAATCACCATGCCCCATAACCCCTTTCCCCACAATGCTCCCTGACCCCTGTCATCACAATGCTCTATGAGCCCTGTCATCACAATGCTCCATGGCCTTTGTCATTACAATGCTCCATGTCCCCTGAAATCACAGTCCTCCATGACCCCTTTCATCACAACTCTCCTTGACACTTGTCTCACAATGCTCCATGCCCTTGTCATCACAATGCACCATGCCCCCTGTCATTACAATGTTCCAAGCCCACTCTCAACAAAATGCTCCATGACACTTGTCTCACAATGGTCCATGCCCTTTTCAGCACAATGCTCCATGCCCCCTTTCATTACAATGTTCCATGCCCCTTGTCATAACAATGCTCCATGGTCCCTGTCATCAGAGTGCTCCTGTCATCACAATGTCATCACAATGGTCCATGTCATCACAATGATCCATCTCACTTGTCAAAACAGTGCTCCATGATCCATGTCATCACAATGCTCCATGACCATATTCATCACAATGCCCCATGAACCATTTCATCATGATGCTCCATGACCCCTTTCATCAAAATGCTCCATGACCATTGTCATCACAAGGCTCCATGACCACTATCATCACAATGCTCCATGACCACTATCATCACAATTCTCCATAAAGACTTTCATCAAAATGCTCCATGACCCCTTTCATCACAATGCTCCATGGTCCTTGTCATCACAATGCTCCATGACACCTGTCATCATAATGCTCCATGGCCTTTGTCATCACAATGGTCCATGGAATTTGTCATCACAATGCTCCATGACACTTGTCATCACAATGCTCCATGTCACCTGTCATCACAATGCTCCATTACACTTGCCATCACAATGCTCCATGATCCCTGTCATCACAATGATCCATGACCCATTTCATCACAATGCTCTATGACCCATGTCATCACAATTCTCCATAGCCCTTGTCATCACAATGATCCATGACCCTTTTCATCACAATGTTCCATGGCTTTTGTCATCACAATGCCCCATGACCCCTTTCATCACAATGCTCCATGACGATTTTCATCACAAGACTCCATGCCCTTATCATCACAGTGCTCCATGACCCATTCCATCACAATGCTCCATGACCCCTTTCATCAAAATGTGCCATGACCATTGTCATCACAATGCTCACTGACCCCTGTCATTGCAATGCTCCATGACCACTGTCATCGCAATGCTCCATGACCACTGTCATCACAATGCTCCATGACCCTTGTCATCGCAATGCTACATGCAATTGTCATCACAATGCTCCATACCCCATGACATCACAATGGTCCATGACGCTTGTCTCACAATGCTCCATGCCCTTGTCATCACAGTGCTCCATGCCCCCAGTCATCACAATGCTCCATTACACTTGTCATCACAATGTTCCATGGACCCTGTCATTCACAAAGCCAAATGACACCTGTCATCACAATGCTTCATGGCCCTTGTTATCACAATGCCCCATGACCTCTGTCATCACAAACTCCATGACCATTCTCATCACAATGCTCCATGACACCTGTCATCACAATGATCCATGACGCCTGTCATCACAATGCTCCATTACACATTTCATTACAAGATTCCATGGCCCTTGTCATCACAGTGCTCCATGGCCCCTGTCATGGAAATGCTCCCTACCCCTTTCATCACAATGATCCTTGGCGCTTGTCCTCACAATGCTCCATGATCCCTGTAATCACAATGATCCTTGACCCCTTCCATCACAATGTTCCATGGCCGCTTTAATCACAATGCTCCATAACCACTTTCAACAAAATGCTCCATGACACTTGTCTCACAATGCTCCATGCCTTTGTCATCACAAGCCCCATGACCACTTTCCTCACAAAGCTCCATGACCCCTTCCATCACAGTGCTCCATGACCCCTGTTATCACAATGATCCATGGCCCTTGTCATCACAATGCTCCATGGCGCTTGTCATATCATTGCTATATGATCCCTGTAATCACAATGATCCATGACCCCTTTCATCAGAATGTTCCATGACCTCTTTCATCACAATTCTCCATGGGCCTTGTCATCACAGTGCTCCATGGCGCTTGTCACCACAATGATCCAGAGCCTTAGTGCCTGAGTTGGGAGTAGTATCATTGCCTCAGGTAGGGACACTGTCAGTGCCTGAGTTGGGAGTAGTGTCAGAGTCATAGTTAGGGACATTGTCAGAGCCTGAGTTGGGAGTAGTATCAGGGTCTTAGTTAGGGGCAGTGTCAGGGCCTGAGGTACGAGTAGTCTCAGGGCCTTAGTTAGGGAGAGTGTCAGTGCCTGAATTAGGAGTAGTGTCAGGGCCTAAGTTACGGACAGTGTCAGGGTATGAGTTATGAGTAGTGACAGGGCCTTAGTTAGGGACAGTGTCAGTGCCTGGGTTGGGAGTAGTGTCAGGGTCATAGTTGGGGACAGTGTCAGGTCCTGAGTTAGGAGTATTGTCAGGGCCTTAGTTAGGGGCAGTGTCAGTGCCTGAGTTGGGAGTAGTGTCAGGGTCTTTGTTAGGGACAGTGTCAGGGCCTTAGCTAAGAGTAGTGTTAAGGCCTTAGTTAGGGAGAGTGTCAGTGCCGGAGTTGCGAGCAGTGTCAGAGCCTTAGTTAGGGACAGTTTCACAGCCTGAAGTTGGAGTACTCTCAGAGCCTTAGTTAGGGAGAGTGTCAGTGCCTGAGTTAGGAGTAGTGTGAGGGCCTTTCTTAGTTATAGTGTCAGGAACTGAGTTAGGAGTAGTTTCAGGACCTTAGTTAGGGACAGCTTCAGTGCCTGAGTTGGGAGAAGTGTCAGAGCCTTATTTAGGCACTTTATCAGGGCCTGAGTTGGCAGTAGTGTCAGGGCCTTAGTTAGGGACAGTGTCAGTCCCTGAGTTGGGATTAGTGTCAGCAACTTAATTAGGGACAGCGCCAGTGCCTGAGTTGAGAGTAGTGCCAGTGCCTTAGTTAGGGACAGCAACAGTGCCTGAGTTGGGAGAAGTGTCAGGGCCATAGTTAGGGACTGTGTCAGTGGCTGAGATGAGAGTAGTGTCAGGGCCTTAGTTACGGACAGTGTCAGTGCCTGAGTTGGGATTATTGTCAGGGTCTTTATTATGGACAGTGTCAGGGCCTGAGTTAAGAGTAGTGTCAAAGCCTTAATTTGGGAGAGTGTCAGTGTCCGAATTGGGTGTAGTTTCAGCCCCTTAGTTAGGGACAGCGTCATTGCCTGAGTTGGGAGTAGTGACAAGGCCTAAGTTATGGACATTGTCAAGGCCTGAGTTAGGAGTAGTCTCAGGGCCTTAGTTAGGGACACTGTCAGTGACTCTGTTAGGAAGAGTGTCAGGGCCTGAGTTAGGAGTAGTGTGAGACTGGTAGTTAGGAACAGTGTCAGGACCAGAGTTGTGAGTAGTTTCAGGGCCTTAGTTAGCGGAAGTGTCAGTGCCTGAGTTGGGAGTAGTGTCAGAACCTTAGTTAGGGACAGCGCCAATGCCTGAGTTGGGAGTAGTGCCAGTGTCTTAGTTAGGGACAGCACCAGTGCCTGAGTTGGGAATAGTGTCAAGGCCATAGTTAGGGACGGTGTCAGTGGCTGAGATGTGAGTAGTGTCAGGGCCTTAGTTACGGACAGTGTCAGTTCCGGAGTTGGGATTAGTGTCAGGGTCTTTATTATGGATAGTGTCAGGGCCTGAGTTAAGAATAGTGTCAAGGCCTTAATTTGGGAGAATGTCAGTGTCTGAGTTGGGAGTAGTGTCACATCCTTAGGGACAGTGTCAGTGCCTGAGTTGGGAGTAGTGTCATGACCACAGTTAGGGACAGTTTCAGTGGCTGAGATGAGGGTAGTGTCAGGGTCTTAGTTACAGACAGTGTAAGTGCCTGAGTTGGGAGTAGTGCCAGGGCCTAAGTTATGGACAGTCTCAGGGCCTGAGTTAGGAGTAGTCTTAGGACCTTATTTAGGGACAGTGTCAGTGACTGTGTTAGGAGTCACTGTGTTAGGAGCATTGTGATGACAGGGGGCATGGAACATTTTGATGAAATGGGGCATGGAGCATTTTGGCGACAGGGGTCATGGAGCATTGTCATGACAGGGGTCATGGTGCATTGTGATGACTGGGGGCATGGAGCTCTGTGACGAAAGTTGTCTTGGAGTATTGTGATGAAAAACACCATGGAGCATTGTGATAACAAGAGCCATGGTGCATTGTGATGACAAGGATCATGGAGAATTTTGATGAAATGGGTCATGAAGCATTGTGATGACAAGGTCATGGAATATTGTGATGACAAGAATTCTGGAGCATTGTGATGAAAAAGGTATGGAGCATTGTAATTACAGGGACATGGAGCACTGTGATGACATGGGCAGGGAACACTGTGATGACAGGCATCATGGGGCATTGTGATGACAGTGGTCATGGAACATTGTGATGAAATGGGTCATGGAACACTCTGGTTAAAGCGGCCTTGGAGCATTGTGAATACAAAGGCCAAGGAGCATTGAGATGACAGTTGTCATGGAGCATTGTGATGAAAGTTGTAATGGATCATTGTGATGACAAGTGTCCTGGAACCTTGTGATGACAGTTCATGGAGCATTGTGATGACATGGGCCATGGCAAATTGTGATGGCAGATGTCACTGGGCCTTGTGATGACAGTGGTCATCTAGCATTGCGATGAAAGGTATCACGGAGCACTGTGATGACGGGCGCCATGGAGCATTCTGATGACAAAGACCATGGAGCATTGTGATGACAAGTGTCATGGAACATTGTGATGACAAGTGTTATGGAGCATTGTGATGACACGGGCATGGAGCATTATGATGACCAGAGTACTCGAGCATTGTGATAACAAGAGCATGGAGCATTGTGATTACAGGGGCCATGCAGCATTGTGATGACAGGAGCAGGGAACATTGTGATGACAGTGGTCATGGAGCATTGTGAGACAAGTGTCATGGAGCATGGTTTTCAGAGTGGGCTTGGAGCATTGTGATTGCAGGGGGTTTGGAGCATAGTGATGACAAGGGCCTGGAGCATTGTGAGACAAGTGTCAAGGAAAGATGTGATGAAAGGGGTCATGAGGCCCTGTGATTACAGGGGACATGGAGCATTGTAATGACAAAGGCCATGGAGCATTGTGATGATACATGTCATAGTGCCTTGTGAGGAAAGAGGTCATGGGACATTAGGATGACAAGGGCCATGGAGCATCGTGATGACAAGATTCATGGAGCATTGTGATGACAGGTGTCATGGAGCATTGTGAAGCTAAGGGTCATGGAAAATTGTGATGACAAGGGTCATAGAGCATTGTGATGACAGGTGGCCATGGAGCATTGTGATGAAAGTTGTCATGGAGCATTGTGGTGACAAGGGCATGGAGCTGTGTGATGACAAGGGCCATGGAGCATTGTGATTACCAGTGTCATGGAGCATTTTGATGACCGAGGCCATGGAGCATTGTGATACGAAGGGTCATGGAATATTGTGATGACAAGGAGATGGAGAATTGCGGTGACAGGGGGCATGGGCATTGTGATGAAAGGTGTTATGGAGCTTTGAGAGGAAAAGGGTCATGGGACTTGTGATGACAAATGCCATGGAGCATTGTGATGACAGGGGGCATGGAGCATTGTGATGACAAGGGCATGGAGCATTGTGAGACAAGTGTCATGGATAATAGTGATGAGAGGTGATATGGAGCATTGTGATGACAATGGCATGTAGCATTGCGATGATAATCGTCATGGAGTATTGTGAGACAAGGGTCATGGAGCATTGTGATGACAGGGGTTATGGATCACTGTGATGAAAGGCGCTATGGAACATTGTGATGAAAGGGGTCATGGATCACTGTGATTACAGGGATCACGGAGCATTGTGATGACAAGCGGCAAGGATCATTGTGATGAAAGGGGTAATTGAGAATTGTCATCAAGGGGGTCATGGATCATTGTGATTACAGCGGTCATGGAGACTTGTGATGACAGGGACCATGGAGCATTGTAAGGGAATGGGTCATGGAGCATTGAGATGTATGTGGTCATGGAGCACTGTGATGACAAGGGCCATGGAACCTTGGGATGACAAGTGTCATGGAGCATTGTGATGACATGGATCATGGAGCAGTGTGATGACAAGGGTCATGGAGCATTGTGATGAGAAGGGTCATGGAGTTTGTGATGACAGAGCTCATGGAGCATTGTGATGACAGGGGGCATTGAGCATTGTAATGGAAAGGGTCATGGAGCAGTGTGATGACAGGGATCATGGAGCATTGTGATGACAAGTGTCATGGAGCATTGTGATGACAACCGTTCTGGAGCATTGTTATGAGAAGGGCATGGAGCATTGTGATGACAAATGTCATAGAGCAGTGCGATGAAAAGATTAATCAAGCCTTGTGAAGAAAGGGGTCATGGATCATTGTGATGACAGGGGGCATAGAGCACTGTGATGAAAGGGTTTACGGAGCACTGTGATTATAGGGGTAATTGTGATGCATTGTGATGAAAGAGGACATGAGACAGGCGTAATGGAGCATTCTGATGAAAGTGGTCTTTCCTCATTGTGATGAAAATAGGCATGGAGCATTGTGATGAAAAGGGTTATGGAGCACTGTGATTACAGGGGTAATTTTAAGCACTGTGATGAATGGGGGCATGGAGCATTGTGATGAGAGGGGTCGTGGGGCATTGTGATGAAAGTGGTCATGGGGCATAGTGATGAAAATGGTCATGGGGCATTGTGGTGAAAGTGGTCATGTGGTATTGTGAAGGAAGTGGTCATGGAGCATTGTGATGAAAGTGGTCATGGGTCATTTTGAAGAAAGGGGTCATGCATCATGGTGATTAAGGGGATCACGGAAGATTGTGATGAAAAGCGCCTATGAGCATTTTGATAACAATGGCCATGGAGCATTTTGATGAAAGGGGTTATGGGGCATTGTGATGAAAGTGGTCATGTACCATTGTGATGAGAGGGATCATGGAGCATTGTGATGACAGGGGGCATGGAACATTGTGATGAAATGGGACATGGAGCATTGTGGTGACAGGGGTCATTGAGCATTGTGATGACAAAGATCATGGATCATTGTGATGAAAGGAGCCATGGAGCACTGTGATGAAAAGGGCATGGAGCATTGTGATGAAAATGATCATGGAGAATTGTGATGAAATTGGTCATGGAGCCTTTTGATTAAAGGGGTCATGGGGCATTGTGAAGAAACGGGTCATGGATCATTGTGATTACAGTGATCATGGAGCATTGTGATGTCAAAAGCCATGGAACATTGTGATGAAAGGGGTCATGGACCACTGTGCTGAAAGTGGTCATGGATCATTGTGTTGACAGCAATCATGGAGCATTGTGAATGACAAGCGTAATGGAGCATTGTGATGACAAGTGTGATGGGTCATTGTGATGTCAGGGGCATGGAGCATTGTGATGAAAGGTGTCATGGAGCACTGTGATTACTGGGGCCATGGAGCATTGTGATGACAAAAGCCATGGAGCATTGTGATGACAGGTGTCATGGAGCATTGTGATGAAAGGGGTCAGCGAGAATTCTGATAAAAGTTGTTATTGAGCATTGTGATGGAAAGGCCCATGGAGCATTGTGATAAGAAGTGTCATGGAGCATTGTGATGACAAGGGTCATGCAGCATTGGGATGAATGTGGTCATGGAGTATTTTGGTGAAAGTGTTCATGGATCAATGCGATGATAGGGGTCATGGAGCATTGTGATGAAAGTGGTATTGGGGAATTTTAAAAACAAGGGCCATGGAGCATTGTGATCAAATGTGTCAGCGAGCATTGTGATGAAAGTGGTCATTGAGCATTGTGATGAAAAGCGCCATGGAGCATTGTAATGAGAGGGGTCATGTAGCATTGTGATGACAAGGGTCATGGAGCATTGTGATGACCCAGGCTTGGAGCATTGTGATGTCAAGAGTTCTGGATCATTGTGATGACAAGAGTTCTGGATCATTGTGATGACAAAGGCATGGAGCATTGTGATGAAACTGGTACTGGAGCATTGTGATGAGAGGGGTCATGGATCATTGTGATTACAGGGTTCATGGAGCATCATGCTGACAAGGGTCATGGAGCATTGTGATGGCAGGGGCCATGGAGTATTGTGATGAAAGGGCCATGGAGAATTGTGATGACAATGGTCATGGAATTTTGTGATGAAAGATGTCATGGAGCATTGTGATTACAGCTATCATGGAGCACTGTGATGACCAGGGTCATGGAGCATTGTGATAACAGGCGTCATAGAGCATTGTGATCACAAGGACCATGTAATATTGTGTTGACAGGTGTCATGGGGCATTGTGATGTCAGGGGCATGGAGCATTGTGATGATAGGGCCAGGGAGCATTGTGATGACAATGGTCATGGAACTTTGTGATGAAAGGTGTCATGGAGCACTGTGATTACTGGGGCCATGGAGCATTGTGATGACAAGGGGCATGGAATATTGTGACGAAAGGCGTACTGGAGCATTTTGAGGAACTGTGTCATGGATCATTGTGATTAAAGTGATCATGGAGCATTGTGATGACCAGGCTCATGGAGCATTGTGATGACAGATGTCATGGAGCATTGTGATGTCAGCGGTCATGGAACTTTGTGATGAAAGGGGTCAAAGAGCACTGTGATTACTGGGGCCATGCAGCATTGTGATGACAAAAGTAATGGAGCATTGTGATGACAGGTGTCATGGAGCATTGTGATGAAAGGGGTCATTGGGATTTGTTATGACAAGGGGATGGAGCATTGTGAAGAATGGGGTCATGGAGCACTGTTATGTCAGTGGTCATGGAACACTGTGATTACTGGGGCCATGGAGCATTGTGATGACAGTTGTCATGGAGCATTGTGATGAAAGGCACATGGAGCATTGTGACAACAATAGTCATGGAGCATTGTGCTGAAGGCGTCATGGAGCATTTTGGTGAAAAGGATCATGGGGTGTTGTGATGAAAAGCGCCTGGGAGCATAGTGATGACAGGGGTTCGGGAGCATTGCCATGAAAAGGGCATGGAGCATTGTGATTACAGGGGCAAAGGAGCATTGTGATGAAAAATACATGGTGCATTGTGATGACATGTGTCATGGAGCATTGTGATGACAAGGGCATGGAGCATTGTGATGACATATGACATGGAGGATTGTGATGACAAAGGGCATTGACCATTGTGATGAATGGGGTCATGGATGATTCTGACTACAACGATCGTGGAGCATTTTGATGACAGGGTTCCTGGAGCATTGTTATCACAATGGCCATGGAGCATTGTGATGACAGGTGTCATACGGCAATGTGATGATAGGGGTCATTGAGCAATGTGATTACAAGGGCCATGTAGCATTGTGATGTAAAAAAGCATGGAGCATTGTGACGACAGGTGTCATGGACCATTGTTATGAAAAGAGTCATGGGGAATTGTAATGACAAGGGCCATGGAGCATTGTGATGAAAAGTATGAGCGAGGATTCTGATGAAAGTGGTCATTGAGCATTGTGATGAAAAGGGCCATGGAGCATTGTGATGAAAAGGGTCATGGAGAGTTGTGATGAAAGGAGTCATGGATCATTGCAATGATAGGGGTCATGGAGCAATGTGATGAAAGGTGTCATGGAGCACTCTGATTACAGGGACCATGGAGCATGGTGATGACAAATGCCATGGAGCATTCTGATGACAGGTGTCAAGGAGCAATGTGATGAAATGGGTCATGGATCATTGAGATGACATGGGTCATGGAGCACTGTGATGACATAAGTCATGGGGCTTTGTGATGACAGCGGGCATGGAACATTGTGATGAAAGTGTTCAAGGAGCATTGTGATGACAGTGCTCATCGAGCATTGTGATAACATGGTCATGGAGCCTTGTGATTACAGGGGCCATGGAGCATTGTGATGACAAGGGGCATGAAGTATTGTGATGAAAGGTGTACTGGAGCATTTTGAGGAAAGGTGCCATGGATCATTGTGATTACAGCGATCATGGAGCATTGTGATGACTTGGGTTATGGATCATTGTGATAACAGGGGTCATGGAGCAGTGTGATCACAGGAACCATGTAGTATTGTGATGACAGTTGTCATGGGGCATTGTGATGTCAGGGGCATGGAGCATTGTGATGAATGGGGTCATGGATGATTGTGATGACAGGGGTCATGGAGAATTGTGATGATAGCACGATGGAGAAATGTGATGACAATGGTCATGGAACATTGTGATGAATGGGGTCCTGGAGCATTGGGGTGATAGGGATCATGGGACATTGTGATGACAAGCGCCATGGAGTATACTGACGACAAGGGCCCTTGAGCATTCTGATGACACAGGCATGGAGCATTGTGATGACAAGAGTCTGGAACATTGCCATGACAAGGGCATGGAGCATTGTGATTACAGTGGCCATAGAGCATTGTGATGACAAGTGTCATGGAGCATTGTGATGAAAAGTGTCAGCGAGGATTCTGATAAAAGTTGTCATGGAGCATTGTGATGACAAAGGCCATGGAGCATTCTGATGACATGTGTCAAGGAGCAATGTTATGAAATTTGTCTTGGATCATTGCGATGACAGGGATCATGGAGCACTGTGATTTAGGGGCCATGGAGAATTGTGATGACAAGGGCATGGAGCATTGTGATCACAATGGTCATGGAGCAAAGTTATGAAAGTGGTCATGGAGCATTTTGATGACAAGGACGTTGAGCTCTGTGATGAAAAGGGCCATGGAGCATTGTGATGAAACTGGTACTAGAGCATTGTGATGAGAGGGGTCATGGATCATTGTGATTAGAGGGTTCATATAGCATTCTGATGACAAGGGCCATGGAGAATTGTGACGACCGGGGTAATGGAGAATGGTGATGAAAGGGGACTTGGAGCACTCTGATTACAGGGGCCATGGAGCATGGTGATGACAAATGCCATGGAGCATTCTGATGACAGGTGTCAAGGAGCAATGTGATGAAATGGGTCATGGACCATTGCGATGACCTGGGTCATGGACCATTGTGATGACATAGGTCATGGGGCTTTGTGATGACAGGCAGCATGGAGCATTGTGATGAAAGTTGTCAAGGAGCATTGTGATGACAGAGCTCATTGAGCATTGTGAGGACACGGTCATGGAGCCTTGTGATTACATGGGCCATAGAGCATTGTGATGACAAGTGGCACAGAGTATTGTGATGAAAGGCGTACTGGAGCATTATGAGGAAAGGTGTCATGGATCATAGTGATTACAGCGATCATGGAGCATTGTGATGACCAGGGTCATGGAGCATTTTGTTTACAGGGGTCATGGAGCATTGTGACAACAAGGATCATGTACTATCGTGATGAGAAGTCTCATGGAGCATTTTGATGTCAGGGGCAAGGAGCATTGTGATGAAAGATGTCATGGAGCACTGTGTTTACTGGGGCTATGGAGCATTGTGATGACAAAAACCATGGAGCATTGTGAAAACAGGTGTCATGGAGCATTGTGATGAAATGGGTCATGAAGCTTTGGGATGACAAGGGCATGGAGCATTGTGATGAATGTACTACTGAAGCATTGTGATGTAAGCTGTCATGGATCATTGTGATGACAGGGATCATGGAGCATTGTGATGACTGGGGTCATGGAGCATTGTGATGACAAGGGCCATGGAGCATTGTGATGACAGGGGCATTGAGCATTGTGATGAATGTCCTCATGGATCATTTTGATTACCGGGATCATGGAGCATTGTGCTGATAGGGGACAAGGACCATTGTGATGAAAGTGGTCATGGAGCATTGTGATGAAAAGCACTTTGGAGCATTGTGATGACATGGGCCATGTAGCATTGTGATGAAAGAATCATGGAGCATAGTGATGACAAAGGCCATGGAGCATTTTGACGAAATGGGTCATGGAGAATTATGATAACATAAGCCATGGAGCATTGTGATGACAAGGGTCAAGGAGTATTGTGATGAAAGGGGTTATGGGGAATTTTAATAACAAGGGCCATGAAGCACTGTGATGAAAGGGGTCAGCGAGCATTGTGATGAAAGTTGTCATTGAGCATTGTGATAATAGGCATCATGGAGCATTGTGATGAAAAGGGTCATGGATCATTGCGATGAAAGGGTTCACGTAGCATTGTGATGATAGTGGCCTAGACCATTGTGATGATAGTGGTCCTGGAGTATTCTGAAGAAAGGGGTCATGGAGCACTGAGATAAAATGGGTCATGGGTCAATGTGATGACAAAGGCCATGGAGCATTGTGATTAAAGGCATCATATGGCATTGTGATGACAATGGCCTGTAGCATAGTGATGACAAGAGTCCTGGAGCATTGTGATGATATTTTCATGGAGCATTGTGATGACACGGGCATGGAGAATTGTGATGAGAAGAGTTCTGGAGCATTGTGATGACAAGGGGATGGTGCATTGCGATGACAAGTGTCAGGGAGCATTGTGATGAAAGGGGTAATGGAGCATTGTGAAGAAAGGCGTTATGGATCATTGTGATGATAGGGGTCATGGAGCATTGTGATGATGTGGGTCACGGGGATTTGTGATAACAGTGGGCATGGAGCATTGTTATGAACGGGTTCATGGAGCACTGTGATTACAAGCGACATGGAGCATTGTGATGACAAAACCATGGAGCCTTGAGTTGAAAGTGGTCATGAAGCATTGTGATGAAAAGTGCCATGGATCATTGTGATGACAAGAGTCCTGGAGCATTGTGATGACATTGTCATGGAGAATTGGGATAACACAGGCATGGAGAATTGTGATGAGAAGAGTTCAGGAACAGTATGATGACAAGGGCATGGAGCATTGTGATTACAGGGGCCATAGAGCATTGTGATGAAAGGGGTCATGGAGCATTGTGATTAAAGGGATCATGAGGCATTGTGATGACAAGGGCATGTAGCATTGTGATGACAAGCGGCATGGAGCCTTGTGATGAAGAGGGTACTGGAGCATTGTGAGGAAACGGGCCATTGAGCATTGCGATGGGAAGGGCATGGAGCATTGTGATGAAAGGGGTCATGGAGCATTGTGACGACAAGGTCTATGGAGCATTGTGATGACAAGGGTCATGGGGCATTGTGATGACGGTTGTCATGGAGCATTGTGATGACAAGGGAATGGAGCATTGTGACGACATGAATTCTGGAGCATTTTGATGACAAGGTCATGGAGAATTGTGATTACAAGGACTATGGAGCATTGTGATGACAACTGCATTGTTCATTGTGATGACAAGTTGCATGGAGCATTGTGTGGAAATGTGTCATGGATCATTGTGATTACAGCGATCAAGGATCATTGTGATGACAGGGTTCATGGAGCATTGTGATGACAAGTGCATGGAGCATTGTGATGACAAGTGGCATGGAGAATTGTGATGAAACAGTTAATGGAGCATTGTGAGGAAAGGTGTTATGGATCATTGTTATGACAGGGGTCATGGAGCTTTGTGATGACAAGGGCCATGGATCATTGTGATGACAATGGTCACGGGGATTTGTGATGACAGTGGGCATGGAGCATTGTAATGAACGGGTTCATGGAGCCATGTGATTACATACGACATGGAGCATTGTGATGACAAAACCATGGAGTATTCTGATGAAAGGGGTCATGGAGCATGGTGACGAAAAGTTTCATTGGGCCTTGTTATGACAAGAGCCATGGAGCATTGTGATTAAATGGTTTATGGAGCGTTGTGATGAAAGCGGTCATGGAGCATTGTGATTAAAGGGATCATGTATCATTGTGATAACAAGGGCATGTAGCATTGTGATGAGCATTGGCATGCAGCCTTGAGATAAATGGGATACTGGAGCGTTGTGAGGAAACGGGCCATTGAGCATTGCGACGGCAAGGGCATGGAACATTGTGATGACAAGTGGCATGGAGCATTGTGATGAAAGAGGTATTAGAGCATTGTGAGGAAATGGTACATGGATCATTGTGATTACAGGGATCATAGAGCATTGTGATGACAAGGGTCATGGAGCATTGTGATGACAGGGTCATGGAGCATAGAGATGACAAGGGCCATGGAGAATAGTGATGACAGTGGTCATCTGTACTTGTGATAAAAGGGGTCATGGAGCGTTGAGATAAGATGGGTCATGGGCCATTGTGATGACAAGGATCACTGAGCATTGTGATGAAAGGTGTCATGGAGCATTGTGATGAAAAGCGCTATGGAGCATTGTGATGACAAGGGCCATGGAACATTGTAATCAAATGGGTTATGGAACGGTGTGATGAAAGTGGTCATGGATCATTGTGATTACAAGTGTCCTGGAGCGTAGTGATGACATTTTCATGGAGCATTGTTATGACACAGGCATGGAGGATTGTGACGAGAAGAGTTCTGGAGCATTGAGATGACAAGGGTATGGAGCATTGTGATTACAGGGACCATGGAACATTTGATGACAAGTGCATGGAGCATTGTGATGACAAAGGGCATGGAACATGGTGATGAAAGTGGTACTAGAGAATTGTGATGACAGGGGTCATGGATCATTGTGATTACAGGGATCATGAAGCATTGTGATGACAAGGGTCATGGAGCATTGTGATGAGAGGGGTCATGGAGCATTGTGATGACAAGGGCCATGGAGCATTGTGATGACAGGGGTCATGGGTCATTGTGATGAAAGGGGGCATGGGACATTGTGATGACAGTGGGAATTGATCATTGTGATTACAGGGATCATGGAGCATTGTGATGACAGGGGCATGGAACATTGTGATGAAAGTGGTCATGGAGCATTGTGATGAAAGGGGTCAAGGGGCAAATTGATGACAATGGCTATGGGGCATTTTGATGAATGTGGTCATGGAGCACTGTGAGGCAAGTGGTCATGCAGCATTGTGATGAAAAGCGCATTGGAGCATTGTGATGACACAGGCCAAGGAGCATTGTGATCAAATGGGTTATGGAGCATTGTGATGAAAGTGGTCATGGAACATTTTTATGAAAGGGGACACGGAACACTGAGATAAAAGGGGTCATAGGACATTGTGATGTCAAGGGCCATGGAGCATTGTGATGAAAGGGTTCATGGAACACTGTAATTACAGGAGCCATGGAGAATTGTGAAGATAAAGGCCATGGAACATTGTGATGACAGGCATCATGGAGCACTGTGATAAAAGGAGTCATGGATCATTGCGATATCAGGGGTCATGTAGCATTGTGATGATAGAGGCATAGAGCATTGTGATGACAATGGTCATGGAGCATTGTGATGAAAGGGGACATGGAGCATTGAGATAAAAGGGGTCATGGGACATTGTGATGACAGGGGCCATGGAGCATTGTGATGAAAGGGATTATGGAGCACTGTAATTACAGTAGCCATGGAGAAATGTGAAGACAAAGGCCATGGAACATTGTGATGACAGGCATCATGGAGCATTGTGATGAAAGGGGTCATGGATCAATGCGATGTCAGGGGTCATGTAGCATTGTGATGACAATGGTCATGGAGCATTGTGAAGAAAGTAGTCATGGAGCATTGTGATGAAAAGTGCTATGAAGCATTGTGATGACAAGAGCCATGGAGCATTGTAATCAAATGGGTTATCGAGCATTGTGGTGAAAGTGGTCATGGAGGATTGTGATGAAATGGGACATGGAGCATTGTGATGAAAAGCACCATGGAGTATTGTGACGACAACAGTCTTGGAGCATTGTGATGACATTTTCATGGAGCATTGTGATGACATGGGCATGGAGATTTGTGATTACAGGGGCGATGGAGCATTTGATGACAAAGGCATGGACCATTGTGATGACAAGGGACACGGAGAAGTGTGATGAAAGTGGTCATGGAGCATTGTGATGAAAGGGGTCATGGATCATTGTGATTACTGGGATCATGGAGCATTGTGATGGCAAGGGTCATGAGGCATTGTGATGACTGGGTTCATGGAGCATTGCGATGACAAGGGGCATGTAACATTGTGATAACCTGAGTCATGTGGCATTGTGATGACAGGGGGCATGGAGCATTGTGATGAAAAGCGGCATGGAGCATTGTGATGAAAGGCGTCCTGGAGCGTTGTGAGGAAAGGGGTCATGGATCATTGTGATTACAGGGATCATGGAGCATTGTGATGACACGTGCCATGGAGCATTGTGATGACAGCTGTCATGGTGCATTGAGATAAAGGGGGTCATGGGACATTGTGATGACAAGGGCCATGGAGCATTGTGATGACAAAGGCATGGTGCATTGTGATGACCAAGCCATGGAGCATTGTGATGAAAGGGGTAATGGAGCATTGTGGGGAAAACTGTCATGGATCATTGTGATTACAGGGTTCATGGAGCATTGTGATGACAAGTGTCATGGAGCATTGTGATGACAAGTGTCATGGAGCATTGAGATAAAGGGGGTCATCAGAAATTGTGATGACAAGGGCCATGGAGCTTTGTGATGACAAGGGTCATGGAGCATTGTGATGACAGGAGTCATTGGGCATTGTGATGACAGTGGGCATGGAGCATTTTAATGAATGGGTTCATGAAGCACTGTGATTAGAGGCGACATGGAGCATTGTGATGACCAAGCCATAGAGCATTGTGATGAAAGGTGCCATGGAGCATTGTGATGACAAGAGTCCTGGAGCATTGTGATGACATTTTCATGGAGCATTGGGATGACACGGGCATGGAGAATTGTGATGAGAAGTGTGCTGGAGTATTGTGATGACAAGGGCATGGAGCATTGTGATTACAGGGGCCATAGAGCGTTGTGATGACAAGGATATGGAGCATTGTGATGAAAAGGGGCATGGAGCATTATGATGAATGTGATACTGGAGCATTTTGATGAAAGGGGTCATGGATGTTTGTGATTACAGGGATCATGAAGCATTGTGATGGCAGGGGTCATGGGGCATTGTGAAGACAAGGGTCATGGAACATTGTGATGGCAAGAGCCATGAGGCATTGTGATGACAGGGATCATGGGGCATAGTGATGACAGGGTGCGTGGAGCATTGTGATGAAAGTGGTCATGGAGCATTGTGATGACAGTGCTCATTGAGCATTGTGAGGACACGGTCATGGAGCCTTGTGATGAGATAACTTCTGGAGCATTTTGATGCCAAGGGCCATGGAGCATTGGTGATGATATGACTTCTGGAGATTGTGATGACAAGGGCATGGTGCATTGTGATGAGAAGTGGCATGGAGCACTGCGATGAAAGGGGTAATGGAGCATTGTGCGGAAAGGTGTTATGGATCATTGTGATGACAGAGGTCATGGAGCATTGCGATGAAAGGGTCATTGTGCCTTGTTATGACAAGAGCCATGGAGTATTGTTATTAAATGGGTTATGGACCATTGTGATGAAAGTGGTCATGGAGCATTGTGAGGAAAAGCGCCATGGAGCATTGTGATGACAAGAGTCCGGGAGCATTCTGATGACACTGTCATGGAGAATTGGGATGACACAGGCATGGAGAATTGTGATGAGAAGTGTTCTGGAGCATTGTGATGACAGAGGCATGGAGCATTGTGTTTAAAGGGTCCATGGAGCACTGTGATTAAAGGGATCATGGGTCATTGTGATGACCAGGGCAGGTAGCATTGTGATGACCATTGGCATGGAGCCTTGTGATGAATGGGATACTGGAGCATTGTGAGGAAACAGGCCATTGAGCATTGTGATGACAAGTGGCATGGAGCATTGTGATGGAAGTAGTATTGGAGCATTGTGAGGAAATGGTACATGGATCGTTGTGATTACAGGGATCATGGAGCATTGTGATGACAAGGGTCATGGTGCATTGTGATGACAGGAGTCATGGAGCATAGAGATGACAACGGACATGGAGCATAGTGATGACAGTGGTCATCTGTCCTTGTGATGAAAGGGGTCATGGAACACTGTGATTAAAGGGGCCATGGAGCATTGTGATGACAAAGGCCATGGAACATTGTGATGACAGGTATCATGGAGCATTGTGATGAGAGGTTATGGGGCATTGTTATGACAGTGGTCATGGAGCATTGCGATGATAGGGGCAGGGAACATTGTGATGACAAAAGCCATGGAGCATTGCGATTACAGGGGTCATGGAACATTTTGATGATGGGGCATGGAGCATTGTGATGACACTGCTCATAGACCATTGTGATGAATGGGGTCATGGAGCTTTGAGATAAAATGGGTCATGGGACTTTGTGACAACAAGGGTCATGGAGCATTTGATGGTAAGGGAATGTAGCATTGTGATGACATGACTTCTGGAGATTTTGGATGACAAGGGCATGGAGAATTTTGATTACTGGGGCCATGGAGCATTGTGATGAAAAGGGCAGGGAACATTGTGATGAAAAGAGGAGTGGAGCATTGTGATGAGAGGCGTACTGGAGAATTGTGAGGAAAGATGTCATGGATCATTGTGATTACAGCGATCATGGAGCATTGTGATGACAGGGTTCATGGAGCATTGTGATGAAAAGGGCCATGGAGCATTGTGATCACAGGGGTCATGGAGCATTGTGATGATAGGGCCATGGAGAATTGTGATGACAATGGTCATGGAGCATAGTGATGAAAGGGGTCATGGAGCATTGAGGTAAAGTGGGTCATGGGACATTGTTATGACAAGGGCCATGGAGCATTGTGATCAAATGGTTATGGAGCATTGTGATGAAAGTGGTCATAGAGCACTGAGATAAAAGGGGTCATGGGACATTGTAATGACAAGGGCCATGGAGCATTGTGATGAAAGAGTTCATGGAGCGTTGTGATGAAAGTGGTCATAGATAATTGTGATGAAATGCGCAATGGAGTATTGTGATGACAAGAGTTCTGGAGCATTGTGATGACATTTTCATGGAGCATTCTGATGACACGGGCATGGAGAATTGTGATGAGAAGAGTTCTGGAGCATTGTGATGACAAGGGCATGGAGCATTGTGATGAAAGGGGTCATGGATCATTGTGATTACAGGGATCATGGAGCTTGTGATGACAAGGTTCATGGAGCATTGTGATGACAGAAGTCAAACAGCATTGTGATGACAAGGGCCATGGAGCATTGTGATGACAGGGGTCATGGGGCATTGTGATGACAGCGGGCATGGATCATTGTGATTACAGGGATCATGGAGGATTGCGATGAGATGGGGCTTGGAACATTGTAATGAAAGTGGTCATGGAGCTTTGTGATGAAAGGGGTCATGGGGCAAATTGATGAAAATGGCTATGGGGCAGTGTGATGAAAGTAGTCATGGAGCACTGTGAGGCAAGCGGTCATGGAACATTGTGATGACAAGGGCCATGGAGCATTGTGATTAAATGGGTTATGGAGCGCTGTGATGAAAGTGGTCATTGAGCATTGTGATGAAAAGCGCCATGGAGCATTGTGATGACAAAAGTCATGGAGCATTGTGTTGACAGGTGTCATGGAGCATTGTGATGACAGTGGTCATGCATCTTTGTGAAGAAAGGGGTAATGGAGCACTGTAATTACAGGGGTAATGGAGAACTGTGATGACAAAGGCCATGGAGCATTTTGACCACAATGGTCATGGAGCATTGTGATGAAAGGTGTCATGAAGCATTGTGGTGAAAGGGATCATGAGATATTGTGATGAAAAGCCCCAGGGAGCATAGTGATGATAAGGGGCCTGGAGCATTGTTATGACACGGGCATGGATCATTGTGATGACAAGGGTTCTGGAACAGTGTCATGAAAAGGGCTTGGAGCATTATGATTACAGGGGCCATGAAGCATTGTGATGAAAAAAGCCATGTAGCATTGTGATGACAGGTGTCATGAGCATTGTGATGAAAAGTGCATGGAGCATTGTGATGAAAAATGGCATGGAGGATTGTGATGACAAAGGGCATGGATCATTGTGGTGAATGGGTTCATGGATGATTCTGACTAAAACAAACGTGGAGCATTGTGATGACAGGGTTCATGGAGCATTGTGATCACAATGGCCATGGAGCATTATGATGACAGATGTCATGTGGCAATGTGATGAAAGTTGTCATAGAAAAACGTGATTACAGGGACCATTGAGCATTGTGATGAAAAAAGTCATGGTGCATTGTGATGACAGGTGTCATGGAGCATTGTGATGAAAAGGGTCAGGGGGAATTGTAATGACAAGGGCCATGGAGCATTGTGATGAAAGGTTTGAGCGAGGATTCTGATGAAACTGGTCATTGTGCATTGTGATGACAAAGGCCATGGAACATTGTGAAGACATGGATCATGGACATCTTTGATGACATGGGCATGGAGCATTGTGATGACAAGAGTTCTGGAGCATTGTCATGACAAGGGCATGGAGCATTGTGTTCACAGGTGCCATGGAGCATTGTGATGACAACAGCATGGAGCACAGTGATGACAAGTAGCATGGAACATTGTGATGAAAGGGGTACTGGAAATTTGTGAGGAAAGGGGTCATGGATTATTGTGAATACAGGGATCATGGAGCTTTGTGATGATAAGGGTTATGGAGCATTGTGATGACAGGTGTCATGGAGCATTGTGATCACAAGGACCATGGAGTATTGTGATGACAGGTGTCATGGGGAATTGTGATGACAGAGGTCATGGAGCATTGTGATGAAAGGGGTCAAGGAACACTGTGATTACAGAGGCCATGGAGCACTGTGATGAGAAAGGCCATGGAGCATAGTGATGACAGGTGTCATGGAGCATTGGGATGACTATGGTCATGGAGCATTGTGTTGAAAATTGTCATGGAGCATTGTGATGTAAAGCACCAGGGAGCATTGTGATGACATAGGTCATGGGGCTTGGTGATGACAGGGTTCATAGAACATTGTGATGAAAGTGGTCAAGGAGCATTGTGATGACAGTGTTCATTGAGCATTGTGATAACACAGTCATGGATACTTGTGATTACAGGGGCCAAGGAACATTGTGATGACAAGGGCATGGTGCATTGTGATTACAGGGGAAATGGAGCATTGTGCTGACAAGGGTATGGAGCATTATGATTACAGGGGACCAGGAGCATTGTGATCACATGGGCAGTGAATATTGTGATGACAGGGGTCATGGAGCACTGTGATGAAAAGTGTCATGGAACATTGTGATGACAGGGATCATGGAGCATTGTGATGAGAGGGGCCTTGGAGCATTATGATGATAGGCGTCATGGGGTATTGTGATGAGAGTTGTCATAGAGCATTGTGATGAAAGGGATCATGGAGCGATGTGATTACAGGGGCCATGGCACATTGTGAATGCATAGGCCATGGAGCAATGAAATGACAGGAGTCAAGGAGCATTGTGGTGTAAGTTGTCATGGAGCATTGTGATGACAATTGTCCATGAACATTGTGATGACATGGTTTATGGAGCATTGTGATGACAAATGCCATGGCGAATTGTGATGACAGGTGTCATGGGGCATTGTGATGACAGTGGTCATATAGAATTGTGTTGAAAGGTATCATGGAGGACTCTGATGACAGGGGCCGTGGAGCACTGTGATGAGAGTGGTCATCTAGAAGTGTGATGAAATATACCAGGGAGCATATTGATGAGAGGGGTCGTGGAGCACCGCAATTACAGGGGCCATGGAGCATTGTGAATACAAAGGTCATAGAGCATTGAGATGACAGGGGTCATGGATCATTGTGATGACAAGGGTCCCGGAACCTCGTGACGAAACGGTTCATGGAACATTGTGATGACAAAGTTCATCAAGCATTGTGATGACAAGGGTCATGGAGCATTGTGATGACAAAGGCCATGGAATATTTTGATGACACGAATTCTGGAGCACTGTGATGACAAGCGCATGGAACATTGTGATTATAGGGACCATGGAGCATTGTGATGACAAGGGTCTTCGAGCATTGTGATGACAGGGGTCATGGAGCATTGTGATGAAGGGGATCATGGAGCAATATGATTACAGGGGCCATGGAGCATTTTGAATGCATAGGCCATGGAGCACAGTGATGACAGGGGTCATGGAGCATTCTGATGAATGTGGTCATAGTTCATTGTGATGATAAGTGTCCAGGAACAGTGTGATGACATGGAACATGGAGCATTGTGATGACAAGGGCCATGGCGAATTGTGATGACAGGTGTCATGGGGCATTGTGATGACAGTGGTCATCTAGAATTGTGATGAAAGGTAACATGGAGCACTGTGATAATAGGGGCCATGGAGCATTGTGATGACAAAGGCCCTGGAGCATTCTGATGACAGGTGCCATGCAGCATTGAGATGAAACGGGTCATGGATCATTGTGATGACAGGTGTCATGGAGCATTGTTATGAAAGGGGTCATGGAGCACTGTGATTAAATGGATCCTGGGCCATTGTGATGATAAGAGCATGTATAATTTTGATGACAAGTGGTATAGAGACTTGTGATGAACGGGGTACTGGAGCATTGTGAGGAAACGTGCCATGGAGCATTATGATTATAAGGCATGGAGCATTGTGATAACAAGTGATATGAGCATTGTGATGAAAGAGGTATTGGAGCATTGTGAGGAAAGGGGTCATGGATCATTGTGATTACTCGGATCATGGAGCATTGTGATGAAAGAGGTATTGGAGCATTGTGAGGAAAGGGGTCATGGATCATTGTGATTACTCGGATCATGGAGCATTGTGATGACCGTGGTCATGGAGCATTGTGAAGACAAAGGAATGGAGCATTGTGATGACATGACTTCTGGAGCATTTTGATGACAAGGGCATGGAGAATTGTGATTACAGGGGCCATGGTGCCTTGTGATGACAACTGCATTTAGCATTGTGATGAAAGACGAACTGGAGCCTTGTGAAGAAAGGTGTCATGGGTCATTGTGATTACAGCGATCATGGAACATTGTGATGACAGTGGTCATGGAGCATTGTAATGACAGGGGCAATGGGGCATTGTGATGACAGTGGTCATGGAGCATTGTGATGAAAGGGGTCATGGAGCACTGTGATTACAGGGGCCATGTATAATTGTGATGACAAAGGCCATGGAGCATTGTGATGACAGTTGTCATGGATCATTGTGTTGAAAGGGGCATGGAGCATTGTGACGACAATGGTCATGGAGCATTGTGATTACTGGTATAATGGAGCATTGTTATGAAGAAGTTCATGGGGCAGTGTAATGACAAGTATCATGGAATATGTGATGAAAGGAGTCATGGAGCATTGTGATTAAATGGATCATGAGGCATTTTGATGACAAGAGTCACGGAACATTGTGATCACAGGGGTCATGGAGCATTGTGATGATAGGGCCATGGAGAATTGTGATGACAATGGTCATGGAGCATAGTGATGAAAGGGGTCATGGAGCATTGAGGTAAAGTGGGTCATGGGACATTGTTATGACAAGGGCCATGGAGCATTGTGATCAAATGGTTATGGAGCATTGTGATGAAAGTGGTCATAGAGCACTGAGATAAAAGGGGTCATGGGACATTGTAATGACAAGGGTCATGGAGCATTGTGATGAAAGAGTTCATGGAGCGTTGTGATGAAAGTGGTCATAGATAATTGTGATGAAATGCGCAATGGAGTATTGTGATGACAAGAGTTCTGGAGCATTGTGATGACATTTTCATGGAGCATTCTGATGACACGGGCATGGAGAATTGTGATGAGAAGAGTTCTGGAGCATTGTGATGACAAGGGCATGGAGCATTGTGATGAAAGGGGTCATGGATCATTGTGATTACAGGGATCATGGAGCTTGTGATGACAAGGTTCATGGAGCATTGTGATGACAGAAGTCAAACAGCATTGTGATGACAAGGGCCATGGAGCATTGTGATGACAGGGGTCATGGGGCATTGTGATGACAGCGGGCATGGATCATTGTGATTACAGGGATCATGGAGGATTGCGATGAGATGGGGCTTGGAACATTGTAATGAAAGTGGTCATGGAGCTTTGTGATGAAAGGGGTCATGGGGCAAATTGATGAAAATGGCTATGGGGCAGTGTGATGAAAGTAGTCATGGAGCACTGTGAGGCAAGCGGTCATGGAACATTGTGATGACAAGGGCCATGGAGCATTGTGATTAAATGGGTTATGGAGCGCTGTGATGAAAGTGGTCATTGAGCATTGTGATGAAAAGTGTCATGGAGCATTGTGATGACGAAAGTCATGGAGCATTGTGTTGACAGGTGTCATGGAGCATTGTGATGACAGTGGTCATGCATCTTTGTGAAGAAAGGGGTAATGGAGCACTGTAATTACAGGGGTAATGGAGAACTGTGATGACAAAGGCCATGGAGCATTTTGACCACAATGGTCATGGAGCATTGTGATGAAAGGTGTCATGAAGCATTGTGGTGAAAGGGATCATGAGATATTGTGATGAAAAGCCCCAGGGAGCATAGTGATGATAAGGGGCCTGGAGCATTGTTATGACACGGGCATGGATCATTGTGATGACAAGGGTTCTGGAACAGTGTCATGAAAAGGGCTTGGAGCATTATGATTACAGGGGCCATGAAGCATTGTGTTGAAAAAAGCCATGTAGCATTGTGATGACAGGTGTCATGAGCATTGTGATGAAAAGTGCATGGAGCATTGTGATGAAAAATGGCATGGAGGATTGTGATGACAAAGGGCATGGATCATTGTGGTGAATGGGTTCATGGATGATTCTGACTAAAACAAACGTGGAGCATTGTGATGACAGGGTTCATGGAGCATTGTGATCACAATGGCCATGGAGCATTATGATGACAGATGTCATGTGGCAATGTGATGAAAGTTGTCATAGAAAAACGTGATTACAGGGACCATTGAGCATTGTGATGAAAAAAGTCATGGTGCATTGTGATGACAGGTGTCATGGAGCATTGTGATGAAAAGGGTCAGGGGGAATTGTAATGACAAGGGCCATGGAGCATTGTGATGAAAGGTTTGAGCGAGGATTCTGATGAAACTGGTCATTGTGCATTGTGATGACAAAGGCCATGGAACATTGTGAAGACATGGATCATGGACATCTTTGATGACATGGGCATGGAGCATTGTGATGACAAGAGTTCTGGAGCATTGTCATGACAAGGGCATGGAGCATTGTGTTCACAGGTGCCATGGAGCATTGTGATGACAACAGCATGGAGCACAGTGATGACAAGTAGCATGGAACATTGTGATGAAAGGGGTACTGGAAATTTGTGAGGAAAGGGGTCATGGATTATTGTGAATACAGGGATCATGGAGCTTTGTGATGATAAGGGTTATGGAGCATTGTGATGACAGGTGTCATGGAGCATTGTGATCACAAGGACCATGGAGTATTGTGATGACAGGTGTCATGGGGAATTGTGATGACAGAGGTCATGGAGCATTGTGATGAAAGGGATCAAGGAACACTGTGATTACAGAGGCCATGGAGCACTGTGATGAGAAAGGCCATGGAGCATAGTGATGACAGGTGTCATGGAGCATTGGGATGACTATGGTCATGGAGCATTGTGTTGAAAATTGTCATGGAGCATTGTGATGTAAAGCACCAGGGAGCATTGTGATGACATAGGTCATGGGGCTTGGTGATGACAGGGTTCATAGAACATTGTGATGAAAGTGGTCAAGGAGCATTGTGATGACAGTGTTCATTGAGCATTGTGATAACACAGTCATGGATACTTGTGATTACAGGGGCCAAGGAACATTGTGATGACAAGGGCATGGTGCATTGTGATTACAGGGGAAATGGAGCATTGTGCTGACAAGGGTATGGAGCATTATGATTACAGGGGACCAGGAGCATTGTGATCACATGGGCAGTGAATATTGTGATGACAGGGGTCATGGAGCACTGTGATGAAAAGTGTCATGGAACATTGTGATGACAGGGATCATGGAGCATTGTGATGAGAGGGGCCTTGGAGCATTATGATGATAGGCGTCATGGGGTATTGTGATGAGAGTTGTCATAGAGCATTGTGATGAAAGGGATCATGGAGCGATGTGATTACAGGGGCCATGGCACATTGTGAATGCATAGGCCATGGAGCAATGAAATGACAGGAGTCAAGGAGCATTGTGGTGTAAGTTGTCATGGAGCATTGTGATGACAATTGTCCATGAACATTGTGATGACATGGTTTATGGAGCATTGTGATGACAAATGCCATGGCGAATTGTGATGACAGGTGTCATGGGGCATTGTGATGACAGTGGTCATATAGAATTGTGTTGAAAGGTATCATGGAGGACTCTGATGACAGGGGCCGTGGAGCACTGTGATGAGAGTGGTCATCTAGAAGTGTGATGAAATATACCAGGGAGCATATTGATGAGAGGGGTCGTGGAGCACCGCAATTACAGGGGCCATGGAGCATTGTGAATACAAAGGTCATAGAGCATTGAGATGACAGGGGTCATGGATCATTGTGATGACAAGGGTCCCGGAACCTCGTGACGAAACGGTTCATGGAACATTGTGATGACAAAGTTCATCAAGCATTGTGATGACAAGGGTCATGGAGCATTGTGATGACAAAGGCCATGGAATATTTTGATGACACGAATTCTGGAGCACTGTGATGACAAGCGCATGGAACATTGTGATTATAGGGACCATGGAGCATTGTGATGACAAGGGTCTTCGAGCATTGTGATGACAGGGGTCATGGAGCATTGTGATGAAGGGGATCATGGAGCAATATGATTACAGGGGCCATGGAGCATTTTGAATGCATAGGCCATGGAGCACAGTGATGACAGGGGTCATGGAGCATTCTGATGAATGTGGTCATAGTTCATTGTGATGATAAGTGTCCAGGAACAGTGTGATGACATGGAACATGGAGCATTGTGATGACAAGGGCCATGGCGAATTGTGATGACAGGTGTCATGGGGCATTGTGATGACAGTGGTCATCTAGAATTGTGATGAAAGGTAACATGGAGCACTGTGATAATAGGGGCCATGGAGCATTGTGATGACAAAGGCCCTGGAGCATTCTGATGACAGGTGCCATGCAGCATTGAGATGAAACGGGTCATGGATCATTGTGATGACAGGTGTCATGGAGCATTGTTATGAAAGGGGTCATGGAGCACTGTGATTAAATGGATCCTGGGCCATTGTGATGATAAGAGCATGTATAATTTTGATGACAAGTGGTATAGAGACTTGTGATGAACGGGGTACTGGAGCATTGTGAGGAAACGTGCCATGGAGCATTATGATTATAAGGCATGGAGCATTGTGATAACAAGTGACATGAGCATTGTGATGAAAGAGGTATTGGAGCATTGTGAGGAAAGGGGTCATGGATCATTGTGATTACTCGGATCATGGAGCATTGTGATGAAAGAGGTATTGGAGCATTGTGAGGAAAGGGGTCATGGATCATTGTGATTACTCGGATCATGGAGCATTGTGATGAAAGAGGTATTGGAGCATTGTGAGGAAAGGGGTCATGGATCATTGTGATTACTCGGATCATGGAGCATTGTGATGACCGTGGTCATGGAGCATTGTGAAGACAAAGGAATGGAGCATTGTGATGACATGACTTCTGGAGCATTTTGATGACAAGGGCATGGAGAATTGTGATTACAGGGGCCATGGTGCCTTGTGATGACAACTGCATTTAGCATTGTGATGAAAGACGAACTGGAGCCTTGTGAAGAAAGGTGTCATGGGTCATTGTGATTACAGCGATCATGGAACATTGTGATGACAGTGGTCATGGAGCATTGTAATGACAGGGGCAATGGGGCATTGTGATGACAGTGGTCATGGAGCATTGTGATGAAAGGGGTCATGGAGCACTGTGATTACAGGGGCCATGTATAATTGTGATGACAAAGGCCATGGAGCATTGTGATGACAGTTGTCATGGATCATTGTGTTGAAAGGGGCATGGAGCATTGTGACGACAATGGTCATGGAGCATTGTGATTACTGGTATAATGGAGCATTGTTATGAAGAAGTTCATGGGGCAGTGTAATGACAAGTATCATGGAATATGTGATGAAAGGAGTCATGGAGCATTGTGATTAAATGGATCATGAGGCATTTTGATGACAAGAGTCACGGAACATTGTGATGACAGGGATAATGGACCATTGTGATGACAAGGGCTATGGAGCATTGTGATGATTGGGGTCATGGGGCATGGTGATGACAGTGGTCATGGAGCATTGTGATTACTGGTATAATGGAGCATTGTTATGAAGAAGTTCATGGGGCAGTGTAATGACAAGTATCATGGAATATGTGATGAAAGGAGTCATGGAGCATTGTGATTAAATGGATCATGAGGCATTTTGATGAAAAGAGTCACGGAACATTGTGATGACAGGGATAATGGACCATTGTGATGACAAGGGCTATGGAGCATTGTGATGATTGGGGTCATGGGGCATGGTGATGACAGTGGTCATGGAGCATTGTGATTACTGGTATAATGGAGCATTGTTATGAAGAAGTTCATGGGGCAGTGTAATGACAAGTATCATGGAATATGTGATGAAAGGAGTCATGGAGCATTGTGATTAAATGGATCATGAGGCATTTTGATGACAAGAGTCACGGAACATTGTGATCACAGGGGTCATGGAGCATTGTGATGATAGGGCCATGGAGAATTGTGATGACAATGGTCATGGAGCATAGTGATGAAAGGGGTCATGGAGCATTGAGGTAAAGTGGGTCATGGGACATTGTTATGACAAGGGCCATGGAGCATTGTGATCAAATGGTTATGGAGCATTGTGATGAAAGTGGTCATAGAGCACTGAGATAAAAGGGGTCATGGGACATTGTAATGACAAGGGTCATGGAGCATTGTGATGAAAGAGTTCATGGAGCGTTGTGATGAAAGTGGTCATAGATAATTGTGAAGAAATGCGCAATGGAGTATTGTGATGACAAGAGTTCTGGAACATTGTGATGACATTTTCATGGAGCATTCTGATGACACGGGCATGGAGAATTGTGATGAGAAGAGTTCTGGAGCATTGTGATGACAAGGGCATGGAGCATTGTGATGAAAGGGGTCATGGATCATTGTGATTACAGGGATCATGGAGCTTGTGATGACAAGGTTCATGGAGCATTGTGATGACAGAAGTCAAACAGCATTGTGATGACAAGGGCCATGGAGCATTGTGATGACAGGGGTCATGGGGCATTGTGATGACAGCGGGCATGGATCATTGTGATTACAGGGATCATGGAGGATTGCGATGAGATGGGGCTTGGAACATTGTAATGAAAGTGGTCATGGAGCTTTGTGATGAAAGGGGTCATGGGGCAAATTGATGAAAATGGCTATGGGGCAGTGTGATGAAAGTAGTCATGGAGCACTGTGAGGCAAGCGGTCATGGAACATTGTGATGACAAGGGCCATGGAGCATTGTGATTAAATGGGTTATGGAGCGCTGTGATGAAAGTGGTCATTGAGCATTGTGATGAAAAGCGCCATGGAGCATTGTGATGACAAAAGTCATGGAGCATTGTGTTGACAGGTGTCATGGAGCATTGTGATGACAGTGGTCATGCATCTTTGTGAAGAAAGGGGTAATGGAGCACTGTAATTACAGGGGTAATGGAGAACTGTGATGACAAAGGCCATGGAGCATTTTGACCACAATGGTCATGGAGCATTGTGATGAAAGGTGTCATGAAGCATTGTGGTGAAAGGGATCATGAGATATTGTGATGAAAAGCCCCAGGGAGCATAGTGATGATAAGGGGCCTGGAGCATTGTTATGACACGGGCATGGATCATTGTGATGACAAGGGTTCTGGAACAGTGTCATGAAAAGGGCTTGGAGCATTATGATTACAGGGGCCATGAAGCATTGTGTCGAAAAAAGCCATGTAGCATTGTGATGACAGGTGTCATGAGCATTGTGATGAAAAGTGCATGGAGCATTGTGATGAAAAATGGCATGGAGGATTGTGATGACAAAGGGCATGGATCATTGTGGTGAATGGGTTCATGGATGATTCTGACTAAAACAAACGTGGAGCATTGTGATGACAGGGTTCATGGAGCATTGTGATCACAATGGCCATGGAGCATTATGATGACAGATGTCATGTGGCAATGTGATGAAAGTTGTCATAGAAAAACGTGATTACAGGGACCATTGAGCATTGTGATGAAAAAAGTCATGGTGCATTGTGATGACAGGTGTCATGGAGCATTGTGATGAAAAGGGTCAGGGGGAATTGTAATGACAAGGGCCATGGAGCATTGTGATGAAAGGTGTGAGCGAGGATTCTGATGAAACTGGTCATTGTGCATTGTGATGACAAAGGCCATGGAACATTGTGAAGACATGGATCATGGACATCTTTGATGACATGGGCATGGAGCATTGTGATGACAAGAGTTCTGGAGCATTGTCATGACAAGGGCATGGAGCATTGTGTTCACAGGTGCCATGGAGCATTGTGATGACAACAGCATGGAGCACAGTGATGACAAGTAGCATGGAACATTGTGATGAAAGGGGTACTGGAAATTTGTGAGGAAAGGGGTCATGGATTATTGTGAATACAGGGATCATGGAGCTTTGTGATGATAAGGGTTATGGAGCATTGTGATGACAGGTGTCATGGAGCATTGTGATCACAAGGACCATGGAGTATTGTGATGACAGGTGTCATGGGGAATTGTGATGACAGAGGTCATGGAGCATTGTGATGAAAGGGGTCAAGGAACACTGTGATTACAGAGGCCATGGAGCACTGTGATGAGAAAGGCCATGGAGCATAGTGATGACAGGTGTCATGGAGCATTGGGATGACTATGGTCATGGAGCATTGTGTTGAAAATTGTCATGGAGCATTGTGATGTAAAGCACCAGGGAGCATTGTGATGACATAGGTCATGGGGCTTGGTGATGACAGGGTTCATAGAACATTGTGATGAAAGTGGTCAAGGAGCATTGTGATGACAGTGTTCATTGAGCATTGTGATAACACAGTCATGGATACTTGTGATTACAGGGGCCAAGGAACATTGTGATGACAAGGGCATGGTGCATTGTGATTACAGGGGAAATGGAGCATTGTGCTGACAAGGGTATGGAGCATTATGATTACAGGGGACCAGGAGCATTGTGATCACATGGGCAGTGAATATTGTGATGACAGGGGTCATGGAGCACTGTGATGAAAAGTGTCATGGAACATTGTGATGACAGGGATCATGGAGCATTGTGATGAGAGGGGCCTTGGAGCATTATGATGATAGGCGTCATGGGGTATTGTGATGAGAGTTGTCATAGAGCATTGTGATGAAAGGGATCATGGAGCGATGTGATTACAGGGGCCATGGCACATTGTGAATGCATAGGCCATGGAGCAATGAAATGACAGGAGTCAAGGAGCATTGTGGTGTAAGTTGTCATGGAGCATTGTGATGACAATTGTCCATGAACATTGTGATGACATGGTTTATGGAGCATTGTGATGACAAATGCCATGGCGAATTGTGATGACAGGTGTCATGGGGCATTGTGATGACAGTGGTCATATAGAATTGTGTTGAAAGGTATCATGGAGGACTCTGA
Organism: Balaenoptera physalus; assembly: GCF_965194825.1. Lineage (NCBI taxonomy): Eukaryota > Metazoa > Chordata > Mammalia > Artiodactyla > Balaenopteridae > Balaenoptera > Balaenoptera physalus. Next base: position 2,778,582 of record NW_028126517.1, read on the forward strand.
TGACAGGGGCCGTGGAGCACTGTGATGAGAGTGGTCATCTAGAAGTGTGATGAAATATACCAGGGAGCATATTGATGAGAGGGGTCGTGGAGCACCGCAATTACAGGGGCCATGGAGCATTGTGAATACAAAGGTCATAGAGCATTGAGATGACAGGGGTCATGGATCATTGTGATGACAAGGGTCCCGGAACCTCGTGACGAAACGGTTCATGGAACATTGTGATGACAAAGTTCATCAAGCATTGTGATGACAAGGGTCATGGAGCATTGTGATGACAAAGGCCATGGAATATTTTGATGACACGAATTCTGGAGCACTGTGATGACAAGCGCATGGAACATTGTGATTATAGGGACCATGGAGCATTGTGATGACAAGGGTCTTCGAGCATTGTGATGACAGGGGTCATGGAGCATTGTGATGAAGGGGATCATGGAGCAATATGATTACAGGGGCCATGGAGCATTTTGAATGCATAGGCCATGGAGCACAGTGATGACAGGGGTCATGGAGCATTCTGATGAATGTGGTCATAGTTCATTGTGATGATAAGTGTCCAGGAACAGTGTGATGACATGGAACATGGAGCATTGTGATGACAAGGGCCATGGCGAATTGTGATGACAGGTGTCATGGGGCATTGTGATGACAGTGGTCATCTAGAATTGTGATGAAAGGTAACATGGAGCACTGTGATAATAGGGGCCATGGAGCATTGTGATGACAAAGGCCCTGGAGCATTCTGATGACAGGTGCCATGCAGCATTGAGATGAAACGGGTCATGGATCATTGTGATGACAGGTGTCATGGAGCATTGTTATGAAAGGGGTCATGGAGCACTGTGATTAAATGGATCCTGGGCCATTGTGATGATAAGAGCATGTATAATTTTGATGACAAGTGGTATAGAGACTTGTGATGAACGGGGTACTGGAGCATTGTGAGGAAACGTGCCATGGAGCATTATGATTATAAGGCATGGAGCATTGTGATAACAAGTGACATGAGCATTGTGATGAAAGAGGTATTGGAGCATTGTGAGGAAAGGGGTCATGGATCATTGTGATTACTCGGATCATGGAGCATTGTGATGAAAGAGGTATTGGAGCATTGTGAGGAAAGGGGTCATGGATCATTGTGATTACTCGGATCATGGAGCATTGTGATGACCGTGGTCATGGAGCATTGTGAAGACAAAGGAATGGAGCATTGTGATGACATGACTTCTGGAGCATTTTGATGACAAGGGCATGGAGAATTGTGATTACAGGGGCCATGGTGCCTTGTGATGACAACTGCATTTAGCATTGTGATGAAAGACGAACTGGAGCCTTGTGAAGAAAGGTGTCATGGGTCATTGTGATTACAGCGATCATGGAACATTGTGATGACAGTGGTCATGGAGCATTGTAATGACAGGGGCAATGGGGCATTGTGATGACAGTGGTCATGGAGCATTGTGATGAAAGGGGTCATGGAGCACTGTGATTACAGGGGCCATGTATAATTGTGATGACAAAGGCCATGGAGCATTGTGATGACAGTTGTCATGGATCATTGTGTTGAAAGGGGCATGGAGCATTGTGACGACAATGGTCATGGAGCATTGTGATTACTGGTATAATGGAGCATTGTTATGAAGAAGTTCATGGGGCAGTGTAATGACAAGTATCATGGAATATGTGATGAAAGGAGTCATGGAGCATTGTGATTAAATGGATCATGAGGCATTTTGATGACAAGAGTCACGGAACATTGTGATGACAGGGATAATGGACCATTGTGATGACAAGGGCTATGGAGCATTGTGATGATTGGGGTCATGGGGCATGGTGATGACAGTGGTCATGGAGCATTGTGATTACTGGTATAATGGAGCATTGTTATGAAGAAGTTCATGGGGCAGTGTAATGACAAGTATCATGGAATATGTGATGAAAGGAGTCATGGAGCATTGTGATTAAATGGATCATGAGGCATTTTGATGACAAGAGTCATGGAACATTGTGATCACAGGGGTCATGGAGCATTGTGATGATAGGGCCATGGAGAATTGTGATGACAATGGTCATGGAGCATAGTGATGAAAGGGGTCATGGAGCATTGAGGTAAAGTGGGTCATGGGACATTGTTATGACAAGGGCCATGGAGCATTGTGATCAAATGGTTATGGAGCATTGTGATGAAAGTGGTCATAGAGCACTGAGATAAAAGGGGTCATGGGACATTGTAATGACAAGGGTCATGGAGCATTGTGATGAAAGAGTTCATGGAGCGTTGTGATGAAAGTGGTCATAGATAATTGTGATGAAATGCGCAATGGAGTATTGTGATGACAAGAGTTCTGGAGCATTGTGATGACATTTTCATGGAGCATTCTGATGACACGGGCATGGAGAATTGTGATGAGAAGAGTTCTGGAGCATTGTGATGACAAGGGCATGGAGCATTGTGATGAAAGGGGTCATGGATCATTGTGATTACAGGGATCATGGAGCTTGTGATGACAAGGTTCATGGAGCATTGTGATGACAGAAGTCAAACAGCATTGTGATGACAAGGGCCATGGAGCATTGTGATGACAGGGGTCATGGGGCATTGTGATGACAGCGGGCATGGATCATTGTGATTACAGGGATCATGGAGGATTGCGATGAGATGGGGCTTGGAACATTGTAATGAAAGTGGTCATGGAGCTTTGTGATGAAAGGGGTCATGGGGCAAATTGATGAAAATGGCTATGGGGCAGTGTGATGAAAGTAGTCATGGAGCACTGTGAGGCAAGCGGTCATGGAACATTGTGATGACAAGGGCCATGGAGCATTGTGATTAAATGGGTTATGGAGCGCTGTGATGAAAGTGGTCATTGAGCATTGTGATGAAAAGCGCCATGGAGCATTGTGATGACAAAAGTCATGGAGCATTGTGTTGACAGGTGTCATGGAGCATTGTGATGACAGTGGTCATGCATCTTTGTGAAGAAAGGGGTAATGGAGCACTGTAATTACAGGGGTAATGGAGAACTGTGATGACAAAGGCCATGGAGCATTTTGACCACAATGGTCATGGAGCATTGTGATGAAAGGTGTCATGAAGCATTGTGGTGAAAGGGATCATGAGATATTGTGATGAAAAGCCCCAGGGAGCATAGTGATGATAAGGGGCCTGGAGCATTGTTATGACACGGGCATGGATCATTGTGATGACAAGGGTTCTGGAACAGTGTCATGAAAAGGGCATGGAGCATTATGATTACAGGGGCCATGAAGCATTGTGATGAAAAAAGCCATGTAGCATTGTGATGACAGGTGTCATGAGCATTGTGATGAAAAGTGCATGGAGCATTGTGATGAAAAATGGCATGGAGGATTGTGATGACAAAGGGCATGGATCATTGTGGTGAATGGGTTCATGGATGATTCTGACTAAAACAAACGTGGAGCATTGTGATGACAGGGTTCATGGAGCATTGTGATCACAATGGCCATGGAGCATTATGATGACAGATGTCATGTGGCAATGTGATGAAAGTTGTCATAGAAAAACGTGATTACAGGGACCATTGAGCATTGTGATGAAAAAAGTCATGGTGCATTGTGATGACAGGTGTCATGGAGCATTGTGATGAAAAGGGTCAGGGGGAATTGTAATGACAAGGGCCATGGAGCATTGTGATGAAAGGTGTGAGCGAGGATTCTGATGAAACTGGTCATTGTGCATTGTGATGACAAAGGCCATGGAACATTGTGAAGACATGGATCATGGACATCTTTGATGACATGGGCATGGAGCATTGTGATGACTAGAGTTCAGGAGCATTGTCATGACAAGGGCATGGAGCATTGTGTTCACAGGTGCCATGGAGCATTGTGATGACAACAGCATGGAGCACAGTGATGACAAGTAGCATGGAACATTGTGATGAAAGGGGTACTGGAAATTTGTGAGGAAAGGGGTCATGGATTATTGTGAATACAGGGATCATGGAGCTTTGTGATGATAAGGGTTATGGAGCATTGTGATGACAGGTGTCATGGAGCATTGTGATCACAAGGACCATGGAGTATTGTGATGACAGGTGTCATGGGGAATTGTGATGACAGAGGTCATGGAGCATTGTGATGAAAGGGGTCAAGGAACACTGTGATTACAGAGGCCATGGAGCACTGTGATGAGAAAGGCCATGGAGCATAGTGATGACAGGTGTCATGGAGCATTGGGATGACTATGGTCATGGAGCATTGTGTTGAAAATTGTCATGGAGCATTGTGATGTAAAGCACCAGGGAGCATTGTGATGACATAGGTCATGGGGCTTGGTGATGACAGGGTTCATAGAACATTGTGATGAAAGTGGTCAAGGAGCATTGTGATGACAGTGTTCATTGAGCATTGTGATAACACAGTCATGGATACTTGTGATTACAGGGGCCAAGGAACATTGTGATGACAAGGGCATGGTGCATTGTGATTACAGGGGAAATGGAGCATTGTGCTGACAAGGGTATGGAGCATTATGATTACAGGGGACCAGGAGCATTGTGATCACATGGGCAGTGAATATTGTGATGACAGGGGTCATGGAGCACTGTGATGAAAAGTGTCATGGAACATTGTGATGACAGGGATCATGGAGCATTGTGATGAGAGGGGCCTTGGAGCATTATGATGATAGGCGTCATGGGGTATTGTGATGAGAGTTGTCATAGAGCATTGTGATGAAAGGGATCATGGAGCGATGTGATTACAGGGGCCATGGCACATTGTGAATGCATAGGCCATGGAGCAATGAAATGACAGGAGTCAAGGAGCATTGTGGTGTAAGTTGTCATGGAGCATTGTGATGACAATTGTCCATGAACATTGTGATGACATGGTTTATGGAGCATTGTGATGACAAATGCCATGGCGAATTGTGATGACAGGTGTCATGGGGCATTGTGATGACAGTGGTCATATAGAATTGTGTTGAAAGGTATCATGGAGGACTCTGATGACAGGGGCCGTGGAGCACTGTGATGAGAGTGGTCATCTAGAAGTGTGATGAAATATACCAGGGAGCATATTGATGAGAGGGGTCGTGGAGCACCGCAATTACAGGGGCCATGGAGCATTGTGAATACAAAGGTCATAGAGCATTGAGATGACAGGGGTCATGGATCATTGTGATGACAAGGGTCCCGGAACCTCGTGACGAAACGGTTCATGGAACATTGTGATGACAAAGTTCATCAAGCATTGTGATGACAAGGGTCATGGAGCATTGTGATGACAAAGGCCATGGAATATTTTGATGACACGAATTCTGGAGCACTGTGATGACAAGCGCATGGAACATTGTGATTATAGGGACCATGGAGCATTGTGATGACAAGGGTCTTCGAGCATTGTGATGACAGGGGTCATGGAGCATTGTGATGAAGGGGATCATGGAGCATTGTGAATGCATAGGCCATGGAGCACAGTGATGACAGGGGTCATGGAGCATTCTGATGAATGTGGTCATAGTTCATTGTGATGATAAGTGTCCAGGAACAGTGTGATGACATGGAACATGGAGCATTGTGATGACAAGGGCCATGGCGAATTGTGATGACAGGTGTCATGGGGCATTGTGATGACAGTGGTCATCTAGAATTGTGATGAAAGGTAACATGGAGCACTGTGATAATAGGGGCCATGGAGCATTGTGATGACAAAGGCCCTGGAGCATTCTGATGACAGGTGCCATGCAGCATTGAGATGAAACGGGTCATGGATCATTGTGATGACAGGTGTCATGGAGCATTGTTATGAAAGGGGTCATGGAGCACTGTGATTAAATGGATCCTGGGCCATTGTGATGATAAGAGCATGTATAATTTTGATGACAAGTGGTATAGAGACTTGTGATGAACGGGGTACTGGAGCATTGTGAGGAAACGTGCCATGGAGCATTATGATTATAAGGCATGGAGCATTGTGATAACAAGTGACATGAGCATTGTGATGAAAGAGGTATTGGAGCATTGTGAGGAAAGGGGTCATGGATCATTGTGATTACTCGGATCATGGAGCATTGTGATGAAAGAGGTATTGGAGCATTGTGAGGAAAGGGGTCATGGATCATTGTGATTACTCGGATCATGGAGCATTGTGATGAAAGAGGTATTGGAGCATTGTGAGGAAAGGGGTCATGGATCATTGTGATTACTCGGATCATGGAGCATTGTGATGACCGTGGTCATGGAGCATTGTGAAGACAAAGGAATGGAGCATTGTGATGACATGACTTCTGGAGCATTTTGATGACAAGGGCATGGAGAATTGTGATTACAGGGGCCATGGTGCCTTGTGATGACAACTGCATTTAGCATTGTGATGAAAGACGAACTGGAGCCTTGTGAAGAAAGGTGTCATGGGTCATTGTGATTACAGCGATCATGGAACATTGTGATGACAGTGGTCATGGAGCATTGTAATGACAGGGGCAATGGGGCATTGTGATGACAGTGGTCATGGAGCATTGTGATGAAAGGGGTCATGGAGCACTGTGATTACAGGGGCCATGTATAATTGTGATGACAAAGGCCATGGAGCATTGTGATGACAGTTGTCATGGATCATTGTGTTGAAAGGGGCATGGAGCATTGTGACGACAATGGTCATGGAGCATTGTGATTACTGGTATAATGGAGCATTGTTATGAAGAAGTTCATGGGGCAGTGTAATGACAAGTATCATGGAATATGTGATGAAAGGAGTCATGGAGCATTGTGATTAAATGGATCATGAGGCATTTTGATGACAAGAGTCACGGAACATTGTGATGACAGGGATAATGGACCATTGTGATGACAAGGGCTATGGAGCATTGTGATGATTGGGGTCATGGGGCATGGTGATGACAGTGGTCATGGAGCATTGTGATTACTGGTATAATGGAGCATTGTTATGAAGAAGTTCATGGGGCAGTGTAATGACAAGTATCATGGAGCATGTGATGAAAGGGGTCATGGAGCATTGTGATTAAATGGATCATGAGGCATTTTGATGACAAGAGTCATGGAACATTGTGATCACAGGGGTCATGGAGCATTGTGATGATAGGGCCATGGAGAATTGTGATGACAATGGTCATGGAGCATAGTGATGAAAGGGGTCATGGAGCATTGAGGTAAAGTGGGTCATGGGACATTGTTATGACAAGGGCCATGGAGCATTGTGATCAAATGGTTATGGAGCATTGTGATGAAAGTGGTCATAGAGCACTGAGATAAAAGGGGTCATGGGACATTGTAATGACAAGGGTCATGGAGCATTGTGATGAAAGAGTTCATGGAGCGTTGTGATGAAAGTGGTCATAGATAATTGTGATGAAATGCGCAATGGAGTATTGTGATGACAAGAGTTCTGGAGCATTGTGATGACATTTTCATGGAGCATTCTGATGACACGGGCATGGAGAATTGTGATGAGAAGAGTTCTGGAGCATTGTGATGACAAGGGCATGGAGCATTGTGATGAAAGGGGTCATGGATCATTGTGATTACAGGGATCATGGAGCTTGTGATGACAAGGTTCATGGAGCATTGTGATGACAGAAGTCAAACAGCATTGTGATGACAAGGGCCATGGAGCATTGTGATGACAGGGGTCATGGGGCATTGTGATGACAGCGGGCATGGATCATTGTGATTACAGGGATCATGGAGGATTGCGATGAGATGGGGCTTGGAACATTGTAATGAAAGTGGTCATGGAGCTTTGTGATGAAAGGGGTCATGGGGCAAATTGATGAAAATGGCTATGGGGCAGTGTGATGAAAGTAGTCATGGAGCACTGTGAGGCAAGCGGTCATGGAACATTGTGATGACAAGGGCCATGGAGCATTGTGATTAAATGGGTTATGGAGCGCTGTGATGAAAGTGGTCATTGAGCATTGTGATGAAAAGCGCCATGGAGCATTGTGATGACAAAAGTCATGGAGCATTGTGTTGACAGGTGTCATGGAGCATTGTGATGACAGTGGTCATGCATCTTTGTGAAGAAAGGGGTAATGGAGCACTGTAATTACAGGGGTAATGGAGAACTGTGATGACAAAGGCCATGGAGCATTTTGACCACAATGGTCATGGAGCATTGTGATGAAAGGTGTCATGAAGCATTGTGGTGAAAGGGATCATGAGATATTGTGATGAAAAGCCCCAGGGAGCATAGTGATGATAAGGGGCCTGGAGCATTGTTATGACACGGGCATGGATCATTGTGATGACAAGGGTTCTGGAACAGTGTCATGAAAAGGGCTTGGAGCATTATGATTACAGGGGCCATGAAGCATTGTGATGAAAAAAGCCATGTAGCATTGTGATGACAGGTGTCATGAGCATTGTGATGAAAAGTGCATGGAGCATTGTGACGAAAAATAGCATGGAGGATTGTGATGACAAAGGGCATGGATCATTGTGGTGAATGGGTTCATGGATGATTCTGACTAAAACAAACGTGGAGCATTGTGATGACAGGGTTCATGGAGCATTGTGATCACAATGGCCATGGAGCATTATGATGACAGATGTCATGTGGCAATGTGATGAAAGTTGTCATAGAAAAACGTGATTACAGGGACCATTGAGCATTGTGATGAAAAAAGTCATGGTGCATTGTGATGACAGGTGTCATGGAGCATTGTGATGAAAAGGGTCAGGGGGAATTGTAATGACAAGGGCCATGGAGCATTGTGATGAAAGGTGTGAGCGAGGATTCTGATGAAACTGGTCATTGTGCATTGTGATGACAAAGGCCATGGAACATTGTGAAGACATGGATCATGGACATCTTTGATGACATGGGCATGGAGCATTGTGATGACTAGAGTTCAGGAGCATTGTCATGACAAGGGCATGGAGCATTGTGTTCACAGGTGCCATGGAGCATTGTGATGACAACAGCATGGAGCACAGTGATGACAAGTAGCATGGAACATTGTGATGAAAGGGGTACTGGAAATTTGTGAGGAAAGGGGTCATGGATTATTGTGAATACAGGGATCATGGAGCTTTGTGATGATAAGGGTTATGGAGCATTGTGATGACAGGTGTCATGGAGCATTGTGATCACAAGGACCATGGAGTATTGTGATGACAGGTGTCATGGGGAATTGTGATGACAGAGGTCATGGAGCATTGTGATGAAAGGGGTCAAGGAACACTGTGATTACAGAGGCCATGGAGCACTGTGATGAGAAAGGCCATGGAGCATAGTGATGACAGGTGTCATGGAGCATTGGGATGACTATGGTCATGGAGCATTGTGTTGAAAATTGTCATGGAGCATTGTGATGTAAAGCACCAGGGAGCATTGTGATGACATAGGTCATGGGGCTTGGTGATGACAGGGTTCATAGAACATTGTGATGAAAGTGGTCAAGGAGCATTGTGATGACAGTGTTCATTGAGCATTGTGATAACACAGTCATGGATACTTGTGATTACAGGGGCCAAGGAACATTGTGATGACAAGGGCATGGTGCATTGTGATTACAGGGGAAATGGAGCATTGTGCTGACAAGGGTATGGAGCATTATGATTACAGGGGACCAGGAGCATTGTGATCACATGGGCAGTGAATATTGTGATGACAGGGGTCATGGAGCACTGTGATGAAAAGTGTCATGGAACATTGTGATGACAGGGATCATGGAGCATTGTGATGAGAGGGGCCTTGGAGCATTATGATGATAGGCGTCATGGGGTATTGTGATGAGAGTTGTCATAGAGCATTGTGATGAAAGGGATCATGGAGCGATGTGATTACAGGGGCCATGGCACATTGTGAATGCATAGGCCATGGAGCAATGAAATGACAGGAGTCAAGGAGCATTGTGGTGTAAGTTGTCATGGAGCATTGTGATGACAATTGTCCATGAACATTGTGATGACATGGTTTATGGAGCATTGTGATGACAAATGCCATGGCGAATTGTGATGACAGGTGTCATGGGGCATTGTGATGACAGTGGTCATATAGAATTGTGTTGAAAGGTATCATGGAGGACTCTGATGACAGGGGCCGTGGAGCACTGTGATGAGAGTGGTCATCTAGAAGTGTGATGAAATATACCAGGGAGCATATTGATGAGAGGGGTCGTGGAGCACCGCAATTACAGGGGCCATGGAGCATTGTGAATACAAAGGTCATAGAGCATTGAGATGACAGGGGTCATGGATCATTGTGATGACAAGGGTCCCGGAACCTCGTGACGAAACGGTTCATGGAACATTGTGATGACAAAGTTCATCAAGCATTGTGATGACAAGGGTCATGGAGCATTGTGATGACAAAGGCCATGGAATATTTTGATGACACGAATTCTGGAGCACTGTGATGACAAGCGCATGGAACATTGTGATTATAGGGACCATGGAGCATTGTGATGACAAGGGTCTTCGAGCATTGTGATGACAGGGGTCATGGAGCATTGTGATGAAGGGGATCATGGAGCAATATGATTACAGGGGCCATGGAGCATTTTGAATGCATAGGCCATGGAGCACAGTGATGACAGGGGTCATGGAGCATTCTGATGAATGTGGTCATAGTTCATTGTGATGATAAGTGTCCAGGAACAGTGTGATGACATGGAACATGGAGCATTGTGATGACAAGGGCCATGGCGAATTGTGATGACAGGTGTCATGGGGCATTGTGATGACAGTGGTCATCTAGAATTGTGATGAAAGGTAACATGGAGCACTGTGATAATAGGGGCCATGGAGCATTGTGATGACAAAGGCCCTGGAGCATTCTGATGACAGGTGCCATGCAGCATTGAGATGAAACGGGTCATGGATCATTGTGATGACAGGTGTCATGGAGCATTGTTATGAAAGGGGTCATGGAGCACTGTGATTAAATGGATCCTGGGCCATTGTGATGATAAGAGCATGTATAATTTTGATGACAAGTGGTATAGAGACTTGTGATGAACGGGGTACTGGAGCATTGTGAGGAAACGTGCCATGGAGCATTATGATTATAAGGCATGGAGCATTGTGATAACAAGTGACATGAGCATTGTGATGAAAGAGGTATTGGAGCATTGTGAGGAAAGGGGTCATGGATCATTGTGATTACTCGGATCATGGAGCATTGTGATGAAAGAGGTATTGGAGCATTGTGAGGAAAGGGGTCATGGATCATTGTGATTACTCGGATCATGGAGCATTGTGATGAAAGAGGTATTGGAGCATTGTGAGGAAAGGGGTCATGGATCATTGTGATTACTCGGATCATGGAGCATTGTGATGACCGTGGTCATGGAGCATTGTGAAGACAAAGGAATGGAGCATTGTGATGACATGACTTCTGGAGCATTTTGATGACAAGGGCATGGAGAATTGTGATTACAGGGGCCATGGTGCCTTGTGATGACAACTGCATTTAGCATTGTGATGAAAGACGAACTGGAGCCTTGTGAAGAAAGGTGTCATGGGTCATTGTGATTACAGCGATCATGGAACATTGTGATGACAGTGGTCATGGAGCATTGTAATGACAGGGGCAATGGGGCATTGTGATGACAGTGGTCATGGAGCATTGTGATGAAAGGGGTCATGGAGCACTGTGATTACAGGGGCCATGTATAATTGTGATGACAAAGGCCATGGAGCATTGTGATGACAGTTGTCATGGATCATTGTGTTGAAAGGGGCATGGAGCATTGTGACGACAATGGTCATGGAGCATTGTGATTACTGGTATAATGGAGCATTGTTATGAAGAAGTTCATGGGGCAGTGTAATGACAAGTATCATGGAATATGTGATGAAAGGAGTCATGGAGCATTGTGATTAAATGGATCATGAGGCATTTTGATGACAAGAGTCACGGAACATTGTGATGACAGGGATAATGGACCATTGTGATGACAAGGGCTATGGAGCATTGTGATGATTGGGGTCATGGGGCATGGTGATGACAGTGGTCATGGAGCATTGTGATTACTGGTATAATGGAGCATTGTTATGAAGAAGTTCATGGGGCAGTGTAATGACAAGTATCATGGAGCATGTGATGAAAGGGGTCATGGAGCATTGTGATTAAATGGATCATGAGGCATTTTGATGACAAGAGTCATGGAACATTGTGATCACAGGGGTCATGGAGCATTGTGATGATAGGGCCATGGAGAATTGTGATGACAATGGTCATGGAGCATAGTGATGAAAGGGGTCATGGAGCATTGAGGTAAAGTGGGTCATGGGACATTGTTATGACAAGGGCCATGGAGCATTGTGATCAAATGGTTATGGAGCATTGTGATGAAAGTGGTCATAGAGCACTGAGATAAAAGGGGTCATGGGACATTGTAATGACAAGGGTCATGGAGCATTGTGATGAAAGAGTTCATGGAGCGTTGTGATGAAAGTGGTCATAGATAATTGTGATGAAATGCGCAATGGAGTATTGTGATGACAAGAGTTCTGGAGCATTGTGATGACATTTTCATGGAGCATTCTGATGACACGGGCATGGAGAATTGTGATGAGAAGAGTTCTGGAGCATTGTGATGACAAGGGCATGGAGCATTGTGATGAAAGGGGTCATGGATCATTGTGATTACAGGGATCATGGAGCTTGTGATGACAAGGTTCATGGAGCATTGTGATGACAGAAGTCAAACAGCATTGTGATGACAAGGGCCATGGAGCATTGTGATGACAGGGGTCATGGGGCATTGTGATGACAGCGGGCATGGATCATTGTGATTACAGGGATCATGGAGGATTGCGATGAGATGGGGCTTGGAACATTGTAATGAAAGTGGTCATGGAGCTTTGTGATGAAAGGGGTCATGGGGCAAATTGATGAAAATGGCTATGGGGCAGTGTGATGAAAGTAGTCATGGAGCACTGTGAGGCAAGCGGTCATGGAACATTGTGATGACAAGGGCCATGGAGCATTGTGATTAAATGGGTTATGGAGCGCTGTGATGAAAGTGGTCATTGAGCATTGTGATGAAAAGCGCCATGGAGCATTGTGATGACAAAAGTCATGGAGCATTGTGTTGACAGGTGTCATGGAGCATTGTGATGACAGTGGTCATGCATCTTTGTGAAGAAAGGGGTAATGGAGCACTGTAATTACAGGGGTAATGGAGAACTGTGATGACAAAGGCCATGGAGCATTTTGACCACAATGGTCATGGAGCATTGTGATGAAAGGTGTCATGAAGCATTGTGGTGAAAGGGATCATGAGATATTGTGATGAAAAGCCCCAGGGAGCATAGTGATGATAAGGGGCCTGGAGCATTGTTATGACACGGGCATGGATCATTGTGATGACAAGGGTTCTGGAACAGTGTCATGAAAAGGGCATGGAGCATTATGATTACAGGGGCCATGAAGCATTGTGATGAAAAAAGCCATGTAGCATTGTGATGACAGGTGTCATGAGCATTGTGATGAAAAGTGCATGGAGCATTGTGATGAAAAATGGCATGGAGGATTGTGATGACAAAGGGCATGGATCATTGTGGTGAATGGGTTCATGGATGATTCTGACTAAAACAAACGTGGAGCATTGTGATGACAGGGTTCATGGAGCATTGTGATCACAATGGCCATGGAGCATTATGATGACAGATGTCATGTGGCAATGTGATGAAAGTTGTCATAGAAAAACGTGATTACAGGGACCATTGAGCATTGTGATGAAAAAAGTCATGGTGCATTGTGATGACAGGTGTCATGGAGCATTGTGATGAAAAGGGTCAGGGGGAATTGTAATGACAAGGGCCATGGAGCATTGTGATGAAAGGTGTGAGCGAGGATTCTGATGAAACTGGTCATTGTGCATTGTGATGACAAAGGCCATGGAACATTGTGAAGACATGGATCATGGACATCTTTGATGACATGGGCATGGAGCATTGTGATGACAAGAGTTCTGGAGCATTGTCATGACAAGGGCATGGAGCATTGTGTTCACAGGTGCCATGGAGCATTGTGATGACAACAGCATGGAGCACAGTGATGACAAGTAGCATGGAACATTGTGATGAAAGGGGTACTGGAAATTTGTGAGGAAAGGGGTCATGGATTATTGTGAATACAGGGATCATGGAGCTTTGTGATGATAAGGGTTATGGAGCATTGTGATGACAGGTGTCATGGAGCATTGTGATCACAAGGACCATGGAGTATTGTGATGACAGGTGTCATGGGGAATTGTGATGACAGAGGTCATGGAGCATTGTGATGAAAGGGGTCAAGGAACACTGTGATTACAGAGGCCATGGAGCACTGTGATGAGAAAGGCCATGGAGCATAGTGATGACAGGTGTCATGGAGCATTGGGATGACTATGGTCGTGGAGCATTGTGTTGAAAATTGTCATGGAGCATTGTGATGTAAAGCACCAGGGAGCATTGTGATGACATAGGTCATGGGGCTTGGTGATGACAGGGTTCATAGAACATTGTGATGAAAGTGGTCAAGGAGCATTGTGATGACAGTGTTCATTGAGCATTGTGATAACACAGTCATGGATACTTGTGATTACAGGGGCCAAGGAACATTGTGATGACAAGGGCATGGTGCATTGTGATTACAGGGGAAATGGAGCATTGTGCTGACAAGGGTATGGAGCATTATGATTACAGGGGACCAGGAGCATTGTGATCACATGGGCAGTGAATATTGTGATGACAGGGGTCATGGAGCACTGTGATGAAAAGTGTCATGGAACATTGTGATGACAGGGATCATGGAGCATTGTGATGAGAGGGGCCTTGGAGCATTATGATGATAGGCGTCATGGGGTATTGTGATGAGAGTTGTCATAGAGCATTGTGATGAAAGGGATCATGGAGCGATGTGATTACAGGGGCCATGGCACATTGTGAATGCATAGGCCATGGAGCAATGAAATGACAGGAGTCAAGGAGCATTGTGGTGTAAGTTGTCATGGAGCATTGTGATGACAATTGTCCATGAACATTGTGATGACATGGTTTATGGAGCATTGTGATGACAAATGCCATGGCGAATTGTGATGACAGGTGTCATGGGGCATTGTGATGACAGTGGTCATATAGAATTGTGTTGAAAGGTATCATGGAGGACTCTGATGACAGGGGCCGTGGAGCACTGTGATGAGAGTGGTCATCTAGAAGTGTGATGAAATATACCAGGGAGCATATTGATGAGAGGGGTCGTGGAGCACCGCAATTACAGGGGCCATGGAGCATTGTGAATACAAAGGTCATAGAGCATTGAGATGACAGGGGTCATGGATCATTGTGATGACAAGGGTCCCGGAACCTCGTGACGAAACGGTTCATGGAACATTGTGATGACAAAGTTCATCAAGCATTGTGATGACAAGGGTCATGGAGCATTGTGATGACAAAGGCCATGGAATATTTTGATGACACGAATTCTGGAGCACTGTGATGACAAGCGCATGGAACATTGTGATTATAGGGACCATGGAGCATTGTGATGACAAGGGTCTTCGAGCATTGTGATGACAGGGGTCATGGAGCATTGTGATGAAGGGGATCATGGAGCAATATGATTACAGCGGCCATGGAGCATTTTGAATGCATAGGCCATGGAGCACAGTGATGACAGGGGTCATGGAGCATTCTGATGAATGTGGTCATAGTTCATTGTGATGATAAGTGTCCAGGAACAGTGTGATGACATGGAACATGGAGCATTGTGATGACAAGGGCCATGGCGAATTGTGATGACAGGTGTCATGGGGCATTGTGATGACAGTGGTCATCTAGAATTGTGATGAAAGGTAACATGGAGCACTGTGATAATAGGGGCCATGGAGCATTGTGATGACAAAGGCCCTGGAGCATTCTGATGACAGGTGCCATGCAGCATTGAGATGAAACGGGTCATGGATCATTGTGATGACAGGTGTCATGGAGCATTGTTATGAAAGGGGTCATGGAGCACTGTGATTAAATGGATCCTGGGCCATTGTGATGATAAGAGCATGTATAATTTTGATGACAAGTGGTATAGAGACTTGTGATGAACGGGGTACTGGAGCATTGTGAGGAAACGTGCCATGGAGCATTATGATTATAAGGCATGGAGCATTGTGATAACAAGTGACATGAGCATTGTGATGAAAGAGGTATTGGAGCATTGTGAGGAAAGGGGTCATGGATCATTGTGATTACTCGGATCATGGAGCATTGTGATGAAAGAGGTATTGGAGCATTGTGAGGAAAGGGGTCATGGATCATTGTGATTACTCGGATCATGGAGCATTGTGATGACCGTGGTCATGGAGCATTGTGAAGACAAAGGAATGGAGCATTGTGATGACATGACTTCTGGAGCATTTTCATGACAAGGGCATGGAGAATTGTGATTACAGGGGCCATGGTGCCTTGTGATGACAACTGCATTTAGCATTGTGATGAAAGACGAACTGGAGCCTTGTGAAGAAAGGTGTCATGGGTCATTGTGATTACAGCGATCATGGAACATTGTGATGACAGTGGTCATGGAGCATTGTAATGACAGGGGCAATGGGGCATTGTGATGACAGTGGTCATGGAGCATTGTGATGAAAGGGGTCATGGAGCACTGTGATTACAGGGGCCATGTATAATTGTGATGACAAAGGCCATGGAGCATTGTGATGACAGTTGTCATGGATCATTGTGTTGAAAGGGGCATGGAGCATTGTGACGACAATGGTCATGGAGCATTGTGATTACTGGTATAATGGAGCATTGTTATGAAGAAGTTCATGGGGCAGTGTAATGACAAGTATCATGGAATATGTGATGAAAGGAGTCATGGAGCATTGTGATTAAATGGATCATGAGGCATTTTGATGACAAGAGTCACGGAACATTGTGATGACAGGGATAATGGACCATTGTGATGACAAGGGCTATGGAGCATTGTGATGATTGGGGTCATGGGGCATGGTGATGACAGTGGTCATGGAGCATTGTGATTACTGGTATAATGGAGCATTGTTATGAAGAAGTTCATGGGGCAGTGTAATGACAAGTATCATGGAGCATGTGATGAAAGGGGTCATGGAGCATTGTGATTAAATGGATCATGAGGCATTTTGATGACAAGAGTCATGGAACATTGTGATCACAGGGGTCATGGAGCATTGTGATGATAGGGCCATGGAGAATTGTGATGACAATGGTCATGGAGCATAGTGATGAAAGGGGTCATGGAGCATTGAGGTAAAGTGGGTCATGGGACATTGTTATGACAAGGGCCATGGAGCATTGTGATCAAATGGTTATGGAGCATTGTGATGAAAGTGGTCATAGAGCACTGAGATAAAAGGGGTCATGGGACATTGTAATGACAAGGGTCATGGAGCATTGTGATGAAAGAGTTCATGGAGCGTTGTGATGAAAGTGGTCATAGATAATTGTGATGAAATGCGCAATGGAGTATTGTGATGACAAGAGTTCTGGAGCATTGTGATGACATTTTCATGGAGCATTCTGATGACACGGGCATGGAGAATTGTGATGAGAAGAGTTCTGGAGCATTGTGATGACAAGGGCATGGAGCATTGTGATGAAAGGGGTCATGGATCATTGTGATTACAGGGATCATGGAGCTTGTGATGACAAGGTTCATGGAGCATTGTGATGACAGAAGTCAAACAGCATTGTGATGACAAGGGCCATGGAGCATTGTGATGACAGGGGTCATGGGGCATTGTGATGACAGCGGGCATGGATCATTGTGATTACAGGGATCATGGAGGATTGCGATGAGATGGGGCTTGGAACATTGTAATGAAAGTGGTCATGGAGCTTTGTGATGAAAGGGGTCATGGGGCAAATTGATGAAAATGGCTATGGGGCAGTGTGATGAAAGTAGTCATGGAGCACTGTGAGGCAAGCGGTCATGGAACATTGTGATGACAAGGGCCATGGAGCATTGTGATTAAATGGGTTATGGAGCGCTGTGATGAAAGTGGTCATTGAGCATTGTGATGAAAAGCGCCATGGAGCATTGTGATGACAAAAGTCATGGAGCATTGTGTTGACAGGTGTCATGGAGCATTGTGATGACAGTGGTCATGCATCTTTGTGAAGAAAGGGGTAATGGAGCACTGTAATTACAGGGGTAATGGAGAACTGTGATGACAAAGGCAATGGAGCATTTTGACCACAATGGTCATGGAGCATTGTGATGAAAGGTGTCATGAAGCATTGTGGTGAAAGGGATCATGAGATATTGTGATGAAAAGCCCCAGGGAGCATAGTGATGATAAGGGGCCTGGAGCATTGTTATGACACGGGCATGGATCATTGTGATGACAAGGGTTCTGGAACAGTGTCATGAAAAGGGCATGGAGCATTATGATTACAGGGGCCATGAAGCATTGTGATGAAAAAAGCCATGTAGCATTGTGATGACAGGTGTCATGAGCATTGTGATGAAAAGTGCATGGAGCATTGTGATGAAAAATGGCATGGAGGATTGTGATGACAAAGGGCATGGATCATTGTGGTGAATGGGTTCATGGATGATTCTGACTAAAACAAACGTGGAGCATTGTGATGACAGGGTTCATGGAGCATTGTGATCACAATGGCCATGGAGCATTATGATGACAGATGTCATGTGGCAATGTGATGAAAGTTGTCATAGAAAAACGTGATTACAGGGACCATTGAGCATTGTGATGAAAAAAGTCATGGTGCATTGTGATGACAGGTGTCATGGAGCATTGTGATGAAAAGGGTCAGGGGGAATTGTAATGACAAGGGCCATGGAGCATTGTGATGAAAGGTGTGAGCGAGGATTCTGATGAAACTGGTCATTGTGCATTGTGATGACAAAGGCCATGGAACATTGTGAAGACATGGATCATGGACATCTTTGATGACATGGGCATGGAGCATTGTGATGACAAGAGTTCTGGAGCATTGTCATGACAAGGGCATGGAGCATTGTGTTCACAGGTGCCATGGAGCATTGTGATGACAACAGCATGGAGCACAGTGATGACAAGTAGCATGGAACATTGTGATGAAAGGGGTACTGGAAATTTGTGAGGAAAGGGGTCATGGATTATTGTGAATACAGGGATCATGGAGCTTTGTGATGATAAGGGTTATGGAGCATTGTGATGACAGGTGTCATGGAGCATTGTGATCACAAGGACCATGGAGTATTGTGATGACAGGTGTCATGGGGAATTGTGATGACAGAGGTCATGGAGCATTGTGATGAAAGGGGTCAAGGAACACTGTGATTACAGAGGCCATGGAGCACTGTGATGAGAAAGGCCATGGAGCATAGTGATGACAGGTGTCATGGAGCATTGGGATGACTATGGTCGTGGAGCATTGTGTTGAAAATTGTCATGGAGCATTGTGATGTAAAGCACCAGGGAGCATTGTGATGACATAGGTCATGGGGCTTGGTGATGACAGGGTTCATAGAACATTGTGATGAAAGTGGTCAAGGAGCATTGTGATGACAGTGTTCATTGAGCATTGTGATAACACAGTCATGGATACTTGTGATTACAGGGGCCAAGGAACATTGTGATGACAAGGGCATGGTGCATTGTGATTACAGGGGAAATGGAGCATTGTGCTGACAAGGGTATGGAGCATTATGATTACAGGGGACCAGGAGCATTGTGATCACATGGGCAGTGAATATTGTGATGACAGGGGTCATGGAGCACTGTGATGAAAAGTGTCATGGAACATTGTGATGACAGGGATCATGGAGCATTGTGATGAGAGGGGCCTTGGAGCATTATGATGATAGGCGTCATGGGGTATTGTGATGAGAGTTGTCATAGAGCATTGTGATGAAAGGGATCATGGAGCGATGTGATTACAGGGGCCATGGCACATTGTGAATGCATAGGCCATGGAGCAATGAAATGACAGGAGTCAAGGAGCATTGTGGTGTAAGTTGTCATGGAGCATTGTGATGACAATTGTCCATGAACATTGTGATGACATGGTTTATGGAGCATTGTGATGACAAATGCCATGGCGAATTGTGATGACAGGTGTCATGGGGCATTGTGATGACAGTGGTCATATAGAATTGTGTTGAAAGGTATCATGGAGGACTCTGATGACAGGGGCCGTGGAGCACTGTGATGAGAGTGGTCATCTAGAAGTGTGATGAAATATACCAGGGAGCATATTGATGAGAGGGGTCGTGGAGCACCGCAATTACAGGGGCCATGGAGCATTGTGAATACAAAGGTCATAGAGCATTGAGATGACAGGGGTCATGGATCATTGTGATGACAAGGGTCCCGGAACCTCGTGACGAAACGGTTCATGGAACATTGTGATGACAAAGTTCATCAAGCATTGTGATGACAAGGGTCATGGAGCATTGTGATGACAAAGGCCATGGAATATTTTGATGACACGAATTCTGGAGCACTGTGATGACAAGCGCATGGAACATTGTGATTATAGGGACCATGGAGCATTGTGATGACAAGGGTCTTCGAGCATTGTGATGACAGGGGTCATGGAGCATTGTGATGAAGGGGATCATGGAGCAATATGATTACAGGGGCCATGGAGCATTTTGAATGCATAGGCCATGGAGCACAGTGATGACAGGGGTCATGGAGCATTCTGATGAATGTGGTCATAGTTCATTGTGATGATAAGTGTCCAGGAACAGTGTGATGACATGGAACATGGAGCATTGTGATGACAAGGGCCATGGCGAATTGTGATGACAGGTGTCATGGGGCATTGTGATGACAGTGGTCATCTAGAATTGTGATGAAAGGTAACATGGAGCACTGTGATAATAGGGGCCATGGAGCATTGTGATGACAAAGGCCCTGGAGCATTCTGATGACAGGTGCCATGCAGCATTGAGATGAAACGGGTCATGGATCATTGTGATGACAGGTGTCATGGAGCATTGTTATGAAAGGGGTCATGGAGCACTGTGATTAAATGGATCCTGGGCCATTGTGATGATAAGAGCATGTATAATTTTGATGACAAGTGGTATAGAGACTTGTGATGAACGGGGTACTGGAGCATTGTGAGGAAACGTGCCATGGAGCATTATGATTATAAGGCATGGAGCATTGTGATAACAAGTGACATGAGCATTGTGATGAAAGAGGTATTGGAGCATTGTGAGGAAAGGGGTCATGGATCATTGTGATTACTCGGATCATGGAGCATTGTGATGAAAGAGGTATTGGAGCATTGTGAGGAAAGGGGTCATGGATCATTGTGATTACTCGGATCATGGAGCATTGTGATGACCGTGGTCATGGAGCATTGTGAAGACAAAGGAATGGAGCATTGTGATGACATGACTTCTGGAGCATTTTGATGACAAAGGCATGGAGAATTGTGATTACAGGGGCCATGGTGCCTTGTGATGACAACTGCATTTAGCATTGTGATGAAAGACGAACTGGAGCCTTGTGAAGAAAGGTGTCATGGGTCATTGTGATTACAGCGATCATGGAACATTGTGATGACAGTGGTCATGGAGCATTGTAATGACAGGGGCAATGGGGCATTGTGATGACAGTGGTCATGGAGCATTGTGATGAAAGGGGTCATGGAGCACTGTGATTACAGGGGCCATGTATAATTGTGATGACAAAGGCCATGGAGCATTGTGATGACAGTTGTCATGGATCATTGTGTTGAAAGGGGCATGGAGCATTGTGACGACAATGGTCACGGAGCATTGTGATTACTGGTATAATGGAACATTGTTATGAAGAAGTTCATGGGGCAGTGTAATGACAAGTATCATGGAATATGTGATGAAAGGAGTCATGGAGCATTGTGATTAAATGGATCATGAGGCATTTTGATGACAAGAGTCACGGAACATTGTGATGACAGGGATAATGGACCATTGTGATGACAAGGGCTATGGAGCATTGTGATGATTGGGGTCATGGGGCATGGTGATGACAGTGGTCATGGAGCATTGTGATTACTGGTATAATGGAGCATTGTTATGAAGAAGTTCATGGGGCAGTGTAATGACAAGTATCATGGAATATGTGATGAAAGGAGTCATGGAGCATTGTGATTAAATGGATCATGAGGCATTTTGATGACAAGAGTCACGGAACATTGTGATCACAGGGGTCATGGAGCATTGTGATGATAGGGCCATGGAGAATTGTGATGACAATGGTCATGGAGCATAGTGATGAAAGGGGTCATGGAGCATTGAGGTAAAGTGGGTCATGGGACATTGTTATGACAAGGGCCATGGAGCATTGTGATCAAATGGTTATGGAGCATTGTGATGAAAGTGGTCATAGAGCACTGAGATAAAAGGGGTCATGGGACATTGTAATGACAAGGGTCATGGAGCATTGTGATGAAAGAGTTCATGGAGCGTTGTGATGAAAGTGGTCATAGATAATTGTGATGAAATGCGCAATGGAGTATTGTGATGACAAGAGTTCTGGAGCATTGTGATGACATTTTCATGGAGCATTCTGATGACACGGGCATGGAGAATTGTGATGAGAAGAGTTCTGGAGCATTGTGATGACAAGGGCATGGAGCATTGTGATGAAAGGGGTCATGGATCATTGTGATTACAGGGATCATGGAGCTTGTGATGACAAGGTTCATGGAGCATTGTGATGACAGAAGTCAAACAGCATTGTGATGACAAGGGCCATGGAGCATTGTGATGACAGGGGTCATGGGGCATTGTGATGACAGCGGGCATGGATCATCGTGATTACAGGGATCATGGAGGATTGCGATGAGATGGGGCTTGGAACATTGTAATGAAAGTGGTCATGGAGCTTTGTGATGAAAGGGGTCATGGGGCAAATTGATGAAAATGGCTATGGGGCAGTGTGATGAAAGTAGTCATGGAGCACTGTGAGGCAAGCGGTCATGGAACATTGTGATGACAAGGGCCATGGAGCATTGTGATTAAATGGGTTATGGAGCGCTGTGATGAAAGTGGTCATTGAGCATTGTGATGAAAAGCGCCATGGAGCATTGTGATGACAAAAGTCATGGAGCATTGTGTTGACAGGTGTCATGGAGCATTGTGATGACAGTGGTCATGCATCTTTGTGAAGAAAGGGGTAATGGAGCACTGTAATTACAGGGGTAATGGAGAACTGTGATGACAAAGGCCATGGAGCATTTTGACCACAATGGTCATGGAGCATTGTGATGAAAGGTGTCATGAAGCATTGTGGTGAAAGGGATCATGAGATATTGTGATGAAAAGCCCCAGGGAGCATAGTGATGATAAGGGGCCTGGAGCATTGTTATGACACGGGCATGGATCATTGTGATGACAAGGGTTCTGGAACAGTGTCATGAAAAGGGCATGGAGCATTATGATTACAGGGGCCATGAAGCATTGTGATGAAAAAAGCCATGTAGCATTGTGATGACAGGTGTCATGAGCATTGTGATGAAAAGTGCATGGAGCATTGTGATGAAAAATGGCATGGAGGATTGTGATGACAAAGGGCATGGATCATTGTGGTGAATGGGTTCATGGATGATTCTGACTAAAACAAACGTGGAGCATTGTGATGACAGGGTTCATGGAGCATTGTGATCACAATGGCCATGGAGCATTATGATGACAGATGTCATGTGGCAATGTGATGAAAGTTGTCATAGAAAAACGTGATTACAGGGACCATTGAGCATTGTGATGAAAAAAGTCATGGTGCATTGTGATGACAGGTGTCATGGAGCATTGTGATGAAAAGGGTCAGGGGGAATTGTAATGACAAGGGCCATGGAGCATTGTGATGAAAGGTGTGAGCGAGGATTCTGATGAAACTGGTCATTGTGCATTGTGATGACAAAGGCCATGGAACATTGTGAAGACATGGATCATGGACATCTTTGATGACATGGGCATGGAGCATTGTGATGACTAGAGTTCTGGAGCATTGTCATGACAAGGGCATGGAGCATTGTGTTCACAGGTGCCATGGAGCATTGTGATGACAACAGCATGGAGCACAGTGATGACAAGTAGCATGGAACATTGTGATGAAAGGGGTACTGGAAATTTGTGAGGAAAGGGGTCATGGATTATTGTGAATACAGGGATCATGGAGCTTTGTGATGATAAGGGTTATGGAGCATTGTGATGACAGGTGTCATGGAGCATTGTGATCACAAGGACCATGGAGTATTGTGATGACAGGTGTCATGGGGAATTGTGATGACAGAGGTCATGGAGCATTGTGATGAAAGGGGTCAAGGAACACTGTGATTACAGAGGCCATGGAGCACTGTGATGAGAAAGGCCATGGAGCATAGTGATGACAGGTGTCATGGAGCA
Source organism: Balaenoptera physalus (assembly GCF_965194825.1). NCBI lineage: Eukaryota > Metazoa > Chordata > Mammalia > Artiodactyla > Balaenopteridae > Balaenoptera > Balaenoptera physalus. The sequence continues at coordinate 2,802,915 of NW_028126517.1, forward strand.
TTGGGATGACTATGGTCATGGAGCATTGTGTTGAAAATTGTCATGGAGCATTGTGATGTAAAGCACCAGGGAGCATTGTGATGACATAGGTCATGGGGCTTGGTGATGACAGGGTTCATAGAACATTGTGATGAAAGTGGTCAAGGAGCATTGTGATGACAGTGTTCATTGAGCATTGTGATAACACAGTCATGGATACTTGTGATTACAGGGGCCAAGGAACATTGTGATGACAAGGGCATGGTGCATTGTGATTACAGGGGAAATGGAGCATTGTGCTGACAAGGGTATGGAGCATTATGATTACAGGGGACCAGGAGCATTGTGATCACATGGGCAGTGAATATTGTGATGACAGGGGTCATGGAGCACTGTGATGAAAAGTGTCATGGAACATTGTGATGACAGGGATCATGGAGCATTGTGATGAGAGGGGCCTTGGAGCATTATGATGATAGGCGTCATGGGGTATTGTGATGAGAGTTGTCATAGAGCATTGTGATGAAAGGGATCATGGAGCGATGTGATTACAGGGGCCATGGCACATTGTGAATGCATAGGCCATGGAGCAATGAAATGACAGGAGTCAAGGAGCATTGTGGTGTAAGTTGTCATGGAGCATTGTGATGACAATTGTCCATGAACATTGTGATGACATGGTTTATGGAGCATTGTGATGACAAATGCCATGGCGAATTGTGATGACAGGTGTCATGGGGCATTGTGATGACAGTGGTCATATAGAATTGTGTTGAAAGGTATCATGGAGGACTCTGATGACAGGGGCCGTGGAGCACTGTGATGAGAGTGGTCATCTAGAAGTGTGATGAAATATACCAGGGAGCATATTGATGAGAGGGGTCGTGGAGCACCGCAATTACAGGGGCCATGGAGCATTGTGAATACAAAGGTCATAGAGCATTGAGATGACAGGGGTCATGGATCATTGTGATGACAAGGGTCCCGGAACCTCGTGACGAAACGGTTCATGAAACATTGTGATGACAAAGTTCATCAAGCATTGTGATGACAAGGGTCATGGAGCATTGTGATGACAAAGGCCATGGAATATTTTGATGACACGAATTCTGGAGCACTGTGATGACAAGCGCATGGAACATTGTGATTATAGGGACCATGGAGCATTGTGATGACAAGGGTCTTCGAGCATTGTGATGACAGGGGTCATGGAGCATCGTGATGAAGGGGATCATGGAGCAATATGATTACAGGGGCCATGGAGCATTTTGAATGCATAGGCCATGGAGCACAGTGATGACAGGGGTCATGGAGCATTCTGATGAATGTGGTCATAGTTCATTGTGATGATAAGTGTCCAGGAACAGTGTGATGACATGGAACATGGAGCATTGTGATGACAAGGGCCATGGCGAATTGTGATGACAGGTGTCATGGGGCATTGTGATGACAGTGGTCATCTAGAATTGTGATGAAAGGTAACATGGAGCACTGTGATAATAGGGGCCATGGAGCATTGTGATGACAAAGGCCCTGGAGCATTCTGATGACAGGTGCCATGCAGCATTGAGATGAAACGGGTCATGGATCATTGTGATGACAGGTGTCATGGAGCATTGTTATGAAAGGGGTCATGGAGCACTGTGATTAAATGGATCCTGGGCCATTGTGATGATAAGAGCATGTATAATTTTGATGACAAGTGGTATAGAGACTTGTGATGAACGGGGTACTGGAGCATTGTGAGGAAACGTGCCATGGAGCATTATGATTATAAGGCATGGAGCATTGTGATAACAAGTGACATGAGCATTGTGATGAAAGAGGTATTGGAGCATTGTGAGGAAAGGGGTCATGGATCATTGTGATTACTCGGATCATGGAGCATTGTGATGAAAGAGGTATGGGAGCATTGTGAGGAAAGGGGTCATGGATCATTGTGATTACTCGGATCATGGAGCATTGTGATGACCGTGGTCATGGAGCATTGTGAAGACAAAGGAATGGAGCATTGTGATGACATGACTTCTGGAGCATTTTGATGACAAGGGCATGGAGAATTGTGATTACAGGGGCCATGGTGCCTTGTGATGACAACTGCATTTAGCATTGTGATGAAAGACGAACTGGAGCCTTGTGAAGAAAGGTGTCATGGGTCATTGTGATTACAGCGATCATGGAACATTGTGATGACAGTGGTCATGGAGCATTGTAATGACAGGGGCAATGGGCAATGGGGCATTGTGATGACAGTGGTCATGGAGCATTGTGATGAAAGGGGTCATGGAGCACTGTGATTACAGGGGCCATGTATAATTGTGATGACAAAGGCCATGGAGCATTGTGATGACAGTTGTCATGGATCATTGTGTTGAAAGGGGCATGGAGCATTGTGACGACAATGGTCATGGAGCATTGTGATTACTGGTATAATGGAGCATTGTTATGAAGAAGTTCATGGGGCAGTGTAATGACAAGTATCATGGAATATGTGATGAAAGGAGTCATGGAGCATTGTGATTAAATGGATCATGAGGCATTTTGATGACAAGAGTCATGGAACATTGTGATGACAGGGATAATGGACCATTGTGATGACAAGGGCTATGGAGCATTGTGATGATTGGGGTCATGGGGCATGGTGATGACAGTGGTCATGGAGCATTGTGATTACTGGTATAATGGAGCATTGTTATGAAGAAGTTCATGGGGCAGTGTAATGACAAGTATCATGGAATATGTGATGAAAGGAGTCATGGAGCATTGTGATTAAATGGATCATGAGGCATTTTGATGACAAGAGTCATGGAACATTGTGATCACAGGGGTCATGGAGCATTGTGATGATAGGGCCATGGAGAATTGTGATGACAATGGTCATGGAGCATAGTGATGAAAGGGGTCATGGAGCATTGAGGTAAAGTGGGTCATGGGACATTGTTATGACAAGGGCCATGGAGCATTGTGATCAAATGGTTATGGAGCATTGTGATGAAAGTGGTCATAGAGCACTGAGATAAAAGGGGTCATGGGACATTGTAATGACAAGGGTCATGGAGCATTGTGATGAAAGAGTTCATGGAGCGTTGTGATGAAAGTGGTCATAGATAATTGTGATGAAATGCGCAATGGAGTATTGTGATGACAAGAGTTCTGGAGCATTGTGATGACATTTTCATGGAGCATTCTGATGACACGGGCATGGAGAATTGTGATGAGAAGAGTTCTGGAGCATTGTGATGACAAGGGCATGGAGCATTGTGATGAAAGGGGTCATGGATCATTGTGATTACAGGGATCATGGAGCTTGTGATGACAAGGTTCATGGAGCATTGTGATGACAGAAGTCAAACAGCATTGTGATGACAAGGGCCATGGAGCATTGTGATGACAGGGGTCATGGGGCATTGTGATGACAGCGGGCATGGATCATTGTGATTACAGGGATCATGGAGGATTGCGATGAGATGGGGCTTGGAACATTGTAATGAAAGTGGTCATGGAGCTTTGTGATGAAAGGGGTCATGGGGCAAATTGATGAAAATGGCTATGGGGCAGTGTGATGAAAGTAGTCATGGAGCACTGTGAGGCAAGCGGTCATGGAACATTGTGATGACAAGGGCCATGGAGCATTGTGATTAAATGGGTTATGGAGCGCTGTGATGAAAGTGGTCATTGAGCATTGTGATGAAAAGCGCCATGGAGCATTGTGATGACAAAAGTCATGGAGCATTGTGTTGACAGGTGTCATGGAGCATTGTGATGACAGTGGTCATGCATCTTTGTGAAGAAAGGGGTAATGGAGCACTGTAATTACAGGGGTAATGGAGAACTGTGATGACAAAGGCCATGGAGCATTTTGACCACAATGGTCATGGAGCATTGTGATGAAAGGTGTCATGAAGCATTGTGGTGAAAGGGATCATGAGATATTGTGATGAAAAGCCCCAGGGAGCATAGTGATGATAAGGGGCCTGGAGCATTGTTATGACACGGGCATGGATCATTGTGATGACAAGGGTTCTGGAACAGTGTCATGAAAAGGGCATGGAGCATTATGATTACAGGGGCCATGAAGCATTGTGATGAAAAAAGCCATGTAGCATTGTGATGACAGGTGTCATGAGCATTGTGATGAAAAGTGCATGGAGCATTGTGATGAAAAATGGCATGGAGAATTGTGATGACAAAGGGCATGGATCATTGTGGTGAATGGGTTCATGGATGATTCTGACTAAAACAAACGTGGAGCATTGTGATGACAGGGTTCATGGAGCATTGTGATCACAATGGCCATGGAGCATTATGATGACAGATGTCATGTGGCAATGTGATGAAAGTTGTCATAGAAAAACGTGATTACAGGGACCATTGAGCATTGTGATGAAAAAAGTCATGGTGCATTGTGATGACAGGTGTCATGGAGCATTGTGATGAAAAGGGTCAGGGGGAATTGTAATGAAAAGGGCCATGGAGCATTGTGATGAAAGGTGTGAGCGAGGATTCTGATGAAACTGGTCATTGTGCATTGTGATGACAAAGGCCATGGAACATTGTGAAGACATGGATCATGGACATCTTTGATGACATGGGCATGGAGCATTGTGATGACAAGAGTTCTGGAGCATTGTCATGACAAGGGCATGGAGCATTGTGTTCACAGGTGCCATGGAGCATTGTGATGACAACAGCATGGAGCACAGTGATGACAAGTAGCATGGAACATTGTGATGAAAGGGGTACTGGAAATTTGTGAGGAAAGGGGTCATGGATTATTGTGAATACAGGGATCATGGAGCTTTGTGATGATAAGGGTTATGGAGCATTGTGATGACAGGTGTCATGGAGCATTGTGATCACAAGGACCATGGAGTATTGTGATGACAGGTGTCATGGGGAATTGTGATGACAGAGGTCATGGAGCATTGTGATGAAAGGGGTCATGGATCTCTACGATGGCATGGGTAATGGAGCATTGTGATGATATGGGTATGGAGCATTGTGATGACAGGGGTCATGCAGCAATGTGATGACATGGGCATGGAGGATAATGATGCAAAGAGTTCTGGAGCATTTTGATGACAAGAGCATGGATCATTGTGATTACAGCGGCCATGAAGCATTGAGATGACAAGGGAATGGAGCATTGTGATGAAAGCGGTCCTGGAGAATTGTGAGGAAACGGGTCATGGATTATTGTGCTGGAAGGGTTCCTGGGGCATTCTGTTGACAAGTGCCATGGAGCATTTTAATGAAAGGGGTACTGGAGCATTGTACGGAAATGGTTCATGGATCATCGTGATTACACGGATCATGGAATATTGTGATGACAAGGGTTTCGGAGCATTTTGATGACAGGGGTCATGGAGCACTGTAATAGCAGGGGTGATGGGGCATTGTGATGACAGGGGCATGGAGCATTGTGATGACAGAAGTCATAGAATATTGTGATGACAAGGGCCATGGAGCATTGTCATGATAGGTCTTATCTGGCATTGTGATGAGGGTAGTCATGGAGCATTGTGATAAAAGTTATCATGAAGCATTGTTATTACAGGGGCCATGTAGAATTTTGATGACAAAGGCCATGGAGCATTGTGATGACAGGTATCATGGAGCCATTTGATGAAAGTTGTCATGGAGCATTGTGATGAAATGCACCATGGAACATTGTGAAGACAAATGTCCTGGAGCATTGTGATGACAAGGGCCATGGCCAATTCTGATGACAGGTGTCATGGAGCACTGTGATGACAGTGCTCATCTATCATTATGATGAAAGGTATCACGGAGCACTGTGATGACAGGGGCCATGGAGCATTGTGATGACACGGGCATGGAGCATTATGATGAGGAATGATCTGGAGCATTGCGATGACAAGGGTATGGAGCATTGTGATTACAGGGGCCAGGGAGCATTGAGATGACAAGGGCAGGGAACATTGTGATGACAGCGGTCATGGATCACTTTGATGATATCTGTCATGGAGCATTGTGCTGACAGGGGCCATAGAGCATTGTGATGAGAGGTGTCATGTGGCCTTGTGATGACAGTGGTCATAGAATATTGTGATGAAAAGGATCATGGAGCAATGTGATTACAGGGGCCATGGAGCATTGTGAATACATAGGCCATGGATGATTGTGATGACAGGGGTCAAGGAGCATTGTGATGAAAGTGGTCATGGAGCATTGTGAGGACATGGGCATGGAGCATTATGATGACAAGAGTTCTGGAGCATTGTTATGACAAGGGTATGGAGCATTGTGATTACAGCGGAACAGGAGCATTGTGATTACGTGGGCAGTGAATATTGTGATGACAGGGCTCATGGAGCACTGTGATGACAAGTGTAATGGAACATTGTGATGACAGGGATCATGGAGCATTGTGATGAGAGGGGCCTTGGAGCATTATGATGATAGGCGTCATGGGGTATTTTGATGAGAGTGGTCATAGAGCATTGTGATGAAAGGGATCATGGAGCAATGTGATTACAGGGGCCATGGCACATTGTGAATGCATAGGCCATGGAGCAATGAAATGACAGGAGTCAAGGAGCATTGTGATGTAAGTTGTCATGGAGCATTGTGATGACAATTGTCCATGAACATTGTGATGACATGGTTTATGGAGCATTGTGATGACAAGTGCCATATCGAAGCGTGATGACAGGTGTCATGGGGCATTGTGATGAGAGTGGTCATATAGAATTGTGTTGTAAGGTTTCATGGAGGACTCTGATGACAGGGTACGTGGAGCACAGTGATGAGAGTGGTCATCTAGAATTGTGATGAAATATACCAGGGAGCATTGTGATGACAGGGGTCGTGGAGCACCGCAATTACATGGGCCATGTAGCATTGTGAATACAAAGGTCATGGAGCATTGAGATGACAGGGGTCCTGGATCATTGTGATGACAAGTGTCCTGGAACCTTGTGATGCCACGGTTCATGGAGCATTGTGATGAGAAGGATCATCAAGCATTGTGATGACAGGGGTCATGGAGCATTGTGATGACAAAGGCCATGGAATATTTTGATGACAAGAATTCCGGAGCACTGTGATGACAAGCACATGGAGCTTTGTGATTATAGGGACGATGGAGCATTGTGATGACAGGTGTCATGGAGCAATTTGATGAAAGGGTTCATAAGGAATTGTAATGACAATGGCCATGGAGCATTGTGGTGAAGGGGTCAGCGAGGATTGTGATGAAAGTGGTTATTGAGCATTGTGGTGGAAAGGGCCAAGGAGCTTTGTGTTGATAAGTGTCATGGAGCATCGTGATGACAAGGGTCATGGAGCATTGTGATGACAAAGGCCATGAAGCATTGTGATGACAGGGATCAGGGAGCATTGTGATGAAATGGGTCATGGATAATTGTGATGACTGGGGTCATGGAGAATTGTGACGCCAGGGGTCATGGGGCCTTGTGATGACGCGGTTCATGGACCACAGTGATCAAAAGGACCATGTAGTATTGTGATGCCTGGTGTCATGGGGCAATGTGATGAAAAGGGTCATGGGGAATTTTAATGACAAGGGCCATGGATCATTGTGATGAAAGCTGTCAGTGAACATTGTGATGAAAACGGTCATTCAGCATTGTGATGTTAAGCGCCATGGAGCATTGTGATAACAAGGCTCAAGGAGCATTGTGATGACAAGTGTCATGGTATATTGTGATGACACTGGCATGGAGCATTGTGATGACAAGACTTGGGGTTCATTGTGACGACAAGGGCACGGAGCAATGTGATGACAAGGGGCATGGAGCATTGTGATGAAACAGATACTGGAGCATTGTGATGAGAGGGGTCATGGATCATTGTGATTACATGGGCCATGGAGCATTGTGAAGACAAGGGTCTTAGAGCATTGTGATGACGGGATCATGGAGCATTGTGATAAAAGTGGTCATGGAGCACTCTGATTACAGGGGCCATGGAGCATGGTGGTGACAAATACCATGGAGCATTCTCATGACAGGTGTCAAGGAGCAATGTGATAAAATGGGTCATGGATCATTGCGATGACATGAGTCTTGGAGAATTGTGATGACTTAGGTCATGGGGCTTTGTGATGACAGGGGGCATGGAATATCGTGATGAAAGTTGTCAAGGAACACTGTGATGACAGTGCTCATTGAGAATTTTGATGACACGGTCATGGAGTCTTGTGATTACAGGGGCCATGGAGCATTGTGATGAACAGGGTCATGGAACATTCTGATAACAGGGGTCATGGAGCATTGTGATCACAAGGACCATGTAGTGTCGTGATGACAGGTGTCATGGGGCTTTGGAATGAAAAGAATCATGGAGCACTGTGATGACTGGGGCCATGGAGCATTGTGATGACAAAAGCCATGGAGCTTTTTGATGACAGGTGTCATGGAGCATTGTGATGAAAGGGGTCATAGGGAATTGTAATGACAAGGGCCATGGAGCATTGTGATGACAAGGGTTATGGAGCATTGTGATGAGAGGTGTCAAGGAGCATTGTGATCACAAAGACCATGGACTATTGTGATGACAAGTGTCATGAGGCATTGTGATGACAGTGGTCATAGAGCATTGTGATGACAAGTGTCATGGAGCATTGTAATGACAAGAGGCATGGAGCATTGTGATGAATGTGGTACTTGAGCATTGTGATGAAAGGTTTCATGGATCATTGTGATTACAGCAATCATGGGGTAATGTGATGACAAAGGTCATGGAGCACTGTGATGAGCAGGGCCATGAACATTGTGATCACAAGGGCCATGGAACACTGTGATGACAGGGGTCATGGGTTATTTTGATGACAGGCGGGATGGAATATTGTGATGAAAATGGTCATGGAGCATATTGATGAGAAGCACAATGGAGCAGTGTGATGACAAGGGCCATGGAGCATTGTGATGAAAGGAGTCATGGAGCACTGTGAATACATTGGCCATGGAGCATTATGATGACAAAGGCCATGGAGCATTGTGATGAAAGGGGTCATGGAGCATTGTGATGAAAGGGGTCATGGAGCATTGGTGTGAAAGGGATCATGGGACATTGAGATGAGAAGCGCTATGGAGCATACTGATGACAAGGGCCCTGGAGCATTGTGATGACACAGGCATGTAGCATTGTGATGACAAGAGTTCGGAAACATTACCATGACAAGGGCATGGAGCATTGGGATTACAGGGGCCAGAGAGCATTGTGATGACAAGGGCATGGAGCATTTTGATGAATAGGGTCATGGATCAGTGTGACTACAGGGATCATGGAGCATTGTGATGACAAGGGTCATGGAGCATTGTGATGAGAATGGCCATGGAGTATTGTGATGACAGTGTTCAAGGGGCCTTTTGATGACAGGGGTCATGGAGCATTGTGATGAAAGGGGTCATGGAGCACTCTGATTACAGGGGCCATGGAGGATGTTGATGACAAAGGCCATGGAGCATTCTGATGAAAAGTGTCATGGATCATAGCCATGATAGGTGTCATGGAACATTGCGATGATATGGGCATGGAGAACTGTGATGACAGTGGTCATGGAACAATGTGCTGAAACGCGTCCTGGAGCATTGTGATGACAAGGGGCCTGGAGCATTGTGATGACACGGGCATGGATCATTGTGATGACAAGAGTTCTGGAGCATTGTCATGACAAGGGATTGGAGCTTTGTGATTACAGGGCCATGGAGCATTTTGATTAAAAGTGCAAGGAGCAGTGTGATGAAAGAGGTATTGCAGAATTGTAAGGAAAGGGTTCATGGAACATTGTGATTAAAAGGATCATGGAGCATTGTGATGACAAAGGTCATGGAATATTGTAATGAGAGAAGTCATAGAATATTGTGATGACAAGGGCCATGGAGAATTGTGATGAAAGGGGTTATCTGGCATTGTGATGAGAGTGGTCATGGAGCATTGTGATTACAGTTGTCATGAAGCACTGTTATTACAGGGGCCATGTATAATTGTGATGACAAAGGCCATGGAGCATTGTGATGACAGTTGTCATGGAGCATTGTGTTGAAAGGGGCATGGAGCATTGTGACGACAATGGTCATGGAGCATTGTGATGACTGGTATCATGGAGCATTGTTATGAAGAAGGTCGTGGGGCAGTGTAATGACAAGTATCATGGAGCATGTGATGAAAGGAGTCATGGAGCATTGTGATTAAATGGATCATGAGGCATTTTGATGACAAAAGTCATGGAACATTGTGATGACAGGGATAATGGACCATTGTGATGACAAGTGCTATGGAGCATTGTGATGATTGGGGTCATGGGGTATGGTGATGACAGTGGTCATGGAGCATTGTGATGACAAAGACCACGGAGCATTGTGATGACAGGTGTCATGGAGCATTGTGATGAAAGGGGTCATGGATCACTACGATGGCATGGGTAATGGAGCATTGTGATGATATGTGTATGGAGCATTGTGATGACAGGGGTCATGCAGCAATGTGATGACATGGGCATGGAGGATAATGATGAAAAGAGTTCTGGAGCATTTTGATGACAAAAGCATGGATCATTGTGATTACAGGGGCCATGAAGCATTGAGATGACAAGGGAATGGAGCATTGTGATGAAAGCGGTCCTGGAGAATTGTGAGGATACGGGTCATGGATTATTGTGCTGGAAGTGTTCCTGTGGCATTCTGTTGACAAGTGCCATGGAGCATTTTAATGAAAGGGGTACTGGAGCATTGTACGGAAATGGTTCATGGATCATCGTGATTACACGCATCATGGAATATTGTGATGACAAGGGTTTCGGAGCATTGTGATGACAGGGGTCATGGAGCACTGTAATAGCAGGGGTGATGGGGCATTGTGATGACAGGGGCATGGAGCATTGTGATGACAGAAGTCATAGAATATTGTGATGACAAGGGCCATGGAGCATTGTCATGATAGGTCTTATCTGGCATTGTGATGAGGGTGGTCATGGAGCATTGTGATAAAAGTTGTCATGAAGCATTGTTATTACAGGGGCCATGTAGAATTTTGATGACAAAGGCCATGGAGCATTGTGATGACAGGCATCATGGAGCCATTTGATGAAAGTTGTCATGGAGCATTGTGATGAAATGCGCCATGGAATATTGTGAAGACAAATGTCCTGGAGCATTGTGATGACAAGGGCCATGGCAAATTATGATGACAGGTGTCATGGGGCATTTTGATGAGAGTGGTCATCTATCATTATGATGAAAGGTATCACGGAGCACTGTGATGACAGGGGCCATGGAGCATTGTGATGACACGGGCATGGAGCATTATGATGAGGAATGATCTGGAGCATTGCGATGACAAGGGTATGGAGCATTGTGATTACAGGGGCCAGGGAGCATTGAGATGACAAGGGCAGGGAACATTGTGATGACAGCGGTCATGGATCACTTTGATGATATCTGTCATGGAACATTGTGCTGACAGGCGCCATAGAGCATTGTGATGAGAGGTGTTATGTGGCCTTGTGATGACAGTGGTCATAGAACATTGTGATGAAAAGGATCATGGAGCAATGTGATTACAGGGGCCAAGGAGCATTGTGAATACATAGGCCATGGAGGATTGTGATGAAAGTGGTCATGGAGCATTGTGAGGACATGGGCATGGAGCATTATGATGACAAGAGTTCTGGAGCATTGTGATGACAAGGGTATGGAGCATTGTGATTACAGGGGACCAGGAGCATTGTGATTACATGGGCAGTGAATATTGTGATGACAGTGCTCATGGAGCACTGTGATGACAAGTGTCATGGAACATTGTGATGACAGGGATCATGGAGCATTGTGATGAGAGGGGCCTTGGAGCATTATGATGATAGGCGTCATGGGGTATTGTGATGAGATTGGTCATAGAGCATTGTGATGAATGGGGTCATGGAGCGATGTGATTACAGGGGCCATGGCACATTGTGAATGCATAGGCCATGGAGCAATGAAATGACAGGAGTCAAGGAGCATTGTGGTGTAAGTTGTCATGGAGCATTGTGATGACAATTGTCCATGAACATTGTGATGACATGGTTTATGGAGCATTGTGATGACAAGTGCCATGGCGAATTGTGATGACAGGTGTCATGGGGCATTGTGATGACAGTGGTCATATAGAATTGTGTTGAAAGGTATCATGGAGGACTCTGATGACAGGGGCCGTGGAGAAATGTGATGAGAGTGGTCATCTAGAAGTGTGATGAAATATACCAACGAGCATTTTGATGACAGGGGTCGTGGAGCACCGCAATTACAGGGGCCATGGAGCATTGTGAATACAAAGGTCATAGAGCATTGAGATGACAGGGGTCATGGATCATTGTGATGACAAGGGTCCCGGAACCTCATGACGAAACGGTTCATGGAACATTGTGATGACAAAGTTCATCAAGCATTGTGATGACAGGGGTCATGGAGCATTGTGATGACAAAGGCCATGGAATATTTTGGTGACAAGAATTCTTGAGCACTGTGATGACAAGCGCATGGAGCATTGTGATTATAGGGACCATGGAGAATTGTGATGACAAGGGTCTTCGAGCATTGTGATGAGAGGGGTCATGGAGCATTGTGATGAAGGGGATCATGGAGCAATATGATTACAGGGGCCATGGAGCATTTTGAATGCATAGGCCATGGAGCACAGTGATGACAGGGGTCATGGAGCATTCTGATGAATGTGGTCATAGTTCATTGTAATGATAAGTGTCCAGGAACAGTGTGATGACATGGAACATGGAGCATTGTGATGACAAGGGCCATGGCGAATTGTGATGACAGGTGTCATGGGGCATTGTGATGACAGTGGCCATCTAGAATTGTGATGAAAGGTAACATGGAGCACTGTGATAATAGGGGCCATGGAGCATTGTGATGACAAAGGCCCTGGAGCATTCTGATGACAGGTGCCATGCAGCTTGAGATGAAACGGGTCATGGATCATTGTGATGACAGGTGTCATGGAGCATTGTTATGAAAGGGGTCATGGAGCACTGTGATTAAATGGATCCTGGGCCATTGTGATGATAAGCGCATGTATAATTTTGATGACAAGTGGCATAGAGACTTGTGATGAATGGGGTAATGGAGCATTGTGAGGAAACGTGCCATGGAGCATTGTGATTATAAGGCATGGAGCATTGTGATAGCAAGTGACATGAGCATTGTGATGAAAGAGGTATTGGAGCATTGTGAGGAAAGGGGTCATGGATCATTGTGATTACTCGGATCATGGAGCATTGTGATGACCGTGGTCATGGAGCATTGTGAAGACAAAGGAATGGAGCATTGTGATGACATGACTTCTGGAGCATTTTGATGACAAGGGCATGGAGAATTGTGATTACAGGGGCCATGGTGCATTGTGATGACAACTGCATTCAGCATTGTGATGACAAGGGGCATGGGGCGTTGTGATGAAAGGCGAACTGGAGCCTTGTGAAGAAAGGTGTCATGGGTCATTGTGATTACAGCGATCATAGAACATTGTGATGACAGTGGTCATGGAGAATTGTAATGACAGGGGCAATGGGGCATTGTGATGACAGTGGTCATGGAGCATTGTGATGAAAGGGGTCATGGAGCACTGTGATTACAGGGGCCATGTATAATTGTGATGACAAAGGCCATGGAGCATTGTGATGACAGTTGTCATGGAGCATTGTGTTGAAAGGGGCATGGAGCATTGTGACGACAATGGTCATGGAGCATTGTGATGACTGGTATCATGGAGCATTGTAATGAAGAAGGTCATGGGGCAGTGTAATGACAAGTATCATGGAGCATGTGATGAAAGGAGTCATGGAGCATTGTGATTAAATGGATCATGAGGCATTTTGATGACAAGAGTCATGGAACATTGTGATGACAGGGATCATGGACCATTGTGATGACAAGAGCATGGATCATTGTGATTACAGGGGCCATGAAGCATTGAGATGACAAGGGAATGGAGCATTGTGATGAAAGCGGTCCTGGAGAATTGTGAGGAAACGGGTCATGGATTATTGTGCTGGAACGGTTCCTGGGGCATTCTGTTGACAAGTGCCATGGAGCATTTTAATGAAAGGGGTACTGGAGCATTGGACGGAAATGGTTCATGGATCATCGTGATTACACGGATCATGGAATATTGTGATGACAAGGGTTTCGGAGCATTGTGATGACAGGGGTCATGGAGCACTGTAATAGCAGGGGTGATGGGGCATTGTGATGACAGGGGCATGGAGCATTGTGATGACAGAAGTCATAGAATATTGTGATGACAAGGGCCATGGAGCATTGTCATGATAGATCTTATCTGGCATTGTGATGAGGGTGGTCATGGAGCATTGTGATAAAAGTTGTCGTGAAGCACTGTTATTAGAGGGGCCATGTAGAATTTTGATGACAAAGGCCATGGAGCATTGTGATGACAGGTATCATGGAGCCATTTGATGAAAGTTGTCATGGAGCATTGTGATGAAATGCGCCATGGAACATTGTGAAGACAAATGTCCTGGAGCATTGTGATGACAAGGGCCATGGCCAATTATGATGACAGGTGTCATGGAGCATTTTGATGACAGTGGTCATCTATCATTATGATGAAAGGTATCACGGAGCACTGTGATGACAGGGGCCATGGAGCATTGTGATGACACGGGCATGGAGCATTATGATGAGGAATGATCTGGAGCATTGCGATGACAAGGGTATGGAACATTGTGATTACAGGGGCCAGGGAGCATTGAGATGAAAAGGGCAGGGAACATTGTGATGACAGCGGTCATGGATCAATTTGATGATATCTGTCATGGAACATTGTGCTGACAGGCGCCATAGAGCATTGTGATGAGAGGTGTCATGTGGCCTTGTGATGACAGTGGTCATAGAACATTGTGATGAAAAGGAATATGGAGCAATGTGATTACAGGGGCCATGGAGCATTGTGAATACATAGGCCATGGAGGATTGTGATGACAGGGGTCAAGGAGCATTGTGATGAAAGTGGTCATGGAGCATTGTGAGGACATGGGCATGGAGCATTATGATGACAAGAGTTCTGGAGCATTGTGATGACAAGGGTATGGAGCATTGTGATTACAGGGGACCAGGAGCATTGTGATTACATGGGCAGTGAATATTGTGATGAAAGGGCTCATGGAGCACTGTGATGACAAGTGTCATGGAACATTGTGATGACAGGGATCATGGAGCATTGTGATGAGAGGGGCCTTGGAGCATTATGATGATAGGCGTCATGGGGTATTGTGATGAGATTGGTCATAGAGCATTGTGATGAATGGGGTCATGGAGCGATGTGATTACAGGGGCCATGGCACATTGTGAATGCATAGGCCATGGAGCAATGAAATGACAGGAGTCAAGGAGCATTGTGGTGTAAGTTGTCATGGAGCATTGTGATGACAATTGTCCATGAACATTGTGATGACATGGTTTATGGAGCATTGTGATGACAAGTGCCATGGCGAATTGTGATGACAGGTGTCATGGGGCATTGTGATGACAGTGGTCATAGAGAATTGTGTTGAAAGGTATCATGGAGGACTCTGATGACAGGGGCCTTGGAGCACTGTGATGAGAGTGGTCATCTAGAAGTGTGATGAAATATACCAGGGAGCATTTTGATTACAGGGGTCGTGGAGCACCGCAATTACAGGGGCCATGGAGCATTGTGAATACAAAGGTCATAGAGCATTGAGATGACAGGGGTCATGGATCATTGTGATGACAAGGGTCCCGGAACCTCGTGACGAAATGGTTCATGGAACATTGTGATGACAAAGTTCATCAAGCATTGTGATGACAGGGGTCATGGAGCATTGTGATGACAAAGGCCATGGAATATTTTGATGACACGAATTCTGGAGCACTGTGATGACAAGCGCATGGAGCATTGTGATTATAGGGACCATGGAGCATTGTGATGACAAGGGTCTTCGAGCATTGTGATGACAGGGGTCATGGAGCATTGTGATGACTGGGATCATGGAGCAATATGATTACAGGGGCCATGGAGCATTTTGAATGCATAGGCCATGGAGCACAGTGATGACAGGGGTCATGGAGCATTCTGATGAATGTGGTCATAGTTCATTGTGATGATAAGTGTCCAGGAACAGTGTGATGACATGGAACATGGAGCATTGTGATGACAAGGGCCATGGCGAATTGTGATGACAGGTGTCATGGGGCATTGTGATGACAGTGGCCATCTAGAATTGTGATGAAAGGTAACATGGAGCACTGTGATAATAGGGGCCATGGAGCATTGTGATGACAAAGGCCCTGGAGCATTCTGATGACAGGTGCCATGCAGCATTGAGATGAAACGGGTCATGGATCATTGTGATGACAGGTGTCATGGAGCATTGTTATGAAAGGGGTCATGGAGCACTGTGATTAAATGGATCTTGGGCCATTGTGATGATAAGCGCATGTATAATTTTGATGACAAGTGACGTAGAGACTTGTGATGAATGGGGTACTGCAGCATTGTGAGGAAACGTGCCATGGAGCATTGTGATTATAAGGCATGGAGCATTGTGATAACAAGTGGCATGAGCATTGTGATGAAAGAGGTATTGGAGCATTGTGAGGAAAGGGGTCATGGATCATTGTGATTACTCGGATCATGGAGCATTGTGATGACCGTGGTCATGGAACACTGTGAAGACAAAGGAATGGAGCATTGTGATGACATGACTTCTGGAGCATTTTGATGACAAGGGCATGGAGAATTGTGATTACATGGGCCATGGTGCATTGTGATGACAACTGCATTCAGCATTGTGATGACAAGGGGCATGGGGCGTTGTGATGAAAGGCGAACTGGAGCCTTGTGAAGAAAGGTGTCATGGGTCATTGTGATTACAGCGATCATGGAACATTGTGATGACAGTGGTCATGGAGCATTGTAATGACAGGGGCAATGGGGCATTGTGATGACAGTGGTCATGGAGCATTGTGATGAAAGGGGTCATGGAGCACTGTGATTACAGGGGCCATGTATAATTGTGATGACAAAGGCCATGGAGCATTGTGATGACAGTTTTCATGGAGCATTGTGTTGAAAGGGGCATGGAGCATTGTGACGACAATGGTCATGGAGCATTGTGATGACTGGTATCATGGAACATTGTAATGAAGAAGGTCATGGGGCAGTGTAATGACAAGTATCATGGAGCATGTGATGAAAGGAGTCATGGAGCATTGTGATTAAATGGATCATGAGGCATTTTGATGACAAGAGTCATGGAACATTGTGATGACAGGGATAATGGACCATTGTGATGACAAGGGCTATGGAGCATTGTGATGATTGGGGTCATGGGGCATGGTGATGACAGTGGTCATAGAGAATTGTGATGACAAAGACCACGGAGCATTGTGATGACAGGTGTCATGGAGCATTGTGATGAAAGGGGTCATGGATCACTACGATGGCATGGGTAATGGAGCATTGTGATGATATGGGTATGGAGCATTGTGATGACAGGGGTCATGCAGCAATGTGATGACATGGGCATGGAGGATAATGATGAAAAGAGTTCTGGAGCATTTTGATGACAAGAGCATGGATCATTGTGATTACAGGGGCCATAAAGTATTGAAATGACAAGGGAATGGAGCATTGTGATGAAAGCGGTCCTGGAGAATTGTGAGGAAACGGGTCATGGATTATTGTGCTGGAAGGGTTCCTGGGGCATTCTGTTGACAAGTGCCATGGAGCATTTTAATGAAAGGGGTACTGGAGCATTGTACAGAAATGGTTCATGGATCATCGTGATTACACGGATCATGGAATATTGTGATGACAAGGGTTTCGGAGCATTGTGATGACAGGGGTCATGGAGCACTGTAATAGCAGGGGTGATGGGGCATTGTGATGACAGGGGCATGGAGCATTGTGATGACAGAAGTCATAGAATATTGTGATGACAAGGGCCATGGAGCATTGTCATGATAGGTCTTATCTGGCATTGTGATGAGGGTGGTCATGGAGCATTGTGATAAAAGTTGTCATGAAGCATTGTTATTACAGGGGCCATGTAGAATTTTGATGACAAAGGCCATGGAGCATTGTGATGACAGGCATCATGGAGCCATTTGATGAAAGTTGTCATGGAGCATTGTGATGAAATGCGCCATGGAACATTGTGAAGACAAATGTCCTGGAGCATTGTGATGACAAGGGCCATGGCCAATTATGATGACAGGGGTCATGGAGCATTCTGATGAATGTGGTCATAGTTCATTGTGATGATAGGTGTCCAGGAACAGTGTGATGACATGAAACATGGAGCATTGTGATGACAAGGGCCATGGCGAATTGTGATGACAGGTGTCATGGGGCATTGTGATGAGAGGGGCCTTGGAGCATTATGATGATAGGCGTCATGGGGTATTGTGATGAGATTGGTCATAGAGCATTGTGATGAATGGGGTCATGGAGCGATGTGATTACAGGGGCCATGGCACATTGAGAATGCATAGGCCATGGAGCAATGAAATGACAGGAGTCAAGGAACATTGTGGTGTAAGTTGTCATGGAGCATTGTGATGACAATTGTCCATGAACATTGTGATGACATGGTTTATGGAGCATTGTGATGACAAGTGCCATGGCGAATTGTGATGACAGGTGTCATGGGGCATTGTGATGACAGTGGTCATATAGAATTGTGTTGAAAGGTATCATGGAGGACTCTGATGACACGGGCCTTGGAGCACTGTGATGAGAGTGGTCATCTAGAAGTGTGATGAAATATACCAGGGAGCATTTTGATTACAGGGGTCGTGGAGCACCGCAATTACAGGGCCCATGGAGCATTGTGAATACAAAGGTCATAGAGCATTGAGATGACAGGGGTCATGGATCATTGTGATGACAAGGGTCCCGGAACCTCGTGACGAAACGGTTCATGGAACATTGTGATGACAAAGTTCATCAAGCATTGTGATGACAGGGGTCATGGAGCATTGTGATGACAAAGGCCATGGAATATTTTGATGACAAGAATTCTGGAGCACTGTGATGACAAGCGCATGGAGCATTGTGATTATAGGGACCATGGAGCATTGTGATGACAAGGGTCTTCGAGCATTGTGATGACAGGGGTCATGGAGCATTCTGATGAATGTGGTCATAGTTCATTGTGATGATAAGTGTCCAGGAACAGTGTGATGACATGGAACATGGAGCATTGTGATGACAAGGGCCATGGCGAATTGTGATGACAGGTGTCATGGGGCATTGTGATGACAGTGGCCATCTAGAATTGTGATGAAAGGTAACATGGAGCACTGTGATAATAGGGGCCATGGAGCATTGTGATGACAAAGGCCCTGGAGCATTCTGATGACAGGTGCCATGCAGCATTGAGATGAAACGGGTCATGGATCATTGTGATGACAGGTGTCATGTAGCATTGTTATGAAAGGGGTCATGGAGCACTGTGATTAAATGGATCCTGGGCCATTGTGATGATAAGCGCATGTATAATTTTGATGACAAGTGGCATAGAGACTTGTGATGAATGGGGTACTGGAGCATTGTGAGGAAACGTGCCATGGAGCATTGTGATTATAAGGCATGGAGCATTGTGATAGCAAGTGACATGAGCATTGTGATGAAAGAGGTATTGGAGCATTGTGAGGAAAGGGGTCATGGATCATTGTGATTACTCGGATCATGGAGCATTGTGATGACCGTGGTCATGGAGCACTGTGAAGACAAAGGAATGGAGCATTGTGATGACATGACTTCTGGAGCATTTTGATGACAAGGGCATGGAGAATTGTGATTACAGGGGCCATGGTGCATTGTGATGACAACTGCATTCAGCATTGTGATGACAAGGGGCATGGGGCGTTGTGATGAAAGGCGAACTGGAGCCTTGTGAAGAAAGGTGTCATGGGTCATTGTGATTACAGCGATCATGGAACATTGTGATGACAGTGGTCATGGAGCATTGTAATGACAGGGGCAATGGGGCATTGTGATGACAGTGGTCATGGAGCATTGTGATGAAAGGGGTCATGGAGCACTGTGATTACAGGGGCCATGTATAATTGTGATGACAAAGGCCATGGAGCATTGTGATGACAGTTTTCATGGAGCATTGTGTTGAAAGGGGCATGGAGCATTGTGACGACAATGGTCATGGAGCATTGTGATGACTGGTATCATGGAACATTGTAATGAAGAAGGTCATGGGGCAGTGTAATGACAAGTATCATGGAGCATGTGATGAAAGGAGTCATGGAGCATTGTGATTAAATGGATCATGAGGCATTTTGATGACAAGAGTCATGGAACATTGTGATGACAGGGATAATGGACCATTGTGTTGACAAGGGCTATGGAGCATTGTGATGATTGGGGTCATGGGGCATGGTGATGACAGTGGTCATAGAGAATTGTGATGACAAAGACCACGGAGCATTGTGATGACAGGTGTCATGGAGCATTGTGATGAAAGGGGTCATGGATCACTACGATGGCATGGGTAATGGAGCATTGTGATGATATGGGTATGGAGCATTGTGATGACAGGGGTCATGCAGCAATGTGATGACATGGGCATGGAGGATAATGATGAAAAGAGTTCTGGAGCATTTTGATGACAAGAGCATGGATCATTGTGATTACAGGGGCCATAAAGTATTGAGATGACAAGGGAATGGAGCATTGTGATGAAAGCGGTCCTGGAGAATTGTGAGGAAACGGGTCATGGATTATTGTGCTGGAAGGGTTCCTGGGGCATTCTGTTGACAAGTGCCATGGAGCATTTTAATGAAAGGGGTACTGGAGCATTGTACGGAAATGGTTCATGGATCATCGTGATTACACGGATCATGGAATATTGTGATGACAAGGGTTTCGGAGCATTGTGATGACAGGGGTCATGGAGCACTGTAATAGCAGGGGTGATGGGGCATTGTGATGACAGGGGCATTGACCATTGTGATGATAGAAGTCATAGAATATTGTGATGACAAGGGCCATGGAGCATTGTCATGATAGGTCTTATCTGGCATTGTGATGAGGGTGGTCATGGAGCATTGTGATAAAAGTTGTCATGAAGCATTGTTATTACAGGGGCCATGTAGAATTTTGATGACAAAGGCCATGGAGCATTGTGATGACAGGCATCATGGAGCCATTTGATGAAAGTTGTCATGGAGCATTGTGATGAAATGCGCCATGTAACATTGTGAAGACAAATGTCCTGGAGCATTGTGATGACAAGGGCCATGGCCAATTATGATGACAGGGGTCATGGAGCATTCTGATGAATGTGGTCATAGTTCATTGTGATGATAGGTGTCCAGGAACAGTGTGATGACATGGAACATGGAGCATTGTGATGACAAGGGCCATGGCGAATTGTGATGACAGGTGTCATGGGGCATTGTGATGAGAGGGGCCTTGGAGCATTATGATGATAGGCGTCATGGGGTGTTGTGATGAGATTGGTCATAGAGCATTGTGATGAATGGGGTCATGGAGCGATGTGATTACAGGGGCCATGGCACATTGTGAATGCATAGGCCATGGAGCAATGAAATGACAGGAGTCAAGGAGCATTGTGGTGTAAGTTGTCATGGAGCATTGTGATGACAATTGTCCATGAACATTGTGATGACATGGTTTATGGAGCATTGTGATGACAAGTGCCATGGCGAATTGTGATGACAGGTGTCATGGGGCATTGTGATGACAGTGGTCACATAGAATTGTGTTGAAAGGTATCATGGAGGACTCTGATGACAGGGGCCTTGGAGCACTGTGATGAGAGTGGTCATCTAGAAGTGTGATGAAATATACCAGGGAGCATTTTGATGACAGGGGTCGTTGAGCACCGCAATTACAGGGGCCATGGAGCATTGTGAATACAAAGGTCATAGAGCATTGAGATGACAGGGGTCATGGATCATTGTGATGACAAGGGTCCCGGAACCTCGTGACGAAACGGTTCATGGAACATTGTGATGACAAAGTTCATCAAGCATTGTGATGACAGGGGTCATGGAGCATTGTGATGACAAAGGCCATGGAATATTTTGATGACAAGAATTCTGGAGCACTGTGATGACAAGCGCATGGAGCATTGTGATTATAGGGACCATGGAGCATTGTGATGACAAGGGTCTTCGAGCATTGTGATGACAGGGGTCATGGAGCATTGTGATGACTGGGATCATGGAGCAATATGATTACAGGGGCCATGGAGCATTTTGAATGCATAGGCCATGGAGCACAGTGATGACAGGGGTCATGGAGCATTCTGATGAATGTGGTCATAGTTCATTGTGATGATAAGTGTCCAGGAACAGTGTGATGACATGGAACATGGAGCATTGTGATGACAAGGGCCATGGCGAATTGTGATGACAGGTGTCATGGGGCATTGTGATGACAGTGGCCATCTAGAATTGTGATGAAAGGTAACATGGAGCACTGTGATAATAGGGGCCATGGAGCATTGTGATGACAAAGGCCCTGGAGCATTCTGATGACAGGTGCCATGCAGCATTGAGATGAAACGGGTCATGGATCATTGTGATGACAGGTGTCATGGAGCATTGTTATGAAAGGGGTCATGGAGCACTGTGATTAAATGGATCCTGGGCCATTGTGATGATAAGCGCATGTATAATTTTGATGACAAGTGGCATAGAGACTTGTGATGAATGGGGTACTGGAGCATTGTGAGGAAACGTGCCATGGAGCATTGTGATTATAAGGCATGGAGCATTGTGATAGCAAGTGACATGAGCATTGTGATGAAAGAGGTATTGGAGCATTGTGAGGAAAGGGGTCATGGATCATTGTGATTACTCGGATCATGGAGCATTGTGATGACCGTGGTCATGGAGCACTGTGAAGACAAAGGAATGGAGCATTGTGATGACATGACTTCTGGAGCATTTTGATGACAAGGGCATGGAGAATTGTGATTACAGGGGCCATGGTGCATTGTGATGACAACTGCATTCAGCATTGTGATGACAAGGGGCATGGGGCGTTGTGATGAAAGGCGAACTGGAGCCTTGTGAAGAAAGGTGTCATGGGTCATTGTGATTACAGCGATCATGGAACATTGTGATGACAGTGGTCATGGAGCATTGTAATGACAGGGGCAATGGGGCATTGTGATGACAGTGGTCATGGAGCATTGTGATGAAAGGGGTCATGGAGCACTGTGATTACAGGGGCCATGTATAATTGTGATGACAAAGGCCATGGAGCATTGTGATGACAGTTTTCATGGAGCATTGTGTTGAAAGGGGCATGGAGCATTGTGACGACAATGGTCATGGAGCATTGTGATGACTGGTATCATGGAACATTGTAATGAAGAAGGTCATGGGGCAGTGTAATGACAAGTATCATGGAGCATGTGATGAAAGGAGTCATGGAGCATTGTGATTAAATGGATCATGAGGCATTTTGATGACAAGAGTCATGGAACATTGTGATGACAGGGATAATGGACCATTGTGATGACAAGGGCTATGGAGCATTTTGATGATTGGGGTCATGGGGCATGGTGATGACAGTGGTCATAGAGAATTGTGATGACAAAGACCACGGAGCATTGTGATCACAGGTGTCATGGAGCATTGTGATGAAAGGGGTCATGGATCATTATGATGGCATGGGTAATGGAGCATTGTGATGATATGGGTATGGAGCATTGTGATGACAGGGGTCATGCAGCAATGTGATGACATGGGCATGGAGGATAATGATGAAAAGAGTTCTGGAGCATTTTGATGACAAGAGCATGGATCATTGTGATTACAGGGGCCATAAAGTATTGAGATGACAAGGGAATGGAGCATTGTGATGAAAGCGGTCGTGGAGAATTTTGAGGAAACGGGTCATGGATTATTGTGCTGGAAGGGTTCCTGGGGCATTCTGTTGACAAGTGCCATGGAGCATTTTAATGAAAGGGGTACTGGAGCATTGTACGGAAATGGTTCATGGATCATCGTGATTACACGGATCATGGAATATTGTGATGACAAGGGTTTCGGAGCATTGTGATGACAGGGGTCATGGAGCACTGTAATAGCAGGGGTGATGGGGCATTGTGATGACAGGGGCATGGAGCATTGTGATGACAGAAGTCATAGAATATTGTGATGACAAGGGCCATGGAGCATTGTCATGATAGGTCTTATCTGGCATTGTGATGAGGGTGGTCATGGAGCATTGTGATAAAAGTTGTCATGAAGCATTGTTATTACAGGGGCCATGTAGAATTTTGATGACAAAGGCCATGGAGCATTGTGATGACAGGCATCATGGAGCCATTTGATGAAAGTTGTCATGGAGCATTGTGATGAAATGCACCATGGAACATTGTGAAGACAAATGTCCTGGAGCATTGTGATGACAAGGGCCATGGCCAATTATGATGACAGGGGTCATGGAGCATTCTGATGAATGTGGTCATAGTTCATTGTGATGATAGGTGTCCAGGAACAGTGTGATGACATGGAACATGGAGCATTGTGATGACAAGGGCCATGGCGAATTGTGATGACAGGTGTCATGGGGCATTGTGATGAGAGGGGCCTTGGAGCATTATGATGATAGGCTTCATGGGGTATTGTGATGAGATTGGTCATAGAGCATTGTGATGAATGGGGTCATGGAGCGATGTGATTACAGGGGCCATGGCACATTGTGAATGCATAGGCCATGGAGCAATGAAATGACAGGAGTCAAGGAGCATTGTGGTGTAAGTTGTCATGGAGCATTGTGATGACAATTGTCCATGAACATTGTGATGACATGGTTTATGGAGCATTGTGATGACAAGTGCCATGGCGAATTGTGATGACAGGTGTCATGGGGCATTGTGATGACAGTGGTCATATAGAATTGTGTTGAAAGGTATCATGGAGGACTCTGATGACACGGGCCTTGGAGCACTGTGATGAGAGTGGTCATCTAGAAGTGTGATGAAATATACCAGGGAGCATTTTGATTACAGTGGTCGTGGAGCACCGCAATTACAGGGCCCATGGAGCATTGTGAATACAAAGGTCATAGAGCATTGAGATGACAGGGGTCATGGATCATTGTGATGACAAGGGTCCCAGAACCTCGTGACGAAACGGTTCATGGAACATTGTGATGACAAAGTTCATCAAGCATTGTGATGACAGGGGTCATGGAGCATTGTGATGACAAAGGCCATGGAATATTTTGATGACAAGAATTCTGGAGCACTGTGATGACAAGCGCATGGAGCATTGTGATTATAGGGACCATGGAGCATTGTGATGACAAGGGTCTTCGAGCATTGTGATGACAGGGGTCATGGAGCATTGTGATGAAGGGGATCATGGAGCAATATGATTACAGGGGCCATGGAGCATTTTGAATGCATAGGCCATGGAGCACAGTGATGACAGGGGTCATGGAGCATTCTGATGAATGTGGTCATAGTTCATTGTGATGATAAGTGTCCAGGAACAGTGTGATGACATGGAACATGGAGCATTGTGATGACAAGGGCCATGGCGAATTGTGATGACAGGTGTCATGGGGCATTGTGATGACAGTGGCCATCTAGAATTGTGATGAAAGGTAACATGGAGCACTGTGATAATAGGGGCCATGGAGCATTGTGATGACAAAGGCCCTGGAGCATTCTGATGACAGGTGCCATGCAGCATTGAGATGAAACGGGTCATGGATCATTGTGATGACAGGTGTCATGGAGCATTGTTATGAAAGGGGTCATGGAGCACTGTGATTAAATGGATCCTGGGCCATTGTGATGATAAGCGCATGTATAATTTTGATGACAAGTGGCATAGAGACTTGTGATGAATGGGGTACTGGAGCATTGTGAGGAAACGTGCCATGGAGCATTGTGATTATAAGGCATGGAGCATTGTGATAGCAAGTGACATGAGCATTGTGATGAAAGAGGTATTGGAGCATTGTGAGGAAAGGGGTCATGGATCATTGTGATTACTCGGATCATGGAGCATTGTGATGACCGTGGTCATGGAGCACTGTGAAGACAAAGGAATGGAGCATTGTGATGACATGACTTCTGGAGCATTTTGATGACAAGGGCATGGAGAATTGTGATTACAGGGGCCATGGTGCATTGTGATGACAACTGCATTCAGCATTGTGATGACAAGGGGCATGGGGCGTTGTGATGAAAGGCGAACTGGAGCCTTGTGAAGAAAGGTGTCATGGGTCATTGTGATTACAGCGATCATGGAACATTGTGATGACAGTGGTCATGGAGCATTGTAATGACAGGGGCAATGGGGCATTGTGATGACAGTGGTCATGGAGCATTGTGATGAAAGGGGTCATGGAGCACTGTGATTACAGGGGCCATGTATAATTGTGATGACAAAGGCCATGGAGCATTGTGATGACAGTTTTCATGGAGCATTGTGTTGAAAGGGGCATGGAGCATTGTGATGACAATGGTCATGGAGCATTGTGATGACTGGTATCATGGAACATTGTAATGAAGAAGGTCATGGGGCAGTGTAATGACAAGTATCATGGAGCATGTGATGAAAGGAGTCATGGAGCATTGTGATTAAATGGATCATGAGGCATTTTGATGACAAGAGTCATGGAACATTGTGATGACAGGGATAATGGACCATTGTGATGACAAGGGCTATGGAGCATTTTGATGATTGGGGTCATGGGGCATGGTGATGACAGTGGTCATAGAGAATTGTGATGACAAAGACCACGGAGCATTGTGATCACAGGTGTCATGGAGCATTGTGATGAAAGGGGTCATGGATCATTACGATGGCATGGGTAATGGAGCATTGTGATGATATGGGTATGGAGCATTGTGATGACAGGGTTCATGCAGCAATGTGATGACATGGGCATGGAGGATAATGATGAAAAGAGTTCTGGAGCATTTTGATGACAAGAGCATGGATCATTGTGATTACAGGGGCCATAAAGTATTGAGATGACAAGGGAATGGAGCATTGTGATGAAAGCGGTCCTGGAGAATTTTGAGGAAACGGGTCATGGATTATTGTGCTGGAAGGGTTCCTGGGGCATTCTGTTGACAAGTGCCATGGAGCATTTTAATGAAAGGGGTACTGGAGCATTGTACGGAAATGGTTCATGGATCATCGTGATTACACGGATCATGGAATATTGTGATGACAAGGGTTTCGGAGCATTGTGATGACAGGGGTCATGGAGCACTGTAATAGCAGGGGTGATGGGGCATTGTGATGACAGGGGCATGGAGCATTGTGATGACAGAAGTCATAGAATATTGTGATGACAAGGGCCATGGAGCATTGTCATGATAGGTCTTATCTGGCATTGTGATGAGGGTGGTCATGGAGCATTGTGATAAATGTTGTCAGGAAGCATTGTTATTACAGGGGCCATGTAGAATTTTGATGACAAAGGCCATGGAGCATTGTGATGACAGGCATCATGGAGCCATTTGATGAAAGTTGTCATGGAGCATTGTGATGAAATGCACCATGGAACATTGTGAAGACAAATGTCCTGGAGCATTGTGATGACAAGGGCCATGGCCAATTATGATGACAGGGGTCATGGAGCATTCTGATGAATGTGGTCATAGTTCATTGTGATGATAGGTGTCCAGGAACAGTGTGATGACATGGAACATGGAGCATTGTGATGACAAGGGCCATGGCGAATTGTGATGACAGGTGTCATGGGGCATTGTGATGAGAGGGGCCTTGGAGCATTATGATGATAGGCGTCATGGGGTATTGTGATGAGATTGGTCATAGAGCATTGTGATGAATGGGGTCATGGAGCGATGTGATTACAGGGGCAATGGCACATTGTGAATGCATAGGCCATGGAGCAATGAAATGACAGGAGTCAAGGAGCATTGTGGTGTAAGTTGTCATGGAGCATTGTGATGACAATTGTCCATGAACATTGTGATGACATGGTTTATGGAGCATTGTGATGACAAGTGCCATGGCGAATTGTGATGACAGGTGTCATGGGGCATTGTGATGACAGTGGTCATATAGAATTGTGTTGAAAGGTATCATGGAGGACTCTGATGACACGGGCCTTGGAGCACTGTGATGAGAGTGGTCATCTAGAAGTGTGATGAAATATACAAGGGAGCATTTTGATTACAGGGGTCGTGGAGCACCGCAATTACAGGGCCCATGGAGCATTGTGAATACAAAGGTCATAGAGCATTGAGATGACAGGGGTCATGGATCATTGTGATGACAAGGGTCCCGGAACCTCGTGACGAAACGGTTCATGGAACATTGTGATGACAAAGTTCATCAAGCATTGTGATGACAGGGGTCATGGAGCATTGTGATGACAAAGGCCATGGAATATTTTGATGACAAGAATTCTGGAGCACTGTGATGACAAGCGCATGGAGCATTGTGATTATAGGGACCATGGAGCATTGTGATGACAAGGGTCTTCGAGCATTGTGATGACAGGGGTCATGGAGCATTGTGATGACTGGGATCATGGAGCAATATGATTACAGGGGCCATGGAGCATTTTGAATGCATAGGCCATGGAGCACAGTGATGACAGGGGTCATGGAGCATTCTGATGAATGTGGTCATAGTTCATTGTGATGATAAGTGTCCAGGAACAGTGTGATGACATGGAACATGGAGCATTGTGATGACAAGGGCCATGGCGAATTGTGATGACAGGTGTCATGGGGCATTGTGATGACAGTGGCCATCTAGAATTGTGATGAAAGGTAACATGGAGCACTGTGATAATAGGGGCCATGGAGCATTGTGATGACAAAGGCCCTGGAGCATTCTGATGACAGGTGCCATGCAGCATTGAGATGAAACGGGTCATGGATCATTGTGATGACAGGTGTCATGGAGCATTGTTATGAAAGGGGTCATGGAGCACTGTGATTAAATGGATCCTGGGCCATTGTGATGATAAGCGCATGTATAATTTTGATGACAAGTGGCATAGAGACTTGTGATGAATGGGGTACTGGAGCATTGTGAGGAAACGTGCCATGGAGCATTGTGATTATAAGGCATGGAGCATTGTGATAACAAGTGACATGAGCATTGTGATGAAAGAGGTATTGGAGCATTGTGAGGAAAGGGGTCACGGATCATTGTGATTACTCGGATCATGGAGCATTGTGATGACCGTGGTCATGGAGCACTGTGAAGACAAAGGAATGGAGCATTGTGATGACATGAATTCTGGAGCATTTTGATGACAAGGGCATGGAGAATTGTGATTACAGGGGCCATGGTGCATTGTGATGACAACTGCATTCAGCATTGTGATGACAAGGGGCATGGGGCATTGTGATGAAAGGCGAACTGGAGCCTTGTGAAGAAAGGTGTCATGGGTCATTGTGATTACAGCGATCATGGAACATTGTGATGACAGTGGTCATGGAGCATTGTAATGACAGGGGCAATGGGGCATTGTGATGACAGTGGTCATGGAGCATTGTGATGAAAGGGGTCATGGAGCACTGTGATTACAGGGGCCATGTATAATTGTGATGACAAAGGCCATGGAGCATTGTGATGACAGTTTTCATGGAGCATTGTGTTGAAAGGGGCATGGAGCATTGTGACGACAATGGTCATGGAGCATTGTGATGACTGGTATCATGGAACATTGTAATGAAGAAGGTCATGGGGCAGTGTAATGACAAGTATCATGGAGCATGTGATGAAAGGAGTCATGGAGCATTGTGATTAAATGGATCATGAGGCATTTTGATGACAAGAGTCATGGAACATTGTGATGACAGGGATAATGGACCATTGTGATGACAAGGGCTATGGAGCATTGTGATGATTGGGGTCATGGGGCATGGTGATGACAGTGGTCATAGAGAATTGTGATGACAAAGACCACGGAGCATTGTGATGACAGGTGTCATGGAGCATTGTGATGAAAGGGGTCATGGATCATTACGATGGCATGGGTAATGGAGCATTGTGATGATATGGGTATGGAGCATTGTGATGACAGGGGTCATGCAGCAATGTGATGACATGGGCATGGAGGATAATGATGAAAAGAGTTCTGGAGCATTTTGATGACAAGAGCATGGATCATTGTGATTACAGGGGCCATAAAGTATTGAGATGACAAGGGAATGGAGCATTGTGATGAAAGCGGTCCTGGAGAATTGTGAGGAAACGGGTCATGGATTATTGTGCTGGAAGGGTTCCTGGGGCATTCTGTTGACAAGTGCCATGGAGCATTTTAATGAAAGGGGTAGTGGAGCATTGTACGGAAATGGTTCATGGATCATCGTGATTACACGGATCATGGAATATTGTGATGACAAGGGTTTCGGAGCATTGTGATGACAGGGGTCATGGAGCACTGTAATAGCAGGGGTGATGGGGCATTGTGATGACAGGGGCATGGAGCATTGTGATGACAGAAGTCATAGAATATTGTGATGACAAGGGCCATGGAGCATTGTCATGATAGGTCTTATCTGGCATTGTGATGAGGGTGGTCATGGAGCATTGTGATAAAAGTTGTCATGAAGCATTGTTATTACAGGGGCAATGTAGAATTTTGATGACAAAGGCCATGGAGCATTGTGATGACAGGCATCATGGAGCCATTTGATGAAAGTTGTCATGGAGCATTGTGATGAAATGCGCCATGGAACATTGTGAAGACAAATGTCCTGGAGCATTGTGATGACAAGGGCCATGGCCAATTATGATGACAGGGGTCATGGAGCATTCTGATGAATGTGGTCATAGTTCATTGTGATGATAGGTGTCCAGGAACAGTGTGATGACATGGAACATGGAGCATTGTGATGACAAGGGCCATGGCGAATTGTGATGACAGGTGTCATGGGGCATTGTGATGAGAGGGGCCTTGGAGCATTATGATGATAGGCGTCATGGGGTATTGTGATGAGATTGGTCATAGAGCATTGTGATGAATGGGGTCATGGAGCGATGTGATTACAGGGGCCATGGCACATTGTGAATGCATAGGCCATGGAGCAATGAAATGACAGGAGTCAAGGAGCATTGTGGTGTAAGTTGTCATGGAGCATTGTGATGACAATTGTCCATGAACATTGTGATGACATGGTTTATGGAGCATTGTGATGACAAGTGCCATGGCGAATTGTGATGACAGGTGTCATGGGGCATTGTGATGACAGTGGTCATATAGAATTGTGTTGAAAGGTATCATGGAGGACTCTGATGACACGGGCCTTGGAGCACTGTGATGAGAGTGGTCATCTAGAAGTGTGATGAAATATACAAGGGAGCATTTTGATTACAGGGGTCGTGGAGCACCGCAATTACAGGGCCCATGGAGCATTGTGAATACAAAGGTCATAGAGCATTGAGATGACAGGGGTCATGGATCATTGTGATGACAAGGGTCCCGGAACCTCGTGACGAAACGGTTCATGGAACATTGTGATGACAAAGTTCATCAAGCATTGTGATGACAGGGGTCATGGAGCATTGTGATGACAAAGGCCATGGAATATTTTGATGACAAGAATTCTGGAGCACTGTGATGACAAGCGCATGGAGCATTGTGATTATAGGGACCATGGAGCATTGTGATGACAAGGGTCTTCGAGCATTGTGATGACAGGGGTCATGGAGCATTGTGATGACTGGGATCATGGAGCAATATGATTACAGGGGCCATGGAGCATTTTGAATGCATAGGCCATGGAGCACAGTGATGACAGGGGTCATGGAGCATTCTGATGAATGTGGTCATAGTTCATTGTGATGATAAGTGTCCAGGAACAGTGTGATGACCTGGAACATGGAGCATTGTGATGACAAGGGCCATGGCGAATTGTGATGACAGGTGTCATGGGGCATTGTGATGACAGTGGCCATCTAGAATTGTGATGAAAGGTAACATGGAGCACTGTGATAATAGGGGCCATGGAGCATTGTGATGACAAAGGCCCTGGAGCATTCTGATGACAGGTGCCATGCAGCATTGAGATGAAACGGGTCATGGATCATTGTGATGACAGGTGTCATGGAGCATTGTTATGAAAGGGGTCATGGAGCACTGTGATTAAATGGATCCTGGGCCATTGTGATGATAAGCGCATGTATAATTTTGATGACAAGTGGCATAGAGACTTGTGATGAATGGGGTACTGGAGCATTGTGAGGAAACGTGCCATGGAGCATTGTGATTATAAGGCATGGAGCATTGTGATAACAAGTGACATGAGCATTGTGATGAAAGAGGTATTGGAGCATTGTGAGGAAAGGGGTCACGGATCATTGTGATTACTCGGATCATGGAGCATTGTGATGACCGTGGTCATGGAGCACTGTGAAGACAAAGGAATGGAGCATTGTGATGACATGAATTCTGGAGCATTTTGATGACAAGGGCATGGAGAATTGTGATTACAGGGGCCATGGTGCATTGTGATGACAACTGCATTCAGCATTGTGATGACAAGGGGCATGGGGCATTGTGATGAAAGGCGAACTGGAGCCTTGTGAAGAAAGGTGTCATGGGTCATTGTGATTACAGCGATCATGGAACATTGTGATGACAGTGGTCATGGAGCATTGTAATGACAGGGGCAATGGGGCATTGTGATGACAGTGGTCATGGAGCATTGTGATGAAAGGGGTCATGGAGCACTGTGATTACAGGGGCCATGTATAATTGTGATGACAAAGGCCATGGAGCATTGTGATGACAGTTTTCATGGAGCATTGTGTTGAAAGGGGCATGGAGCATTGTGACGACAATGGTCATGGAGCATTGTGATGACTGGTATCATGGAACATTGTAATGAAGAAGGTCATGGGGCAGTGTAATGACAAGTATCATGGAGCATGTGATGAAAGGAGTCATGGAGCATTGTGATTAAATGGATCATGAGGCATTTTGATGACAAGAGTCATGGAACATTGTGATGACAGGGATAATGGACCATTGTGATGACAAGGGCTATGGAGCATTGTGATGATTGGGGTCATGGGGCATGGTGATGACAGTGGTCATAGAGAATTGTGATGACAAAGACCACGGAGCATTGTGATGACAGGTGTCATGGAGCATTGTGATGAAAGGGGTCATGGATCATTACGATGGCATGGGTAATGGAGCATTGTGATGATATGGGTATGGAGCATTGTGATGACAGGGGTCATGCAGCAATGTGATGACATGGGCATGGAGGATAATGATGAAAACAGTTCTGGAGCATTTTGATGACAAGAGCATGGATCATTGTGATTACAGGGGCCATAAAGTATTGAGATGACAAGGGAATGGAGCATTGTGATGAAAGCGGTCCTGGAGAATTGTGAAGAAACGGGTCATGGATTATTGTGCTGGAAGGGTTCCTGGGGCATTCTGTTGACAAGTGCCATGGAGCATTTTAATGAAAGGGGTACTGGAGCATTGTACGGAAATGGTTCATGGATCATCGTGATTACACGGATCATGGAATATTGTGATGACAAGGGTTTCGGAGCATTGTGATGACAGGGGTCATGGAGCACTGTAATAGCAGGGGTGATGGGGCATTGTGATGACAGGGGCATGGAGCATTGTGATGACAGAAGTCATAGAATATTGTGATGACAAGGGCCATGGAGCATTGTCATGATAGGTCTTATCTGGCATTGTGATGAGGGTGGTCATGGAGCATTGTGATAAAAGTTGTCATGAAGCATTGTTATTACAGGGGCCATGTAGAATTTTGATGACAAAGGCCATGGAGCATTGTGATGACAGGCATCATGGAGCCATTTGATGAAAGTTGTCATGGAGCATTGTGATGAAATGCGCCATGGAACATTGTGAAGACAAATGTCCTGGAGCATTGTGATGACAAGGGCCATGGCCAATTATGATGACAGGGGTCATGGAGCATTCTGATGAATGTGGTCATAGTTCATTGTGATGATAGGTGTCCAGGAACAGTGTGATGATATGGAACATGGAGCATTGTGATGACAAGGGCCATGGCGAATTGTGATGACAGGTGTCATGGGGCATTGTGATGAGAGGGGCCTTGGAGCATTATGATGATAGGCGTCATGGGGTATTGTGATGAGATTGGTCATAGAGCATTGTGATGAATGGGGTCATGGAGCGATGTGATTACAGGGGCCATGGCACATTGTGAATGCATAGGCCATGGAGCAATGAAATGACAGGAGTCAAGGAGCATTGTGGTGTAAGTTGTCATGGAGCATTGTGATGACAATTGTCCATGAACATTGTGATGACATGGTTTATGGAGCATTGTGATGACAAGTGCCATGGCGAATTGTGATGACAGGTGTCATGGGGCATTGTGATGACAGTGGTCATATAGAATTGTGTTGAAAGGTATCATGGAGGACTCTGATGACAGGGGCCTTGGAGCACTGTGATGAGAGTGGTCATCTAGAAGTGTGATGAAATATACCAGGGAGCATTTTGATTACAGGGGTCGTGGAGCACCGCAATTACAGGGGCCATGGAGCATTGTGAATACAAAGGTCATAGAGCATTGAGATGACAGGGGTCATGGATCATTGTGATGACACGGGTCCCGGAACCTCGTGACGAAACGGTTCATGGAACATTGTGATGACAAAGTTCATCAAGCATTGTGATGACAGGGGTCATGGAGCATTGTGATGACAAAGGCCATGGAATATTTTGATGACAAGAATTCTGGAGCACTGTGATGACAAGCGCATGGAGCATTGTGATTATAGGGACCATGGAGCATTGTGATGACAAGGGTCTTCGAGCATTGTGATGACAGGGGTCATGGAGCATTGTGATGAAGGGGATCATGGAGCAATATGATTACAGGGGCCATGGAGCATTTTGAATGCATAGGCCATGGAGCACAGTGATGACAGGGGTCATGGAGCATTCTGATGAATGTGGTCATAGTTCATTGTGATGATAAGTGTCCAGGAACAGTGTGATGACATGGAACATGGAGCATTGTGATGACAAGGGCCATGGCGAATTGTGATGACAGGTGTCATGGGGCATTGTGATGACAGTGGCCATCTAGAATTGTGATGAAAGGTAACATGGAGCACTGTGATAATAGGGGCCATGGAGCATTGTGATGACAAAGGCCCTGGAGCATTCTGATGACAGGTGCCATGCAGCATTGAGATGAAACGGGTCATGGATCATTGTGATGACAGGTGTCATGGAGCATTGTTATGAAAGGGGTCATGGAGCACTGTGATTAAATGGATCCTGGGCCATTGTGATGATAAGCGCATGTATAATTTTGATGACAAGTGGCATAGAGACTTGTGATGAATGGGGTACTGGAGCATTGTGAGGAAACGTGCCATGGAGCATTGTGATTATAAGGCATGGAGCATTGTGATAGCAAGTGACATGAGCATTGTGATGAAAGAGGTATTGGAGCATTGTGAGGAAAGGGGTCATGGATCATTGTGATTACTCGGATCATGGAGCATTGTGATGACCGTGGTCATGGAGCACTGTGAAGACAAAGGAATGGAGCATTGTGATGACATGACTTCTGGAGCATTTTGATGACAAGGGCATGGAGAATTGTGATTACAGGGGCCATGGTGCATTGTGATGACAACTGCATTCAGCATTGTGATGACAAGGGGCATGGGGCGTTGTGATGAAAGGCGAACTGGAGCCTTGTGAAGAAAGGTGTCATGGGTCATTGTGATTACAGCGATCATGGAACATTGTGATGACAGTGGTCATGGAGCATTGTAATGACAGGGGCAATGGGGCATTGTGATGACAGTGGTCATGGAGCATTGTGATGAAAGGGGTCATGGAGCACTGTGATTACAGGGGCCATGTATAATTGTGATGACAAAGGCCATGGAGCATTGTGATGACAGTTGTCATGGAGCATTGTGTTGAAAGGGGCATGGAGCATTGTGACGACAATGGTCATGGAGCATTGTGATGACTGGTATCATGGAACATTGTAATGAAGAAGGTCATGGGGCAGTGTAATGACAAGTATCATGGAGCATGTGATGAAAGGAGTCATGGAGCATTGTGATTAAATGGATCATGAGGCATTTTGATGACAAGAGTCATGGAACATTGTGATGACAGGGATAATGGACCATTGTGATGACAAGGGCTATGGAGCATTGTGATGATTGGGGTCATGGGGCATGGTGATGACAGTGGTCATGGAGAATTGTGATGACAAAGACCACGGAGCATTGTGATGACAGGTGTCATGGATCACTACGATGGCATGGGTAATGGAGCATTGTGATGATATGGGTATGGAGCATTGTGATGACAGGGTCATGCAGCAATGTGATGACATGGGCATGGAGGATAATGATGAAAAGAGTTCTGGAGCATTTTGATGACAAGAGCATGGATCATTGTGATTACAGGGGCCATAAAGTATTGAGATGACAAGGGAATGGAGCATTGTGATGAAAGCGGTCCTGGAGAATTGTGAGGAAACGGGTCATGGATTATTGTGCTGGAAGGGTTCCTGGGGCATTCTGTTGACAAGTGCCATGGAGCATTTTAATGAAAGGGGTACTGGAGCATTGTACGGAAATGGTTCATGGATCATCGTGATTACACGGATCATGGAATATTGTGATGACAAGGGTTTCGGAGCATTGTGATGACAGGGGTCATGGAGCACTGTAATAGCAGGGGTGATGGGGCATTGTGATGACAGGGGCATGGACCATTGTGATGACAGAAGTCATAGAATATTGTGATGACAAGGGCCATGGAGCATTGTCATGATAGGTCTTATCTGGCATTGTGATGAGGGTGGTCATGGAGCATTGTGATAAAAGTTGTCATGAAGCATTGTTATTACAGGGGCCATGTAGAATTTTGATGACAAAGGCCATGGAGCATTGTGATGACAGGCATCATGGAGCAATTTGATGAAAGTTGTCATGGAGCATTGTGATGAAATGCGCCATGGAACATTGTGAAGACAAATGTCCTGGAGCATTGTGATGACACGGGCCATGGCCAATTATGATGACAGGTGTCATGGAGCATTTTGATGACAGCGGTCATCTATCATTATGATGAAAGGTATCACGGAGCACTGTGATGACAGGGGCCATGGAGCATTGTGATGACACGGGCATGGAGCATTAGGATGAGGAATGATCTGGAGCATTGCGATGACAAGGGTATGGAGCATTGTGATTACAGGGGCCAGGGAGCATTGAGATGACAAGGGTAGGGAACATTGAGATGACAGCGGTCATGGATCAATTTGATGATATCTGTCATGGAACATTGTGCTGACAGGCGCCATAGAGCATTGTGATGAGAGGTGTCATGTGGCCTTGTGATGACAGTGGTCATAGAACATTGTGATGAAAAGGATCATGGAGCAATGTGATTACAGGGGCCATGGAGCATTGTGAATACATAGGCCATGGAGGATTGTGATGACAGGAGTCAAGGAGCATTGTGATGAAAGTGGTCATGGAGCATTGTGAGGACATGGGCATGGAGCATTATGATGACAAGAGTTCTGGAGCATTGTGATGACAAGGGTATGGAGCATTGTGATTACAGGGGACCAGGAGCATTGTGATTACATGGGCAGTGAATATTGTGATGACAGGGCTCATGGAGCACTGTGATGACAAGTGTCATGGAACATTGTGATGACAGGGATCATGGAGCATTGTGATGAGAGGGGCCTTGGAGCATTATGATGATAGGCGTCATGGGGTATTGTGATGAGATTGGTCATAGAGCATTGTGATGAATGGGGTCATGGAGCGATGTGATTACAGGGACCATGGCACATTGTGAATGCATAGGCCATGGAGCAATGAAATGACAGGAGTCAAGGAGCATTGTGGTGTAAGTTGTCATGGAGCATTGTGATGACAATTGTCCATGAACATTGTGATGACATGGTTTATGGAGCATTGTGATGACAAGTGCCATGGCGAATTGTGATGACAGGTGTCATGGGGCATTGTGCTGACAGTGGTCATATAGAATTGTGTTGAAAGGTATCATGGAGGACTCTGATGACAGGGGCCGTGGAGCACTGTGATGAGAGAGGTCATCTAGAAGTGTGATGAAATATACCAGGAAGCATTTTGATGACAGGGGTCGTGGAGCACCGCAATTACAAGGGCCATGGAGCATTGTGAATACAAAGGTCATAGAGCTTTGAGATGACAGGGGTCATGGATCATTGTGATGACAAGGGTCCCGGAACCTCGTGACGAAACGGTTCATGGAACATTGTGATGACAAAGTTCATCAAGCATTGTGATGACACGGGTCATGGAGCATTGTGATGACAAAGGCCATGGAATATTTTGATGACAAGTATTCTGGAGCACTGTGATGACAAGCGCATGGAGCATTGTGATTATAGGGACCATGGAGCATTGTGATGACAAGGGTCTTCGAGCATTGTGATGACAGGGGTCATGGAGCATTGTGATGAAGGGGATCATGGAGCAATATGATTACAGGGGCCATGGAGCATTTTGAATGCATAGGCCATGGAGCACAGTGATGACAGGGGTCATGGAGCATTCTGATGTATGTGGTCATAGTTCATTGTGATGATAAGTGTCCAGGAACAGTGTGATGACATGGAACATGGAGCATTGTGATGACAAGGGCCATGGCGAATTGTGATGACAGGTGTCATGGGGCATTGTGATGACAGTGGCCATCTAGAATTGTGATGAAAGGTAACATGGAGCACTGTGATAATAGGGGCCATGGAGCATTGTGATGACCAAGGCCCTGGAATATTCTGATGACAGGTGCCATGCAGCATTGTGATGAAACGGGTCATGGATCATTGTGATGACAGGTGTCATGGAGCATTGTTATGACAGGGGTTATGGAGCACTGTGATTAAATGGATCCTGGGCCATTGTGATGATAAGAGCATGTATAATTTTGATGACAACTGGCAGAGAGACTTGTGATGAATGGGGTACTGGAGCATTGTGAGGAAACGTGCCATGGAGCATTGTGATTATAAGGCATGGAGCATTGTGATAACAAGTGACATGAGCATTGTGATGAAAGAGGTATTGGAGCATTGTGAGGAAAGGGGTGATGGATCATTGTGATTACTCGGATCATGGAGCATTGTGATGACCGTGGTCATGGAGCATTGTGAAGACAAAGGAATGGAGCATTGTGATGACATGACTTCTGGAGCATTTTGATGACAAGGGCATGGAGAATTGTGATTACAGGGGCCATGGTGCATTGTGGTGACAACTGCATTCAGCATTGTGATGACAAGGGGCATGGGGCGTTGTGATGAAAGGCGAACTGGAGCCTTGTGAAGAAAGGTGTCATGGGTCATTGTGATTACAGCGATCATGGAACATTGTGATAACAGTGGTCATGGAGCATTGTAATGACAGGGGCAATGGGGCATTGTGATGACAGTGGTCATGGAGCATTGTGATGAAAGGGGTCATGGAGCACTGTGATTACAGGGGCCATGTATAATTGTGATGACAAAGGCCATGGAGCATTGTGATGACAGTTGTCATGGAGCATTGTGTTGAAAGGGGCATGGAGCATTGTGACGACAATGGTCATGGAGCATTGTGATGACTGGTATCATGGAGCATTGTAATGAAGAAGGTCATGGGGCAGTGTAATGACAAGTATCATGGAGCATGTGATGAAAGGAGTCATGGAGCATTGTGATTAAATGGATCATGAGGCATTTTGATGACAAGAGTCATGGAACATTGTGATGTCAGGGATAATGGACCATTGTGATGACAAGGGCTATGGAGCATTGTGATGATTGGGGTCATGGGGCATGGTGATGACAGTGGTCATAGAGAATTGTGATGACAAAGACCAGGGAGCATTGTGATGACAGGTTTCATGGAGCATTGTGATGACAGGTGTCATGGATCACTACGAAGGCATGGGTAATGGAGCATTGTGATGATATGGGTATGGAGCATTGTGATGACAGGGGTCATGCAGCAATGTGATGACATGGGCATGGAGGATAATGATGAAAAGAGTTCTGGAGCATTTTGATGACAAGAGCATGGATCATTGTGATTACAGGGTCCATGAAGCATTGAGATGACAAGGGAATGGAGCATTGTGATGAAAGCGGTCCTGGAGAATTGTGAGGAAACGGGTCATGGATTATTGTGCTGGAAGGGTTCCTGGGGCATTCTGTTGACAAGTGCCATGGAGCATTTTAATGAAAGGGGTACTGGAGCATTGTACGGAAATGGTTCATGGATCATCGTGATTACACGGATCATGGAATATTGTGATGACAAGGGTTTCGGAACATTGTGATGACAGGGGTCATGGAGCACTGTAATAGCAGGGGTGATGGGGCATTGTGATGACAGGGGCATGGAGCATTGTGATGACAGAAGTCATAGAATATTGTGATGACAAGGGCCATGGAGCATTGTCATGATAGGTCTTATCTGGCATTGTGATGAGGGTGGTCATGGAGCATTGTGATAAAAGTTGTTATGAAGCATTGTTATTACAGGGGCCATGTAGAATTTTGATGACAAAGGCCATGGAGCATTGTGATGACAGGTATCATGGAGCCATTTGATGAAAGTTGTCATGGAGCATTGTGATGAAATGCACCATGGAACATTGTGAAGACAAATGTCCTGGAGCATTGTGATGACAAGGGCTATGGACAATTATGATGACAGGTGTCATGGAGCATTTTGATGACAGTGGTCATCTATCATTATGATGAAAGGTATCACGGAGCACTGTGATGACAGGGGCCATGGAGCATTGTGATGACACGGGCATGGAGCATTATGATGAGAAGTGATCTGGAGCATTGCGATGACAAGCGTATGGAGCATTGTGATTACAGGGGCCAGGGAGCATTGAGATGACAAGGGCAGGGAACATTGTGATGACAGCGGTCATGGATCATTGTGATGAGATCTGTCATGGAACATTGTGCTGACAGGGACCATAGAGCATTGTGATGACAGGTGTCATGTGGCCTTGTGATGACAGTGGTCATAGAGCATTGTGATGAAAAGGATCATGGAGCAATGTGATTACAGGGGCCATGGAGCATTGTGAATACATATGCCATGGAGCATTGTGATGACAGGGGTCAAGGAGCATTGTGATGAAAGTGGTCATGGAGCATTGTGATGACACGGGCATGGAGCATTATGATGACAAGAGTTCTGGAGTATTGTGATGAAAAGGGTATGGAGCATTGTGATTACAGGGGACCAGGAGCATTGTGATTACATGGGCAGTGAATATTGTGATGACAGGGGTTCATGGAGCACTGTGATGACAAGTGTCATGGAACATTGTGATGACAGGGTTCATGGAGCATTGTGATGAGAGGGGCCTTGGAGCATTATGATGATAGGCGTCATTGGGTATTGTGATGAGAGTGGTCATAGAATATTGTGATGAAAAGGATCATGGAGCAATGTGATTACAGGTGCCATGGAGCATTGTGAATGCATAGGCCATGGAGCAATGAAATGACAGTGGTCAAGGAGCATGGTGATGTAAGTTGTCATGGAGCATTGTGATGCCATGTGTCCATGAACATTGTGATGACATGGTTCATGGAGCATTGTGATGACAAGTGCCATGGCGAATTGTGATGACAGGTGTCATGGGGCATTTTGATGACAGTGGTCATGTAGAATTGTGATGAAAGGTATCATGGAGGACTCTGATGACAGTGGCCGCGGAGCACTGTGATGACAGTGGTCATCTAGAATTGTGATGAAATATACCAAGGCGCATTGTGATGACAGGGGTCATGGAGCCCCGCAATTATAGAGGCCATGGAGCATTGTGAATACAAAGGTCATGGAGCATTGAGATGACAGGGGTGATGGCTAATTGTGATGACACGGTTCAAGGAGCATTGTGATGACAAGGTTCATCAAGCATTGTGATGACAGGGGTCATGGAGCATTGTGATGACAAAGGCCATGGAACATTTTGATGACATGAATTCTGGAGTAGTGTGATGACAAGCGCATGGAGCATTGTGATTATAGGGACCATGGAGCATTGTGATGACAATGGTATGGAACATTGTGATGACAAGGTTCTGCGAGCATTGTGATGATAGTGGTCATTGAGCATTGTGATGAAGGGGATCATGGAGCAATGTGATTACAGTGGCCATGGAGCATTTTGAATGCATAGGCCATGGAGCACTGTGATGACAGGGGTCATGGAGCATTCTGATGAATGTGGTCATAGTTCATTGTGATGATTAGTGTCCAGGAACAGTGCGATGACATGGATCATGGAGCATTGTGATGACAAGGGCCATGGCGAATTGTGATGACAGGTGTCATCGGGCATTGTGATGACAGAGGTTATCAAGCATTGTGATGAATGATACCATGGATCACTGTGATAACAGGGGCCATGTAGCATTGTGATGACAAAGGCCATGGAGCATTTTGATGAAAAGTGTCATGGGGAATTGTGATGAGACGGTCATGGAGCATTATGATGACAAGAGTTCTGGAGCATTGCATTGACAAGGGAATGGAGCATTGTGTTTACAGGGTCCATGGAGGATAGTGATGACATCTGTCATGGAACATTGTGCTGACAGGGGCCATGGAGCATTGTGATGACAGGTATAATGTGGCATTGTGATGACAGTGGCCATAGAGCAATGTGATTACAGGGACCGTGTAGCATTGCGAATGCATAGGCTATGGAGCATTGTGATGACAGGAGTCGAGGAGCATTGTGATGTAAGTGGTCATGGATCATTGTGATGACAAGTGTCCTGGACCATTGTGATGACACGGGTCATGGAGCATTGTGATGACAAGGGCCATGGCGAATTGTGATGACATGTGTCTTGGGGCATTGTGATGACAGTGGTCAAATAGAATTGTGATGAAAGGGATCATGGAGCACTGTGAGGACAGGGGCCATGGAACATTGTGATGACAAAGGCCAAGGAGCATTGTGATGACAAGTATCATGGAACTTTGTGATGAAATGGGCATACATCATTATGATGACAAGAGTTCTGGAGCATTGTGATGACAAGGGCATGGAGCATTGTGATTACAGGGGTCATGGAGCATTGTGATGACAACTGTCATGGAACATTGTGATGACAGGGTTCATGGAGCATTGTGATTGAAGGGATCATGGAGCATTTTGATGACAAGGGCAGGCGAACATTTTGATTACATTGGTAATGGAGCAATGTGATGACATGGGCAGGGAACTTTGTGATGACAGGTGTAATAGAACATTGTGATTACAGGGGACATGGAGCATTTTGATGACATGGGCAGGCAACATTGTGATGACAGGTGTCATGGAGCATTGTGATGACAATTGTCATTTAAAGTTGTGCTGACAGGGATCATGGAGCATTGTGATGAGACGGGCATTGGAGCCTTGTGATGACAGGCGTACTGGAGCCTTCTGAGGAAAGATCTCATGGGTCATTGTGATTACAGTGATCATGGAACATTGTGATGACAGTGGTCATGGAGCATTGTAATGACAGGGGCAATGAAGCATTGTGATGACAGGGGTCATGGGGGATTGTTATGACAGTGGTCATGGAGCATTGTGATGAAAGGGGTCATGGAGCACTGTGATTACAGGTGCGATCTATAATTGTGATGACAAAGGCCATGGAGCATTGTGATGACAGTCGTCATGGAGCATTGTGTTGAAAGGGGCATGGAGCATTGTGACGACAATGGTCATGGAGCATTGTGATGACTGGTATCATGGAGCATTGTTATGAAGAAGGTCATGGGGCAGTGTAATGACAAGTATCATGGAGCATGTGATGAAAGGAGTCATGGAGCATTGTGATTAAATGGATCATGAGGCATTTTGATGACAAGAGTCATGGAACACTGTGATGAGAGGGATCATGGAGCATTGTGATGACAACTGTCATGGAACATTGTGATGACAGGGTTCATGGAGCATTGTGATTGAAGGGATCATGGAGCATTTTGATGACAAGGGCAGGCGAACATTTTGATTACATTGGTAATGGAGCATTGTGATGACATGGGCAGGGAACTTTGTGATGACAGGTGTAATAGAACATTGTGATTACAGGGGACATGGAGCATTTTGATGACATGGGCAGGCAACATTGTGATGACAGGTGTCATGGAGCATTGTGATGACAATTGTCATTTAAAGTTGTGCTGACAGGGATCATGGAGCATTGTGATGAGACGGGCATTGGAGCCTTGTGATGACAGGCGTACTGGAGCCTTCTGAGGAAAGATCTCATGGGTCATTGTGATTACAGTGATCATGGAACATTGTGATGACAGTGGTCATGGAGCATTGTAATGACAGGGGCAATGAAGCATTGTGATGACAGGGGTCATGGGGGATTGTGATGACAGTGGTCATGGAGCATTGTGATGAAAGGGGTCATGGAGCACTGTGATTACAGGTGCCATCTATAATTGTGATGACAAAGGCCATGGAGCATTGTGATGACAGTCGTCATGGAGCATTGTGTTGAAAGGGGCATGGAGCATTGTGACGACAATGGTCATGGAGCATTGTGATGACTGGTATCATGGAGCATTGTTATGAAGAAGGTCATGGGGCAGTGTAATGACAAGTATCATGGAGCATGTGATGAAAGGAGTCATGGAGCATTGTGATTAAATGGATCATGAGGCATTTTGATGACAAGAGTCATGGAACATTGTGATGAGAGGGATCATGGAGCATTGTGATGACAAGGGCTATGGAGCACTGTGATGACTGGGGTCA
This sequence comes from Balaenoptera physalus, assembly GCF_965194825.1. NCBI lineage: Eukaryota > Metazoa > Chordata > Mammalia > Artiodactyla > Balaenopteridae > Balaenoptera > Balaenoptera physalus. The sequence goes on from NW_028126517.1 coordinate 2,847,732, forward strand.
TGGGGCATGGTGATGACAGTGGTCATGGAGCATTGTGATGACTAAGACCATGGAGCATTGTGATGACAGGTGTCATGGAGCATTGTGATGAAAGGGGTCATGGATCACTATGATGACATGGGTCATGGAGCATTGTGATGATATGGGCATGGAGCATTGTGATGACAGGGGTCATGCAGCATTGTGAAGACAGGGGCCATGCAGCATTGTGATGACATGGGCATGGAGCATAGTGATGACAAAAGTTCTGGAGCATTTTGATGACAAGGGCATGGATCATTGTGATTACAGGGACCATGAAACATTGAGATGACAAGGGAATGGAGCATTTTGATGAAAGCGGTCCTGGAGAATTGTGAGGAAACAGGTCATGGATTATTGGGCTGGAAGGATTCCTGGAGCATTGTGATGACAAGTGCCATGGAGCATTTTAATGAAAGGGGTACTGGAGCATTATACGGAAATGGTTCATGGATCATCGTGATTACATGGATCATGGACTATTGTGATGAGAAGGGTTTTGGAGCATTGTGATGACAGGGGTCATGGAGCACTGTAATAGCAGGGGCAATGGGGCATTGTGATGACAGGGGCATGGAGCATTGTGATGACAGAAGTCATAGAATATTGTGATGACAAGGGCCATGGAGCATTGTCATGAAAGGTCTTATCTGGCATTGTGATGAGAGTGGTCATGGAGCATTGTGATAAAAGTTGTCATGAAGCACTGTTATTACAGGGGCCATGTAGAATTTTGATGACAAAGGCCATGGAGCACTGTGATGACAGGCATCATGGAGCAATTTGATGAAAGTGGTCATGGAGCATTGTGATGAAATGCGCCATGGAACATTGTGAAGACAAGTGTCCTGGAGCATTGTTATGACAAGGGCCATGGCCAATTCTGATGAGAGGTGTCATGGAGCACTGTGATGACAGTGGTCATCTCTCATTATGATGAAAGTTATCACGGAGCACTGTGATGGCAGGGGCCATGGAGCATTGTGATGACACGGGCATGGAGCATTATGATGAGAAGTGATCTGGAGCATTGCGATGACAAGGGTATGGAGCATTGTGATTACAGGGGCCAGGGAGCATTGAGATTACAAGGGCAGGGAACATTGTGATGAGAGCAGTCATGGATCATTGTAATGAGATCTGTCATGGAACATTGTGCTGACAGGGGCCATAGAGCATTGTGATGACAGGTGTCATGTGGCCTTGTGATGACAGTGGTCATAGAGCATTGTGATGAAAAGGATCATGGAGCAATGTGATTACAGGGGCCATGGAGCATTGTGAATACATAGGCCATGGAGCATTGTGATGACAGGGGTCAAGGAGCATTGTGATGAAAGTGGTCATGGAGCATTGTGATGACACGGGCATGGAGCATTATGATGACAAGGGTTCTGGAGCATTGTGATGAAAAGGGTATGGAGCATTGTGATTACAGGGGACCAGGAGCATTGTGATTACATGGGCAGTGAATATTGTGATGACAGGGGTTCATGGAGCACTGTGATGACAAGTGTCATGGAACATTGTGATGACAGGGTTCATGGAGGATTGTGATGAGAGGGGCCTTGGAGCATTATGATGATAGGCGTCATGGGGTATTGTGATGAGAGTGGTCATAGAATATTGTGATGAAAAGGATCATGGAGCAATGTGATTACAGGGGCCGTGGAGCATTGTGAATTCATAGGCCATGGAGCAATGAAATGACAGGGGCAAGGAGCATTGTGATGTAAGTTGTCATGGAGCATTGTGATGACAGGTGTCATGGGGCATTGTGATGACAGTGGTCATGTAGAATTGTGATGAAAGGTATCATGGAGGACTCTGATGACAGGGGCCGTGGAGCACTGTGATGACAGTGGTCATCTAGAATTGTGATGAAATATACCAAGGCGCATTGTGATAACAGGGGTCATGGAGCCCCGCAATTATAGAGGCCATGGAGCATTGTGAATACAAAGGTCATGGAGCATTGAGATGACAGGGGTGATGGCTAATTGTGATGACACGTTTCATGGAGCATTGTGATGACAAGGTTCATCAAGCATTGTGATGACAGGGGTCATGGAGGATTGTGATGACAAAGGCCATGGAACATTTTGATGACAATAATTCTGGAGCACTGTGATGAGAAGCACATGGAGCATTGTGATTATAGGGACGATGGAGCATTTTGATGACAGGTGTCATGGAGCAATTTGATGAAAGGGTTCATAAGGAATTGTAATGACAATGGCCATGGAGTATTGTGGTGAAGGGGTCAGCGAGGATTGTGATGAAAGTGGTTATTGAGCATTGTGGTGGAAACGGCCAAGGAGCTTTGTGATGATAAGTGTCATGGAGCATCGTGATGACAAGGGCCATGGATCATTGTGATGAAAGCTGTCAGTGAACATTGTGATGAAAACGGTCATTCAGCATTGTGATGTTAAGCGCCATGGAGCATTGTGATGACAAGGCTCAAGGAGCATTGTGATGACAAGTGTCATGGTATATTGTGATGACATTGGCTTGAAGCATTGTGATGACAAGACTTCGGGTTCATTGTGATGACAGGGGCACGGAGCAATGTGATGACAAGGCGCATGGAGCATTGTGATGAAACAGATACTGGAGCATTGTGATGAGAGGGGTCATGGATCATTGTGATTACATGGGCCATGGAGCATTGTGAAGACAAGGGTCTTAGAGCATTGTGATGATGGGATCATGGAGCATTGTGATAAAAGTGGTCATGGAGCACTCTGATTACAGGGGCCATGGAGCATGGTGGTGACAAATGCCATGGAGCATTCTCATGACAGGTGTCAAGGAGCAATGTGATGAAATGGGTCATGGATCATTGCGATGACATGAGTCTTGGAGAATTGTGATGACTTAGGTCATGGGGCTTTGTGATGACAGGGGGCATGGAATATCGTGATGAAAGTTGTCAAGGAACACTGTGATGACAGTGCTCATTGAGCATATTGATGACACGGTCATGGAGTCTTGTGATTACAGGGGCCATGGAGCATTGTGATGAACAGGGTCATGGAGCATTCTGATAACAGGGGTCATGGAGCATTGTGATCACAAGGACCATGTAGTGTCGTGATGACAGGTGTCATGGGGCTTTGGAATGAAAAGGATCATGGAGCACTGTGATGACTGGGGCCATGGAGCATTGTGATGACAAAAGCCATGGAGCTTTGTGATGACAGGTGTCATGGAGCATTGTGATGAAAGGGGTCATAGGGAATTGTAATGACAAGGGCCATGGAGCATTGTGATGACAAGGGTTATGGAGCATTGTGATGAGAGGTGTCATGGAGCATTGTGATCACAAAGACCATGGACTATTGTGATGACAGGTGTCATGAGGCATTGTGATGACAGTGGTCATAGAGCATTGTGATGACAAGTGTCATGGAGCATTGTAATGACAAGAGGAATTGAGCATTGTGATGAATGTGGTACTTGAGCATTGTGAGGAAAGGTTTCATGGATCATTGTGATTACAGCAATCATGGGGTAATGTGATGACAAAGGTCATGGAGCACTGTGATGAGCAGGGCCATGAAAATTGTGATCACAAGGGCCATGGAACACTGTGATGACAGGGGTCATGGGTTATTTTGATGTCAAGCGGGATGGAATATTGTGATGAAAATGGTCATGGAGCATTTTGATGAGAAGCACAATGGAGCAGTGTGATGACAAGGACCATGGAGCATTGTGATGAAAGGGGTCATGGAGCATTGTGATGAAGGGGGTCATGGAGCATTGGTGTGAAAGGGATCATGGGACATTGAGATGAGAAGCGCTATGGAGCATACTGATGACAAGGGCCCTGGAGCATTGTGATGACACAGGCATGGAGCATTGTGATGACAAGAGTTCGGAAACATTGCCATGACAAGGGCATGGAACATTGTGATTACAGGGGCCAGAGAGCATTGTGATGACAAGGGCATGGAGCATTTTGATGAATAGGGTCATGGATCAGTGTGACTACAGGGATCATGGAGCATTGTGATGACAAGGGTCATGGAGCATTGTGATGAGAATGGCCATGGAGTATTGTGATGACAGGGTTCAAGGGGCCTTTTGATGACAGGTGTCATGGAGCATTGTGATGAAAGGGGTCATGGATCACTCTGATTACAGGAGCCATGGAGCATGTTGATGACAAAGGCCATGGAGCATTCTGATGACAAGTGTCAAGGAGCATTATGATGAATTGGGTCATGGATCATTGCCATGATAGGTGTCATGGAACATTGTGATGATATGGGCATGGAGAACTGTGATGAGAGTGGTCATGGAACAATGTGCTGAAAGGCGTCCTGGAGCATTGTGATGACAAGGGCCCTGGAGCATTGTGATGACACGGGCATGGATCATTGTGATGACAAGAGTTCTGGAGCATTGTCATGACAAGGGATTGGAGCTTTGTGATTACAGGGCCATGGAGCATTTTGATTAAAAGTGCAAGGAGCATTGTGATGAAAGAGGTATTGGAGCATTGTGAGGAAAGGGTTCATGGAACACTGTGATTAAAATGATCATGGAGCATTGTGATGACAAAGGTCATGGAGCATTGTAATGACAGAAGTCATAGAATATTGTGATGACCACGACCATGGAGAATTGTGATGAAAGGGGTTATCTGGCATTGTGATGAGAGTGGTCATGGAGCATTGTGATTACAGTTGTCATGAAGCACTGTTATTACAGGGGCCGTGTACAATTTTGATGACAATGGCCATGGAGCATTGTGATGACAGGCATCAGGGAACATTGTGATGAAATGGGCATGGAGCATTGTGAAGAAAAGCGCCATGGAGCATTGTAATGACAAGTGTCCTGGAGCATTGTGATGACACAGGCAAGGAGAATTGTGATGAGATGGGCTCTGCATCATTGTGATGACAAGTACATGGAGCGTTGTTATTACATGGGCCATGGAGCATTTGATGACATGGTCATGGACCATGTGATGACAAGGGGCATGGAGCATTGTGATGAAAGCGTTCATGGGTCATTGTGATTACAGGGATCATGGAGCATTGTGATGACAAGGGTCATGGAACATTGTGATGAAAGTGGTCATGGAGCATTGTGATGCCAAGAGTATGGAGAATTGTGATGACCTGAGTTCTGGAATATCTTGATGTCAAGGGCATGGAGAATTGTGATTAGAGGGGCCATGTAGCATTGTGATGACAACTGCATGGAGCACTGTGATGACAAGGGGCATGGAGAATTATGATGAAAGGCGTCCTGGAGCATTGTGAGGAAAGGTGTCATGGATCATTGTGATTACAGCGATAATGAAGCATTGTAATGACAGGGTTCATGGAGCATTGTGATGAGAAGGGCCATGGAGCATTGTGATTACAGGGGTGATGGGGCATTGTGAAGAGTGGGGTCATGGAGCAATGTGATGAAACAGGTCATGGAGCACTGTGATTAGAGGGGCCATGGAGCATTGTGATGACAAAGGCCCTGGAGCATTCTGATGACAGGTGCCATGCAGCATTGAGATGAAACGGGTCATGGATCATTGTGATGACAGGTGTCATGGAGCATTGTTATGAAAGTGGTCATGGAGCACTGTGATTAAATGGATCCTGGGCCATTGTGATGACAAGAGCATGTATAATTTTGATGACTAGTGGCATAGAGACTTGGAATGAATGGGGTACTGGAGCATTGTGAGGAAACGTGCCATGGAGCATTGTGATTATAAGGCATGGAGCACTGTGATAACAAGTGACATGAGCATTGTGATGAAAGAGGTTTTGGAGCATTGTGAGGAAAGGGGTCATGGATCATTGTGATTACTCGGATCATGGAGCATTGTGATGACCTTGGTCATCTGGCATTGTGATGACAGTGCTCATGGAGAATTGTGATGAAAGGTGTCTTGGAGAACTGTGATCAAAGGGGCCATGGAGCATTGTGATGACATGTGTCATACAGCATTGTGATGAGAGTGGTCATGGAGCATTGTGAAGACAAAGGAATGGAGCATTGTGATGACATGACTTCTGGAGCATTTTGATGACAAGGGCATGGAGAATTGTGATTACAGGGGCCATGGTGCATTGTGATGACAACTGCATTCAGCATTGTGATGACAAGGGGCATGGGGCATTGTGATGAAAGGCGAACTGGAGCCTTGTGAAGAAAAGTGTCATGGGTCATTGTGATTACAGCGATCATGGAACATTGTGATGACAGTGGTCATGGAGCATTGTAATGACAGGGGCAATGGGGCATTGTGATGACAGTGGTCATGTAGCATTGTGATGAAAGGGGTCATGGAGCACTGTGATTACAGGGGCCATGTATAATTGTGATGAAAAAGGCCATGGAGCATTGTGATGACAGTTGTCATGGAGCATTGCATTGAAAGGGGCATGGAGCATTGTGATGACAATGGTCATGGAGCATTGTGATGACTGGTATCATGGAGCATTGTTATGAAGAAGGTCATGGGGCAGTGTAATGACAAGTATCATGGAGCATGTGATGAAAGGAGTCATGGAGCATTGTGATTAAATGGATCATGAGGCATTTTGATGACAAGAGGCATGGAACATTGTGATGACAGGGATCATGGAGCATTGTGATGAGAGGGGCCTTGGAGCATTATGATGATAGGCGTCATGGGGTATTGTGATGAGAGTGGTCATAGAGCATTGTGATGAAAGGGATCATGGAGCAATGTGATTACAGGGGCCATGGCACATTGTGAATGCATAGGCCATGGAGCAATGAAATGACAGGGGTCAAGGAGCATTGTGATGTAAGTTGTCATGGATCATTGTGATGACAAGTGTCCATGAACATTGTGATGACATGGTTTATGGAGCATTGTGATGACAAGTGCCATGGCGAATTGTGATGACAGGTGTCATGGGTCATTGTGATGACAGTGCTCATATAGAATTGTGTGGAAAGGTATCATGGAAGACTCTGATGACAGGGGCCGTGGAGCACAGTGATGAGAGTGGTCATCTAGAATTGTGATGAAATATACCAGGGAGCATTTTGATGACAGGGGTCGTAAAGCACCGCAATTACAGGGGCCATGGAGCATTGTGAATACAAAGGTCATGGAGCATTGAGATGACAGAGGTCATGGATCATTGTGATGACAAGGGTCTTGGAACCTTGTGATGACACGGTTCAGGGAGCATTGTGATGACAAGGTTCATCAAGAATTGTGATGACAGCGGTCATGGAGCATTGTGAGGACAAAGGCCATGGAACATTTTGATGACAAGAATTCTGGAGCACTGTGATGACAAGCGCATGGAGCATTGTGATTATAGGGACAATGGAGCATTGTGATGACAAGGGTCTTGGAGCATTGTGATGACAGGGGTCATGGAGCATTGTGATGAAAGGGATCATGGAGCAATGTGATTACAGGGGCCATGGAGCATTTTGAATGCATAGGCCATGGAGCACTGTGATGACAGGGGTCATGGAGCCTTCTGATGAATGTGGTCATAGTTCATTGTGATGATAAGTGTCCAGGAACAGTGTGATGACATGGATCATGGAGCATTGTGATGAGAAGTGATCTGGAGCATTGCGATGACAAGGGTATGGAGCATTGTGATTACAGGGGCCAGGGAGCATTGAGATTACAAGGGCAGGGAACATTGTGATGAGAGCGGTCATGGATCATTGTGATGAGATCTGTCATGGAACATTGTGCAGACAGGGGCCATAGAGCATTGTGATGACAGGTGTCATGTGGCCTTGTGATGAGAGTGGTCATAGAGCATTGTGATGAAAAGGATCATGGAGCAATGTGATTACAGGGGCCATGGAGCATTGTGAATACATAGGCCATGGAGCATTGTGATGACAGGGGTCAAGGAGGATTGTGATGAAAGTGGTCATGGAGCATTGTGATGACACGGGCATGGAGCATTATGATGACAAGAGTTCTGGAGCATTGTGATGAAAAGGGTATGGAGCATTGTGATTACAGGGGACCAGGAGCATTGTGATTACATGGGCAGTGAATATTGTGATGACAGGCGTTCATGGAGCACTGTGATGACAAATGTCATGGAACATTGTGATGACAGGGTTCATGGAACATTGTGATGAGAGGGGCCTTGGAGCATTATGATGATAGACGTCATTGGGTATTGTGATGAGTGTGGTTCTAGAATATTTTGATGAAATAGATCATGGAGCAATGTTATGACAGGTGCCATGGAGCATTGTGAATGCATAGGCCATGGGGCAATGAAATGACAGTGGTCAAGGAACATGGTGATGTAAGTTGTCATGGAGCATTGTGATGACATGTGTCCATGAACATTGTGATGACATGGTTCATGGAGCATTGTGATGACAAGTGCCATGGCGAATTGTGATGACAGGTGTCATGGGGCATTTTGATGACAGCGGTCATGTAGAATTGTGATGAAAGGTGTCACGGAGGACTCTGATGACAGGGGCCGTGGAGCACTGTGATGACAGTGGTCATCTAGAATTGTGATGACATATACCAAGGAGCATTGTGATGACAGGGGTCATGGAGCCCCGCAATTATAGAGGCCATGGAGCATTGTGAATACAAAGGTCATGGAGCATTGAGATGACAGGGGTGATGGCTAATTGTGATGACATGGTTCATGGAGCATTGTGATGACAGTCGTCATGGAGCATTGTGTTGAAAGGGGCATGGAGCATTGTGACGACAATGGTCATGGAGCATTGTGATGACTGGTATCATGGAGCATTGTTATGAAGAAGGTCATGGGGCAGTGTAATGACAAGTATCATGGAGCATGTGATGAAAGGAGTCACGGAGCATTGTGATTAAATGGATCATGAGGCATTTTGATGACAAGAGTCATGGAACACTGTGATGAGAGGGATCATGGAGCATTGTGATGACAACTGTCATGGAACATTGTGATGACAGGGTTCATGGAGCATTGTGATTGAAGGGATCATGGAGCATTTTGATGACAAGGGCAGGCGAACATTTTGATTACATTGGTAATGGAGCATTGTGATGACATGGGCAGGGAACTTTGTGATGACAGGTGTAATAGAACATTGTGATTACAGGGGACATGGAGCATTTTGATGACATGGGCAGGCAACATTGTGATGACAGGTGTCATGGAGCATTGTGATGACAATTGCCATTTAAAGTTGTGCTGACAGGGATCATGGAGCATTGTGATGAGACGGGCATTGGAGCCTTGTGATGACAGGCGTACTGGAGCCTTCTGAGGAAAGATCTCATGGGTCATTGTGATTACAGTGATCATGGAACATTGTGATGACAGTGGTCATGGAGCATTGTAATGACAGGGGCAATGAAGCATTGTGATGACAGGGGTCATGGGGGATTGTGATGACAGTGGTCATGGAGCATTGTGATGAAAGGGGTCATGGAGCACTGTGATTACAGGTGCCATCTATAATTGTGATGACAAAGGCCATGGAGCATTGTGATGACAGTCGTCATGGAGCATTGTGTTGAAAGGGGCATGGAGCATTGTGACGACAATGGTCATGGAGCATTGTGATGACTGGTATCATGGAGCATTGTTATGAAGAAGGTCATGGGGCAGTGTAATGACAAGTATCATGGAGCATGTGATGAAAGGAGTCATGGAGCATTGTGATTAAATGGATCATGAGGCATTTTGATGACAAGAGTCATGGAACATTGTGATGAGAGGGATCATGGAGCATTGTGATGACAAGGGCTATGGAGCATTGTGATGACTGGGGTCATGGGGCATGGTGATGACAGTGGTCATGGAGCATTGTGATGACTAAGACCATGGAGCATTGTGATGACAGGTGTCATGGAGCATTGTGATGAAAGGGGTCATGGATCACTATGATGACATGGGTCATGGAGCATTGTGATGATATGGGCATGGAGCATTGTGATGACAGGGGTCATGCAGCATTGTGAAGACAGGGGCCATGCAGCATTGTGATGACATGGGCATGGAGCATAGTGATGACAAAAGTTCTGGAGCATTTTGATGACAAGGGCATGGATCATTGTGATTACAGGGACCATGAAACATTGAGATGACAAGGGAATGGAGCATTTTGATGAAAGCGGTCCTGGAGAATTGTGAGGAAACAGGTCATGGATTATTGGGCTGGAAGGATTCCTGGAGCATTGTGATGACAAGTGCCATGGAGCATTTTAATGAAAGGGGTACTGGAGCATTATACGGAAATGGTTCATGGATCATCGTGATTACATGGATCATGGACTATTGTGATGAAAAGGGTTTTGGAGCATTGTGATGACAGGGGTCATGGAGCACTGTAATAGCAGGGGCAATGGGGCATTGTGATGACAGGGGCATGGAGCATTGTGATGACAGAAGTCATAGAATATTGTGATGACAAGGGCCATGGAGCATTGTCATGAAAGGTCTTATCTGGCATTGTGATGAGAGTGGTCATGGAGCATTGTGATAAAAGTTGTCATGAAGCACTGTTATTACAGGGGCCATGTAGAATTTTGATGACAAAGGCCATGGAGCACTGTGATGACAGGCATCATGGAGCAATTTGATGAAAGTGGTCATGGAGCATTGTGATGAAATGCGCCATGGAACATTGTGAAGACAAGTGTCCTGGAGCATTGTTATGACAAGGGCCATGGCCAATTCTGATGAGAGGTGTCATGGAGCACTGTGATGACAGTGGTCATCTCTCATTATGATGAAAGGTATCACGGAGCACTGTGATGGCAGGGGCCATGGAGCATTGTGATGACACGGGCATGGAGCATTATGATGAGAAGTGATCTGGAGCATTGCGATGACAAGGGTATGGAGCATTGTGATTACAGGGGCCAGGGAGCATTGAGATTACAAGGGCAGGGAACATTGTGATGAGAGCAGTCATGGATCATTGTAATGAGATCTGTCATGGAACATTGTGCTGACAGGGGCCATAGAGCATTGTGATGACAGGTGTCATGTGGCCTTGTGATGACAGTGGTCATAGAGCATTGTGATGAAAAAGATCATGGAGCAATGTGATTACAGGGGCCATGGAGCATTGTGAATACATAGGCCATGGAGCATTGTGATGACAGGGGTCAAGGAGCATTGTGATGAAAGTGGTCATGGAGCATTGTGATGACACGGGCATGGAGCATTATGATGACAAGGGTTCTGGAGCATTGTGATGAAAAGGGTATGGAGCATTGTGATTACAGGGGAGCAGGAGCATTGTGATTACATGGGCAGTGAATATTGTGATGACAGGGGTTCATGGAGCACTGTGATGACAAGTGTCATGGAACATTGTGATGACAGGGTTCATGGAGGATTGTGATGAGAGGGGCCTTGGAGCATTATGATGATAGGCGTCATGGGGTATTGTGATGAGAGTGGTCATAGAATATTGTGATGAAAAGGATCATGGAGCAATGTGATTACAGGGGCCGTGGAGCATTGTGAATTCATAGGCCATGGAGCAATGAAATGACAGGGGCAAGGAGCATTGTGATGTAAGTTGTCATGGAGCATTGTGATGACAGGTGTCATGGGGCATTGTGATGACAGTGGTCATGTAGAATTGTGATGAAAGGTATCATGGAGGACTCTGATGACAGGGGCCGTGGAGCACTGTGATGACAGTGGTCATCTAGAATTGTGATGAAATATACCAAGGCGCATTGTGATAACAGGGGTCATGGAGCGCCGCAATTATAGAGGCCATGGAGCATTGTGAATACAAAGGTCATGGAGCATTGAGATGACAGGTGTGATGGCTAATTGTGATGACACGTTTCATGGAGCATTGTGATGACAAGGTTCATCAAGCATTGTGATGACAGGGGTCATGGAGCATTGTGATGACAAAGGCCATGGAACATTTTGATGACAATAATTCTGGAGCACTGTGATGAGAAGCACATGGAGCATTGTGATTATAGGGACGATGGAGCATTTTGATGACAGGTGTCATGGAGCAATTTGATGAAAGGGTTCATAAGGAATTGTAATGACAATGGCCATGGAGTATTGTGGTGAAGGGGTCAGCGAGGATTGTGATGAAAGTGGTTATTGAGCATTGTGGTGGAAACGGCCAAGGAGCTTTGTGATGATAAGTGTCATGGAGCATCGTGATGACAAGGGCCATGGATCATTGTGATGAAAGCTGTCAGTGAACATTGTGATGAAAACGGTCATTCAGCATTGTGATGTTAAGCGCCATGGAGCATTGTGATGACAAGGCTCAAGGAGCATTGTGATGACAAGTGTCATGGTATATTGTGATGACATTGGCTTGAAGCATTGTGATGACAGGGGCACGGAGCAATGTGATGACAAGGCGCATGGAGCATTGTGATGAAACAGATACTGGAGCATTGTGATGAGAGGGGTCATGGATCATTGTGATTACATGGGCCATGGAGCATTGTGAAGACAAGGGTCTTAGAGCATTGTGATGATGGGATCATGGAGCATTGTGATAAAAGTGGTCATGGAGCACTCTGATTACAGGGGCCATGGAGCATGGTGGTGACAAATGCCATGGAGCATTCTCATGACAGGTGTCAAGGAGCAATGTGATGAAATGGGTCATGGATCATTGCGATGACATGAGTCTTGGAGAATTGTGATGACTTAGGTCATGGGGCTTTGTGATGACAGGGGGCATGGAATATCGTGATGAAAGTTGTCAAGGAACACTGTGATGACAGTGCTCATTGAGCATATTGATGACACGGTCATGGAGTCTTGTGATTACAGGGGCCATGGAGCATTGTGATGAACAGGGTCATGGAGCATTCTGATAACAGGGGTCATGGAGCATTGTGATCACAAGGACCATGTAGTGTCGTGATGACAGGTGTCATGGGGCTTTGGAATGAAAAGGATCATGGAGCACTGTGATGACTGGGGCCATGGAGCATTGTGATGACAAAAGCCATGGAGCTTTGTGATGACAGGTGTCATGGAGCATTGTGATGAAAGGGGTCATAGGGAATTGTAATGACAAGGGCCATGGAGCATTGTGATGACAAGGGTTATGGAGCATTGTGATGAGAGGTGTCATGGAGCATTGTGATCACAAAGACCATGGACTATTGTGATGACAGGTGTCATGAGGCATTGTGATGACAGTGGTCATAGAGCATTGTGATGACAAGTGTCATGGAGCATTGTAATGACAAGAGGAATTGAGCATTGTGATGAATGTGGTACTTGAGCATTGTGAGGAAAGGTTTCATGGATCATTGTGATTACAGCAATCATGGGGTAATGTGATGACAAAGGTCATGGAGCACTGTGATGAGCAGGGCCATGAAAATTGTGATCACAAGGGCCATGGAACACTGTGATGACAGGGGTCATGGGTTATTTTGATGTCAAGCGGGATGGAATATTGTGATGAAAATGGTCATGGAGCATTTTGATGAGAAGCACAATGGAGCAGTGTGATGACAAGGGCCATGGAGCATTGTGATGAAAGGGGTCATGGAGCATTGTGATGAAGGGGGTCATGGAGCATTGGTGTGAAAGGGATCATGGGACATTGAGATGAGAAGCGCTATGGAGCATACTGATGACAAGGGCCCTGGAGCATTGTGATGACACAGGCATGGAGCATTGTGATGACAAGAGTTCGGAAACATTGCCATGACAAGGGCATGGAACATTGTGATTACAGGGGCCAGAGAGCATTGTGATGACAAGGGCATGGAGCATTTTGATGAATAGGGTCATGGATCAGTGTGACTACAGGGATCATGGAGCATTGTGATGACAAGGGTCATGGAGCATTGTGATGAGAATGGCCATGGAGTATTGTGATGACAGGGTTCAAGGGGCCTTTTGATGACAGGTGTCATGGAGCATTGTGATGAAAGGGGTCATGGATCACTCTGATTACAGGAGCCATGGAGCATGTTGATGACAAAGGCCATGGAGCATTCTGATGACAAGTGTCAAGGAGCATTATGATGAATTGGGTCATGGATCATTGCCATGATAGGTGTCATGGAACATTGTGATGATATGGGCATGGAGAACTGTGATGAGAGTGGTCATGGAACAATGTGCTGAAAGGCGTCCTGGAGCATTGTGATGACAAGGGCCCTGGAGCATTGTGATGACACGGGCATGGATCATTGTGATGACAAGAGTTCTGGAGCATTGTCATGACAAGGGATTGGAGCTTTGTGATTACAGGGCCATGGAGCATTTTGATTAAAAGTGCAAGGAGCATTGTGATGAAAGAGGTATTGGAGCATTGTGAGGAAAGGGTTCATGGAACACTGTGATTAAAATGATCATGGAGCATTGTGATGACAAAGGTCATGGAGCATTGTAATGACAGAAGTCATAGAATATTGTGATGACCACGACCATGGAGAATTGTGATGAAAGGGGTTATCTGGCATTGTGATGAGAGTGGTCATGGAGCATTGTGATTACAGTTGTCATGAAGCACTGTTATTACAGGGGCCGTGTACAATTTTGATGACAATGGCCATGGAGCATTGTGATGACAGGCATCAGGGAACATTGTGATGAAATGGGCATGGAGCATTGTGAAGAAAAGCGCCATGGAGCATTGTAATGACAAGTGTCCTGGAGCATTGTGATGACACAGGCAAGGAGAATTGTGATGAGATGGGCTCTGCATCATTGTGATGACAAGTACATGGAGCGTTGTTATTACATGGGCCATGGAGCATTTGATGACATGGTCATGGACCATGTGATGACAAGGGGCATGGAGCATTGTGATGAAAGCGTTCATGGGTCATTGTGATTACAGGGATCATGGAGCATTGTGATGACAAGGGTCATGGAACATTGTGATGAAAGTGGTCATGGAGCATTGTGATGCCAAGAGTATGGAGAATTGTGATGACCTGAGTTCTGGAATATCTTGATGTCAAGGGCATGGAGAATTGTGATTAGAGGGGCCATGTAGCATTGTGATGACAACTGCATGGAGCACTGTGATGACAAGGGGCATGGAGAATTATGATGAAAGGCGTCCTGGAGCATTGTGAGGAAAGGTGTCATGGATCATTGTGATTACAGCGATAATGAAGCATTGTAATGACAGGGTTCATGGAGCATTGTGATGAGAAGGGCCATGGAGCATTGTGATTACAGGGGTGATGGGGCATTGTGAAGAGTGGGGTCATGGAGCAATGTGATGAAACAGGTCATGGAGCACTGTGATTAGAGGGGCCATGGAGCATTGTGATGACAAAGGCCCTGGAGCATTCTGATGACAGGTGCCATGCAGCATTGAGATGAAACGGGTCATGGATCATTGTGATGACAGGTGTCATGGAGCATTGTTATGAAAGTGGTCATGGAGCACTGTGATTAAATGGATCCTGGGCCATTTTGATGACAAGAGCATGTATAATTTTGATGACTAGTGGCATAGAGACTTGGAATGAATGGGGTACTGGAGCATTGTGAGGAAACGTGCCATGGAGCATTGTGATTATAAGGCATGGAGCACTGTGATAACAAGTGACATGAGCATTGTGATGAAAGAGGTTTTGGAGCATTGTGAGGAAAGGGGTCATGGATCATTGTGATTACTCGGATCATGGAGCATTGTGATGACCTTGGTCATCTGGCATTGTGATGACAGTGCTCATGGAGCATTGTGATGAAAGGTGTCTTGGAGAACTGTGATCAAAGGGGCCATGGAGCATTGTGATGACATGTGTCATACAGCATTGTGATGAGAGTGGTCATGGAGCATTGTGAAGACAAAGGAATGGAGCATTGTGATGACATGACTTCTGGAGCATTTTGATGACAAGGGCATGGAGAATTGTGATTACAGGGGCCATGGTGCATTGTGATGACAACTGCATTCAGCATTGTGATGACAAGGGGCATGGGGCATTGTGATGAAAGGCGAACTGGAGCCTTGTGAAGAAAAGTGTCATGGGTCATTGTGATTACAGCGATCATGGAACATTGTGATGACAGTGCTCATGGAGCATTGTAATGACAGGGGCAATGGGGCATTGTGATGACAGTGGTCATGTAGCATTGTGATGAAAGGGGTCATGGAGCACTGTGATTACAGGGGCCATGTATAATTGTGATGAAAAAGGCCATGGAGCATTGTGATGACAGTTGTCATGGAGCATTGCATTGAAAGGGGCATGGAGCATTGTGATGACAATGGTCATGGAGCATTGTGATGACTGGTATCATGGAGCATTGTTATGAAGAAGGTCATGGGGCAGTGTAATGACAAGTATCATGGAGCATGTGATGAAAGGAGTCATGGAGCATTGTGATTAAATGGATCATGAGGCATTTTGATGACAAGAGGCATGGAACATTGTGATGACAGGGATCATGGAGCATTGTGATGAGAGGGGCCTTGGAGCATTATGATGATAGGCGTCATGGGGTATTGTGATGAGAGTGGTCATAGAGCATTGTGATGAAAGGGATCATGGAGCAATGTGATTACAGGGGCCATGGCACATTGTGAATGCATAGGCCATGGGGGAATGAAATGACAGGGGTCAAGGAGCATTGTGATGTAAGTTGTCATGGAGCATTGTGATGACAAGTGTCCATGAACATTGTGATGACATGGTTTATGGAGCATTGTGATGACAAGTGCCATGGCGAATTGTGATGACAGGTGTCATGGGTCATTGTGATGACAGTGCTCATATAGAATTGTGTGGAAAGGTATCATGGAAGACACTGATGACAGGGGCCGTGGAGCACAGTGATGAGAGTGGTCATCTAGAATTGTGATGAAATATACCAGGGAGCATTTTGATGACAGGGGTCGTAAAGCACCGCAATTACAGGGGCCATGGAGCATTGTGAATACAAAGGTCATGGAGCATTGAGATGACAGAGGTCATGGATCATTGTGATGACAAGGGTCTTGGAACCTTGTGATGACACGGTTCAGGGAGCATTGTGATGACAAGGTTCAGCAAGAATTGTGATGACAGCGGTCATGGAGCATTGTGAGGACAAAGGCCATGGAACATTTTGATGACAAGAATTCTGGAGCACTGTGATGACAAGCGCATGGAGCATTGTGATTATAGGGACAATGGAGCATTGTGATGACAAGGGTCTTGGAGCATTGTGATGACAGGGGTCATGGAGCATTGTGATGAAAGGGATCATGGAGCAATGTGATTACAGGGGCCATGGAGCATTTTGAATGCATAGGCCATGGAGCACTGTGATGACAGGGGTCATGGAGCCTTCTGATGAATGTGGTCATAGTTCATTGTGATGATAAGTGTCCAGGAACAGTGTGATGACATGGATCATGGAGCATTGTGATGAGAAGTGATCTGGAGCATTGCGATGACAAGGGTATGGAGCATTGTGATTACAGGGGCCAGGGAGCATTGAGATTACAAGGGCAGGGAACATTGTGATGAGAGCGGTCATGGATCATTGTGATGAGATCTGTCATGGAACATTGTGCAGACAGGGGCCATAGAGCATTGTGATGACAGGTGTCATGTGGCCTTGTGATGAGAGTGGTCATAGAGCATTGTGATGAAAAGGATCATGGAGCAATGTGATTACAGGGGCCATGGAGCATTGTGAATACATAGGCCATGGAGCATTGTGATGACAGGGGTCAAGGAGCATTGTGATGAAAGTGGTCATGGAGCATTGTGATGACACGGGCATGGAGCATTATGATGACAAGAGTTCTGGAGCATTGTGATGAAAAGGGTATGGAGCATTGTGATTACAGGGGACCAGGAGCATTGTGATTACATGGGCAGTGAATATTGTGATGACAGGCGTTCATGGAGCACTGTGATGACAAATGTCATGGAACATTGTGATGACAGGGTTCATGGAGCATTGTGATGAGAGGGGCCTTGGAGCATTATGATGATAGACGTCATTGGGTATTGTGATGAGTGTGGTTCTAGAATATTTTGATGAAATAGATCATGGAGCAATGTTATGACAGGTGCCATGGAGCATTGTGAATGCATAGGCCATGGGGCAATGAAATGACAGTGGTCAAGGAACATGGTGATATAAGTTGTCATGGAGCATTGTGATGACATGTGTCCATGAACATTGTGATGACATGGTTCATGGAACATTGTGATGACAAGTGCCATGGCGAATTGTGATGACAGGTGTCATGGGGCATTTTGATGACAGCGGTCATGTAGAATTGTGATGAAAGGTGTCACGGAGGACTCTGATGACAGGGGCCGTGGAGCACTGTGATGACAGTGGTCATCTAGAATTGTGATGACATATACCAAGGAGCATTGTGATGACAGGGGTCATGGAGCCCCGCAATTATAGAGGCCATGGAGCATTGTGAATACAAAGGTCATGGAGCATTGAGATGACAGGGGTGATGGCTAATTGTGATGACATGGTTCATGGAGCATTGTGATGACAAGGGCCATGGCGAATTGTGATGACAGGTGTCATGGGGCATTGTGATGAGAGGGGCCTTGGAGCATTATGATGATAGGCGTCATGGGGTGTTGTGATGAGATTGGTCATAGAGCATTGTGATGAATGGGGTCATGGAGCGATGTGATTACAGGGGCCATGGCACATTGTGAATGCATAGGCCATGGAGCAATGAAATGACAGGAGTCAAGGAGCATTGTGGTGTAAGTTGTCATGGAGCATTGTGATGACAATTGTCCATGAACATTGTGATGACATGGTTTATGGAGCATTGTGATGACAAGTGCCATGGCGAATTGTGATGACAGGTGTCATGGGGCATTGTGCTGACAGTGGTCATATAGAATTGTGTTGAAAGGTATCATGGAGGACTCTGATGACAGGGGCCGTGGAGCACTGTGATGAGAGTGGTCATCTAGAAGTGTGATGAAATATACCAGGAAGCATTTTGATGACAGGGGTCGTGGAGCACCGCAATTACAAGGGCCATGGAGCATTGTGAATACAAAGGTCATAGAGCTTTGAGATGACAGGGGTCATGGATCATTGTGATGACAAGGGTCCCGGAACCTCGTGACGAAACGGTTCATGGAACATTGTGATGACAAAGTTCATCAAACATTGTGATGACAGGGGTCATGGAGCATTGTGAATGCATAGGCCATGGAGCAATGAAATGACAGTGGTCAAGGAGCATGGTGATGTAAGTTGTCATGGAGCATTGTGATGACATGTGTCCATGAACATTGTGATGACATGGTTCATGGAGCATTGTGATGACAAGTGCCATGGCGAATTGTGATGACAGGTGTCATGGGGCATTTTGATGACAGTGGTCATGTAGAATTGTGATGAAAGGTATCATGGAGGACTCTGATGACAGGGGCCATGGAGCACTGTGATGACAGTGGTCATCTAGAATTGTGATGAAATATACCAAGGAGCATTGTGATGACAGGGGTCATGGAGCTCCGCAATTATAGAGGCCATGGAGCATTGTGAATACAAAGGTCATGGAGCATTGAGATGACAGGGGTGATGGCTAATTGTGATGACACGGTTCATGGAGCATTGTGATGACAAGGTTCATCAAGCATTGTGATGACAGGGGTCATGCAGCATTGTGAAGACAGGGGCCATGCAGCATTGTGATGACATGGGCAGGGAACTTTGTGATGACAGGTGTAATAGAATATTGTGATTACAGGGGACATGGAGCATTTTGATGACATGGGCAGGCAACATCGTGATGACAGGTGTCATGGAGCATTGTGATGACAATTGTCATTTAAAGTTGTGCTGACAGGGATCATGGAGCATTGTGATGACAGTGGTCATGGAGCATTGTAATGACAGGGGACATGGAGAATTGTGATGACAGGGGTCATGGGGCATTGTGATGACAGTGGTCATGGAGGATTGTGATGAAAGGGGTCATGGAGCACTGTGATTACAGGGGCCATGTATAATTGTGATGACAAAGGCCATGGAGCATTGTGATGACAGTCGTCATGGAGCATTGTGTTGAAAGGGGCATGGAGCATTGTGACGACAATGGTCATGGAGCATTGTGATGACTGGTATCATGGAGCATTGTTATGAAGAAGGTCATGGGGCAGTGTAATAACAAGTATCATGGAGCATGTGATGAAAGGAGTCATGGAGCATTGTGATTAGAAGGATCATGAGGCATTTTGATGACGAGAATCATGGAACATTGTGATGAGAGGGATCATGGAGCATTGTGATGACAGTGGTCATGGAGCATTGTGATTAAATGGATCATGAGGCATTTTGATGACAAGAGTCATGGAACATTGTGATGAGAGGGATCATGGAGCATTGTGATGACAAGGGCTATGGAGCATTGTGATGACTGGGGTCATGGGGCATGGTGATGACAGTGGTCATGGAGCATTGTGATGACTAAGACCATGGAGCATTGTGATGACTGGTGTCATGGAGCATTGTGATGAAAGGGGTCATGGATCACTACGATGACATGGGTCATGGAACATTGTGATGATATGGGCATGGAGCATTGTGATGACAGGGGTCATGCAGCATTGTGAAGACAGGGGCCATGCATCATTGTGATGACATGGGCATGGAGCATAGTGATGACAAAAGTTCTGGAGCATTTTGATGACAAGGGCATGGATCATTGTGATTACAGGGACCATGAAACATTGAGATGACAAGGGAATGGAGCATTGTGATGAAAGCGGTCCTGGAGAATTGTGAGGAAACAGGTCATGGATTATTGGGCTGGAAGGATTCCTGGAGCATTGTGATGACAAGTGCCATGGAGCATTTTAATGAAAGGGGTACTGGAGCATTGTACGGAAATGGTTCATGGATCATCGTGATTACATGGATCATGGACTATTGTGATGAGAAGGGTTTTGGAGCATTGTGATGACAGGGGTCATGGAGCACTGTAATAGCAGGGGTGATGGGGCATTGTGATGACAGGGGCATGGAGCATTGTGATGACAGAAGTCATAGAATATTGTGATGACAAGGGCCATGGAGCATTGTCATGAAAGGTCTTATCTGGCATTGTGATGAGAGTGGTCATGGAGCATTGTGATAAAAGTTGTCATGAAGCACTGTTATTACAGGGGCCATGTAGAATTTTGATGACAAAGGCCATGGAGCACTGTGATGACAGGCATCATGGAGCAATTTGATGAAAGTGGTCATGGAGCATTGAGATGAAATGCGCCATGGAACATTGTGAAGACAAGTGTCCTGGGGCATTGTTATGACAAGGGCCATGGCCAATTCTGATGAGAGGTGTCATGGAGCACTGTGATGACAGTGATCATCTCTCATTATGATGAAAGGTATCACGGAGCACTGTGATGACAGGGGCCATGGAGCATTGTGATGACACGGGCATGGAGCATTATGATGAGAAGTGATCTGGAGCATTGCGATGACAAGGGTATGGAGCATTGTGATTACAGGGGCCAGGGAGCATTGAGATTACAAGGGCAGGGAACATTGTGATGAGAGCGGTCACGGATCATTGTGATGAGATCTGTCATGGATCATTGTGCTGACAGGGGCCATAGATCATTGTGATGACAGGTGTCATGTGGCCTTGTGATGACAGTGGTCATAGAGCATTGTGATGAAAAGGATCATGGAGCAATGTGATTACAGGGGCCATGGAGCATTGTGAATAAATAGGCCATGGAGCATTGTGATGACAGGGGTCAAGGAGCATTGTGATGAAAGTGGTCATGGAGCATTGTGATGACACGGGCATGGAGCATTATGATGACAAGAGTTCTGGAACATTGTGATGAAAAGGGTATGGAGCATTGTGATTACAGGGGACCAGGAGCATTGTGATTACATGGGCAGTGAATATTGTGATGACAGTCGTTCATGGAGCACTGTGATGACAAATGTCATGGAACATTGTGATGACAGGGTTCAGGGAGCATTGTGATGAGAGAGGCCTTGGAGCATTATGATGATAGACGTCATTGGGTATTGTGATGAGTGTGGTTCTAGAATATTGTGATGAAATGGATCATGGAGCAATGTGATGACAGGTGCCATGGAGCATTGTGAATGCATAGGCCATGGAGCAATGAAATGACAGTGGTCAAGGAACATGGTGATGTAAGTTGTCATGGAGCATTGTGATGACATGTGTCCATGAACATTGTGATGAAATGGTTCATGGAGCATTGTGATGACAAGTGCCATGGCGAATTGTGATGACAGCGGTCATGTAGAATTGTGATGAAAGGTATCATGGAGGACTCTGATGACAGGGGCCGTGGAGCACTGTGATGACAGTGGTCATCTAGAATTTTGATGACATATACCAAGGAGCATTGTGATGACAGGGGTCATGGAGCCCCGCAATTATAGAGGCCATGGAGCATTGTGAATACAAAGGTCATGGAGCATTGAGATGACAGGGGTGATGGCTAATTGTGATGACAAGGTTCATCAAGCATTGTGATGACAGGGGTCATGGAGCATTGTGATGACAAAGGCCATGGAACATTTTGATGACATGAATTCTGGAGTAGTGTGATGACAAGCGCATGGAGCATTGTGATTATAGGGACCATGGAGCATTGTGATGACAATGGTACGGAACTTTGTGATGACAAGGTTCTGCGAGCATTGTGATGATAGGGGTCATTGAGCATTGTGATGAAGGGGATCATGGAGCAATGTGATTACAGTGGCCATGGAGCATTTTGAATGCATAGGCCATGGAGCACTGTGATGACAGGGGTCATGGAGCATTCTGATGAATGTGGTCATAGTTCATTGTGATGATTAGTGTCCAGGAACAGTGCGATGACATGGATCATGGAGCATTGTGATAACAAGGGCAATGGCGAATTGTGATGACCGGTGTCATCGGGCATTGTGATGACAGAGGTTATCAAGCATTGTGATGAATGGTACCATGGATCACTGTGATAACAGGGGCCATGGAGCATTGTGATGACAAAGGCCATGGAGCATTTTGATGAAAAGTGTCATGGGGAATTGTGATGAGACGGTCATGGAGCATTATGATGACAAGAGTTCTGGAGCATTGCGTTGACAAGGGAATGGAGCATTGTGATGACAACTGTCATGGAACATTGTGATGACAGGGTTCATGGAGCATTGTGATTGAAGAGATCATGGAGCATTTTGATGACAAGGGCAGGCGAACATTTTGATTACATTGGTAATGGAGCATTGTGATGACATGGGCAGGGAACTTTGTGATGACAGGTGTAATAGAACATTGTGATTACAGGGGACATGGAGCATTTTGATGACATGGGCAGGCAACATTGTGATGACAGGTGTCATGGAGCATTGTGATGACAATTGTCATTTAAAGTTGTGCTGACAGGGATCATGGAGCATTGTGATGAGACGGGCATTGGAGCCTTGTGATGACAGGCGTACTGGAGCCTTCTGAGGAAAGATCTCATGGGTCATTGTGATTACAGTGATCATGGAACATTGTGATGACAGTGGTCATGAAGCATTGTAATGACAGGGGCAATGAAGCATTGTGATGACAGGGGTCATGGGGGATTGTGATGACAGTGGTCATGGAACATTGTGATGAAAGGGGTCATGGAGCACTGTGATTACAGGTGCCATCTATAATTGTGATGACAAAGGCCATGGAGCATTGTGATGACAGTCGTCATGGAGCATTGTGTTGAAAGGGGCATGGAGCATTGTGACGACAATGGTCATGGAGCATTGTGATGACTGGTAGCATGGAGCATTGTTATGAAGAAGGTCATGGGGCAGTGTAATGACAAGTATCATGGAGCATGTGATGAAAGGAGTCATGGAGCATTGTGATTAAATGGATCATGAGGCATTTTGATGACAAGAGTCATGGAACATTGTGATGAGAGGGATCATGGAGCATTGTGATGACAAGGGCTATGGAGCATTGTGATGACTGGAGTCATGGGGCATGGTGATGACAGTGGTCATGGAGCATTGTGATGACTAAGACCATGGAGCATTGTGATGACAGGTGTCATGGAGCATTGTGATGAAAGGGGTCATGGATCACTACGATGACATGGGTCATGGAGCATTGTGATGATACGGGCATGGAGCATTGTGATGACAGGGGTCATGCAGCATTGTGAAGACAGGGGCCATGCAGCATTGTGATGACATGGGCATGGAGCATAGTGATGACAAAAGTTCTGGAGCATTTTGATGACAAGGGCATGGATCATTGTGATTACAGGGACCATGAAACATTGAGATGACAAGGGAATGGAGCATTGTGATGAAAGCGGTCCTGGAGAATTGTGAGGAAACAGGTCATGGATTATTGGGCTGGAAGGATTCCTGGAGCATTGTGATGACAAGTGCCATGGAGCATTTTAATGAAAGGGGTACTGGAGCATTGTACGGAAATGGTTCATGGATCATCGTGATTACATGGATCATGGACTATTGTGATGAGAAGGGTTTTGGAGCATTGTGATGACAGGGGTCATGGAGCACTGTAATAGCAGGGGTGATGGGGCATTGTGATGACAGGGTCATGGAGCATTGTGATGACAGAAGTCATAGAATATTGTGATGACAAGGGCCATGGAGCATTGTCATGAAAGGTCTTATCTGGCATTGTGATGAGAGTGGTCATGGAGCATTGTGATAAAAGTTGTCATGAAGCACTGTTATTACAGGGGCCATGTAGAATTTTGATGACAAAGGCCATGGAGCACTGTGATGACAGGCATCATGGAGCAATTTGATGAAAGTGGTCATGGAGCATTGTGATGAAATGCGCCATGGAACATTGTGAAGACAAGTGTCCTGGAGCATTGTTATGACAAGGGCCATGGCCAATTCTGATGAGAGGTGTCATGGAGCACTGTGATGACAGTGGTCATCTCTCATTATGATGAAAGGTATCACGGAGCACTGTAATGACAGGGGCCATGGAGCATTGTGATGACACGGGCATGGAGCATTATGATGAGAAGTGATCTGGAGCATTGCGATGACAAGGGTATGGAGCATTGTGATTACAGGGGCCAGGGAGCATTGAGATTACAAGGGCAGGGAACACTGTGATGAGAGCAGTCATGGATCATTGTGATGAGATCTGTCATGGAACATTGTGCTGACAGGTGTCATGTGGCCTTGTGATGACAGTGGTCATAGAGCATTGTGATGAAAAGGATCATGGAGCAATGTGATTACAGGGGCCATGGAGCATTGTGAATACATAGGCCATGGAGCATTGTGATGACAGGGGTCAAGGAGCATTGTGATGAAAGTGGTCATGGAGCATTGTGATGACACGGGCATGGAGCATTATGATGACAAGAGTTCTGGAGCATTGTGAAGAAAAGGGTATGGAGCGTTGTGATTACAGGGGACCAGGAGCATTGTGATTACATGGGCAGTGAATATTGTGATGACAGGGGTTCATGGAGCACTGTGATGACAAGTGTCATAGAACATTGTGATGACAGGGTTCATGGAGGATTGTGATGAGAGGGGCCTTGGAGCATTATGATGATAGGCATCATGGGGTATTGTGATGAGAGTGGTCATAAAATATTGTGATGAAAAGGATCATGGAGCAATGTGATTACAGGGGCCATGGAGCATTGTGAATTCATAGGCCATGGAGCAATGAAATGACAGGGGCAAGGAGCATTGTGATGTAAGTTGTCATGGAGCATTGTGATGACAGGTGTCATGGGGCATTGTGATGACAGTGGTCATGTAGAATTGTGATGAAAGGTATCATGGAGGACACAGATGACAGGGGCCGTGGAGCACTGTGATGAGTGTGGTCATCTAGAATTGTGATGAAATATACCAGGGAGCATTGTGATGACAGGGGTCATGGAGCCCCGTAATTATAAGGGCCATGGAGCATTGTGAATACAAAGGTCATGGAGCATTGAGATGACAGGTGTGATGGATAATTGTGAAGACACTGTTCATGGAGCATTGTGATGACAAGGTTCATCAAACATTGTGATGACAGGGGTCATGGAGCATTGTGATGCCAAAGGCCATGGAACATTTTGATGATATAAATTCTGGAGCACTGTGATGACAAGGATATGGAGCATTGTGATTATAGGGACCATGGAGCATTGTGATGACAACGGTATGGAACATTGTGATGATAAGTTTTTTCGAGAATTGTGATGGCAGGGGTCATGGAGCATTGTGATAAAGGGGATCATGGAGCAATGTGATTACAGGGGACATGGAGCAATGAAATGACAAGGGTCAAGGAGTATTGTGATGACAGGCATCATGGAGCAATTTGATGAAAGTTGTCATGGAGCATTGTGATGAAATGCGCCATGGAACATTGTGAAGACAAATGTCCTGGAGCATTGTGATGACAAGGGCCATGGCCAATTATGATGACAGGTTTCATGGAGCATTTGGATGACAGTGGTCATCTATCATTATGATGAAAGGTATCACGGAGCACTGTGATGACAGGGGCCATGGAGCATTGTGATGACACGGGCATGGAGCATTATGATGAGGAATGATCTGGAGCATTGCGATGACAAGGGTATGGAGCATTGTGATTACAGGGGCCAGGGAGCATTGAGATGACAAGGGCAGGGAACATTGTGATGACAGCGGTCATGGGTCAATTTGATGATATCTGTCATGGAACATTTTGCTGACAGGGGCCATAGAGCACTGTGATGACAGGTGTCATGTGGCCTTGTGATGACAGTGGTCATAGAACATTGTGATGAAAAGGATCATGGAGAAATGTGATTACAGGGGCCATGGAGCATTGTGAATACAAAGGTCATGGAGCATTGAGATGACAGGGGTCATGGATCATTGTGATGACAAGTGTCCTGGAACCTTGTGATGACACGGTTCATGGAGCATTGTGATGACAAGGTTCATCAAGCATTGTGATGACAGGTGTCATGGAGCATTGTGATGACAAAGGCCATGGAACATTTTGATGACAAGAATTCTGGAGCACTGTGATGAGAAGCACATGGAGCATTGTGATTATAGGGACGATGGAGCATTTTGATGACAGGTGTCATGGAGCAATTTGATGAAAGGGTTCATAAGGAATTGTAATGACAATGGCCATGGAGTATTGTGGTGAAGGGGTCAGCGAGGATTGTGATGAAAGTGGTTATTGAGCATTGTGGTGGAAACGGCCAAGGAGCTTTGTGATGATAAGTGTCATGGAGCATCGTGATGACAAGGGCCATGGATCATTGTGATGAAAGCTGTCAGTGAACATTGTGATGAAACCGGTCATTCAGCATTGTGATGTTAAGCGCCATGGAGCATTGTGATGACAAGGCTCAAGGAGCATTGTGATGACAAGTGTCATGGTATATTGTGATGACATTGGCTTGAAGCATTGTGATGACAAGACTTCGGGTTCATTGTGATGACAGGGGCACGGAGCAATGTGATGACAAGGCGCATGGAGCATTGTGATGAAACAGATACTGGAGCATTGTGATGAGAGGGGTCATGGATCATTGTGATTACATGGGCCATGGAGCATTGTGAAGACAAGGGTCTTAGAGCATTGTGATGATGGGATCATGGAGCATTGTGATAAAAGTGGTCATGGAGCACTCTGATTACAGGGGCCATGGAGCATGGTGGTGACAAATGCCATGGAGCATTCTCATGACAGGTGTCAAGGAGCAATGTGATGAAATGGGTCATGGATCATTGCGATGACATGAGTCTTGGAGAATTGTGATGACTTAGGTCATGGGGCTTTGTGATGACAGGGGGCATGGAATATCGTGATGAAAGTTGTCAAGGAACACTGTGATGACAGTGCTCATTGAGCATATTGATGACACGGTCATGGAGTCTTGTGATTACAGGGGCCATGGAGCATTGTGATGAACAGGGTCATGGAGCATTCTGATAACAGGGGTCATGGAGCATTGTGATCACAAGGACCATGTAGTGTCGTGATGACAGGTGTCATGGGGCTTTGGAATGAAAAGGATCATGGAGCACTGTGATGACTGGGGCCATGGAGCATTGTGATGACAAAAGCCATGGAGCTTTGTGATGACAGGTGTCATGGAGCATTGTGATGAAAGGGGTCATAGGGAATTGTAATGACAAGGGCCATGGAGCATTGTGATGACAAGGGTTATGGAGCATTGTGATGAGAGGTGTCATGGAGCATTGTGATCACAAAGACCATGGACTATTGTGATGACAGGTGTCATGAGGCATTGTGATGACAGTGGTCATAGAGCATTGTGATGACAAGTGTCATGGAGCATTGTAATGACAAGAGGAATTGAGCATTGTGATGAATGTGGTACTTGAGCATTGTGAGGAAAGGTTTCATGGATCATTGTGATTACAGCAATCATGGGGTAATGTGATGACAAAGGTCATGGAGCACTGTGATGAGCAGGGCCATGAAAATTGTGATCACAAGGGCCATGGAACACTGTGATGACAGGGGTCATGGGTTATTTTGATGTCAAGCGGGATGGAATATTGTGATGAAAATGGTCATGGAGCATTTTGATGAGAAGCACAATGGAGCAGTGTGATGACAAGGGCCATGGAGCATTGTGATGAAAGGGGTCATGGAGCATTGTGATGAAGGGGGTCATGGAGCATTGGTGTGAAAGGGATCATGGGACATTGAGATGAGAAGCGCTATGGAGCATACTGATGACAAGGGCCCTGGAGCATTGTGATGACACAGGCATGGAGCATTGTGATGACAAGAGTTCGGAAACATTGCCATGACAAGGGCATGGAACATTGTGATTACAGGGGCCAGAGAGCATTGTGATGACAAGGGCATGGAGCATTTTGATGAATAGGGTCATGGATCAGTGTGACTACAGGGATCATGGAGCATTGTGATGACAAGGGTCATGGAGCATTGTGATGAGAATGGCCATGGAGTATTGTGATGACAGGGTTCAAGGGGCCTTTTGATGACAGGTGTCATGGAGCATTGTGATGAAAGGGGTCATGGATCACTCTGATTACAGGAGCCATGGAGCATGTTGATGACAAAGGCCATGGAGCATTCTGATGACAAGTGTCAAGGAGCATTCTGATGAATTGGGTCATGGATCATTGCCATGATAGGTGTCATGGAACATTGTGATGATATGGGCATGGAGAACTGTGATGAGAGTGGTCATGGAACAATGTGCTGAAAGGCGTCCTGGAGCATTGTGATGACAAGGGCCCTGGAGCATTGTGATGACACGGGCATGGATCATTGTGATGACAAGAGTTCTGGAGCATTGTCATGACAAGGGATTGGAGCTTTGTGATTACAGGGCCATGGAGCATTTTGATTAAAAGTGCAAGGAGCATTGTGATGAAAGAGGTATTGGAGCATTGTGAGGAAAGGGTTCATGGAACACTGTGATTAAAATGATCATGGAGCATTGTGATGACAAAGGTCATGGAGCATTGTAATGACAGAAGTCATAGAATATTGTGATGACCACGACCATGGAGAATTGTGATGAAAGGGGTTATCTGGCATTGTGATGAGAGTGGTCATGGAGCATTGTGATTACAGTTGTCATGAAGCACTGTTATTACAGGGGCCGTGTACAATTTTGATGACAATGGCCATGGAGCATTGTGATGACAGGCATCAGGGAACATTGTGATGAAATGGGCATGGAGCATTGTGAAGAAAAGCGCCATGGAGCATTGTAATGACAAGTGTCCTGGAGCATTGTGATGACACAGGCAAGGAGAATTGTGATGAGATGGGCTCTGCATCATTGTGATGACAAGTACAAGGAGCGTTGTTATTACATGGGCCATGGAGCATTTGATGACATGGTCATGGACCATGTGATGACAAGGGGCATGGAGCATTGTGATGAAAGCGTTCATGGGTCATTGTGATTACAGGGATCATGGAGCATTGTGATGACAAGGGTCATGGAACATTGTGATGAAAGTGGTCATGGAGCATTGTGATGCCAAGAGTATGGAGAATTGTGATGACCTGAGTTCTGGAATATCTTGATGTCAAGGGCATGGAGAATTGTGATTAGAGGGGCCATGTAGCATTGTGATGACAACTGCATGGAGCACTGTGATGACAAGGGGCATGGAGAATTATGATGAAAGGCGTCCTGGAGCATTGTGAGGAAAGGTGTCATGGATCATTGTGATTACAGCGATAATGAAGCATTGTAATGACAGGGTTCATGGAGCATTGTGATGAGAAGGGCCATGGAGCATTGTGATTACAGGGGTGATGGGGCATTGTGAAGAGTGGGGTCATGGAGCAATGTGATGAAACAGGTCATGGAGCACTGTGATTAGAGGGGCCATGGAGCATTGTGATGACAAAGGCCCTGGAGCATTCTGATGACAGGTGCCATGCAGCATTGAGATGAAACGGGTCATGGATCATTGTGATGACAGGTGTCATGGAGCATTGTTATGAAAGTGGTCATGGAGCACTGTGATTAAATGGATCCTGGGCCATTGTGATGACAAGAGCATGTATAATTTTGATGACTAGTGGCATAGAGACTTGGAATGAATGGGGTACTGGAGCATTGTGAGGAAACGTGCCATGGAGCATTGTGATTATAAGGCATGGAGCACTGTGATAACAAGTGACATGAGCATTGTGATGAAAGAGGTTTTGGAGCATTGTGAGGAAAGGGGTCATGGATCATTGTGATTACTCGGATCATGGAGCATTGTGATGACCTTGGTCATCTGGCATTGTGATGACAGTGCTCATGGAGCATTGTGATGAAAGGTGTCTTGGAGAACTGTGATCAAAGGGGCCATGGAGCATTGTGATGACATGTGTCATACAGCATTGTGATGAGAGTGGTCATGGAGCATTGTGAAGACAAAGGAATGGAGCATTGTGATGACATGACTTCTGGAGCATTTTGATGACAAGGGCATGGAGAATTGTGATTACAGGGGCCATGGTGCATTGTGATGACAACTGCATTCAGCATTGTGATGACAAGGGGCATGGGGCATTGTGATGAAAGGCGAACTGGAGCCTTGTGAAGAAAAGTGTCATGGGTCATTGTGATTACAGCGATCATGGAACATTGTGATGACAGTGCTCATGGAGCATTGTAATGACAGGGGCAATGGGGCATTGTGATGACAGTGGTCATGTAGCATTGTGATGAAAGGGGTCATGGAGCACTGTGATTACAGGGGCCATGTATAATTGTGATGAAAAAGGCCATGGAGCATTGTGATGACAGTTGTCATGGAGCATTGCATTGAAAGGGGCATGGAGCATTGTGATGACAATGGTCATGGAGCATTGTGATGACTGGTATCATGGAGCATTGTTATGAAGAAGGTCATGGGGCAGTGTAATGACAAGTATCATGGAGCATGTGATGAAAGGAGTCATGGAGCATTGTGATTAAATGGATCATGAGGCATTTTGATGACAAGAGGCATGGAACATTGTGATGACAGGGATCATGGAGCATTGTGATGAGAGGGGCCTTGGAGCATTATGATGATAGGCGTCATGGGGTATTGTGATGAGAGTGGTCATAGAGCATTGTGATGAAAGGGATCATGGAGCAATGTGATTACAGGGGCCATGGCACATTGTGAATGCATAGGCCATGGAGCAATGAAATGACAGGGGTCAAGGAGCATTGTGATGTAAGTTGTCATGGAGCATTGTGATGACAAGTGTCCATGAACATTGTGATGACATGGTTTATGGAGCATTGTGATGACAAGTGCCATGGCGAATTGTGATGACAGGTGTCATGGGTCATTGTGATGACAGTGCTCATATAGAATTGTGTGGAAAGGTATCATGGAAGACACTGATGACAGGGGCCGTGGAGCACAGTGATGAGAGTGGTCATCTAGAATTGTGATGAAATATACCAGGGAGCATTTTGATGACAGGGGTCGTAAAGCACCGCAATTACAGGGGCCATGGAGCATTGTGAATACAAAGGTCATGGAGCATTGAGATGACAGAGGTCATGGATCATTGTGATGACAAGGGTCTTGGAACCTTGTGATGACACGGTTCAGGGAGCATTGTGATGACAAGGTTCATCAAGAATTGTGATGACAGCGGTCATGGAGCATTGTGAGGACAAAGGCCATGGAACATTTTGATGACAAGAATTCTGGAGCACTGTGATGACAAGCGCATGGAGCATTGTGATTATAGGGACAATGGAGCATTGTGATGACAAGGGTCTTGGAGCATTGTGATGACAGGGGTCATGGAGCATTGTGATGAAAGGGATCATGGAGCAATGTGATTACAGGGGCCATGGAGCATTTTGAATGCATAGGCCATGGAGCACTGTGATGACAGGGGTCATGGAGCCTTCTGATGAATGTGGTCATAGTTCATTGTGATGATAAGTGTCCAGGAACAGTGTGATGACATGGATCATGGAGCATTGTGATGAGAAGTGATCTGGAGCATTGCGATGACAAGGGTATGGAGCATTGTGATTACAGGGGCCAGGGAGCATTGAGATTACAAGGGCAGGGAACATTGTGATGAGAGCGGTCATGGATCATTGTGATGAGATCTGTCATGGAACATTGTGCAGACAGGGGCCATAGAGCATTGTGATGACAGGTGTCATGTGGCCTTGTGATGAGAGTGGTCATAGAGCATTGTGATGAAAAGGATCATGGAGCAATGTGATTACAGGGGCCATGGAGCATTGTGAATACATAGGCCATGGAGCATTGTGATGACAGGGGTCAAGGAGGATTGTGATGAAAGTGGTCATGGAGCATTGTGATGACACGGGCATGGAGCATTATGATGACAAGAGTTCTGGAGCATTGTGATGAAAAGGGTATGGAGCATTGTGATTACAGGGGACCAGGAGCATTGTGATTACATGGGCAGTGAATATCGTGATGACAGGCGTTCATGGAGCACTGTGATGACAAATGTCATGGAACATTGTGATGACAGGGTTCATGGAGCATTGTGATGAGAGGGGCCTTGGAGCATTATGATGATAGACGTCATTGGGTATTGTGATGAGTGTGGTTCTAGAATATTTTGATGAAATAGATCATGGAGCAATGTTATGACAGGTGCCATGGAGCATTGTGAATGCATAGGCCATGGGGCAATGAAATGACAGTGGTCAAGGAACATGGTGATGTAAGTTGTCATGGAGCATTGTGATGACATGTGTCCATGAACATTGTGATGACATGGTTCATGGAGCATTGTGATGACAAGTGCCATGGCGAATTGTGATGACAGGTGTCATGGGGCATTTTGATGACAGCGGTCATGTAGAATTGTGATGAAAGGTGTCACGGAGGACTCTGATGACAGGGGCCGTGGAGCACTGTGATGACAGTGGTCATCTAGAATTGTGATGACATATACCAAGGAGCATTGTGATGACAGGGGTCATGGAGCCCCGCAATTATAGAGGCCATGGAGCATTGTGAATACAAAGGTCATGGAGCATTGAGATGACAGGGGTGATGGCTAATTGTGATGACATGGTTCATGGAGCATTGTGATGACAAGGTTCATCAAGCATTGTGATGACAGGGGTCATGGAGCATTGTGATGACAAAGGCCATGGAACATTTTGATGACATGAATTCTGGAGTAGTGTGATGACAAGCGCATGGAGCATTGTGATTATAGGGACCATGGAGCATTTTGATGACAACGGTATGGAACATTGTGATGACAAGGTTCTGCGAGCATTGTGATGATAGGGGTCATTGAGCATTGTGATGAAGGGGATCATGGAGCAATGTGATTACAGTGGTCATGGAGCATTTTGAATGCATAGGCCATGGAGAACTGTGATGAGAGGGGTCTTGGAGCATTCTGATGAATGTGGTCATAGTTCATTGTGATGATTAGTGTCCAGGAACAGTGCGATGACATGGATCATGGAGCATTGTGATGACAAGGGCCATGGTGAATTGTGATGACAGGTGTCATCGGGCATTGTGATGACAGAGGTTATCAAGCATTGTGATGAATGGTACCATGGATCACTGTGATAACAGGGGCCATGGAGCATTGTGATGACAAAGGCCATGGAGCATTTTGATGAAAAGTGTCATGGAGAATTGTGATGAGACAGTCATGGAGCATTATGATAACAAGAGTTCTGGAGCATTGCGTTGACAAGGGAATGGAGCATTGTGATTACAGGGTCCATGGAGGATAGTGATGACATCTGTCATGGAACATTGTGCTGACAGGGGCTATGGAGCATTGTGGTGACAGGTGTAATGTGGCATTGTGATGACAGGGGCCATAGAGCATTGTGATGAAATGAATCATGGAGCAATGTGATTACAGGGACCGTGCAGCATTGCGAATGCATAGGCTATGGAGCATTGTGATGACAGGAGTCGAGGAGCATTGTGATGTAAGTGGTCATGGATCATTGTGATGACAAGTGTCCTGGACCATTGTGATGACACGGGTCATGGAGCATTGTGATGACAAGGGCCATGGCGAATTGTGATGACATGTGTCTTGGGGCATTGTGATGACAGTGGTCAAATAGAATTGTGATGAAAGGGATCATGGAGCACTGTGATGACAGGGGCCATGGAACATTGTGATGACAAAGGCCAAGGAGCATTGTGTTGACAAGTATCATGGAACTTTGTGATGAAATGGGCATACATCATTATGATGACAAGAGTTCTGGAGCATTGTGATGACAAGGGCATGGAGCATTGTGATTACAGGGGTCATGGAGCATTGTGATGACAACTGTCATGGAACATTGTGATGACAGGGTTCATGGAGCATTGTGATTAAAGGGGTCATGGAGCATTTTGATGACAAGGGCAGGCGAACATTTTGATTACATTGGTAATGGAGCATTGTGATGACATGGGCAGGGAACTTTGTGATGACAGGTGTAATAGAACATTGTGATTACAGGGGACATGGAGCATTTTGATGACATGGGCAGGCAACATTGTGATGACAGGTGTCATGGAGCATTGTGATGACAATTGTCATTTAAAGTTGTGCTGACAGGGATCATGGAGCATTGTGATGAGACGGGCATTGGAGCCTTGTGATGACAGGCGTACTGGAGCCATCTGAGGAAAGATCTCATGGGTCATTGTGATTACAGTGATCATGGAACATTGTGATGACAGTGGTCATGGAGCATTGTAATGACAGGGGCAATGAAGAATTGTGATGACAGGGGTCATGGGGGATTGTGATGACAGTGGTCATGGAGCATTGTGATGAAAGGGGTCATGGAGCACTGTGATTACAGGTGCCATCTACAATTGTGATGACAAAGGCCATGGAGCATTGTGATGACAGGTGTCATGGAGCATTGTGATGAAAGGGGTCATGGATCACTACAATGACATGGGTCATGGAGCATTGTGATGATACGGGCATGGAGCATTGTGATGACAGGGGTCATGCAGCATTGTGAAGACAGGGGCCATGCAGCATTGTGATGACATGGGCAGGGAACTTTGTGATGACAGGTGTAATAGAATATTGTGATTACAGGGGACATGGAGCATTTTGATGACATGGGCAGGCAACATCGTGATGACAGGTGTCATGGAGCATTGTGATGACAATTGTCATTTAAAGTTGTGCTGACAGGGATCATGGAGCATTGTGATGACAGTGGTCATGGAGCATTGTAATGACAGGGGACATGGAGAATTGTGATGACAGGGGTCATGGGGCATTGTGATGACAGTGGTCATGGAGGATTGTGATGAAAGGGGTCATGGAGCACTGTGATTACAGGGGCCATGTATAATTGTGATGACAAAGGCCATGGAGCATTGTGATGACAGTCGTCATGGAGCATTGTGTTGAAAGGGGCATGGAGCATTGTGACGACAATGGTCATGGAGCATTGTGATGACTGGTATCATGGAGCATTGTTATGAAGAAGGTCATGGGGCAGTGTAATAACAAGTATCATGGAGCATGTGATGAAAGGAGTCATGGAGCATTGTGATTAGAAGGATCATGAGGCATTTTGATGACGAGAATCATGGAACATTGTGATGAGAGGGATCATGGAGCATTGTGATGACAGTGGTCATGGAGCATTGTGATTAAATGGATCATGAGGCATTTTGATGACAAGAGTCATGGAACATTGTGATGAGAGGGATCATGGAGCATTGTGATGACAAGGGCTATGGAGCATTGTGATGACTGGGGTCATGGGGCATGGTGATGACAGTGGTCATGGAGCATTGTGATGACTAAGACCATGGAGCATTGTGATGACTGGTGTCATGGAGCATTGTGATGAAAGGGGTCATGGATCACTACGATGACATGGGTCATGGAACATTGTGATGATATGGGCATGGAGCATTGTGATGACAGGGGTCATGCAGCATTGTGAAGACAGGGGCCATGCATCATTGTGATGACATGGGCATGGAGCATAGTGATGACAAAAGTTCTGGAGCATTTTGATGACAAGGGCATGGATCATTGTGATTACAGGGACCATGAAACATTGAGATGACAAGGGAATGGAGCATTGTGATGAAAGCGGTCCTGGAGAATTGTGAGGAAACAGGTCATGGATTATTGGGCTGGAAGGATTCCTGGAGCATTGTGATGACAAGTGCCATGGAGCATTTTAATGAAAGGGGTACTGGAGCATTGTACGGAAATGGTTCATGGATCATCGTGATTACATGGATCATGGACTATTGTGATGAGAAGGGTTTTGGAGCATTGTGATGACAGGGGTCATGGAGCACTGTAATAGCAGGGGTGATGGGGCATTGTGATGACAGGGGCATGGAGCATTGTGATGACAGAAGTCATAGAATATTGTGATGACAAGGGCCATGGAGCATTGTCATGAAAGGTCTTATCTGGCATTGTGATGAGAGTGGTCATGGAGCATTGTGATAAAAGTTGTCATGAAGCACTGTTATTACAGGGGCCATGTAGAATTTTGATGACAAAGGCCATGGAGCACTGTGATGACAGGCATCATGGAGCAATTTGATGAAAGTGGTCATGGAGCATTGAGATGAAATGCGCCATGGAACATTGTGAAGACAAGTGTCCTGGGGCATTGTTATGACAAGGGCCATGGCCAATTCTGATGAGAGGTGTCATGGAGCACTGTGATGACAGTGATCATCTCTCATTATGATGAAAGGTATCACGGAGCACTGTGATGACAGGGGCCATGGAGCATTGTGATGACACGGGCATGGAGCATTATGATGAGAAGTGATCTGGAGCATTGCGATGACAAGGGTATGGAGCATTGTGATTACAGGGGCCAGGGAGCATTGAGATTACAAGGGCAGGGAACATTGTGATGAGAGCGGTCACGGATCATTGTGATGAGATCTGTCATGGATCATTGTGCTGACAGGGGCCATAGATCATTGTGATGACAGGTGTCATGTGGCCTTGTGATGACAGTGGTCATAGAGCATTGTGATGAAAAGGATCATGGAGCAATGTGATTACAGGGGCCATGGAGCATTGTGAATAAATAGGCCATGGAGCATTGTGATGACAGGGGTCAAGGAGCATTGTGATGAAAGTGGTCATGGAGCATTGTGATGACACGGGCATGGAGCATTATGATGACAAGAGTTCTGGAACATTGTGATGAAAAGGGTATGGAGCATTGTGATTACAGGGGACCAGGAGCATTGTGATTACATGGGCAGTGAATATTGTGATGACAGTCGTTCATGGAGCACTGTGATGACAAATGTCATGGAACATTGTGATGACAGGGTTCAGGGAGCATTGTGATGAGAGAGGCCTTGGAGCATTATGATGATAGACGTCATTGGGTATTGTGATGAGTGTGGTTCTAGAATATTGTGATGAAATGGATCATGGAGCAATGTGATGACAGGTGCCATGGAGCATTGTGAATGCATAGGCCATGGAGCAATGAAATGACAGTGGTCAAGGAACATGGTGATGTAAGTTGTCATGGAGCATTGTGATGACATGTGTCCATGAACATTGTGATGAAATGGTTCATGGAGCATTGTGATGACAAGTGCCATGGCGAATTGTGATGACAGCGGTCATGTAGAATTGTGATGAAAGGTATCATGGAGGACTCTGATGACAGGGGCCGTGGAGCACTGTGATGACAGTGGTCATCTAGAATTTTGATGACATATACCAAGGAGCATTGTGATGACAGGGGTCATGGAGCCCCGCAATTATAGAGGCCATGGAGCATTGTGAATACAAAGGTCATGGAGCATTGAGATGACAGGGGTGATGGCTAATTGTGATGACAAGGTTCATCAAGCATTGTGATGACAGGGGTCATGGAGCATTGTGATGACAAAGGCCATGGAACATTTTGATGACATGAATTCTGGAGTAGTGTGATGACAAGCGCATGGAGCATTGTGATTATAGGGACCATGGAGCATTTTGATGACAACGGTATGGAACATTGTGATGACAAGGTTCTGCGAGCATTGTGATGATAGGGGTCATTGAGCATTGTGATGAAGGGGATCATGGAGCAATGTGATTACAGTGGTCATGGAGCATTTTGAATGCATAGGCCATGGAGAACTGTGATGAGAGGGGTCTTGGAGCATTCTGATGAATGTGGTCATAGTTCATTGTGATGATTAGTGTCCAGGAACAGTGCGATGACATGGATCATGGAGCATTGTGATGACAAGGGCCATGGTGAATTGTGATGACAGGTGTCATCGGGCATTGTGATGACAGAGGTTATCAAGCATTGTGATGAATGGTACCATGGATCACTGTGATAACAGGGGCCATGGAGCATTGTGATGACAAAGGCCATGGAGCATTTTGATGAAAAGTGTCATGGAGAATTGTGATGAGACAGTCATGGAGCATTATGATAACAAGAGTTCTGGAGCATTGCGTTGACAAGGGAATGGAGCATTGTGATTACAGGGTCCATGGAGGATAGTGATGACATCTGTCATGGAACATTGTGCTGACAGGGGCTATGGAGCATTGTGGTGACAGGTGTAATGTGGCATTGTGATGACAGGGGCCATAGAGCATTGTGATGAAATGAATCATGGAGCAATGTGATTACAGGGACCGTGCAGCATTGCGAATGCATAGGCTATGGAGCATTGTGATGACAGGAGTCGAGGAGCATTGTGATGTAAGTGGTCATGGATCATTGTGATGACAAGTGTCCTGGACCATTGTGATGACACGGGTCATGGAGCATTGTGATGACAAGGGCCATGGCGAATTGTGATGACATGTGTCTTGGGGCATTGTGATGACAGTGGTCAAATAGAATTGTGATGAAAGGGATCATGGAGCACTGTGATGACAGGGGCCATGGAACATTGTGATGACAAAGGCCAAGGAGCATTGTGTTGACAAGTATCATGGAACTTTGTGATGAAATGGGCATACATCATTATGATGACAAGAGTTCTGGAGCATTGTGATGACAAGGGCATGGAGCATTGTGATTACAGGGGTCATGGAGCATTGTGATGACAACTGTCATGGAACATTGTGATGACAGGGTTCATGGAGCATTGTGATTAAAGGGGTCATGGAGCATTTTGATGACAAGGGCAGGCGAACATTTTGATTACATTGGTAATGGAGCATTGTGATGACATGGGCAGGGAACTTTGTGATGACAGGTGTAATAGAACATTGTGATTACAGGGGACATGGAGCATTTTGATGACATGGGCAGGCAACATTGTGATGACAGGTGTCATGGAGCATTGTGATGACAATTGTCATTTAAAGTTGTGCTGACAGGGATCATGGAGCATTGTGATGAGACGGGCATTGGAGCCTTGTGATGACAGGCGTACTGGAGCCATCTGAGGAAAGATCTCATGGGTCATTGTGATTACAGTGATCATGGAACATTGTGATGACAGTGGTCATGGAGCATTGTAATGACAGGGGCAATGAAGAATTGTGATGACAGGGGTCATGGGGGATTGTGATGACAGTGGTCATGGAGCATTGTGATGAAAGGGGTCATGGAGCACTGTGATTACAGGTGCCATCTACAATTGTGATGACAAAGGCCATGGAGCATTGTGATGACAGGTGTCATGGAGCATTGTGATGAAAGGGGTCATGGATCACTACAATGACATGGGTCATGGAGCATTGTGATGATACGGGCATGGAGCATTGTGATGACAGGGGTCATGCAGCATTGTGAAGACAGGGGCCATGCAGCATTGTGATGACATGGGCAGGGAACTTTGTGATGACAGGTGTAATAGAATATTGTGATTACAGGGGACATGGAGCATTTTGATGACATGGGCAGGCAACATCGTGATGACAGGTGTCATGGAGCATTGTGATGACAATTGTCATTTAAAGTTGTGCTGACAGGGATCATGGAGCATTGTGATGACAGTGGTCATGGAGCATTGTAATGACAGGGGACATGGAGAATTGTGATGACAGGGGTCATGGGGCATTGTGATGACAGTGGTCATGGAGGATTGTGATGAAAGGGGTCATGGAGCACTGTGATTACAGGGGCCATGTATAATTGTGATGACAAAGGCCATGGAGCATTGTGATGACAGTCGTCATGGAGCATTGTGTTGAAAGGGGCATGGAGCATTGTGACGACAATGGTCATGGAGCATTGTGATGACTGGTATCATGGAGCATTGTTATGAAGAAGGTCATGGGGCAGTGTAATAACAAGTATCATGGAGCATGTGATGAAAGGAGTCATGGAGCATTGTGATTAGAAGGATCATGAGGCATTTTGATGACGAGAATCATGGAACATTGTGATGAGAGGGATCATGGAGCATTGTGATGACAGTGGTCATGGAGCATTGTGATTAAATGGATCATGAGGCATTTTGATGACAAGAGTCATGGAACATTGTGATGAGAGGGATCATGGAGCATTGTGATGACAAGGGCTATGGAGCATTGTGATGACTGGGGTCATGGGGCATGGTGATGACAGTGGTCATGGAGCATTGTGATGACTAAGACCATGGAGCATTGTGATGACTGGTGTCATGGAGCATTGTGATGAAAGGGGTCATGGATCACTACGATGACATGGGTCATGGAACATTGTGATGATATGGGCATGGAGCATTGTGATGACAGGGGTCATGCAGCATTGTGAAGACAGGGGCCATGCATCATTGTGATGACATGGGCATGGAGCATAGTGATGACAAAAGTTCTGGAGCATTTTGATGACAAGGGCATGGATCATTGTGATTACAGGGACCATGAAACATTGAGATGACAAGGGAATGGAGCATTGTGATGAAAGCGGTCCTGGAGAATTGTGAGGAAACAGGTCATGGATTATTGGGCTGGAAGGATTCCTGGAGCATTGTGATGACAAGTGCCATGGAGCATTTTAATGAAAGGGGTACTGGAGCATTGTACGGAAATGGTTCATGGATCATCGTGATTACATGGATCATGGACTATTGTGATGAGAAGGGTTTTGGAGCATTGTGATGACAGGGGTCATGGAGCACTGTAATAGCAGGGGTGATGGGGCATTGTGATGACAGGGGCATGGAGCATTGTGATGACAGAAGTCATAGAATATTGTGATGACAAGGGCCATGGAGCATTGTCATGAAAGGTCTTATCTGGCATTGTGATGAGAGTGGTCATGGAGCATTGTGATAAAAGTTGTCATGAAGCACTGTTATTACAGGGGCCATGTAGAATTTTGATGACAAAGGCCATGGAGCACTGTGATGACAGGCATCATGGAGCAATTTGATGAAAGTGGTCATGGAGCATTGAGATGAAATGCGCCATGGAACATTGTGAAGACAAGTGTCCTGGGGCATTGTTATGACAAGGGCCATGGCCAATTCTGATGAGAGGTGTCATGGAGCACTGTGATGACAGTGATCATCTCTCATTATGATGAAAGGTATCACGGAGCACTGTGATGACAGGGGCCATGGAGCATTGTGATGACACGGGCATGGAGCATTATGATGAGAAGTGATCTGGAGCATTGCGATGACAAGGGTATGGAGCATTGTGATTACAGGGGCCAGGGAGCATTGAGATTACAAGGGCAGGGAACATTGTGATGAGAGCGGTCACGGATCATTGTGATGAGATCTGTCATGGATCATTGTGCTGACAGGGGCCATAGATCATTGTGATGACAGGTGTCATGTGGCCTTGTGATGACAGTGGTCATAGAGCATTGTGATGAAAAGGATCATGGAGCAATGTGATTACAGGGGCCATGGAGCATTGTGAATAAATAGGCCATGGAGCATTGTGATGACAGGGGTCAAGGAGCATTGTGATGAAAGTGGTCATGGAGCATTGTGATGACACGGGCATGGAGCATTATGATGACAAGAGTTCTGGAACATTGTGATGAAAAGGGTATGGAGCATTGTGATTACAGGGGACCAGGAGCATTGTGATTACATGGGCAGTGAATATTGTGATGACAGTCGTTCATGGAGCACTGTGATGACAAATGTCATGGAACATTGTGATGACAGGGTTCAGGGAGCATTGTGATGAGAGAGGCCTTGGAGCATTATGATGATAGACGTCATTGGGTATTGTGATGAGTGTGGTTCTAGAATATTGTGATGAAATGGATCATGGAGCAATGTGATGACAGGTGCCATGGAGCATTGTGAATGCATAGGCCATGGAGCAATGAAATGACAGTGGTCAAGGAACATGGTGATGTAAGTTGTCATGGAGCATTGTGATGACATGTGTCCATGAACATTGTGATGAAATGGTTCATGGAGCATTGTGATGACAAGTGCCATGGCGAATTGTGATGACAGCGGTCATGTAGAATTGTGATGAAAGGTATCATGGAGGACTCTGATGACAGGGGCCGTGGAGCACTGTGATGACAGTGGTCATCTAGAATTTTGATGACATATACCAAGGAGCATTGTGATGACAGGGGTCATGGAGCCCCGCAATTATAGAGGCCATGGAGCATTGTGAATACAAAGGTCATGGAGCATTGAGATGACAGGGGTGATGGCTAATTGTGATGACAAGGTTCATCAAGCATTGTGATGACAGGGGTCATGGAGCATTGTGATGACAAAGGCCATGGAACATTTTGATGACATGAATTCTGGAGTAGCGTGATGACAAGCGCATGGAGCATTGTGATTATAGGGACCATGGAGCATTTTGATGACAACGGTATGGAACATTGTGATGACAAGGTTCTGCGAGCATTGTGATGATAGGGGTCATTGAGCATTGTGATGAAGGGGATCATGGAGCAATGTGATTACAGTGGTCATGGAGCATTTTGAATGCATAGGCCATGGAGAACTGTGATGAGAGGGGTCTTGGAGCATTCTGATGAATGTGGTCATAGTTCATTGTGATGATTAGTGTCCAGGAACAGTGCGATGACATGGATCATGGAGCATTGTGATGACAAGGGCCATGGTGAATTGTGATGACAGGTGTCATCGGGCATTGTGATGACAGAGGTTATCAAGCATTGTGATGAATGGTACCATGGATCACTGTGATAACAGGGGCCATGGAGCATTGTGATGACAAAGGCCATGGAGCATTTTGATGAAAAGTGTCATGGAGAATTGTGATGAGACAGTCATGGAGCATTATGATAACAAGAGTTCTGGAGCATTGCGTTGACAAGGGAATGGAGCATTGTGATTACAGGGTCCATGGAGGATAGTGATGACATCTGTCATGGAACATTGTGCTGACAGGGGCTATGGAGCATTGTGGTGACAGGTGTAATGTGGCATTGTGATGA
Organism: Balaenoptera physalus; assembly: GCF_965194825.1. NCBI lineage: Eukaryota > Metazoa > Chordata > Mammalia > Artiodactyla > Balaenopteridae > Balaenoptera > Balaenoptera physalus. The sequence goes on from NW_028126517.1 coordinate 2,891,518, forward strand.
CAGGGGCCATAGAGCATTGTGATGAAATGAATCATGGAGCAATGTGATTACAGGGACCGTGCAGCATTGCGAATGCATAGGCTATGGAGCATTGTGATGACAGGAGTCGAGGAGCATTGTGATGTAAGTGGTCATGGATCATTGTGATGACAAGTGTCCTGGACCATTGTGATGACACGGGTCATGGAGCATTGTGATGACAAGGGCCATGGCGAATTGTGATGACATGTGTCTTGGGGCATTGTGATGACAGTGGTCAAATAGAATTGTGATGAAAGGGATCATGGAGCACTGTGATGACAGGGGCCATGGAACATTGTGATGACAAAGGCCAAGGAGCATTGTGTTGACAAGTATCATGGAACTTTGTGATGAAATGGGCATACATCATTATGATGACAAGAGTTCTGGAGCATTGTGATGACAAGGGCATGGAGCATTGTGATTACAGGGGTCATGGAGCATTGTGATGACAACTGTCATGGAACATTGTGATGACAGGGTTCATGGAGCATTGTGATTAAAGGGGTCATGGAGCATTTTGATGACAAGGGCAGGCGAACATTTTGATTACATTGGTAATGGAGCATTGTGATGACATGGGCAGGGAACTTTGTGATGACAGGTGTAATAGAACATTGTGATTACAGGGGACATGGAGCATTTTGATGACATGGGCAGGCAACATTGTGATGACAGGTGTCATGGAGCATTGTGATGACAATTGTCATTTAAAGTTGTGCTGACAGGGATCATGGAGCATTGTGATGAGACGGGCATTGGAGCCTTGTGATGACAGGCGTACTGGAGCCATCTGAGGAAAGATCTCATGGGTCATTGTGATTACAGTGATCATGGAACATTGTGATGACAGTGGTCATGGAGCATTGTAATGACAGGGGCAATGAAGAATTGTGATGACAGGGGTCATGGGGGATTGTGATGACAGTGGTCATGGAGCATTGTGATGAAAGGGGTCATGGAGCACTGTGATTACAGGTGCCATCTACAATTGTGATGACAAAGGCCATGGAGCATTGTGATGACAGGTGTCATGGAGCATTGTGATGAAAGGGGTCATGGATCACTACAATGACATGGGTCATGGAGCATTGTGATGATACGGGCATGGAGCATTGTGATGACAGGGGTCATGCAGCATTGTGAAGACAGGGGCCATGCAGCATTGTGATGACATGGGCAGGGAACTTTGTGATGACAGGTGTAATAGAATATTGTGATTACAGGGGACATGGAGCATTTTGATGACATGGGCAGGCAACATCGTGATGACAGGTGTCATGGAGCATTGTGATGACAATTGTCATTTAAAGTTGTGCTGACAGGGATCATGGAGCATTGTGATGACAGTGGTCATGGAGCATTGTAATGACAGGGGACATGGAGAATTGTGATGACAGGGGTCATGGGGCATTGTGATGACAGTGGTCATGGAGGATTGTGATGAAAGGGGTCATGGAGCACTGTGATTACAGGGGCCATGTATAATTGTGATGACAAAGGCCATGGAGCATTGTGATGACAGTCGTCATGGAGCATTGTGTTGAAAGGGGCATGGAGCATTGTGACGACAATGGTCATGGAGCATTGTGATGACTGGTATCATGGAGCATTGTTATGAAGAAGGTCATGGGGCAGTGTAATAACAAGTATCATGGAGCATGTGATGAAAGGAGTCATGGAGCATTGTGATTAGAAGGATCATGAGGCATTTTGATGACGAGAATCATGGAACATTGTGATGAGAGGGATCATGGAGCATTGTGATGACAGTGGTCATGGAGCATTGTGATTAAATGGATCATGAGGCATTTTGATGACAAGAGTCATGGAACATTGTGATGAGAGGGATCATGGAGCATTGTGATGACAAGGGCTATGGAGCATTGTGATGACTGGGGTCATGGGGCATGGTGATGACAGTGGTCATGGAGCATTGTGATGACTAAGACCATGGAGCATTGTGATGACTGGTGTCATGGAGCATTGTGATGAAAGGGGTCATGGATCACTACGATGACATGGGTCATGGAACATTGTGATGATATGGGCATGGAGCATTGTGATGACAGGGGTCATGCAGCATTGTGAAGACAGGGGCCATGCATCATTGTGATGACATGGGCATGGAGCATAGTGATGACAAAAGTTCTGGAGCATTTTGATGACAAGGGCATGGATCATTGTGATTACAGGGACCATGAAACATTGAGATGACAAGGGAATGGAGCATTGTGATGAAAGCGGTCCTGGAGAATTGTGAGGAAACAGGTCATGGATTATTGGGCTGGAAGGATTCCTGGAGCATTGTGATGACAAGTGCCATGGAGCATTTTAATGAAAGGGGTACTGGAGCATTGTACGGAAATGGTTCATGGATCATCGTGATTACATGGATCATGGACTATTGTGATGAGAAGGGTTTTGGAGCATTGTGATGACAGGGGTCATGGAGCACTGTAATAGCAGGGGTGATGGGGCATTGTGATGACAGGGGCATGGAGCATTGTGATGACAGAAGTCATAGAATATTGTGATGACAAGGGCCATGGAGCATTGTCATGAAAGGTCTTATCTGGCATTGTGATGAGAGTGGTCATGGAGCATTGTGATAAAAGTTGTCATGAAGCACTGTTATTACAGGGGCCATGTAGAATTTTGATGACAAAGGCCATGGAGCACTGTGATGACAGGCATCATGGAGCAATTTGATGAAAGTGGTCATGGAGCATTGAGATGAAATGCGCCATGGAACATTGTGAAGACAAGTGTCCTGGGGCATTGTTATGACAAGGGCCATGGCCAATTCTGATGAGAGGTGTCATGGAGCACTGTGATGACAGTGATCATCTCTCATTATGATGAAAGGTATCACGGAGCACTGTGATGACAGGGGCCATGGAGCATTGTGATGACACGGGCATGGAGCATTATGATGAGAAGTGATCTGGAGCATTGCGATGACAAGGGTATGGAGCATTGTGATTACAGGGGCCAGGGAGCATTGAGATTACAAGGGCAGGGAACATTGTGATGAGAGCGGTCACGGATCATTGTGATGAGATCTGTCATGGATCATTGTGCTGACAGGGGCCATAGATCATTGTGATGACAGGTGTCATGTGGCCTTGTGATGACAGTGGTCATAGAGCATTGTGATGAAAAGGATCATGGAGCAATGTGATTACAGGGGCCATGGAGCATTGTGAATAAATAGGCCATGGAGCATTGTGATGACAGGGGTCAAGGAGCATTGTGATGAAAGTGGTCATGGAGCATTGTGATGACACGGGCATGGAGCATTATGATGACAAGAGTTCTGGAACATTGTGATGAAAAGGGTATGGAGCATTGTGATTACAGGGGACCAGGAGCATTGTGATTACATGGGCAGTGAATATTGTGATGACAGTCGTTCATGGAGCACTGTGATGACAAATGTCATGGAACATTGTGATGACAGGGTTCAGGGAGCATTGTGATGAGAGAGGCCTTGGAGCATTATGATGATAGACGTCATTGGGTATTGTGATGAGTGTGGTTCTAGAATATTGTGATGAAATGGATCATGGAGCAATGTGATGACAGGTGCCATGGAGCATTGTGAATGCATAGGCCATGGAGCAATGAAATGACAGTGGTCAAGGAACATGGTGATGTAAGTTGTCATGGAGCATTGTGATGACATGTGTCCATGAACATTGTGATGAAATGGTTCATGGAGCATTGTGATGACAAGTGCCATGGCGAATTGTGATGACAGCGGTCATGTAGAATTGTGATGAAAGGTATCATGGAGGACTCTGATGACAGGGGCCGTGGAGCACTGTGATGACAGTGGTCATCTAGAATTTTGATGACATATACCAAGGAGCATTGTGATGACAGGGGTCATGGAGCCCCGCAATTATAGAGGCCATGGAGCATTGTGAATACAAAGGTCATGGAGCATTGAGATGACAGGGGTGATGGCTAATTGTGATGACAAGGTTCATCAAGCATTGTGATGACAGGGGTCATGGAGCATTGTGATGACAAAGGCCATGGAACATTTTGATGACATGAATTCTGGAGTAGTGTGATGACAAGCGCATGGAGCATTGTGATTATAGGGACCATGGAGCATTTTGATGACAACGGTATGGAACATTGTGATGACAAGGTTCTGCGAGCATTGTGATGATAGGGGTCATTGAGCATTGTGATGAAGGGGATCATGGAGCAATGTGATTACAGTGGTCATGGAGCATTTTGAATGCATAGGCCATGGAGAACTGTGATGAGAGGGGTCTTGGAGCATTCTGATGAATGTGGTCATAGTTCATTGTGATGATTAGTGTCCAGGAACAGTGCGATGACATGGATCATGGAGCATTGTGATGACAAGGGCCATGGTGAATTGTGATGACAGGTGTCATCGGGCATTGTGATGACAGAGGTTATCAAGCATTGTGATGAATGGTACCATGGATCACTGTGATAACAGGGGCCATGGAGCATTGTGATGACAAAGGCCATGGAGCATTTTGATGAAAAGTGTCATGGAGAATTGTGATGAGACAGTCATGGAGCATTATGATAACAAGAGTTCTGGAGCATTGCGTTGACAAGGGAATGGAGCATTGTGATTACAGGGTCCATGGAGGATAGTGATGACATCTGTCATGGAACATTGTGCTGACAGGGGCTATGGAGCATTGTGGTGACAGGTGTAATGTGGCATTGTGATGACAGGGGCCATAGAGCATTGTGATGAAATGAATCATGGAGCAATGTGATTACAGGGACCGTGCAGCATTGCGAATGCATAGGCTATGGAGCATTGTGATGACAGGAGTCGAGGAGCATTGTGATGTAAGTGGTCATGGATCATTGTGATGACAAGTGTCCTGGACCATTGTGATGACACGGGTCATGGAGCATTGTGATGACAAGGGCCATGGCGAATTGTGATGACATGTGTCTTGGGGCATTGTGATGACAGTGGTCAAATAGAATTGTGATGAAAGGGATCATGGAGCACTGTGATGACAGGGGCCATGGAACATTGTGATGACAAAGGCCAAGGAGCATTGTGTTGACAAGTATCATGGAACTTTGTGATGAAATGGGCATACATCATTATGATGACAAGAGTTCTGGAGCATTGTGATGACAAGGGCATGGAGCATTGTGATTACAGGGGTCATGGAGCATTGTGATGACAACTGTCATGGAACATTGTGATGACAGGGTTCATGGAGCATTGTGATTAAAGGGGTCATGGAGCATTTTGATGACAAGGGCAGGCGAACATTTTGATTACATTGGTAATGGAGCATTGTGATGACATGGGCAGGGAACTTTGTGATGACAGGTGTAATAGAACATTGTGATTACAGGGGACATGGAGCATTTTGATGACATGGGCAGGCAACATTGTGATGACAGGTGTCATGGAGCATTGTGATGACAATTGTCATTTAAAGTTGTGCTGACAGGGATCATGGAGCATTGTGATGAGACGGGCATTGGAGCCTTGTGATGACAGGCGTACTGGAGCCATCTGAGGAAAGATCTCATGGGTCATTGTGATTACAGTGATCATGGAACATTGTGATGACAGTGGTCATGGAGCATTGTAATGACAGGGGCAATGAAGAATTGTGATGACAGGGGTCATGGGGGATTGTGATGACAGTGGTCATGGAGCATTGTGATGAAAGGGGTCATGGAGCACTGTGATTACAGGTGCCATCTACAATTGTGATGACAAAGGCCATGGAGCATTGTGATGACAGGTGTCATGGAGCATTGTGATGAAAGGGGTCATGGATCACTACAATGACATGGGTCATGGAGCATTGTGATGATACGGGCATGGAGCATTGTGATGACAGGGGTCATGCAGCATTGTGAAGACAGGGGCCATGCAGCATTGTGATGACATGGGCAGGGAACTTTGTGATGACAGGTGTAATAGAATATTGTGATTACAGGGGACATGGAGCATTTTGATGACATGGGCAGGCAACATCGTGATGACAGGTGTCATGGAGCATTGTGATGACAATTGTCATTTAAAGTTGTGCTGACAGGGATCATGGAGCATTGTGATGACAGTGGTCATGGAGCATTGTAATGACAGGGGACATGGAGAATTGTGATGACAGGGGTCATGGGGCATTGTGATGACAGTGGTCATGGAGGATTGTGATGAAAGGGGTCATGGAGCACTGTGATTACAGGGGCCATGTATAATTGTGATGACAAAGGCCATGGAGCATTGTGATGACAGTCGTCATGGAGCATTGTGTTGAAAGGGGCATGGAGCATTGTGACGACAATGGTCATGGAGCATTGTGATGACTGGTATCATGGAGCATTGTTATGAAGAAGGTCATGGGGCAGTGTAATAACAAGTATCATGGAGCATGTGATGAAAGGAGTCATGGAGCATTGTGATTAGAAGGATCATGAGGCATTTTGATGACGAGAATCATGGAACATTGTGATGAGAGGGATCATGGAGCATTGTGATGACAGTGGTCATGGAGCATTGTGATTAAATGGATCATGAGGCATTTTGATGACAAGAGTCATGGAACATTGTGATGAGAGGGATCATGGAGCATTGTGATGACAAGGGCTATGGAGCATTGTGATGACTGGGGTCATGGGGCATGGTGATGACAGTGGTCATGGAGCATTGTGATGACTAAGACCATGGAGCATTGTGATGACTGGTGTCATGGAGCATTGTGATGAAAGGGGTCATGGATCACTACGATGACATGGGTCATGGAACATTGTGATGATATGGGCATGGAGCATTGTGATGACAGGGGTCATGCAGCATTGTGAAGACAGGGGCCATGCATCATTGTGATGACATGGGCATGGAGCATAGTGATGACAAAAGTTCTGGAGCATTTTGATGACAAGGGCATGGATCATTGTGATTACAGGGACCATGAAACATTGAGATGACAAGGGAATGGAGCATTGTGATGAAAGCGGTCCTGGAGAATTGTGAGGAAACAGGTCATGGATTATTGGGCTGGAAGGATTCCTGGAGCATTGTGATGACAAGTGCCATGGAGCATTTTAATGAAAGGGGTACTGGAGCATTGTACGGAAATGGTTCATGGATCATCGTGATTACATGGATCATGGACTATTGTGATGAGAAGGGTTTTGGAGCATTGTGATGACAGGGGTCATGGAGCACTGTAATAGCAGGGGTGATGGGGCATTGTGATGACAGGGGCATGGAGCATTGTGATGACAGAAGTCATAGAATATTGTGATGACAAGGGCCATGGAGCATTGTCATGAAAGGTCTTATCTGGCATTGTGATGAGAGTGGTCATGGAGCATTGTGATAAAAGTTGTCATGAAGCACTGTTATTACAGGGGCCATGTAGAATTTTGATGACAAAGGCCATGGAGCACTGTGATGACAGGCATCATGGAGCAATTTGATGAAAGTGGTCATGGAGCATTGAGATGAAATGCGCCATGGAACATTGTGAAGACAAGTGTCCTGGGGCATTGTTATGACAAGGGCCATGGCCAATTCTGATGAGAGGTGTCATGGAGCACTGTGATGACAGTGATCATCTCTCATTATGATGAAAGGTATCACGGAGCACTGTGATGACAGGGGCCATGGAGCATTGTGATGACACGGGCATGGAGCATTATGATGAGAAGTGATCTGGAGCATTGCGATGACAAGGGTATGGAGCATTGTGATTACAGGGGCCAGGGAGCATTGAGATTACAAGGGCAGGGAACATTGTGATGAGAGCGGTCACGGATCATTGTGATGAGATCTGTCATGGATCATTGTGCTGACAGGGGCCATAGATCATTGTGATGACAGGTGTCATGTGGCCTTGTGATGACAGTGGTCATAGAGCATTGTGATGAAAAGGATCATGGAGCAATGTGATTACAGGGGCCATGGAGCATTGTGAATAAATAGGCCATGGAGCATTGTGATGACAGGGGTCAAGGAGCATTGTGATGAAAGTGGTCATGGAGCATTGTGATGACACGGGCATGGAGCATTATGATGACAAGAGTTCTGGAACATTGTGATGAAAAGGGTATGGAGCATTGTGATTACAGGGGACCAGGAGCATTGTGATTACATGGGCAGTGAATATTGTGATGACAGTCGTTCATGGAGCACTGTG